>NC_046300.1:3874500-5166000 GCF_004115265.2 Rhinolophus ferrumequinum | reverse complement strand
GCAGCCCAGTGAAGCTGGCGGCATGGCTACCACAGGAGGCACACGGATCCTAAGTTTCTGTATTCGACAGGGACTTTGCGGGAACAGAAACAAATTTGAGCCTCACTCTCTGACTCCCACTTTCATTTGAGATGTACCCTGGGAGAGAAGCCCACCCACCTTCACCCAACCCTCCAAGGACCGAGTAAGACTAGACGGCTTCTCCCGGTCTCCTAACACCTCTCACGCCATGTCAGCTCTGTTGACCTCCCCAAAAGCCCGCCACCTCCCAGGCCATGAGCCCCAGGGGGTGGGACCATGACACCCATTTCACATCCCTGGTGCCCAGCCCAGCAGGCTGGGGAGTAGATGGTAAATAGACACACAGATGGCAAGTGAACAGAGGTGAGCTCGCTTCTCTTTCTCCTCCCTCCCTCTGGGCACTGCGAGCTTGCTGCCCTGAGGAAGAAATGATTCTGGGGAGCCATTTCCCGTCCTCCATACGCCCAAACTGCCAGCTGTCCCTCAGCCTAGTCCCATTTCCAGGTTTGACACCAGACAAGCAACCGCAGTTTGACTTGGCCCGTTCCACTTCTCCAGAACGTCAGCAGGTTTCCTTTGCGTGCCTGGTGCTGGGCCTGAACGCAGGAAGGGCATTTCAGATGCCGCATTCGAGGGTTCTCAGATGAGGAGGTGAGTCAGCTGCTTAAAGAGCCCTCACGGAGAAAGAAAAGGGATCCGTGGGTCGGCACCTGTTTGCATGGTGCGTCTGCGTAGTGCTTCTTCTCTCTTTTTGTGGGGAGCAAGAGAGGAAGCAAGCGCCGTGGTTTTCAAATGCACTCGTGGCTATAAGATCCCAAACTGGTGACACATGAATCCAAATGATTGACTTGCCGAAGGGCTAACCACGGTGGCTCCTGCCACACTTCCCACAGGAACAGCAGACAGCCCAGCCCCAGGGCCGTACATTATGCCTACTTGTGCCAACCACTGGGGGAGCAGGCCCGCTGGTCTTCCCGCACACCGGACACGACTCCGACAGGGAGGGCAAGGAGCCACCACTGCTGAAGGCAGCACGCGGCCTCCGGGCCCCAAGGAAGCAGAAGGCCGTGCCCCACCCCAAGCCCTGGCCAGTGGCCCTACGTGTCCCGCCTCTGACAGCAATGGGCTCCAGAAGGCCCAGGGCTAGACACCTCACACCTGGCTGCTGGCCCGAGATGGAGGAGCCCTCCAGGGCCTCTCTCGGCCCTCCACAACCTGTCCCCTCTCCATCCTGCCTGCACCCTGCTCACAGGTGGGGAAGGGGACGAACTGAAAAGCTGTGCCCGCACCTCCTGGCCCACTTGGGTGTGGTGCCTCTGCCAGGACAGGAGATGTTCTTTCACCCGCTCTGCTCAGCAGGAGACAGCTCAGCCACAGCCCCGTGTTTGGGGGTGTGACAGGCTGCGCCCAGGCCAGCTGCTGGGGTGCGCCGCTGCCATCCCCTCACACAGCCGCCCACAGGGCCCACGCAGGGACTCCAGGAATTCCCAAAAAATGTACAGGAAGACTTCCCTCCTGCTTGTTGTTGTATCTCCAAAAGTGTCCATGGCTGCAGAACCCTGGGAGACCCCAAAGCAATTCAGGGCATGGGTTCCAGGCCTCCACTCAACCACTGGACCAAGGGATGGATGCCTGAGGTCATGAGGGGAAGGGCTGCATTCAGCCCCCCGGGGAAGTCTGCCAACCACATCCAGATGCCTCCCTGCCCACTCCCTACCCCCGAACTCCTGTACTCCCTTCTCAGCTGCAGGGCCAGGCCCCACGGAGGTCACAGGTCTTGTGGGGCCAAACCTGCTTCTGCATCTCACCTCACTGCCCAGGCCACAAGGAGCCCATAGACACCACCCGTAGTGGGCAGCAAGGGAAGGGCTGACTCAAGGGGACCCAGCCCTGCTCGGGTGCCAGGCCCACGCCCTTACCTGATGCCCATGGAGCGTGTAGAGCAGCCGGCCCTCCATGAGGTCCAGGATCTTCAGGGTCGAGTCACTGGAGGCTGTGACCAGGTAGTTTCCCGACGGGTGAAAGGAGAGGGCGTTCACCGCTGCGCTGTGCACTGGGGAGGGACACTAGTTAGGCGCTGGCTGGTGGGCCAGGGGCACAGCTGAAGCCTGAAGACAGGCAATTGTGGCCAACTGAGGCTCGGCCCAGGGCTGTGCCAGGGTGGCCATCGCTCAGAGGAGCTGTGGGGGGGGGGGGTCCCACAGGATTCCCAGGGGAGAAGCATGATCCAAGGAGAAGAGGAGACTCATCCGAGCCAATGGCAAAGGGCAGGTATGGCCGAGGGATGGAGTGACCCCTCCACCTCTGCCACCACACAGAACTCATGTGACCCGCTGTGACCTACTCCCTCTCCACACGGCTGCTTTAGGGAAGGCAAAGGGAAAGCAGACCCTGGAAATGCCATCCGGTGTCCCTGCCCTGTGGGAGAGGGTGCGGGGGGGGCAGGCAAGCAGATGGCTGACACGCTATGGGGAGCCAGTCAGGCCTGGGTTCCCATCCTGGCGTCCTCACTGGCCCACGTTGTGACCTTGACCAAGCACCTCGACACTGAGCCTGTACCTCCTGCACCAGAGCACCCACGTGTTAGGGATGCTGTGGGCACGCCACCAGGTCAAGCCTCTGCACAGTGAGCCCCCAGTGTCCCCTGCCATTTCACCCACTCAACAGCTCCACCCCACCCAAGACTCTTTCCCCACTGCCCCAGCCCGAGCCCCACCATCCATCCTGGTGTCCGTGGCTCTCCAAGGTCTGGCCACCCGTCCTATCCTGTTAGCTCCCCAGCTTTGCTCCCCATGGGCCCAGGAGACTTGCCCGCCTCTTCCCCTGAACTTGAAGCTCACTGCGCAGTCACCTCCTGAGGGAAGCCCCCCGACCTCCCCCTCTGGTCACCCCCTGGCTTGTCCTCCAGAAGCACCCTGAGTCCCAGGTCCGTGCACTCTCTTCACAGCAGGGGTTTTCCACTTGTGTGCAGCTGGGTGATTCACCACTGTGTCTCCCATGAGGCCACATGCTCCGTCAGACAGGGGCTGTGTTGGGTCCTTGACTCAGAAAGTGGTTGGTGAGTGGCTGAGTCGGACCTGGACAGGCCACATGGAGACGGTAATGCGTGGACCAGCTACGTTACAGCTTCTTAGGAAGAGCTGGGTGCCTGCGTACCCATTACCACAGACCTGGTGAGGGAGCTAAGAAAACCATGACCCCGCCAAGCCAGAACTGCCCCGAATACAGCCACAAATTCATAAAGCAACCCCTCACCATGGCGCTGTGCGGCCGCTTGCAGGAACGTGGCTGCGCCAGTCAACACAGCCACTAGGGAACGGCCCTCGGCAGAGCCCCCAGGGTGCACGAGCCCCTCCGACACCAGCCAGGATGATGTACTGAGGTGCCTGGGTGGGGACACAGGTTCCCAAGCACTGAGGGGACACAGGCAGGGCTTCCCGGAAGACGATATTCACGGCTGAACGCTGTGGACGTGCGAGGTCACGGGGGACGAGCCAACACCCTTGGTGTTGATGGGAACTGGGGCATGGAGGGCAGACGGATGAAGCCACAGCCGGCTCCCGCAGGAACTAAATGGCACCAGCCACAAGCAGTAGCAGAAATAACATCAGCAACGCAGAGTGTGACCGTCCTAACGGCGTGTGCAGGGACACACACACGTGTGCACGCCCGGAGGACGCATGTGGACCAGAGGCTTGAAAGAGAGGCTGGGATTATTTCTGGGGAGGACAGCAATAGAGGGACTTCTGATTTTTGCTCTGCATACTTCCAGGATAATTTTTTTAACCACCAGAATAGTCACTGTGATTATACAACTGAGTGAATGATAAAGTGAATCCTTGTCACGTCACGTTCAGGGAGGCAGAAGACCGAGGCCCAGCTCAGAGAGGGCCTGCAGGCTCCCCGGTCGTGCACCTACAGGCTGTGCACCAGGGCCCCGCACTCCTGAGGGCCCGGCTGTGCTCAGTACAACGCTGGTTACACTGGCAGTGGGGTGGGGTGGGAGGCGGGCAGGACACTGAGAGACCCCCCCCCGCCAGGAGTCCTGTCCACCAGGACCCCCCAGCCCCACGGGGGACCACCCTGAGAGGCAGCTCGCCCTACATCTACCTCGGCACGCCCCAATCTCCCCTTAAACACTGCTCCTGGGACATCTGCCTGAGCCCTGGATTAGGGTGCGCGTCTCTTGTTTCTGCAGCTCTTGGCAGCCTGCACTGGGATGAATGCCACCCCTGTCCCACCTGAAACAAAGCTGGCAGAGGAGTAGCCAGGGGCAGGAGACTGGATCAGGAGAGGGGAGCTCAGGGAGCCCCGGGCACCCCAGTACCACCAGGGCAGTGGGGTCAGGATGTGGACATCACGCCAGGGCCTCCTGCCTGTTCAAGCCCTCCCACGGGAGGAACGTCCCCTAGAGGAAGGGAACCAGAAGCCCTGCTCCTCTATAAATGGCAGTGACATCAAAGTCCTCCTGACTGGGGGTTGGGGGGGACATCTGGAACCATTCACTCCAGAAAAGAGCGCAGTTGGCATGCCAGGCTTTGGGGACGCACCAGGCCCACGACCAACCGCCTTTCCCCCCCGCTCTCCTGCCTGTCCACCGGCCCCGCCAGCCTGGGGCAGCTTCTCAGCTCCAGAGAGGTCATGAGGCCGCCCAGGGAGGCCTCATAAGATTCAATAGTCCCTGCACAATAGCTCCCACAGACGCTCGGCTGCCTCCAAGGGGGTGAGCCTCTCATCACGAAGCCCGAGCAGTGACTGTGCACAAACCCATTTTTCTTCAAGCCCAAGGTTGCAGGTCCTCTGCTTGGCTCCACGTCCGGTGCCAGTGGCACCTGATGGCAGATCGCTACTACTTAGACACAGCTGGGGCTCCTGGCTATCATCCCCCCGATGTCTGCAAGTCAGGAGCCCAGGGAGCGTGGCACCAAGGCCAATGCAGAGCCTGCCCCCAAGCACCAGGAACTGGCCACAGCCTGTGGGCAACAGGTGGCTGAGGGAGAAACCTGGGTCCCCCCCCCCCACTCTGCCCACACAGCTCTGCAGGGAGAATCCCTCAGCAAACCTGCTCCACTGCCCACCGAGCTCCAAACTGGCCAGGGGGCCCAGAGAAACCCCAGGTGCCCAAGCAGGAGGAACTTTCTGGGGCACGCCCCACTCCCACAACCCACCGCCGCCCAGGGTAGCTTCTCATGATGAGCATCTGGCACTACCAGGGACCCGGCAGCTCTGGCATCACTGGGCCTCTGAATTCTTACCACAAAGGTGCTCTGATCCCAGCAGCAAAGGACACTGTGAACACTCCTCTCTGCGAATGTCACGTAAGCCTCACATGGGGGTGGCGGGAAAGTGCCACTGAGCTAGCCAGGTCAGGGGGGGATCTGATCAACCTTTTTGGTCTCAAAACGCCAAGCGAAGGGTGCAGGCCTGCCTGTTGGCTGCATAGCTGCTAGAAACCCTCTGGGACCACACCTTGGGGGAGGGGGACCAGGGCATGCTGAGGCCCCATGGCAGAGAACCTGGGACTCTGAGCTCTAGCTGGAGCTTCCAGAGAGGGCCAAGCCAAGTCCTCCCGGGGGCCTGGGCACATAAATGACTAGAATCAATATGGTACAAAGAGCCCAGCATGGGACGGTGGACAGGCTCCAGGCTCAGGGGCCCTGAGTCGGAGACCCACATTCCCAGCTTCCCAGGTGCGTGACCATGCGCAAGCCTCAAACTTCCCCCTGTGAAATGGGGAGCAGCCCAGCCCTGCTGACCACCCAGGCCTGTCACGGGATGATGGACCAGCACGTGCCTGGAAACCAGGACGGGGGTTGCTGCTCAGATGTCTGAACAGTCCTAGCGTGGGCTCGAGCATATGGAGCCCAGCCCACCTCCCGGGAACGGGTACTCCCCGACTCCCGCAGCCCCGCCCACTTGGGAAATCAGAGCTGCTCCCTGCGGGATCGGCCACAGCCAACCAGCTCCCTGCCTAAGACAAACGGCACCAGCTGCCTGCTGTAGCCCAAAGTGACTCCAACCACCCCACACGGCCGGGATGCGCCCTCCCCGGAGCCCGACCGTAGAGTGGCAGGCCACACACCCTTGTATCACAAACCAAATTCTCTCAAAGAGCCCAACAGCCTCACGCGCCCAAGCCCACTCAGGAGTGCCTGCTGTTCATCCAGAGCCACCAGGGGAAACACTGGATGTCACTGTGTCCTTAAAAACTCTCCCATGGGTTTCCTAGGAATCAGGGACAGAAAACAGCTCAAGCTGCCTCTGCCTGAGGGCTGACAGCCCACTCAGGGAATCAGCCTCCATCCAAACAGATCCCCCTGCACCTCTGGGCGTGGGGAGCAGCTGCTGCTCGGGGGCTGGGAGAGCCTCTCAGGGAGAAGTTTCTGCCCAGAGCTCTCTGGGGGCCGCTTGACCTGAACAGACCTGGCCGGGGCCCTCAGGCCGCAATGAGGGGGAGAGGCGTTCCTCCACCCTCCCATGGCCCGTTTCTCCCTGAGCCCCGGAGGGAAGTCTCGGGTGGTGGGATGAGTTTGCTGCCCTGTGAACACCCATCATGTGTCCTGCATTGTACAGGGCGCTCAGAAGGAACCTAGTTGTTTATGGGGTACTCCGAGCCCCCGAAGCTTCTGATCTATATTAAGGGCAGCTTGAGAAAAAGATGCTGCAGTGGAGTGACTCCATGGAGTGACTCTGTCACAAGAGGAAAGGACAGCAGGAAGGAAAAACTGACTGAAATCTCTCCACGGGGCCTGACAGCCTCATGCACCTCAGGTCCTCAGGACTCAGCCAATGCCACCTTGAGTCCCCAGCCCCTGCCAGTCGCTGACCTCTCACCCCCACCCACTCCCAGGCCTGCGCCCTCAAGAACCCCAGGGACCTGTCTGCAGCAGCCTCCTCTCTCCTCGACCGCTCTGCATCACCCCCCTCCTGACCACCTCTGCACGAGACCCTGGCTCTGCCCTCCTCAGCCCTCCTGTGCTGGCAGAAGGGGGTCCAGCCCTCACACTGGCTGCTTTGTGGACCTTTCTCTTCTGTGGTCCCTCAGTCACAGGGACCCAGGATATGGCCTCAGCCCTTTCATGTCCCAGGTCCCTGGACCCAGCTGGCCCCTCCAACCACCATCATCAGCTTCTACCTCTGGTCAATCTCCAAAGCCCCTCCCCTGGGCCTGACCCTGCTCCACTCTGACGCCCGGGGCCTCACCCAGACATCGGGCACGGCCTGCCCACCGCCCAGTCACCCAGGCTCGCCAGCTTCCTGCCCAAGCGACGCTCAGCACGGCTGTCCTCATGTGCCCCGCATCCCTTCACTCCTCGAGTGACCCGCCGGTCCCACACTGCCAGCCAGGCTGCACCTTTGGACCCTGGGCCAGAGCTTGGCATTCAAGGCCCTACCCAGTGGGTACCTGCTGCTGCACCTCACCGACGTCAGGCCTGGAGGCTCCCAGTGCGAAGACGCCCGCGGTACCACCCACTCCCCGGCACTGCATGACTCCTCAAACCCCAAGAGGAAAGCACTGCGCCCGCCCCCTACACAGCCAGTGCTGCTCCCCAGCGCACAGCCTCGCCACCTTGCCTCCCCAGCTCTCCCGTCCAGGCCCTCCCTCCTCACCCCACGCTCGGGGGCAGCCTTCCTGCCCAGCACTCTTCCGCACCTGCCCACCGTCCCCACCTCTAACTCAGGTCTGGCCTGGAGCAGAGGAAAGGCTTCTAAACCTGAAGGAGGGGAGGGAGAGGCACGGCCTCCAAGTAGAAGGCAGATCCCGCCGCTGCCGGTACAGAAACCTGTCTGGCTCCCTGTGGAGGAAAGACCCTGTCCACATGGCTGGCCCCTGCCACCTGGTGGTGTTGTGGGGTACTGCAGGCCTTGACCAGCTGGGCGGGCGGGTCAGAGGCGCGGGACCTCCTGCCTGACTCCAGATTGAGACTCAGCATAATTGTCATCGTCACTAACACTATACCTGGCTCCTGTTTGTGCCGGACACTAAGTTCTTGACATGGACCAACTCAATACCTTCCCAACAAGAGCTCTGAGAAAGGCCCTATCACTGTCTCAAGGGACGCACTCATGTCACACAGCTAAGAAGCTGAAGCTGGCTGCAGAGCCCACCCTCCACTCTGCTTTTCAAGAGGGGGGGGGGCCACTCCCCCTTCTTGAGAGGTCTGTCACCTTGGTTACCCTAACAAAGTGCTGTTCTGGAGCATCTGAGAATCCGTTAAGAAGGGCTTGCAGGGTGCTGGGGGGAAAGCCCTGAACCCCAGGCCACACCTTTGTCCAGACATGTCCTTACCCTTTCCAGGTGTGACTTCTAGAAGTGAGCGCATGAACTTCAAACTGAGTCCCAAGTCAACAACCACAGTTCTTCCAACAACTCCCGCTCTGTCCCTCCGGGCCTCAGCCCCGAGCCTAGCTGCCCGCCCACCTTGGTTCTGCCTCCTGTGCCCTCCCCACAGCCAGGGGGACTCGTGGCTCTGCCCAGTCACACCTGCTCTCAGGCCAGTTCCACACCCCAACACCTTCAGCTATCACACCCAAATCACACCCTAGTCTGCCCGCGCCCCCCGCTTCTACCTAGAGCCTGACCCAGCCCACTGCCCTGCTTTCTAAGGGCTACAACTAAATAGGGGGACATAGCCCTGGGGCTGGCTCCTGACCTGGGCCCCAAGCTAAATCGACCCTCCATATGGCTCACGGCTCGACATCTGTGGAGGACACCATGGGACCAAAGGTGGCCAATGTCCCACTGACACTGACCACGTTTGACAGACCTGCCCCCTTCAGCACAGGTCAAGGGTTGTCAGCTTGGCCCTGGAGGGTAGAGCCTCCTGCACGGGGGAGGTGAGTGGTAAGCGCAGTCCGAGAGGTGCCCCGAGGAGCCCTGGCGAGAGACCCATCAAGGGCCCCTATCTGGCCCTGCAGTGTGCATGCAACTCTGCCACCTCATCCGTGGGCACCCAAGGGCGTAGTGGACGCCAGGTCGCACCACACATCTCCTGGCCCAGGCTCACAGGCAGGATAACCACACCACAGACTGCCCAGCAGACCCGGGACCCTACTCACAGCCAGGGCTGTCCTCAAGCCCATTTAAGCCCCACAGCAAAGAGCGAGACCCAGGCACCCAGGCCCACTGCGGCTGCTCGTGGACACTCACGCTGATAATGCTGCAAGAGCCGGTGAGTCCGCACGTCCCACACCTTCACTGTGTTGTCCATGCCGGCGGCAGCAATGCACGTGCCGCTGGGGTGGAAGTCCACGTAGGTGACGAAGCTGGAAAGATAGAAGCCACCACATGCTGTAGGAAGTCTGTGCTGGCTCAGGACAGACCCCAAGACATCCAGCATCGTCCCATCCCTGCACATGTGCTCTCGCTGTCCCTCAGCCCAGAATGCCTCCCTCCCACCCTGTTTCTTTACCAGATGGCCAAGGGAGAGCAAGAAGGAGAGGATGAGAGCAGTGACTATCGTGACCCAGGAGGATTCCCCAGGGGGCAAGTCCCAGCATCCACGTCTACATATTAATACAAGTAAAGAAAGCCGTCTTCAGACCAAAGGTCGGCCGGCTACCGGGGCTTTCAGAGGTAGAGCTGGCACCCTCACCAGGGTGGACGCAGGCAGGCCCTGCCCGCTGAGGCCCAGACAAAGGGTCAGCAGGGCCCCTAGGTCCTCAATATACCCATATGGGACCCCCAGGCAGGTATCATGGCCAGCTTTCTGGAGGGGCCCTTACCTGGGCCTCCCAACCTCATGGAAGGGGGCAAAAGCCAGGGTTCACTTAGGAGTCCAGAACAGGTGAGTCCCTGCCCAGATGCAAGCCCCTCCCTGTCCCGATGACACGGCACAGTGTGAACAGCCACCACCCGCTACAAGACCACAAGGGCCTTTCACTTATAAAACCATCACATAGATAATACACTAATGTGCTTTTTAGGTTCAACTGCAGTCAGACAGACAGCTCACAATTCTGAGAATTAGAAGTGAAGGGAAAAGAGAGGCGCCAAGAATGACAGGCCTTGAGGTCCCCCTTATTTGCAGGGATGGGGATGAAGCTGAAGCTCCCAGCCACACAGGAAAAGACGTGGAGACAGGGAGCAGCGGAGACGTGGCTGCCACAGAAGGCCAGGGGGCCTCCGCACACCCCAGTCTGTGCTTTCCTTGGGCTCCCGCAGTGTCGGAGGCCGGGACTCACCCGCCGTGCTCGCAGTACGAATGCACACACTCCCGGCTGGTCTGGTCCCACAGCTTGACAGTCTTGTCATCACTGGCAGACACGATGAGTCGCCCGTCGGGGGAGAACCTGAGTCAGGCAAGGCACGGGTCACACCACCGAGTAACAGACATAATGGGCACCGCACGGCACCTTCCACGGCCACTTTCCTGCCCTGACCCCGGGAACCAGTGGGGCCACGTGCCCTGCTCTAACCTGTGACCCTGAGCAAGTGGCTTCCCCTCGGTGAGACGGGGCAGGCATAGGAGGGCCCGGCTCTGCACGTGGCCTGTGCGTGCTGACTGCTGGTGCCACTTGCATTAAGGTGGCCCAAAGCCCGCCATCGGCATCACTGGCCTAGTCCAGGTCCCCCGAGTCTACATGTGACTCTGACAACGGGTCAGCAAAACACAACCTGCCAGCAAGGGGGAGGCCTGGGGCCCCGCCACCAAAGACTGGTGTGCGCTTGATGCTCGTCTGCTGGCCTGGCCGCCCTCTTCTCAGGAGCCTGATGGTGTGGCCTCTGAGAGCAACAGGCGCCTCCCAGGACAGGGAACAGGTGCCCTGGAGGACAGGTCACTTCATGGGGTCCCCAGGACACAGGCCGACCTGTGATTCGCATGGTTTCCCAGTGTCCCCAGACACCCCCAGCCTCTTCCTTTGGAGCACAGAGATTTGACAGGTGAGATCTCCATAGAAAGGAACAGCATAAGCCGGAAGCAGGCACATCTGTGTCTGCAATTCTTGGACCCTGAAAGGGCCTTTGGGTTGCCCCATCCCCACAGGACTGCCCAGACCCTAAACAGCTCTGGAGCAAAATCAACCTCTGAGGAGCTGAACACCCCAGAGGAAAATAGGCAAGGCCTAGTGCGAGAGTCAGGTTCAACCTCATCCTACCACTTACCCACCATGCTCTGGGGCAAGCCACTGCACCACTCTGGCCTCAGGAGGTCTCATCTGCAAATGGGAGCAATACCACCGCGCTTGCAGGACTGCCAGGAGGAATTAGAGGCCCTGTGTAGCAGCAGCGCTGACATGACCTCCTTGTTACGGTTGCTATTGCTAATAAGTGGTCCCTGTTGACTGGCTGTGGGCAGCGTCAGCAGAGACATCGGGTCAGCATGGCTGGCAACGGGACGACTTATTTGTCCTGCTTCAGCTCAGTGAAGCTTCTCAACAGCTTACCATGAGAGAACTGTTCTTGTTCCCATTTCATAGATAAGGAAGCCGAGGCTCAGGACGGTTAAAGAGGAGCTACCTTGCCCAAGGTCATGATGCGGGTACCTGGCAGTGCCCCAGTCAGGTCCCTCCAAGGCTCTTCAGGAAGGACGACGCTCACCTGGCACAGCGGACCCAGTTGATGTGTTGGCTCAGGGAGAACAGGAATTTCTGGCGATGAGTCGACCACACCTTGACTGTCTTGTCGTCAGAGGCTGTCACGAGGGACTGGCCATCGCTGCAGAAATGGACGCTCCTCACTGTGGCCGTGTGTGCACGAAACACAGTTGACTCGCCTTTTCTGTGGGAACAGGTGTCTCGAGTCAGGAAACCCCGACAGCGACGTGAGGGGCAGGCGTCCCGAGTGAGGAACCCCAACAGACATGTGAGGGCTCTCCTCACCCCTCGGGGGCCCCTCGAGTCAATCCAGGCCTGAGCACCTGGGCCCCAATAGGGTGGCCAGAGCCCCCACCTCAGCCCTGTGCAAGCATGAGGCAGAGTCCCTTCCAGGATGGCTAGGGTCTGCCCAGAATCCCTCTCCCAACCCCAAAGGGAGGGCCCCAACTGAAGCCTCAGCTTCTGATGGCACCTTCTCGGAAGTGGGGTAGATGTGTCACTGTGACCAGTACAGGGTCAGGATGGGGTCTGGGGTGGGGACAGCTCTGGCACAAGGACCCCAGACTCAGGCCCCTCAAAGTCTATAACTTACACATTGGGTACCCAGATTCGGACAGTCTTGTCGCGGGAGCCTGAAGCAAGCAGGTGTCCCGAAGGGGAGAAGTTCACACAGGTGACGGCATCCTTGTGGCCAGCAAAGCGGTAGGCACGTGACTGGGGCTTCATGTGCCAGACCATGAGGCAAGAGTCCATGGAGCCGCTGGCTGAGGAGAGCAGGAACACTGTGACCCTCGGCTCTAGTGGGCCTCGAGTCCGCACCAGGACTTGGGGGCAACAGGGACAGGGGGAGCAGCTTCCCCACAGGGACAGATCACACCTCCAGTGAACGGGGACCAGGAGTTTGGAGAGCCCAAGGTGTGCCAGCTCTCCTAGCGATGGGCCCACATGGGAACCATCCCAAGAAACGTCAGCCCTTTGCAACCCAGGGTCTCATGGGAAAACTCATGCCCCGTAGGGTCCCAGGTCTCCCCACAGACACACCCTGAGGACACTGGAGAGCAAGTCCTCCCAACACTGGAAAGCCAGCCCAATCCAATGGGCCTTGTACCACTCAGAAGCCTAGAGGAGGTCCCCAAAAATGGACCAAAATTGATTTCAGTTTCCTGCAAATCTGAAGTGACACAAGGCCAGCAGCTTCTGGCAGGGTACCTTGCCCATAAGATGAAGGAGGAATCTCGCCCATAGAAACAAGGCAGCTGCAGCCATGTCAGCTGTGTATGAGCTCCCAGGTGGCCAAGTTGGGGGGCACTCCGCTGCAGTACAAGGGCAGTGGGGAAGGGGAGTGCCAGGCCCTGCTCCACTTCCTTCCCATCTGACAAGGTGCCCATGTTACCGTGGACAGCAGAATCGATAAAGACCCAAGGAAAAGGAGCCACTATTTAGGACCCATTTTGCAGGCCAGACCTAAGAGGTGGCTGGGGTGTATAGGGAAAAACCTGGAACCCAGTTCCACCCTCAAAGGTGGCGGTGACCTTGGAAGGCCCTCAGCCGCTCTGGGCCTCACACCTGGCATGTAGAATGGAGCTCACGAAGCCCAGTGCCCAGAGCTGGCTGCCTGAAGTGAGACGCAGGTCTAGACAGAGCACGGGGGTCCTCACTGTGCCCTGCCTCCCCCACACCACACCTCCCAGGGGGAAACTTGGCTTTCTCAGCTTATAACCTCGTGCCTAGGACAAGATGCCTCCTCTTACCCAGGTGCTTCATGTTGAGACTGAAGTCCACACAGGTAACTGCATCTCGGTGGCCCTTAAAATGCCTCTCCAGCGAGGGGTCCTCCTGGGGGAGACCAGGGCCAAATGTGTGAAGGCTGGATGAGAAAAGCCTTCCCCAGAGCCAAGACTCTTCCTGTAACAGCCAGGAGAGTTTAAAAATGCTCATGGCATGGTCTTGTATGTAGAAAATCCTAAGGAACCCACTAAAAGACTACTAGCACTAACAGACAGGTTCAGCAAGGTTCTAGGATACAAAATCAATATACAAAAATCAATTGTATTTCTGTACACCAGCAATGAGCAATCCAGAAGAAGTAAGGTAACAATTCCAGTTATGATATATTTTAAAAATGTAAAATACTTAGGAATAATTCACAAAAGAAGTACAAGATATATCCAGCGAAAACTACAAAACATCATTGAAAGAAATTCAGAAAGAACACGATAAATGGAAAGACATCCCATGTTCATAGTTTGGAAAACCCGATAGTTTTAAAATGCTACTCTCCAAATTGATCTACAGATTCAACAGAATCCCTATGATAATCCCAAGTGTATTTTTTGGCAGAAATTAACGAGCTGATCCTAAAATTCATATGAAAATGTGAACACAAAGTCATTTTTAAAATCTGAAAAAAAGAAAAAGCAAGAAAATAGCCTCTGTACAAAACAGTTTGGCAGCTCCTCAAAAAGTTAAACAGAATTATCAAATGGCCCAGCAATTCAAGGTAAATATCCGAAAGAATTGAAAACGTGCTCACACAAAACCCTGTACACAAATGCTCATAGCAGTATTATTCTAATAACCAAAAAGCAGACAAACTTAATGCCCATCAGTGGATGATTAGATAAACAAGATGTGTTATATCCACACAATGGCACATTATTCAGCCATGGGAGGAATGAAGCACTGACTCACACTAGGACATGGCTGAACCTTAAAAACATATTCCTAGTGAAAGAAGCCAGACACCAAAGGCCACATTTTGTCTGATTCCATCTATATGAAATGTCCAGAACAGGCGAATCCATAGAGACAGAAACAGATTGGTGATTGCCAGGGGTTTTGGGGAGGGAGGAAATGAGAAGGAAGGGGAGTGACTATTTTAATGGGGTTCAGGGTTTTTCTGGGGTGGCAAAAATGTTCTGGAATTAGATAGTGATGATGGCTGCATGACACTGTGAAATCACTAAAAACCACTGAATTTTATACTTTTAAGAAAGTGAATTCTATGGTGTGTCTCAATAAAGTTATTTTTTTAAAAAGACGAGAGAAAATGGGGGCCTTACAGCACACCCCACCTCAGGAATCAGATCCCACTGCAGAATGGTTAGTGCACCCAAAGGTCAGCTGTGGAGAGGCCCCTGGCATCACCACTACCCACTCCATCCAGCATCAGAGAAGCCCCAGTTCAGGACCCTGCTGCAGAAGCCATGCAGATGGTACTCCAGAGCCCCAAAGCTCAGGAACCTCAAAGAAGCACTCCGGGTGCACCAGGAAGCCCAGCAAGCTCCCCTCTTGGGGAAAAATGTCCTTGGGGTAGGGCAAGGCCAGTGCCACGCCACACAGCTGTAACCAGAACAAAAGTCCCCATGGCCCAGTGCCCAGCTCTACCCCCAACACACCAGCCTGAGTCCCCCTTTCAACAAGAGAGGGAGGGGCAGCTGGCCCCGCCTGAGTCTCTGAGAAGAGCAAGAGTAAGATAATGCCCACCTGTAGGCTCACAGGGCAGAGGCACGTTCAGGTCCACCCCTAACCAGAAGGGGCCTGGAATCTCCCAACACCCTCTCCCCCAATCCCATGGGCTCAGTAGTTCCTTGCCTGCGGGCTGGGAGAAAGGGTCTTGTGGGAAGGGCGCTAGACTAGGGATCAGTAGGCCTGGATCCTAGTTTGAGCCCTCTGCTCGTGTCCCCAGATACCTAAGGGGACCAACAGGCCACCACCCAGTCTCCTGAACTCTCAACCCAGCCAGAAGTCCAGGCAAATTCGAAACAACTTCTCACAACGACGGGCTGTGTGTGGGGTGCTCCCCTCTGGCCTATGGCCGAACCCGGGACTCACAGACGGCAACCCGGTTTAGGTCACATGCAGGCACAAGCCGTCCCGGGCATCCCTGGGGCCTGCTGTTCCCATACGCTGGAGTAGGGTGTACTCTCCACAGCCCCCATCTAGTCATCCACTGCTCAGGATGGCGAGACCGAGGCCAGAGGCCCGGCGCTGGCGTCAGGTCACACCTCCAGTCAGGCTGTCCCGCTGTCTCCCCAGCTGGGACGCAAATCCTGGGGGCAGGGACTGGTGTGTTCGCCCTGGTAGCCCGCACAAGGCCTCACTACGTGGCCCAACTCAGCCCCCCCTACACAGACGATAAACTGGGGCGGGAGAGGACGGGCTCGGAACCCGAAGTCCCAACCGCCCCCCTCGCAGACTTCTCCCCGGCCAGGCGCCCACTGTCTCCGCGGGGAGACTAAAGCCCAGGCGACCGCCGCCGCAGGAACTTACCGGGTAGGGCGAGGCCATGGCAGGGCCCGGGGCGCCCGAGGCGCCGGAGCAGCCGGAGGAGGCAGAGGCTACCGTTGCAGCGCGTTTAGTTTCCGCGCCCCTAACCGCCGCCAATAGCAACGCGAGTCGCGTCCCGGCGACCCGCCCACCGCGATTAAAGGAGACGCGGCGCCTCCGTTATTTGCCTCCCAATCGGAAGCAGAGGTAGGGCCGAGTCCACGGTCTCCGCTCCCAGCTTCGCCAGGCTAGGCAACTTACGGAAGGCGCCGCCAAAGGTCTCTGTCCACCGTCACTCATTCCCCCGGAGAAATTAAAAAGCCCAGGATGAGGGGTTCGCCCCACCCGCCTGTAGCCGGGCTACGGAGACGGCGAGCACGGCCTTCTGGGAAATGCAGTTCCAAGACGGCGGCCACCTTGTGTTTGGAGGAAGGGGGAACTACATTTCCCAAGATGCCTTAAGGGCGGGATTGAGGGGCCCGGGATTTACCACCCGCAGCGAAAACTTTAGGAATCCAGGAAGTGGAGGGCCGCTAGGTCATTTTACGTATGTCTTCTTAAAGCGTCAGGGAGGCAGGGTTTTCGCTCAATACCTTATTAAGAACCATTGCTTCGCCCCTGGGGAACTCTTTAAATGGTTCGCTCCTCAGAACGCGCTTAAAACAAGTGTCCATTTAAAAGAACACTAGTCTCTTGGAATCACATCCGTGGAGTGAAGAAACCTGAATTTCATTCTCAGTCCATGCTCTGCTTCGCTGGGGGGGGGGGGGGGGGGCGGGGGAGGCGGGAAGGGGTGGGGGGGGGCAGAGAATACCTCTGTTCTTTGGGCCTTAGTTTCCCCATATGAGGGAGTGTGGTGCAGCCTGGGCCTCTCCGGACTCGTCAGCCCTGGGAAGCCCTTATAAATTAATTATATGTTGAAAAGAGGAGACAATCTAGGGGCCTGGCCACCAGAGGCCGTCCTTGCTCACTTTCTGCTGTCGGAAGGCGCGGGCTGTGTTTGTCTCCACCTTTCTACCCCACCTCACTCAGCACATCTTGACAACCTGGAACTGACCTGGACCTGATGTTTCGCAAGATTCAAGAAACTTCTGCCCACGAAAGAATATCCAGCCTAGAAAAGTTTTATGAGTTTATTTGAGCCAAAATTTTGAGGCCATGCCCGGAAGCAAAATCTCAGATTGAGAAAATGCTCTGGAGAACAGAGGTTTTGCAGCTTTTATACATTAGAATCAAAGGAGAAGATGTCAGGAAAGTTACATGAAGTCCATTGGTGGTAGGAGTAAAGAGGCAGGAGAAAGCAAAGCCGGTAAATCTCTCGGATTGGATAAAAAACAAAATGGAGAGACATACTTTTACTTTGGATACAGGATTATTGTCACGCAGCAGCCTAACCATCTGTCCCCTCGTGCCTACCCCTAAAGAAAGAAGAGTCTGTGAGACTGTTCCTTTCAGGGACTTTCCTTCACCTTTGTGCTTACACCTCATGTCTCTCTGTTTGGCCCCCAAAAGATGGTTGGTCAGCCAATGATGGGTAAGATTCCTCATGGAAGGAACAACCCAAGCCAGGTGGAACCGTGTGGGGACCAACAGGAGAACTCATGGGGTCAATAGAGGTGGGCACAACCCCCACTTCCCCTGTCTAAGGAGAGCTTCTGCCTCTGTGGCTATATTCCTTCCCACAACCTGCTTGGGAAGTGAGTCAAGGATGTGATAACATCAGTTCTCCTTCCGTTCTTATCAATAAGTTTCAGCATAAAGGTTTTGTCCCTGGGGAGGCACGTACCATAATTGTTAAGACATCATGGGACTTTCAATTGCGGCTGTTTGCAGGCAAGGCTGATTGGTTTGAATCAGTTTTCTGGTATGATGTATGAGACTCACAGACCGTGGAGAAAACAATACTCCTTCCTTGTATGTATATCAATAAAAGCCACAAGGCCACCCGATTCAGGGCTCTCAGTCCTTTGAGGCTGGGAGACCCTTGGCCCCCTGTTTCATAACTTTCTTGATTTCTGTTTCTTTCTTAACCCTTTGCCACCCCTTCTCGTTCTCACTGCCTGTGTTGCGCTGAACGCAACACAGGATAGTAAACGTTTACAGTAAATAGAGATGGTATGTGGGCAACAAGACAACAGTGATGGTGGCCTGGTTTTCTGGCGCTGGTGACTGTGCCTTAGAGGGGTCTGGAAAAGAAAATGACTCTGACATTTGAAAGATATGCTATCCTATATGCATAAAAACAATGGACAGGGCTCCCCTAAGATAAAGACTGACCTTTGCTAAGGCAGCATAGGCCTGAGACGTGACTAGCTGACCCGCCGTGGCCTGCCCAGTTGAGAATTTATGATCAGACCATCCTGTATGGTTGCTTTTGGAAACTGAGATTCTCAGGCCTTCCATGTGGTCCCACTCACAGCTTGTCACAGCTATGTCACAGCTATGACATAACTCCTTTGTCCTTCACACTTCCATCACCTGCCCTGGCCAGGTCGGCTTGGCCAGACCCCAACACTGGTTAGGACCTGACCAGGTCATCCGATTTCTCATTGTATCTGAGACCTAAGATGGTATTTACTTGGACCTGCAAAGCAGAGCCTGATTCAATAAACTTAGAAGTTGATGCAGGCAGGGAGCTGGCATATGGGGGAGTGGGTCTCTCCTTAGGACCTGGAAGGTCTGGAGTGAGACACAAGAAACAGATACATTTAATCCCATCCTCACTGTGATTTGGCATAGAATTGGTTCCTTTATGTTAGAAATAGTCAGGCTCATTTAACTTAAGATACTATGAAATTCTCTTCGAAACAACAAATATAGTACCACTCACACCCTAAAATTGTTTAATACTGTTCAAAGGATGATTTTTCAAGCTATGGAACACGCCTGGTCTATAGGAGCATGTAATCTACAAAACTGAATTTAGAGAAATCCTTGTGTAAAAAGATTTTCAAATGTCAGTTTTGCTCAAAGAGAGAGGTGCTGGAAGCTTTTACTCATCTTAACTAGTCCTTCCAGATTCCACTGTCTTCTATCCTCACTAATCAGGGAAGAGGAGCTGGGGCTGCCCCACCCCCACCTCTGCTCATTTATTCTCCAAAAACTGCAAAGAGGTCGACTCTGCCAACATCACATAGACAACCTAGGACCTACCACTGGCACAACCTGCATAAGCCAAGATTGGTGCCTTCACTTTCTGACTGAGCAGCCCCTAACCCGTGCCACCTCCATCAGACCGGACTCCATTTCTGACCAGGGCCTCCATGTTGGGGGGGGCTGGAAGACAACTTTTTCAAGCCTCCTTGCAGCAGGGATATCTCCATCCTGGTACAAAGCCCACAGATGGCCCCTCTATGAGAGCCTCTTTACCTGTCATTACTCCTAGATCCTGCTGCCCAAAGGCCAAGACTACCGTAGAGTGGGGCAGTGAAAGAAAGAGGAAAAGCAGGGGTTAGACCCACCCACATAGCCCGGCCCAGCCTGGGCCTGGAAAGTCCCAACAACGCTATCGGTCTGCACTGCACCTGCCCTTGGCCTGGGTCTGAAACTCAGCAGGGCAGCTCAGGCGTGTCCCAGGATCAGGCAGACCTAGGGATGAGTCCAGTGCCACCTCCAGGCTGGGTGACCTAGCAGGGGTCACAACACCTCTCCAAGCCTCCGTGTCCTCAACTGTAAAGCAATCATAATACTCCTGCCACAGCAGGGGCGTGCGGATTCCATGAGCTATTAATTCATGTCAGAGCCTGATGTTGAGTTGCCACTTAATACATGTGACTTCTAACTTGACCTCAGTCACATCATACCCCTCAGCTGCTTTGACGATCTGGCCGACACCTCTCTGCCTCTGTTCCCACCACTCTCCCTGCTCTCTCTGCTCCAGTCACATTGGTCTTCTCGCTGCTCTGAATGAGGACGTGCCAGGCACACTCCCATCTCAGGACTGCTACACTGGCTATTGTTTCAATGTCCACTTGGTTCAACCCATCACTTCCATCGTGACTTTGTTCAAATATCACCTTTTCAGTGTAGCTTTCCCTGACCACCCTACTGAAAATATCAACCACCCTCCCCTTTTCTGCTTTATTTTCTGCCGGTGGCTTATCACGATCTGACACACTGGACTTGTTGGTTCATTGTCTTCTTCCCCTAGAACGTGAGCTTTGTGAAAAAGATGTGACCATATTCCTGCACCCAGCACAGGGTCTGGACAGAGTGGGGACACAATAATATTTGTTGAATAAATAAATGAATCATGACAAGTTTGCTCATAGATTGTAAGGAGGTATGTAATGGGTAGGATTTGTTCTCATCTGGAGAGAAGGGAGAGGGATTAAGGTAATCAGGAAAAGCTCCTCAGAGAGATCTGAACTTTGAAACATAAATAAGGTGTAGGTTGACAGGAGAGAAGAGGAAAGACAGTTCCAGGACAGGGAGCAGCCTAGACAGAGGTCTGGTGACAGGGCTAAACATGGAGTGTCTGGGGAACAGGGACAGAGCCAGTGGGCTCAGGAATAAGTCTCAATTATAAGGCCACAAATGTAGATAAGACGCATGAGGACCAGTCTCAAAGGGTCAGAGGGTCACACGTCGCCTCCTGGACTGAGGTGAGACAAAAGACACCCCTCACAGACGGGGCTATGGTACCAGGTCTGCTTGTTTGAGGAGTAATCCACTCAAATAAAATGAAGGCTAAAAATCATATGATCATATCGATGGATGCAGAAAAATCATTTGACACAATCGAACATCCATTTATGATAAAAACTCTCAGCAAGGTGGGGATAGAGGGAACATACCTCAACATAATAAAGGCCATAAATGACAAACCCCAGCTTAGATCATACTCAGTGGTAAAAAGCTGAAAGTTTTTTCTTTAAGATCAGGAACAAGATAAGGATGTCCACTTTCACCACTTTTATTCATCATAGTATTGGAATTCCTAGCCTCAGCAATCACACACAAAAAAAAGAAATAAAAGGCATCCAAATTGGAAAGGAAGATGTAAAACTCTCATTATTTGCAGGTGACATGATACTACAGAGAGGAAACCCTAAAGATTCTACAAAAAAACTATTAGAACTAATAAATGAATTCAGTAAAGTAGGAGCATACAAAATTAATATTCAAAAATCGGTTGCATTTTTAGACACCAATAATGAACTTTCATAAAAAGAAATTAAGAAAACAATCCCATTTACAGTTGCCTCAAAAAGAATAAAATACCTAGGAATAAATTTAACCAAGGAGGTAAAAGACTTGTATTCAGAAAACCGTAAGACATTGAAGAAAGAAATTGAAGAAGATACAAATAAATAGAAGGATATACAATGCTCTTGGATAGGAAGAATTAACATCATTAAAATGTCCATTCTACCCAAAGCAATCTACAGATTCAATAATCCTTATCAAACTACAAGTGGCATTTGTCACAGAACTAGGACAAATAATCCTAAAATTTATATGAATCCACAAAAGACCCTGAATAGCCAAAGTAATCTTGAGAAAGAAGAAGTTGAAGATATCACGCTACATGATATCAAACTAAACTATATTACAAGGCTATAGTCATCAAAACTGCATGGTACTGACATAACAACAGACACATAGATCAATGGAAGAGAATACAGAGCCCAGAAATAAACCCACACCTATATGGTCAATTAAACTATGACAAAGGAGGCAGGAATATACAATAGGATAAAGACAGTTTCTTCAATAAATGCTGTTGGGAAAACTGGACACATACATGAAAAAAATGAAACTAGACCACTTTCTTATACCGTGTACAAGAATAAAAACGAATTAAAGACTTAAATGTAAGACCTGAAACCTTAAAATTCCTAGAAGAAAACACAGGCAGTAAACTCTTTGATATCACTGTTAGCAATATTTTTTTAGATATGTCTCCAGGCAAGGGAAACAAAAGAAAAAATAAACTAATGGGACTACATCAAACTAAGAAGTTTTTGCACAGTGAAGGAAACCATCAACAAAACAAAAGGACAAACCTATGGCTAGGAGAAGATATTCGCCAATAATACATGCAATAAGGAGTTAATAGCCAAAATACATAAGGAACTTATACAACTTAATAATAACAACAACAACAAAATCCAATTAAAAAATGGGCAGAGGACCTGAATAGACTTTTGTCCAAAGAGGACATGCAGATGGCCAATAGACATGAAAAGATGCTCAACATCACTAAGCATTAGGGAAATGAAAATAAAAAATGCAATAAGGTATCACCTCATACCTGTCAGAACGGCTATCATCAATAAATTAAACAACAAATGTTGGCGAGGATGTGGAGAAAAGGGAACCCTCGTGCACTGTTGGTGGGATATAAATTGGTGCAGCCACTGTGGAAAACAGTATGGAGGTTCCTCAAAAAAATTAAAAATAGAACTATCATATGACCCAGCAATTACACTTCTGGATATTTATCCAAAGAAATCCAAAACACTTATTCAAGAAGATATATACATCCCTATGTTCATGGCAGCATTTTTACAATAGCCAAGCCATGCAAGCAACCTAAGTGTCCATCAATAGACAAATAAAGACAATGTGGTACATATATACAATGGAATATTACTCAGCCATAAATAAGGATGAAATCATGCCGTTTGAGACAAAATGTATGGACCTAGAGGGCATAGACTAAGTGAAATAAGTCAGACAGAGAAAGACAAATACCGTATAGTTTCACGTATATGTGGAACCTAAAAAAATAAACAAATAAAACAGAAACACACTCATAGATACAGAGAACAAACTGACGGTTGCAGATGGGAGGGTGTCTGGGGGGTTGGGTGAAAAAGGGGAAGGGATTAAGAAGTACACATTTGTAGTTACAAAATAGTCACAAGGATGTAAAGTACAGCCTAGGGAATATAGTCAAGAATATTGTAGGGTGGCCGGATGCCTCAGTTGGTTAGAGCACAAGCTCTGAACAACAGGGTTCAATTCCCACATTGTGAGCTGCACCCTCCATAACTAGATGAAGACAATGAGCTGCCTCTGAGCTGCCAGAGGGGCAGCCGGATGGCTCAGTTGGTTAGAGCACGAGCTCTCAACAACAAGGTTGCCGGTTCAATTCCCACATGGGATGGTGGGCTGTGCCCCCTGCAGCTAAGATTGAAAACGGCGACTGGACTTGGAGCTGAGCTGTGCCCTCCACAACTAGATTGAAGGACAATGACTTGGAGCTGATGGGCCCTGGAGAAACACACTGTTCCCCAATATTTCCCAATAAAATTGATTTAAAAAAAGAAGAATATTGTAATAATTATGTGTGGTGTCAGGGGGGTACTAGACTTATCGGGGTGATCACTTCGTAAGTTACATAAATGTCTAATCACTATGCTGTATACCTGAAACTACTGTAATATTGTATATCAGCTGTACTTTAAAAACTGGAAATAAAAGGTACATTCTTGAGAAGAATCAGTCCTGCATTCTTAGCCTCTGGATTGGTCCGAGATGATAATCTTCCAGATGTCCCGTGGTCTAGATAATGGATGTCAGGTAGTGGGGACAACCTAGGTACATGAGGGAGTAATCAGAGGGTTATCTATAGGAGATATATACTCACACACGTATTTCCAGGCAGAACTGGGGAGTTCAAAAGTTAAAGTTCCCAGACCAGTTAAAGCAAGACGAACCATTTCCTCATGCCTCAGTCTCCTCGATTTTAGTAATTTATCAGGTTGAGTACAGTGACTCCACTTTCTTTCTTCACTGTCCTTAGCCGTGTGTGGGGGACTCCTCATGCATGTACCTGTGCCCATATATCTTATTGGTTGAGGTTCCTCCAGAAGCTGACCCTGAGAAAGGATTCAAGAGTAATTTGTTTATTTGGGAGGTGATTCTAGGAAACAGCAGTAAGGGGTGGGAGAGACAGAGGAGGAAAAATAGCCAGTGACAGCTGTGATATCAAGCAAATTACCAGTGTGGGTGACCAGGGCCCAATCTCACTGGAGCGCTCTGGAACACGCCACAGAACACGCCTCAGGGTCACTCCACTTGAGAGTGAGGAGCCACCCATTCTTGACAGCCATGGCTGAGGCCCGACACTTCCAGCCCTGTCCTAAACCAGGACTAGGGGCTTCGGGGACAAAGAAAGCCCTCAGAACAAAGTCTCCAGCAGTGGCAGTAGGAAGTTAGGCTTGTGTCCTCAAAAGTGGTAACTGGGAGGGAACTGGGTACAGGGCCAACACAAGCTGCTCCTCTGTGTGTCCTGGTTTGTGTGTCTGCGCTGGTGCCGTTAATGCCACATGTACATGGACTCCAGTGACCTCTGCCGTGCAAACCTCCGCTGGTCCAGGGGAAGGTCAGCAGAACACCAAACAAGCTCTGGCCTTCCCTCCCCCAAACAGGCTGGCTCAGAATTTGCTAAATCATGCCAGACCTGCACCAAATTTAGCCAAACAGACAGGCAACTGCTATGGGCAGTAGCAGCTCCTGCCCTTGGGCCAGGGTGGAGGTGGGGAAAGGTTGGCAAAGTGGGGTGGGGACAGGGAGACGGAAGGTCCTGCCGCAGAGAGGGTACCAGCACTACAAGAGCCAGGGCCTCCTCTGTCTGAAACTTACTGCCCTCGGAGCCAGCACAGTCAGTAGCCGGGGAAGGCCCCAAACGCCATGCAGGGGAACTCAGCCTCCGTCCTGTACACATGGGGAGTCCTGGAAGCTCGGTGTGCCAGCGAGGGGCACAGTCAGCCATCGTTAGAGGGACCACTCTGTGAGCAGGGCTGGAGGCTGAGCTCCTGGGAGGAGGTGTTTCGCTGGGCAGATTGGGCAAAGCCCTGTGTGTGACAGGCGACTTGCCCAGGGGCAAAGGGATGTGCCTCGGGTGACACTGGCCAGGGCACTATTCCTCTCTGGGGACGTGTGGTGGCCAGTTACTGTCTCAGCAAGGTTTAGGAAATTCAGGAGCAGGGAGACAGGGCTGAGCGCAGGGAATCATGGGAATGAGGAAGGGGGTACTGCCTCGGTCTCTTTGGCTGTGTCTGATCACCATTGTGAGGGGGAAGGGTAGAAACAAATTGGAAACGGGGCCAGGGAGCAGAACGGGGCAATGCCAACTGAGACAGGAGGGTCTGAGGGCCCAAGAGCGTGTCCTTGGCAGAGAGAGTGAACTTTGCAAAGATGGGCCAGAGAAGCCCCTTTAAGAGGGGAGAGGTCTGGCAACAGAGGCCTGGGCCATGGAGACCTGGGGAGCAACAGGAGAAAGGGGTTCGGCCAGAGGGAGACCCTGACTGCACAGGCCAGCAGGATGCCAGGCTTGGGGGTACCAGAATTCCCACATGGACAGTTGGCCCACTGTGGGGCCTGGAGGGACGTGAGAGCCACCCCTGAAGCATGCTGGGGAAGGAAAGGAGGGAGCTGGAGCTTGGGGAAGCCTGGACACTAGAAGAGTCTAGGGGCTAGCAAGGAAGACCCCCAGCAGGGAGGGGATGGGGTCTCCCCTGAGGCTGTGTGTGGTAGGTGGGGGGTGCTGTAGGGTCAGGGGATGGGGCCGGGGGAGGAGGTAAGAGGTGGGGGTGCTTTGTAGGGGGGAGGCTGGAGTTGGGCAGATCTGGGTTCTAATCCAGGTAGAACGCTGACTTGCTGTGTACCTGTGGACAAGAGCTTACCCTCACTGAGCCTAATTTCCTCCTGTAAAATGGAGATCATGGGGAAATCGTAACAGAAGTTAGGTGTATCAGTTTTTTGGGGTTGCTGTAACAAAGTACCACAACTAGGTGGCTTAAAACAACAGGAATTTATTCTCTCACAGTTCTGGAGGCCAAAAGTTAGTCAAAGTGTTGGCAGGGCCATTCTCCTTCCAAAGCTCCTAGGGGAGGACCCTTTCTTGCTTCTTCCAGGTTCTGGCAGCCCTGGAGTCCTTGTCTTGTAATAGCATGACTCTA
The DNA here is from genome assembly GCF_004115265.2 of Rhinolophus ferrumequinum. Lineage (NCBI taxonomy): Eukaryota > Metazoa > Chordata > Mammalia > Chiroptera > Rhinolophidae > Rhinolophus > Rhinolophus ferrumequinum. The sequence continues at coordinate 5,140,258 of NC_046300.1, read as the reverse complement.
ATCTGTGCCTCCTTCTTCACATGGCTGCCTTCTCTAGGTGCCTCTGTGCCCTTGTAAGGACACCAGTCAGGAGGTTAGGGCCCACCATAATCCAGTATAACCTCATTTTAAATGGATTTCGTTTACAAAGACCCTATTTCCAAACAAGGTCACATTCACAGGTACTAGGGGTTAGGGCCTCAATGTATCTTTTGGAGGCCCTGGGGCGTAGGGTTTCTGTAAGGATTAAACCACAGGCCTGGCACACCGTGAGCTATCAGTACATCCATCGTAGCTCAAAAAAGAAGGGCTGGAAGTGGGAGGCTGTGGGAGCTCAGACTGGCAGACTTGTCCTGCAGGTACCCACATACTCACACGTGCACACATGTGTGCAGATACAAATGCACAGGAAGCCAAACACCGGCCAAGGAGTTACACCCAGGAGGGCCAGGACAGGTGACCCAGGAGTCTCAGCCTGCAGCCCATTTGCCAGGCGGAGCCGCTCAGAGCAAGGCTGAGGGACTGATGTCAGCTCCCTGGACAGGAAGACCCCAAAATCAAAGCCTTGCTGGTCAGAAAATTCCTTGCGAATCTTGAGCAAGGTCACCAATGACATCAGGCACACATTCACAACAGTCCCCACCCCCAAGGCTACTCAAACCCACAGCCTTGGTGTAATGGGGGAGGGTTGGGGGGGTGCCCACAGCACAACCACTGTAAGGAGAGGCAGGACACAGAATCAGTCAGCCCTCACCTCACAGTGGAGGAAGTGGGGAGGCGTCTGCCACTCCCCCACCCCTCCCCATGACTCCTATGGACCTGGCAGTCAGACAGGTCTGGCTAACCCTCCTTCCCCAGGTTGCCCACTGGGTCACCCCTAGGCCAGGCCTGCCACAGGACACCCTCTGAGCTCATCAGGGTCACTGTGGGCAGCTGGCTGAGCTGAGCGCATCTGCACTGCCATGACCTCTGGGGAGCTGCGTCAGCAACACGGAATGTTCCAAGGATAGGATGCAGGTTCTGATAAGGTTCATCAACCAGTGACATAGCCTGGCTGCCCACAGGGCTGCTCCCCAAGCCCCAGCCTGGGCACCTCTCCCCTCCTCCCCACCCCCACCCAGGGCACCAGACCTGGCATCAGACCAGAGACCCCATTCCACACCTTCCAGTGTGAGGGCTCCCAGCTCCTCAGCCCTCGTGGAGGGCCCCTGGGCTGCTCTGGCATCCGTTCATTTAAGGGTACCCCCAAACCTTCCTCGCCCACCTTTGCCAAGCACTGTGCTGGGCCCTGGGGATGGAGCGGTGGATGAGATGGCACGGCCCTGGCCTCATTGTGCTGACACACATGGCCATGGAAGGCCTCTTGGAAGAACAGGGCTACGAGCATGGGTTTGGGGTGAGAATGAGCGGGAGTGGCGGGGGGCTTGCCCCACCGAGATCTGGAGGAGCGTTACAGGGCAGAAGGGACAGCAACAACATAGGCTGGGGTGGGTTTAGGGACAGAAAAATGTGTGTGGGGGGTGTCATCTAGGTGGGTGGGCCTTGCAGACTCCCGTAGCTTCTGTTCAGTGAGAGGGTGCCACAGGAGGCCGTGGGCAGAGGCGGAGCCCTCTCTGGCTGCTCTGTGAGATGAGGGGTTTGCCAAGGGTGGCCCAGGAGCAACCCTGAGAACTTGGAAAAATGCAGGTTCTCAAGTGCCCTGGGCATCTGGAACCCTGGGGTGGAGCCCTCAGGAAGGCTGCAGCCCCTCCAGCAGCACGGCTCAAGCACTCCCACCACTGGAGGCTCTGAGAAGAAAGCAGGGAGACTGTCTGGGAATGAGACTCACACCCCTAACCGCTCAGGCAGCACACAGCCTGAGAAGGGCTCTGCCAAACTCGCAAACAAGAAACCGCTCACCTTTGTTCACCTCAGCTGAATTATATAATAGGCTTTCCTAACGTACTTGGCCACAGGACATTTTTTGATAGAGAACACCTGGTAAACAGGTAAACGACCCCGCCACCCCACCCCGCACTGCACCTGGCACTCAATGACCACTCGACTGCCCTTTGGCAAGTGCACAAATCTCTAGGTGCACAGGATGGTACCCCTAACTGGACTTGGGTGATTTGCAACCCGTTAAACTGTCCTGAGGTCTGGAGGGACATACGGAGCCTGGGCTGCCCTGGGACCTCGGGGGTGCGGGAGGATCAGGAACAAGGACGGGAAGAGGGGGCGGGGCCGCCGCCATGCTTTTCCTGAAATATTGACCACCTCTGGTGCTGACTGCCCACCTTGCCTGCGCCTGTGGCTGTTAGAGAGGCAGCTTCTCTAGAAGGTTCTTTTTGCCGATGTGTTGCTTGGAGAAGGCTTGGGTGGGTTCCTGGTGGTCAGTCCTGCCACCCTGTGTCCAAGCTGAGCAGCCCCTCCTCTGGCCCTGCTGACAGCCAGGCCTCAGGCCTGCCTCCCAGAGCTCCCTCTCCAGGGCAGGTCCCACAAATGCCCAAGAGCCAGTTGCCTGGGTAGTGACCTCACATTCCCTGCTCGTCTCTGGGCCATGTGCTGACCAGCAATCTGCTTCCCACTTTCCACACCAGCCTCTTTGCTGACACAACCTGCCCACAGTGGGCCTTATCTCTGGGGCCTGAGAACCACCCCCGACACATACACATGCATTCACACAGTCCACAGGAAATCCTGGTGTATTTACCCACTCCATGCATGCATGCATGCGCTCGTTTTTTTCATTCATTCATTTATTCATTCCACAAACGCTCACTGAGCACCTCCTGTGAGCTACAAGCACTGCTGCCCCCCTCCAGCCCCTCTAGGTCAGAGCAATTAAGGCAAAGTCCCAACGGACCTTGATGTGGGTGGCCCAGAAAAGAGGAACCTAGGGACTCGGTGGGTTGGTGGCCGTTAGCTGGAGGGAAGCTCAGCTGGTGTCACAATGAGGCTGCACATGGAGCCAGATGGGCTCAGGAGGTTGGGTAAATGTCATGGCTGCCCTCCTCCCAGGCGTCCCCCCTGCCTGAAGTCCAGGGTCTGCCTCAGCTGAGGTTGAGCCCCAAGGCTTCAGAGCTGTCCCTCAATGCCAAACCCACAGAGCTAGGTCCCTCTCTCGCCTGGCTCTCGGGGCCCCCTCAGTTGGGCCCAGACTGCCTTTGCTGCCCCTCACACACCCTCCTGGCAGCTACACCAGACTCTGTGACTTCAGCGAGGGCTTGGAGGGCTTGGTGGCCTTCCGGTTCCTCCCAACTCCTGCTTCTCAGGGGCTTTGAAGGCCTAGAGAGCCTGGAGCCCATCTTCCAAATGCTGCCCATTTCCTCTGCCTTCGCGCCCAGGCTGCCTTGCTCGTATTTTGGTCACAATAATAGCAATACAATGAGACGTATCTAACCCCTTCTTGGTGCTGGACACAATTGGGTGTGTCTGTCTCCCCCCTAGACTGTCCACTCCATGAGAGCTGGACTACATCTGTCCTGTTCACAGCGGCCGCCCCAGAACCTTGTCCAATGCCTGGGAAAAGCTAGGTGCACAGTGAATATTTGCTGAATGAATAAATCTCTTTATCCATTTCCTGAAAGCTACCTCATTCCACCAGGGATCTGCTTATAAGAACACATGCAATTCAACGAGAGGAAAACAAAGCTGGAATCAAAAGGTTTTGACCTTTGAGCTAGGGATTTCCTTTCTAAATATCTCACAGAAGCTCTCACCCCACATGAGGAGGCATGTCCCAGGACATTTGCAGGAGCAACCTATTGGAAACCAGCAAACAACCGCTAAGGGGCTAGGTGAGTAAACCCCAGCATCGCTGCAGCAGAGTATGATGCAGCCTTGGAAATAAAGGGCACTCTGTTTGCTTCAGGGGTCTCTCCAAGCGACAGTATTAAGTACAAAAAGCAAGGAGCAAACAAGGAGCAGCGCTATGCTTTACCAGAGCAGTGCTGGACATGTAGTAGGCGATCAACATAAACACTGAATGAATGAGTGGATCTTTCTGGAAGGACCCATGAGATCTTGGAAGCAGTGGCTGTGTCTGGGGAAAGACCTGGATGAGGGGAATTTCTTTGTTCACGCTGTCATACTATTTGCATTTTTACCATCTTCAAATATTACCTATTCAAAGCGTTATGTTTTTCTTATTAAAAAACAACCAGAATTCAGTGCTCACATAAAAATCTCGATGTGAGGCTCTTCTTGAAAAATGGGAAGAGGGGCTGGCCCCACCAGGTTGTATCCCTAGTAACAACTGCCGGAGCTGAGATATGGCTGCCCCTCAGCCCAAGGCACCCACTGCCCTCTGGCCTCCGCGGGCCTCTGTGCTACTAACCCTAGGTCTGTACTGCAAAGAGGTACACCTGCGAGGTCTGCAGAGTGGGGAGCGGGGCTGAGGAAACTTCCCCAAAGTGAAGCGGCAGCTACTTAGCCATCACTCCCCGCTAATTTCGCTCACACTGATTCTAAGGGCTACAGCAGGGCCTAGGGTTTAGGACTGACAAGCGTTGGCGTGTCACAAGCCTGCGAGTCTTGCACAAGATCAATACCCGTGGGGCCCCAACCGCCTTTCTGCTCTCACCTCCCCCACCACGGCTTGAGGGCTTTAAGCCTGAAGGCAAGCTCTGGAGAGAGGGAGCCACCAGTGGCCCTCAGGGACCTTGACCCCCAGGGCTGAGAGGTAACTGACAGGGAAGGACATATTGACAGAGGAAGGAAGGCAGGCCTGGCTCGGACCCTGAGTCCAGCTCTGAAACTTTGGACCAGTCACTTTTTCAGCCTGTGTTCCCTCATTAGGAGCCACCAGTTAACAAGTGCCATCTCCGGGTGCTGCTCCCTGTCCCAGTGTCACAGTGAGTCCTCAAGTCAACCTTGTGTATCAGTCAGGGTTCTCCAGAGAAACAGAACCCCTTTCTCAGTATATGTGGAGATGAAGACTGATTTATTTTAGGAATTGGCTCACGTGACTGTGGAGTCTGAAGGGTAGGCTGGGGGGCTGGAGACAGGCAGGATTTCTGTCACAGCTCACAGCGGAAGTCCTTTTCCCAGAAACCTCCGTTTGCGCTCTGAAGGCCTTCAGCTGACCGCATGAGGCCCACACACGTTATCAAGGAAAATCTCCTTCACTTAAAGTCAGTTGATTGTAGATGGTAATCACATGCACAAAATACCCTCACCGCAGCTCTAGTGTTTTACCAAGCAGTAAGCACCATGGCCCAGCCAAGCTGACACACTGTTTCCCTGAAAATTAGACCTAGCCAGACCAGCAGCTCTAATGTGTCTTTTGGAGCAAAAATTAATATAAGAGCCAGTATTTATATTATATTATATTATATTATATTATATTATATTATATTATACCTGGTCTTACAGTAAAATAAGACTGGGCCTTATATTAATTTTTGCTCCAAAAGATGCATTAAAGCTGATGGTTCAGCTAGGTCTTATTTTCAGGGAAACACGGTACTATTTAACCATCACAGAAAGTACCACTCCCTTTTTGTGCATGAGGAAATGGAAGCTTAGAGAGGTTGTGCCAACTGCTTAAGGCCACACAGCACACAGAGGGTGGAGTTTACCTGCAGTCCCTGAGCGGGGTTCTCCATCACTACTTCACAGGGTGCCTGTGAGAACTGGGTAAGAAAATGCAGAGAAGTGTCTGGGACACGCCGATGGTAGGGACAGAATTCAATAAGGCAGTGGCTGTTATTACGGAAGTACGATGAGTACTGGAAAAGGATGGCGTGGCTGTGGGAACTGGGAGAGGAGATAGGATGGTAGGAGACGAGTTCTGGAGTGGGCAGAAAACCTACAGTCCTCAGGGCCCCTTTCTTCCTCCTTCCAGAGGACCCCAAGGAGAGAGGAGGAAGGCAGAGGAGGCTCCACTGCCCCGGTGCACGGCATACAGAGGGAGCACACTGTCCACCAGCGTGTGGTGTCTGGGAGGACTCTCGCCTCCGGAGGCGTGGCTGGCTGCCCAGAGGTACTTGGAAGTGGTAACTTCCACTAAGAGAGCCTTGGCTGGGCGCTCCCATCTGCCCACCTGAACTAGACCTATCATCCAGAAGTAGAGAAAAGCTTCCCTTGAGACCTGAAGCCCCTGGTGCAGCTCCAGCCCCATTCCTCCCGGTTTCCTCAGCCTCCCTGGGGTGCAGCACTAGACTAGAAGGCAGAAGGCCAGCAGGCCAGCCACACTCTCCACTGGCTGTGTGACCTTGGGCAAGATACTTAACCATTCTGAGCTTCTGTCCCACATATGGCTGACCTGGAGGGCTCCTCAGGGACCTGAGAGTGTGCATGCAATCACAGTGCCAGGCCAAACGTCTGACTCGGGCTGTTGTCGTTGCCATACGTGTTCACCATACGTATGTCGTTGCCATACGTGTGCCATACGTGCCACACTATTATCTACCCTCCCCGGCTTCTCCTATTGCCCCTGTCCACCCAACACACTTCTCTGAGCCTCTCTCACTCTCTCCGCCCTCCTCCTTCCTTTGTTCCAGCTCCCCCATGTCTGGGCAGAAGGGATGCTGAGCAGCCCTTTAAATGCCTCCAAGACCAGAGAGAAAGGAAGGTCCTTGCCTTGGTTGATAACTACATTGTAATGCTGGGACTCTGATCCCAAGGAACAATGTCAGCCTGAGGCCAAGGCCCCACGAGCATCTGCGCAGGCTGGAGGCTTTGTCCGTTTTCAAAACTGTCCCATGTCCATCCGGGTCTCCTTGAAGAGAAGGCTGCAGAATATCTTTCCTGGCTGACAGATGTGGAAACTGAGGCCCAAAGGAAAACAGTTAGCTTGCCCAAAGTCCCTTGGCTAGTTGACCCTCATAGAGAAGCACTGCTAAAAATAGCTTCTGATCCCAGAGTGGGAAAGGATGGAATTCTGGGGCTGGAGTTGACATTTTCTTTCTGACGATGATGACGCAGACTGTGGGGGAGGGAGGAAGTAGGGGAGGCCAGGCCCGGGCGTCATCCCCAGAATGGGGCCTGACCTTGCTCGAACTCCAGCAGCTAGGCCTCCCCTGCCTAGGGCCAGGGTGATGAGTTTGTACTGCAGCTCTTAGGAGGGAGGCGAAGCAGGAGTGAGGGGGAGAAAAGGGAGGGAGGGTTGATGGGAAGGGAGGAAAAAGAAGGGAGGAAGAAGGCTGAAACCAGCAGAGGGATCAGAACTCTGCCAGAATGGGACCCACTCAGACTCATCACCGAGGCAGGTGCAGTATTCCCATTTCACAGATGGAGGCAATTTGCCTAAGATCCCAGAGTCAGAAAGTGGCAGAGCCAGGATTAGACCTCATGGCTTTAGCCCTTGCCCTTCAAGCTCTCAAAGTGGAAACCACTCAGGCAGCATTTCCTAAAATGTGACCCCAAGATATCCCACCCCACATTACCAGGAGAGAGGCCTAGTTAAAATGCAGATTCCTGAGTCAGAATCAAGTGGGTGCGGCCCATGAGAATGCATTTTGACCAGTGCCCCATGGTGGTCTTGAGCGATGACAATGGGATGCTCTGTGGCTCCTTAATAACCTTTCTAGTCTGACCACCTGGCCCCACGTCCTGGCTGCACCCCTGGGCCCAGCTGTTTGGCTGACTCATACTGCACCCCCAGGACAGGCCTGGCCCTTTCCCACTCAAGGCTCCACCCACCAGTCTCCTGGTCCCATGTAAACCCACCCTTGCAGCCAGCACTTCTCTGGAAAACTTCCTGGTGGTTGGGATCCCCCTCCTTCAGCATCTGTTGGAGTAATAGCCTCGTCCTCCATCTGGAATTGTTTACAGTCTAATTTTGCTTGCCTCTTGTTTCACTTGATGTATGAGTTTGCTTTGTTTCCCAACCTTTCCCTGTATTAAACAGGAAATTCCCAAAGGGTTGGAGACTGGTTAGTTAACAATAAGTTTCTGAAATCCATGACTTCACCTGACCTTCCTGCCAACCACAAGTGGCAGGGCTGGGAGAGCTTAACAATGAGGAAACCGAGCCTCAGAGAGGTGGTGGCCCGCCCGAGGCCCAGTGAGAGAATCAGGTTGGAACCCAGGTCCAGTTCCAAAGCCCAGTTCTTTCTGCTCTGCTTTGCCTCTGATCACTCAAACAGCACTGTGGGGCAGGCAGAACAGGGATTATGATCCCATTGCTCAGTTAAGGAAAGCAAGGCCCAGAGATGGGCAAAGCATTCACCACCATCTTTATACCCAGTTTCCACTCCTAGCTGTACTTGGGTCTGAGTCCAAGTGTTGACCTTTCCTCTTGACCCCCTCTGGTTGATGGGCACTGTCCAGGGCTCTTAAGGAAAATGGGGCAGAACTGGGTCTTGGTCTCCCAGGCCAAAGGCCTCATCCTGGGTCCCTGGACTGGTCCCAGCGCCACTCTGGACCCAGATGCCTTCTCTGCGAGTGACGACTCACCTCACCCATTGCAGCTGACTAGAGACTCAAAAGAGAGGGAATGGGAAGTACCTGGACACACCTTGGTCACCATCACTCTGGACTCTGTCCCTCTTAATACCCAGCTAAGGAAGGAGCAACCTGAATGGCCTTTTCCCGGAGAGTGGAGGAGGGCGGCTCTGAGCCTGGCGCAGGCCCAGACCAACCAAGACCAAGTTAGGCTGGGAAGGGTGTGGAGCAAGGAGGCCAGGCTGGGGTCCCTGAGAGGGCTTTGCCAAGTTCTACGCTGCCTGTGTGGTCTGGGGAGACTCAAAGGAGGCACGGCCCACTCTTAACTTTGGGATGGAGTCCGAGGCACCCAGCTGGTGCCTAGGGTGGCCAGCAAGGGACTTTGGACAGCCACAGTGGAAAATGAAAAATAATAACTAATATGTGTCAAATCCTAACTATACAGCAGGCCCTGTGCTTACCCCCTTCTCGGCGTGCCCAGGTGCTCTGAGCTGGGGCGTGTGTGGGTTCCATCCAGCCCTGTTCCTTTGTATCAGGTTAGGTCCCCTCGTCTCGGCCCAGAAAGGGCCTCAGCGAGGTCTCCTTCCGCTTCTGCTCCTCTTCCTCACTGAGAGGTGTCCCCCCACACCCCCACCCCCTCCCCCACCACCCCTACCCCGCTAGCCCCCTGCACATCAGCCCGAGGAACTGTCCATCCTTAGGCAATCCAGCCCCACCTCCTCCGGGAAGCCTTAGGTCACAGCCTTGAAAGCAAGCAGGGTTGGGGGGGATTCTGCTTTAAGACCCTGCTGGAGAATCCCTGTTTCCCTTCCCTCCTCTCTGTTCAAGGAGCCCGATTTTAGAGCCCGATAACCCGCAGTAGGTCCTAGTGGCACTTCCCCTCCGACTCTGCCCTTTTAAGCCCCGCAAAGGGGACGCAGGGTTCGGAGGCACAGAGCCGGTAGTGGGGCAGCGGGAAGGGAGTGCAGGACGAAGTCGGCCGCCTACGGCCTAGCCCCTCCTACTCCCGGTGGGCGAGCGGGGGAAGCCCGGGTCCCCCGGTCCCCGCCAAGCCCACGTAGGCCTTCCGACTCCCGGGGCGCGGCGCGGCGCGCCTGCGCGGGGCCGGCACCCAGGGCGCATGCGCAGCGGCGCGTCTCGCTGTATATATTAGGACAGTGTCCGCGGCCTGGGGCTCCTCACCGACAAGGGCAACAGTCGGCTCGACTCCTCGGCTTGGGTGCCCGCCGCCGCCGCCGCCGCCAACACCGCCGTCTCCGCAGAGTTCCCGCAGCAGGTGAGGGCCCGCGCTCGGGGCCCCTCGCGTGTCCCGCCAGCCCGCGCTGACCCCGCTCCCCACCGCCGCCGCCGTCGGGACCCCATCCCCCACCGCCCCAGTCACCTGCCGCTTTGGGGTCATCGTTCATCTCCCAGACCTTTAGCCTATTCGGCTGGCCGCCTCAGTTTCTCGCACTCGGCTCCCTCCCGACTTTCCCCGTGTGACTGGCAGCTTTAGAATTCCCATCTCAGACCCCTCCCGTTATTCTCGAGCCCTCGCCCCCCGGGTACCTCTGATCCCCCAGTGCCCAGGACCGCCACCTTCCGCCAGACCCAACGCCCTGGATTCTGTAGCCCCTGCTCCTCTGCAGTCAGCTCCGATGGCGCTTCTCCTCGTACCCCTGTCCTCCTTTATGCTCCCTCCTCTCTCAGTTCTGCCCAGTTCCCCGGGGAAATCCTCGCCTCAGGGACCCAGAGCCCCGCTGGACGCCTTCCTCGGGTTTGGGAAAGTGGGGACCGGGAGGAGGTCCGGATCCTGAAGAGCCCTCTCTTCCTGGAAGGACGACAGTGGCTTCTTCCCCAGCCTCACTTTTCCACTTGGGTGTGTGCTGAGAGGTGTCTTATCTGCACTGTGCATCTTCCTTGGGGAGCCTCTGACCTCCAAAACCTGTTCCCAACTTGTCCCTCACTGTCCCACCCCCTTGGGTATTAATCAGCAGTATTTACTTCATGCGGTAGAGTTGCTTTGTGGGAGCTTTTGTATAGAGTTGGGGAATGAAGGAGGAGTTGGTGACATGGGTAGAGTGTGGTCACCACTCCTCGGTTGAGCCCCATATCAATGCTGTCCTTGGACAGTTTTGCGTGAGACTTGTTAGTATCCCAGAGGACCCTTGTCATAAAACGGCAGATGACACCTGAACCCAATGAGCTTGCAGTGTATTTGCCTGTTAAGTGTTGATGTCGCTCATCCTCTTTCTACAGGATCAGTGTACCTCTCGGATATGGAGACTGTTGTTCGCCGCTGTCCATTCTTATCCCGAGTGCCTCAGGCCTTTCTGCAGAAGGCAGGCAAATCTCTGTTGTTCTATGCCCAGAATTGCCCTAAGATGATGGAAGCTGGGGCCAAGCCAGCCCCTCGGGCTCTGTCTACTTCTGCAGTGTGCTGCCAGCAGGTCAGAGAAACCCCTCCGGCCAATGAGAGTAAGTGTCCTTAGCAATGAAGTGTAGGGGGTGCCAGTGTTTGCATTCATTACTAGATCGAAAGCTGTTTAGTCCAGTGGTGATGAGGGTGACGGGGGTGACTGTGCCAGGCTCAGTGCTTTCCATGGAGTAGCTTGTGTGATTGTCGCCCTAACCCCACAAGGTAGGCACTTTCAGTTTTCCCATCTTCAAAAGTGAAACAATGGTCAGGGTTCCACATTACAGGTTTCAAGATTTCATGTCAGTGTCTTTTGGGATTATCGGTGTTTGGCAGTGCCTCATTCACGGAAATAAAACGTTGGCATTCTGTTCCAACTTTTCCTTCATTAAATATTTGGACCTTTGGCTTTTATTTATTTATTTTAATGAATAGACTTTTTTTTAGAGTAGTGTAAGGTTCACAGCAAACTTGAGTGGAAGCTTTTGGCTTAAAAAAATTTTTTTTAATTATTTTTTAGTGTACAATATAACATAAAACTTACATTTTTAAGTGTGCAGTTCAGTGGTATTAAGTGCGTTCCCATTGTTGTGCAACCGTCACCACCAGCCATCTCCAGAACCCTCTTCATCTGGCAAAAATGAAACTCCAACCATTAAACACTTAACTCCCTGTCTCCTTCTTCCAGCCCCTGGCGGCCACCTTTCTACTTGCTGTTTCTATGAATTTGACTACTCTAGAAACCTCATATAAGTGGAATCATACAGAATTTGTTAAAGTAGGATTATTTAACACAGGTATCTTTATTTCATGAATTTTTAAAATTTTGTTTTTAATAAAGAGATCAGAGTTAATTTCAGTTTTGGTCTGGCTCTGCCGGAAGAGGATGAGGCTTTTCAGATTCCACTTAATCCTAGATAATAATTTACTTTACAAACTCTGTTAGGTGTGTTCTCTGGGTGTGGACTTGTAAGAAAGGAATGTGTTTTTCTTTAAGTAGAAGGATTTAGTCCTTTGTAGGTTTTCTTTTCCTCTTTACCCTTGTTCAGGCATTATTTTTCTTACTGATGAACAGTTTGTCCTTAGTAATAGGAATAGTTGAGTAACCTGGGCTCGTCCACTTGATAGATTACCATGTAACCGTCACAAATGATACTCAGAAACTATTTACCAGCCGAGGCAGATCTTTATAGTGAATAGAGCAGAATAAACAAATCTACTGAGTAAGAAAACTTTTTCTAAACCTGTACATAGTGAAAAGAAGACAATGCTTTTGTTTTGAATGATAGAACTCTTTATTTCTTTAGACTTCCTGCAGTGAATATGTAGAAGGAATGAAGTGAAAGTCAAAGCAATTTTTTTTTTTACTTTATAGAAGATTTTAATAAAAAGTATATTACAACACTTTAGCCATGTTGTGGGAGAGGCTAGCCTCTGACTCAGAAGAGTCCTCCAGAATGATGAAGAAAGACTTTTTCAGAAAGTGAAAGAATTTCCTCAAGAGGAGAGGGAAGTCCTTGTAACCAGAAGCTTGATTACCAGCCCACTGTGTTATTAAGTCGGTGAACTTCTTTGATGCGTTTAGATGAGAAAGTAGCTGACGAGTGTGCCTGTGATACCCTGTGGTTTTTCCTTAGCACACTTATAACTTGAACTCTGTGAGACAACAATCTAAAGACCTTACTTTTAGCCTCATTTCTTCTGTTAAGAAGAAAACCAATTGTGTATATGTTAAGAAACAGCAAGCTGCTTTGTCAGGAATCTGTTCAGAAAACATTGGCGGAGAAAAAAATTGTGTGAACACTTTCACTTACCTTCGAGAGTGTGTTCTCTTGTGAAATATGCTGAGTGTCCTTGGGGTAGACGTACTGGAAATGATCCAACTCAAGAACCCTGGGTTGTCTGACACTGGAAAAGACGATTTTTTGGTTACATAAGTGAGAACTATTATGGGTTTAAGAGGTAGCTGGACTGTGCCAGTTAACTCTTCACAGGAACATTGTTTCCCGGAGGCATATGATAAAACTGCTAGAGTAGCAGAATCTGATCAAAATGAATTTGTATCTGGACTGTGGGGTAGAGTAAGGCTGAAGTTTGTCGTTGGGGCAATAAGAGAAAGAAACAAGTGGTGTTCTTGTGGGCCGTGCAGCCAGATCTGATGCTTCACTGCTTTTGTTTGCCCCCCAGATGACAAAACTGCGAAAGCCGAGGTCCAGCAGGCCCCGAGTGCGTCCCAGCAGGCTCTAGATGACACGCAGCTTCCCTCTGGACACTCCTCCCTTGCCACGAGCCAGGGTGCTGCAAGCAAGTGCCCTTTCCTGGCAGCCCAGATGAGTCAGACGGGCAGCAACGTCTTCCGCAAAGCCAGCCTGGAGCTTCAGGAGGATGTGCAGGAGATGCACGCTGTGAGAAAAGGTAAACAGGGCCACGGACCAGGGACGGAGTCCTCTCGGCTCTTTTTGGATCCTGAGATTTATATACGAGCTATTATTAGGATACTATTTGTGTAAACACGTTCCTCTTTTAGAGCCAAGCAGGAAGGTCATAAAGCTACAGTCAGACTGTCTTGCACAACATGGGACTTTCTTTCTGGTGTGTGTAGGATGTGACCAGCTCTTCCAGTTGCTGCTCAATTTCTGAAAACAGCCTGAAGGCATCAGCTGTTATCAACTCCCCTTCAGTGCTTTCTCATCATCTGGTGGGATAACAGGAAAAAGTAGTGTTACTGCAGGAAGCGCAGGTCTTAAGGCTCCCGAGCTGTGTGCCTTACTGATGGTTATTGAGTGGCCATCTTAATCCCAGTTGTGGCTGTATCACGGAGCGCCCCAGGTCCCCGAGAAACATCACTAGCAGAAATGATGCCTTTGGCTGGAATTGTTTTCTGCGAAGGAAACTGAGGTTATGGTCGGGGAGAGGTAGGGTGGGGAAGGCAATGCCAACCAGCTAGAGAGCTTGGGACGTTAATGTTCATTGAAGCTGACTGGTGGCCCCGACTTGGCCATCACAGTAACTAAAAGGGAAGAAAACAAGTTTCATACAAATACCTTTGTTCACGATTGGCTTTTTCTCGTCAGCCGTTTTTGACAACATGTCTGGAAGGTATTGTGAGCTCAGACTAGAACGTTGGTCCCCTTTGCCTCTTGTTACTCTTGTTGCAGAGGTTGCCCAAACCTCAGGGAACCCCAGTGTGATCAGTGTAAAGGCCGACGAAGGGGAGCCGAGCGGATTGCTGAAGAACTTGCAGGACATCATGCGAAAGCAAAGACCGGAAAGAGTGTCCCATCTTCTTCAGGATAACTTGCCAAAATGTAAGTGTCATTGTTAGGTGTCTGATGCTGGAGAGAGATGACAACAAACATACGTCAGATTAAACATAATATTGCATGTGAGGTGTGGGCTAAAGGCCCTGTCCCTGCTCGATGCCAGTGGGTGCTCTTGGCCATGAAGAATACACATCCTGCCGTCTACACAGGGGCCTGTGCTAAGCACGTGACACACAGTCTCCGGATGAGGGCGAACAGCAACTTGCCCAGATGAGTGCCTCACTGGTTTGCCCAGAATCTCCCTGCTGCTAAGTGACTGAGCTGGGATGGGAACCCAGGTCTTTCGCCAAAGCCCAGATGTGCTTCTTAACCATCAGACGGTACCATCTTTTGTTTGTTTTTTAGCTGTTTCCACTTTCCAGTATGATCGTTTTTTTGAGAAGAAAATTGATGAGAAAAAAAGTGACCATACCTATCGCGTTTTCAAAACTGTGAACCGGAGGGCCCACTTGTTCCCCATGGCGGACGACTATTCCGAGTCCCTCATCACCAAGAAGCAGGTGTCCGTCTGGTGCAGCAATGACTACCTAGGGATGAGTCGCCACCCGCGGGTGTGTGGGGCAGTCATGTAAGTAGCCACCGAAGTTATTTGTAAGACACTGATCACTGGCAGGGGTTAGATCTTTCACAGGGCAGTGGTTCAGCCGCTGAAAGCACAATACTATTCTTAGCCTTTAAAAATAGCAGCAGGTGACTTTTAAAGAAACTCATGTGCAAGTAGTTAGTTAGTAGAGCCAACTGCTAGGGTTCGAGTAAGAGGGTTCATGAATGACACCAATGCTCACTTCCTACCACTCCACTGGAGAGGACGTCTAACGCCAGGCAGCCTCGCTCATGGCTGCGGGTGAAGAAATACAAGCCTAGCAGCACTGGAGAAAAAGATACTGCAAAAAGACATTCAAAAGGATGGTAGATCCCATCATGCATGTCCTTCCAGAGGTTTGCGTGGTTAGGGACGCTCGGGAGAGCTGCTCACCAAAATCTCCAAGGAGGCTTGATAAAGAGAGCCCCGTCTGACGGTCGGTGATAGATACATCCCAGCGTCATGTGACTGGTTTGCAGAGGGTTTGGGTTTAGGGAACCACCGTCCCATCCCTCTGGAGACTGACGCTGTGTTATTAGAGAGCGTGATGTCAGTCAGGGAAAAGAAACCGTGGAACATTAACTCGGCCAACCCAAGTGGGTGTTACATGAACACTTGTTCTCGATGATCCCTCGCGGTAGTGTCACGCTGTGTTGTGACCTCCTCCGGCCTACTCTAACGATCACGTTGGTGAAACGTCTGGCCCCACGCTTCACAGTGAGAGTTGCTGGATGAGCAATAGGTTCCAGGAGACAGGAACGGTGCACATAGCAGCGTGCAGACCATGAGACTTATTTTCCATCTGCCCCTTTTTTTGTTTTTAAGGGACACTTTGAAACAGCATGGTGCTGGAGCAGGTGGTACTAGAAATATTTCTGGAACTAGTAAATTCCATGTGGACCTGGAGCAGGAGCTGGCCGACCTCCATGGAAAAGATGCAGCACTCCTGTTCTCCTCATGCTTTGTGGCCAACGACTCCACCCTCTTCACGCTGGCCAAGATGATGCCAGGTGAGCGGGCCTCGTGGGGGGCAACAAGGCAGTAGTCCCCCAGCTTCTGCTTTCTGCAGTTTCAGTTACCTGCGGTCAACTATAGTCCAGAAATACTAAATGGAAAATTCCAGAAATAATTCATAAGTTTTAACTGTAGGCCATTTTTGAGTAGGGTGATGAAACCTCTGTCCCGCCCAGGACGTGACTTATCTGTTTGTCCAGCTCTCCCGCTCGTCAGTCACCCGTAGCCTGTTGGTTATCAGACGGACTGTCTTGGTGTCGCAATGCTTATGTTCGTCGCCCTTACTTTACTTAATAAGGCCCCAAAGCACAAGAGTAGTGATGCTGGCGGTTTGGAGATGCCGAAGAGAAGCCGTAAAGTGCTTCCTTTAAGTGAAAAGATGAAAGTTCTTGACTTAATAAGGAAAGAAAAAAAATCGTATGCTGAGGCAGCTAAGATCTACAGTAAGCATGAATCTCCTATCTGTGAAATTGCCTAATTTATAAGTTACACTTTATCACAGATGTGCATATATAGGAGAAAACATAGTACGTACAAAGTTTAGCACTACCCACGGTTTCAGGCAGCCACTGGGGGTCTTGGGACGTGTGCCCTGCGGATAATGGGAGGTTAACGTAACAGAACTACTGATGACAAAGAGGCTTACGAAAAACACTCCGTTAGGAGTAATGGGAGTGTCTGGGAGCATTTGTTCCTGATTTGAGTGTGTGTGCTGGCTGTGCATTGTAAGTTCCAGGGGAACGTGACACCAGTGGAGTCTGATTTGAAGGGCTGTCCTCAAGCTCACTGCTTCCAATGTGCTTTGTATTCTAAGAAAACCCTGTGGAAAATTCTCTTAATCACTTGAAGTTGTCTTTTATAGATAATGTCAAGTTTGGAGTGAGGCAGCCAGATTTAAAAGCAGATTAATTGCCTGCCTCAGGATCATTCTATACCTGGGGGCCCGCTCAAAGGAGCAGCCCTGGTTACTTCCTTTGCCAGGAAGACACTGCCATGCAGTTTGGGAACTCCCAGGCAAAGGCTGCTGTCCCTGCCTGTCTAGGAGGTCTCTGGTGCAGATGGCAGCAAGTAACATCTTTGTCGCATTAGGCTGTGAGATTTACTCTGACGCTGGGAACCACGCCTCCATGATCCAGGGGATCCGGAACAGCCGCGTGCCGAAGTATGTCTTCCGCCACAACAATGTCGGCCACCTGCGAGAGCTGCTGCAGAGATCGGACCCCGCCACCCCCAAGATTGTCGCCTTTGAAACTGTTCACTCAATGGACGGTAGGGCTACATAGATAGATCCAGAAGCTTAAATGGAAAACTAGGTTTGACCTCTTTAAAACACTATGGTGTTTTAGTTTGATTTTGCAATTTCTTTTCTTTTCACTCTCTGTAATGGGTGGACATTGGATAGATTTGGGTCAATGCAGATTTTCTCGTCTGGCTTTTACTAGGCTCTCAGACCCCCAAGATAATCTAGAGACTGAGGGAAGTTCATTTTTTTCGCCAACATTAAAAATAATACCTTAGAACGTAAGTCATTTTGTTCTGACTGATGTACCGAAACAGAAATCTGTGAAATGTCAAGCTCTTCAGAATGGTCTGTGGTCTCTCCCCAGGGGCGGTGTGTCCGCTGGAGGAGCTGTGTGATGTGGCCCATGAATTTGGAGCCATCACCTTCGTGGATGAGGTTCACGCAGTGGGGCTGTACGGGGCCCGAGGCGGAGGGATCGGTGATCGAGATGGAGTTATGCCAAAAATGGACATCATTTCTGGAACGCTTGGTACGTAGAGTCTGCACATTCTGTAATCTACACTCAAGTTCCACCGGCCTCACAAGGCCAAAGACGAACTGGTCTACCTGGGACCAGGTGAGGAGCATATGAACCCTGGGCCACTTTTTGGGGGGGACTTTGTATTTTCTCAGTGAGTGTTGGCGCGGCTTAGCAGAATCTCCTGAGTCACAGAAGCATGGCTGCCAGAATCAAAGTAAATCTCAGCCTAACGCGACAGCAACACCATTTGTTGCCATCTGAGCTCATTCCAGATATTGCTGTGGCTCCAGCCACACGCGTTGGCTCTTCCTCTGGGCCTCGCATCGTTCCCTTCCATCCAAAACAAGACTCTCGTGCTGCTCTAGCGCGGCTGTCAGGACCTGTGGGTTCAGGTGTTGGGACGCGCCAGGCTCTGTGCCTGCCATGTGAGAGCTGTTGCGGCCACTTTGCTGCTGCTAGTGGAGAGGCAGTGTCTCCTGGAGCCGGACTCTGGAGCCATGCTGCCTGCTGCCTGCGTCCCTCGCTGGCTGTGTGACCTGGGCAGGCAGTTAACCAGTTGGCACCTCAGTTGTCTCATCAGTATAATAGCGATAACGATAGCACCTACCTCAGTTTTTGTGGCGAAGGTCAAGGAATTGTGTGTAAACGGTTACTGCAGACATTCTCTTTGCCCATGAGACTCCTAAGAGATAAAAATAGAAATTGTACAGATTTGAGGACTTCACATTAGTGAAGCAACTGGAAACCCATGTAGCAGTTAGCTAAAATGCCAGCTGACAGCCTGCACTTGGTAAAGGAAGGGCAAGCCAACAGAGAGTTCTTAGCCAAGCAGCGGCATGAGGACCTCGTGCAGACGGGGAGCTGGGCCCGCAGTGCGAGCCCTCCCGGGAGGACGCGCTTGTTCATGTGTCCGAATTCCCGCAGCTCTCTTGAAGACCTCTCATGAAGTGGGCTTTGAGGGTACGGTCACTGTGAAATGGAAAAGGCCAGAGAGAGAGATTTTCCACTGTAAGAGCCTAGACCAGCCCAGCCCTGCTGGGGTTCAAGCAAGAATGTTAATCACAGAACATAATGTTAAGATCTCGGAGGACTCTTCCGGGGTCACTAATCTGGAAACTTGAGATACCAATTATGTAAAGAGACTTAATAAGAATTGAAAAACGAGGCTGGCCCTAAATCAACTCAAACAGGTTCTGAGTTTTCATATTTATCTGGCAAATGCTAATTGTCAGGGTTTTGTGTTTACTTAAATAGGAAATAATACCAATGACGGCAGAACAGCTAAATACCTTGGCTGGGTTCCATTCCAGCCCAAGGGGGTACTCACAGTGCCAGGAGGGCTCAGGCGCCGCAGCTCAGCCCCCGGCCCGGAGAGCACGCACACTGGGGGAGGTGGGGGGACATGGTGGTGGGCATGGGAGACAGCGCCCACCGGAGTGGGACCGGCTGGGAAGAGAGGCGGCAGCTTGAGGTGCAGGCACACTGCGATCCGCCACTCGGGTGTCACAAGCCCTACATTTTGATCTTTGTCTTACATCCGCTTGGCCATGTGACAAGACCTTTTGGGCAAAACCCTTTAATAAGCTTCCTCGGTGTTTTCCTTTTTCAGAAATGGGTGGGTACCCCTTTACTTCAGCCTGGGCAAATGACGGTGATAAAGAGAAAAGTAAACGCTCTGAGGTTTGCAGCTACTTGCTGTGTCCTTTCAAGGGGCTGTCGCTGTCACAACGGGTCTGTCTTCCGCAGGCAAAGCCTTTGGCTGCGTGGGCGGGTACATCGCCAGCACGAGCGCGCTGATCGACACCGTGCGGTCCTACGCGGCTGGCTTCATCTTCACCACCTCGCTGCCACCCATGCTGCTGGCGGGGGCCCTGGAGTCCGTGCGTGTGCTGAAGAGCGCCGAGGGCCAGGCACTGCGCCGCCAGCACCAGCGCAACGTCAAGCTCCTGAGGCAGATGCTCATGGACGCCGGCCTCCCGGTGGTGCACTGCCCCAGCCACATCATCCCCATCCGGGTAATGGCCTGTCGGGGATGGACACCTGCTGTGGGACGTCCTGCAGTTGGGCTGGGCAGGGTGACTTCCGGGCAGGGGCTGGAGCCAGTGGCTGACTCCACAACAGGAGCAGAGCTTCCTTGTCCAGAGCACTGGCTTTAACAGGGTAAACACAGAGCTTGTATCTGGAACATTCCGGAAACCTGAACTTGGCTAGCTTTCAAGTATGGCTTCCTATTCAGTTAATTTCGAGATAGGTCTTACCTTTCCCTCTACAAATAGTAACCCTGTTGGTGTCACAGTTCAATTAATGTAATTAACACGGCTGGTATAAGCCAAACTGCCTTTATCCCCAGGGTACACACATCCCTGGCTTTGAGGACCAGCTGGCATCAACAGCGGTCACAGAACTGCCGCTTTTCCCACACGAGCCTGGGAGGGAAATCACTGAGTTCATTCCCCACATGGGTTAGGGTCTCTGGTCTGTACTGCACAATACCAGGTCCTTCATGGAGGCGTCAGAATAAATCTCACAGCCTGACACGACAAAGATGTTACTTGCTGCCATCTGCACCCAAGACAAATGACCTCCTAGACAGGCAGGGACAGCAGACTTTGCCCTGAAGAGGCGGCCGTTCCGGCAGTGCTTCACTTCTCCCCCCGGCTGGCATGGGCTCCCTGTTCATTAGAATCTCCGCTAAGACGTGGTCCACTCTGTTCTGACCTTCACCTTCTGTTGTCACCAAACTCAGGTTGCAGATGCTGCTAAAAACACCGAAGTTTGTGATGAACTAATGAGCAGACATAACATCTACGTCCAAGCCATCAACTACCCGACGGTGCCCCGGGGGGAGGAGCTCCTGCGGATAGCCCCCACCCCCCACCACACGCCACAGATGATGAGCTACTTCCTTGGTGAGAACTGGGGGGCCTCACTGGTGACATGTGCACAGCTGTCTTTGCAGTGTTTATAACTGAAGCGCTTCAGAGGCGTTTACATTTTTGACTTTTCCCAAGTAATTGAGAATGCTTAGATGATACAAAACTCCAAAAGACATTTAGTTGTTTGCTTCACTGTAGGAGGGTACAGGTCGTTCCGGAAGCTCTGAGGGAGCCTGCCAGTCCACTCTGTGGTGCCAGTGTCCCCTTGTGGGGATGATGTAAGATGCACGTTGATGGCTGTGGCAGGGGAGGAGAGCAAGGCCTCTCAAAGCTGGCGTCTGTCCTGGCCTCCGAGTTGGGCTTTGCTCTTCTCTCCCTTCCCTGCCAGCGTGCTCCCTGAACCAGCCCCACACCCACTCAGAACGATGTGTAATTGAAAACTTACGAATTGTTTATTTCTGGAATTTTCCATTTAGTAATTCCAGGCTACGGTTGACTGCAGTAAGTGAAAGCATGGGAAGTAAAACTGCAGGTGGGGTGGGCACGGTACATCATAATGTGCAGCCGTCACCACGGTGATTCCAGAACGTGTCACCACCCAAAGAGAAACCCCGTGCCCGTTAGCAGCCATTCCCCATTTTCTCCCCCCACCACTGGCGACCACTGGTCCATTCTGTCTCTGGATGTGCCATACTTTACATTTCATGTAAGTGGAATCGTACAATATGTGGCCTTTTTACGCTGGCTGCTTTCACAGCAGTGTTTTCAAGGTTCACCCATGCTGGAGCATGTAAGCACGTCATTCCTTTTTCCTATGGACATTGCACGTTGTTTGTCCATCCATTCATTGGTGGACATTTAGGTGGTTTCCACCTTTGGACTTGTGAAAATGCTGCTAACCATTCGTGTTCAAGTCTCTGGGTGGACATATATTTTCATTTCTCTTGGGTATATACTCCTTTTAATCTTTTAAAACTGTTTGTCTTCACAGAGAAACTGCTGGCCACGTGGAAGCAAGTGGGACTAGACCTCAAGCCACATTCCTCAGCTGAGTGCAACTTCTGCAGGAGGCCGCTGCATTTTGAAGTGATGAGTGAGAGGGAGAGATCCTACTTTTGGGGCATGAGCAAGCTGGTATCTGCTCAGGCCTGAGTGTACCATGACCCTGATCACGCCACTTGACCCCAGGCCACGTCGTATCCAGACAGCCTCCACAACCATCTTTATATGTGAATTAAATTATATTAAATTTTAATCTACAGTAAAAGCATAGTCCTGAAAATAAATTCTTGTTTCAGTGATGGGTCATCCTATTATTGGCTACTGAATCAAAACACCGTTTTTCTTCATCTCTTTAAGGTAAGTCTGTCCTGTTGAGACGTATCAAATGTGTGACAACACACTGGTCCTCCATCATGGCTTTAGACCCTGCTAGAATGGTAGGGCCTCTCCCTGCTCAAACCCAACTACCGCTGGAAGTTTGCCACATCCAGGGGCTCACTCGGCTGCACCCCAGAGACTCAGCATTATAGCCAGCAACTTCTGCAAGTCACACCACCATGGCGGCTGGTCTCACTTTAAATCTCTCACCTCAAGTCTGAAGGGGGCAGGCAGGGCTGCTAGCGACCCTGCTGTGGCTATTTCCCTTCCCTCTTCAACCACTCCTGGTGACCACCACCACGTCCTCCAGCTGTCTGCCCCCACCCCTGTAAGCATGTCCCCTCTGGTGACAGTGGAAGTGCTTGTTCCCCTCCTGTCCTGGGCTCCTTGCAGCGTACACATGCCAGCTACCCTTCCCACCTCTCTCATGAATTGCTCCTCTCTTGTTCATCCCCGTTGGCCTGCAGCGGGCTTTGTCACCATCTTAAAAGTCACCATGCTCAAGTGTCCTTCAACAGATGACTAGACAAAGATGTAGCACATGTATACAACAGAATACTACTCAGCCATGAACAATGAGATAACTGCCATTTGCGACATGGATGGATCTTGAGAGTATCATGCTAAGTGAGATAAGTCGGAAAAGGAAAAGAACCGTGTGATTTCACTCATGTGGGACAGAAAGCAACAAAAGAAAAATGAACTCATAGACACAGCAGTATGGTGGTTACCAGAAGGGGAGGAGGGTGGGAGAGGACGAAGAGGGTCAAATGCACGGTGACGAAGGAGCCTAGACTTCTGCTGGTAACCACACTACGAGTGTACACTCGTACACCTGAAATCCTATGTTATTAACCAATGTTACTCCAATAAATCAAACAACAGACCCAGGCTGTCCCTCAGATCCTGAGGGAGTCCCTCCCTCAGCTGCTGTTCTGTCTGCTCTACTGAGCCCCTCCCCCCTGACTTGGTCTTTGGTCCCTGTTCTCTTAAAGCCACTGTTTTCTCACCATGTCTCACTGTGGCCGGTTCTGGTTTCCTGCCATCAAACAAACTCCTCCAGTCACACAGGTTGTCATGAGGGGTCTCTGGTCCCGCTCCCCACATAAGAACGCAGGATATAGTGAGGCCAAAAAGGAACATCCACGGAGCCATGGGTGGGGGGTTCATACCACTATATTCTCGCTGGCGGCTGGGTTGGAGACATAGGAAGCAGGAGCCGCACGATCCACAACCCGCCATCCGCTTCTCTGCCAACCAACCAACTAACATAGTCACGGCAGTTACATCAGTGGCTAATGGCTAGCCGGTAATAGCTGATGGCCAACTAGTCACTGCTGATGACCGTCTACTACCCAAGCCAGCACCTTTCCATGTGAGGCCGAGAGCCTGGAAACTGCTCTCTGGGACTCGGACCCCACACAGGTCCAGGGGGCACCCTGGGTCCACCCATCCCTCTCCTATCTGCTCCTCCCGTCTTGCCATCACCCACCCAGTCCCTCTGGCCTCTTGGGTGGAAGATAGCTGACAAATCCTGTAAGTTGTACCTCTAAGGTACATCTCGGGCCAGGCCACTTCCTGTCACCTCCACGGCAACCATCCCAGTCATGCCACCATCATCCTGGCATCAGCCCCAGCCTTGAACCCCACACAGCAGCCTGCGAACTTTTAAAATATAAATCACCACGTCCCCTGCAGAACATGGTCCTCAGTTTTCCAGTTGCACTCAGATTAAATTCTAGATTCCTCGCCCAGACTGACAGCCATTCTCTGGGATTGGGGTCCCGCCCACACTTCTTCACTCTGCTTCACGTGTTGGCACATGCCCCGGGGTCACAAATACCCCTGGCCTTGGTGTTAGCCACTGTTTCTCTGCCTGGATGTTTCTACCCTGGATCATGGTGTGGTAGCCTCCCTTCACACAGGACACGGGTCCCTGAGGAGGCTAAGGCAGGCCCCCTCGAGTTCTCACCATCACTTGACCGCCTACTGTGCTGCCCTTCAGAGCACTGGTCATCACCAGTGATGTGTCCCTGCTGATCGTGTGCCTGTCTTTCTCACTTCTGTATACTCAGTGGGGGTATACTACCTAACACACCGTAGGCACCAAGCAGATGTGTGTTGATCAATGGAAAGGCACTGTCTCAGCTCAGGCTGCTAGGACAAAACACTACAGACTCATGGGCGGCTTCCACAGCAGGCATTGATTTCTCACAGTTCGGGAGGCTGGGAAATCTGAGGTCAGGTGAGGACCTCTTGCTGGCTGAGGGACGGCCGCCTTCTGGCTCTGGATTGAATTCACATGGACTTTCCTCAGTACGTGTGGACAGAGACCGCTTTCTTCCTCTTCTTGTAATGCCACTAATCCCTCATAGGGTCCCCCATTCGTGACCTAATCTAAATCCAGTGACCTTCCCAAGGCCCCGCCTCCACATGTCATCACATCGGGGTTGGACTTCAACATGCAAATCTGAGAGGGACACAAACATCCAGCTCCTAACAAAGACCAACGATAACACCCAAGCCTACTTTACCAGAAAGAATTAGGTGAGCTGGAGAAAAAGTAAGCTGCTGGAGGACAAAGAGAACCTCTCCACCTTTCCTTCCCGCTCTCGGCTCTAGAAGGGGCAGCTGTGCTGCGTCCTGTCTGGACAGAGTTGTGCTGATGCCCGTGCTGGCGCCCCCTGCTGGCACACACACGCACATTGTCAGGCCAGCACTGGCACGAGCTCGGCTGAGTCCTGGTCCCATTAGATAAAGCCACACACCTATGCTGGCCCCGAGCATGATGGACATAGCAAATTCCCTTCTGCTCAGGAAACAGGCTTCACTCCACTTTCCCAGCTCTGCCCCTCACGACTGACTCTCAGGGCTTTCACATTGTCCTTCACGTTCCCACCTGGAACTCGTTCTGGCTCTTTTCCTTCCAATGGGCACCTTTCTATGAATGCTTAGCAAGACCCACCTTCCTTCTCATGAGACTCAGAGCCAGCCAGGTGCCAAGGTCTTCAGCTACATTTTTCTCCTTGCTGCTACGCGGGGTTACAAAGGACGATGGAATGAGCTGCAGAAGTGAGGGGATTTGTTAACTGCTTCAAAATGAGAGGCTTGGCTTCTAATAAGAACTCACGTGTGAAAATAAATGATGTCATGGAAGTTTACCAAGAATGTTTAGAAGCCTAGGACATTAAATAAAGTGTCCTAGAGGGAAAAAGGTGAGGTGTATCTAAAAAATCTTAGCAAGTAGAATTTCCTCTCAAGGTTTCCTAAGTCTCTGCATACCTGGTACTCACTGCTCCCCAATAATGAAACTCAGGAGGCTGCAGCAGCATCTGCAGGTCTCTGGGTCTTGCTGCCAGCTTCATGTGCCACGAGTCAAGCACGTCTACCTCTGCTCCCTGTTCAGTGCTCTGGGCAGGGTCCTTGGTGTGGAAGGATCGATCTCGCCACCCAGAGATCGATCCTTCAGTTGAAGCCTGCCAACTGGTGTCCTCAGCCTAAGCCCCTTACCTAATAATGACAACCGAGGACCTGCTGGGTTTCTCAGACCTTTACACGTATCACCACAAATCCTTATAACAGCTGTGGCCAGTCCCATTTACAGATGAGCAATCTGAGGCTTCAAAGGAGAGACCACCTGCCCAAGATAACCCAAATGGCAGAGCCGGTGATGACTCCCATCTCTCCCCTGGCCTTGCAGGCAGTGTTGTTAAGGGTCGAGCATGCCTGGCAGTCAATAGTGAGCTCTCCTCCTGACCACAGGTCCCCCAGCCTCTGAGCCCAGCTCCTACGGCTTCCTGCAGGACCTGGGAGCGTGGAGCCCCGTCCCTTCTCATCCTGCAGACAGGAGCTCCAGACTCACTGAAGCGCAGCCCAAAGTCACACCACAGCCCCCGTGCTTCATCTCCACACACTCTTCTTCTGAAGCCACAGCCCCCAAGGAACCAGGACCCTGAGCTTGCGTGGCTGGGGGACTAGGGGGAGGTTTTACCTGGGAACCACCTGAGGGCAGATCAGCTATTCTGAGACAAGTAAGCTGTGCTTCCCACAGGCAGGGCTCTGCTTCCTGCTCCTGGATGTGGCAGGCAGGAACGGAACCAGAACCAGTTCAGAGCCACTTAACAGGGGCTTCCTGCGAGACTCCAGCCTGGGGGTCGGATGGTTGTTTTCTTTTCTCCCAGGCACAGGCCAAGGAAGTACATGGGGCCATGCCACGCCTGCAGCCTTCTCCCCCAGGAGCCAGACTGGCTCTCTCAGGACAGAGCAGAGCCGAGGGTGGGGGGGACTTCTGATCGCTGGATCAGAGCTCCTCTTGTCTTTGAGGCAAGCAGATAACAGGGGCACCAGCCCACCACAGAAGCGCCTGTGCCCAAGTGTCATGCACGGTCTCTGGTCCCGCTCCCCGCATAAGAATGCAGGACATGCTGAGGCTAAAAAGGAACACCCACGGAGCCATAGATTGGGGAGTCATACCGCTATAGTCTCGCTGGCGGCTGGGTTGGAGACAGGAATCAGGAGCCGCAGGATCCACAACCTGCCGTCAGCTTCTCTGTCAGCCAACCGCCCTACTGTAGCCACGGCTGTTATATCAGTGGCTAACGGCTAACTGGTTACAGCTGACGGCCATCTACGACCCGAGTCAGCACCTTTCCACGTGAGGCCGAGAGCCTGGAAACTGCTCTCTGGGACTCTGTCCCCACACCAAGTTAGAAGGAGGAAGGTGGCCTGTACTCTCCCAGCTGTGAGGAAACAGCAGCCACCCTCCCCACCCGCCACTTCCCACCCTGGCCCCAGGGCTGCCCACAACCAGGACACAACAGTGGCCAAGTCTGCAGCCAGCTCCAATCTTCTTCCAGCGCAGTGGCCCTGAGGAGCTGAGCTAGCCTGGGCCAGTCAAGCTTGTTCCACTCTTCTGGCCACCCCAGGCCCCAGCTCCAAATGTCAGCCTACATGTGCTTCTTCTCCTCAAAGGGCGGGTGTAGTTGTAGGGATGGTGAGGCAGCTGGCCCGGGACAAAGCACCTTGAGGGCTCCAGGCCTGACACGGCCCATGACTCCTCACGTACTGGTTGAGTACAAACCTTGAACAGACTATCTCCAAAGCAGTTGTCGGGGCTCCCAGCGGTGTTCTGAAATTTACACACACACACACACACACACACACACACAGACATACACACAGAGATACACACAGACGCAGACACACACAGACACACAGACACACAGACACACACACACACACACACACACACACATTCTCTCTCACCCTACCCTCCATCCTGGTCACTTGTGGCTGCCTGGCGCCCAAGGGCAATCAGCTGTGAGGGGCAGGGTCCGGGAAAGGGGGCCCAGCTTTGTAACCAGTGAAGGCCCATCTAGGTGTCTCTTTGATGTCAAAACAGAAACCCAGCATGTACTGTAGGTGAAACAGAAAAGGATGGATTGTGAGCTAACTCTAGAATCTTCTGTGGCGCCCTGCTCCTTGCTGCAGTTATCCTGGCCCGCCTTCCTGTGCCCAACTTCTGCGGGCCTCCTGGGCGCCTCATCGGCATGGCCACCAGAGGGCGCCATCTCCCCTCTGAACTCCCCACAAAGCTTTCCCCATCCATCCTCTTGGGCGAAGACTACGACCTCTCAGGACTTTTCTGGGGGGCAGAAATGATGTAGGCCCGCAGATTTTCTGCCCTGAAGGCATTTTCAGCCCAGTAAGCGAGGGAGGCAGATCCTAGACCAATACTCAACAAGGGGTGCTGACCCAGCCTCTGCAGGGCGGCCTGGCACCCCCAGAGAGGAGGAGGGTGGGGTGTGCCAGGAGGGGTTGACAGGAGACTCAGCCTGCTTTCAGTGACCTCCCTCAGACTCCCCTGAGAAGACGCCCATGAACACAACTACCCTTGGCAATTTTCCTCCCCTGAAGATCCGCAGCCTGGGGGCCCTCCCTTCTCCCCCATGGCAATTTCCCCCAAATCGCCTCTAGTCCCTCTTCACTTTAGGAAGCCTGGAGAATTCTCCCTCCTCCCCTCCCACGCACACCTCCAGTGAGCTCAGGGGTAGCCACGGGGTCTGCAGATAGCATTTATTGAGTGCCTGCAATATGCAGGGTGGGGGTGCGGAGACAGGGTGGGGCAGCCCAGGCAGAGGGGCGTGGTCGAGGTGGGGGCGGGGTTGTGTGTGTGCCGGGCGGCCGGAGGGTGCTATTCAGCCGTCGTGGGGCCGCGGCAGAAGTTCTGGTTATAGAAGTGGTGGTTGTCCCTGGTCAGGGCGGTGCCCAGCTGGGCCCAGAAGCTGCCCTGGCCGCTGGGCTGTTGGGGCCAGAGGAGGACGCTCTGGCGGCAGAGGCGCTGGCGCAGCCGCACGTAGCGGGAGCGGTGGGCGTCGGGGCTCAGGATCACTAGCACCACGACGTCCTTTCGGTCCTCCAGCAGGCGCTGTTGGGCCAGCAGGAAGCTGGCACGCAAGAGACCGCTGACCCGGTCCGTGTGGGCCAGCACAAACAGCGTCTTGCGGCTGCTGTAGACTGAGTCCCACAGGTTCTCGAAGAGCGTCTTGCCAGGTAGCCAGTCCCGCTCCTCCAGACACAGGCGGAGTGCCCGGCGCCCACGTCGCTCCTCCAGCCGCACTCGCAGCTCGTTGTACACCCAATCGGCCACCGCGCCCTGCTCCTTGTTGAAGACCACGAAGGCATCATAGGACAGGGCGTCTGCACCCCGCCGGTGCCCCCAGCGGGGCAGCCAGGTCAGGCCCAGGTGGAAGCAGTACCAGAGGTCCCAGCCGCAGAGGTGGTGCAGCATGGGCACTGCCAGGCCCAGGGCCAGAGCCACCAGCGAGATGCTGAAACAGACCCAGGAGAGGGCGTCGTCCAGACAGAGGCGCAGGTCCTGTGCGAAGATGCTGTGGCCCAGGAGCTGGCCTGGACTGCCACACTTGACCTGGCTGGACAGCCCAGGCACGGCGTCCTGCACCTCCAGCAGGAAGTCCACGAAAGCCTCCCCACAAGCACAGTGCAGAGGGTTGGCGCTCACATCTAGGACTTTCAGGGTGGCCACTTGGGCGCCAAACCAAGAGGGCTCCACCGTCTTGAGGGCATTGGCGCTGAGGTTGAGCTCTCGCAGCTTCGTGGCCTGAGCAAAGAAGCCAGAGGCCACAAAGTTGATACTGTTGCCACTGACGTCCAGCCTCTGGAGCCTGGTGCCAACAGGGAGGCTGCCGTTGGTCAGGGCCTTCAGCAGGTTTCCTGCCAAATCCAGGACTTCCAGCTTGGGCAGGAGGGTCAGGCTGCTCCAGTTGAAGAAGGCCAGGTAATTGTCACGGAGACGCAGCATTTGCAGGCTCTTGGGGAGTTTGTCTAGACTGTGTGGCAGGAGGGCATGCAGGTGGTTCTGGGACAGGTCCAGGCGGACCAGGTTTCTCAGATCTTGGAAGAAGTGGAGGTAGAGGTCCCCCTCGTTCCACATGCGGCTCAGGTCATTGCCGCTGAAGTCCAGGGCCCGCAGTGAGGTGCTGCAGAGCTTCTGGGACACACGGCTGTGGATGCCATTGTGTGCCAGGCTGAGGTAGCGCAGGGAGGGCAGTTGGGCCACGAAGCTGAGGTTGTGGCCCACGCCCTGCATGCTGAAAGGCTGGCTGTTGTAGCTGAGGTCCAGGGCCTGCAGCTGCGGCAGCTCCGTGAATGAGCGCCCGTGGTACAAGTCCAGCTTGTTGTGGGATAGGTCCAGCACCTGCAGGCTGGTCAGTGGCATGAACTCTGAGCCATTGACCGCCTGCGAGATGCTGTTGTGACTCAAATGCAGGCACTGGAGGCGCGAGAGCCCGGTGAACATCTGTGGCCGGATTGTCATCAGGTTGTTCCGAGACAGGTCCAAGGTGAACTTGGGGGTCTTGCAGCTTGGCATGAAGTCATCAGAGCTGGGGGCATCCAGGGAGGCGGCAGCAAGGCGCCTGGATGGCAGCCGGCCCAGCTTCCCAGCAGCGGTCTCCCCAGTGGCGGCCGCCAGCCCGGCTGGGGCCCCGCTGATGCGGTTATTGGACAGGTCCACACGGCACAGCCTGGGGAATGCCCCGAAGATGCTGAGCTGGGCCTGGTTGATGAAGTTCATCTGGAGACTCAGGTTTTGGAGCTCAGGCAGGCCCATCAGCGGCCAGAGCGTGTTCTCGTTCAGCGAGCGGAAGAAGATACCGTTCATGTTGAGCTCCCGCAGGGAGTGCAGGCTCCCGAAGGAGGGTGCCAGCGACAGGTGGGCGTAGGACACCCCCTTGTGGTAGTTGAAGGACAGGTTGAGTTTGCGCAGCTGGGTCAGGCTCTTGAAGGCGGTGGTACGGGTGATACAGTCATACAGGAAGTTCTCGCTCAGGTCCAGCACCGAGAGGTTGCCCAGACCCCGGAACCAGTAGCTGTCCAGGTTGTGGAGAGAACTGTCCTTCAACACCAGGCCTTCCAGGTGGTTCAGGTGGCTGAAGGTGTCTCGATGCAGCTTCGGGAAGCCCCTCGGGCACTCGATGCAGGGGTTGCGGGCATGGTCGCAGCGGCGGCAGTTCCCTCCCACATCAAGCACACGCAGGGCTGTGAGATTGGCCAGGTCCTCGGGCCCCAGGGACACGATGCGGTTGTAGGACAACAGCAGGTTCTCCAGGCTGGGGGGCAGGCTGCGGGGCACCCCCGTAAGGTTGTTGTACTTGAGTGACAGATGGGTGAGGTTGCCCAGGCCAAGGAGGGCGCCCGGGGCCACTCGTGGGACCCGGCCGCAGGGGTTCTTATAGTAGCAGTTGCCATCCATGTACAGGTGTCTCAGGGCATGCAGGCCCTGGAAGGTGGTAGGATCCAACTCCAGGATGTTGGTACGGCTCAGGGACAAGTACATGAGGGATCTGGGCAGGGCGGGCACGGCTGTGATGTTATTGTAGCTCAGGTTCAGCTCCTTCAGGGTGGGCACGGCCAGAAAGGTGTGGGGCTCGATGGTCATGTGGCAGCTCCAGTGCATGGCGCTGAGGGTGCTCGGTGGGCAGTTCCACTTGAGGTCGAGATGCTGCAGGCTGGACAGGTGGACAAAGTCAGAGTTGTGCAAATGGTGGATGCGATTGGAGCGCAGGGACAGGCTGGTGATGTTGCCACGGGGTGCAGTCGCCGAGAAGTGGGGCACAGACTTCAAGAACAGCCATTCGCAGTTGACCTGGCCGGGGGCCTGAAGCTCACAGGGCAGGAAGGCAGGCAGGGTGCCCTGGGCCAGGGCCGCGGCCAGCATGGCGGCCTGCACCAGGAGAGACCGGGGGAGCAGGGCACCGCGGCAGGGGCCCTGTGGGGGTGGGGTGGTGAGTGGGCAGCCCTAACTCCACCTCGCCCGCCTGGCTTCGCCTGGCTTCACGGAGTCCCCCACCAAGCCCTCCCCAGGGAGGCTCCTGCCTCTCTGCCCAGCCCCCATCCTACCTCCAAGGCTCATGGGGAGCCTGGACTTGGGTCTCAGACCCGCCTTTGACTGAGGACTGCTTCTGAGACCTGAAATCCTGGCTCATGACCTAGAGCTTTCACTCATTATAGTAAACCCTGGTTGGACAAGAGAGCCAGGCAGGTGGTCACCAGGCCCATCAGGTTCTCGCCTACCTTCCCCTCCCCTGCCTCAGAGGCCACTTGGCGTTTGGCTCCCTTCCCTCCACCACCCTCTCCCCACCCCTCCCCTCTCCCTTTGGAATGAGGGTCCCCTGCTGGGGTCCAGGCTGGGTACCACCCAGGGCCCCCGGCTAGGGTGGGCACTGCCCAGCTCTTTCCCCCTCTGCCCACATCACTCAGCCCAAGAGCACTTGCCCTGCTGTGGGTCAGAAGGGGTTGGAGGGAGGGTGGGCAGCAAAGCGTCAGACCAGGCCCAGGCCGGACGCCCTCCATGTCTGCAGCCCCAGCGCCACCAAAGAGCGCAGCCGTCGGCCTCAGCCTCCTCATCCCTGCAATGGGTTTGGGCCTCAAAGAAGCTCAAAGAAGGGCTTCTGCCCTGGTGTCTCCACGGTTCAGAGAGTGTCCCCAGGGCCATGTGGGTGACAGCCCCTTTCACTATTGTCTGCAGTCTCCAAGCCCACCTCGCTCCCACCGCTCCCCATGCTGTCCCCTTCCCTGGGGGGCTGAGGGCTGTTGTCCTACCATGACAGGGAGTGAGGGCTTCTCCAGAGGGTCTTTCTTGGTGCTCCCGTCTCTCCCACTGCGAAGCTCAGAATGCAGAGGAAGTGAGAATTTCACAACAACCTAGTAGTCCCATCCCCCATTTGCACAGGCCTGGGGGGGGTACCCAATGAGTCATAGGTCATTTGCATAGTCAGAAGGCAGTCAGCCCCCTGGCTCCTTCCTCTTTCATCCCCCCACCTCTTGCCCACAGCCTGTCTTCACAATGCGTCACTCCTGGGCCTCACACCTGTCCTCTGGGAAGAAGGCCCGGAGCCCAGTCTAAGCTCAGTGAGAGAATGGAATTAGGGGCGGTGCCAGACCGCGAGGGCATGCTGACTCCAGGCCAGGGCCATCCCCTTTCACCCTCATGCCTAGGTCCCCTCAGCCTCTGCTTCACAGGGAGCTCATGGCTCCCACAGCTGCCCCTCGCTGGCCCTACAGCCGTCCCCAGAGCTCCGGGGGTCTGGCATAGCCAGAGCTGGGGCAGCATTTGGCCTCACCCCAACTGCACCTGCTTCTACCACAGCCTGCCACTTCCTCTAGGAGCAGGGCCTTCCCTTCTGCATTTCCAGGGCGTCTGGGGCCTGCCCAGTGCACAGACCACATGTTGGGCCAACTGAGACCTCGGCTTATCCTCCCCCGTTGGCTCCTCCCATGCCCTGCAGGCCCAAAGCCTCAAGGTGACCCGAGACGCTCGGCAAGTCCCGTTGTCTACACCTTCAGACTCTGCCCAAACTCGGCCCGTCACCCACTACCTTCACATCCACCAGCCTGGTCTGAGCCGCCGTCACCTCTTGTCTAGACCAAAGCAGTGGCCACCTCCTCATGGGTTGCCCTGCTTTTGTTCTCACGCCCCACAGCCTATTCACATTTGGCTCCCGAGACACATTAGGTCCCTCTGCTCAGACACTTCCATGGCCCTTTTCAGAGTCAAAACCACAGTCCACATAATAGCCAACAAGGTCCCATGGCATCTGCCCTCCCATTGCCTCCCTGACCAGTCTCCAGCCACATTGGTCTCCTTGCTGTGGCTTGAAAACATCTGCTGTGCCCCCGGGCCTTTGAATGTACAGTTCCCTCTGCCCGGAAGCTCTTCTTTTAGACTCTCGTGTGTCTCCATCGCCTCTGTTATATCTTTGCTTACATGTCACCCTCTCAATGAGGCCTTCCCTGGCCTTCTTATAAACCTCCCACCACAGCTCTGACATTCCTGAGCCCCTTTCCCTGCTGTTTTTGTCATAACAGTTTTTATCTGCTAACACACCATATCATTGATTTTCATGGTTGGTCCTATATTGTATTATTGCCCTGCTGGAATGTCAGCTTCTTGAGGGCAAGGATCTTTTCTGTCTGTATCCCCAGGGCCCAGCACAGTGCCCTGCACATAGTCGGTGCTCAATATTTGCTGTATCCATGGCTCTCTAAGCACTCAGCTCTGGGCAGGCACATAAAGAGTGTCTTTGAGTGATGGTTGGATGGATGAATAGGGCATCTACTGGGAGGAGGCAGGGCTGGACATCTGGGTGGGTATCATGGCAGGCAGGCTCCACGCTGCCAGCATCCAGCTGACTCACTGGCGCAGGGGGGCGAGCAGCCTGGGGGTGAAGGCGTGGTCTCCTGCCTACTTGGGAACCTGTGTTTGGGGTGGGCAAGGACAGCCCTCCTTCTCTGGGCAAGTTCTCCTCCCTACAATTCTAGGGGCTGTAGAGCCTGAGAAAAGCCCCAAGGATGGGCCACTGACTTGAGTCCAAGCCCAGGACACGCTCAGGAGAGAAAGGACAGTGCCCATTTAGCCGCTAAACCCCATAGATCCCACATAGATCCCATATGTCCCCACTCCTGCACACCTCCTGCCTGGGATGGGAGGGGCCTTCCACCCACTTATCAGAGGCATAGACAAGCTCAGGCTCCCGCTGGGTTCCAACACTGGGGGAGACTCTCCCAGAGTGGCTGGGACCAGAGACCCAGGTCCTCCCCACCTTCCCTGCAGCCACCCCGCCAGCCTAGGGATCAGGAGCGCAGGTACCAAGAGGGCTGGGAAGTCGACAGAGAAGTCTGCACACGCACACACACGGACGGGAGACACCCGCCACGCCTCAGCCCCATAGAGGCCAGGAAAACTAAGGGCAGAGCTTCCCCAGTGTGGCAGGCCAAAAGAGACCCCCAAGGAGACCCACCTCCTAACCCCCACACCTGTGAATGTGTTCTCTTACACTATAAAAGGGGCTGTTTTGCAGGCAGAACTAAGGATTTTGAGAAGCGAGTCTCCCACATTACCAGGGAGAGGGGAGGTAACTACAGCCACAAGTGTCCTTACAAGACAGGCAGAGGGAGATGTGACTACAGAAGGCCCTGTGACCACAGGAGCAGAGGAAGTAGAATCAGAATTAGAACCTGCTACGCATCTGGCTCTGAAGATGGAGGAAGGGGGCACGAGCCAGGAGTCAGAGGGCCTTTGACCGCTGGAAAGGCCAGGAAACGGTTTTAGCCCCCGGGCCTCCAGAAGGAACCACCCGGCCAGTGCCTTGGTTTTCGCCCTGTAAAACTCATTTCAGACATAAGAACTGTTAAGAGCACAACTCTGCGTTGTCTAGAGCCAGAGTTTGGGGAACTTAGTTACAGCAGACATAGGAAACTAGCACACCCAGATCCTCATGGCACGGGGGCGGGGGGGTGCCTCTCGGGGACCTGCCTGAGGCTGTATAAACACACACACACACACACACACACACACACACACACACACACACACACACACGGGCTTGGGCTCACCCAGACACCAGGTAGCCAGGGGAGCTGGGGCTACATCCAGCAGGCCGACAGGCCCTCCTGAGTTAGGAACAGGCAGTTACGTGCAGGGCCCCCCAGTGCCCAGTGCTAGAGGTGGCCCCTCAGGCCAGACTCAGGCCAGACTCAGGCATTGATTTAAAAATATTTTATTCTTTAAAAAATACAGCATCCAACCATCTTGTGTTGCAGTGACCTGTGCCCCAGCCCCGAATGCCCCCACCCCTTGTGGCCAAAGGCTTCTGGGCTATGCTGGGGCACTAGTCTCAGCTCCCTTGGGGGCCAGGTGCATGCCAGGCCACCCATCCAGCCCCTTCAGACAGCCAGGCAGGGTCCCCAGACACCGTGGGCACACAGATGAGAGGCAGGGAGAGCTATGGCCGAGGGTCACAAATGCCAGCCCAGTGGCCCTCAGAAGCTGCAGAGTATTCAGTCACCAACCCTCCTGCCTCCCAGGAGGCAACTGCACTGGAGCCCAGGCTGGGAAGGAGGGAGGTGATGAGCAGTGAGGCAGCCTGCCTGGCGCAGGCCCCGCCCCCTAGCTGTCGTCCCCGTTCTCACCGGGGCCACGGATGAGGCGCTTGTGGCCCCGCTTGCCCCCGGGGCCCTTAGGCTTGGCGAAGGCCTGCTTGAAGGCATGTTGCTTGGGGTGCACCTCGTCGTACAGGAACTCGGCCGTCAGCTCCGCCCCATCATCGATTTCAATCTGCGTGGGGCCAGGCAGTGGTCACCCCACCGGTGGGGCGCCCAAGCATGCACCACCCTTGCTCTCTCACACCGCAGCCTGGGGTGTCCTGCCAGATCCCCACCTGGAATGCCACCCCCAGGAACGCAGAGCCTGGGGCCTGCTGCCCTGCACACCTTGCTCACCCCTACCTGTCTTCCAGACCCGGGCGCCAGGGCTAGGGCTTGTCCAGGCCACTGGTCAGCGGGGCAGCCTCGGACAATGCATGCTACCCCTTGGGTCTCAGTTTCACCATCAATCCACCAGGCAACAGTGACCCCTGCTCTGCCAGTGTCTCGGGACTCCAATGCCCCAGTGGAAGGGGGTGAGGGCCCTGGGGAAGGGGCGCCCACCTTCTTGGAGATCTCCAGCTGGAAGTCTTGCTCCACAGAGTCAAGGAGGCGGCTCTTACAACTGGAGTAGAGCATGCGCTCCTTGATGCTGCACTTGTAGCCCGGCATCGAGTAGATGAACACTGGTGGGGACGGGGCAGTGAGAGAGGCAGCCTGGGGAACCTGCTCCCCCCTCACTGCTGGCCCACCGCTGAGGCTGGCCGGCTCCTGCCCAGCCATGGGTGTGCATGGGGGCCCTGCTGCGGCCACTCACCCACAGACTCGAGGGGGTCGCCCTCGTGTGTGTGCTTGTAGAGGAAGAAGTGGTAGCGGGCGGCTTCTCGGGGCACCCGTGAGGGCAGCTGAGCCACGTCTGTGGGCTCTGTGTGCACCAGCTCGATCGTCTCCCGCTCCAGGTCTAGCTTCTGCCAAGGGACAGGGACACGTGAGGGTACCCCGTAAGGGAGGACGCAGGCCCACCCACCGCACAAGAATTCCCCAAGGTGGGTGGGCTGGCAGGTAGGAGCCTGCTTGTGATCACCCTCTGCCAGGACACCCCTCCCCAGCAGCCACCCACCACGGGGGTCCCTCTGCCGAGGCCACTCCTGGGCCCAGCCCTATCTGCCCCTTTGGAAGCTCTGCTGGACGAGGCAGTCCCACCAAGGGTGGTGGACAGGACAGTGGGAAGGACCTGGACCTCGGAGGCACCACATTGGGCCGGCCCAGACTCAGAGGCGAGGCCTCTAGGGGAGTATGTCTTGCAAAGGAAGGGCCATTCTGCTTGAAAGGGGGGCAGCCTGGACCACTGGGGCAGAGGGCCCTTCTTGGGCAAAGGGGTGGTCAGGGGAGCTGCAGAGGGGGCCTGGGACAGGAGGGGGCTCAGGGCTGAGGGGCAGTGTGAACGCAG
Source organism: Rhinolophus ferrumequinum (assembly GCF_004115265.2). Taxonomy (NCBI): domain Eukaryota; kingdom Metazoa; phylum Chordata; class Mammalia; order Chiroptera; family Rhinolophidae; genus Rhinolophus; species Rhinolophus ferrumequinum. Next base: position 5,103,682 of record NC_046300.1, on the reverse strand, counting down.
GGGTGAGTATGTGTATGCAGTGTGGAGGGCAGAATGAGGGACAGTGTCACAGGGGGCCCTGCCTCTGAGCAGGGCAGGGCAGGAGAGCAGAGTGCATTCACGATACAGGGCCGCTGCAGCTGAAATGGGGCGAGGGCGGGATGGGCAGTCTGTTCCCACCGGCACACAGGTGAGCTGCGGCGGGCAGGCTGGGGGGGTGTGTACGAACAGGCAGGAGCACAACGCAGCTGTGCCGGGGTGGGGAGCACACCCACCAGCTGGATGTAGTTGACCGTCTTCTGCTTGAGCTGCTGAAGTGCCCGCTGGGCCTCGGGCTGCAGGGGGAAGGCAAGGCCCTGCAGCGTCTGGTGCTTGCTCTCCACACTGATCTCTGTCTTCACCTGGGGCAGGTGGACAGTGAGCGAGGCCCTCACCTGGTCCACCCACCACCCAGGGAGCACAGGCTCAGCCCTCTGGGCCTGACGTGACCCCGAGGGCCCGGACTGGGATGTCGGCACACCCTGTCGGGCAGACCCACCTCATTGATACGGATCTGCTGCAGCTCTCTCTCGGCCGAGGTCAGCGGGGCGGGTGCTGCGCAGGATGACAGGTGCTTCTGGTACCCGGCAAAGGAGAGGTCGTCCTGGCGGGGACGCAGAGGTGTCAATGGGCAGCTCGGGTGGGCTGCCAGAGCCCTAAGCACCCCGGCTTGCAGCCCCTCACTCTCCCAGCCCTCTCACTCATCACGAAGCCGGGTGCCCGCTTGCTCCGTGACCCTGAGTCGCGTCCCACCCTCTGTGGGCCCATGAGCCCGGCCCAGGGGGTCCTGGCCTGGGGCGCTACCTTCACAGTTCCGAAGAGCTCGTCCTTGACGTGGCCGCCCCCAAACTCCTTCTTCACCGTGGCCCGTGTGGCTGCGTACAGCATCTTCAGCCGCACCTGTAGGGCCCGGGGCCAAGCCGTGAGGAGTGTCTCTGGGTGGGGGCCCATAGAGCGCACAGCATGGAGGCAAAGAGGGAGGTGCTCGCCCAGCCCAACCTCTACCTCCCAGAGCCAGGCTGATGTGGCCAGGAGGGCTTCAGGCACCCCAGGGCCTTGTCCCGTCTCACACTCTCTGGAACTGGACTTGATGTCTCACCCTCAGACTCCCCAGGGAGAGCCCTGCCATCTCGCTCAGACTCGGCTTCCCCTTCTCCTGAACTTGGGACTGGGCAGGGGGCCCTAGGACTCACTGGGGAATTATCAGGCGACCAGGCGAGGAAGAGCCACTCAAAGCCCTGGGCATTCTTGGAATCCAGGCGGTACAGCAGGTAGCAGGGCTGCTGGGCATCCAGCAGTGGCAGCACGGCCCTGTCATAGTCCTGGTCCCAGCTGCTCACCGGCTCCCGCGAGGCACCCAGCACGAGCTGCTCTGGGGGCAGAGGTCGGGTGAGCCAAGGAATAGCCATGTCCTACACCCACCTCTGGATGTGGCTCAGACCTGCTGTGGAGCCAACCTTCCCGTAGAGCCCCCAAGTCCCTGAAGGACGAGGCTGTGTGACTGCATCAGTGAGCAAGTGAGTGAGTGAGGGAATGAATGGATGAATGAGTGAATGAATGAATGAAGGCACAAAGCTGCCAACTAGAGGCTGCTCCCTTTGCACATGCACAGAAACGGTTGTGAGAACGTGCCCACAGATTACCCGACACACAACCACACAAGACACACAGATGTGTTCCCACAGCCACCAACAATGCACCCCCTCACTGACACCCACACACGGGGGGGGGCTCGTGCAGACCCCCCCACCAGTACAGCTGCTCAGCACACAGCCCCACTGTGCCGCCTCCTGCTCCCCGCCCCCTCAGCCTGGGGTTCCAGCAGAACCTCTAGCACAGCTTGCTTAGAACAAATGTTCTGAAGGAGGTGTGGGGTCACAGCCTCCGGCCATGGGGACCTGCAGAAGCAAACGTATGTGGGAAAGAGGGAGATGGGCTCCCACCAAACACTGCATCAGTAGGGATCCCGCTGCCACCCACCAGCTGTGGTCCCCTTCCCCCCTTTGATTTTAAGTAACAAAAGCAGCCAACTCCTCAGGCCTGCCACCTCCCTGCCTGCGGCAGTGGCTACACTTGACCCATCAGCCCGTGGGCCTTAGCTGGGCACCAAACAGCAGCCCAGTTGTGCACAGGTCCAGGCTGGAGGAAGAACTGGGGCAAAGGACAATCACCCCCTGGCCAGGGGGTCCCGGCACCTGACCACTGTGTGGGGGCACGGGGCCCCCACACACCAGGCCCCGCAGCCCAGCCACCTGTCTGCAGGCCTCCGCCGCCTCCCCTACCCTCCCCGAACTCAGATGGGATCAGGGTTCTACACCAGCAGTCACAGGCTGGGTCTGCTGCATAGTACTGTCGACATTGTTTAATTTGTTGCCATCATTTTCAAACGGGAAAGTTCAACACAGGAAGTGGAATTCATGACTTCTCTAAAAAAATTAGGAGCTTGTCCACACTCAGTTGGAGATGGGCAGTGGCTGCCCGTCAGGGGACCTGGACCTTCTGGGCACTCCAGCTGTCCCAACAACCGTAAGCAGGACTGAGACGGGAGAGCTCACCTAGAGTCCTCCTGCTCAGTGTCTACAGGGACATCGTGTCTGGGGGGCGACGGGGATGGGGCTGAGGACGAGAGGCAGAGTCTGTCTCTTCCAGGGGCCTGCCACCCCACGAAGCCTTCACTCATGACTCACCACAATGACCCCAACCCAGCCTCTGAGGGCATCTGAAATTTGGGGACCGTGGACAAGGCCCAGCACAGCTCTGGCCCTAAGGCCTGGAGTGAACTCTGGGTCTGGGAAGACCCTGCTTTCAGCCAATTCAATGTGTGAAAAGTCACCTGGGCACAAGCCCATTCGGGGAGCCCCCTGAAGGGCCCACTCCTGCAAGGCAACCAAGGAGCTGTGAGGGGCCCCGCCTATCCTCAGTCCCAGGGTCTGTGCTCCTCCAGGGACAGCCCCTCAGCACAGAGGAGAGGGGGAGGCGTCCTCTGCCCCGCTCCCCACCCCCCACCAAGCCTCAATCTAATCCTCTCCCTCCTCAAGCCCTCCCCCTTCAGGCGTCAGCTCAAGCTCTCCCACCACTGTCACCTTCTGCCCCTCCCCCTGCATAAGCTCCAGGTCCCCAAGGTCCAGGCCCAGGCCAGCCACGCCTGGAATTCACCCATCTTGCTCTCAAAGAGAGCTGGACAGCAGCCCTTAGTCAACCATGGTGGGGGCACTTCCCAAAGGCAGGGTCCCGGCTTCTCCTTAGCACTGCCCTGGCCAGTGGCCAAGCCAGCCTAGGGCTGCCAACCACAGATGGAGGTGAGCGGCACTGATCGCAGGGGGCAGTGTCTGGCCTCACTCCCAGGCCTTCCCACACCTCCGTGGCCTCTGGGGGCTGAGCAGTCCTTGTGAGCCCCCAAGCTTCCGTTTCCCATTCTCTGTAACAGGGGTAATGATCAGGCTTCCTACAAGGCACCTCCCACTCCCAGATGGGGAAACTGAGGTCCTGAGGGGTGTGGAGGCCAATGTCCCCCACCTCCCAGAGAAGCAGCTGGGTGCAGCACCCAGCCTACACTCTAGCGCGTAGTGGACACTCACCGTCCTCAATGACGACTTTGATGAGCCGGACAGAGCCAGCCCGTGCCTTGGCAAAGAATTCCTTCAGCTCCTCCGTGGCTATAAGAACAAGAAACATGGTGGGGGTGAGCAAGCAGAGTGGGCAGGGTGGGCAGGGAAATGTTCGGGGCCTGCCCGGCCTGTGGGGTCTAGTGGCTAAGCTGCGAGCCGGGTTAAATACGGCCCCCCCATGTGACTGGGAACCTGAGATGGCCGCTGAACACAAGCTCCCAAATTTAGCCAGCAGAGGTGGCAGGCGGGTGGCCTGCTGGCTGGGGTAGCTCTGGTGACAGGGCGTCGGGGATGGGACAGCCCATCCTCGGATGGGGCGGGCTCCGGGACAGGCCAGGCCAACCAGAGTGAACCCCAGGAAGGCCCATCGCCGAGCTGGCCTGGGACCACTCAGCACTGTCATAACCTCAGACAGAAACACATGAAGATGCCCCGACGAGCACTGACCACTATGCCCATTAACACACACGTGTGCACACATACACATGCACACACACATAACACGTACCCTGAGCGTTGTTGCATGTGCCAACAAACAGGTACACACCCAGCCTTGCATGTGTGAACATAACGCGTCAACACATACCGGTGACAGAGAAAGCAGTCTGAATGCAGACACCCTCGTCCATGAGCACACGCTCAGCTGGTGTAACAAATGGACACACGCAGTTAGACACGCACACCCCCGGACACACTGCCCAGGGTGCTAACACACACACACACAGGCAAATGCAGGGCATTGCAAAGACACGTCTGCAGTCGAAGGATACGCAAAGTATACACAGAAACACACAGGCATGCACTGACACACGTGCACGCATGCTTCGCTCCAGGCCACCAGCCAGGCTGCCTAACCCTGAGAGGCCCTGAGGGGCCAGCTCAGCCCGGGCACAGCCCTGTCAGGGGACAACAAGCTCCCAATACCTAGGCAGTCGGGAAGGCTTCCTGGAGGAGGAATGACTCTCAGGAACTCCCCAAAACAGAGCCTGTCTTGGTCCTTGGGCCACAGAGCTGGAACGTGACAGCTAACCAAGGACCCAGTTGCAGAGGTAAGGGTCATGGTCAGCACGAGGGACCCACAGGAAGTCACAGACCACTGTGGTTCAGACAGAGAAACCAAGGTCCAAGTGGGGAAGGACCCAACTTGGGTCTCTGCGTTCACACGGCTGGCCAGCATGACCTTGAGGCTGCCCAGGGGTCAGGAGAATTCTGCAGGAACACAGCTGAAGAGCTGAGGTCAGAGAATATTTATAGTGCCCAGACTGAGCAGCTCGGGTTGGAGGGGCTTTAGGAAAACAAACTCTGGTCATGAGGTGCCCCTCACGTGGGGCGACTCAGCCTGAGACCTTCGGCTGTGCACCACCCTGTAAGACAGCTGGGTGGGCAGGGTCCCAGCTGAGTCTGCAGGTCCTTGGGGCTCAGAGCAACATGGCATGGAGACAGGGCCCCACTATCAAACTGCAGAGCCCAGGCAGGTCCTGATGGCTACCTGGCCTCTGGGACTCCACCTTTCCGTAGCTGTGTGTGACCCCGCTGCCTCAGTGAACCTCAAACTCATCTATAATGTGCAGCTCATACTGCCAAGCTGCAGAGGGCTGTGGTCAGGAGTAAATAGGAAAAGGGCTGGGTAATGGGGTCTCTACGAAGACTGTACTATTACTGTAATGACAGTAGGGCCAGCTGTGCCGAGCTGCCCCTTCCACCTGCTCAGACCTTCTGGGAGGGAAGGCCAAGAAGCTCCCCCAGAGAGGCTGACACGCCCATTCTAGTATTACCAGGGCAGTGACACTCCAGAAGGGGAAGAGACAAGCCCTCCCCCCCCCTCCGCCACCTGTCCCCCCCCCCCGCCCCGCCCCAGGCCTCCTCAGCCACCATCAATAATCCAGAGGCCAGGCCTGGGACACCTGAGCTTCTATCATGAAAGATTCATGTCACGGTGATGGAAGGAGAACTGACTCTGGGTGGTGAACACACAATGGGATTTATAGATGATGTAATACAGAATTGTACACCTGAAATCCATGTAATTTTACTAACTATTGTCACCCCAATAAATTAAAAAAAAAAAAAGATTCATGTCGCCTGCCCCGCCCCCGCTGCCTTGCCTACCCACCACCCTGTGAGCCTCGGGTTACAGGTCCCTCCCCTGCCCTGCTCTGAGGTCAGCAGATTCACACTTATGGCCAGGACAGGGTTGGCACCTGGGTGCCCAGGGCAGAAATGAGAAGGCATAGGCTGCTTACAGGCAGGTGCGCTGGGGCGGCCCAGTCCCCGGTGATCCCCTAGGCAGACCTGTCTCACCATATGGGAAATGAGAGTGAGGCAGGTGCCTGACCACTGGACCTGTCGGCCTGGAGCACGGAGGAGGAGCCCTAACTTCGGATCCCCTCCCAGCTGGAGGCAGCAGCAATGACCAGACAAAGGGGAAGGAAGGGGCAGGTCCAGCGGGTGACTGTTCCTTCCTGTGGGGCTGAGTCATGAAACAGCCTTTCCAGCTCCTCCTGCAGAGAGGCTGATCCTGACCCAGGCCCATGTTTTTTCTGGTCCAGTGGGGTGCAAACCCCACAGGGAAACCCTCTCAGGGCTGTCCAGCCAGCAAGTGTCCACAACCACAAGCCAAGATCCAGGTGGTCAGGGCGGTCGATGGTGGTGGCGCAGTCGATGGTGGTGGCCCACGGTGGGGATCCTGGTGTGGTGTGAGGAGTGGCTGATGGCCAAACCACCAGGCTCCCTGGGCGAGCAGCCTCAGCCTTCTGCGCAGGCCAGGCAGCACTCCCAGGCCAGTGGAGGGGGACACTGAGACCCAGGTAGGGTCAGGACATCTGGCTCCCAGCCACTACTTCTCTCCCAGCCTATCTAAGGAGGAAACCAGGGCCCTTGGGGGACGGGGTGGTGGTGCTCTGAATTAGAGAATCTTGGGGGGTGGGGAGCTGGCCGGGAGGCAGGGCCAGGACGATCCCCACAGACCCCATATTTGGACCCTCTTCTCTGTGCCCAGCCCGGAGCTGGAACCATCCTACCCTAGCTGAGACAGACTCAGAAGATCAGAGTGGAAAATGGGAGGGAGGTCTGAGGTCAAGGTCAGACTGGCAACTCTTCCCCATCCCACTTTGGAGGTCCTGTCCCAGGTTTTCCCCAGCCTAGCTTGCATGAGTGTGTGGGGCGCAAGGGGGCGAGGCGGGGGAGCCAAAGGTCAGGGCCCTGTCCTCAGACAGACACAAACCCATACAAACATACACACACGTCCAGTACATGCACCCATGGTAACGAATGCACACGGAGATGCACCCACATTGTGCACACACAGACACCCACAGATGTGTGCAGTCAGAAACACTGATGTCTAAAGATGGTTCCATGTTACTGTGTCCATTCAATCAGCTACTAGTGCGTGTGTACCGAGATGAGCAAACACTGGATTGCACACTCCTCCAGATGTGCGCATCCGGGTACACCCACCCCCAGAAGGCACAAAAATCCATAGATGGTCACATAGGCACATCCACCCTAGATGGGCACACAGATACTTCCGCCCCAGCTGCGTACGCATATGTACACCTATTCCCGACTATGCACAGTAAGTCCGTCCCCCACCCAGATGTGCCCACCCCAGGCGACCTGCAGCTGCAAAAAGAGAACAGGAAGCTCCCCCGGCTGGTGCCAGGGAGCAGACAGGGACCGAGCTGGGGAGGGGGCGCAGCCGCAGGCGGTGACCCTCTACCCGCTGCCCGCCCTCCATCCGCCCTCACCGTGGATGCCCGTCTGGTGCGCCATGGCTCCGTGCCCCGCTCCGCCCGCGCCCTCGGAGCCCTCGGTTCGGCCCTGGCCCGGCTCCGCCGGCTTGGACCAGAAGGAGGAGGAGGATGTGGCGGGGGCCGCCCAGCCTCGCGCAGCTTCCCGGGCGGTGTCGCAGGACCCGCCCCCAGCGCGCCCCGCCCCCACGGGCGCGGCCGGGAGGGGGGCGGGGACTCGGGGCTGCGCGTGCGCGCAGTGTGCGCCTTTTTCCGGGTGGGCGTCTAGCGGGGAACTGGCCGGCTTCTCCACGCGCCTGCGCGTGTGTGGCTGAGAAGGGGGGTTTGCGTGTGGCCGAGCGTGCGTGGGCGACCGCTGCTGTGTGTCTGTGTGCCCGGATCCGAGTGGTCTGTGGCTGGGGCGGGTCCGAGTGTGTGCACGCCCCCTGCCAGGTGGGTCTGCAAGCAGGTGGGTGGGATCCGCGCGGACCCCGCTTCTTGGCCGCGAAGGGTTCCGCGTGTGGATGGGCGCACGCGTGTTTGTGCGGTATCTCTGGCCCCAGGACGTTTCCTGAGCGCCTGTTGCGGGACACTGGCAACCATCGAGGCGGCCCCGCCCTAATGCTGCGAGCCCAGGCTGACCTACCAGGCGGCCAGCCAGCAGTGAGAGGGGCCGCTAGGAGGAGGCGAAATTTGAGTGGAGACTGGAGGTCAGCCTGGTAGAGAGGAGGGAAAAGTTTTCTGAGAAGAGGGAACTGCATGTGCAAAGCCCTAGAGGTTGAAGGAGGGCCAGCGCTTAGTGAGTGTCAGGCTCAGCCCAGCTCTTAAGGAGCTGGATCCACGCAGCAGCCTGGCGTGCGCTGACTTCAGCCTCTCCCTGGTTCGCCTGTCAACATAATGTTTCTAACAGGCCACTTGGTTGTGTCAGGGATGATGAGTACAGGACCTCCGTTCCAGGACTTGGGCTGGGAAAACTGGGAAGGAGGCATCGTCTGGATTTGGGGTGACAGAGTTGATGAGGGAGCATGTGGCCTGCCGGATATCTGGCCCTGACTCGAGCTCCTTGCTCACTGTCCCACATTCCACCACCATCAGGCTGCGCTGAGCCCTTCTCTGTGGCCCCAGGCCCTGGGTTCTTCCTCTCCTGAGTACCCAGCACACATAGCATCATGGAAGGGTTTTCTTGTTCATCTTCCTGTGTAGTGTGCTCACCACGTCCACCCTGGCACTCACAGTGGAACATAAACACCCTGTGTGGCCCTGCATCCTGACCTTGGAAGAATTGCTCATAGGTAGGTCCGCCACCCCCAACTCCCAGCCCTGCCACAACCCAGATGGGGCCAGCAACATGGAGCCACTGGTTCCATCAGCAATCAGACCTGGCCATTGCCACAGGTACTTGGCAGTTCCACAGAACTGTAAGAGCCAAGAAAACAGATTAATTAAAAATAATAAGGGTATGTTCCCTGTAAAAATGTCTGTCACTGGATGAACTGTGACCACCTTAACTGCAGAGTCTCCCCAACTCTGAAATGGGGATACCTTACACGGTCACTGTGAGAACTAAATTAGCTAATATAAGCAAGCACTCAGAAGAGTGCCCGGTGCATACAGAACAAGCATAGGTCATGCATTCTTAATGGGGACAATTTCACTGAAAGGGCAAACATGGCTCTTGGAGGCAAGAAAATAAAATAATTTTTATGTACAAAGCACAGATATACGTACCGTACATAAACAGGTATGTAGTATATCTATGGTAGTAAAATTTCACGGTGAGGGGTTGGGGAGGATTAGAAAAAAAGTCTAAAAAAGGTCTTAGGGGACAATAACATAATAAAAGTAAAGAAACACTGTCCTAGGTGGATGGTAACTACGGTGATAGTGGTGCCAGAACCCAAACTGCTCCAAATGGCCAAAATACAGAAACAGACTCAAGTTACTTGGTCAGATTCCCAATCTAAGGACTGGTCAGTGCAGATTGCTTTTCCAGAGCCCCCACCCCCTTCACAGGCTGTCAGGATGGTGACCTGGCTGGACTGTTCTGGCTGGAGGAAATGCTCCCTGCCTCCCCAGCTGGCAGCACACGACTGGCAGAGAGGGGCAGTTCCTTCTCACCTCTACCCCTGTTTTACATATTATTAAAACCAAATTATTTGGATGTCTGGGCTGAGAGAATTTTACTTTCCTCCTCGTTGAAATCTATTTTGAAATTGATGGATGTGCAAAAATCACATGCAATGTAAGTTGGCCTCAGAACGACTGATTTTTCTGTAATTCAGAGAAATGAGAAAGCGTTGCCCTAAGAAGTTGCCATCTACCGGCATATGATTTGGGTTAAAAAGAGAAAATCCTACCAGCACCATATACAGCTCTGACCCAGCTCCCGGAACAACTATAATTTGAGACAGTGAACATCATTAATGCTGTGAATTCAATGTAACTATTTTATTGAGAAAAGGAAAAAGGTCTCTTCTGGTCACATGTGCTTCTTTGAGGGTGGCCAGGGTAAGAGGGAGGGAGAGCACCGTGCCATCTGGACATGTCCTCCCCATCATCCAAGAAAAAACAAATAGACCGCTTCCCCTCCCCAGTCCCTCTCACCCAACACTCGACCCTGGCACCCTGCTTTGCCCTTACCATTTTTTGAAATCACACCGGAAATGTATTTATCTCTGCAAAAGCACAATCTTATCACTATACCCTCAGGACCCAGAAGCAGGCCTGCAGTGAGAGCTGTTGAGTATTTGTTCAATAAAGGAGCGAATGAATCAGAAACACCAAGTCTGCCTCTCCGCCATACACAACATACAGTTTCGGTGATGGGCGTGTTAGGGGGAGAATAAGTGATGGATGGAGGCTCAGGGCCGGCCCCCTCGGGAGTGTGGAGAACAAGCCCCACCTCTCAGGCTTCAACTGCAGAATCCCCTGGGGCTGGTGAAAGCCCGGACTGCAGGCCCTACCTCCAGAGTTTCCCTTTCACTAAATCCTGGGTCAGCCGGTAAGTTTGCAGGTGGAATCAGTTTCTGGTGCTGCTGAGCTTCGGGAAGCACATTTTGAGAATGGAGCTTTCCTGCAGTCAAGGACATCCGCAATCTACAATAATCCGCAATTCGCCTCCCTGTAATCCGCAATCCACAATCTGCCCTTGCTAGCCCCCATTTGCTGCTAGCATAGCCACGGCAGTTATATTAGTGGCCAATGGCTCACTGGTTACAGCTGATGGCCAACTAGCCACAGCTGATGGCCATCTAATCACAGTTGATGGCCATTTACTACCTGAGCCAGCACCTTTCCACGTGAGGCCAAGAGCCTGGAAACTGTGCACTCCTGGCTCTGTCCCCACAGACTCTTACTTAAATGTAAGGACCACGGGCTTGTACCAGAATATAATTCGATCCCTGACACGTATTCTGTGAGTTCTGTCAAAACTGGGCCTACAAACCAAGGCAGCTGATCTAAGGGTGAGGGAGGGGGAAATGGCAGGAGGATTTGCTTAGCAGACCCACACACTGCGCTCCTGGTGCCTTACGTACAACTGCTTGAATCCCCACCAAACCCTACGAGATGGGTAGAATTAGCCCCATCTTACAGATGAGGCAACTGAGACTCAGGTTTACTCACTCCCCTGGCTAATAAGGAGCAGAGTCCAGATTTAGACCCACAGTGTTGGCTCCAGACACTGCTTGCCTTCCCTCTGCCAACTCAGGGAACAAACCGAAGGCAGGGCAGTTACTAGCAGAAGGTGAGGCTCCACAGGGACTGGAGCTTCTCACCCAGAGCTCCACACCCAGAGTGGAAGCTCAAGGTGAGAAGCTGTGAGGGAGGGGAGCCTCAGGAAGCTGTGATCAGGAAACTCCCAGTTGCGCACCTCTCTGTGGGGGCCCAGAAACACCCTCCCCAGCTTTCTCCACAACATGCCTACCCTATCTACCCAATTTCACATCAAGCTGACAGCGCCTTCGCCAGGTGAAAATTAAAACCACCCACGGGAACACAGAGGAAGGCCTGGTTCGCATCCACGGAAGACGTCTACACTTCCCCTTTCTCACCCCCTGTCCAGAAATACCACCTAACTGCACAACCCATGACATTTCCCTAGATTTATTCTCTGGAAAGCGAGAACAAGATGCACTGACCTTGTGAATTTTAACTGAAAAGTATACACAAAAGAACTTGAACTTGGGGCGGTGGCTGGATGGCTCAGTAGGTTAGAGCGCGAGCTCTTAACAACAAGGTCATGTGAGTCCCAATGTTCGATTCCCACACGGGATGGTGGGCTGCGCCCCCTGCAACTAAAAATTGAAACTGGCCCCTGGACTTGGGGCTGAGCTGTGCCCTCCACAACTAGATTGAAGGACAATGACTTGGAGCTGATTGGCCCTGGAGAAACACGCTGTTCCCCAATATTCCCCAATAAATCTTTTTTTAAAAAAAGAACTTGAACTTGGGGGGATGACCCTACAGAGACGCCCAATGTCATTATTGTCATCGTCACCGTCTCTCATATTTCAATGAGCAACACACGCCGAGTTCGACATGAGATTCCAAAGGGCCATGAAATTACATTTTTTTTGCATACTGGGTGGAACACACACCTACACTTTTTTTCTGGGCCACTGGTTGTTAGAACTGTAGTTTTTTCAAGGGCACCATTAGAAAAAGTGAAGCAATAGCGGTCTCTTGTGGACGCAAACAGTAAGTACAATAGCTTACAGGACCAGAATCGCACAGGAAATTTTGAAGCCCATTGGTGGAAAATGGCCCAATTTCAGGGTGGATGGTTCTTTTTTTGTTTGGGTTTTTGAGTTTATATGAGCCCGACTGATGACATATACTGGGGAAGAAGATCTCAAATACTCCCCAGAGTGGATGGTTCTTGAAAGTGCATCAGAAAACCTGAGGCCGTACTTGGGAGCCTTGGCTCTATGAAAAGTTTTATTTTTCCTCTGCGCTCCTCTGTCACCCAGGTAAGTCTGAATGAGGGGACACTCTGACATTAGTGTTCCGGTGAGTTGCTCTGGCATTGTATGGGGTACCAGTGTGTTGTCTCCAAGTACCACCTTTGAAGTGGGGCCCCGCTCCTGAAAGACTTTCCCTCCTGGACGCCCATTTACAAACAGGCTGTCCACCCACTGATGACCCCGTGTCCATGTAAAGGCAAAGAAAGACTAAGGCTAGCAACGGTATAACAGGACCGAAGGCGTTGGAGGGGGCCCCAAATATTGGTTAGATTTCTCCTCCCAGTGGTGCACAGTTTTATTTTCTCCTGTTTTGATGGCCACTTTGCCAATTTTTAACACTGTACCAGAACGAACTAAATTATGACTTACATTTCACGATTTGGGAAACTGGTTTCACATACAAGATTAACATTCATTTATTGTGCAGGACACTGTAGCACCTTTAAACATGTGGACTGTATAAAGAGTAAAAAATATCATTTGGGTAGTTTTCCAGTTTGTCACTTTGGCAAACAACGCTGCTATAAACAGCCTCCAATGTCAACTGGTCCCCACGTGCAAGGGATCCCCTAGAGCAGAGGTCAGCAAACGTTTTCCACACGTGGTCAGACAGGAAATATTTGGGGCTTACGCTGTTCAGTCTCTCTCGCAACTGTTCAACTCTTCTCTTGTATCAGGAAAGCAACCATGACCACATGGGACCAAATGAGCATGACTGGGCTGTCCAACAAAACTTTGTCAAAACAAAACAAAAACAGACAGCAGGCTGGATTTGGACCACAGTCCGATGTTTTCTGGACTCCTGCTCAAAATGACTTGCTTGGGAGTAGGACTGGCTGGACCACCCCATCGCATGACTGCACAGCAGCCCCGAGTGGCGCAGGGCACAGGCTGCCGGGTCACAGGGCATGTGCACATTCTCCTTTGCGGGGTACAGTCAAACTGTCCCCCAAAGGGGTTTTGCATGTTTGCATCCCCACCAGCCGCCTTGCTATGTCATGACTCACATCCTTACCAGTGCTTCGTATTTACTATAGTTTTGGCCACACTCACAGGTTGTGATTTCTTTTTTCTTTTCTTTTTCTTTTTTTTTTTTTGCATTTCACCAGTAAGTAGCTGAGTCTTGAGTTTCTGCATTTCTGACAGCATACTGCCTTTGTGTAAATGGAGGATAAGTCATTTTTTCCTTGGGCACTTCAGTGGCAGAATTCATGCTTCCATGTCTCCCTTTTGCCCATGCCCCAAAACCGTGCGTACACATTGCTCAGTAAATTGTTTTGCTAATTCAAATCATGCCTTAAAACTTTGAAACAGATTCCTACTGAGGAAAGACAGGCAGCCAAGATTGGTGGTGGTTGTGGCTGAGGCCAATTTGGGGGAGAAATACAGACCACAGACACAGTAAAACCCGACAAAATAAGAACCACCATACTAGTGAAGAAAGCAGAGGGAGGGGCTATCTCAGGGGTCTCCAGGGGACCCCTAGGTTGTGTAAAACAGGCCTGGCTGGGGTGGGGGGCAGTTTGGGGTGGGATATGCCCAGTACACAGCGTGGCCATTCCCACCCCTACTTCACCAAAGCTATGGGTGGTTTTTTTTTAATTCAACCACTACATAATATTTTATTTGAAAAATTTTATAAGCTCCTTTAAAAAGACTATAAGCCACTGTTCAATATTAATTAACTTACAGAGAGCCACTATAAGAAACTGCCTCGCATGGCTCATGGAAGATACAGCTTGTGGTTAAGATCTGGGGCTGCAGCCAGACAATCCCGTGTTCAAATCCTGTTCCATCACCTTCAGGCTGTGTGACCTGGGGCTGATGCTACATTTCTCTGAACCTGTTTCCTCATATGCAAAATGTGAGTCTGACCAAACCTCCCTCATTGGCTTAGTCTAAGGGTTCATGAAATAATGCACGGGAAAAGCTTGCTATGTTTCAGGCATAAAATCTAAGCAAATGCTCCTATTGGTACCTTAGTAGTCTTTTTTTCTTTCCCTTTTTTAATGCATCAGGAATATAGTGGAATGTCCTTTATATAAATGCACATCAACTCTTCTGGCTCAGACCCACTTATCTTCTATTGCTATTGCGAAATAGGCGTGGCCTGGCTGGACAACAAGAGGCCAAGAACCCAACCACTTTCCCTCTTTGGTGTAGCTGCCAGGAAGCTGAGGTTTTGTAACTACAGGGTTGACAGTGTGTTGTGGAATGAAGGGACATATAAAATGTGAGCCACAAAATCTGCACATATTTATGTAAGTACAGAGAGTAATCAAAGGGTAGGTAGCCAGAAAATGTAGGAACAAAAGAGGTGAATCAGGTCATTTAAATTAAAACATAGTAATTTTTATGGATTTTGTGTTATTGGGGCATTTGTCAGTTTTTTAATGTTTGTGATTTGCTGTGATTTCTTTTCTTATCCTAGATACATATTCACTTTTGCACTTCTGAAATTGCATTCATAATTTTATATTGTTTTCTTAAAGAAGTCCCTCCAAAACCTGGATTGACTCCAAAACCTGGATTGATTCCTGTCAATCCTGGAAAGGTTGACAGTGTCCTTCATACCGAAGCCATCCCAAGGGGCACATCGGTCCGCACAACATAAAAATATGCACTTGTACTTTTCCCTAAGATGTGACCTGACATGTGATCCCTCAGTTCTCACCCCCCACAACGCCCCCTGTCACTTTATCAGAGGACTCGCTTTCACAAATCCAGAATCCCGCTACGCAGGGTGCACAGCCCATGCATGTCAACACCTCTGGGGCACCAAAGGGTCGATATGAAATATTTTCCAAGGAACAACCTGCCTATTCCCTTCCCGGCAGTGGGCAAACAATGCCCTGCGCAGAGGTGGCGCCCCCGTGAGGACACAGGCGGAAGTGCCTCATTCCATTCCAGCCCCCAACGACAGCAAGCTAGTGGCTGCATCTCTCCGTCCTGGCATTCAGAAGGGACACGGCGGTGACCACGGTGCGGGTATTAACACACGTATTAGGACTGAAAAGTGAAGTCACCTCTCCTATCAGCAATAAGCCTGAAAAGGACCTTGACGACAAAGACCAGCTTCTCTAATTCAGTTACGTACGTGGCAGATACATTCTCTAAACTGAGTGAGTTAAGTCTACAGCTCTAAGCTTTTGACCCAAAGATATTGAAGGGAGGGGGAGGGTGACAAGATGAAGGGACTTACTTTTTAAAAAATGGAATATTAGGGATACATTGAAGTTATTAGTTTTTAAATTTCCAGCACTTTCTGAGTATTTCAAGTTATACGTGTCTCTAAAACAAAAAAATAACAGGCACAATGAATAATCATTTGATAAATATCAGAAGGCCTTTCTGGAATACATTCTAGAAATTACAAAAGTAAAGGACTCTAATAACTGAATAACAAATCTTTTCTGCAAGTTAGAGGTTTCCAGTTCTGCTTGCAATAAAATTGAAAGAGAGCCTAATAATCTGTCAGCAAATGGATTCTGAAAAATCAGTTTGTTTTTTTTACTTCTTTTTTTTTTTAAATTAGTTTCAGGTGTACAAAAGAATGTGATAGACATTTATCAAAAATCAGTTCTTATGATAAATTATTTTATAATTTTGGGTATATTGCTCAGAAGTTGAAAGAATTAAGACAACTATAGATATTTAGTATATGTAATATTTATAACAAAAACTCCTATTACCAACCACTCATTCATGTGAATGAGGTCATATTTATAAAAATGAAAAATAGGAATATAATTGATACTGAAACCCACCTTTTTCTGGCAATAAGTAGTATTCATCCACAGACCTACAATTCAATTAGAGAGAAAAAAATTCAACAAGTTTACTTTTTTGTTTAATAATTATCTATCTATATACATATATCCTGTTTATATACTACTAATACTATTAGCTCAATCTGACTGAAAAATTTTAATACTTAGAGCCTTATGGTCACAGAAAATTTATTAAACCATATTATTTGTCAAACTATTTTTGTGGCACAATTTGATTGGGTAGACAATAAAACTTCAAAGAATTGAAATATATTAAATCAGTATAAAATTCTGAGAAGGGAATAGAGAACTTATTTGAATATATATATATGTGTATATATATATGCGTATATATATATATATATACGCATATATATATATTTAAAGATTTTATTGGGGAAGGGGAACAGGACTTTATTGGGGAACAGTGTGGACTTCCAGGACTTTTTTCCAAGTCGTTGTCCTTTTAGTCTTAGTTGTGGAGGGCGCAGCTCAGCTCCAGGTCCAGTTGCTGTTGCTAGTTGCAGGGGGCAGAGCCCACCATCCCTTGCGGGACTCAGGGAATTGAACCAGCAACCTTGTGGTTGAGAGCCCACTGGCCCATGTGGGAATTGAACCGACAGCCTTCGGAGTTAGGAGCATGGAGCTCTAACCGCCTGAGCCACCGGGCCGGCCTCCTGAATATATTTTTATTAATAGATGCTGATAGGTAATACACTGCAATGGTTTTTAGATTTCAATAGATGTATTTAAAAGAGTAATTTACAGTATTATTTTAAAAAGTCCATATTTACTCAGAAAATCCATTTAGGGTGGCCCAGATGGGTTTTCTAACACCAGTAGCTGGCACTTTGCTCCCTTTCTGAGACTTCTTGCTAAGCAGGTATCAAGTTTTTCAAATAATTAGGCAGTTTTCTCCAAGTTAGATTAGCCCACCCTTGAAGACAGCCCTGTGGCCCAGTGCTTTCCTCGAAGTACCTCAGGACACAAGGAGTCCCTGCTTCGGGAAGGGAGACATTTGAGGAGAATCAAGCTTTTTGAGAGGGGCTTCCTGGTGTGTGGAGGCTGTGCAGCGTCCCTGCCTCCTTCTCACACCCCACACAGGCAGAGACTATCCTGATTGTGGGGAAAGGGGCGCCCACAGTGGGGCTTCTGGGAGGGCTGCAGTGCCAACCTCCTCCCTCCAGCCATGTGGGAAAGGCCCTGGGGTCTCAGGCTCGGGCTGAGCAACTCCTCTGGGAATGGCCCAGGGTGTTCCCCGCAGTGAACACCCCTTCTCTCCATCCTGAGACAAGAGCCACACTATTCACTCTAGTACTGGAGGAGCTTGAGGTCACGGGTTCCAGGTGGTTCAGCTGTGACCGGGGTGGGCTGGCCCACTGTCCAGTGTCCTCAGCTGGAGAAACGCAATTCTAGAGCTTACCTCTCAGGACTTTGGTGAGGCTTGACATGGTAGGTTTGAAGACACACACATACACGCGTGCATACACACACACACAAATGCACACACCCATATGAGGGCACTGTCCAGGCCATGAACCAGTGAGGAGCCACTGTGCCTGGAACCTGCCCACAATAGCCGGGTGGTGTTGGGGCACAGGTCCTCACTTTCTGTGTTCCCAAGATGGAGAGAACGGCCCATTTCCCTGATGAAATGTTAAGAGCAGCAGTGTGTGTAAAGATGTCAGCAGCTGGTACTAGCATGCTGATAAAATGTCACTCATTTTGCCCTCACAAGAGCCCTGGGCATTAAGGTGCTAGTATGTCTGGTTTTACAAATAGGGAAATGGAAGGTGAGACCCCTGCCTGGGGCCGCACATCCAGGCCTCTCTGTGCTCACCCCTCCTCAGGGTCTCTGCTTGAAGACCCTGGGGCTCGTCCTGGGTATCACACCCATCTTGGCCATGACTATAGGAAATACAGCGCCTGCTGTGTGCCAGGCACTGTTTTAAGCACTTTACACATATTAACCCACCCTATAGATGAATATCCCATGTAACAAATGGGGAAACTGAGGCCTGGCGAGATTGTACAACTGGTGCGACTTGGTGCAGAGCTTGTCAGTGGCAGAGCTAGGACTGTACCCCACGCAGTGTGGGTCCAGAGTCCCCCTCCCACTGGTGTCAGCACAGGCTGCTCCAGTGCGCTGGCTCCATGGCTGACCACGGTAGCCCTGCTCCCGCCACCAGGGCTCAGCTTCTTGAAGAGGGAAGGCAGGGCTGAGGGTTCCAAGCCCACAGGACTTCACACACAGCCACCGTGCCTCACGATGACCTGGGGTTAGCATCAGCAAGGGGCCGCCAACCTCAGGGCTCTCTCCTTTGCTGTTGCAGTTCAGCTTTTAAAAAGGTTCATCGGGATTGCCTGTGACACAAAGCTGGGGCAGAATCTTCATTAAGATCCCATCACGATTTGGGGAGCAGTAAGGAGAGGCAGACCCCTGAAGCCCTTCTGGCCCAAGCTGTCCCTGCACAAGTGTCGGCTCCCCCACCCCCCATGGACTGCTTGGCGCCTTTACCCACCTTCTCCTGTGAGGGGCTTGGAGAAACGAAGTGCCTTGTTGATGACACAGGACTGGCTCCAGCACCGAGACAGACTTATGGCAACAAGAACTGAGCATGAGTCAGTCCTGGGAGAGAGGAGGCAGCTGTGGGGAGGAGGGTAGGGAGGGGACGAAGGTCATTACAAGGGGCTGTCACCATCTGGGAAGGACAGTTAATGCAGGTGTGACGGGCAGAAGTGGGGCGGGGTTACTCAGGGGTCAGCTGTCAAAAAACAAAACGAAGTTGTTATTCATCGAGTTTTATAGTTTCCTTTAAAGACTTCCCCCTTGTTTGTGCTGCATGGAATGTGTATATTTGAGTATGTAAAGGAGAGACAAAAGGACAACTGAAAAAAAAAGAAGAATCTTTTAATAAAAATTATTCATAAAAATCCTAATAAACTTTAAAGAGCGAGACATTTCTTAGTACATTTATAAAAGAACATTTGGTCCTTTCACAAAAAGCTCCCTTTTAATTTAAATACACTTCTTATTTACAGATTAAACATAAAATATCATCTATAGTTGCAAAGCATATTGCACATTACAGAGAAGCATTTGTATATTTCAATAGGTTTTCCCCGAGTTTCCAACTCTAGATTTTTTGTGTGAAAACAGATTTATCTTTCTTGTGTATAATAAATAAAAATGCAGCTTGTGTTTTGCTCTTTAAAGCTACAACAAAATACCTTTAAAAATAGTTTCTGTGCCTCTCAGGATGGGGGTGGGTGGGTAATGAATCAGGAAGGTCCACAGGTACTGAACATTGTCACTGGATTCACGCGGGAACGTAACCCTGAGCCCTGCAAATCCTGGGGACACACCGCCAGCCTGCCCCTCATTTTCACAGGAGCCCCGCCCTGCAGGGAGAGGCAGTAGGGTCCCTGGGGTGGAAGACGAGAGGTCAAGGTTTGTTTTGTCAAGTCCCGGCTCAGCCACTCTGGCTGGGACCATCGGCCAGCCCTGCCCGTTAGCCTGTGTGAGACTGGAAAGCGTCAAAAGAGAAAGACCTCTGGAGTCCCCCAGAAAGAAGAAAGGAAGGTCTGAGGCCACGCCTACAGAATTCAAAGTGAAGGATGACAGTCTGCGATCATTCAGTAAACGGAGCTCTGCAAAAGAGCTGGGAGGGTGTTTGGCTTCGGCGGGAGAGGGGGAGGGGCGGGGGCGTCAGGTTTAGGCTCTCAGACTGTACAACTGCACCTGTCCAGCCAGGTACCGAGGACTGTCCTCTACTTGTCACTCGCAGATACCACTGTGCAGAAATACACAGAAACCGATAGAAGCAACGTGTGCCCTCCCCTCCATCCAGGACCACCTCAGAACAGAGAACATTCTGGCAAAAAAGCTCAGACAAATGGAAGGAAGGATGTGAAAACACGAGCTGGCTGTTCTGAAGGCCAGCACAGTCGGGGGCGAGCAACATATCCCTGGTCACCTTGCCTTCCAGGAAGGGATTCTGTCACGTCACCTAGAGCAGCGGAGCTGCCGTGACGGCCCGTACTTTGTGGGGAGACCGGGCCTCCACAGGCCTAACGAGAAGTGGCTCCTACAACGGCTCCGCCAAACCCTTTCAATCGCGTTGACCGAAGCCGACTGATAGCAGCCACACATGGGAGCGTGAGGGTGGTGCCCAGCTATTCTGAAGGCGGCTGGTGGCCGAGTAGGGGGATTCCTCGGTGCCCAGATCCTCTGCGCTCCCCTCCCTGAACTCGCCCAACACAGAAGGAACAGCCAAAACCCTGCCAGATGCATCACGCTCGTTGGCATTCCAATTTCCAGAAGGAAAACAAGTAAGCTTTGAACTTGGCTCAAACAGCCTTCTTTTGATGACTGGCACTGGTCAGCGTTGTGGCATCTAGTCAGAAACTCGAGACTGGGTGGGTCGTTTGGAAGCTCAACAAGCAGGGCTGGTGTGCACTGACCGCTCGCCCTCAGACCCACCAGCTGGCTCAAGTCCAGTGCCTGGAAGTCAAGAGGGTCTGAGACTTAACACAGAACACGCCCGGTGCCAGCCTCTAGCCCCTGGGACGCCTCTGTGGCCCTGGCACACAGACCCCATTCCAGAGCATGAGCAGGCTGAGGCCCAGGCGAGAAGGGACCTCCCCATGTTGGAGTGCTACGTGTCAGTGCTGTCACAGGGGCCACAGGGACGCCAGGATGGCACTGAGAGAAAACGGAGGCACGAGGGACTCACTTTCTTGCCTGATGGGCTCCATTCTCCCAAATGGGCCATGAATAGTCCCACCTCAATTTGCCTGGAGAAAGGGTACAGGGACGCTTCTGCCTGGTGCACATGTGTATTTAAAATGAGACATCTTGGTTTAACTGAGTCAATCAAAACATTTAACATATACACTATTCCCCAAGAAAATTTTCTGTTCAGTAGATGAGACAATGTTGATAAACAGAATGCTTCTGAAATGAAGAAGAAAGGTAAAACAGAAGCATTTAATTCTTTAAAACAATTTGCACAGTAGATGCTTAAAAGATGGGGGTGACACATTTATTACTGAAAATCCCTTTTTTAAGAATCTCCAAGAACTGAATTATACATCTATTTCAAAAAACAGTAACACTAAATTTCCAAGAAGGAAAATGTTTCCCTTTTGATTGATAATGCAATGGCTTAGACTGTGCTTACTTCTACTTTTAAAAAGATGAACATGAACTCATTTGAAGTGTGTGAGCAACATGACAGGTGAGGCTGCAAGTTTTTAAGACACTTCCTACCCTTTCTATTGAGATTCATTTCAACCTCTGAGGTTACATAGAAGCCAGGGGAGGGGTATGAACCCACCTCTGCTTTGCATGAACACTCAGCCCAAGTTCAAAGACAGACACTTCCTTTTTGGTTAAGGAAATAATAACAAAAGAAAGAAGGTGTTTTAGCATAACTTCCTTCTATAAATGCTTGTTTAAAACATCAGGTTCAAAGGCAACAACTGGCCATGAAATGTCCAGAATCTTCCTAATACCCATCCCACCCACCTTTCAGTGTGCTCCCACCATGTGGCAATAGAAAACAAGCCTGTTAAAACCATAGCAGCAGCTGTGACTTCCAGTGGCCCAAACTGAAATCACATAAGGCACTAAAGCCTGTATTACACTGACAAATGGCTCAAGGACGCCTGAAAGTCATCCGATCATTTCTTTCTCCCTGACTCAGTTAGTTGGCACTAGACACAGGAAACAAAAACAAAACAAAATTCTAACCCAAATGTGGTCAGCACTGAGACCCTTGGTTAGTAAATAGGAGACAAATGGAAGCTCAGACAATCTTAGGTATTTTTCTCTCCCTACAAGGCACCTGGTTCTAGAACTATGGGAGCTCCTCAGGTAAGTTCAAAATAAATGTAAAATACGTCCAAAGGATCTACCTGTTAATCTCTTAAACTGTGATGTGACAACTTAAGAGACTCCCTGTCAGAATTTGGATAACACCGTTATTCACAAGCAGATAACTGATAACACTGAAGATTGCTTGGGGTCAAAATGAATAAACGGGTGATTCCCCCCCATGTGATCCAAAATCATGGGTTGACGTTTGGGGGAGATCCCAGGTATCCAATAGGGAGAGAAAGGATGACAGGATGCAATACATAGGGCCGTCCAGTGAACCCCACGCCCTTTGCACAGAAATTTCATTCACGCCCCTCTAACAAGAGGTGGCAGTGCTGCGGTCACGGCGAGTGACGGCGAAGGGGCTGGCTCCAGTGTGAAGCTTGAGGCCCAGCCAAAGCTGCCCCATCCACCAGGCTTGGTCACATCAGCCTGTCATCAGAAGCTACTTCTACGACCGTCTCGCTTCAAATTATATCCTTAAGAAAAACAGGGCATTTTATTGAACAGAAGAGAAACACTAACGTATGCAAGCCTTCTAGGTGTGCGTGTGGAGCTGGACAGAAGTCCCCGTGGCCTCGTGGGCGGCCAGGCTTCTGCCCTGCTCCACCTCAGACTGGGCCGCGGGTGGCTGGGGCTCAGCTGTTTGGTCCGGGTTCACAGGGGGCCCCCAAGGAGAGCAGGTCAAATCAGGCCAACCATCTGGTCGATCTGTCGCATGTAGACGCTTTTTAAGGGCAGGGAGTATCTCCTCTCGTCAGGAACGCGGCTGCACTAGAAGGAAGAAAGGAGGGGCAGCGGGACTTTCAAATTAAAAATCCACATGCTGACCACCAGGAAATACAGCTGGACGACCAAATCCGGGGATCTCAGCCATCCCTGGCCTCTCCCACTAAACGACCCTGCCCCGCATCCCGGTTGTGACCAATGAGATTGTCTCCAGACATTGCCCCTGAGGAGCAAACGCACCCCAGGTGAGGAGACTGATGCGATGTGACAGCCTCACCGCACAGGGGGAGAAGTGGGGACCTGGGGAGGCCGAGACGTCCACGCAAGTGTGGAGTGGCCAGTCTCCCAGCAGCGTCCCGTGGGTCCTTAATCCACCCAGAAATGCAGAAAACGCTTTAGCTATTTGGAAACATTGTGGTTTTTCTGAGTTTATGGTTTTTCTCATCCACAGCTAAAACCTAAATGCTGAGAGTGCTATCTTTCTTCCTCCCTCTTTTCTTTTTGTAATTAAAGGCACTTTCTTCCCCTTCAAAGGAGAACAAGTTTGAGAACCCTCTGGCTTCCGGTCGGGACAGCCAACGAGACCCTCCAACAGGTCAGAAGCAAGGAGGAGGGTCAAGTGTTTCCTCTGCTGGCTCCCTTCCTGCGAGGTCCCTGAAGCCACCTCAGAGCAGGGGCTCCTGCCTGGAAGCCACCGCTCTCCCAGACGCCTGTCTCCGTCCAGCTCCTGTGGCCACTCTCCCCACCGGCCCTTCAGGCGGGAGTGCGATGTGCCCCTGCTGCCGGGGTTCCGCCACACCCTATGACACCTACGTGAATGGCTCTTTGTGAAACTCTTCTCAAATGACCCAATCTGAGTGTGCCATCAGTTTTCTGTCAGGAACTTTGGATGACAAAGTCATTGGTAGTGTTTTCGCTCTCTCCACATGCAAACCACCCCTAGAGAAAGCAACTTACGTTGGAGCTGGAGTTGATGACTTTTAAGTCCCCCGACTTGGGCCTGTGAACAGATTTCCCCTCTGGACCCCGCCCTTCCTCTTCAGGAAAGAACTCCTTCCATGGGGACTCCCGGAGGTGCTCGTCCACAGACACAATGTGTCCCTCAGTTGTAAACATGTATCTGGTTCCAGATTTGTGTACTGGATTCTCCTCATCAAAGAGCTAGTGGGAAAGAAAAAGAAATAAAGATACAACTGGTAACTATAGCATGATTGCAACTAACTCCTCTAGGAGGAGAATTTGCTTGGCCCTCAGGCTTTACAGTGACAAGCAAACCGGTGGAAAGGCATCAATTAATAACCGTGGTTCCCAACTTGGCTACAAGCCACAATCACCAGTTTCGCTTACACTCAGATGCATGGACTTCCCCCCCCCCCCGCCCCGCCCCCAAGGCCTAGAGACCCACACTTGGGCCGTCTGTGAAAGCCCTCCGGATGGTTCCCACATGTTCCCCAAGAGTTCTAGAACAATCTGCACCTCACACACTGTAAAATGCTGGAGGGAATAGGCACGTGTTTTATCCTTTGCAGTATCCCCAGCTCCTGGGCCACCATCCAGCTCTTTCTTGTGTCAGGACATGGGCCGGGCTCTGAACACATGGCACACAAGGCCATCCTTTCCTTCAAGGGTGGGTGTTGGAGGGGCCGGGGGTGGGTTGTGGGGGTGAGACAGGGTGGTGGGAGCACCTCCAACACCGAGCCTAGGAAGCGACAGGCTGATAGGGAGAGAAGGCAGGTGTGCAGTAAACGTTGAGTGAGTGGAAACCTAGAAATCTCCGATGAAAGAAACCTTATAGTCACCTCAGGTATTTTACAAATGAGGAAAAACGAGATTCAGCGCATGTCTATATTTACACAGCAAACAGAAGAACGGGGCAGGCCCCGGGCTTCCTGCCCTGGACCCTGAGCGCTCTCCCCAGACCCTAGGGGTTTCCTCTACTTCCTCCAGACTCAGCCGGTGAACATCCTGACAGTACTGCCCCTTATGGGATGTATGGCAGGCCCTGGCCAGCCTGCGTCAGCGTGCTGGCACCATTGCACTGAGGGCAGGGGACCTGCGCACACGGGATCTGGCTGGACGTGCGGCCTTCTGTGGAAAGTGATGCCAGAGCCACAGCATCATCTTAAAGAATGAGACTGGCACTTCCAAAATCTGCTTGTGTACAGGCATGAGCCACGTGTCAAAATGACAGGTTCCGGAGCCCACTTCCAAAGACTCGGACTCAACTGACGGGTGTGCAATTAACACAGGCCTGGGTGGCTGAGATCCGGCTGGCCCAGCTTGGGAGCCACTGACCTGGACAACACAACCTGCTCGTTATCTGATCTCGGCCCAAGATCTCAGCCACGTGCTGTCCCCACCACGAAACTCCGCCCCTCTGTGCCTTGAGGAAGTGTCCTTTGTATGTAGCCATGCTGGGTATGGTGGCTGTGTGTTCCAGCTGGGTATGGACACCGTGTGTGTGTGTGTGTGTGTGTGTGTGTGTGTGTGTGTCATGCCAGAGTTGCAAAGCGGGAAGAGCACTGGCGAAGGAGTCAGAAGCGCCAGCTCTGCCACGGTCAGAGAACCCAGGCAAGTCGTCTGACCCCTCTGTGCAGAATGAACATTGACTAGAGGATCCCTCAGGCTCCTTCGGGGTCCAAACTCTCCTCCACACACGAGAGTGTGCGGATGGCTCAAGGGCTGGGTGGCTGCGGGTCTCGCCAAGACCACACACACGAGAAGTGAGAGCTACAGACACCGCTCCCTTCCTGAGCGAGGCCGCCCCGACTGCCACACTTACACAGGTCCTCCACTAAGCGTTGCCACACTTCGCACAATTTGTAATCGGACATCTTTTTGTTTAGTGACGATGCCCCCTCCGCACTGAGGTTAGGAGCCATGGAGGAAGGCACATGTCCTGTTCTGACACTGCTGTGCCCTGAGCTGCCACAATGCCCAGCAGAGAACAGCGCCCAGTAAGCACACGTCAGACGGCAGACTGGGTGGCCTCTTGCTCCAAGCGGCGTTGGACATTTCCTGGTTAATGTCACACACACCTACCAGGTACAAGTACTTGCAGGTCTCGCTGAGGAAGAAGCTCTCCATCCGGTCCTCTTTGGACTTGTCTATGACGTGATGCAGAGTGGCGTACCCACACCTACAAAACAACTTGCCAGTCAGTCCTGCCTCTGCCTTTACCCACCTGCGTGTTAGTTTAAGAAGCGCACCATTTATTAACAGAATAATCAACCAAATTATCAAATGCCATGTGAAAAACAAATTACATCAGGTTTAAGGGCTGTCCATTTTTAGCCTACATTGACTCCAAATTCATTTAAAAATTGATTTGGCAGCTAAATCACCAGGTTAGTTGTAGGGGGAAAAGCGGGAGGCGGGGGCACTGGAGGGTGTTTTCCAAAAGCATAACATGACACCAAGAAGATGACTGGCAACAAATTTAGGACTGATTTAAATCGTTTGTCCTGATATGTATGGAACTGACTTTTCATTTGGATAATCTAAAACAGTAATTTGTAAGGAAATACCGCTAAGTGAAAAAAGCAGCTTATAAAATTCAGTTTTGTATACAGAGGGCGCCAAAAATATGTATACACATTTTAAGAAAGGAAAAAACTATTAAAATTGTAATACTCAATATACACTGATAACAAAAGATGAATACAAGTCACGTTTGACTTCTGCAATTACAGGAGGTGCTCAAAGTGGTTCCCATCAGCGTCCAGACACTTCTGATGATGGCAAACTACTGCTCGAGCAACGTTGACCAAAGGGTCTGCTTGTACACATTTTTTTGGCACCCCTGGTATGTGTGTGTGTGTGTGTGTACATACACACACCCACCCACATACACACACATACACACACATACACATATAAATATATAAGAAAGGTCATAAGCATATAGATTTAAATGTTTTTGTGCTCATCTCTGCACATGGACACAGTGATAATATTCTACACCTGTATTTTTCATACTCCCTAAGCTTTTTAGTGTCATATTATTTGTATAATTAGGGGAAGTAAGTAACTTAAAAAGAACACACGCAGTCTGCTGGAACATTACAGACAAAAACGGTGAAGTAAAAAGCCATTCCCATTGTACCGGGCAGGTTCTATTACACAAAAAGGAAGCACTTTCCCTACAAAATTAACATTAATGACCTGTTCTCTAAATTTAAATGCAAAAGAGGATAACATTTCCCCAGAACAAATCAAAAGGGGCCAACAGAAAAAAGAAGGAACTTAGAAAACTAACTTGACTTTTGTGTACTTTTCCAGACTCTGCAGAATATCCATTCCTACGTGGAGGTAGAAGGGGTTCTTGGTCGCCTAGAGAGAACACGAGAGAATGTGAGCCAGTGAGGGCCTGGAGGACACGTCGTCAGCACACATCGCTGGGACTCCAGGCACACGCGAGGAGGTGATTCACGGCCAAAGGAAGGTGCAGGCCGGTGGTTCACTTTACCCTGAAGGGCCGCCAGGGTCAAAGGATAAGGTGTCTGTCAGGTCACATCAAGTGCACCGACCATCTGTTCAAGGTTAACTGGGGTTGAGACGAGCTGTTCCAGGGCCGAATAGTACCCTGCTTTGGCCTTCCTGATCCCTTCATGATCAGAATGAAGCAACGCTTTGCTGACAACACCATATCCGAGAACAAATCCAGTTTCTATCTTGCCTCAGAATTCTCTAGAAACTTAAGCTTCAGACACAGGGAGACAGGATCCTGCCCCCATCCCACTTACAGCGTTGTGAGGAAAGGCGACGAATGGGAACAGGAGACTTTCACAAGTTCCTGAAAGAGGCCTCCACTTTCCTTTCTAATCACCCTAAGAGCTCAGTTCTTGGGGTGCTTCCTCTGCTGTCACACGCTCTTACATGGCTTTGTTAGGAACAACAATTCTCTGGGAAGATGAGGCTTTACCCCCCAAACGCTTTGAGCGTTGGGGATCATCTTTAATTGGTGCCCAGGGCCATGCTGCAGCAGAGAAAGCAAAGAACCACAAGATGACTGTGTCTGGATCGAGAGCACAGGGAGGAGAGGCTTTGGAGGCAACGCTGTGAAGCGGAAGGTTACGCTGGATTCTAAGAAAATAGTCAACGTGAGGAAGAAGCTGAAAACAGGACAGAAGCAGAGACAGACACAGAGAGTATCGACCCAAAGGCCCAGACCTAAGCTTTTGACGAGGGAAACTCAGCACCAGACACGTCATTCTCACAGCGTGTGCGGCCTGACTACCCTGAGCTCAGGGAGGCAGACTGGAGGGTATCTCTTCTTTCTTCCGAGCGGTTATCTGAAACGCCTGAGGCCTCTCTTTAGGCATAAGGACCGTGACCAGTTTCACTGGATTTCTCCCTTTTTCATCAAGGAGCAAATGACAAGGATTCAGCATGAAAAAGCCACGGAATAAATCTAAGGCACAGCACTAACCCTCCTTGCAGACCTCAGGACAGTCGGATCTACTTGCTGAGTCTTGCTCACAGCAGGTGCTATGACACGTCTACCGGGCGGCACAGTGTGTGTGGCTGGCACGGGGCATAAATATCTGCCTTCAACTAGAGGGGAGAAGACTTCACAGTTAAAGGGACACTCCCTCCGGCACTAAAGTCATTTCACGAAAGACGAATACTGTGTTTTTCAGATTAAACAAAAAGAGGCATTCAGATGAATCCCAGATTATTTCCTTTACAACCAAGAAAGAGAATTTTTTTGCCTGAATGTTTATTATAGAGACTGGGGTTCCAGTACATGAACCGCCGCCCAAAGAGTTCTTTGGTCACATAAACTGGGAAAACACTGAGTACCAAATCAATCTTGATTATCTAAGGATGTGAAAAATGAGACTTACAGTAAGACACAATGCAGCTTTGCACAATGTTAGGTTAAGAAACGTGACGTGACCACAAACACCTTCTCTGTCCCGTGAACCACGAATGACACTACCTCTAGGAGGAGTATGGACAGGCGGTCACTCTGTCAGAGTCACCACCACACAACACAGTTCTACATCAATCAGCAAATGTTCTCTGAGAACGAACTGCTACAGGTCCTCCTAGCGTTGAAATACAAGGCAGCATTTAACAAGCTCCAGTACCTGGTAGAGGAGATAAGTAGATTCCACTAGCTCCGGCCTCAGTGGGTAGAAGAGCACGTCGGGGGCCTGTAGCTGCCAGTTGTACCTCTCGGGGAGGGCCCCGTACCGTTTCCATATGGCGTAGTAAAAGGCATGCAGGCAGATGGCGTCTTCCACATCGCCCATCAGGACCTAGAGAGGAGGCACAGGTCACCAGGCTAAGACACTTTTCCGAGTGGCAAGATGTGACACAAGGCCCTGGGCCCACCCTTTGCCCACCCGCACTCCCACCCCCCAGGCTGGAGACAAAACCAACCCAAAAGGAGGAACTCAGACCGAGAGATGGCCTCCCCGTTGGGCCATCCATGCCAGGTGGCTGTGAGCAGCACAGGACGGGGTTCATTGTACTCAGAACAAGAAGAGACGGCCGAGAGAGGGTCATCGAAAGATGACACGCGGTCAGTCTTCAGGCTCTGTGCTTATTAACCATGGCTCCAGTCCACATCCTGGGCACTAACTCCACGAACAGAACAAGGCAGACATACTGTGCTACTAACCTCCCAAGTGTGAAGGAGCCAGAACGCACGGGGATCATGAAGAGAGAACACAAAAGCCCTCCCTTCCCATGAGACCGTTCCCTTAGCGACACGAGTGCCAAGTACCTGCAGCCCGGGGAAGAAGGCCTGCAGGGAGTCGATCCACGTGTTCATCAGCTGCCCACTGAACATGTTCACGTTGACGTACAGCGGGGGGTCTCCTTCTCCCTCGTTGCAGGCTTCCCGACTAAAGGCCCAGCACAGCAGTCAAAGGAGAGAAGACAGATGCCCTGCAGGGCGCAGCTCCACCCTCCAGCAGCGACACCCCCCCACCCCCCGCCCGGCAGTTTAACTTAAATGGAGTCAGCATTAACTTTCCTCCTCCTACGTCCTTCTTCAAGCCTTTGCAGACCGACTGCCTCTGCCTGCCGATCGCAGAGTCTAGCACATTGGAACATCCATCGAACCTCAGCACTGCCATCTAGCACATCTCACTGTACTTTGCAGAGCTTTCCCTTTCAGGGTGAGGACCAAGGCCACGCATGGGCCTACGTGGAACCTGACCTGAGTGTGGAAGCCTGGTTATTTCCGCACAAAAAAGGAGGCTTTCTCTAATCAGGCCCGACGGCCCGGGCCTGGACGCTCGGGGGCTGCTACTCAATTCAGTTTGGGGTTTTAACATGCAAAAATGACTCACTCCGGCCAGACAGCCTCTTAGAAGAACACAGCACTCACACCGTGGTTCTGACAACAGCTAATATAGAAATGGGTCCAAGGAAATTCCTGCCTGCAGGAGGCTCGGGAGCTATAACCTGCAGTGGCCACTTAATATACAAAAGTATAGAAAGAAAGGCCTGGCAAGGGAGAGGTGACATTAGGGTAGAAGTCACTGTAACCACCATCCTGAACGCACAATTGAGGAGCAGCAAATAATGCTATTTTAAATAAACAGAGAAGGAAAAATGTGGCAGCTGTCCTTTCTCTCATCAGGTGTGAACACTAATCCTAACAATTTTCTGGAAAGTAAAATAACCAAAATAACTCAGTGACTGTCTTCCATTATAGCTCCATCTGCAGTTAAAGCCACAGTTAAACACAGAGATCCGTCACTCCCGTGGCAGCCAGTCTCCAGGACTGGCCCCGTGACCCCTGCCTCCTGGCAGACACACCCGTGGAGTCCCCTCCCACACACTGTCAGGGTTCCTCTGTGTGACCAACAGAGGCAGGTACAGTGTGGTTTGCCATTCTGAGATTAGGTGATGAAAGCACGTGGCTTCCATTTTGGTCCCTTTCTTTTGCTCTCAGATCCCTCACTTGGGGGGAAGTTGCCATGAGCTGCCTACAAAGAGGCCCAGGAACTGAGATCTCCAGCCAACAGCCAGTGTGGAACTGAAAACTGCCAGTGGCCTCAGGCGTGAGCCTCGACCTGGCTGCAGCCCCGGCCGCCAGCTGGAGGACCATCTTATGAGGCCCCGATAGCTCAGCTGCTCCTGGCTCCGTGACCCTCAGGAACTGTGTGAGACAGTGTCTGTCGTTTTAGGCACTAAGTTTTGGGGTGATCTGTTCTGCAGCAGTAGATAACTCCTACACCCCTTCACCCCCAAATGACTGAGAGACAACTAGGAGGCAGTTAAATGAGAGCGGAGACCAAGAGACCCTGTGAATTCATGTTGAGAAAAACATGCACATTTCAGAATCCACTCTACATGCTTTCCAGGGCGACAGAAGAGATGTTAGGGACACGTACCCTCTTCTTAAGTAGTTCTGAATGCTCTGATATACAGCATTAAACATTTCTAGGTCTTCTTTTTCTCCAAAGAGAATGTACGATTTCAAGAGATACTCATAGAAGGAGTCCAGTCCAGCACCCAAGCCGCTCTGCTTGCCCACCCAGTGGCCGGTCTGGATGTCCACCACGTTGCCTGTGAAAACAAACCACATACGTCAGGTCCCAATTATCCTGGGGGAGGGCAGGCCTCCCACGTCAGCCCCACTGCACGTAAGCACCTTTGTCCTTGGCAGGAAGAGAAGGAACGAAAGCATGGCCCTTACATTTTTGTCAGTCCTCACGGCAGCACGGACAGCCAGGAGATCTTTCTGAATACGCAGTGTTTAACCACTGACACAAAAATGGGGAAAACACTTAATGCAAAAGAAAACTAGGGCTGCCATTTTGCTTTTCCAGACCGACAATGCATTTCACAGCTTTCTGACTCAGTACTGCCATTCTTGGGAATTTATCCTAAAAAAAAAATGTTTTTAAGAAAAGGAATTATGTTGCTTATCAGATAATTATAAATTATATAATTTAATTATCTGTAAAAGGGAAAACAAAACAAAACAAAACAAAACCCACAAATAGTCCAAGCGTCCAACATCAGAAGAGTTAATGGACTACCGCGTGGATTTTTAAAGACAATAACTAGGAAAGCAAAATAACAATTTGAAAACATCTGAACGAGTTGCCCAATGTAAGGCAGAATAAAAATGTTTATATTATAATTTGAAAGTAAATAAAAGTTGCACATGCCAGCCTGAAGGGGTCTGGAAAATTTAAAAGGTAACAATTTGGAGTGACACTGGTCAACCATCTAATGGTGATGGGCGACAATTTGGTGACTTTTTTATTTCTACTATTGTTAAATGTAAGTACTTTGTAAATAAACTTAAGAACTTAAGGAATGATCAAAAAACACTTTTAAAAAAGCCGTGCTTTGGCAATGACACCATGTGGCTGTAGGACAACCAATCAAGTTACTTCCCAATGACAAAAAGAAAATACTTGTCAGTGTCAGATAAACAGTTCCAGGAGGTAAAAACCCATTTTTAAATAACATCTTGAGTTAGCAAAATACTGACCATTGCTGAAGATGATGATGAGTACACAGGGGTTCTTTATTCATTATACTTGCTTTTATATATTTGAAATTTTCCCTAATTTTTAAAATAACATCTTGTCCAAACATTCTCAAGGGAAAAATGAGCCCACCTCATATAGGTTTAATCGGTGCTTTCGATCCATAGTTGACCCTTGAACAACGCAGGGGTTCAGGGCGCCGACCCACACTATGGTCGAAAATCCATCTAATGGTGATGGGCGACAATTTGGTGACTTTTTTATTTCTACTGTTGTTAAATAGGTAACTTCTGACTCCCCCAAACATTACTACTGGCCTGCTGTTCACTGGAACCCTCCCTGATAACATCCACAGTCGATGAACACATGCTTTGTATATGATATGTATCATACACTCTATTCTTATAAAATATTAAGCTAGAGAAAAAAACGTTAAGAAAATCATAAGAGAAAATATATTTACAGTGTATTTATTGAAAAACCCCCCGCACGTGAGCAGACCCGCGACACTTCAAACCCGTGTTTTTCAAGGGTCAACTGTGCCACCACGTGCCCAGATATTTTAAAAGGAGAAAGCCACTCTACCAGTGACTCTAAATTCCACTATTAGAACCTGATATTGAAGCAGTAGCATCTGCCTCAGAGCAGTTATTTTATTAACGGTCATTTTCGGGTGGAATTTGCCAAGAGATTCCAATCAGAAAGAGCCCTCAAAGAGCAGAAGCGCTCTTCTTCCTATGGAACCTTCCAGCCTCGCTCTAAGCCAAAGTCACAGAAAGAAATGGGATACGGTGGATGGACACTGAGGGCCGATCTCTGAGTTGTCAACTTTCAGATTCAATGGTACAAGAAAGAAGGTGAGAAGAGAGGGAGCACCCCAGAGAAGATGAAAGCACGGGGGGCCAAAGGCATGGAGACCCAATGGCCAGAGAAGATGCCACCACACCTAATAATCCTGTGTCATTGCTCCGGAGGTTCCAAAGGGCTTTCACTGCTCGTCTGGCCACCCATTCAAACGTGGGATCCCCCAGTAGTCGGCTCAGAACCCCAAATTCCACCAGGAGGGAGCCAGCCCCTGCCGTGCACGTCTCGTTGTTGCTGTCGGGAGGAACGCCTGTCTTTAGATTCACCTGGGGACAGGAAGACACAAAGGATTCATGGCAAAACTCAGGAACTCGCAGGGCGAGAAGGCAGGGTTACAGCTACGACACTTTGCTAAGGAACCACATCAGCTGGCCGCCTCCCACTATTCACTGCCCCCCAGATGAACAGGGGAGTTTCAAAGACACAAACTAGATAAAGAGGACATCAGAGCCTTGTTTTACTAATGAGCCATTCTCAGGGGCACCATTATAGGCTACTCTCTCACTAGCAGGTTCTCTCTTTCCAGCAGGTTCTCTTCGTGTTTACATAGCCCCAGACTCTGGCAGCAGAGACAAGGGCCAGCTGTGGAATCACTCCCACATTTTGAGTGAGCTACGAACTCACCCACGCTCAGTGAGCATAAACAAATCTCAGACTGGAAGACAAAGGAGACACAGCGAGAAAGGGACAGACTCTTTCATCTCTGAGGCAGCCTGGCTGACTCAGTTCCCAGAGGCCTTCTGGGCCCAACAAATCAGACGTCAGAAGGATGTAATCTTATTCCAGATCTTGCATTTAAATCAGCAGCTAATTTGCTGGTCTGTGCAGGCTTTATTTCGAAGATCCATATAAAGCAACGAAAGAACATTCACTGAGCTCCTGCAACACCCACGTGAGGGTCTTTGGGGAAATGTACCCAACTCAGAAATGAGGAGAAATGCCCACGCCGTTTTGTAGCAGGGACATACGTTCCACATGTGAAAGAACTTAATACCAAGCACGGGAAGCACCTTTTTCTTTAAGGGGAAGGATTGAGTTAGATATGTCACTGTATGCCTGGCACACGGTAGGTGCTCAGTTAATGCTAAATGAATTAAAAATCATTTACACCCTATTCCGGGCCAAATTCTAAGAAGGACACAGCTTTCCTCCTGTCCATCGGCCCCAGTCCTCCCTCCAGAAGACGGTGGACGGTGAAGGCATGTGCCTACCCGAGGGTAGGGGATGCCTGTCTTGGTGTTCTCGAAGGCAGGGAGGAGCCGCACGGCCAGGTCATGAGCCATGTGCAGCAGCTCGTTGTCGTAGTCTTTAATGGCCATGTCCCCAAAAGGCTGCTTGGAGTCCGTGATGATTCTGTGGGCAGAAAGGAGACTTCCCAGGACCCTGGTGACAGGAAGAACACAAACATAATAAAATCACGTTGGCTGTACACGCACAAAGTCCAGTTCAGTAGGACAGAAGCAGCCTCGAAGTCTGTACAGAAGCAGAGGGACTGGACTTAATGGTTTCTGGAAGTTCCTTGCGGCCCTGATAAGAACGATCGATTCCTAAGCATATCACTGAAAGGAAGAAGGGAGCCGTTCCTCTGCGGCTCCCGAGAACGAGCCCATGTGACGTGACAGCTAAGGCTTGTCACCTCAGCCAGCTCTTCCGAAGGGACTGCACTAATCATTCTCAGGGTAAGTGTCGCCTGTTAGGGTTAATAAGTGACTCTGGATTTCTCTCACTTGGAGGAAAAAAACTTAGCCATATAAGAGAAAAGGGCAAGACAGCAAATTCGAAGTAAATGTGTGCCAAGCAACTGATGGAATTCTCCGATCTCTGGTAGAGAGGTGCGGTGAGGAAGAGGAGAAGGTGATGTACTCAGAGGCCACCCGCTTAGCTCTATGTCCCCGAAGAGCGATGAATTCATATCCCACTCCCACCATCTGAAGTGCGTTGTGACATTTTTCAGAACGAATGTTTTCATAATTTTTAATTTTAAATAAATGTTACCTCTTGAATGTTATTCAGTAATACAATTTTCAAAAAGTTTAAATGAAATAGGAAAATAGCCACA
This sequence comes from Rhinolophus ferrumequinum, assembly GCF_004115265.2. Taxonomy (NCBI): domain Eukaryota; kingdom Metazoa; phylum Chordata; class Mammalia; order Chiroptera; family Rhinolophidae; genus Rhinolophus; species Rhinolophus ferrumequinum. The sequence goes on along the minus strand of NC_046300.1, from coordinate 5,068,591 downwards.
ATATATCAAGCTAAAAAGGCAAGATACCAGATGGGGTCTGGCATAGGAGCCGGTAAATTAACGAAACACACACAGGAGGAAACACACCCCCGAGGTAAGCAGTGGTCCTCTGTGGGGGTAGAAGACATGGGAATTTCCATTTCCTTCAGAAGCTTGTAGGGGTTTTCCGAGGACACAGTGAAGGAAGGAAATGAGACCAGAAATAGAGTGAAACAGTGACAATCTGAATTAAAGGAACACCTATCTTACACCTTCACTAAAGGGTGTGTCTTTTTATTTAGTTCAAAATGTAATTAAGTACTCTGAAATGTCAATCGCTCCAGTTTCGATAAATTCAAGAATGAAGATGAAAAAGGGCCACTGCACCCATAAGGTCTGTGGGGACCCTCTGCCTGGATCTTGTGGCTGGCAGACCGTCACTCTAAGGAATTTTCCTTCTTACACACAAAGGAAACCCTCCATCCATTTATGTCCTATTTTACCTTATTGTGGCCTCAAAGACTTGGACGGTAGAATCTTTGTCAAATGAAACGGTGTCGATCACTAACTTGACTGCTTTCTGGAACTCCGATGAATTTCCCATTATCTTTAAAAAGAGGAACACAAACCATTACAATAGTTTGGAACGAGACACAGGCCACATGACTGCAGGAGCTGGGCCACGTCACCCAAAGGTCGGCACGTGGTTTTGCCTCCCGTGGGAGTACAAACACAAATGGCAGAATAGAGATGGCAAGCCATCTCCTCTATCTCCAGAATCGTATCTCTAAATGGCAAAACGGTGAAAATAAGCCCTCGTAAAATGATTAGCGCCCCGCAGGGTCCCACCCCCCTGTCCCTCACGCACAGCATTCGAGTGCCCAGAACTCCTGAAATGAGTGAAAATAAATCCAGAAGGAACAAAAATAAGATTTCCCCTCTGCTCCTGAAATAAATTGACAGCTTGGGTGCAGTGACTCCCAGAAGACCACACATCTAGAAAAGGACTTGTTGCCTGTTACCCAGATGTCTAAACACTTTGAGAACCAGAAGTAGTATCTTTTGGAGCACAGCATAAAACCAGTTACATTCAAAACAAACAAAATGTAACCATCAGCTCTGTCCTTTTTAAAAAGTGATCTAGAACTACGATTCCTATGTAGGGCACACGGACATGATATCATAGCACGCTGCTCTCTCCGACAGGAAGTGCAAATTTGGCACAAAATTTTACAGATCAACCTGAACTGAAATGCTTTCGTGCTGTTCAAAATTTTATGACAATCCTGTGACTATAATGACACCATAAGGACACACACAAACCAAGAAAAAACAAATTCATTCCGACACTACGTCCTTCAAGTGTCTTGTTTCCTAGTATTTACTGGTCGGGCGCATTCCCTGCCCCCCCACCCCCCATCGTCACGTCGCCATAACACGCAGGGCAGGTACAGACGTCTCTTTTCTGGCTTTCAGCTCTTTCTTTTGAAAAGATGACACAATAATGCTGCAAGCTGCATCCCAGGTCTAGGAGACTGGTATTATCCACGTGTTTCTGCAGCGTATCTGTGAGAGCTTGTTTCAGATGTTCCCGAAAGAAAAGAAAAACCTCAACAGAAGTAACACCTGAAAAATGGGGCTGAAGTGCGAACATAGTACAGGCCGGATGCTGTACAATGGAAACCACAGAGCTGGTCCGTTTCCTCACAGATGTGGGCAGCACCAGGATCTGTTAGCAGCTGCAGAGGCTGATCTGACCTCAGACCCAGTGGAGGGAAGCCAGCAACCGGCACTCCCGCATCGTAATTTTCACGTTGGTCAGAACAGATAACCAGCCTATGACATCACCCCCTCAGGCTTAAGGGAAGCTGGATTGGACAGAAGAGGTAAGTGGGTGTCTGTGCCCTGGGGCTTCTCAGAGCCTGTAAAATGCTGCTGTGCGCTGTGGCTCTCCCGGAGTGCAAGAGATGTGCAGAACTCCTCAAGTTCATTTGGGAGCAGTATTCTACTCTCAAGGAGTATAAGGCCCTTGGAAGCTGTGCTGGGAAGTGCTGGATTAGCAGAAACAAATTTTTTGCACACATTTGCACTCCTGTTCCAGACACCACTAGCTGTGGAGAGTGCGATGGTGGGTGAATGATGGAGGTACGGTCCTGTACTTAATGAGCGTGGCAAGGAGAACAGAAAGACACAGCAGGGCAAAGAGAGTGCTCAGGGAGGACAGGGGCCTTTCCTACCAGCCTAGGAGTCCCGGGACTTCTTTAAAGCAACACTTACAGGCTGAGTCAGCCTGTTATCTTGAACAAGTCAACTCTAATGGGCCGAACGTACTTGTCTGGGCACATTTTGATGGTGGATGATGGAAGTGGAGTGGCAATAACTTCAGGAGGAGATATTGGGAAACTAAATTGCTTTGCAGCTCCCGTCTGGCAGAGTGAAACCCCGTATTTCCCATTAGACCACGGGCGCAATGGAATGTAGAATGACCTCTCAGCCTCCTCCCAAGTTCTAGTAATTCTACTGCTAGCAAGTACTGCACAGTGATGCAAACTGGCCAGCATTACCCAACTCTCACTCCTGACACTTGAAACTCTCCTAAGGAAAGTTAAGAGAGAAAACAGTAAATTATTAAAGGCAGGATTGGGGCTTCGACTACAGTGTGAATTTTCTAACGGTAAAGGCTTGCTGGACAATGAAGGAGAGAGATTTCAAACCGCGATGCTGGCAGCTGGCTCCGCCAGTGGGGGCCAGGAGGCAGACCACGCACACCGCCCGGCCTGACAGTCAGCACCTGCTTTCCACCTGCTTCTTCTGCAAACTTGGTCAAAGGTCTCCTGTTCCCCAGAGTCAGAGGGAGATTGGAGCCCAGTGCAGAGGTGGAAGGGGTTTACAGAGAGGGGCTCCGCAGAGGGCCAGGCCAAGCTTCATACATGCTCGTGGGGGCCTACCGACCCTGAGTTCTTGTCTTTTCCTTCTGAAATCTTTGTACTGCTATGAAGTTTACAGTAACTGTAAACCTTAAAGGAATGCTCTTTTGATACTTCTAGGGAACCAAACAGTGGGAAACTGGGAGAAAAATAGGGTTCCGCCCCAAACAATCACACTTTCCTCTCCACATTTTAGGGGAATCACATTTTCCCTCATTCCACCTTCAATGCTTTTCTTGCTCTCAGCATTAAAGTCATTAAAATAAACAACAGTTATGAAAGCTAGGAATATATTTTGAGTATCAGGTTTCTTGGAATTCCCATCCCTGGGGGAAACCAGGGGGAATCAACTCCAAAATACCTTAATTAAAAATGTATAATAATAAGGCTGAATACTTACTGCAAGTGTGTCCAATGCGTCAACCAGCGTCAGGGAATAATTCCCCAGGACATCATTGATGTTCAGATTTGAACTGAAAAACAAACAAGTTAAAATTAAACAAAGGTACTTTATTTTAAAAGAGGAAAAAGACAATAAAACTCAACACCCATCAGAAACTAAGACTGCTGGCCACTCTTTTATTCGGGGACTATTACATGGCAAAGGTCCCTCTACCTCACAGGTCACTGTTTCTGTAACGTCTGTAAGTAGAGCCGAGTCACAGAACAGCCGAGACACACTTATACTGTAGAGGAAAGGACCCGTCGGCACGTCCGGAGACCGTGAACAGGAGCCACCTGCCATCGCTGACATATACTTTCTTCACCACAAATGCTCTCTCTGCCCAGCTTCAAATGGCTCTGATTTTGGAATCATGTGGAACAAAAAGGAGACCTGGTCCTATGAACTGCCCATAGTACTCGAATACGGAAATTGACACTCCAGCTGTCACACACAAAACTGAGCAAATGCCTTCCTCCTCTCTGGTCTCAGTGTCACTCATCTCTTCTTTAGTTGGGGGAATAAATTAACGTCGGCCACACCCCCCACCCTCCCCACGTCAACACCAGCTTCCTTTTCTGAAACCAGCGTCAGGACTGCAGTGAGGGTGAGGCCCCTCGTCACTCCCACAGTTCTTCCTGACACTGACACGACAACTAACACATCTGGGAAGGGCAGGGTTGGGGGTAGAAATAGTGAACGTAATCAAGTTCTGGGGAGTGAGGCCACTCCTCTGTCCCTGTTTAAAGACCCACGTGACAGAGCCCCCGTTTCATCTTCAGCAACAGAGTCACCGGCATTCTGGTGTCTTCCGTCAGTGCCCCAGACCACTTTATCTACTCCCTGATCACTCTCATGGGTCCGTCTCACTGCCCTGCCTGCGGGCAGCAGCTCCCGTGCTTGCTGCGCCTTGGCTGTGTCCAACAGGCCTTCCAGGAAGCAGCATAAACAGCTTCAACACCTCATTTTATTACCCTTCTAATTGCTTTGTTTTACGCTTTGTATGCCACTTAATCTAGGACAAAGAATGTACAGCAAGCTCTTAGACACGTGTGTTAAAACAAGCTATAGAGAAGGAGCATCTAGGATCCAGGGCTATCTCATCTCTCCCAAGCCCTGAAGCCAGCACCCTGCAGGGCTGAAAAACTGCACCTGCATTTTCTATTTGTCCATTCTTTCTAAATAAATTTACAGAATTGCAAAAAGTCCTCTAAAGATGAGAGCTGTGGGTTAAAATAAGCACTTCAAGGGCAGTGCCAGCCAAGAAGCACATAGGAAGGATGGGAAACTGGAGGAGGAGGTTGAAGTAGGCAGCCCTGCCAACTCAGGAGCTCTGTGGGGCGTAAATATTTAACTCCATGGCTCTGCCTCTCGGAAACGAAGAGCGGCCTCCAACAACCCACCTCATCAGAAAACGGTTCTGTCTTCAGTTAGCGTCCGACCAAGACGGTGAGCGAACCACATGGAACTACTCTGAGTTACGCCCTGACCTGTCACATTCTCCACCTGCACAGCCTGTGGAAGGGATCACTCACTCTGAGGGCTGCACACCTTCCCCTGTTGTACTGTACTTTTCCTTTTCGGCTATAACCAAAATGGACCCCGTTTTAAAATACTTCTCGATACACCGCCCAAGCATTCACCAACAATTGGCAGTTGTAAGAGTTATCACGGTAATACAAATGGTACTTCCAATGACCAGAGTGTTTCCTTCTCTCCACTCAGACAAATCCACTCAAAGAGAGCGGAAGTGTTCATTAAAACACTTAATTCTTGTCTATCAAATAATTGTTATACACGCTCTCAAAGTATGCCACAATAGAAAAAAGAAAAACAGAAATGGGCGTGAAGAAAACAGTAGACTCCATAGAACACTCCTGGGCCTAATAGCCCCAAATTATCAGGAGTCCATTTACACTGGCCCACCGATGGGTAAGACTGGATTTGCTCTCCGGGGAGTCTCCCATCAGGACCAGCCTGATCTGATACCACCTAGGTGCCTCCAGCCAAGAACTCAGTCTTCCCGAGCCAGGCTAAGGTCGAAAGTCCACCTCTTTCCATAAAACCAGCTGCTGAACCACAATGATGCAGAATTCAACTCTCCACTTCATGACATTCACCCCACTGAGAATTTCTAAGGCTCTCATCACCACAAAACAGAGAAGATAGAGAAAACCATGGCCTTTCACAGAAAGTTTTTGATTATGTAGTTAACAAACTCAATCATATATGTGCAAAACATTCCCGTATATACTAAACCTGTCACAGCTGTTCAGAAATCTACCTGGCGCTGTGCAGGCACGGAGGTAATATAAGACAGTCCCTGTGTTCAAGGGACGGATACTCTGGGGAGACAAGACAAAGGGAAAGGAAGGTGAGTACAGCGGCACTCAATTCTCAAACGATGCTAAAAGCTGGGGTAGCAGCTCAAAGGAAAGCAACCACAGGGAGATTGAGTAAATCGAGGAAAATCATCTTCAAACAGTTCAGTGGCGTCACAGAAAAAGACTTGAACTTGACTCAGGGAGGACAGGATGTGGAGAGGAAGAGGAATGCAGAGGCCATCTTAAACCGGGGTGCCTAGGCATGAGTCAGTTTGGGGGTTTGTTAACTTGAGATTTGCTTTTCTGTTTGAATAGCGCTATGTTGGGAGAAAGCACAGAAGGGTCACGTGCCCAAGACCCGAACTATCACTATTCACAGGATTGTGAAATTATAATATCCAAATTTACTTGAAGAAACTTTTGAATTTGGACCCTCCAACCCAAATTGGGTACGTGAGAGGAACTGACTGCATAGCAATCTGTAGCTGGACAGAAGGATTTACTATTTTTAAAGAGTTCAGGTTTTATTTATTTCACGTTCACTGCTCACCCTTCCTCCAAACAAGCCTCAAGTAAACGTGACTAAAAAGAAGAGACGTTTAGCGCCATATTTTGTTTCTGGACTGTTTTTACATAATATTCTAATGGCTATGTCACTTTGTATTTTTTAAATGAATCCTTAGAATACATTTGACAACAATCACTAGAATATATCTGACTTTAAAAAATATCTGAAAGGTTTTTATTACAGGTTACTCATTTTGGGGATGTAAATGTACCCTATTGTTTCAGAGCCAGAGTGACAAAGCGCCATGTTGAGCGTTTCCTGGAAAACACTAAAGTCTGGCGGGAGTTAAGTTAAAGGCAGGGGAGTAAGAAGAATTAATCTTTCCACTCTTTGGAGGTGTCCAGTGTGCGGGTCTCCTCAAAGCCACCAAACCCCAGGCTCTTCCACCTCCTCAGAGACACTAAGGTTTACCAACTACAAGCCTTCCGAAATGCTGTCCCTTCATATTTCTAACTCCACCTTTGCAACAGCAACATACCTGTCTCAAGGTAACCTGCCCTCATCCTACCCAGACTGTCACCTTACAATCAAACCAAAACACTCGTCAGCTGACTTCACCCTGAAACAAAGGTCTGTACCATCTGGAACTACCACAGGGATCAGCAAGCGAATCACCTGCCACCTGGCCTCACTGGAGAGGGCTTCCAACTCTCCAGAGGTTCTTAAGGTTCCTTAAGAAACGCACAAAAAAGTCATCAACTCCTTCTCCACACCACCACAGACCCAGTTGAAAGTGTTCTCTATCACAAGTCATTAAGCTGTTTTTCTCAGGTCCACACCTGAAAAGGAAACCTGAGGAAAAGTCTGAGACACAATAAGGAAGGGCCTTACCCTTCTTGCAATCCTCTCCCTTCTTGCAATCCCATGAGCACTAGAGAGGAAATATTAAGATCCACAACATGTACACACACTTTGATTTCAACTATGTGAAAAAATGGGTAGGACTATGGGCAGGAGCTGACAGGAAACATAAATTAAAAAGAACCATCTGGTGCAATTTTAGGCTTTTTTTTTCAAATTTTAACTTTTTTCTCCTAAAACAAATTGAGATCGAAAGAAAATACATCAAGTCTGGTAATAGTTAAGTGAAACAAATAACTCTTTAATTCCGACAATCTGGAAAGGCCCAGTCTTTTTTTTTTCAAAATTTAATAAAAATTCTTCTCAAAAAAATTGAGATAGAAATTACATTTATATGTATGAAGCCTGATGTAATAAAGCGAGAAAAATAACTCATCAGTTTCCTACCATTTTAGAAAAGCCCAGTCCTTTGAAGTTAGCCTGGAACGTGACCTCGCTTCCCTAAAAACTATGCTCTCAAACTGCAAGTTAAGACGTGCATTTGTAGAGCAACCATTTTTAAAACTCTTCACGCCCCATTAGTGTTTGGCATCCTTTTTAGACTTTAAGGATTGGCCTCTGCATCTTTCACCAGGTGAAGGGAAATCCATGCCCCAAACACCCAGAGGCACCGAGGTGTGGTCCCAAGGCACTGAGCAGCCCAAGTCCTGCACTCTCCGCAGCCTCCATCCGGCCTGACAGGGCCCGTGATAAAGCACACCCTTCCCTCTGGCTAGGAGGGCCTTAGCTGGGTGTGTTGTCCTCTTGGACTCTGAGGTCAACAGAAGTGACCCTTGAAGCTCAGCCTTCGAAAACAAGGCTCGTCGTCGGGGAGGGCTGGCCCACCTTCCCCAACAACCCTACCACCGGAGTGGGGGATTTTACAGGACAGACATTGACAGTCAACTCAGCAGCCAAGGAATCTCACCCTGAGCGTCAGAACTCCAATGTGGGCCCGACGGCCTCCCTGTCTACCTTCCACTTAAGAAGCTGCCCCGGGGCTGAAGGAGAAAGGTTGTCGCCCTGCTCTGCCTCAAACTCACTGGGTGGCTTTAGAGAAGTCCTTTCCGGGCGCCAACTCCTGAATATTTAGATAGAAAGGCCCCGGGGGGGGGGTGGGGAGAGATAAGGGCTTGTTTTGAAGCTGCGTTTACCAGGGATTTCATTTTACCATAGTTCATCTGAAGGGGTTGGAAATGGGAGTCTAAAGCGCCCCAAGCCACCCCTTGGCACTGCCACTGACCCTTTTGGGATCTGGGTCTATTTCCCCATCTGTAAAAGAAATTGTGCTGGACAGCTGTACTGTAGTTCAGAGATACCGGAGAATCAAGAAAGAGGACAGCCTCCGGCCCATCCACGCACCTCAAACCCAGGGGGGCCTCAAAGGGGATCGCCCAAAGCGGCGGGGCGCCCTGGCCCAGGACCCTAAACGCCCTGGCATCCCTCGGGGCATCCGGAGGGCAGAGGGCGGCCCCTTGTCCTGGAAGGCGGAAGGGCTACTCACGGGTCCCCGCGGTCAGGCCCTCGGCCGCGGCAGTGGATGGGGTTGAGCTCGTCCTGCGGAAAGGCGTGCGCCATATAGTTGTCGTAGCCGAAGACGAACATGCCCCGCGCCAGGTCGCGCATCTGGGCGCGCAGCTGGGGCGGGAAGGCGCCACTGTAGCGCCGCTCGTACTCGTCCCGGCCGCGGCCCCGGCCACCCAGCACGTAGCCCCAGTGCGCCGGGCCGCACACGCCCGGCCGGGGGCGCCGCGGGGCCCGCTGCCGCTCCTCCACCTCGGGGCCCGGCGGCTGCAACCACGACGGCCCCGCCGGCCCCCCGGGCGTCCCAGGCCGGCCCGTGGGCCCCGGAGAGAGGGACGCAGCGTCGTCGGGGATCCTCAGACGCTGGAAGCCGAAGCTGATCGGGAAGCGCTGGTAGAAGCCCATGCTGGGCCCCAGCCCGAAGATGAGCCACAGCGCGCCGTGGAGGCCGAGCCGCAGGAGCACCAGCCCCAGGACGAGCGCTCGCCATTGCATGTTCGCGCGGGCGCCGCGGGCATTATCTTAGAGCGCGGTGGCTCCCGCCGACCACCGCACCCAGCGCCCGCGCCGCGGCCCCGCTCGCTGCCCCTTTAAGGAACTCCCGGGTGACGCACCAGGAACTGGCCCATTGTCCCCCGCCCCCAGCTTCTCTGGCCCGGCCGGCCAGGCCCCGCGTTCGCCCGCCTGGTCGCCCGGGATTGGCCCGGGCCGGCCCGGCCTCGATGGGCGCGGTGGACTCCTCCCGCGCCATAGGCCGCCCCGACGTCCGCGGCGCCGCGAGCCCTGGCCCCGCCCCCCGCCTGAGGCCTCGCCCCTGGGCGGTCCCTAGTCCCCACGGGCTGGCGTGGCGAGTCCGGGCTGCTAGGGCTCCGGGCGACGGAACTTCTAGCCAATGGGAGCGCGGCACGGGAGTGCCCGCCGGATGCGGGACGGAGACGTGGCCCACACCCGCCTGGCTCTGGGTAGAGCGTGTCTCCGGCGGAGCTGGGTCCGTAGGAAGCCACTCCAGCTGTGGGTTAGGGATGGTGACAGTTAAAAGATGTAAAGAGGGAGGAATGGAACCATTTAAAAAAAAGAGAGGGGAGGAGTCAAGGCTGCCGCCACCGCCAAATTATTTTTACCAGATCTATTTAACCAGGTAGGTCCCCTACTGCCACTGCCACTCTGCCGCGCACGGCCGCAGTGACCTAAGCTAGGGATACATTCCTAGGCATCTCACTTTAGTAACCTCTGTATCTACTTCCTCTAAGAAGGTTGCAAATGTCAGCTCTGAAGGGCTATAGCTTTTATGTAACGAGTCAACAGTTTAAGGGTTTTTGTTTTCTTTTGCTTTCTGCATTTGAAAATGTCTGCTAAGGTTTGCCCTCCACAAGTTTATACCAAGGTTCCTGAAAAGCTTGGGGAGCAAGGCCTGCTGGGAGGTCCAAATCAGAGCTTGGATGAATGACCAAGGGAGTGATTCAGAGAATGATGAAACTGTCACGTGGCACGCTCATCCCACGCTCAGGGTCAGGAGACTTGCTGTAATACAGAGTAGCTGTGATGGGGCCTGAGAAGGAGCCCAAAGAAACATTCAATGACAACACAAGATAGCTCGCACACAAGCCCTTTTTGTTGGCGGAGCCTTATTCCTTCCCGAAATCCTGAGAGAGAGATCTCTGCCCAAGCTTTAAAAATATAAAGCTGGATAAAGATGTGGTACATTTATACAATGGAATATTACTCAGCCATAAGATGAAATATTGCCGTTTGCAACAATATGGATGAATCTTGAGATTATCATGCCAAATGAAACGTCAGACAGAAAAAGTCAAGAACCATGACTTCATTTATATGTGGGATATAAAACTGAAAGCAACAAGCGAACAAGATAAAGAAACAAAAACTCACAGACACAGACAACAGTTTAGTGGTTACCAGAGGGTAAGGGGGGAGGGAGGTGGTAGATGAGGGTAAAGGGGGTCAAATATATGGTGATGGAAGGAGAACTGACTCTGGGTGGTTGAGCACACAATGCGATATATAGATGATAGATTATAGAATTGTACACCTGAAACCTATATAATTGTACTGAACAATGTCACCCCAAAAACAGTAAAAATACATATATATATATGTATACTGATATATATATATCAGTACTCATACTAAAAAAAAGAATATAGAGCGAGCTTGAGCCAGGGTGTTGTCTCTGTGAAAGGCACTTAAGCACCCGCTGGAAGCCCAACCTCTGCTCGATCCTGAACTTTCAGCTCTGCCTTCCTGGAACTTCCAAACTGGATGGGAATATTAAGTTGTGTGTTGTGTGTCCTTCCTATTTTATTGTAAATTTTAAGTTTTCAATTTGATCTCGTACCACCATCAACTATAGAGCACATCGATGACAGCTCCTGTCCTCACATTAGGGACAAACTCTAATAAAAACAAATCTCTTCTCATAATCAGAGAAAACCATTCAAATTCTGAAAGATGCTTTTCATGGCAAAACTGACAGTCGTTGCCAGTTGCATACGTCTTGTGGTTTTCAAACTACTTTCACATATGTTGTTGTTGACTCCTCACAGAAAACCTTGTAGTCTATTCCAAGAGCCATAAGGGAACAAATCAGGGTGGGGGTGGGGTGGTGGTGGCTCCAGTTCTCAGAGCTAGTTGACTCGAGGCAGAAAAAGAGCTGCTGCCCAGGTCTCCCACACTTTATGGTTCTGGGGATGTTTACTACAATGAGCTGGCCCCCAAAGCAGACAGCCTGGTCCTTCTGCTCTTCCCAACCACAGCACAGGCAACAGTGGTTGACTTGAGCGCCCTGCAAGGCACAGCCTAGGATTTAAGGGCCAGGTTCAGAAACATGTTTCCTGCTGGAATTATACTGAGCCACAAGAAAATGGAGTATCTTGGGCTAGCCCTTTACAACACACTAGGACTCCCCTTAAGGTAAATGTGGCTGGTAAGATTGGGATTTGATCAGAAAACCCAGCCTTAAATATCAACTCTTTAAGAAACTGTTTGGTTTGTGATAGGTTTTTCTGTACGTCATGTCACAAGAGCATCAGGGGGCTGACCAAAAACAAAACTGAAATGCACTATGGTAAAAGGGCTTTCCTGTGGGGGTGCCAGAGAGATGACAGCTGAGAACCCAGATTCCGAAGTCTGAGTGCCAGGTGTCTAACCCATAGCTCTGCCCTCTGACGTTGAGCAGTTCCTTTTCTGGACCTGTTTTCTCATGGCTAAATAAGGGTGATGAGAACACCCTTACGGCACCGGCATATGCTCACGGCACCGGCATATACCAGCTGTGAGAATTACTTAATGTATACAGTGTATCTACAAAGGTGCTACGTACAGAGCCTCTTATTACTGCTCTTCAACTCTGTGAACTTGGAAAGACCGGAATCTACCAAAGTACTAGGTACACATACACTTGAAGTCTGTGGAATTCAACTAAGTCTCTCCTATTTTCAAAGCACTATTTTAGGGGGAAAAAGTGTCTAAGGAAACAGTATAAAATAGGACAAGGGCTAAAATGCCACAGTCCAAGGGCAGCTGAAAAAGCTTTTGAGTCCTCAAGTCTAATTCCAGTTCTATTTAACTCAACCTTTTCCAGCTTCTACACATCGTCGTCCTAAATCTCTGTGGTTTGGGGTTATATCTCACAAGGCGATCCACATTCAATCTCCCTCTTACTTTGATGCTGAAGGAGGTGACCTGGCTTTTGAAGATATCCTCCATTGTAAGTAGGTGGACATTCCAGTTTTCAGAACCAGTCTTGTGAGTGAGTGCATGAGTCATTGCATTAGGTCCCTAAAACTGCAAAGCCAGAAAAAAGCTCTGGTTCTTTAGTGACCTCAAAGTGCAGTCCCAGAGCTTCCTATGTTAAGTATCAGGATTAAAAGTCTATTAAAAGGAGATATTTTAGGGGCGGCCGGTTAGCTCAGTTGGTTAGAGCGTGATGCTCGTAACACCAGGGTTGCCAGTTCGATCCCCATATGGGCCAGTGTGAGCTGCACCCTCCACAACTAGATTGAAACAACTACTCGACCTGGAGCTGATGGGTCCTGGAAAAACACACTTAAAATAAAAATTTTAAACTTAAAAAAAAGAGGAGGGATTTTACTACTCTAAGATGTAAATGATTTATTACCCAAAGCAATAATGTAAAAAAAAAAAAATCAAGTGATATAATGACTTAAAACAATTTTTTTTAAATTTTTTATTGCGGAGTATTGGGGAACAGTGTGTTTCTCCAGGGCCGATCAGCTCCAACTCACTGTCCTTCAGTCTAGTTGTGGAGGGCGCAGCTCAGCTCCAAGTCGCCATTTTCAATCTTAGTTGCAGGGGGTGCAGCCCACCATCCCATGCGGGAATTGAACCGGCAACCTGGCTGTTAAGAGCTTGCGCTCTAACCAACTGAGCCATCCGGCCGCCCAATAATAACGATGACTTTTTAAAATTCTGATTATTGCTTCTTTCTGAAGCAATATATACTTGCTTTATAAAAGTGAGGGGGAAATAAACTTAAAAAAAAGGGGGGATTACCTATACTCCCATTGTTAGTTTGGTGAAGATCCAACTCCAGAACTAAGGTAATATTTTCCCTCAATTTGGTAAGCTAATTTTCCTATTTGCTTTAAAATGGAATAGTATATTATTGTTCCCACCTATCTGATGGGCAGAAATCCAGAAGTTTGTCAACACACTGTTGGCAAGACACAAGGGACAGAGACTGGTAGAAATAAACACTGGTACACCTCCCTGAAGGGCCACGTGGCAATTCCTAGCTTAGGTACAAATGCATTTACCCTTTGACCCAGACATGCTTCTGGGAATTGCTGCAGGTGTACACAATGGTTCATTGCAGCACTGTTTATAAAAGCAAAAGGTTATGAACAACCCGGATGTCTATCAACAGGTCAGTTAAATAAACCGTGGAATCCCCACAGTGACAACCATACACAATGAAGTGGGAAACAGCAGCTGTGAAAGGAATGAGAAACTTGCTCTACTGATGTGGAAAAAAGCCATGTCCAAATCAGTGTGCGACCTTCTATGTAAGAAATGGAAAAAAAAGACACAACAAAGCGCGCATGCGCACGCACACACACACACACACACACACACACACACACACACACCACTGGAAAGATAAGAAAGTGGGTAAGGGTTACCATGAGGCCAAGGTGGAGGTGGAGGGGTGATTACTCAGTTATGGATGTGATCGAGTTCAGTGTTTAAATGTATTTTCAAGTTTTGAATCATGTGACTTACCTATCAATAATCAACTTATCCAAAAAATAAATGGAACTTAAGAGAAAAAGTGATGAGCTTCCATTCCCACCTCTTCTAACTACTAAACCACTACATCAAATGCAGCGACTGTCCAGCAGGAACCGATACCCACCACCCACAGGTTGTACCCCCGCCCTTCGGTTACTGATGCTTCCAGAGAAAAGTAGGACTTACATAAATTCTTGACCCTTCTCGGAAGGGCGAGGAAGAGATAGTGCTTTCATAAATTAGTGGTAGGACAAATAATAGCAATTTCTTTCTCTGCAGAGAATGATACACACAGAAAAAGGAGTTACTTAATTCATATACTGGGTGACAGCAGACAGAAGTGATGGGCTCTCTTAAAATGTGGGACAAGACAGTGTCGTGTGACAGACTACAAAACCGATGCGAGGCCAGAGCTGGAGGTTATAAAGAGCTGGTTGGAGGAAATACGACCACTAGCGATCCGTTAACGTTCTACTTCCCATGTTCAAAGGGAAAAACACTGGTTCTGTTGGTTTTCCCTTTCCCTCATTCCTTTTAAAGTATTCATATCTCCTAACTGCTCGAGGTTTCTCCAAGCTCCAAGTAAATTCTAGCAGAAACTAGCAATACTGCACTTAAACATTAGCTCTAAAGCATTTACCCCCAGATTGGTAGTATATTTTTCCACATTGTAGACCAGAATAAACATTTTTCTGCAGTTTGGGAGAAATGCTTTAAAAATTATAAATGGCTTTCAAAATATAAGCCCGTGTTTACAGCATTTCCGAAGAAAATGTTACTGTATCATTCTGGCAAATGTCTGTGATCTATAGTCATTAACTATGTTAAAATGTAAAGTTATAAAATGTAAACATTTCTGTGTTTTGGATTATTTTCAAGTGGAAGGAACGTGCAACACTAACGTATTTACTAGGACAAATGGTTGTTTTCATGTCTCTGCTGTTCACCACTCAAATCTCTCGGCCGGCCGCTAGAACCTCCACCTGTTAGTGGGGGAAATTCTGTAAGAAATCCTCTAGGATTCACTTTACAGATGGGAAAACTACCCAGCCAGAGAGGCTTCAGCAACTCACCAGTCAGTTAACAGCTCAGAGACGACCACTCTCTCGATGCTAATCCAGCACTCCTGACAACCAAGACATATTAACATTTTAAACTGACCCTTCTTTCCCTATCACATAGCTTCCTTTTATGAATGTGACACTTGCAGGCCCTAGTAGAAAACAAAACAAAAAATGAGGTATTGTCCCCCACTCCAGATTCCTGCTGGGAAATCTGCATCGCCTAAGCCACCAGCTGCCTTGGGATTTAAAATAGAATGATTTACTGGAGAGAGGCCGTGTTAATGAACTGGAGAGATGGATGGCTACTACTGTGGCTCCGATTACAGAACTTCCCGTGGCAGTCCATCCAGCGCGTTTCGTTACTGGTCTACTTCTGTACACAAGTACCCATTTTTATTAATAGCTGAAGTTTAAACAGAAATTGTGTGGAGGATATTTACTAATCAACAGGAAACACCTGCAGTGGGCCACCCATTTGTAGAACTGCAAACGTAAGGGAAGTTGGCAAGGCTAGTGTTTGCTTTACTGTCTTCCTTTTCGAGTCTCTGCACTGACATCCATGTTGTGGAGGACACGCTCTTTAAAGTTTGTAGCAAAATGAAAATATTTCAAGTACTAAAACAGGGTGGTTTCCCTGCAAGTTTCAAGTTACCTGACAACTGGACGTACAGTTGCAGTGCTGGCTACAGTGCATTTAAACTTCCATTCCAGTGTCAATGTGCCAGGTCCCGAGGGTTGGAATTACCAAACCCACAAGACTTCAGGGGAACTGCATCCCGTATGGGTAGCAGATGCAAAGCGATTAGTTCCTGTCAAAACAATGAGCACTAGAGTGTCCACTACAATCAACGTACTTGACACCATCGAAGGGACTAAGTTTAGAAGTCTCAATTTTTGAAAGCAGATATAAACTTAGAATCAAGGGTAAAGTAAGCTGACTTTATATTTCCTCCGCCCCCAACTCCTTCAAAAATGGCTGAGATAGGGGGGTGGTGAGAAGAGGAGCAAATCGATTGCTTCACTACGTGGCTCCAACCAATTCAGTAAAAAAATTTAAACTTGATATCCTACGGACTTGTCCTACATACAGATGCTAAATTACACATCCAATTGGCCAAAAGGGTTTGGCCATACAGAACGTCAGTAGAGATACAGAGGAAAAGCCAAGTTGAACTTCCCTGAGTAAAAATATTAGGTTGGTGCAAAAGTAACTGCGGTTCTTGCAATTGCTTTTAACCTTTTAAACCGCAATGACTTTTGCACCAACCTAATACATAAAATAATTTCTCCAATAGCTTTGATAAATGTTCCCTTTTATCATGCCTAAGACAACATACTGGCAAAATAGGCCAAACACATTACTGTATAAATGTGCCTTTGTGGGAAAACCATCATGTTTAATATTTTAAATCTTTCCAGTTTGGAAGTGAATGAAGTAAGCATGTCTTGCAATTTCAGTGTATTAGTCGAGTTTTATGATATGTAGAACTACTGGATTAGAACACGCTAACTAGTGTTGCCACTCTGAAAAGCCCTGACGTTAGTGTATCATGACGGTTTACTACTCCTCCACCCACCCTCAAAAAAGTCGCAGTATCAGCCGTGTGGACATTTTAAAAGTTTATTGCGATTTTAACTAGCCCACAGACCCAATTCTTTGAGAGTTGATTTCTTTCTCTGTGGTCAAGTGACCCTGTTCATGGTAACTTTCTTTCCACCCCCTTCCAAAAAAGTCAGCACCTTCCATCATGATGCACATTTTAAGTTAAAATTGTCAATACAACCCTCAAAATGCAAGTTTATTGAATAAAGCTGAGAAGAGCAGTAAACAGACAAATAATGCATCCACTGAAATAAAATCCATGTATTTACAAAGTTCAGTAACTGGTAAGTGTTCACATGCAGAGGTTAATGCACAGGAAAATGGTGGTGCTGTCTGGATGTCTTCAAATGCCAAAAGCAACACCCAGACACACAGACACATTCAGGTAAAGCTACAGGTCACGGATGGCCTCTGCGGTTCCCACAGCCACACACTCTAGTTCCGAGTCCTCTGTTTTAGGCACAAATTGCCACGTTCTTTGTAACAGTTCCCAGCGACCATTGATGGCACTGAACTACAGTAGCAAGTTTAAATGTCCCTTCACTTACAGACCCAGCCATCCCATCAAGGAAGTACGCAACATGCTTCAAAGGGTAAGAACAGAATTTTAAAAGCCGAGATTCTACCCATAAAAATGTGACTGGAGAAAAGTAAGTAGTGTCTGGGCAGCACAGTGCAGGATTCTGTACAGAATATTGTTAAGGCCATGGCAGTCTATAAATTAAAACTGGTATTCGTGAAAAGAACTTACTGTTGACTGCACTCTGAGTGCTCACCACGTTTGGAAATGCACGGTCCACATGAGTGCTGCTTAACAAGAGAAACAAAATCACACACAGTGTGAGGCAACACACAGGCAGGCGTACCACAGACAGAGTTTTATCTACGACAGTGGTCTATGTGAACAACAATTTACAAGTGAACCAGTAGTAATATGTCCCTTTATGGATATGGAGATCACTAAACTACAAAACGCGTTCATTTTCAGTTTATACATCTCCATGTCATAGAGGCCGACAGTGACCAGCCTCCGGTCCTCAGCTCTGCGTGATTGGTAATCAACCTGCAGACACTCCGTGTGATTACATCAGATAAAGCAGGCAGGTCTAGAGTTGTCACAATAATCAAGATGTCTCATGGCACCAGGCAAGAGTGCCAAACCTTCCATCAGGAAGAGAGGAAGTCAGAACTTTTCTGTTTGTAGGTACGTGTTGTGCTGAAAGTCAACATTAGGACTGGATATAAAAAGTCAGGAGTTAGTTAGAGTCGTGCAGCAGCACTGACTTAATGACTGGAGATAGAAAGAACAAACAGGTGTTTGAACAAAGTCTGACATTCTTCACACGTTTTATTATATTGGCTGGAATGCTCTAAATTCACGAAAGCTTTTGAAAAAATATTCAGTTCCCAACCCCTTAAAAAAGTGTGTTGAACAAGCAAAAAAGGAAGAAAAAAATATAGAAGTAATGACCTGGACAGATACAAAAGAGCACGCCTCAGTTCCTCCCACACCCCAACTGCTGTCTGGTGATGAAGAATGCTCAGAAAGCAGAAAGTATTTAAAATTCATCACGTAACATCTCACCAGTGTAAAGAACCCATAACAACACTGATCCGGTGTCTCTGTTCTTTCTTTGCAGACCATTTTTAAAATTCCTAAGGTGTAATTATACATTTCACATGCATTTGTGGGCTATGTAAACATTATGTTTATAGCCCACGTGAGTCAGGCTAAAAGTTTTCTAAATACTGTGTGTGGCACTAGAAACTTCATGCTGTATCAAGCCAGTATCAGTATTAAGCTACTGGACTCTAGAATGAAATACCATAGACAGACATTTACTGAAAACCAATATAAAAATCTGGCCCACAAAGACCAGAACAGAAATATGTAATCTTCTTGATTTAAGATGGTCGAAAGTGTGTTTTTTTAAAAAAGCTCTACACACTGTTTAAGACAAGTGTGTGTCAGAAGCCTTTCTGTGTGTGCTGACTTTATCGTGACAACTCTAGTTGATTCTTTATGAAGGATTAGGGATACACATCTTCAGCAGTGCGCATGAGAAATAAACTCTGAAAAAGGCAATTTCTTGGGTTTAGGAAGGACCGTATTCTGGGAAGTACTTCAGAGGAACGGGCAATAATTCTAGGATTACAGCCAGGAAGGACTGGAAGACGTCAGGAGATGCTTTTCAGCTTCTTCTAGATTTTGAATGTTGAATAAGCCACTGAAGTGTGATATCTACAGATGGAGGGAAAAAAAGGCATTAGGGAACTAAACATCAGAGATATAATCTTTAAAACGCAGCTAAATCAAAGCACAGCCGGGGCCTTCTGTATCTTGTACAGAAAAGCCACTTCTGCTTTTCTGTATCTATACTGCTGTTCCCCATTACCTGAGCTTCAAGAGGACAATTTGAGGAATTACGAGAGACTGAAGAGTCTCTGATTTCCAAGTGAAACTGTGGAAAGAACAGCTTATGCCATCTTTGATTCGTTCAAAAATTTACCGACTGCCTATAAGATCGGGTATTGAATACAAAGAAACAGGAGAACCGCTCTCTGCCCTTGAGGAGTTTTCAGCATCATAGTCAGAAAACATACAAGTAATCATTTGGGGTTGGGGGGCCACCCCGCAGAATTCTAGGTGAAAGAAACAGTATGGAGCGCTGGGTGGATCAGAAGTGATAAGAAGCGGCCAACGTAGAGGGATGGGGAAAGGGTGCCACTGCTGCTTAGGCCAGAGCAGGGGTTCTCAACCTCACTCTTTTGACATTTGGGGCTGGTTAATTCTTTGCTGGGAAGTGGAGAGGCCCTTACCAGTGCACAGCAGAATATTTCTCCACATCCATGACCTGTACCACCAGATGCCATATCACTATTCCCCACTCACTTGTTGTGACAACCAACAACAATGTCTCCAGACACTGCCAAATGTCCCTGAGGAGCCAAACCGTCCTCAGTTGAGAACCACAGGGCTAGAGGGAGCTAGATAGTATTGTGTGCCATTCTGAGGTGCTAAGAGATTTGGATTTTATTCTCAAGTCAATAGGAAGTTAGTGGGGAATTCTAAGCAGGTAAATTATCCTCGTTTATTTTAGTAAGCTCAGTCCCAGCGAGAGGAGGACAGTCTGGAGGGTTGCCGACAGAGAGACTGTCTCCACGGGATTAGGAAAGACAGCAAGGCCTGCAGCAAGCCAAGTGCTGTGGGGATGGAGGGGAGTAAAATGGGAAGCATGATCACGGTGCAGAACTGACAGGCCTGCTAACTGACGACGTGGAGGAGGCGAGAAAGACACTCTGGCCTGAGTGAGTGTGCGTGTCCCGGAGCTGTCGGCTGGCACTGGCAAAAGGAAGAACAGCCTTAGAAAACAGATTCAGAATTCAGCCGCGGGCACATGGAGTTTGGGGGCAGAATGTAATACATCATGGAGATGCCCCACAGGTAGCTTTAGCTACATGGATCTGAGGAAGAGATGGAGACTGGCAAGATGCCACCTACAGGTGGCACCTGAGACAGCAGTAACCGAGATTAGCCAAGAAAAGCACGCAGACCGAGAAGTCGGCTAAGTCAAAACACTGAATTCCTGTCCTTGAGCTCTTTAAATTGTGTGGGCCACATAAAGCATACATGAGCATCTCTTAGAAGCAGTCTTCTATTCTCCACGCCTGCAAGTCGAGTGCAAATTCCAGCCCACATGCCATCAGAGAAACTAGAGGCCACACACACACAGCACAGCCTACAGCTGATAGCTGAACCAACACGCCCTGGCCGCCGATGTGGGAACAATGATTTAGCCCGTCTGCCCAAGCAGGTCGTTTGCACGTCACAAGGAGGAAAGGCAGTCTGTGTAGTAAGAGCAAAGCCACACTCGTTTGAACTGAATGGGGAGAAAGGTAAATCTAAAATTGAAATAATCAGGTATAAATATTTCAGAAATTCACTAAAAACAAAAAAATCTTGTGGACACTAGACAGATGGATCCTTAAGATTAGATGAGAAGGCAGAAAAAAATAAGACAGTCATTTTCTGTGACAAAAACAGCCACAGATATGAGCCATCTTTGCCAAGATCCTTCTCCCAGAAGGAATCTGTTGTGTGTGGGTCTGAGGACACATTACCAGTGAAATTAAAGTGTTCCTGGTACCACATCAGGAAGCTGGAAGTGTAACGTGTAAGCCATGTACACTAAATACATTTTGGAGCAATTTAGTAAGTTAAATTTAGTAAGATAAATTTGACACTAAAATCTGTTATAAAAGCTGAAATTAAAGAGGATGTTCTGACTTGAATAGCCAAGAAGTCCTATCTAAAGGACTGATTTTCTCCCTTCATTTTAGGAAATAGGAGAGAAAATGTAAGGGGGTAATGGATTTACACCATAGCACAATGTACTAAATAAAAATCCTGGTTAGTATAGAACAGGGTTTCTCAACCTCACCCCGCTGACAATTACTTGCTGTGGGGTATGTAGGATGTTTAGAATATTCCTGGTCTCCACTACTGGCTGCCAGAATTACCCTCCTCACTTTGACAACCAGAGATTGTCTCCAGACTCTGCCAACAGTGTCCTGGAATAAAAACCCCTCAGAGAACCATGGGAGTGTAAGTAAATGTCCTCTTGAAGGCACAACTTAAAACTTGACAAGAGTTCCCCTCAACATAGGAAATATTTTTAAAAAATAAACACTCAGTCACATTAAATGCTTGAATAGTCTGTTCTCAAATCAACTGAATGCTCCAATGTAACCAGTCACTTATTCTATCCATTTAATAGAGAAGATTAGGGTCCATCAGCACAGTCTGAGCTCACACTGCTTTGGGTGGTATCTAAAAGAAGCCCCAACTTAGCCAGAAAACGATGAACATGAGCTCATCAGAACACGCTGAGGAGGGGAAGGAGCTGAGCTACGAGGGGAGCTGACTTGAGAAGAAGTTCGGCACAATGAGAACCAGCACACACTGAATGAAGGCTAAAGGAAAACTCTAAAAATACCTTTTTAAATACTCTATTCTGACACTCTTTATTGCAAACAAATACACTGTTGTTTCTGAAATAATCCCTCACCTAATTTTAGCTAAGAGACTACAGTTCAATCATACACACTATTCTTGAAGGACGCTGGATTGAACAGTGTCCCCTAAAAATTCACATTCACCTGGAACCGCAGAATTTATTTGGAAATAGGGTCTTTGTTTTGCAGATATGCTTAGTTAAAATGAGGTCAAACTGGATTATGGTGGCTCCTAATCCAATGACATGTGTCCTTATAAGAAGAGAAGACACACAGACAGAGACACACAGAGGAGGCCACCACGTGAGGCTGGAGCAGAAACCGGAGCGATGTGGCTCCAAGCCCAGGAATGCCGAGGACTGCCAGCAGTTTCCACCGCTGGGAAAGGCCAGAAGGGTCTCTCCTAGAGCCCTCAGAGAGAGCACGGCTCTGCCAACATCTTGACCTCGGGCTTCTAGCCTCCTGAACTTGAAAGAATAAATTTCTGCTGTTTAAAGCCACCCAGTTTGTGGGACTTTGCTAAGGCAGTGCTAGGAAATCAACACAGACATGAAGTAGATAAAGGGTATTTGGGGCTCATAACTCCAATAGAGTGCTAGCATAGAGCAGTAATGTGCCGGTTCAACAAAAGAAAAATTGTTAGTGCCTATGGACCAATTTGTGTGAAGTCTTATTTCAAAATGTCATTTTGTTATAAAGCACGGCTAGATACTAGCTCTGCAAAAATTAATACAATAAATTGATAGCTCATATGCTTAACTTCGTGTCTTTATTGCATCTACTTCTTTAAATAGCACAGAACAGATTCAGGATGTTTTATTTGTTGTCAAAAGGTATAATGTCTACTCTTTTTCCTGCAGCAAAAGCAATAGTACTCTATAAAGGAAGCCAGTCAAACAGCAATGGGGATAACAAACAGTACGAGTCATTCGACACCCCTTCCAACGATACCCATTTCTTTCAAAAACACCGGTTACTTCTTACCTATATTATCCTTTTCTTTGCAAGAAATTGAATAGCAGCAAATTTCTCTATCCTGAATAGCAGACAGATTCCTATAAGAAGCAGAATTAAGAGAATAAGTTTGTGCTTAAAACACCTGTCATACTTATCACTCTGCTCAATTTTACTTGTTTTTTAATTACTAAACTGAAGAAATTATTTTACTACTAAAAGTTTAGGGATTCACTTCTCTGGTAGGTCAAGTTAAAATCATGGCTGTGATCATTACTGAATAATGCAATGATGCTAAACAAAGCAGTGGGCAAAACACTATAATTTAGAACCAATTAAAAAAAAACTAAAAACGTCATCATTCATTCTTAAGACATACATTTTTTCAATGAGCTGTTTCTCATCCAAGGCATTAGGAAGATCTCTCTTGTTTCCAAGGACTAGCACCTTTGAACAGAAAAGGTAGTAAGAGTAAACTTAACGTAAGACAATGTCACAGGAGTGTGTCATATTCCTATCCGCAGACATTACAGTGAGAACGTGGCCACATGCTGTAATATTAAAGCATATTTGTGGAAATGGTGGCCTATCTCACTCATTTAGTCATTCAAATTAGCATTCGTTTTAACTTCCATATGTAGAGGCCCTTGATTTACTATTTGGCTGCCAAGTTCTTTTAAAATATTCTAAGTCTACAGTGTGCATTCTGCTATTTCTTAATAAATCTTTACCAAAATGTGAATATGATCTTAACAGTCTAGGGCAGGGGAACAATTTTTAACCATTTTCTCTCTGTAAGCTTTTATAACCATGTGAACATGTAAATAAGCTTTTAAAATTCTGGATGCCTCCTATAGGATTTCATGTATGAATACGCTCAGACAATGGAGAAGTCTGGGGAGCAGAAGAATACAGTAGCTATCAACTCTGGGAATAACTGTTATCTGATTGCTACACGTGCTTTGAAAGACCAAAGCAGAGATGGGCTTCCTAACTACCACTCTATCTTTCCCAGATAAATCCTTTCTGCCTCACAGAAATCAGAGACTGTGAGTGCATACAACGTGTTTGATAACATCCACATTCTAAGTCAGTGTTTCCTAAGAATTGTACCTTGACCCACGCCAACAAAGCACACACGATGTCTACCCCGTCATACCTATTCCTTTCACTTAGCCACCCCCCTGGCCCACCCCCGAGTCTGGACACTAACCGCTTCCATTCATAGGCCCTAGACTCTTATTCACTCAAAGGACAAAGACGAGCACAGAGACGCAGCGAGAGCCAGGGGGACGTTAGACCAGAGAGTCGGCGGGCCAAGAGCCAAACCTCAGTCTGTCCGCTCAGCCTGCCTTCCCTTCTCCAACTCTTACCCTTATTTCAGTTCTTCCAGGTTCTCCAGCGGGACCTGCCTCAGTTTCTCATAATACATCATGGTCATTTGTGATCAGCTATTGGTTATGGGGTTGCCTGGCAACTTAGGAACTCTCCCACCTCGTGAACCTGCTGCCCAATAAAGTGACTTGCTCCTGTAGATGATTTCTTTCCTGGCTTTCCTTTTCGCTAGAGCATGGGCACATAATCTACGGTCAATCCAAACTCTGACGGCAGAGCCAGTGATGTAGGCAGACACGGACAGGGAAGCCGTTCTGACAGGGAAGGGGCACCAGTTTCCTACTGCCTGCAACGAAGAAGCCTGTAGTCACCGAGACTGATTTTTACTCATGGTTTATAGAACGAGTTTTTAATGTAGAAGAACAAGAACAGGCTTCACAATCAGATAGACATGGATCCAAATTGTTATAAAGAAGAGATAACACCGCCAACCTCGGCATGTTGTGAGTATTAACTAAGAGAATCATCTTCAAGTACCTGACACCCATGAACTTGTCACGAGGCTAGAGCCTTGTCCTTTTCCAACACTCCTTAGCTCAACAGATGGCAGCACCTTCCATCGAACTACATAAGCCCGAAACGAGGGATTGTGCCCTACGTCTTCCTTCTAAGCCATGACCACGTCTGAGGGACTGCCTTCCTAACTATCGCTCGCTCAAGCCTGTTTCCTTCTCAGCCTAACCCATGATGCAGCAGTCTGCTGGGACAGCTTCAACAGCTTCCTAAGGCTGGCCTGCTTCCAGCCCCTCTCGCCACTTCAATCCATTCTGAAACTGAAATCAGAATGATACGAAAATAAACTTGATCATTTCAAATACTGCGTGGCTTCCTCCCCAGCCCAGCCTGCTCCAGTGTTTCAGCTGCCACACGGCTGGCCGCACTCCACCCCCACACCGTGCGCTGGACAGACCGGCCGCCTCTCAGTGCCCTGCTGACTCCTACCAACGGCCGTTGTCTGGAACTCTCTTCCTCCAAGCATCACATCCCTCACATCTCAGCTCCAGCATCACTTCTTGGGGAATCTTTCCTTCCCTCACACTCAATCAAATCTCCTATCTACAAGTCTCACAGCCCCAGGTACCTCTCTTGGGTGGCACTTATCAGAGCTGTATAACTGAGGTGATTTCAGGGCATCCACCCTGCCACTAACCACGAGCTCCGGGGCAGGGAGGCGTCTCTCGGCACCTGCTCATCACTGTCCTCAGCACTGAGCGCTGCTCCCGCTGCAGCTTAATAAACAGCTGGTTAAGAGATGGAGAAACAGCACCAGGCCCAGTACGGCAGGTGCTCAGTTAATGTAAGCCCTCCAGACTTTAAAACAGGCGGCATTTTACTGACACCAAATATCACTAACAGAACTGTATGATTTTAATAATAGATATATTAGATATAATAAATACATAGTTCTATATAATGTAAAATAACAAATCATCCATACTTACTGGAATTCCTTGTAACTGGGGTTTATCTAGAAGATTATGAAGTTCATTTCGGGAAGCTTCTATCTTTTCACGATCTGCAGCATCTATCATGTAACTATAAAAAAAAATAAAGTGATCCCAATATGCCTTCTTCATATTCTTTGATGATCACAGTTAATATTGCCAATTTTTAATTTTCTTAAGATTTATACTACTGAAATTGTTAATCAGAATCAAGTTCTAGATAAAGAAAAATTGCACACCCCAAACTTTTACACAGACAGCTCTCAGGAGCTAAGACATGATGGTGACACACTTATATCCCTTAGCTCAGAGCTGCACAAACAAAAAACAAATAAAGCTCTCATTCTGTGATTAAGTTTTTTAAAGTCTCATGTAATGGATTATCCCAATCGGCCCCTGAGAAAGACTGTTACTGCTGAAATCAGAAATGAGACTTGAGAAGCAGCAACCCCGCTGACCGCTCCCTGCCGCCGGGCCTCACAGCGCTTACACGATGGCGTTGACGCCCCGGCAGTACCGCTCCCACATGCTCCGGAACCGGGGCTGCCCTCCAATGTCCCAGATCTGCAAGCAAGACAGGCAGCTCTCAGCACAGACATTTCGGTCACTCATCGAAGGACAAAGATCAGGCAGATATGCTCATTTTCACAATGTTAGAGCCAACGGCTCCTCAAAAACTTGAGCTCGAACAACCTCTTAATCTGGAAGTTCCAGGGCTCCTTCTAAACTTAAAGTTCATATTTAATATATTTACACTAAATCTACTAAATTCTGCTTGAGCATAGATTTAGTTTTTGTACGATACTTTCTTTGCCTGTTTACCAATAAATTTCCAATACTGAAAATACAGCAGTCCCCCCATATCTGTAAGGAATATATTCCAAGACCCCCAGTGGGTGCCTCAAACCAAGGATAGTACTGAGCCCTGCATATACTACGTCTTCTCCTATTCATACACACCTATGATAAAGTGTAACTTATAAATTAGGCACAGTAAGAGATTAACAACAATAACTGATAACACAATAGAACAATTATAAGAAAATAAGGGTGACTTGAACACAAGCTCTGCGATATCGGGGTGACAGTTGACCTGATAACTGAGACGGCTACTAAGTGACTAAAGGTGGGGAGCGTATACAGGGGGGTACGCCGGACAAAGGGATGAGTCACGTGGGACAGAGTAGAGATGGCACAAGACTTCATCACACTCCTTAGACAGTGCACAATTTGAAGTTTATGAATTGTTTATCTCTGGTATTTTCCATTTAATATTTTCGGACCGTGGTTGACCGCAGGTAACTAAAACCATAGAGAAGGGGGGACTACTGTATATATCTTTTAAGATAACACTTTGAGAATCTCCAGAATCACGCATCTTCCAGATCTGAATGCCAAGACAGAAAACAAGTTTGTTTAGAATCTATTAAAGTTTAATTGTCCGACTGGGTATACATTAATGCCTAATCATTTTTAATTATTCTGTAAATACCACAACCACCACTCTTACCTAGGTGTTTTTCTTGTATAAAATCATTTTATCCGTATGAAAGCCGCTACGCACAGTAATTTCATTAGTATGTCTACTGCGTAGGGTACTATTCTGGACGATGGGCTATATAAAAGTCTACAGTCATGGTATTTATCTTCAAGAGGTCTCCGATTTAGCTATAGACACAGGTAACATACATAAAAAGATGTATATTAATACCTGAAAAGTCAGGGGCTTCATTAGATGAGCTACAGAAAGAATTAGTAAGCAGCTTCTGTGAGCCACGGCAACTGGGTGAAATGGCCACAAGAGCCCAGGCTATATATAGAAGTAACTACCCCTCTGTTCAGTGGAGAAGTAACTCTCATGAACTACTGAACCAAAAACAATAACACAAACCCCTAAAATATGGCCCCCCTAGTAAATGGTCCAACAGTCCATCGTTCAAACTCTTTCTGAAGACAAAATTATGTTTAAAAAGTTAATTTTTTCCCATTTTATAGTTTTAATTTTAGGGCTTAGTAGTAAAGAAAGGGAAAACTGAGTTACCGTATTTGCTGCCACAAATATAATACTAAATTACCAATATTATAAATAATAAGTTATTATTTCTCAATATAAAATATTGTTCATAAAATAATACCACATTCCAAATACTCTGAAAGATGGGGAACATCTTTTATTCCTAGGAAAAATCAAATCCCAAATATTACCTCTGCCAACCCATATGCTACATTTTCTATGGGCACTTACCATTCAACTCTTACAATTAGAGAAAGAAAAAAACAAAGCTGATTTATACTCTTTTGGAACAGGCCCATTCATTAGTTAAGAATTATAAATACTCATGTAAAAAACAAACAAGCAAGCAGAAAAATTCCCAGCTGTACAGACTGACAATTTAAACGCACTAGGCAAGAAGATGACGTACCTTTATTGTGACGTTCCCTTTAGTTACTTTCCTCATGTTGAAGCCCACCGTGGGTATCATGTCTTCACTGAATTGACCTGACTGAACAGAAGACAACATGTGAAGTTAGAATGATCAGTATCATTAAGACATACAACTGCATAGGCATCTAGCTTCAACACTGCTTCTGTGCCCGTCTTAGTAAGTAACTCCCTTTTTAGTGGTGGTACCAATCTGCCTTCAGAAAACATTCCTTATAGCCTTATTTCTTGAAGAGGTACATTATTTTGTACATACAGGGACATATTCTCTCATTAAAGATATTTTTGAATTTAAGGTAATTTATTACATATTTCCTTAAGTTGAAAAAAGAAATATTGTACATTAAAACTACATAAGAAAATTTATTGGGGCTGCCTGGTGGCTCAGGTGATTGGAGTGCCGTGCTCCTAATGCCAAGGTCGCCAGTTCAATTCCCACGTGGGCCAGTGAGCTGCGCCCTCTACAGCTAAGATTGTGAACAAGGGCTCTCCCTGGACCTGGGCTGCCATGAGCAGCTGGAGGTTGGTGTGAGCTGCCGTGGGCTACCGTGTGCTGCCATGAGCGGCCAGTGGCCAACGTGAAGCGTGAGCCTGTGAGCTGCCGACCGGCTGCCCTCAGCTGGGGGAGCGCAAGGCTCATAATACCAGCATGGGCCAGGAGCTGTGTCCTACACAACTAGACTGAGAACCAACGGCTTGAACCAGAGTGGGGGAGGCGGGGGAAAGGCGGGAGAAGGGGAGGGAAAAAAAAATTTATTAATTCCCTCACACACACATTTTCACAAAATAGAAGAAAATCAGAAGTATAACTTCAAAGTTTTCCATTTTTAGCATTTAAATTATTTTGACAATGTCTTAAAATCCACTGTTTAATAGCTCTTCTGAGATTGTCTTTTAACAAAGCTTATAAAATATTTTGTCATATAGATCTTCCTTTTATGTAATCATTTCTGTTCTTTGGTTCATGACCTCACTGTCGTAAGACTAAAATTAAATATTTCTAATAGTATTTGACTTTTTCAAATTTAAAATGCTCATCTACCTCAAATTTGATAAAAGTAAAAAAGTTTCATTTTTTCAAATGGATAACCAATAATTATCTCACTCCTCATTTAAAAATCCAGATTTCCCAACTCATTTGAAGTGACATGCCAAATTCCATGTAGTTTTATATCTGAACACTCAATTCTTTTCCATTAGTCTGTTTATGCCTAAATTAGGACTGCATGAATTAGTACAGCGTAAACTATGTATTATTCTATATAGCAGATCAAGAATTTGGAATGTTTTTGAAATTGTCTTGGTTCATCTCTCACATTCCAAATGAACTTTAGAAACGATATCCAACTACTATCAAGTCTCTCCATCCAGACACATGGTTTGTCCACTCAAACACTCACATCTTTTATGTCCTTCAGTAACAATTTTCATAACAGGTCTTCCATAGTTCTTGTCATATTCCTTATTTTGACTGCAATTATGAAGTATATATAATGAGTTGCAGTTAATACTGATTTTATATATTGACATATTTTTATATTTTATTACCAAACATTAATTTCTCAGTTGACCTTTACTTTTTCAGGTTAACAGCCTAGGGTTGTGATATATCTCAACAAGGAACTGATTATATAAATAGGACTATTTTCAAGGCCCTCACACTGGCTGATTGTTTGCTGTGACCTTATGCTAGCCACACACGCATTCCAAAACTCTCTACAAGTCCTGAGCATAATGAATTCTAATTTTACAAATTAATTTCCTCTACATAACTCCAAAAGTTCTACCTCTGTTTTCCCATCTGTTCAGTGGAATTTGGGCTGATTAAAAAGAAAAAGTTAACACAACCATAATCAGCATTTTCATTTATATTAGACATTATAATTCCCGTAACTTTCACATGATTTTCTATGAAAATCTACTCATATCAAAACTACATATATAAATACTAGTCATGATACAACAAAAAATTAACCTGATTAAAAAAATGGGCAAAGGCATGCTCTTTGAAAGAAATAATTAATAAGTGGGACTTCATTAAATTAAAAACTTCTGCTCTGCAAAAGACAATGTCAAGAGAATCAGAAGATAAGCCACACAGTAGGAGAAAATATCTGCAAAAGACATATCCAATTGGGGCAGCTAGATGGCTCAGTTGGTTAGAGCACGAGCTCTGAACAACAGAGTTGCCGGTTCGATTCCCGCATGGGATGGTGGGCTGTGCCCCTGCAACTACAATTGAAAACAGCGACTGGACTTGGAGCTGAGCTGCGCCCTCCACAACTAGATTGAAGGACAATGACTTGGAGCTGATGGGCCCTGGAAAAAGACACTGTTCCCGAATATAACAAAAAAATTAAAAAACAAAATCAAAATCCATTCACGTTATAGTTAAAAAAAAAAAGACACAGCTGATAAAAGACTGTTACCCAAGATATACAAAGAACTCTTAAAATTCAACAATATGAAAACAAACAACCCAATTAAAAACTGAGCCAAAGACCTTAACCCTGACCTCACCAAAGAAGATATACAGATGGCAAATAAGCACATAAAAAGACGTTCCACATCATATGTCATCAGGGGAATGCAAATTAAAACAACGAGATACCATCACACACCTATTAGACGGGCCAAAATCTGGTACACTGACAACACCAAATGCTAGTGAGGACGTGGAGCAACTGGAACTCTCACTCATTATACTAGAGGGAATGCAAAATGGTGGCACCACTTTGGAAGTCAGTTTGGTAATTTCTTATAAAACCAAACATTCTTACCATGGGATCTAGCAATCGTGCTCCTTGGTATTTACCCAAAAGAAGTGAAAACTCATGTCCACACAAAACCCTGCACACGGATATTCACAGCGGCTTCATTCACAGTTGCCCAGACTTGGAAGCAGCCAAGATGCCTTTCAGTAGATGATGGAGACACAGACTGTGGTCTATCCGGACAATGGAATACTACTCAGCACTAAAAAGAAATGAGTGCCAAGCCACAAAAAGACACAAAGGAAACTTAAACGCATTATCTAAATGAAAGATCCAATTTGAGAAGACTACATATTGTATGATTCCAACAATATGACATTCTGAAAAAGGCAAAACTGTAGAAACAGTAAAAAGATCAGTGGCTGCTGGGGAGTGAAGGGACGGGGCGGGATGAACAGGCAGAACAGAGACTTTTAGGCAGTATCCTACTCTACATGATACCATCAAGAGGGATCCATGTCATTATAATCTGTCCAAACCCATGGACTGTACACCACCAAGAGTGACCCTGATGTCAACTATGGACTCCAGGTGATAACGCCGCATCCACATAAGCGCAGCAGTTGTAACCAATGTCCCATCTGGTGCACTGTTGACAATGGGGGAGGCTGTGCATCTGTAGGGCTGAGGGCACGTGGGAAATCGCTCCACCTTCTCCTCAATTATGCTGTGAACCTAAAGCTTCTCTAAAGTGTTAAAAAAAATGAAAAAAAAAATAGGCAAAGGACTTGCATAGCTATTTTCTAAAGGAAACACAGAAATCGCTAATAAGCACGGGAAAAGATACTCAATATTACTAATCACCAGGGAAATACAAATGAAATCCAGAGACCGCATGCGCATTAGGATGGCTGCTATCAAAAAACAAACACCCACCCTCCCCGAAAAAACAAAACAAAACCAACCTAAAACCTAAATAACAAGCATTAAGGAGGACGTGGAGAAACTGGCCCCTGGCACACCGCTGGTGAGAATGTGAAATGGGGCCGCTGCTGTGGAGAACAGTACGGCAGTTCCTCAGAAAGTTAAAGGTAGTATCACCAAATGACCCAGCAACTCCGCTTCAGGGTATCTACCCAGAAGAATTGAAAGCAGGGGTGAAGAGATATTTCTACACCCACGGTCACAGCAGGCAGCCCGAGTGTCCACGGGCAGCTGAACAGATAAACACAATGTGGTCTGTTCCTACGATGTAGAAACCCACTCATGTAACAGCATAGATGACCCTTGAGGACAGATATTAAGTGAAATAAGCCAGACACAGGAATACAAATTCTATGATTCTACATATAAGGAAATTAGAGTAGTTAAATTCACAAAAACAGCAGGTAGAACGATGGTTGCCAAAGGCTGGGGGGAAGGCAGGGAGTTACTGCTTAGTGGGTCTAGAATGCCAGTTTGGGAAGGTAACATTTTATAGATGGTTAGAAAGTAATGTGAACGTACCTAATACTACTGACCCGTACACTTAAAAATGGTTAAGATGGGAGGGAAATTTTATGTTTTGTGTACTTAACCACAATTTAAAAAAAAAAAAACTAGCATGGTAGAAGGAGAGGCAAATATCATTTTATAAAATAGGAACTAAATTCCAAATACTTCAATAGTGATTGATCATATTTTCCTTAAAGATTTCCATTGTAACTATACGCATAGGCTTTAATCTCTGTGGAGAGGTCTACGTGAAATAATGCCTCATTTACTTGTTATCAGTAGGAAAGAGGTACTTTACATAATGAAGCAACCAGAAATGGTAGCTAAACTTTTTTTTCATTGTGTCATATTTATCATTATTTTTTATTATTAGTTTCGGGTGTGTAGCTAAACTTTTTAGGTACCAAAACTTTTAAACCAGCTTGCATAGAAAGCTTTGTAAATGCAATACATACTTGCCTAACTGCTCAGACATAATCCGTGGAACATGATTTTTTTTGTTCTTGGTGTTTCAGAGCTATTTTATCAATTGTAAAATAAGAAAACTAAATCAGGTAACCCTCGAGGGCCCTTCTGGCAGTGAAATTTTATGATTATGCACACCAATTACAGCACCACCCCACAATAAAATGATGCGGGGTCTGCAGTACACTGGGGTGCCCCTGAACTTGTTTTAGATGTCCACTTATCATTTTCTTCATCATTACTTCTCACTTCCCCTAATTCAGCTGCTACCACTAATCTGCAACGGCTGAAAATTAGGTAACCAAGTCCTTGTTTTTTTAATCTTAAAATGTCTTGGGTCCAACAAAACGTTCAATAAATATTTGTTAAATTAGATGCATGGATTTTGTGGTATAACTACTTTATAGTCTTAGAAGCATTTTCTCTCTTTTTTATAATAGACACTTTCTAGGAAGTGTCGACTCTTAATCACTTTTCAAAGCTTCTGTTGAATGAACAAACCACTCAGATGGCAGTTGTGTTCTAGATTACTGAGAATTTATTTCTATACTGGTGAAATGCCACTAAACTGAAATTTGCAACTTAAGAAACAGATGCTGAAAAATACTACTTGTGTATCATTCTATTTATTTATTTATTTAAAGAGTGGTATCTCATTATTATTACTTTTTAATATTTTTTTATTGGGGACTACTGGGGGACAGCGTGTTTCTCCAGGGCCCATCAGCTCCAAGTCATTGTCCTTTAATCTAGTTGTGGAGGGCGCAGCTCAGGTCCAAGTCCAGTCGCCGTTTTCAACCTTGAACCGGCAACCTTGCTGTTAAGAGCTCACGCTCTAACCGACTGAGCCACTAGGCCGCCCCTCTGGAAGCTCACTGGCAGCTCATCTTTAATCTAGTTGTGGAGGGCGCAGCTCACTGGCCCACGTGGGAATCAAACCGGCAACCCAGTCGTACAGAGCTCGCACTCTAACCAACTGAGCCAGCGGGCCGCCCCTCATTCTATTTATTTTAACAAATTTAACAAACACTTAATACCACCCACTGTTTTAAGCACTTAGTATTAATATTAATTTATTTAATCCTTATTACTACCCTGTGAAATAAGTGGCATTATCCTCATTTTTCAGATGAGAAAACTGAGGCATAGATAGGTGAAGTCACTTGCCCAAAGTCACATTATTTTTAAGATTTGTAGATAGAAATAAAAATATGCTTTCATGCCTGTCTCCTTAAATAGCATATAAAACATAAACTGCCCTTCACTTAGTAACACAAACTTGTGGTTACGCGTGGACTCTCTGAGACTCTGTGATGCTGGATGGAACAGTAGTTATCGATGTTCACCCTGTAAACCAAAGTCACAAGGCAGCAGGCCTGGAATTTCTTTGGTTGGGAAAAACTGATTTGAAGCAAAATAAGACAGTAAGAAAAAGACTACCTGGAAGCCGGGCACTTACGATCACTTATACCACTTACTGACCACGTGCAAATTACTCTGCCTTTGGCATTAAGGTACCTCATCTAGAGGAAGAGGGAACTTGGAGAATATCTCCTAAGTCACTCCCAGCTCTAACACAGGCCTCTCCTTTAAAAGAAAGTTCAACGAGATGAATGCCTACAACAGTAGAAAAATGTGGCTCTCTTTTTTCCAAAATTCATTAGTATACCAAAAGGCTAAAAGTAGACCTTACCCCCAAAAGTTCTGTTAGTTTCAACTCCACTATGTAGAGCTTACCTAAATTTAGTACTGCAGATCTTACAAATTAGGCAAATGGAAAAGGAGAAGGAATTTAAAGGAAAGAGAGGAGCAAGATAAAAAGCTAACCCCAGACAGGCAGATAATCAATCTGTTAGTTAAAGCACTAAAACAGTAACGGGTGGGACGGGGGTTCTAGTCTTTGTGAACAGCTTGACAGTAGAGAGAGAGATGTAGGTGCACAGCTGCTTATAAACCCCGTTATCTGACACTGGTGAGAACACTGAAATACTCATACATTTCAGTGCTTTAAAGTAGGGAGAGTCTAAATGGATGAGATTCGAGTTTTACAATTGCTCTTTTAAATGAACAAATGTAGAAAACAAGCTATTAACAGCGTGGGAAAAGGAGTTCACTGATCTGGCCATTTATAGTAGCAGTCCAACCAATCCAAGCAAGCTGGAAAGACAAATGGAAAAGTATCTGCTTTGGCAAATGTGTCACAAATTTTCCCTAAGAATTGTTTTTTTAAAGCTTTGGTTATCTAGCTACTTTGTAAAGACAATGAAATAAGGAGCACAACAAAAGCCTTATACCGTGGTTTCCCCGAAAATAAGACCTAGCTGGACAATCAGCTCTAATGTGTCTTTGGAGCAAAAATTAACATAAGACCTGGTATGATATGATATTATAAGACCCAGTTTTATATTACAGTAAAATAAGACTGGGTCTTATATTAATTTTTGCTCCAAAAGACGCATTAGAGCTGATTGTCCAGCTAGGTTTTATTTTCGGGGAAACATAGTACTAAATTTCCTCTCTTGGCCAAAAGAAACTACATTTGCGTGTTAAGCAGAGTGGTCTTTGCTCCTTTTTTTAAAACAACCTACGCTATGACTTAATTGTTTAACTCCCAAACTTCACACATTTGACAAATGAAAAGATACAGCCAATAAATGCACAAGTCAGTCGTTTTTCTAGGAACTCTTACCTCAGATGTGAACGTATCGATACTCATTTCTCCAGTCAGTGGCATTATGATGCCTGTCATATTTGTCTAATAAGTGGAATTTCTGGTACGATATCGCTCTTATATCCTAGTTGACATTAGTAAGGGAAAAGAATGACATCTGGTTTTTGCTGGTCAAGTACTTGATATGGAAGGTAAGCAGATACTAGCTCTAGGGGGCAATCCTGATGAAGAGGCAGGATATTCCCATGGTCTTAAAGCGTACCCGCAAACCGCTCATCAGATGCAGGTGGCAACACTGGATAAATCGGGCACACACCTTGACTGAGTGATCACAATGAACGTGACCGAGAGGATCAGATGGAGAAGTGGCACCCGAGGGCAACGTCCGCTATCAGCACGTCAGCTGAGAACGCACAACTGCATTTAACCATGAGGAAACACCAGACAGTCTTTGAAAAAGGAGGGAGGTATTTTTCAAAAATGTCAATGGCATAAAAGACGAAGAAAGGCTATAAAAATGTTTTAGACTGGAGGGGGCTAAAGAGGCATGACAACTGAATGGTGTACCTCATCCTAAACTGGGACTTGTCCCGGAAGGAAAAAACGCTCTAGATGACATTACTGGGTCAACTGAACATAGGAATAGATAAAATCTGTGATGTACTATCATTTTTAATGTAATAAAGTTGGTCACTAAACTGGTCAGGTAGAAAAATATCCTTCATCTTAGAAAATACATACTTAAGTATTTGGGAATAAAGGGCCATGCTACACACATCTTAGGTAAAATGACAAACAGGGTAACGAATGACAGAGCAAATGAGGTAAAAACAACAATAATTTGATCTCCGTAAACAGGATATGGCTGTTCTTTGCAATGCTTTTAATCCTGCAACTTTTCTGTAAATCTGAAATTATTTCCAAATAAAAAACATTTAAAAATAATTTTTAATGGGGATAATCACACATCACTTAGCCCATCTCACTGTATCAAGGACATCTAGAGTTAGGAGATAAATCGGCCGTGCCACCACCACCTATTACCTGCACGAGTATAGTGAAATTCACGAATACATGCAACATAAGGAATTCTGACAACTAGTCCAAGAACAAGTCATTGCTAACCTTGTTCTGTCCCTTAATATTCTAAAAGAATACTAACTTTCAAATGTCTACTGATAGAAAAAATCCGTGTTTTATAGTTTTGGTGTTAGGAACAAGCCTCTGGACTTTAAAATTGACATTATAAAATCTACTCCAATGTTTTAACATCTATTTATATGCTGGAAAATGAATGACATGTTCTTCCAAGTCCAAGCTCCCCTTAGTTTTTGTAAAAACACCACCACTTCAACATATTTTCCTCTTTTTACTCTAAGCACTTGGTACAGTAGTTACCACCGAGAAGACACACATCACGTCTGGGGAGATCCGCCGTACAACTCTCTCTTTTTAAGGGGCTACAAGAGATATACTTGCTCACTACAGTAGCATTTCAAGGATCAGATAATGTTCATTTTCTCCCAATTTTTGAATACATCGGACAATCTTCCCTTAAATGATTTCCCAAAAGAAAATGACCTGTTTTCAGTTTTATGTGCAAATCTGGACTTACTTCCAACTACAGACATTAATTCCTTCCCACAGAACATCAGTTTAAAAGCAAATGTTGAAAAGATTCATTTGGGCAGTTAAATCTTATTAACCAAAGAATAATATCTCTCAAAATTCCAGTGGGTTTGTGTGTGTGTGTGTGTGTGTGTGTGTGTGTGTGTGTTTTGGGAGGAAAGGATTCTCTTCAGTACTTACCATACAGAATTAAGAAGTGCGCAAAAATTTCAAATTTCAGATTCTGTCTCCTCTCTCCTTAAAGCTGCTTCTCCTAACTGCCTACAGCTACTTCGCCTCCTGCATCACCTGAGTGTTTAATATTCCTTTCCCTCTGCTTTTCTTCCTTCCTGAGTCTCAAAAGCTACTGTACATAGGAGTTTCGCTCTCAAACAGCTGGCCTTCAATAAATACTGTATTCCTTTCATCTCTGAGGCCAAAAGACCCACTCCAATCCGTAAGATGTAGTACTTAACTCCTAACTGCTGCACTGGTCTTCACAAAGCACTCAAGCATTGCCGCTCTGCCCTCAGGGTGCTTCTGACATACTTCCAGGCTAAGGACCACTCCTGATCACTAAGGGGCCAGGAAGGCAGGTCTCCAGGTTTTAGTGTTCAAACTGCTAGGGTTTTTGTTTTGTCCTTTTTTGATGTTAAATTTACAGTAATTTGGCAAGCAATCAGGTTTGCCTTAGGGGTCAGAGGTAGACAGTATATTTTTCATACTAATTGTTGGCAGGTTTTATTTATGCTGCCAGGACATACAACGCCCTAAGCAGTAGCAACATGGATTTTAAAATAGTTCTTTTTGGATGGCAACATTAAAACTGCGTGAAACTCACTGTGTTTTCTTTGACTTTAGGCTATGAAAACTGAATAGAACAAATGAAAATTGTCTAGATTAGAACTTTTTATAAAGCATAATGGCACAGGGAACTCTCTAACTACTAATTAAATGCCTGATCGTCATTCTAATTCAACTCATTTGTAACTAATTAATTCTTACTGCCTGCTAATACTAACAGTAACTTTGCAGCAATCCCCTTTACAAAGACAACTCTTGAGGATTCAAATGTTCTCAATTAGGAGCCTGAAAACTCTCCCTCCCGCTAACCTCTATTCCTAAAACAACTCAGCTCAAGCCGTCGTTAATGACTCTTTCCGATACTGACACTACCTCTCATCAACACCACTCTGTTAATGGTTTTACTAAATCCATCATATCCAAAGAACTGCTGAAGAAGTCGCCCTGCTTGTCTGTGGAACGATGTGCTGGCGACCACATGACAGTGTAGCATTTTCACTCGGATATTCTGATGAGGCCGTAACAATGTAAAAACGGACTTCCTGTTGCCCCCTCCCCCAAAAAAATCAGTGGTGGAAAGCTCTAGCAAGTACAGTATTTGCTAACTTGTCAAGTCACTCAGTGGATGTATTTCCCATGAACACCAAGGGTCCGCCATAACTCTTTAATCAACACCTGGATCTTTACAATAAAAAGACTACTGATGGCACATAGGTCGTAGGTTGCAGCCGGTTCTAGGGAGGGAGAAATCAGCATACAAGTCAAATTTCAGGCCTTAATACTACTACTGGTTGGTCTCTAAACATTTCAACTAATTTTTTTACTTTTCTTTTGAACGTAAATACTTTTTCATAAAAAAGTGATTTTCTTAATGTCAAGTTTCTTTCCCTTTCTGGGAAGAACTGGGTGTTTAGAGAAGTAGAATGAGAGACTTATTTTTCACTGTATGCCCTTCCCTGGGTGAATATATAGCTTGCAAAAAAAAAAAAAAATCATAAAAAGAAGCTTTCTTCCAAATCCTTAAATAGGCTTCTATTACTGAATTTAAAAAGGGGGATTCCTAAAACCATCCAAAGCTACAAATCAATACGTTATGTGTGTAATAGAAGTCCTTTAGTCTTAAGAAAAAAACCCCTCATGGAAAGACCGAAGCATACGTAAGAGATTTTTAACCTACAAACAGTAAAATGAGTTTCATCCTCTTTAAAGAAGGCCTAGTCTTTATCAAGATCTACTAAAGTAAGCCAGAATCAGAAAAAGAATAAAAGAAAAATTTGAGTGTAATTAATACGGCCCATGCAAAACAAGTAAAATCACATAGCTGATTAAGTCATTTGAGTATAGTTTATAGAATCCCAGCAGCTGTGGAGTTGCTATAAGAGGTCTCATTCATTGTTTCAGGTGATGGATGTTCAAACACAAGAAAGCAGAGGCAGCGGTTAGTCTGGTGGGACGCCTGAGACTCTGGAGACAGTTACACTAGGTTATAGCTCTGGCCTTACCACTTGCCCAGCTGTATGTCCTTCTTGCATGTTCCTTAAGTTTGCAATGCCTCATTTTCCCCAAATGTAAAATGGATGTAGTAACAGTCTCTACCTCAGTTGTTTACAAATGAAAGGAATTAAAACATGTAGCATTTTGAGCAGTGGTAGGTTCAGGCACAGGAAAAGCATTCAATATGTGCCACTACCATCATCACACAAGGCTCTGGTTAGGGTTAGGTGAGCACACCCACTGCCCCGTCCAGTGGGTGTGACTGAAAACCTCAGACAGAACGCATGTGCAGCAGCCACCCGGGGACTCTGAAAGTAAGTGGTAGCAGGTAGATTAGAAAAGGAAATCAGAACTCAAATCACAAGTCACTGGGGCTATTTCCTAGTTTGTTTGTTTCCCTTTCCTCCTGATCTCTCAGCCTGGATTCAAAGGCAGCCCAACTGCCAGAAATGTATGCCAGGCGTAAACAGAAAAAGCTCCAAGAAAGTCTCGTTTTGGTCTTGTGTGTGTGTGTGTATGTACCAGGGGGTGGTAACAGGACAGAGACAGTGGAAGAAACCCCCCGTCTTTCCCCCTTTCTTCTGTCACGGCCCCCAGACAAATCCAAACCTGGAAGCTGTGAGCATCCAGGGACAGGCAGGTACCCGGAGAGAAGACAGCCCTCATGCACTGTTGGTGGGAATGTAAATTGGTGAGCCATATGGGAAACAGTACAGAGGCTCCTCAAAAAGTTAAAAACAGAACTACCATATGACCCAGCAATTCTACTTCTGGGTTTTTATCCAAAGAAAACAAAAACACGAATCAAAAATATACATGCATCCCTATGTTCACTGCAGCACCATTTTCAACATCCAAGACAGGGAAACAACCTAAGCCAGATGGGTGGATGGGTAAGAAGTGATGTGTACACACACAATGGAATACTATTCGGCCACAAACAAGAATGACATCTTGCCATTTGGAACAACACACATGGACCTTGAGGGCATTATGCTAAGCGAGGTAAGTCAGACAGAGAAAGACAAATACCAAATGATGTCATTTACATGAAGAATCTATTTAAAAACAAAACACTAAACTCATAGATACAAAGAACAGATTGATAGTTGCCAGAGGAGGGGGTGGGGTGGGGGTTGGAGAAGTAGATGAAGGGGGTGAAAAGGCACCAACTTTCCGTTATTATAAGTCATGGGGATCTAATGTACAGCATAGTTAACAATACTGTATTGCGTACTTGAAAGTTGCCAAGAGTAGATCTTAAAAGTTCTCATCAGAAGAAAAAAAAATTTGTAACTACATATGGTGACAGATGTTAACTAGACTTATATGGTGATTTTATAATATATACAAATATCGAATCATTATGTTGTCCAGCTGAAACTAAGATAATGTTATCTGTCAATTAAACCTCAATTAAAAAAAAAGACTGGAAAAGAAGAAATGGAATTAGTAATTTTAAGTCTTCTTAAAAAGAAATCTCCAGGTCCAGATAGTTTCACTGATTAATTCTGATAAACATTTAAATAGAAATAATACCAATTCTACAATTTCTTCCCCAAAACAGAAGAGACAGGAACATTTCTCAACTCCTTTTATGAGCCCAGCATTACCGATACCAAAAAAAGTTTACAATAACCAAAAGGTTGATACACTATCCTAAAACGAGTACTATAACGATCTAAGTTAGACAGTAACAGGAAGTAAAAGAGATGGATCACTGGCTAGAAAACTTAAGCCAATCTACAGCAAAGTACTACCCTTATAAACTAATGGATTCTTTTTGTGATTTGGGAACAATAGTCCTTGACGAAGGGACATCTATCATTTGCTGAATGGTCTAGATTGTCAGTTTTGTTCAAACAAATGCCAGTGGGTGGAGGGTAGGGGAGTTAGGGCAAACCAACCTTCCCTTCAGGAGGGTACTGGAGGCACCCATTAGTGTTTCCTGGTACCACAGGAACCACTTATTCTGGCCTAAAATGTTCAGAATATAACAAATCACAGCTCCACATAGAGCTGCTTCCCTCAGGGTGTCTTTTCTCTTCTGGTTGTACCCCTGATTCAGTTTTAAGCAGTCTGGAAACCTGCTCCAACATTCACCCAATACAGAACAAAAGACAAGAATAATCTGTGTTGGAATTTAGCCACGAGGCTTAGTTCCTGATGCACCAACAGGAGAACATGACTTTAAAAAATGCCAGGCATAGTCCCCAAAGCAAAGAACACCAGCCAATCGAAGGAAGACGCCATGCCCACTGCTACCTCTGAAAGAGCATGACTAAGAAGGCCGACGGGAGCCCTGGGAGCTCTACAGCGCACAACGCCCTCAGGTCTTTGAGACAGGACACCCTATAGGAATTCAACTGACTCATTCAGAATTCCCAGGTCCAATATCATCCAGTAACTACTTTTGCTTCCCGTTTAGCTCCATTTCTTTAAGGGAAGTTATAGAAGAGTTTTTCTGGGCTGTGAAGAAATATAACTGGTAAAAAACATCTTAGACAATTTTTTGAGTCAGCCTCCTACTTCCAGGGAAATGAACTTCACTGCTCACTGAAACTGTAGCATCCATTCGTGGCTATTTAGATCTGCAATTAAAACGTCAGAGACATTACTAAGAAGTTACCCAGGAACTGTCTCCTAGTTTAGAATTTAACCCACGACTCCTACTGCTACTCGGAACTCTTAAATGTTAGAAGTGAAAAATCCTCTAAATGTAACCACGGATTACAGCATCTCATGTCAGATGACAGCATAAGCGTGACTTATCAGTTCTCTTTTCTATCTGGAAAATTAATGAAGCTACTAAAACCCCAGTCCACAGGTGTGCCATAAATTAGGCAATCCTCCCTTCCTTATCTTTTAGAGACAAATCTAAGAATCCTTGAAAGAAGTCGTGGAAGCAAGAAAATGTTTATAAACACAATTTTAATGTCAAACTCTGGAGGAAGCAAATGTGGCACCTGTCGTAAGGATACGTAAAACCTAGGTTTTAATTCATTAGCCCTTTATCGCCGACTTGTAACATTTTTTTCTGCCTCATAGATTTGCAACTTTATCTCCTCTCCTAATAACACCAGGGTGGAATGCTTTGTTTTGCCCCCATTGTGAAATGTTTAGTATACTGGTTACTTTTTAAAATATTAAAGAGTTACTAATTCCCTAAAAACATTTAGAACTAGAGTATATAGACCTTTTAGCTATTTATTCATGTATCAGTAGTGCCATCTCCGCTTCCACGCTTATCGGTTTGCCTCGCAGTAGAGTGGTGTGGCTGCAGAAAATGCCATGGTCTGAATATATTCTCTTTCAATGGCTATTTTTCACTTTCGGGCTCGCTCTGGGTGTCCCTGAAGAAACACGAAACACTCCATTAGCCTCGTCAGTGTTATCAGCGTTGCTTCACGCAGAAACTCAGCTCTTAAATGATAGACAGTCATAAAATACTGAGTCACTGTACACTGCTCAGGTTCCAAATGGCAGTGCCTTCTAGATGCTAGCATCATTATTTATTCACTAGCTGTCCACAACCCCACCTATTACGGTCCGGGTGGCGAGCCTGGCAGAGGATTACGAGTCCAGGGAGGGTGTGGAGTGACAAGAACGTTTTCCAGTAATATGTGATTCCTGCATCAAGAATACCTCATCGTTACCAGCTGGGATACATGTCGTTCGCTCACTCACACTATTAGTAACAACAATCACCACGATGGTGCACGACACCATTCACTTTACTGGCCTATTTTACAGAAAAGGATGCTTGAGGTCAAGGTCCCAAGGTCACACACACAGCTAACTACTTGCCAAACTGAGATATGAACCCAAGTCTGAACTTCGAGACCCTCATGTGACTTTGTACTCAAGCACAATAATGCTTCAGGCATTTGAAGGTTATTTGGTGATAGATAAGCGGGGTCATTATCTACCCAGAAGCTTGAAGCTAATGTTCGGCGGCTCCACAGCAATGACAAAATACTGACTCAATGGTCAAATGAGAGGATGCAAAAACATACTAGGCCAGTGTTCTACTAGCATATGTACTACAACACCACCTTAGTTAGAGCAACCACAATCTCTTCTCCCAAGCCCAAACTCGTATCTACAAACAATTTACCTCCAGGAAGATGCACCAAGGAGACCAGCACATTTGCAGCAGGATGCCCTACACATCCCAGCACACGTCTGTAGTGGATGATGGCAAAGGACACTCTATACTTCAGTTTCTTCTCCACAGCAACAGAAAACCTTCATCAAGAATCAGAAACTGGTCCCTAGTGCCCAATACACCTCCCTCCTGAAACTCAGGAACCTTCCCTCCCCCTCTGAAATCAAATCCCTACTCGGCCCTCACTTGGGGGGTGAGGAGGGTTCCATTTAACTGGAGTTCATGCTGGTGCCCTAAATCCCAAATATCACGACCCACAATGGTAATTCCCAATGGTAGGGCGGTCACTGTATGCCAGGCAGTGTGCCCGCTACCCTACCTCACACCGTGAGCCACGACGCAGCTGTTCTCACTGCCACGTCCCCAACGAGGAGACCAACGGAAGTGCTGAGGGGTCACAGAGCTCTGGCAGATCTAGAATTCCACTTTAGGCCTGTCTGGCCCAACACACTTGACTATCACCCTACACTGCTTTCTACCGTGTTTCCCTGAAAATAAGACCTGGCCGGACCATCAGCGCTACTGCGTCTTTTGGAGCAAAAATTAATATAAGACTCAGTATATATTATATTCTATTACAATTATGATATATTATATTATACCAGGTCTTATATTGTAGTAAAATATGACTGGGTCTTATATTAATTTTTGCTCCAAAAGATGCATTAGCGCTGATGGTCTGGCTAGGTCTTATTTTCAGGGAAATACGTTAAGTCAATAATCACGGAGCACCTGCTGAATCAGGTCCAGAGCTACACTGAGGGGCATAAATAATAATGGGACGAACTTTGCAATCTAGAAGTAGAACCGATAAACAAATAGTTGGCACAAATAAATACAATCTGTAAGCCAAATACTGTGTAAAGAGAGCAAGGGGCAATACACTGCCTAGGAGAACAGCTGGGACAAGACCGCCCAGCTGTGGCACCTACCCCCTGGGTAAGACACAGCCGTCTGGGGGAAAGGAGCAGAAGGAGATGGAACGTGTACTGACGGCGATGCAAATGCCCTGGTATCTTGGGCGGCTCACTCTCCATCATTACCTCACGCTGACATGCATCTCAAAGGCCTGTGTCCTCCAGCCTTCTCTTCACAACCACCTCGCTCATCTTCACTGGCAAAATTAAGGCGTTCTCTAAAGCCTAAAACCAAAAAAACCACTAAAACTTATACGTTCCTACAAAGGATAACATCAGGAAGTATTAAAACCACCACTAAAGTAGACTTAAAGCACTTGGCAACAGAGAGCCAAAGAAAGCTAAAAATACATATGGATACCACAGAAGGTCATGTCCAATTTCCAAACTAATCTCAGGCATAGGACTTGGGAGAACTTTACTTATCAAATGGCAAATCAAGATTCTAAAGGATTTGTCTGTAAACATGGATTCATCATATTTCGCCTTTTTTTTTTTTTATGGAAGAGAACATTCAGGATGAGAGTTGGATTTCAGACCTGTATTAAAAACTGTGTCACTTAACCTTCCT
Source organism: Rhinolophus ferrumequinum (assembly GCF_004115265.2). NCBI lineage: Eukaryota > Metazoa > Chordata > Mammalia > Chiroptera > Rhinolophidae > Rhinolophus > Rhinolophus ferrumequinum. Next base: position 5,023,890 of record NC_046300.1, on the reverse strand, counting down.
TTATATAAGCCAACGAATATCTGCTTCACAAGGGGGCCAAAAGAATCATATATGTTGGTTATACTCAATCCAACAAAACTTCTTGCCCTCAACTGTGTCTTTGCTTCTCCTACTGTTCCTTCTTGAACCTCTTTTCTTTCCTTCATGATACTGGAAGCTACATAAGGGAAGGAACCATGTCTGTTTTGTTCTTCATTATATCTATGCTGCCTAGGACACTGCTTGGAACACTCACTGAATGGAAGAAAACCACTCTACTCTAAAAGCTCAGCTCAAAGGTCATTCCCACCATGGTTCCACCGAAAGTCAGAAAACTTCATTTCTAAAACTCCCCTCACGGCTTAGTGGGGTGAAGTAGGGACAGTCCTATAGCATTTTGTGCTGATATTAAGGCACTTAATATTTTTATCCTATACATGGCTACTATGAGCTACATACTCTACCGGAAATAACTTTGGTATATTTATGAATCATCTCCTATCACAACACCTTGCACACAGTTTAAGCACACAGAGAATTGATACATATTTTTGTTATACTCATATTCATTCATTCACTCATTCATTTATTCATTCGAGAGCTTATTATGTGCCAGGCACTGTTCTTTCCATTGGGATACAGCATTGAAAAAAAGAAAAAGAAAAAAGACAAAGCCTTGCACTACAGAACTTACATTCATAAAGAGGCAAAGACAATAAACAAGGTAATTTCTGATTGTGGTAAGCGCAGTAAAAATCATGATGGAGGTGACATGAGGAATCTTGACTTGGGAAGACACCTACTATAGCTAGGATAGGAAAATTTAAAGGTTAAAACTGGTCAAACTGTTTGGCCCAGCATCTGGAACTCTGAAGAAAATCACAAAAATGAAAATTTTAGGAACATTTCGATCACTCAACGGAAAAATAATGCCTGTCACCACAATATACATACAAGGGTTACTAAAAGCCTGTAACATCCACTTGACTAGTATTTTTAGAAAAGAGGATTGAGGGAAGAAGAGATCAAGAGTTCCCCCTGCTGCTGACTGGACGGGAGCGGCCTACTGGCCCTCCGAGCAGATACACCCAGCAGGCTGTGTGGGACCACTTAGCATGGACAGCACCCTCCTCTCACTGTTACCAAGAAAGTCCGTACTGGGCCTGATGCTAAGTGACGTCAGTCAGACAGAAAAAGACAAATACTCGATGCTCTCACTTACGTGCGTGTGAAGAAACCCGCAAAGTGGGGCTGGTGTTACCCCGAGAGCAGCCTGACAGGAGCAGGGAGGCCTCCAGGAAGCGGAGCTCACACACCCCTTCCACGTGAAACTGAACTTGGTCAGCGTTTGAAATGGCTACATCCTGACACAGCTCCTGGAACGGGGTCTGCACCACTGAGCTCTCTATTAAAAATAAGTTTCCCACCCAGCGATAGACATAATTAATGACGTATGGCATAACATAAATCTGTTTGCCAGCATCAATCACGACCCTTTCAAAGCTACTTGTGTAACCCCTTTGGAAGCCCCCCTTTTTCTGTCTTTATAAACTCTGTCCCTTCTTTCTCCTTCAGAACACAGCTGGAGTTTCTACCCAAATCTGTGTCTCCTGGATTTGCAAGTCCTTAAAAGGCCCCTAAATAAAGCTTGTGTTTGTCTTGAAGTTCTGGGTCAAAAGTGATTGACATGTGGAATCTAAAAAAAAACCTAAGAAACAAAAAACCCCTATCTTATAGACAAAGGAAATCCATTGGTGGTTGCCAGAAGTGAGGGGTGGGTAAAATGGGCGAAGGGGTCAGAAAGTACAAACTTCTCGTTATAAAATAAGTTATGGGATGTACCGTACAGCATGGTGACTGTAGTTAATAATACTGTATTGCATTTTTAAAAGTTGTTGAGATCTTAAAAGTTCTCATAACGAGAAAAAAATTAACTGTGTGGTGATGGATGTTAACTAGACTTACTGAAGTGATCATTTAGCAACGTATACAAATACTTAACCATTACGTTATATGCCTGAAACTAACATAATGGTATATTCCAATTATATCTCAATAAAATGTATCCATATATATAAAGAATAGAGGAAAAACTGGAAGGACATACGGCTTAATATTAATAGTGATTAAATCTTAATGGTATTAAAGATGATTTTTTTCCTGTTTGTATATTTTCACTTTCTATTAAACAACAAATATGGATTCTGTGTATTCTTTTTAAGAAATAAAAGAGTTGTTTAATTCAGACATTGAATGAAGAAACAAGATCAAAATAAGGAAACCAGAAGTTAGTGGAGTTTAACAGCTAGATTTTGGAGGGGGATAAGGGGGTTTATTCTACTTCCTAGCTTTCTTCTCTGATAAGAACTATTTAGAAATGATGACGTCTCTATATCCGCATTAAAACATTCTCCAGACAAAACGAGCTTTCAAGGAAAAAAAAAAAAAAAGAGGCCTGATGATCAGTGTCCAAATCAAACCTTAAGCCACCCCGGGAGGAAACTCTTTCACCAAAAGCTCTTTGTGGCCCAGCACTCGTGCATGCAGTCTATGAAGCCCACTTCTCTAGGAGACAATGCACTAACACAGTTACAGTAGATTGACTGCCTGCTGGGTGGGGCTTGTACGTTTGCAACTGTAAACACAGTCATTAAACCGACTGTAATCTTAAGTCTATGTTAAAACGTATGTTAAAACATTACAACAAACACGTGCAAATGAATAATATTATGCTCTTATCCAAACTTAAAATTATAATACACTCGTACAGGCCACCTAAATTCTACAGGGCAGGTACCACTGCCAAGGGCAGCTTTTCTTCCTGTTGGGGTCAGTCTACTTTTCCACCCTACCTCAAAGCTGCAAATCATCTCAGTTTTTCTTCTGGCAAGAGGCTGGGATTTTATAACTGACATATTATACTGGAGTCCTTCTATTTTTCTGTATCTCTCATCTATGCCTAAGAGTTCTAATTCCAGCAAGCTTCTCACAACCTTCACAAACATCAAAACTAAAAAACAAAGAAGTTAAATGACTTGTCCATAGTCCGGCCATTAGTCAATGGTGGAACACGCAAAAGAACAACTGTGTTTCCAACTCTGTTCAGAACTGTTTCCACAACAAATACTGTAATTATATACCAACCAAAGAGAAGTATATCAGATCTAATTTCATTTTCTAAAAGGAAGAAATATATGAGTAGGTCCATTGAAAATTATTAGCCTATCCTGGAGGTTAAATCATTTTTTTTCCACCAGCCCACCTCTACCTTCAATTACATTCAATATGATAATTATCATGTTCAAAAATTTTCTAAGAATTAAAAAAAAGGCTTGCATCCTAAACAAAAGCTACTAACACTTAATACTTAAAGTATAATCAAGAACCTGGAACTAATATAAAATAATACTGAATGTCAACTATAATTAAATATATGGTCACGGGACGCAAAGTACAGCATAGGGAATACAGTCAATGGTATTGTAACAGCTATGTACGGTGTCAGAGGGGAGCAGACTTGGGGGGGTTATCACTTTGTGAGGTGTGTAAATGTCTAATCATTACGTTGTTTTGTATACCTGAAACTAACAAAAAAATAATCTTTTAAAAAAAGTATAATCAAGAGAAAACAACTGAATATAAAAGCCAATAATTTCACCTACTCTTCCTCCTAATACACCATTTATTGAATGCTTTATATAGTTGCATGCTAAACTTTGCATACATTCATTATTTAATTCTTGCAACTACTCTACCAGTCAGCTGTATGAACATCTCCATTTTATACAGGAGGAAAAAAGAAAAACAGACACTCACACAAATGCTATATGGCCAAGTCAATATTCAACCAAATCAGCTGAACTCCAGAACTCTCATTCTAGACGTTATGCTACATTTTGCATTGTGAAATATGATTATGGGTTCATAAGAGATGGTTTCTTAATTATTTGTCCATTGGACACTGAGCACCTAGTACATGCCAGGCACTGTTTCAGGCCCCTGGAATGTATCTGTGAGCAAAACAGACAGAAATCCCTGCCTTCAAGGAGATCACATTACAGTGACCCAGCAGCTAACTCCATGAAGCACTTCCGAGATGCCCTGTCGTGAACAATGCAAAGCGTTTTACAAGTATTAACTCATAACAACTCTATGAGGTAGAAAGTACTATCATTCCCATTTTACAAATAAAGAAACAGACATTGAGGGGTTAAATAACTTGACAAAAATAACACAAGAGGTGGAGTCAGGATTTGAACTTAAATAGTCTGGCTCTCAGCTCAACTTCTATGCCATTCTAACTCATGCAGCCACCTGATTTCAAAATACTTCAAATCAACTGAACCTTACACCACATTCATATGACAACAATGTAGGCTCAAAATATATTCTTATAGTAATACTTATAGCAATGCTCAAGGAATTATCAAGTCAATAGGCACAAAAGACATTTTAGTATCATTTGTCAATCATCATCATCATTTTTTTTTTTTTAACAATGATTACCTTCTAATCCAGTTTAGGAGGAAGGCATCAATTTCAAAGCAGATATGTCACTATTTGGATACCTGAAACCTAAAATTATTTTGCCAGTAATAGAATTAAAAAAAACAAAAACAGAATTCTTAGAGATGATTTTTAAATGAACCCTAAAGCTGTAGACTTTTTTTTTTTTTTAAAGTTCCTTTCAGGAAATGAAATAAATGTTATTCTAGTGTATAAAACTGGGCAAACTATGAAATTAGATCCAAATACAAGATCCATTATCTAATTTAAGAAAAGCGTAACCTAAAAAAAGTAGCACAATAGATGTAAGGACGGCAGTTTGGACTTTGAAGGAAAAAAATTAACTCAAATCACTCCATCAGATATTTCAGTTTTGGTTTGTCACATCTTAGAAAAACTAAATGCCTTCAATTATCATTTCATTTTGACCTATCAGTAATAGGTATTTTTTTCCTTAGTTTTTCTCATACATGAGTTCAAAGGACACAAACCAACTTTTATAATTATAAATGATACCAAATTATGAACTTTTAAAATTCATACACTATATCCTCAAAAAGTACTTGGCAGACTTTCTTAGGACTCTGGCTTAGAAAAGAATATATTTTGACAACCCTTCCGCCTTGTGCCTAAAAAAGCATCCCACATGGTAAGGATCACATGGAAAATGCCAGAGTTTTGGAATATAAACTCCTAAAGCAATCCACCAGTGAGTTTAAGATGAATTAGAATTAGAAATGAGTTGTGTTATATGGCTTGCCTGCAAAGTTCAATAAAAAAAACTGGAAAAGGAATTATAGTCTCAGTGTTAGCAGTTGCTGAAACATAAATAAAGCATTAATTAAAACATTAAACACAGAGCAATTATCTAATAGGACAGTTTAAAAATACTGCTGCTGTACTTTTACCTTATCAACAACACCAAGTATGTTTTGCCCTAAAAATACCAAAGAATGTAGTACGTAACTGAAGTCCAACTTCATATACGAAATTTGTTCAGAAGACGTTCTTAGCGGGAATGCAGTTTCTGGAACGTAACCTGGCCATCTGATATGAAACACATTCACATCTTCTGACCCAGTGATACCAACTTGGAACCCATCCTCAGAAACACAGCTCAAACTGATGCCAACAGCAAACTCTGGACACCACTCAATGTCCAATAATGAGGAAATGATCAAATATATTGTGACACATACACAAGATATGCCAGAACAGAGTATTACACTCCTAAAATTTGTACAGAACCACAAAAGACCCAAATAACCAAAGAAATTCTAAGAAGAACAAAGGAGGAAGCATCACACTTCCTGATTTGAAGCTATACTATAAAGCTATAGGCATCAAAACAGTATGAGACTGACAAAAAACAGACAAATAGACCAATAAAACGAATCAAGAGACCAGAAATAAACCCAAGCATACACGGTCAACTAATATTTGACAAGGAGCCAAGAACACTCAATAGAGAAAAGACAGTTCTTCAATAAATGGTACTGAAAAAAATTGGCTATTCACATGTAAAAGAATGAAATTGGACCCATACCTTATACCATTCACAAAAGTAACTTAATATGGATTAAAGAGTTAAATGTAAGACCTGAAACCATGAAACTACTACAAGAAAATGTAGAAACAAATAAAGCTCCTTGACTGGGTCTTGATTAACTTTTTGGATATGATACCTAAAGCACAAGCAACAAAATAAAAAATGAACAAGTGTAATTAGATCAAACTAAAAAGCTTCTGCAGAGCCAAAGAAAACCATCAACAAAGTGAAAAGATAACCTATGGAATGATAAAAAAAATATTTGCAAACCATTTATCTGATAAGGGTTAATATCCAAAATATAAAAAGAATGCATACAACTCAATAGCAAAACACCCAATAGCAAATACGAAATGAAAAAACTGGTAAAAGACCTGAATAGACACCACTCCAAAGAAGATACATGAAAGGCCAGCAGGTACGAAAAGCTGCCTAACATCACCAGTCATTAGGGAAATGCAAATGCAAACCACAACGAGATATAGCTATCACCTCACCCTAGTTAGGATGATGGTCATTATCAAAAACAAGAGATAAACAAATGCCGGCTGGGATGTGGAGAGAAGGGACCCTCCTGCACTGCTGGTCGGAATGTAAATTGGTGCAGCCGCTATGGAAAAGGGATGGAGAATCCGCAAAAAATTCAAAATAAACCTACCATATGACCCAGAAATTCCACTTCTGGGAATATATTCGAAGGAATGAAAACTAAGTCAAAAAGATATCTGCATCCCCATGTTCACAGGAGCATAATTTACAATAGTCAAGACCCGGAAACCACCTAGTGTCCAGTGATGGATGAGTGCATAAAGAAGCTGTGGTATATACACACAATGGCATATTTACTCAGCTACAGATCCATGTATGACAACGTTGAGGGCATTACGCTAAGTGAAATACATCAGACGGAGAAAGACAAATACTGTATGATCTCACTTACAAGTGGAATCTCAAAAACAAAACAAAACAAAACCCCCAAACTCAGAAAAGAGATCAGACTTGTGGTTACTAGAGGCAGAGGGTGTGGGAGGGGAACTGGAGGAAAGTGGCCAAAAGGTACAAACTTGCACTTTTAAGATAAACAAATACTAGTAAAGTTGTTCAGAGTAAATCCTAAGAGTTTGCATTCTCTAAGGAGAATTTTTTTCTTTTTCTTTTATTGTATCTATATGAGGAGATGGGTGTTAGCTGAACCTACTGTGGTAATCACTTCACAACGGATATAAATCAAAGCATCATGCTGCACGCCTTAAACTTATACAGTGCTGTATATCAATTATTTCTCAATAAAACTGGAAAAAAAATAAAGTGTCTTAAGAAATGAGAAAAAATGGTTTTAGATGTAGAAAAATGCACACCATAACTAAAAGAAACAATCATGATGCAAATATAATAGTACCATCCATCTGAAAACTTTTTAAAAAGGTGTTGTATATATACATTAAAAAAAAGGATAACTTTGAGACGTTGACAGTAGTTAACCTTGAATGGTGGAGACAAGGGGCTTCTTCTACTTTATACTATTCTTTTAAAATTTCTACTAATGACCCTGTATTATTTAGTAATCAGAAAAAAAATCTTCTAAAAATAACATTTAACTATTTTTTTATAGGTGCAAAATGCCTTTTGTATCTGTGTTCAGTGACCATCCACTTTATCTCTGAGGAACTTAAAAAAGTGCTTTAGGTTGTGAAATATCCTGGGTCAGTAATTTAAAATGCATTACTGCACTCTAACAGCTTCTTAACTAGAACATCGGGCTTTTAGATTCTAGGTCTGCATGGGCAAAATATGGGAGCAGGGATGGGATGGGGGAGGGGGGCTTTGAAGAGCCGCCCTTAGGCAGGATGCCTCAGGGTCCACAACTCCGACCGTATTTGAAGAATTCCTCACTGGAGCACTGGCGTCTACAGTAAAGCTCCAGGTCTGTTCAACTTTAGACTTAGGTCACAGCAAATTTTCTTCAAACTGTCTTTTGCCAGTTCCACCCCCAAATAAATAATAAGTACTCTGATCAAACACAGAACTATTTTTCTTTTAAACAATACTAAGTGTAGTTCCATCACCCAACAATGCCCATTAGCCAGTTCTTTCATACGTCTCAACGTACACTGTAATATTGTCCGACTTCTAGTCTTCCCAGATAATCAGCCCTTCCTCTAATTCCTGTCCTCAAATTATATGTATGGGTGGGGGGGGTGCCAAAAAATGTATACACATGACTCGATTCATCTTTTGTTATCGGTATATATTGAGTATTACAATTTTAATACAGTTTTTTCCTTTCTTACAATGTGTATACATTTTTTTGGGATATATATAAATTTTTTCCCCTCAAATGTTTGTCACCTGCTTAAAATGCTTGGATTTAAATGCTATCCACAGTCTTAAGAGTAGCGAGCATATTTATATATAAAAAGATTTTTAGGGGCCAGCCCGGTGGCTCAGGCGGTTAGAGCTCCATGCTCCTAACTCCAAAGGCTGCCGGTTCGATTCCCACAGGGGGCCAGTGGGCTCTCAACCACAAGGTTACCGGTTCAATTCCTAGAGTCCCACAAGGGATGGTGGGCAGCGCCCCCTGCAACTAAGATTGAACACGGCACCTTGAGCTGAGCTGCCGCTGAGCTCCCGGATGGCTCAGTTGGTTGGAGCGCGTCCTCTCAACCACAAGGTTGCCGTTGGACTCCCCCAAGGGATGGTGGGCTGCGCCCCCTGCAACTAGCAACGGCAACTGGACCTGGAGCTGAGCTGCGCCCGAAACAACTAAGACTGAAAGGACAACAACTTGGAGCTGAACGGCACCCTCCACAACTAAGATTGAAAGGACAACAACTTGACTTGGAAAAAAGTCCTGGAAGTGTCCTGTTCCCCTTCCCCAATAAAATCTTAAAAAAACAAACAAACAAATAAAAAACACACACCACTTTTCAAAAAAAAAAAAGATTTTTAAAGGATTAAAATCTCTGAATGCGCAGCTCTATGGTTCTAACCTCCACTGGATCTATAGAGGCAGACGGGAAAAGTTGAAAAGTGCACTGGCCCTGGGTTCTAATTTTATCTCTGCTACTAATTAGCTTTGTCGCCTTAGGAATTTCATTTAACCCTTCTGGATATCCTAGCTACATCTATAAAATGAGGGCAAAATTAAGGTTTCTATAAATTCTTACAAAATAATTCTAGGGTGGTGGGTTGGCTCAGTTGGTTAGAGTGCAGTGCTCGTAACACCCAGATTGCCAGTTCGATTCTCACATAGGCCAGTGAGCTGTGCCTCCACAACTAGATTGAAAAAACAAAACAATGATTTGACTTGGAGCCGATGGGTCCTGGAAAACACACTGTTCCCCAATAAAAATTAGTAACAATAATAGTAACTCTAGGTTCAGATTTCTACAATCTCCCCAAGTATCTTATTTTTCCAATTCTCAGGAGTAAGAAACTTATTACTGGATTAATCTTTGTGGTATCAACACTTCACAAAAGCGTAGACAAATTTTTATACCACTACCCATTTCAAAAATACATTTCAAAAATGTTTATAAAATGTATCTTCTGACATTTTGGTAGATCCTAGTAAACATTTCTTAGTAACTATCTTATAACCCATCTAAGAGTCTCAGTTAAAAATAAACATTGCTCAAACATACATTACACATATAGGGCACATGATTTATTATGCAATTAACTGCCAGAATATAGCAACAGGCACTATATTTCATTCCCTAACACGAATCAGAACGTTAAAGACTAGAGGTGTTTCTTTTTTAATGTCCAAAAACCAAAAGAACACTATTATCTAAATTTGTATCTATATATTGCTTCTACATAAAGTATCATGCTTCTACATGAAGCATCACTTCAGTTTTAAAACCATAAGAATATGAATTTTATGACTGAAACTCTCTTTAAGTAAACTGCTTAATTGAAGAATGGTCCAAATGTTACATATATCAGCTTCACAAACCATTTGAGTAAATTAAATAACATGTTATTTTTTTTTTAACTTTTAAGACAGAAGATAGAGCCACAATTTGATGTTTACAAAAGTTGATTTTTCCCAAAAGAAAATTGGCTTCACCTGAAACTTTCATACCTGGGAAGTTACTTGTTGAGTTTTAATAAAAGTGACACATAGTGCTCAACACATCTGTATTTAATCTATAAAACAAACATTTTATACAAAATACAAAGAGTAGCACTATTGATTTTTTAAAAAGATAATGCTAACTTTACTGTTTTGGACACACCGTTTCTATCTAAAAATCTGCAAAAATCACCTTTAATTACTAACCTTTTCCTCATCCTCAATATATTCTATGAGAATCACAGATTAGGTTAGAGTCTGAATTTTAAAAAGTATGAAATTTAGTGGTCTCTTTTTTCCAACATCCTAGTCAACAAATAGGCAACTACAGTTCAGATTTTTTCTTAAAGGAAGCTACCCAACCTCATTAAAATTTAAAAAAAAAAAGAAAAAAGTCTCACGTTAAAATAATAGTGGAACCACTGGTTCACTTTAAATTCAATGGCTTTCCAGAAGTTTTGTTGTTAAAAGTAATCTAATGCAAAGGGAAAAAAAAGGGTGTGTGTTGCCGTGTTACTCGCTATAATCCACAGATCCAGTAATGGAGGCCACATCTGGATGTATACAGAGATTTAAAGAAGAAATGACCCCAGCTAATCCCCTTGTCAGTATTTTTCAAAACACTGCATTAAAGGAGTATACATACCCACTACAAATAGTTCCCATTTACCTAGCCCCTTCTAATGGGCAGGCACCATGCTACCAGTCACTTCACATCTGTCATTTCATTTACTCCTCAGAGCAAGTCTGTAAGAAACATACTATTATCTCCAATTAACACGCCAGAAAGGAAGGACCGAAAGAGGATAGAAGGCTGCTAAGTGGCAGAGCCAGATGGCACAGCCAGGGTGCTCATGACATGAAGCTGCACTGCTCTGAGTTCCTCAGGGATTTACCACACTTTTGTTTGTTTCCCAAGCATAACTACTTCTCTGCAACAAACGTAACTGATTGTAGCAATGCACCTATCTACACCATAAATTAATGCAGTCTTGTCAAAAGGACAGGATTTACAAGGAGACTCCAATTCTTATTTCAAAGGAATATCAGAGAATTTACAGTTAACTGAGCTCATCTGCACTCAGGCGATCTTTTCCATAACCTATAAAAATTCTAATATGGATACTGAGTCCAAAGTTCTCCCTTAATTTCAGCATTAGATACACATTCCACTCTACTACACCTGTTGAAAGGCAGTCATCTCAAGCCAAATAAAATCATACTACAAAAAGAGCCAAACAAGTAGATAAATTTTCTTTATACTTATGTGCGACATTCTTCCAATTTAGATTTCTGCTCAATCTCTTTCCCTCCAAGTCTTACTCATTCCTGTTGCTCCATCACTGCAAGGACTAAGAGTCACAAGTCACACATGTTCTCCAATAAGGGAGCTGTGTTTGAATCACGCCTGTCACCAAACCAGTTAGACAGCTAGTCTCCTAGTAAATAAGAGTCCAGCCTCATCTCCACGGTGGATGAAGCGCTGCCATCTCTCTTGAGAACAGTTCCAAAGCGGCTCAAGCCCCTACCAGCTAAGACTGAGTCACGCAGCTCCTGGGCTGTAAATAAAGACCGACGAGACTCTTTGCATGTTTTGCTCTCATTCCTTCCACAAACAAGCAAAACTTAATAACCATCCTTCCCCTCAATCACTCCTGGAGGAGCACCACGCTGTGCGCGGGTTCCCGGGGCAACGTCCCTCCCAGACGCCCCTCCCGGGCCTGGAATAAGCTCTGCTCCTGCCCAGTCCCTTCAAGTACGAGAGACCCTCACAAACGACCCGCCGCTTCCCAAGGCCGTGCGCTCTCTGCGGACGGCAGACCCGTCCAGTCCCCCGGCTTCAGCCCCGACCACGAGCCCCGGAAGGGCAGGGACCCCGAACTGCCGGGCGTGAACGCCGGGCCCGGCTGTGGACCGGCCGGAAGTCCCCCCCCCCCGCTCGGTGTCGTCCCTGTGGGAACGAGCGGGAGCCCGTCGCCGAGTTACAGGGCACAAGCCGCGCACAGAACTCAGGAAGGTCCGCACGGGGCCTGCGTCCCGAGGGGCGTCTGGGGGGAGACTGAATTCTCCCGCTTTCTCACAGGACCGACGGGCTCCGGGCAAGTCCCCGGCTGGAGTCAACCCTCGGCTGCCCCCGAGCAAACCCGAGGAACCCCAGCGCCCCAAGCGCTTCAGAACCGCGACGAGCCCCAGTTCGCCCTTCCCGAGCCCCGGCCGCGTCGACGGCACAGCCCCGGGAAGGAGACGACGACGTGGGCATAACCCTCCGGCCGCCGACCTCCGCGCCACCCCTCAGCCACCGACACGCGGGAAACTCCAAATCCTGGCCGTCGGGGAGGTCCGGGCACGGCTGCCCCCACCCCCACCCCGGGGCCCCGTCGCGCCCCAGCGGCCCCAACCCGCCCCTCGGGCCGGAGTCGCGGCCACAGCCCCGGCGGGGAGCGGGCGGTCCTCACCGCGATGACATTGACGAAGGTGGTCTTGCCCGAGTACTGCAGCCCCACGAGCGTCAGCTCCATCTCCTCCTTCCAGAAGAGCGAGCGGAACCAGTCCAGCAGGCGGGAGATGAGCGCCAGCATGATGGCGGCCGGGTCGGAGGGCGGACGCGCGGGCGGGCGGGCGGGCGGCGGCGGCGGCTTCCACACGAGCGGGCCTCGGCCCGGACCCCCTAACGGCTCCTCGGGGCCCCGGCGCGACACTGGCAGACACGGGCGGGCGGCGACAGCCGGAGCCAGGAAGCCGAGCGGGTCATATGACTCGCCCTCCCCCCACGCTCGTCCACGCGCCGCCGTCGGCGCCCACGGCAGGAGCGGCGAGGCCGGCCGGGCCAGGCTCGCCCGCCGCCTGCAGCGCCACCTGGTGGGATCTCCGCGCGGCACCGCGTACCAGCGGGCCGGCCTTGGGTGCCTTTTTTTCTACCACGCCCTCCTGCGCTCATAAATGTGTTAGTGAATTCATCATTCATTCTTTCTACAATTGTTTATTGACAGCCTACTCTATGCAGAAGGAGTTCGAGACGGGGGCGGGGAAGGGGGGCGGCGTTCAGCATAAAAATCCCTGCCCTACATTTTTGGTGATAGCCAAAGATGGAAAGCCAGGTGTTTAGCAATAGGGAGCTGATTAAATCAAGTATAGTATGTCAACGAGGCTGGTCTCTGATTTATAAACCGATTTGTAATGAAGTCCAGGAAATTCTTTCAAGAAACATATATGTAAAGTGCAGACTATGTATATAATGATATTTTTGGTGTAAGTTGGGAAAATAAGAATGTATATGTAAATATATGCAAATGTGTGTACTGGAAGACTAATAAAAATGTTTTCCTATGGGGGTCGAGGAACCTGTATAGCTGGAGGCAGGAATGGGAATGAGACTCCTCTAGATATCTTTTTATATCATTTTGACTTGCAACCATGTAAATGAGTTGCCTGTTCAAAAGTTTCATTTAATTGAAAAGTAAACAAAAACATCTGCAAGGTTTTCAGATTTAAAAAAAATCTCTGCCCTCATGGAGCTCACATTCTAGTGAGGAGACATGTAATATTTCCATATATATATATATATATAGTAGTACTGAACTTTATAAAGAGAACCAAACAATAGGACACAGGAGTGTCTTCTGCTCTAGTTAGGGTCAGAGTAGACCTCTGGGAGGGAGTGGTCCTGGTTTGGGAAGAAGTGAGAAAGAGTGTCAGGTGCACGCCTGGTGGAATCACCTTCCAGACTGAAGGAACAGCAAAGACCCTGAGGGGGAAGGAGCATGGGATGCTCTAGAAATAGAAGTACAGCAGTGTGGTTGGCTCAGATTAATAAGGCAGGGCGTGGGCAGGATGTGGATGAAGAAAGAGGCAGGCACCGAATCAAGGAGGGCATAGTGGCCCTAGATTGATTTTATCCATGCTGTGCTGGGAAGCCAGGAGATTGAACCAATTTATATTTTTAAAAGTTCGCTCTGGCAGCTCCATGGAATACGCTAGGAAGCTTTGAGGTTTGAACTGTGTTCCCCCAAAAGAGATGGAGTCCTAACCCCAGGATCTTGTTTGGAAATTGGGCAATTGCTATCAGTTATGGTCATACTGGAGTAGGGTGGGTCCTTAGTCCACTGGTGTCCTTATAAGAGGAGAAGAGACCCAGACATGAGGGGAGAAGGCCATGTGGCAACAGAGGCAGAGATGGAAGTATTGCAGGTGCCAGCAAACCACCGGGAGCTGGGACAAGGCATAGAACAGACTCTCTCACAGTCTCAAAAAAATCAACCTTGCCGACACCTTGGTCTTGGACTTCTAGCCTCCAGAACCCTAGACAATAAATGTCTGTGGGTTTTTTTGTTTTTAGCTTTAAGTTTTTTGTTTTGTTTTGTTTTGTTTTTAAACAGTCTGGTCCCTGATGGCCTCTCCGCTGCCCCTCCCCAGCTTGGCTACAGTTCTGAACGTCGCTCGATTTTGAGCAGTTCCACCTCGAACACCAGGGTTGCACCACCTGGAATCGTTGGGGGGGCTCCCCGCTCTCCATACCCCAGCTCTGATGGGATCACCAGCTTCCGCTTTTCCCCCTCACACATCCCCAGCAGCCCCCGGTCCCAGCCCTTGATGACCTGGCCCGTGCCCAGGGAGAAGACAAAGGGCTGTTTCTGGGGCAGGCTGCTGTCAAACTCCTTCCCATCTTCCAGCTTCCCCGTGTAGTGCATGTGCAGGACATCCCCCTTGCGCGATTTGATCGCTTCTTGACCCCGATCTGCAGCTTCCTTTTGTCCTCGGCCCCCGCGGCTGTCGCCAGGGCGCTCAGGCAGATGGACAGTACTGTCAGGACCCAGTTCAGCCTCATGTCCCTCCTCACCGTGCCCCCGGAGTCAACCCAGTCGTGCTTGTCTGTGGTTTTAAGCCACCCACTTGTGGTCCTTTGTTACGGCAGCTCTAGCAAATTCATACAGAGGGAATGAGCAGAGACAGTGATAGGTGAGGAGGCTATTGTATCGCTTTAAAGGATGATGGAATCTGGGACCTCGACTTTGTAAGCACTTCGACAATTAATGAGTAAACAACTAAACGAGCTAAGTGCAAAGTGAGAAATGGAATATTCCTCAGCCTTTACACTCACTGTAATTGCCTTCACCTCTAAAATCATTAGTTAATGGAAAGTGACTTCTCACCTCCAGATTCTAGTTTCCCACTTTAAAAACTTTAAAATTTATTTTTTTATCATAAAAGCACGCAATATGATGGTTGTAGAAATTCAAACAGGACAGAGGTGTGATAAGAAAAAGGTCATCCATCTCTTGGCACCCTCAATATTCATCTCTGAAGTAACCCATTTTAATAGTTTACTCTTTTTTGATCAAATAAACACATGCACATACATGGGGTGGGGAATTTTTGCATATATACCAAAATAAGAATATGTTGTAGGAATTATTCTACAGCTTCCTTCTTTACTTAACTTGTAAAGATGTTTTATTAAAGGCAATACTCAAAACTCCTCATTTTCTCGTGATTTTACTACTAATTTTGCTGTATGACGGCTGTGCAAGAAAGATAAAATTTCATGGCATCGGAGCTGGACGCATCCTGGAAGACCATTCTCATTTAGCTATCAGAAAACTGAGGCCCAGAGAAGGAAATATCCCAATTAGGAACCTGATTTTAAGTGTAATCTCCTTAAGGACAGGGGCCATTTCTACTTGGCAATAAACTTATTTTGAGTAAACGAGTCGGTCAGTCTGGGGATCCTGAAATCTCACCTCGTAGGCACTTGTTTTGCTAGCTTCATTTTTGGACAAGGAATAAAATGGGTGTGACACATTCCGTAAGTTCCCACTGGCCTGATTATCAGCCTCCTAGCATCTTAAAATGCCAGCACCTGGGCCTTACCCACGAGACACTTCTGCATTTTGGCCAAGTCAGTCACGGGGCCGGAATTTTTCATTAGCCATGGATGTCACTCCAGGTCATACAGATGACCCGCCCACATCTGCAAGGGGCAGAATGTCAGTTCTGTCTTTTGGAAGGAGAGTGTTGGCCTCAGGAAAAGAGAAGCAAGGCTAGTTAGGGAGTTCTCTTTAGAAGGAACATGCCTCTTTATTCTAAAACTGAGATAGTCAATCCCATTTTTTTAAAAAAAATTAAGGACTTTTAAGAAAAATTTAAGAAACTAAACATTCTTTTGAAGGTAGAAAACAAATATTAACTGCAGTGTGTGGGAGTGTCAAGAGCACTGCCAGGAAGGAAAACCCTTATCTTGAATAAAAAGTTCATATCCTGGCTTTAAAAATGAAATAGCTGTGTGATCCTGGGCAAGTCACTTCCCCTCTCTGGGCTTTGGTTTCCCTATCTAGAAAATAAGGGTTTGGATAAGATAAAATTTAAGAACCTCTTATCTCTGGGGGAATCAAAGCCACAACCTTGGTGTTAAGAACCTCTTATCTCTGAAATCTTATGATTTCATAGCAGCTTGACTGAAATGTTCAGGAGTGGATTCCAGCATGGGAAAGGAAATCATTCTCTTTTTGAATAGCCTTTTTTTTTTTTTAGGGGAGTTTAAGTTTTATGGGAAAGTAAGCAGATATAACCCTCTTTCCCTCTCACAGCTTCTCAAATTATCTTTGTTCCATTTGTTCCAATTCATGAACCAACATTGCTACGTTATTATTAACTAAAGGCTACAGTTTACGTTACTGTTTATTTTTGTGTTGTACATGCTATGGGTTTGGACAAGTGCATGATGTCATGTATCTACCCTTACTGTATCATACAGAATAGGCCATACAGCAGGCCTTAAAAATCCCCTGGGTTCTGACTATTCATCCCCGAGATAACTTTTTCACCTTCAATAGTCCATGATTTTATATATTTAAAAGAAACAAAGAAACATCGAATGACTGACACACACACACACACACACACACACACACACACACACACACAACCTAAGAGTCATCAGTGGAGCTCAGAAACATCCACATGGCCATTTGACAGTGGAGAAAAGTGTCTAAAGGCTGTTTGTTTGTTTGTGGGAGCCCCCTGATTCAG
The DNA here is from genome assembly GCF_004115265.2 of Rhinolophus ferrumequinum. Taxonomy (NCBI): domain Eukaryota; kingdom Metazoa; phylum Chordata; class Mammalia; order Chiroptera; family Rhinolophidae; genus Rhinolophus; species Rhinolophus ferrumequinum. Next base: position 5,006,749 of record NC_046300.1, on the reverse strand, counting down.
TCAGGCCTGAAGCTGTTCTGAATGTTTCAATTATCTGAGACAATCAATCTCTCTCCTTCGGCCAGCTGGATCTCAGTTTCTGTCAAGTACTCTGTAAGAATCCTGTCTAAAATCTATTTGAGAAATCAACACAACAACAACAAAGTCTACCTATGATAGGAACAAAGAAAGGTAGGGAAATGAAAGAAAATGTAACAAAGCAAAGGGGATCATAGACAAAGGAACACAGAGGTTCGGGAGAGAAGCATCAGTTTTTTTTAAGTGTGTCTCTGCTTCACCCAGGTCATCACTGCTTTTGGGGGATTTGATGACTGGTCAGTGCATCGTTTGATGGTAAAAGCAGGCATTTTAGAGTCCAGAGGGTGTGGGTTTGTACACCAATTCTCTCACTTCTGACTTTCAGCAAATTACGTCACCTCTCAGAGCCTAACATCAGGATAACATCTACCTCTCAGGGTTGTCAGGCGAGTCAAATGCGACAATATAATCAGTCTCGCAGCCCAGCATTCTGCCCACAGACAGTGCTCATTAAATGACACTTCTCTTATTTCTGCTAATACCTCCTGTGGAAATTCCCAATTCTGAGTTCCTGTGACAGGCACGCCACCCAGAAAATGAGGACATAGCCCCTCCTTCTGAGGGCTCACAGTACCATCACATGCCTCTGGGCTGTCCTCTCGGGCACTTTAGCCGCGCTTAGACACATCCTGTGGTTGCAATGTCAAGGCCAGGGTTTCTCAGCTCTGCACTATTGGCCTTTGGGACCAAATAATTGTCCTGTGTGTGGGCAGCAGTCCTCTGTATCTTCAGCAACATTCCTGACCCACTAGATGCCAGTCTGCCCCCAGTTGTGACAGCCCAAAGTGTCTCCAGACATTGCCAGAAGGTCCTGGGGGGCCAAATTGCCCCCAGTTGAAAACAACTGGATTTGAAAATTTTTATTCTATTTCCCACTGCCCTGTCCTTTAAACTCACTCTGGGGGCAATGGGTACCAACAGGCGGGAGCACCGGAGTGGCCCCTCTGGAAGGAGGAGTGTCATCAACACTGACATCGTGAGGTTTCTGTTTGTTTGCTCAGGTCTCCTCCCCCCACTGGGAGGCCCGCTGGGTAAGACAGCCTGACCCCAGTTCTTTCTGGCAGGTGAGCCACAACTGGTCTCCTGGAAATAGTCACCATGCTTTGTTCCCCCGACCCGTGAGGATAAGACTGCTTCAGTGTGAGAAGGTCTTTTTGCTCCTCAGTCACAACAGCCAGCCGCCCGTGCGCCACACGTTTAGATCTCTCAGGCAGGGCGTCCACTGTGCCCTCAGCCTCTCTAAGGGGTCCCTTTAAAGCCTCTTTTCTTGGGTGTAAGATGGTAAGTAGGTGCCTCACACACACCCTCACTGGGTGGGGAGTGACTCAACTCGTGAACAGCCTCTGCAAACACCGTCTTTTCCTTCAATTTCCCCTCTGGGTTGCTATCCTCAGTGGGAGTGAAGGGTCAGCACCTCAAAGCCCCCCTCTTGCAAGTCCTGCGTGACCATCACGTTGACACGTGACATCTAGTACTATGGCGCTTCAGCCCAAAGTAGAACAAACTGGTTTCACTGTAACCATTCGTTTCATCCTATTATCATTGGCCAGACTGAGTCCTCTGGAGGCAGGGATTGTCTTACTCAACTTGGCATCCCAGCGTCTGGCTCCGGTCTGACACCTGGTAGGGGAGGTCTGTAAACGTGTCCCAACGAATCGAGTCACAGCCCGGCTCCTGTCCTGGCAACGTTCGGATTCCTCTCCGTTGGCAACGGTTCATTTGATGGAACAAAGAGGCAGGCGCAGAAAAGTGAGATGGAAGTGAATTTCTGCCCGGCTTCCAAAAGGACGCCTGTCGTTGCCGTAGGTGGGCTGGTGAGGGCAGCGAGTGGGGCGGAAGGACGCCCGGGTCCCCAAGGCCGCGCCGCCGCCTCCGAACTCCCGCTGGCGACCTCGGGGCGCACTGCACAGCGGCGAACCCGCAGCCCGAGGCAGGAACCGCGCTCTGACGCGCAGCGGGATCCTCCGGGATGCGCTGGAGGTTTTCATCCACTGCCAGACCAAGTTCAAAGGCGGCCTGGAAGCTTTCAGGATAGACGCGTCCGTCCAAAATACACCCTAGGCCTAGGCAGGTGGCCTGCTGTGCCATGTGCTGAGGAAAGACCGATTCACGGCGTCCAAGGAAAACTTTGTCCAGAACACCGGGTTCTGCACACTGCTTTGGGGCCAAAAATAAGCTACAGAACAGACGCACTTCAATAGAACTTTCAGATGTTTTTTCAAAAAAGAGTTCATTATTATTTTATTGGTTGCTTGTAGGAGAATATAAACACATTTGGGGAAATAAATGTGTGAGAGGATTTTTAATAGAATAATTTATAAAAAATGTATAACTATAGCATCTGGTATAAATACTTCAACCAACTCAGATGTGTATAAAGTAGAAAATACAAATCACCATCTCCTTCCTGACCCCCCAGTTTCACTCCCAAGAGGCAATCATTGTTGACAGTTTGGTGAGTTTTCTTTAGTAATAATGGTAATAGCAAAAAATGGATCAGGACTTATTTTTCTATCAGACATTGTGCTAAATGCTTTATGTAGACGATTTCGTTTAATCCTCAGATCTTTTCTCGTGATGGATACTTTACTCCTCTTACTTTACAGATGTGAAAACCAAGGCTCAGAAAGGGTAGGTAACTTGCCTGAGTTTGCACAGCCTTCTGCATAATTTTCTCATATGTTTACAAACATGTATTATGTGAGTGCACATGCATATGTTTATGTATATTTGCTATTAATGAGATTAAATATAACATGCTGCTGTGAAATTTGCCTTATTGCCCTGAAAATATTGTAGGTGACTTTATATCAGGCAGGATTTATGATTTGGCCTTGTTCCCCTGAGCAACACAGTCTCTCTAAATCTCATGTCTGTTATTATCAACATGAAAGTTAACCTATGTATGTAAAGTACTTGGCTGGCACATAGTAGGTGCTCAAGAAATCACACCATTAATGTCACTATTAGCATTACTAGTTAATGTTCAACCACCAGTGAAGGAGGTGTGTTTTTCTGTTGTTTGTTTTAATTTAATGTGATTGTCCTAATGCAACTAAAATCTACTGAGTTTAAACAGCCTGCCCATTCTCTCTGGGTGTTGGGCTTTGAGGGTTTGGCTGTTGCTCAGAAAGAAAAGGAAGAAATGGACAGATGAGAATGAATTTTTAAGGAACTGTCAGATGAGGCTCAGAAAAGCAAACAGAAAAATGCAAAACAAAGGAAATCCCAGGAAGAAACCTGACAATGGAAGATCAAACCTGAAGGCTTTCCCCTCAGCCGCAAATCCCTCTGGCCCCTTGAGACCAGGTGAGGTCTCCCCAGCCTGTCACCTCGTGAGCCTTTAATGAGAGCCTCTGTCGCAGAGCTCAATGAGCAACCTGGAATAAGGTGGATACACTTATGTTTTGTCCACTCTTCAGGGTATTGCTCCTTCATAAAACAGTAATTTGAAGTTGGCCTCGGGAGCAGAGGTTGCAAATTGAAACCACTGATTTGTAAATTCCAGTGGAGTTTCCCACCATTGCAAAGGGTAGGGATTCTGGATGCTTCCATGTAGGAAACAGATTTGATATCCCTGTTAATTTCTTCTTGCCTCTGCTGAAGCAAAGCACCAACCTGGGAATCCTTTGAAATTGTGGTTTTAGTCAACATTGACTGAGCACCTACTATGTGCCAGGCACTGTCCTAGACATTGAAGACAATATCAGTGAACAAAACAACAACAAAAGAAAACCTTCTTGGAGTGTCCATTCTAGTGGTCAGAATTCTAAATGGGCCAGGAAAACCACAGTTTCTGATCATCTGTTTTCAGTAACACAACAACCCTTCTATGGCATCCTGGTAACTTAATAAAACTAAAAATTCCTTGTGCTTATGTAGCCAGTATGAATTGCTTCATAATCCTTGGGTTAGAAGCAATGACAGCACTTGCCTCCCTCTCCTTTCCAGAGTGTCTTTTAAGATTTGGGATGTAAAAGGCTGATCTCACCCTCCTTTCTGGGCAATGGCATTGACCCTCCTCTTTCAACATGGTTACCCCAACACCTCTGACACACAGATTGTGCATCTGCTCTACACATATACACACCCTTTTTGAAGAAAGCTACCTGCATTATAGCGGTTCTCAAATTTCAGTATGCGTGAGGAGAGCGTCACCTGAGGAAACTGTTCCAGTGGGGAACAGATATTTGCATTTTAAACAAGATATCTTCTCAGCAGGTGAATCCAATGCAGGTGTCAGATGGCAAGGACTTCTGCTCCATTTGTAAATCCCTTTGTTTTGCAAAGCAGTGACAGCTGTGCTGCCCTCGCCACTGCTCCAGTGTTGAACAGAGAACTTGTAAACTATAACGTTGGCTGTTCTATTTCACTGTTAGTCTGTTTCCTTTAAGTCATCCACGGCGAACATGCCCAGGGATCGCTGTCGACAGGAGGTTATTGCCCGGATACAAGGAACTGGAGGTCGCGTGGAACTTCTCCCCAGCAGTCCAGCCTCCCTGCCTCCCGGTGCTTCTTTGGTGGATGTTCAGGAGACAGCCTGAACCCATCTTTACGTTTGTTCATTTAGAATATATCGTCCTCACAGAAGAGGATAAGATTGGCTCAGCTCTTCACCACGCAAAGTGGAATGTCTCTTCGGAACAGTTTCATGCCCCGAGCAACTCCAGGGTGGAGTTGCTCATGTTCAGACAGTTTTGATACCATCTCGGATCCAACGGGATATGGCCCGAGATGTGAGTTGATTTTTTTCCAGTTACACAAACAACTCTTAGAAAAAGCCCTTCATGGGAGCGAAAAACAAAGTAGACCCTGGACGATTCATGGAGGCCTGTTGACTTCTCCCCTGACTAGGGGGTATGTGGTATATACACACCACGGGATATCATTTAGCCTTTAAAAAGGAAATTCTTCCATTTGTGACAACATGGATGGACCTTGAGGACATTTTGCTAAGGGAAATAAGCCAGTCACAGAAAGATAATTACTGCATGATACCACTTCTGTAAGGTATCTGAAACAGTTCAATTCATAAAATCCAAGAGTGGAGTGGTGGTTACCAGGGCCTGGAGGGAGAGGAAATGGGTAGTTATTACTCGACAGGCATGAAGTTCCAGGTAAGTAAGATGAATCTGCTGGACAACATTGTGCTACAGTCGACAACCATGATTGTTCACTTAAAATTTGCTAAGAGGATAGACCTCATGTTAAGTGTTCTTACCAAAACAAAATAAATTAAAGGAGGCTTTTCGTACTTGAACCTTGCTTTCTTTCTTGTTAAATGTTCACATCCTCTCTTAATTCTTGGCCCAGGGCCTCAAAATTCATGGTGTGTGATTGATCAAAAAATCCTCTTCATGAAATTATTTCATTCCTCTTCTTCCACTCAGATTTTTTGTTCCATTTTGAAAACATGTATGTGTGTAGGTCTGGGTGTGCATGTGTGTGTCTGTGTATGTATTTTAGTTTTAGGAGGCTTCCCATCAACTGAGCACAGGATTTGGTCTCCAAAAGCCTATGAAAAAGACAATAAAAAGATTTTTTTTAATACTGAAACCGTAACTGTAAAGGAAAACAAAATAAGAGAACCAGGAGCAGATTCTGAAGGGTAAATTCTACAAGGTGGAAGGGAAATGGAACTTGATGAGTAGAGAAAAAAGTGGAGGGAAAGCACTGGAATAAAGAGCAGCCCTTCCCAAAGGGGCCAGGAGAAGCCTGGGAGTGGGAGCCCACAGGGAAGGGCTGTTTGGAGGCCGTGATTGGGGGTAAGAGAGATCTTCTGGTTATCTATTGCTGTGCTACAAATGATTAAAAATGTAAAACAATGACAATATTTACATTGCTTACAATTTAGGCAGAATTCAGTGGGGACCACTTATGTCTATTGCTGTCAGCACTGGAGCAATTCAAAGGCAGGGGCTGGATCCTCAGGCAGCTCCATCTCTATGTGGTTTCTCCAGATGGCCTCTCCAGTGTGGTGGCTTCAGGGAAGCTGGGCTTCTTACAAGGCAGCTCGGGGTTCCAAATGGACACGTCCCGAGAGACAGCCCGGCAGAAACTGTATTGTCTTTATGACTAAGCTTCGGAAGTCGTATAGCATCACTTCCACTGCAGACAGACCCCGATTCAAGGGAAGGGAACATGGACTCCGCCTCTTGATGGACCAGTGTCAGCATCACATTATAAGGAGAGTGTGTGAGACGAGACATATTCGTGGGGCCATCTCTGGAAAACACAAACTGCCACAAATTGCATTTAGACCAGCTGGACCAGATAATTAAGGAAAACCAAAAACAGTGAAGACAAGGATCAAGGTGAACAAACACAACAACTGACCCAAGAAGAAAGAAAGAAAAATTCAAGGGAAACAGATTTAATGTTTAAAAAAAATAAAAACGAATTAGGATCATCAAATTCCTTTGAGACTATTTTACATCTATTTACTAATATAAGCTGCTATAAAAAAGAATAAGCAGAATAAAAGAATATGACCAAAATAGCCAAAATTCAATAATGAATAGACTGACTGAATAATAGAACAGATGGAGGTGAAGACCGAGACAACAAGCTAGAAGATAATCTTGAATAAATCCCTTATGATGTAGACAAAAAGCAAAGAATACAGAGAAAAAAAGAACAACTGTTTTTAAAAGTTAAACTTGGTATTTACCCAAAGGAGTTGAAAACCTAACGTCCATGCAAAAACTTGCACAGATATTTATAGTGGCTTTATTCATAGTTGCCCAAACTTAGAAGCGACAAAGATGTCCTTCAGGAGGTGAATGGATAAGCGAACGGTGGTTCATCTAGACACTGAAATATTATTCATTGTGAAAAAGAAATGAACGATCAAGCCACGAAAAGACACAGAGGAAATGTAAATGTGTATTACTAAGTGAAAGAAGGCAATCTGAAAAGGCTACATGTTGTATGATTCCAACTCTAGCACATTCTGAAAAAGACAAAACTGTGGAGACAGAAAAAACGTCAGTGGTTTCCAGGGGTTGGGGGAGAGGGAAGGATGAATAGGCAGAGAAGAGAGGATTTTTAGGGCAGTGAAAATACTCTGTGTGATATTATAATGATGGATATGTGTCATTCTACACGTGTCCAATGTGCACCAAGCGTGAACTCTAAGGTGAACTATGGACTGCGTGATTATGATGAGTCAATGTAGGTTCATCAATTGTAACCAAAGTACCACTGGTGGGTGATATTGACAATGCGGGAAGCTATTAAAAGGAAAAGTTAAAACACATGGAAGATAAGTCCATGGGGTTCCAACTTCTGTACTAGGACTATCAGAAACAGATGGCAGAGACAGGAGCGAGGAGGAAATAATCTCCCCAAATAGAAGAAAATGTCCTCAAGATGAAGAAACGTGTGACCCTTTGGAAGTCTAAAAGGCCCCTGAGTGCTCAAAAGGATGAGTAGAAAGAGGCTCATGAGTAGAAACACACTGTTAAACTTTCAGAATTCTAAGGACAAAATGAAAAGAAAAAATTCTGCAAGAGATATGCATATTCTGTGCTACCAGAAGGAGAAAACCGGTGACCTGAAAAACAAAGAACCACACGGTCACTGGACGCCTTGTCAGCAAACATGGATTCTAGAAGTCAGTGATGTAATTATGAATGAAAGATTTTTGATCCTAGGTTTCTGTACACAGCCACCATGAATCAGGCAACACCCTGTATTCTTATATGCTATATGTATTCTTATATGCTAGGATGAATGTACTCCCAATTTAAAAACAAAATTCTAAAAGAAATACTCAACTACAATGAGCTACTACTATGCATACACCAAAATGACTGAAATTAAAAAGACTAAAACTATCAAGTGTTGGTGAAGATGTGGAGCCCCTGGAATGCTCTTATGTTGCTGGTGTGAGCAGAAAAGGCTACAACCACTGTGGAAAAACTCTCTGGCACCTTTTCATAAAGTTCAACATGTAATTACTCTATAACCTAGCAAATGGCACTTCTAGGTATGAACACAAGAGAAGTGAAAGCAGATATACACAATGAGACTCACAAATGCTCATAGCAGCTTGATTCATAATAGTCAAAATCTAGGAAAAACCCAAACACCCATTAATAGAGGAATGGAACGCCAAATTTGGTATGGTCATGAAATGGAACTCATCTGTAGAAAAGAACAAACTATTGATACCCACGAAAAAACATGAACAAATCTTGAAAACACGTTGAGCTAAAGAAGCCAGACAACAAAAGAATACATAGTTCTTGATCCATTTAAATGAAGTTCTAGAAGAGGCCAAAATAAATAATGGTGATAGAAGTCAGAACAGTGGTTAGCTGGGAGGGAGGGAGGGTAATGGCCTGCAGAGGAGCAAGAGGGAGCTTTCCAGAGTGACAGAAACATAGCACATCTTTTTTTTTCAGACTCTCCCTTTTTAAAAAAAACATAGTTCAGTATATCTTGATCTCAGTGGTGCACGCATTAAAAAGTCATCGAGCTGTATGTTTGCGATTTGTGCATTTCCCTATATGTCAATTATACTTCCATAAAGTACGGTTAAAAGAAAAAAGAAGAAACCAAGAGCTAAAATTCACCAGCGTCAGTGACTGGGTTTAAAAAGGGGAGAGATGGAAGAGCTGAGTTGGACACTCCAAGATGATTCTCAGGATTCTTCAGGGTTATGAGCTGAGACTGAGAAATGAGGCTCGGTGAGCAAGAGCCTCAGTGCTGCAGTTCTCAGCCAAGAGCACAGGATGGAAGGGTAGGCTTTGTTGCAAGAAATGCCTTACCACCAGAGGGACCCAAGTTGTGAATGGTCTAAGAGTTTTAAATCAGCAAGTGTAAGTTTTAGATTATCCCTCTAATGAAGTCATTCTAACACGCTTACATTCCAACGTATGATCTCTGATGGAAATCAAGGGGTGAAGTTCAGCCAGAAAAACAGGAATGACCTCACCGGCATCTACCTATGGCACAGTGACCTGCTGGAGAGATTAAAGCACTCACATGCTTATAAGACATCTTTATGGCTACCGTGCAAAAAAATAAACCAAAGTACAGAACAATAAAATAATTGAAAAGGGAGACAGTCTAGTGAGATGAAAAAGAAATTCAAGAAAGAAGATAGGGTCAGATAAAAAAAGAAGCCGTGGTGTCTAAGTATGACCCAGAAGAAGAGACGAAAGCCAGAGCGCAATGAAGGAAGAGACACTTAAAAAATGCTCAAGACGCCTTCTTCTCAAGTGGTTGAAGTTTAAGGGCACAAGGTTACACTTCCTTCTCATTGGATCCAGTCAGACTAACTGGCTGTGTGGTAAACAGTAATTACATAATTGTAGTATTATAATAGTTTTCTTAAGTTTAAGCTTTTAGACTCAGTCGTTAGATGAATACGAAAGGAATTATAATCTTGCCAGTAAAAAATCAATAAAAATAATGAAAGGAGGGTGGAGATGAGAACTGGGTAGAAATTTAATGTACTAATTTCCACTCCCTTACACAGAGGAGTGTCAATAGATAGCAGTCGAAATTTCAAAAATAAACTGAGGTTAAATGACATTGTTTTAGGTCGTAAAGATCACCTTTATAAGCATTAAAAATAATCCTAAAGGGGAAGGAAGAATGGTGGGCATGTAGATAATAGAGAAACTGCACTGAGTTTGTCAACAACAGATACCATCTAAGTCTGAGAAAACGACATATGATTGTGCTATTTGAAATAAATGTTAACTACTTGTAGAACTTAAAAATCATTTTTAAAAATCTCTAGGAGTGATGGATTCAGAGTGGAAGTTGGAAATGTTAACTTTTCAGTCTCTTCTGGAGTGCTAAAATTGGGAACGTGATGGGGAAGGATATTACCTTTCTGAGTTGCTTGCAGTGGCTGATGGAAGAGGCAAAATCCCCCCTCCCCCCCCACCCCACCCCTGCCCCCAGGCTTCCCCTTGATATCTCCTGCGTGGGCCCTTTTCCTTTGCTTTAGCTTTTGTAAACTTCGTCAGGATTCAAACCACCAATGTTCCCATGTGACTGTCCCTGTGACCACACAACAAAACTCCCCATCTGAGGGGTAAGGAGCCTTTGAAGCAAGTCTGAAGGCTGGCCGCTTGCCTTATAAAGCTGCTCCCGACATTCCTCGTCGGCGTTGCCAGGCAGGACCAGAATGAGGACCACGTGCATCAGTATCGTTCTAAGGAAATAGTTTAAGAATTCACAGCTAATAGAAAGTTAATAATAACCAAAGCATTAACGTTAGCAAGAGACTTCCATCTCTGCCACTTTCTACTCCCCTTCCCCCATCAGCTTCCTGTTTCTGTGAAGGAACTTCCTCTAAAGCAAGGTTCTTAATCCTGTGGGTAAGGGGGTGCATTTGGAAATACAGGGCATTATTTGGGCTGTTGAATAACTGACCCACAAGTCCAGGATGCTGAAGATCTTACAGTGTGTGGGAAAGTTTGACCAAGAACGGTTGTCATGCGGGACGGCCTGCAGGGTCTCTGGTCCCGCTCCCCACATAAAAACGCAGGACACGGTGAGGCCAAACAGGAACACCCACGGAGCCATAGGTAGGGGAGTCACACCACTATACTCTCACTGGCGGCTGGGTTGGAGACACAGGAAACAGGAGCCACACAATTCTCACCCCTCACTGCGCCGCTTGCAGGCTCAGCCACCATCTCCTTGCTAGCCCCCCTTTTCTGCTAGCCCAGCCACGGCAGTTATATTAGTGGCCAGTGGCTCACTGGTTACAGCTGACGGCCAATTAGCCACAGCTGATGGCCATTTGATCACAGTCGACGGCCATTTACTACCTGACCCAGCACCTTTCTATGTGAGGCCGAGAGCCTGGAAACTGCTTTTTGGGGCTCTGTCCCCACAACGGTTCTGCCCAACATACCACTGGCAGCCATTAAGAAACACCCCACCGGGTGACGCTTAGGCTTCTCTGTCCCCCTCCTTCCCAGTTCTAGGGAAGGAGTGACTTCTCTGATTGGTGACTTTGGGAGAAGGAGTGAGCAGGATCTGTCCTCATCTCGACCCGCCATCCTGAAGGGGGCAGAATTTGGACCTGCTCTTGCCTGGATAGTGGAAGACCTGGAATTCATCCACACCAAACCCTGGGTGGGAGGACCTGGCCGTTCCAGTGGAGTGTTCCCAGTCACGATCTGCAGTCATCTTCACCGGAAATAGAGATCACATTTCCATCTCCCTTTGTCTGTCTCCTGTGTCTTATTTACTAGTTGTTTTGAACTGGGAAGGGTATCAGGAATGCTATTTAATGGCTCCAAGATTTAAAAAAAGAGTTTGAGAGACTTCAGAGAAAATACTGTGGGATGTAAATGTCAATAGTCTTTAGATTTTCCAGTGATTTTAAATTTTAAAAATTCCAACACTTGGAATGACTTACGTTATTCATATGGATTTCAGGATATTGAAATGCTATTTTTATCTTTAAAATTTTACCTAGCCTAACTCTAAAACAGACTGGAGGCTGGTTTTTTTTTTTGGTTTTGTTTTGTTTTTGAAATGCATACTATTCCACAAGATTTCTTCCTTGCTTAAAAATCTACTAGAGTAGGGAAAGTAAAGGCCCAACAACAAGATAAGCTAATAAAGTGTCAGTACACAGAAATACACACTATTCTTGTACCATGATTGAAGGTAGGCAGCAAAGTTAGCAGTAAACTTCCAGGTAGCCAAAGCAAAACAGAAAACACAATTATTTTCAAAATTGATTTTGCCCATTGAGTATAAGGTTAAAATAGATTTTGCCTGACCACACACACACACACACACAGCGGGGGCGGGGGTGGGGTTGGCTGATGTAATGGCGCTACCTCCAACAGCATCTCTAAAGAAAATGTAACAGTGAATTATGTTCAGCTGTTTCATATGGTTTCCTTCAATGTAAGCCACGAGCTTCACGTCAGAGTATGATTTGATAAAAGAGCTCCTTCAGGGACCAAGACAATCCAAGAAAACTGCCCTCTGACTGTCTGACTTGATGCCCAAATTTACAAGCAATAGACTGTTTTTACCAGTTTTAAATATTTTTGAACAGTAGCAGTGATTTTCTCATGGACAGGACCGATATTCAAGTTCTGTACAGCCCATGACCCATCATCCAGGCAAGGACACAAGTCATGCCAAATCTTGGGCTTTCCCCCCTTTTAATTAAAAAGCCCTAGGAAATCTAAATGCATTTTGGCTTTGGGTTATGCTGCTTGGATTTTTGTAAACAGTAACGATTTGCTTCCTCTAGCATCTTTTTCTTGGTAGTCTGTGTTCTCTGATCTTCAGTGCGAATGCACCCCACGAGCAATGATGTGGAAGAATCTCCACTGAGGCGAGATGATAGTCATTATAACTTCTGTTTATATTGAGTCAGGAAAGAAAAGGAAGGAAGGAAGGAGGGAAAGAAGGAAGGAAGGAAGGAATAAAGGAAGGAAGGAAGGAAGGAAAAAGTTTTCCCTCGCTCGGGATTCAAATGACCGTATGGCAGGGTCGTGTGGGAGGCGCTCGGTTCCACCATGAGTAGGGGTTGAAAAAGCACTTTTGGGGGGTTCACCTGTCGTACTGGACACTTCTGTGCACCACTTCAGAATCCTCTGGGTCCCTAAGGAGTATGGAGCGAGCTCCATCGCTGCTGGGGGGCCGCTGTCATTCTTGCTGGTACGGTCGTGACCTACGCTGTGTGTTTCCCTCTTTCTGCTCTGGGACTTGGACTACACAAGACTAAAGAATTCGGTAAAAAAAGGACGATGCCAAAGCCTTAAGAAGAAGGTTAACAGAGGAGTTACTTTCAACTATCAATTTAAAAACATTGATTGTTGTCATCAAAACGATGACAGATGACAAAATCATCAAAAGCTAAAGCTTCTTGTTTTCCCCAATAATTCAACATTTACCAAGTTTCATTCATTGAGTATCAGATCCATGATTTTTGTCAATTTCCATTTCTATATTAAGACTTTCATTCTCACTTTTTTTAGCTTTAATAAGTTTATTTGAAAAAGAAACTATACACTTCTTCCCTAAGTAGAAAACAAATATTACTTGCCATGAATTGAAAGTAACCATAAATATTTATTTTTGAAAGTTACAACTAAATTAAAAGAATATTCATCATACACCTTTAGCATTACCTTTGGTAAATGAAAGGTAAAAGCATAAACCTTTTAGAGGTAAATATAGAAGAATAGTGTCAGGACTTGAGGGTAAGCAAAAGTTTCTTAGGTCACAGAAAGCAAAATCACACAAAAAAATTTGATACGTTGGACTTCTTTAAAATTAAAAACTTCTGCTCATCAAAGACACAATTAAGAAAAAGGTATAAGCAGGCTATAGACTGGGAGTTACATTTGCAAAACATCTACCAGACAAAGGACTTCTATGGAGGGTTTGCAAAGAATTCCTACAGTTCAGTAATAGAAGACTAGTAATCCAATTTTAAAAGGGCAAAAGCAACACTTAAAAGAGTACATAAGAATAGACAATAAGTACCTGGAAACAGTGAATGGTTTATTCATTCGTTCTACAAACACTCACTGACTGTGAAATATGTGCTAGGTGAAGACTAACTGTGCTTCTGAGGGCCTCACCGGTAGTAGGGGAGGCAATTGAACAGACTCCAAAAACAGTGTGCCGGGTGCTGTTATGGAGATGAACGACTGCACAGCTTTTCATGTATGCATACATACACACATCCACATGCATATACAATATATATTATATATCAACAATATGTTATATATGCACAGGTTTATCTAGGTTTATCTTTATGAAAATTTTTGTGTGCCACCAGGAGTAAGGGCGCTTCATGCATTCCTTAAACATTTAGTCAACATTTCTTAGCAAGTAAACACAAATGATTGTGCTAAGTCACGTAAGGTAATAAAATACTAATATAGTTGTATGATCTCATTTATATGATGTTCAAGAACAAGCAAAAATAATTTACGGTGGTAGAAATAAGAAGAGTAGTTATCCTTGTCACCATTTGGACTAGGCTGGAGCTCAGGAGAAAATTCTTTGGTGCTGGAATGTTTTAAATATCTTGATTTGGGTGATTACACACACATACATCCGACAATTTGTGTTTGTGGTAGTAAGTTATACCTCAGTGAAAAATTTATAAGATAAATCAGACACAGCCGTGCCCATAAGAATGTTATAATCTAGTTGGAAAAGTAGGGTATCCTGAAACTACAACAGAAGGCAAGATGTGTTAAAAGCGAGGTGTTTAGCGGACAGGATGGCTCAGAGGTTGGGGGCCCGCTGACTTCCACAGCAGGGGGTCTTGGATCTGAAACCAGCTCCTCATTGTCCAGCGTCCTGAACTTGGCCCCAGTGCAGTGACTTGGATTCTGTGAGTTCACTTCCGTGAACCCATTAGTTTTGCTGCTCTGTAAAATGTGAGTCACGGTGTTTGCCTGCCGGGACCCTAGTGAGCATTAGATGAACTCCCTCACGTAAGAAACTTGCTTCGCTTAGGGTCTGGCACGCAGCTGAGTTCAGCGAGTCTCAGCTCACACTACAGTTATTCCTAAACACTCATACAAGAGGGGGAGTATAAATTCTCACAGACACCGGAGCCCACAAGCCTCAAGGGGACCTTTGTTTATTGGTTCACAGTTTCATGTAATCTCTGTTGCACTCTTGTTCTGTTGCATGGCAGAAGATAAAACCTCAAGTCCAGGTTTGCCCAGTCATTTCAGGTTTAAGCTCAGTCTCTTCACTGCTTCTGCATCCCAGGTGAGGAGGTGGCGAGGGCACTAGGGAGGTGGCTGGTCAGGCTGACAGCCAATGCCTTCTAACTCACCCCATCAGAACCCCTCCACTCTGGCACTCAGCCCCCATCCCCAGCGCCCAGGCTCCAGCCATCTATCAGATGCTTCATTATCACACTGGAAGATGGAGGCTGCTTTAGCGTGGCAGGAGCTAACGTGCTCATCATTTAAAGTAGACAATAGGCATTTAAAAACAACTTTAGGGAACTACGGCTAGGTCCTGCAAGCATCTAACCGGGAGCTCACCAGTGTGAGACACTTAACTGATTTGAGTCGCAATACACACAAGGAATTTCATCTTTGGCTCCTTTTAACTTAAAGTGAAGTTAAAACTAGAGGTAGAGTTTTAACTTAAACACTTTTTTTTAAATTTTATTTTTTAAATTTATTGGGGTGACAATTGTTAGTAAAATTACATAGATTTCAGGTGTGCAATTCTGTATCACATCATCTATAAATTACATTGTGTGTTCACCACCCAAACACTTTTTTTTTCTATAAAAATTCTCATGCATAAATCCAGACATTGGACTCACCAATTTTCACAACTGCTTCTCCCTGGGAGAGTACATCATAACACCATCTCCCAACCTGAATTCCATGGAAACCTGGCTCCAGGTGATATATTAACAAGTATCTGCAATAAAAAGGGGTTTGACATGTTTTTATATTTATAGTTATATTCTATGTACGATATATATTTATGACAACTTTTGGCAACAATACAGATGCTCTCCTCACAGATATTCCCCTCACCTGCCCGACACACGCACGTTAGAATATTAAGAATGATAAGAAGTCAGGCAAGAGAGCAATTGGCATAAACGGGCGAAACAAACTGGCCATGGAATCTTTGGGCAGAAATTCCAACCGAGAAACCTACTGCTCTGTACACGCAGGTGGTTGGCTCCTGCCCTCCACCGGGTTTGCTGGATCCTTCTTCAGTGAGAACAGGGTCCTTACTTTACAGATGAGGAAGGTGGATGCTCCAGTCACCCAGCTGGCTGGCGCATAAATAACTCAGGTCTCCTAGTCACTTTTACAGAAGTCCTTGTGATGAAATTGGCTGGACTCTCAAAGGTTGACACGTGCTCTGGTGTTGGCCAGCACACACCCCGTTCTTATGGTCAGCTCAGGCCGCGTAGCAACTCAGTGGACCGGGCAGGGGCAAGCGTTCCGTCTCCACAGAGGCCCGGCAGCCAACCCCACGGCCTCTTAAAAGGAGGGTTTACCTGCAGAGGATGATGCCGCTTCGCCCACAAATCCTAAGTTTCCATGCTGTGATTCACCAAGAGGGCTTCACACAGCAGCTCTCCGCTGCAGACACTTCAAACACTATTTGGTCTGCAGCCTGATCCTGCTCTCTTCTGTTCCAGGCCCCGCATAAAACTGACAGCTTTGTGGGTTACGCGGTAAGTGGGTTAGGAATGAAGGTTTGGACTCTGGCAAGGAGCCATCACCGCGGGCTTGCTCAGGGGAAGAGGAATACGGACGGACTGCAGAGTGGAAGAAGGCAAGTCTAAACATCAGCTATGACCGTGCAGCCGTGCAGCTGCAGAAACCAGGACTGCAACAGGAGCGTGTCCTCCTTATTTTAACACAAATATACTCGTACTTACTCATGTACAAATCAATAGTTTTCTTCCCCTCTTCCCTACCATCGTTAATACAAAAGATGTACTAATAGTAATTCTATTATTTTGTATTTCAGCATTTAAGTACTTTTTCAGTATTTAAGTCACAGGATATATTTTAGTATTTAAGTTACAGAATATTGCAGTATTTACATTACAGGATACCACAGGGACAATATGACTCAGTTAGACAAAAAAATGAACATCACCCCAAAATGGGTAAAGGGACTTTGAGTCCTTCACTGGGGAGAAGTTTAGCATGTTTTTGGATGTGTGAGAGATGATTTTATTATGTTTCAACCTGTCGCATTTCTCATTGGTTAAGGTGCCAACTATCACAGAAATACTGAGTGTCAGATGGGACAGAGAGTCGAAGCAGTCTAATCCAGCCAGCACTCACATGAGTTGAGACAGAACTTTGCATTTGTACACGTGACATAATTCAGCATCCTTGAAAAGCAAGTGTACCAGCAAGGTTGAGGGCATTTGACATCTGTGTGCTGGAGGATAAATAACCAAATGCCACTTGGGGGAACTCAAGCTCTCTTAGCCTTCTTAGAATTCATAAGCAGTGGAAACTTTTCGCTGATACTAAGGGAAGGGTTTTGTGTGTGTGTTGGAAGTTTCCGCGCAGAAATGGCTTTTGGTGCCAGGTGACTCATTTTTAAACAACTTCCACATTCGGCAGATGGTGATAATGCCAGTGCTTAGCGATAGAGCTAAGTAAATCAGGACGGCATGTTTCCACACTTCTCAGATGCTTATTTCTAAACATTATATAAAAACCATGTCTTAGAGTGCCTCTGTCTCCAATGAGCCACAGAGCCCAAGCGAGGCTGCTGCCTCTGCAGTCCGTCTGGCCCTCCTGTTGGAACGCTGCAGTGGAGCCCACTGACTGAACCATGGAAAGATCCAGACACTCACTTCTCAGATGCTGAAAACATCGGCCACAGAGTACACTGACCACAGACACAGTCTGTCTTGGTCATTTCTCACAAGAATATTACCATACTAAAAGGACTGTCAAGGCTTCGTCAAATCCCCATGCATTCCAGACAAACTGAATTGTGAAATCATAGCACCTATGAGAAAGAAGGAATCTGGGGATAGAAGGAACTTCTGTGAGATAAAAGATCATCAAGGCGGGGCAGAAGTAGCTAACTTTTTACCCTACACTTTATGCCCCATCCCATGGTGCAGAGTTGAAGCTGAGAAGTGGCTGCTAGGGAAGTACTACATTGCCCAACACCCCTTCATTTGTGCCAGGCTACACGACGAGCGCTGGCCAGTAGAAAGTGAGCAGAAGTTGTGTGCGTCACTTCTGGGCCAAGGCAGTTAAGGAGAGGGTGTGCCATTTCTTCTCTCTCTCCTTGCTCCTGGATGCAGAGGTCTCCAAGGGGATGGCAGAGCCATGAGATGAGACAAGCCTGGGTCCCTGAATCACCACATGGAGGAAAGCCACCAGAAACACATTCATTAGATTGTTATATGAGGAACAAATACATTTTTACTGTATTAAGCCACTGAAATTGGGGGTTAAATCATTATAGTAGCTAACACTTCCCTAGATTTCCATCTCCTCAGCTCCAGCTCATATTTTAATTCTTTTTACAATTTATCTTAGAAAGATTAGTAGAAATAACCAGAAGCAGTCTGTCTAAGGGTAAAGATCACGGACATTGGTGTCAGGCAGACTAGGATTTGAAGTTCATTTCCAAAACTAAACTAGCTGTGTGCTTTTGGGCAAGCTGATGAACTTCTCTGGGCCTTGGTTTCCTCATGTGTAAAGTGGGCATAATAATAGTATTCATGTCATACTGCTTGCTGTTCAGAGACATAAAGGAGCCCATCCACGGAAAGCACTAATAATATTCAAGACATGGAGGCTTCTGTTCTTATCGGCAGCATCCTACAAGAGGTCATTACCACCTGTGCTGGTGGTAATATTAGAGATCGATGTGCAGGTTTTGGTTGTAATTAGTCATTTTCCAGAGGGTCAGAGGAACAGGGGTACAGGTGGCTTCCCTAACTAGATACCAGAACCTTAGAAAACTGGGTGGGGTGGTGGATTGGAAACAGGTCCTAGTAAACCAGATACCAGGAGCCCAGAGAGAAAAAGCGTCAGAGTCTCTGGGTCCCAGCACACCTTAGCAACGCCCAGGGCCCTTTGCTGGGGAGGAGGTGGGAGCTGTTTACAAGACCTCAGGTGAGGTCGTGTGGGATTGAGTGAGGCAAGGGCTGTCAGCACAGGGGTCCTCACTGACTGGGTTGCAGGAAACGGGGTCCCCTCCTATGGTTCCTAAAGAAACCCCAGAGATGCTTTCAGGTGACTTTGAGGAGAGGAACTGGCAGCACCAGGAGGTCCGGGAGGAACGCTGCTGAAAGGACGAGTGAGATGGAAGACGACAGGGCAGGGCAAGTAGCCAGAGGTCCACTCTCCCCAAGGGAATCAGTGGTCCCCTGGCTGCTATTCCTATACCTGCACCTCCAGTTATGCTTTGGGCCATGGGGCCGTCTCGCTGTGTCGTCAGCAGAAGTCCAGGGCCCCAGGTCGACCTTCTGATGTCCCCTCTGTCACCCACCGTCTGTGAAAGTGGTCCTCGTTTGGCGTCAGGAGTCTGAAAGAAGACTTTCCCTTTCCTTCCTTTGGCTAGAGGCTGATGGTGGCAAAAGCAAAAGCAGGTGTTTAGCCCAGAACTGCTTCAAAGAAAGATAAAAACAGCCTAATTCCTGCCACCGCTGTGGGCAGCGAAGGGAGGAGCGGAAACTCATAGTGTTCCCGTAAGCAGCTACTTCAGGCCCCCTCTCTGAAGAGAAAGGAGGAAAGAAGAAAACACAAGCAGAAACTCCTGTTCAGCACCTCGGGGGTCCGCACCGGCTGACACTACGGGCCCAGACTACTTTCTCCATCTGCTTTCCCTTTTTTGGGGCTTTTGTTTTGCTGCCGTGATTTTAAGTGTTTGAATTGGAACAGATTAGCGGAGGGTGGGGACGGGTTTCCACAAAGTAAGGGAGAACCGAGACAATTTCAAATACAATGTATTTTCCAGATTCTTGTCTTTACACCAAAATAAAATATTGATGCTGAAACAAAGGAAGGAAGAAAGAAAGAGCAAATGAGGGAAGGAGGAAGGCAAGGGGTGGGGGGAAGGAAAAGAAGGAGAAGGAGCCCTTCAGAGGATGTGCTTGTCTTGTACTCTGGTTTTCAGCACTCCCGAAACTGCTGAGCTTGAAGACAATGAGGCCGAGTTAGTGCATAAGGGACCACCTGAGTCTCTCCACCTGAGGCGGCCCATTTCCGCTCTGGACGACACTACTGAACATATACTTCATCGCGAGACAAAAATCTCTCTGCCTCTATTTCCCATCCCTGGTCCTCTCCTTGTCAGGCAAGGGCAGGCGGAAAGGGTGGGCTTTGTTGGGGGTAACACCCGGTAACCCATCACAGTGGGGGACACAAAAACGCTATGTCATGGGTTTTTCTCTCTCGGAAGGATAGCTGTATCACAGTACAGAGGGGTGACATAACACTAGCCCACATTTTTTGAGTCCCCACGTCACACGAAGGCTGGAGCTTTACAACGCCACACTCCTTTCTCCTCACAACCATCTGCTGAGGCGGCAGCGTCATGCTGTTTTTACGGACAAGAAGACAGAGGCTCAGAGATCTTAAGTACGAGCTCAAGGTCACACGGTGGGCAACTGGAGAAGCTAGAGCTTAAACCCAGATCTCCTGACTCTAAGCCGACACAGTGAACCATTTCAAGAGAATGGCTCTTGTTTATCTTCACAGCATCGTAACCCCATGGTTTAAAATATTAACCTCCTGCATCGACAGCCGTGATTAGTTTAATTACATGGTACTTTGTGGTGTTCTCCCTAAGTCACCGGTAGCCCTCTCCGAGAAGAAGGGAACCCCGTGGGAAAACAACAGAAGCCCCGATGTTGTCCTCACTCAGGACAGAAAGGCATGAGCAAACATCTGTCCTGCTCCCAGCAGTGTCAAGCCTCATGCCACGGTCCTCTCCCTGAAACTTAGGCCAAAATCAGAACTTCCTTCATTCCCTGTTTCATTCACTTGGAACAGGCCCAAGAGAAGGTTAGCCAATCCAAGAGTCTGAGAAAACTACAACCGATTCCTCTGGAAAATATGCTAAGCCGGAACAGATTTCTTCAATGTGCCTGGTGGGTGGCTTCACAGGACGGGGGCCAAGAGCATATCTGCTTGGCTTTGCCTTTGATTATTCATTGACTGGAATGACTTTCTCACCATAAGCTGATGCAGACTCCTGTCTCAGAAATGGTGGGGAGAATATCAAACACCACACTGACTGATTCATTTCCAACAGAAGGTTTTTAAGAGCGGCAGACCTGTGGTGCTCATGAATATCCCAGGTTTTTCCTTTTGGATTCACGGCAGGAGATTAAAGAAAAATGTAGAGATGAATTTAGTGACGGGTGGATATATGGATATATGGGGGGAGGATTTGGATATATGGGGGTGTATATCCAAACACACATCACAAGCGCCTGTCATGAGCCATGCACCATCCTAGATGTTTTCCCAAATTATCTCATTTAGCTTGCACAAAACGCATAGGTAGGAGTTGTCACCCCCATTGTACAGATGAGGAAACTGAGTCATTTGAACTACCTTGTCCAGTATGGCAGTCACTAGCCATGCGTGGTTATTTAAACTTAAATTTGAAGTCATTGAAATGGAAAACATCCGTTGCTCAGTGACACCAGCCACATTTCAAGGGCTCGACAGCCATAGGTGGCTAGTGGCTCTCACACGGAACAGGGCCGATATAGGACATTCCTGTCACCACAGAAAGGTTCATTGGACACGCTGCTCTGGAGTCCAGAGGTAGAGACTTGCCATTTGCTTAAGCCAAGGCCAGATTCAAGCCCGCGCTCTCTGCTCCAAACCCAGGGTCCCCCACTATCCCACCACATCCATGGCGCTTACGATCTTCTCAGTGAGAGACTTAGTTAGCGGGGCGGCTAGCTGGACCCTGATTTATTTGGTATTCCCATGGCAGCTCATATTCTTGAACTAAAAACTTTCTGCCCAGAAGGGTGTGTTGGAAAATGCTACGAAATGTCCAGCAGGTGGTGCGTGTGTCCCAGGTCTCACCCAAGCGCCCCCTCTCAAGTATTTGCAAAAGCTAGAGCTTGTTTTGTTGCAAGATGGAGCCTAGAGAGAAAATTGGAATCGGGCTCTCTGTCGTTTTCTCTCTCTCCCCTCCCTTCTCCCTCTCAAAGGTCTTTTTATTATCACTCACAGACTTTGCAATAACGATGTTTAAAAACTGGAAAACACAGCCACCTTTCAATGTCAACTCTTTAGGCTTTAAATATACGTGGATTAGTCTGAAATTTATATCTCCAGACAGATGCGTCCCTGAAACTCTAAATGTATTTATCCAGCTGCCTACTTGGTATCTCACTTGGGTGTCAAAGAGGCATTTCAAAATGGATTTGACCATAAAACAAATCCTCGTTTTCCTGACCCCTTTGCTTTCCTAACTTGTTCTTCACCTATCTTCCCTGTTTCTATAAGTAGTACCACCATCTGCACAGTTACCCAGGTCCAAATGCTAGGCATTGGCCCTTTACTGGTGGTCCCTTTCTTACATACAAACACATACCCGCGTCACTTCATCAGCAAATCCTGTTGGATCTATCTCAGAAAGAGATCTTGAATGCACTTCTTCCCCTCTCCACAGCACCACTCTCTTCCAAGCCATCGCCTGGGCAACGACAATGGCTCCTCACTGGTCTCCATGCTTTGACCCTTGGCTTTCTCTCACTCATTGTCTAGATGGTCATTTAAAACCAAACCAGAACAAGTCACTCCCTTTACAATAAAATTCAAACTCCTTATCATGGAGTCCTTGTCTGCCTACAAGGTCTGGTCCCTGCCTGCTGCTCTGATCTCACCTCCCAGGACTCTCCTGGTTTGTCACTATCTTTTGTGTCTCTTGTAGTTCCTCAAGCACACCAAACCCTCTCCTACCACAGGGCCTTTGCACGGTCTGTGGTCTCGATTCAGGGGTCACCTCCTCAGAGAGGCCTTCCCCGATGATGCTACCGAAAGTGACCTTCTTCTTCTAGTCTCTAACCCAAGGCTGTCCAAACTTTTTTCAACGTTTTTCACCAAGGGCCCTATGCGGTAAAATACACAAACAGCCGGGCCACTCACTCGAGGTGAAGTACGTATTGCCTCTCCTGGTTTATTTAAGTAAACTAAATATATTTTTGGAATTTGCTGCGGGCCAATTAACAATGGATAACCGCGGGCCGCAGTTTTGACATCCCTGCTCTAAACCATTGCATTGTTTCTATCCTTCAAAACATTTACCCCAATTGTAAGTGATGTTGACGTTGTTTCCTTATTTGCTCACCTGTGTAGTGTTGGTCTCCTGCCCTGGAATATAAGCTCTTGTTCCCCACTGAAATTTGAACTCAAATCTACCAACTCCAAAGTTCCAGTGCCTTTCGAAAGAGGAGGAGAAATGTATTCATGAGAACTCATACATCAGAAAGCACGCTTTCCACTAAAATTGTCCTCTTGTTTTCCCATCTGCAAAAACACCTTTGGCATTCTTGCTTTGAAATTCCCTTCTGAGCCAAACTACTCAAAACACTTGATCACACAGTGGTTCTAAATGGGCTGCGCACACCTTCGGTGGACACATTTGAAGTCTGGAAGGATGCTCACGAAGTTGTCAATGGTGTTTCCTGTAAGGAGAGAACTTTCGAAACCCGCCATTGCCCCCAACAGTTCCCTCTGGCCGCTGGATGTACAGGGAAGAGCGGTGCTGATTTTCCACTGGAACGCACCAACACGGGCTTACCCGCTGGTCACAGCAGTGTCCACTCCTGTTGGGCTGTATGTAGCCCCACTGTACCAGCTTTTAGATGTTTTCACTGATACCCAAAGGAGGACGCTTCATTTTCTGCTGTAGAGCCTGCCTCTGTATGACTCAAATGCAGTGCGACACACACACGTGGATTCAGTAATCTTACCCCAAGCTCAGGCTGCACATTCGATCCAATTCGGCTCAACACCAAGCGTCTATTGCGTGCCACGTACTGTGCGGGAGCAGAGATGCAAAGACGGATGAAACAATCCTGTCACCTGTCTCACAATCTGCCACCAAGGATATCCTCATCCAGCTTGATCAGCCACCTGAGTCGTGACGATTGGCTCTGAAAAACTGCTGGTTCTTTTCAAAAATCAAAATTTCCCCTCAATGAGCAGAACTCTAGAAAATTCTCTGGAGGGGAACAAATAAAATCCTGTGTTGCCTCTGAAGACAGTTCCATGAGAAGAAAATCAAAAGTCTTTGGAGCAAAAATGGCCAACAAAATAACTCCTTGGTCACCAAGGAAGCTTAGATGGGATTATGATTTATTTGGTGTATAAATTCTGGCATGAAAAAAAAGAGTCATTTCCTTAAAACTGTAGTTCTTAGTTCCACCACAATCCCTTTTTTTAAAAAAACAAATATGTTTGTAACATTACCTTTCCTATCCTGAATTGAAATTCATATATAGTGCAATCTACTGACAAATAATTTCTAAAAACCAATATATTGTTTTAAATGCCATATTTGCAAGAAATAAAAGATATAGTTTATAGTACAATATGTATTTCAATATGAAAGCACTCAGATGATTCAAGAAGACAGTGAGTAGTCAAAGGTCTGCACCTACTTTTCATGACTGCATCTGGACTTCAGAGGAGTGAGACAATATTCTGCTGAACATTGTGGCCCGTTTTGCTTTACGTTTGCTATTTCCAATAAGGGCTAAAGAGGCATACATAAAACCTTCATGAATGAAGGAGCTATCAGTGAAGACGGACACAATTGTGTGGTGCTAAGATCCCATGTGTGGTCCTGCCATTAACAATGTCATTTTCCAAAATGGAGAACAACTCTTGGTCAATTGCTAGAGTTTTCCTTTCATTCATCACAGTAGTGGCATTTCTGGGAAGCTTGGTGGCTATTAAAACCAAGCTGGTGTTTGTATTTATATTTAAAAAACATTTAGGATCTATGCTCGAATAATAATAAACTGAGTTTGTGTAAATGTCTGGTGGGACATTTCAAACCTTGAGGGGACACAAGATGACTCTTTGCCCTGCAAGTCTGTCTCACACTGGCCCCCAAAACAACAAGACACAAGACTTCCCCGTCTCCACCCTCGCACCCTGCAATCCTTGTGAGAACCCAAAGCACCATCACAAGGAAACAGCCCCTAAGGGTGGTACCACCCCCTTTGACAAACACTTCCTTAAAGTCACAACTCTTAGGAGAACTTCAGGTTTTTCAGTCACTCTTTGTGTCACCGCAGCGCCTACTCTGCACCCTGTCACCCCGCTGGGAATCCAAGGGTCAGCGGCGGGCAAGTGGAGTAGACGGAGAAGAAATGGCGATAGTTCTAGAAGAGAAAAAGCCTGCCCCTTTGAGTGACAGACAGGCTGGACCTCAGGCAGTAGGTGAAACTTCAGCTCCAAAGAGCACACAGGGCTGTGACAGGGGGAAACCAGGCCAACAGATGACAGGGAATGTAAGAACAGGAAGATGAGCTGTAGCCACAGCAGAGCATGGGGTGTAGAAAGAGCAGTCCACCCGCAGGATAAGGCCCTGGTCATAGACGTCAAAGGAGAGCTCCAGAAATTCAGAAAGAGAAAGAGAGGGGGCGGGAGGAGTGCAGGGAAGGGAGGGTACTAGTTAAGAACTTGGGCTTTGGGATCAGACAGGTTCAAATCCCACCCTTGCCAAGTGCTGAGAAGTGTGGCCTTGGGCCAGTTGCTTAACTTCTCTGTGACTCAGTCTCCTCATCTATAAAATGGGCACTAATGATAGTCCCTACCGCTTGGGTTGTTCTGGGGATGAGGTGGGATGGCAGGTAAGGTGCTGAGCATGGTGTGTGGGGGGTCTGTAAGCTGCTCAGGAGCAGGATCCTGTCTTCTCCCCTTTGGAATCTGGTGGACTTGTCCCAAGCAGTCACAGATCAACCCTAGTTGAACGAACTGACTAGGAAGGGCTGTGGAAGTTCGCCATTCTCACTATTATGAATGATAATGAGAGAAGGAACCAGAAAATGGAGCTGTGTTGGAAGTGGCGATTTGATTTCTTTACTGGGACACAATATCCCAGGCAGCACCGGTCATAAGAAGAACAAACAGATCACCTGAGTAACTGAGTGAAGATGCCTGAAGTCTCTGAGGGTGGACCGCACTGGTCTGGGTGCTTGGGGGCTGCTGAGTGCCCAGGAAAGGCCGTGCAGCCCCACCATGGAGAAAAGAGAGCTGAGGGGCCAGACAGCCAGGGGCACTACAACACACAGGGAGGAGGCCTCAGCCGGACCCAGAGGAATGCCCCGCTGGCCTGCAGACCTGTGGCCGCACGACACGTAGGGCAGGCCAGCTCTGTCCCCTCTAGGAACCGGACACACCACAGCTAAACATTAGGAGTGTGCAAAGTGAGAGAAAAGTAGGCCAGCCCTGGCTCCTTCCCCTCACCAGCTCCATGTCATGTCACTTTCCCCTTTGCGTTCTGAGCTCCAGCCACACTGGCCATTTCCTTGTTTCTCGAAAACGCGAAGCTTCCCCACCCACATTCCCACCACCCACGTCCTCACCAGCCACTCTGCCTGGCTAATTGCTGCTCACCCTTCAGGCCTCGGTTCAAATATCACTTCCTCAGAGAGATTGTCCCTGAACCCTGGCCAAATATGGTGCTCTCTTTTACCCTTATTGGCTCCAGCCTTGCCTTCTTAGCATCTATTGCAATTACAATGATTGTCCATTCGTGTTTCTCTCTCCCACTAGACTGGACACTCCCGGGGGCAGACATTAGGTGGCGTGCATTACCCCAAATCCTCTGGTGTGTGGCCCAGTGTCAGGAGCAAGGTCAGACTTCAGTAGATGGCAGTGGGAAGGAAATGGATGAGAAGGGAAAGGGGCCCTATGCACAGAGTGGTATGACTGGGTTTGTCCTGAAAGAGAATCAGATCCATAGACAAATTCAACTCTTAAGGAAACCAGGCCATGGACATTCCTGGTTGAAGATGCATTTTGCAGCTATTTCTCACCCTATTCCAAGTACTACCTCCCAGCAAACCTTTCTGTCCTCCTTTCCTCTCCAGCCCAGCGCTTGTAGGAGCAAACTCTTTGATTGATTTCCCCACCCTCCCTGCTGTCCAGCCATGTCAGGTGTGCAATCCCTTCGATCCTACTGGTGAGAGGTGTTCGGCACCAAATCCCAGGCAGAAGTGAAAACTGGAAAATAGATCCCTCCCTCCCTCCTGTGTCCTCCACCATCCTACCTCCACCTCGCAAACCCCCACCGAGCTAAAGTCTGCCAAGCAAGACACCCAGCACCATTTTCTGGTTCTTGGGCAAGAAATCATAGTTCGTTTGTAGAGATCATTTCATTCTGTGTCTTTCCTTCTGCATCCCCCCTAATGGGAAGCGCAGATCCTTTTAGACGCTTATGGGGTACAGGCAGAGAACAGTTGGCCCCAGAAGTCCAGCTCTTCTTGAAAGCATGGAAATGGCTGTTTCCCAGGATTTCACGTCTAATAGTTACTCACCTCCAATGACAAAGCCATCACTCTGAGCAACGACTAAGCTAGTAAATGGTTTACACACACGACTCTGTTTAATCCTCCTGACAGCTCTATGGAGCAGACGCTATTATGGACTTCATTTTACAGATGAGGCAAACTGAGACCCAGCAAGTTGTAGTAATTAAGTAATGGAGTAACAATAGCAACACCAGTGAGACTCATCAGAGCAAAATGTTCAATGAATGTTAGCTATTACCGTCGCCATTATTTTATTATCCCTGATTTAGTAGTATCTTGAAGTGGGGAGAGGCTATCCCTCGGAAGAGTCTTCTCTGCTCTTTGCCCTCTGCCTGGGGTCTGGTCACAAAGTGTGTATGACTCAGGCGTCTGTCAGCTGAGGTGGCCTGTAGCCGAAGTGCTCAGTTCCCCCTGGGTCAAGGTTGCACCATAATATAGGCCCCAAACGAGCACCCAGTAGATTTGAGATGCACCCGTGAAGGTGACAAACCCAGCTTCTATTACGGGTTCCTAGAACTAGGCTGTGCCCCCACATAGAGTCCTGTTATGATTCACACAAAGTGAGAGCCAAGTGACAAGTTCAAGTCTTCTTGTTTTAAATATGCTGACCTGAAGGGACCTTGGGAGAATGGATGGTGCATTTTTAACAGCAGAAGACTCCTTCAGAATACCTGGAGCTGTTTCAAAGAGGGGGGAAATTATACACGGATATATCTCAAAATGGGCTAGTCATGTCAAACACAAACCTTTGTGTGTGTGATTTTCTTTTTTAAATGTGGCAATTCCTTATTATCAAGAAGCTGTTATCTGGGGGAGAGGTCACTTGAGAAGGGGGCATGCTAGGATCAGCAGCTCATGTAGAGCGGGAGGCAGTTCATGGATGGAGGGAACTCCATCCATGTTGTGGGGTCATTTGGACCTGGGTTCAGATTCTGATTCCACCACTTACTAGCTGTGTGACGTGGGACAAGGTTTCTGTAGCTTCTCTGGACCGATATGGGAAAGCCATGTCCATATCCACCTTGTAGACTTTTCATCGGATTTTAAAATGAAATCAAGATCTTCAGGTGGACAGAGGAAATAGGCTATAGCAGTTTAGGAGCATTAAGTTTGCAACCAGACCTGAGATAACATCCCACTTCGGACAGGGCATTTAGCTTCCTTGAGCTATTTACTCATCTCTAGGAAAGCCACCCACCTCTGAGGGTTGGAGTAAGAATATGTGTGATGATATAAGCAAGTGCTTCACTCAGTGCCTGGCCCTTAGCAGGCCGCCAAAAAGGGTCGTGCCACCTGTCAGGTGAGGTCAGGACCAGGCTTCTTTATGATGTGGCCAGAGGTCTGAAGTCGAGTGGCCAGCCTGGAGCCTGGTAGCAAGCCACTCAGGGAGGGCTGCGGGTCCAATGTGGAGGTCATGTCACATGGCACTTCACAGCTCTCCCCCCCAGACCCCAAAGAGCTGCTTGCCCCATCTCTCTCCCCCACCAACTGGATTCTTAGATTTGGGTTCTTAGGACATAACTACGTGTCTATCTGCAAAGGCTGGGGGAATGGCTGAATTTTAAATCAATGCCAATGTTTCTTATATCGAGACGAGGCTAATCAAAAAGTTGGTGGGTGGAGGGTAACAATAGATTTTTGCCTCTGTCCTGGAACCATGGAGAGGTGCCTCAAAGACAACTGGGCCACATTCCTTTCCTCGGTAAATTTAGTCATGGATAAAGTTGCCGATGAACACACCTGCTCTTTTTGCCTTGCCCAAAGCAGGCACTGCCCCTAGTTAAAAAGGGATCTCGGGTTGACGTCAGTAAGGGAATTCAGTGCGATCACGGAAATCCTATTTGTACCAGGGCTGATGGCTGATGAACCGAAAGCCGGGGTTTACCTTTACCTCCTCTGCTTTTCCCAAAGGCCTTGTAAAAAAATGAATTCTGGGGCCGGCCCGGTGGCTCAGGCCGTTGGAGCTCCGTGCTCCTAACTCCAAAGGCTGCCGAGGTTCGATTCCCACATGGGCCAGTGGGCTCTCAACCACAAGGTGGCCAGTTTAATTCCTCGAGTCGCTCAAGGGATGGTGGGCTCTGCCCCCTGCAACTAAGATTGAACACGGCACCTTGAGCTGAGCTGCCTCCTGGATGGCTCAGTTGGTTGGAGCGCGTCCTCTCAACCACAAGGTTGCCGGTTCAACTCCCGCAAAGGATGGTGGGCTGCGCCCCCTGCAACTAGCAACGGCAACTGGACCTGGAGCTGAGCTGCGCCCTCCACAACTAAGACTGAAAGGACAACAACTTGAAGCTGAACGGCACCCTCCACAACTAAGATTGAAAGGACAACAACTTGACTTGGAAAAAAGTCCTGGAAGTACACACTGTTCCCCAATAAAGTCCTGTTCCCCCTCCCCAATAAAATCTTTAAAAAAAAAAATGAATTCTGGCATTCTACTCTGTAATTGTACTTGATGGCTAAACAGCCAGGCCAAGCATAAGAAGCAGGACTTTGGAGTCAGGCAAACCTCTGTGTATCTAATGCCTCATTTCTTATCTGTGAAACAGCACTAGAAAACCTACCTTACAAGCTCAATGTGAAGGTTCAGTAAGATCAGATGTCTAAGGCAAAATGGTTTCACCTCTCACCTCCCCACACTGACCTCTCCCTTCCTGGAGCCGGGGTCGGCAGACACGGTTAGTTTTCTACCCAACTGTGATTCCATACCCCTTCTATCTTAGAAACAGAACCCCAGTTTGGTTCACTCTAAGTGACCATGTCCTTTATTTTGGGGGCAGAAGAACTGGCCCGTAGGCAATCCTAGGGAATAAATCTTGTTTCATTTAAGCCAGTCCTGGCAGTCCCAATCCTCCTGCCAAGCAGGCAGTTGCACAAGAGGACATGACACAGTTCTGGCCAATGAGATGGGAGAAATCTGCTGGGGGCGGGGGAGCCTCTGGGAAGGTTTTCATTGTTTTAAAAACGGGATATGAGACAGACAGATTTCCTTTTCTATCTCTGAGTGTTGTCATCTGTATGCTGTTCCCCAGAGAAAGCAACCATCTTCAGACCGAGAGAGCCATCCTGTGAGGTTAGGGCAGCAAAGCAAAGCTGGCAGGGCAGAAAACAGAAGGTACCTGGGTGTTGGATGCTGGCACTCAGCCAATGAATGAACCAAGCCTGCAACTCTGATATTTAGGCCCCTTGTTATGTACGATAATAAATCTCCTCATTGTTTTGGCCACGTCTAGTCAGATGTTTTGCTATACACAGCCAAAAGTACCCCCATGGTGGTGACCAGGGCTGTTTGCAATTATTTGCCTTCTCTTTTTCTGGGCATATGATAGGGTTGTACTTCTCTACCTTCTTTGACACAAGGTACAAGTATTTGGCTTGCTTCAGCCAGTGAAATGTGAGTAGAACTGCTATGTGTCACTTACAGGCAAAAGCTAGTTTGTGCCAGTGTCATTTTCCACACACTCTTTCCCTCCATCAAGGAAACACGGATGGAGCCTCCATCAACTTGGGTTCCCCAGGGACTAACAGAGACTCCTGCAGCTAACATCACACACGGCGTGAGTGAGAAATAAACTTAGTTGTGTCAAACCAATGAGATGTAGGGGCTGTTTGTTACTGCAGCACAGCCTAGCCTTTCCTCACTGATACACATCTGAACTGGTACATTCAACTAATAGAATAGAAACTTTAGCAGAGAAGGAGATGGGAGGTATAAGAGATTTTCCAGAGAAGATTTATCTTTGTGGTGTGAAAAGTCAGATTCCTTTCTAGATAATTCACTCTAAGGCCAGCCTACTGTACAGAATTCCTATCTCCTCCCCATGTTGCCTTTAAGATCCAGGCCCCATCAGTCAATAGAACTAGACAGAGAAGCCACACTAGAGATTAAATGAAAAAAGAGGCCAGACCCTGGGTGGAAGGAAGAGAGTAATGAGAGTGAAGGTACTAAGGGAGCATGGACAATGGAGAGAAGGAAAGAAAAGATTCAGGTGACAGAAAGGGAGATCCCATTGGGCTCCTAATGCGTTGAGACCCAAGGCCTTGCACTTACGCAAGTAGCTAGAAATGGGTTGACAAGAGTAGAGAAGTCACTCCTGAATTCCTCTGTGCCAGCTTAGAATTCATCAAACCCAAAGTAAACAGCTCTTCTAGTTAGGGTGTGTGTAGTTTGGCTAATAGTTAGTCCATTCACTAATAGATGGTGTATTAGTTTGTTATGGCTACCATAACAAAACACCACACACTGTGTGGCCTAAGCAACAAATTATTATTATTTCTTCACAGTGCTGGAGGCTGGAAGTCCAAGATGAAGATGCCGGTCGGCTTGGTTTCTTCTGAGGCCTCGCTCCTTGGTTTGCAGATGACTGTCTTCTCTGTATCTTCACAGGTGTCCCTGTGTGTGTTTGCGTCCCGATCTCCTCTTCTCATAAGGACTCAGTCAGATTGAACTAGGCCCCACCTCTATGACCTCATTTTACATTAAATTACCTCTTTAAAGTCCCCATCTTCAAATACAGG
Source organism: Rhinolophus ferrumequinum (assembly GCF_004115265.2). Taxonomy (NCBI): domain Eukaryota; kingdom Metazoa; phylum Chordata; class Mammalia; order Chiroptera; family Rhinolophidae; genus Rhinolophus; species Rhinolophus ferrumequinum. The sequence goes on along the minus strand of NC_046300.1, from coordinate 4,975,137 downwards.
TACCGTCTGAGGTACTAGGGGTTTGGATTTCACCATCTAAATTTGATGTGTGTGGAGGGGGGTGGACAAAATTCAGCCCATGACAAGTGGTAACATCCTTCCTTTTCACAATGAGAGTAATAGTGCAAAGATTACATATGTGACATGCCTGGCACTCAGTCATTCCAACAGAAGGTAATTATTAATACTGATGGGTTGTTTGACCTTCTACAGGCTCACAAATTCCCTAGGCTGGCACTAGTTTCTTTGCTTCTTTGTGACCTGCACAGCCCATGGTGGCATCATGCACCTGGCACTCAAACGATATAGTGCAGTGGTTAACGGCATGGGCCTTAAAGCCAAATATACTCAAGTTCAAATTCTGACTTAGCCATTTAAGCAGCTGTCACTAAAATAAATGACAGTTTGGGAGCTGGGAGTAGCACCTTCACCCAGCCACCCCCTCCACTCACCCATTGCTGGGCAGCGGCGCCGAGGGCTGGGGAGACTGGGCAACGGCAGAGACTGTCTTGCTCCCACCTCGGTTGCTGCTTTTGCTAAGAAAGCACCCAGGACTCTGATGGCATTTTCATTCAAGATAAAAGTGCTCTGCTGCTTTTTTGATTAACTGAACAAATTCAATTGATAATTTCAGTGACCCAGATTCAAGCAATAACATCTTTCTTTGGAAATATGTGGTTTCATCAGCTTCTTATGTTTTAGGGGAAGGAGGAAATTTGTTCAGAAGAGATCCAAGATGGCAGCGTAGATAAACACTGTGCCTGCTTCTTTCCATGAACACATTAAAATTACAACTAAATTATAGAACAATCAACGTGGAGAACCACCTAAAATCTGGCTGAACACAGTTTTATAACTAAGGATAAAAAGAAGAAGCCACATCGAGACTGGTAAGTGAGGGATGCAGACGTTAAACGAGCTGGCCTCAAACCTGTGTGCTGGTTGAAAATCAGGAGGGATATCTCAGCCATGGAGGCTCCCCCCAGAGGAGCAAGGGACCCCAGCCCAACACCGGCCTTGTTGGTTGCAATGAAAGTATGCAACCATATCGAATGGTTTCATTGCAACCAACTTGATCAAGTTGCAATATCAAGTTGGTTTCATTGCAACCAACTTCCGAACAATCTTCTGAAGATTGTTGGTGGCAACAATCACTGCAGCATTGTTTACAATGGCCAAGATGTGGAGGCAGCCTGGGTGTCTGTCGATGGATGAATGGATAAAGAGGAGGTGGTACGTATATACAATGGAATATTGCTTGGCCATGGAAGGGAATGGGCTCTTGCCTTCTGCAGCAGCATGGATGGACCTGGAGGGTATTGTGCCGAGTGAAGTGTCAGACAGAGAAAGACAGATGCAATGTGATTTCACTTATATGTGGAATCTAAAGAACAAAATGAATGAACAAACAAAACAGAAACAGACTCATAGATACAGAGAACATTTTGATGGTTGCCAGATGGGAGGGGGGTTGGGGGTATGGGTGAAAAAAGGGGAAGGAATTAAGAAGTACAGATTGGTTGTTACAAAGTAGTTATGGGGATGAAAGCTATAGCATAAGGGATATAGTCAATAATATTGTAATAAATATGTAGGTGTCAGATGGGTACTAGATTTGTTGGGGTGATGGATGGGAGGGGAGTTGGGGGGCAGGGTGAAAACATGAAGAGATGAAGAAGTACAAATTGGTAGTTACAAAATAGTCATGGGATGTAAAGCATAGGGAATATAGTCAATGATATGGTGATAACTATGTATAGTGCCAGGTGGGTACTAGACTAGTCGGGGGGTGGGGGTTCAAGTCTTAAATTATATAAATGTCTAACCACTATGCTGTACATCTGAAATATAAAATAATATTTAATGTCAACTGTAATTAAAAATTTTTAAAAGGGGGGAATATGAAGGGGGCTAAGAGGTCTAAATTTCCAGGGATAAAACAAATAAGTCATGGGATGTAATGTACAGCATGGGGAATATAGTCAATAATATCGTGATAGCGTGGCACAGTGTCAGATGGTTGCTGGACTTATCATGGTGATCACTTCTTCAGGTATATAAATGTTGACTAACTATGGTGTACACCTGAAACTAATATAATATTGTATGTGAGCTATATTTTTAATAAAAATCTTTAAAAAAAATAAAATTAAAAAAAAATAAAATAAATGATAGCTTGGGCAAGTCACTGAAATTTTGTACGACTGTGTCCTCCTCAGTAAATTTGGTTTGTAATGCCTACCTATATTAGTTTCCTATTGCTGCTGCAACAAATTACCACAAATTTAGTGGAGTAACACAAAAGACATATGCACATTTATGTTCATTGAAACATTATTTACAATAGCCAAGAAATGGAAACAACCTAAGTGTCCATCAATAAAAAAGATGTGGTCTAGATATATACAATGGAATATTACTTAGCCATAAAAAGAATGACATCTTGTCACTTGCAACAACATGGATGGGCCTTGAGGGCATTATGCGAAATGAAATAAGTCAGACAGAGAAAGACAAATACCTTGTGGTTTCACTTATATGTGGAATCTAAAAACCAACATAAAACTCATAGACACAGAGAACAGAAAGGTGGTTGCCAGAGGGGAGGGCGGTTGAGGGTTGGGCAAAATTGGTGAAGGGCATCAAGAGGTACAAACTTCCAGTCCTGGAGGTGGAGCGTACCGTGGTGATTGTGGTTAACAAAACTGCATTGCATATTTGAAAGTTGCCAAGAGAGTAAATCTTAAATATTCTCATCACACATGAAAATAAAATTTGGTAATTTTATATGGTGATGACAGTAACTAGACTTATTATGTGGATCATTTTGCAGAGTACACAAATAGGAGTCATACTGAACACCTGAAACTCACTCTGTTATATGCCAATTATACCTCAGTAACCCTCACCCCCCACCGCCGCCACACACACACACACACACACACACACACACACACAAACTTATTACCTTCTGGTTTTAGAGGTCAGAAATCCAAAATTAGTCTCACCGGGATAAAATCAAGGTGTCTACAGCGCTGTGTTCCTTCTAGGGGCTCTAGGGGAGAATTATTTCTTGCTTCTAGAGGCCACGTGCATTCCTTGGTTCACGGCTCCTTTCCACCTTTAAATCCAGCAATTGCGTCACTCCAAACTCCTGTCTCACACTCACGTCTAAGGACCCTTGTGATCATAGTGGGATACGCCAGAATCATCTTGCAGCTCAAGGTCAACTGATTAGTGACCATACTTTCATTGCAACCTTAGTTCCTGTCTGCCACATAACTTAACACATTCCCCGGTTCCAGGGAGTAGGATGTGGGCATCATTGGAGGTTCACTATCTTGCATACGACACTACATCTCAGAATTGCCACGAAAGCCAAATGCTTATTAGGGTTAGGATGTGTTTGGCACAGCGAGTGATCCATGAACAACGTTCTTTGCTTCTTAAGAACTCAGCCTGTGAAGTTACTCACCGAGGTCAATATCATATGGGAACACAAGGGCCTGTGCAAATGAGACTTACTTTGCAATTCAGGCAGAATTGGTTTTGGCATTGCGATGCCCAGGATCACAGCATCTTCTAGCAAAAAAAGAGATGCTATACATAGAACTTCAAAGCCAACTCTCTAATGTGACCAGGGTTAGCTGCGACCTGAAACTGTCTCTAAGTGGCAGAACCCAAAGAGGTTCAGCATCTTGCCCAAGGGTGCATGGCTAGTGCAGGGTACAGGGAGGAATGCAAGCACAGCTCACGCCAGAGTCTGATGCACAGGTGAGCCCAGGCAAACACTCACACACCACAGACCTAGGTTCTTTGTGACAGCAAAGCCTCCAAAGAGCCTGTCTCTCTGCAACACAGCTGGAGCCGCTGCCTTGCTCTCAGCCCCCAGGGTCCAGACTGAGCCAGTGACATCACATGCAAGGGCCCAGGCCTGCAGGCAACACTGGATTCTTCCTGCTCTGATTTCCCTCAGAGAAGCCATTGGCAGTTCTCACAACAGCTCCCCTCATGTGGCAGCAGTGGCAGCAGACTCCGAATATCAACCACACTTAGGAGCGAGGGATGGAAGCATATGTCAGAGCCGGAGAGAGGAACCAAGTAACAGCCTTCTTTGGGGAGGGAGAGTGTTTTCACAGGCAGGGCTGCTTTTCCAGTGAACTTCTCCTCTTCATTTTTGACTCCACCTGCTACCAGACCAGATGGCCCCAGCTAGCCTTTTCTTTCACAGGCTTCAAATAAAATGCAAAACCCTCTGAGATGTAACTAAATTCCACCCACTGACACAACTCCCTCTTTACCCAGGTGCTCTGGAAGTCACAGAATTTGACACCTACACAATCTGACATCTCCGACGGGGAGGAGGCGGCCCCGAGTGGGCGCGCAGGCTTTCACTGAGCCTTTTGATAAACACTTACTGGGCTCTCCCTAGGTACCCAGCATCACGCTAGGTTTGTGGATACAGGTGAACTTGGCAGCAGGGGCCCCTGCCCCCTCAGGAGCTTATAGTCAACATAAGATCATTCCTTTTCACTGAGAGGTGCTCTGAAGGAGGAATAAGCGTGATTGAGGGTGTTTATCAGAGGCAATCAGGGAGACCTTCACGCAAGAGGTGATGCATCAAAGCCGCAACGGGAAGGAAAAGTAGGTGCTGTCCCCAAATGGAGAAAGAGAAGAGCTACTACAAACACAGGGGCAGCATTTGCAAAAAAGCCTGAAACCTGTCAGACTGTCAGTGTCTTGGGGGGAACAGAGGTACACAGCAGCTACAGAGAGAGGCAGACGTGCTGGAGCTCCTGCCCGTGGTGAGAGATCGGGAGGCTGCAGAAACATTGTAAGCAGCAGAATGACACAGCCGGAACTGCATTTTTAAAAATTAAATGTATTGGGCTAATAGCGGATACTAACACTATTTAAATTTCAGGTGTGCCACTTTGTAGTATAACACCTGTACACTCTATTATGTGTTCACCACCCAAAGTCTAGTTTCCTTCCATCACCATATATTTGACCCCCCTTACCTTCTTTGTTGTCCCTGCACCTCCCTTCCCTTCTGGTAACCACTAAACTGTTGTCTGTGTCTATGAGGGTTTTTTTTTTTAAGACTCTTCTAATGGACATCTAATCAGGGGCAGAGGCAGAGCTAGGCCTCGAACTCAGGTCTCCGTCTCCCTGTCCAGTGCTCTTTTCACCAGCCTCAGGGCATGCGCCTGGTCTCACCATCTGTGTTTGAGGAACCTGTTCCATTTGTGCCCAAACCCCTTTACCCACTTCCCTGTCTCCTGCATCGTCAGAGGGAAGGACATCTCAAAGTGCAGGCAGGCCCACTCAGATGGCCGGTGCCAGTCCCAGCTCTCTTATCTCTAGCTGTGAGTCTTGGGAAAATTAATTTAGCATCTTTGCGCCTTGGTTTCTCGTGTGCAAAATGATTAAAAAAAAAAAAAGTCCACCTCAGATCATTGTTACGTCAATTTAAAAAGAACAATGCATGTAATGTGTTTGACCTCAAATCACTACTCAATAGGAACTCTTTTCATGGGAACTCCTGGGTGGGGGGTGGTCAAAGGTTTCTGTTGACGTTTTCTGTACACATTTTCTTAAGGACTCCCAAGCTGGAAGCAGCCACTGCTCTTTGCTTTTCGTTTCCCCTGCGAGCCTTCTGTATTCTGGGACAGGGAGTGTGAAACCCAGGCCTGACAGTCATGGTGCTGCCCCATGGTGAAGGGGTGGGTTATGTATTCAAAGGAGGCCGATTATAAGCCTGGCCTGGGTCCGTGTGCAGATGGTGGGAGCCAGAAGTCGTCTCTTTGCCACAGTGGAGGCTGCTGTCTTCCATGTTCTCCAGAGGCCAGCAGGCGGGTGTACTGAGAGACGACGCAGAGCTGAGGGGCACAGGAACAGAGGGAGCTTGGGAGCAGCACCGAGCCCTGAGGCCATGGGTGGCACAGCTGTTTTTCAATTCTGTGAATTATCTCAACAGCCCGGCAACGTTCTCACGCGACCGACTGCCTGTCTTGCTTTAGCCAAGCTGAGTGGAGGTTTGACACTTGGAACCAAAAGAGTTCTGACAAACTGTGTACGTGTCAGCGTCACAGGCGATTCTGAGTCACCAACTTAGAGCCTCAAAGTTCAAAGAGGCTCAAAAGGTCATCCAGGACAGTGACTTAAACAAAAAAGCAACAACAAAAAACCACTTTGGTTCTAAGTAGCAAAATCTTTTTGCCAATCTTCAGGAACCCAACTATATAAAACATAAGAGAGGAAGTACTGTTGTAGCTGCAAGCGTGTGGGAGACCCTCAGCCTGGCCCACGGCCTCCGGAGTCTATCCACCTGCCCTTCATCCATCTGAAAGTTAATCAGCTGGTCCGACCTCCTATGTCAGCAATCACCTGGACCTGCGTCTTTGACATCTGCTCATTGAACCTCAGTTGCACACGCCCACAAGGGGCGGCTGACAAACCTCGAGGCGTCCACTTCCGTCTGCAGACGTCTCTGTTGGCAGTAGTTCCTCATCTGCCTCCTGGTAACACTACCCACGGCCCGAGTCCTCTGGGGTGGAACAGAGCTACTTAAATATGCCTTTCCTGAAGACCATTTCCATGGCCCACTTTGTTCCTGGCTTCCCTTCAGTTCCTTCTGACCGTTCCTCATGGGGCTTCATGTCCAGCTGGCGAGATGCCTAAGAGGGGCAGACATCTGCACAAGGTGTGATTTAAAGAGGGAGAAAAAGCAGGAGACTTACAGTGTTTACTTACAACACACACACACAGAGGTCTATGGGGACCCTGTTACTTCCTGTATGTGGCCTTTTCCTGCTGCCGGGTACTGCGCTCAGGGCTATGCACACCTCTGGTCTGCCTCTTGTCCTTTCTCTTTTAGTCCTCACGACACACCATGAACTTAGGGATGATTTTTATCCCCATTTAAAAGATGAGGCCCAGACGAGTTAACAGAGCCGGCTCAAGTTCAAGAGCTCATATGGGATGGGTCTGGGATTTGAACCCAGAGCTCAGCTGACTCCAACGCTGGAGCTTTTAGGTGTATTTCTATCAGAAGACGTGGCTCTCCTTGCTCTGGAAGAGGATGAAATGGAGCACTGGGAGGATAGCATCAAAGCAGATAATATTTTGCAGAATTTATATCACAGTGGTCAGGACACAGGGTAGACACGTCCTTTGCAGGTAAGCCTTGGAGGAACTTCTTGTTAAACATCACAGAGTCATTGCGAGTTAGAAATGATTTAATCTGTTATTTGAGCAAGCAATCGAGGAAGGCGTGGGTCTCTGGGGTTGGAAGGACGAGATGTGACTGTGAGACCAAATCGATTTCAGGTAACCCAGCTTCCCTTTCCTCTTGCCCATAGAGATTCTTTCAGCTCTTTCCCAGCCCGAACCCCACTTCTGGGTGCCACTGTGCTCGATCGAGGAAGAGAATCTGAGGAGCAGCGAGATGGAGGAAACTGCTTTGACCACCTTGAAACCTGATGTGTCACCAGACAGGGAAGTTGGTCTTTGCTCCCTGCTGCAGAGCTTCAGTGTCACATCAGTGTTCTATGTTGTCTTACAATGTGCCAAGTATACACGGTGACAGTAATAATAGCAATACTATTCCCGATGACTTTCATTGAGCAATGCTAAGTACAGGCACACACACATCTCGTCCACACTGCAGCATGCCTCCCAAGCAGGGATCGCTACGGTCCCATTTTAGCAGATATGACTGCTGAGGTCTGGGGAAACTGGTAGCATGTTGAAGCTTCTTGCCCGAGGTCATCCATTTGTAAGCAGCATGACTGAGAGTTGAACTCCGGCAATCTGACCTCAAGCCCAGCTATCTTGATATATTAAGTGAAAAAAAAAAAAAGCAGATTTCCAAACAGTGCAGGATATGACTCAGCGATGGAAAGGAACCATTGTTATAGGCAACAAGGAAGAATCTCACAATAATTATGCAGAGTAAAAGAAGCTAGATAAAAGTGTACACGCTGTATGATTTCATCGACATGATACATTCAGTTGATAAAATTCTAGAAAATGCAAACTGCCCGATAGTAAGAGAAAGCAGCTCGGGGGCCGCCAGTGGTGGGGAGGGGTGCGGTGCGGGTGGGGCTTTTGCAGCATGAGTAACCTTGAAGGGTGATGGCATTCATCCTCGGGGTGGTTTCCCAGGTATATAAGAATGTCAAAACTTATCAGACTGTATACTTTGAATGCACATAATGTACTGTATGTCAATTATGCTCAATAAAGCGTAAAGAACAATATTCGGCAAGATTCTGGGTTTTTTTAAAAAATTAAAACCTGTATACATATATGCATGGAAATGTCTATGGATATATGAGCCGTGTTTGTACGTGACTTAACATGACTCACAAGGCCCCGTGTGACCTGCTCCCTGACCCGCCCCCCACCATCGTTTCTCACCACTGGCCCCTCCACCTTCCCTGCTGGGCCAGAGAATCACTTTCACTTGCTTTTTTTCACTTGCCCAATGCCCTCTCTCTCCTGCTGGTGGTCTTTATTCTCACCGCCGCGAACTCACCGTGCACCATCTCTCCTCAGTTCACACCCCTTGACTCTATAGACTTAAGAATGTCCCTTCCTCTCTCAGACTAAACCTTCCCTTTGGCATGTGGTACTGTAATGGTTTAATACTTTTTCTCTACGTTGCCTTGTAAGTTCCATGAAGGCATAGACCTCCTGTCTCTTGTTCACGGAGGATTCTTAATATGTAACACCAAGCCTGGCACACAGTAGGCTTTCACTAGACCTGTGTTTCAATGAACGACCAAAACACTATTTAAAAATCTTAGTAAGTACTACTCACTAAAACTAACATATTATGAAGAAAAGCACACAAGATCAATATTCTCCAATATACAGCCAGCATAACGTTAAGAATGATTATTAAAATAAGACGGCACATAGCAGTTGAGAATAGAATACTTAGAGTCGTTCAGACATCGTTTTACCAACTGCCTGCCAAGTTTTCTTCTCTGTATGATGCGGACAGTGCTATTCCGTCATTGTCAGGCAGTTTTAATCAGGTAAATAGCATTGTCCTCAGACCAACGGAATATCAGCTGTCACCGAGACCTCCCATGTATCTGGTTCTCTTCTTTCACAAAGCATTTCTCATAGTACCTCACTCACCCCTTGTAGGAACCTTGCAGGGAGGTGACACCGATGTTATTATTACCCGTTTTAAAAGGAAGCTGAGGCCCAGAGAAACTAAATGACTTCACTCAAATGGCAGGTACAGGGAACAGTGGTACCAGGAGGAGATCCTGCAAAGGGTCAGCACCCTATGGAGGGGACCTGCTGGGGTCTTGCCTGCTCCTTAGACAGTAAAGTGACTGAAGGCCCCTGCCTGCCTCCCCAGGCAAGTCCAAGTTTTTCTGGCGGTTCCTGGGACTCTGTTCTCTGAGCCAAAAGGCGAGTCCTGCTCCCACCATTTTATCTCAGTTGCACCTCCCCTCAGGAGGCTGATGGCTTCTGTGTGCTCAGTCCTAGCAGCAGGTACAACACAGCCTCCTTTCCTGGAGTGCCTGCCTGAACCCCTCCACAAACTCCCTCACCTGGCAGAGGCAGAGTCCTCCCTTCCCCTCACCCCTGCCCCCCTCCCACAGTTACTCCCCTTTCTGTCCCTCACATTTTCTGCTCCTCTTTCACCTCTCTCTGGACTGCTCTTTGCCCACAAGAAAACGGAAATCTCCTTTGATGGGGCAAAGCACTTTACCGTCACCCTACTCTCCCTTTGCTCACGCACTTGTCTAGCTTTGAGCTCAGCCAAAGAAAGCCCCCCATAACCTGGGTCCTACCTTGTTTATCTCAGTGCTCTGTTTGGCCCAGCACAAAAATCTGTTTGATTGTTTAATTTTCTTCCTGACATTTTACAAAAACAGATACATTTCACATAATACCCGGTTTCAGGCTTCTCTCAGAAAAAATGGGAAGATTCAACAAGGGGTCCTCAATCACACAGGGCAGTGACCAGCTGGAGTGGAACAACGGCTGCCCCTTCACGAGGCTGGGCTGCTCATATTCACCAGAACCCCCGGGCTCTGGGTTGCTGTGACTCACCTGGCTTCTGGAAGCTTTTGAGTTTGTAACCCCTTCTCGGTGGTATACCCAACTGGCAGAGGTTTTACGTCAGTCTTCTTTCTTCCCTTCTGTAAGTGGAAAGACCCAGTATAGAGATTCATTTTTCCACAGATGTGAATTATACTACCGCCCCAAATTAGACAGCAGAAGCAGTTACATGCAATTTGGTTTTAAATATATTTTCCACCCCAATGCAAAAATGTTATATGGCATATTTAGAATCCTCCCCCCTTTCCAAGTGAAGGTTTTTTCCCCAAGACAACTAAAATTCCCATTGTTCAACTCTCTACCCTGTGTTTTGAGATTTGAGGATGATTCTAGCTGATGGCAGAACTGCAGCCAAAGAAGCATAATTCTATATTATGAGTACCTTTCAGCAACGTAGTCCCTAGCATATCTGATTTAATGCTCACTAATTCAATCGCTGTTTACTGTTTGAAGCTCAATGCATATTTTCAAAGGCAGCTCCAGTTCCTCTTACGCCCCAACACCTGTTGGTTTTTTACCTCTCCCGATATGCAAATGACTGACCTCAATTTTTCCCAGGGGTCCTTAGCCCCAAGCAGGGAGGTGCTGGTTCTCACCGTGAAGACTTTCTCTCTGCTGACACTGAACACCATCTGGTTTGTTTTCACCTCAGGGGTCCCCGGCAAGCACCACCTTAAAGGGCCAGAGCCAAGCCTAGAGCAGCGGTTCCCAAGGTGTGGCCCCTGGACCAGGCAGCACGTGTAGCACGTGTGGTCTTGTTAAACGCAGGCTCTCAGCCCCACCCCAGATCTACTGAACCCAAATTTGCATTTTAACAAGATCCCCAGTTGACTCATATATAAATAAAACAAGGTAATTCCTTTAGTGAAAAGGACTGAGAAGTAAATAAAAGGGAGTGATATGACAGTGACGAGGCATGGCTGCTTTACATACAGCAGCTGTTCTCACGGTTTTTTGGTTTCAGGACCATTTACATTCTTAAAGACTGTTGAGGACCCTGATGAGCTTGTTTATGTGGATTATAGCTATCAGTATTTGCCATATTAGAAATAAAACGAATCAACTTTTAAAATATTGTTAATTCACTTTAAAATAATAAACAATACAAATTAACACATTTTATGAAAGGAGTCGTATTTTCTAAAACAAAAATAATTCACAGGAAGAGCGGCATTGTTTTACATTTTTGCAAATCTCTTTAAATGCCTGCATTAATAGAAGACAGATGGACTCTCAGGTCTGCCTCTGGAAGATGGCAGGTGGACTCTCTGGTCTGCGTTCAGACTGTTGCAGCACCACACGTCCTGCCGTCTTCCGAAACCTCCACTGCACGCAGGAGAGACAAGTAGTGAAAAATGTAGTACTGTTAGGCAAACCGTTTTCACTTTGCGTCCCTCCTGAAAGGGTCAGGGTCCAGATCCCAGTTAGGACTGGTGGTGTGATGCAGTGATGGACAAAGTTCTCACAGTGAGAGCATGTAATGCAAACCTGCTACAGGAACCCGCTGTGGGAAGACCTCACTCAACAGCATGGAGATTGCGCAACGCAACTTCCGCTCTCGACGTGGTCCTGGGGTAGCTGCGGGATTACGGACAGGTCCCTTGTCCTGTCTGAGCCGGTTGCCTGGTCTGCTTTACGAGGAGGGTGGTCTCTAATATTCCAGCCCCCGCCCCACTCTCCCACCCCCACCACACCCAGTACCCGGGAGGTTCCAGCGGGAACGTTAGGGCAACTCTGTCATTTGCCCAGCAGAGGGCGATGGAGACCAGCCCTGGCTGGACCACTTCCACCCCGAGGCCCTTCGCTGCCACCCTACCCAGACACCAGGTTCCCTTGTGCCACCAGGTATCTCGGGCAACCTAGGCCGGCCCCGGGGAGCGACTGGGAGCCCGAGGGCCTTCACGTTGACCCAAACGTGGTCTGGTTGGAATGAGCGGACTCTCCTGGGAAGTCTGAGAAAAGTAGAGGAAAAAATTGGTTTGGGTAAAAACATTATTTTCTCGCTCGGCCTTTCGGTGAGGACCTACCCAGGAGCTGAGGACTCCTCCCGGGAAAGCCGGGAGGGGTGGCGGGAAGGCGACAGCACTGAGCCCTGCGCCTGCCCTCCCCGGGGCGCCCGCCTGCGGTACAGAGCTGCGCTGCCTGGGCGACGTCACCACCTTCCCAGAAGAATCCCACCGCCGGGGGCTGGGCGGGGGCGGGGGCTTTTGGTGTCCGAGGATGACACCACTCGCTCGCCGCGCCTTCTGGTTCACCTCTGTTGTCATGGAGACGATAGCATCCTGGCAGCCTGGGTGAGGCCAGCCCGCCCCCAGAGTGACAAGGAGCTCGGCCCACTTAGGAAACCACTGGCTCAGGGGCGGCGGCCCAAGGAAACGGGCTGCGGGTCCAAGATCCTCCCCTGGGGACGCCCTGCCGGGCCACCTGCCTTAGGGTACCGGATTATCAAGGGCTCAAAGCCCTCTGGCCCCAGGGTCTTAGAAACAACCCTGAAAAATATGGAAGCCCACAGACAGCAGGTGCCTGCCAGAACTGGCTTTTTAATCCGCTCAGGATTTTTTTTTTCTTATCTTTCTTTCCATGGAGCAGTTACTTATGATTCTTTTCAGAAGATTCGCGGGCTTCATCACTTTCAGTGGAGCAATGTTTGGTTTAAGTCACTTGGGCCGGCTCATATTGAGCATCTAGACTGTGCCAGAAGAGAGGGGACGCTAATACAGTACAGCCCTCGGAGCTGAACACCTACCGTGTGTCCCCCAAAGGACGGCCGAGCCCGACCATCAGCTCTGATGTGTCTTTTTTAAATTAATATTAAGACCTGGTCTTACTTTACTATAATATAAGACTCGGTCTTATAATATAATATAACATAATATTTATAACATAATATTTATAATATAATATAATATAATATAATATAATATAATATAATATAATAATACCAGGTCTTATGTTAATTTTTGCTCCAAAAGATGCATTAGAGCTGATGGCCCAGCTAGGTCTTATTTTCAGGGAAACACGGTAGTTGCAAGATTGCGCAGACATGAACCCATTTAGTCTTCACTATAAGTTTAGGAGGTTGGTCTTATCCTATTATACAGAGAAGGGAACTCAATATCCAGCTAATCTGAAACCAGCCACGAAGTTAAATCAGATCTGACTCCTAAACTGGAGTTCTTAACCATTACCAGGCAACTGCTTAACACACCAGTTAAAATGGCAGAGACCCTTGGTCTCTGACATCGATGCCTTTTTACTACTCTGAGACCATTTAATCTTTAATTATGTGTTAACAATTGAGAAGGTCAGGGCGAAAATACTCCTAAAGAAGGAATAAGAAGTGCATAAATAATATAAACGCAGCTAACATTGATCGAACGCCTGCCATACGCCAGGAGCTGTGCTAAACCTCCTACGATCGTGACCACATTTCGTGCTCACAATAATGCTATGAGGTTGGTTCTCTAACTTTGGCCCCCACTTTGCAGATAAGGAAATCGAGGCACCAAGAGGCAAAGTAATTGCCCATGTCCCACAGCTAACAGGTGAATAATTAGTCATCAACAGAAGCTTCCCTGGTCACAGCAGGCATTCCGTACAACTGCACGCTGCTTTGGAGAGAATGAGGACAGGGAGCTGTGTACAAACACCCCCCAGAAAACCTCACCTATTTGGACCATTTCCATCCAAACTGCATGATAATTTGGAAGCAGCCTAGGGTTAGGGTTTCTTTTATCTCCCTGGCAAAAAAGTTGCTAAGCTAATAGTGTAAACAAGGAGAGAACATTTTTACAGGATATTTTAGAGTTTTGAAAGCGCTTCTCTATGAAGATCTAATGCCATCTTCACAACACTTGTGGGAGGTTGTCAAAACTGGTCATCTTAGTCCCAATGTACAAGTGAACTCCAAGAAGAGAGGACTTTTTAATTACTAAAAAAAACAAAGGTCTTTAACAACCCACAATAGCCAAAGGTAGAAACAACCCAAATGTCTATCAACAGATGAATGGATAAATAAAATATGTCATATACACACAATGGAATATTATTCAACCTTAAAAGGGAATGAAATTTTGACACATACTACAACATAGAGGAATCTTGAAGACATTGTTAAGTGCGATAAGCCACCAACAAAAAGACAAATTTTGTCTGATTCCACTTATATGGGGTCCCTAGGACAGATGAATTTATAGCAATTGAAAGTAGAATAGAGATTACCAGGGGCTGGGGGGAAGCGGCAGGGGGAGTTTTGTTTAATCGGTACAGAGTTCCTGTTTGGGATGGTGAACAACGTCTAGAAACGGATGGCGGTGCTGGTTGCACAACACTGTGACTGTACTTAATGCCATTGAATTGTACATTTAAAGATGGTTCAAATAAATTTTATGTGTATTTTACTATGATGAAAAATTTTTTTTAAAAAAAGAGGAAACCTCTTTAGCCCTCTCCATTTTTATTTCACTTTTTCTATTAGAGAGGAGTTCTCAACATAAGACCCATTTTTGTCTTTGCAGGGTCGCTGCCTCCATTTGAAAGTAAGGAAACGTCACACCTTTAAAAATAGCTCAACATCATGTGTTTTCGCTAAATACAGGAGACTGGTATTCCCCTCAGGTATTCCACATGAGCAAGATCTGACTAGGAGTGGGGAGAATCGGGGCTGAGTCACTGGTTGGGCAGGTAAGGTCACCATGGGGTGACCTCTGCATGGAGCAGGCTCTCCACCACCCACATCTCCCATCTTCTCCCCTCAGGGGTGACCAGGTCACCAGCCAGCTTAGCTGGAAGTCTGGCTGCTCTGGTGTGATGTTCAGTGGGAGACATTCCACTTTATGACTCAGTGACTCAACATCCCAGCAGATGGGTTCATGAAGCTTCTGGTAACCACAGCCAGTTCTGAGGTCGAGACCCTGAACTTCCAGGTCATGTTCTACGAGCAAGAGAGGGAAGACATACAGCCTCAGGAAGGGTGAGGAGAGAGCTTTCTTCTTTTGTTGGAATGTTAAGTATCTAAGAAATGGAATGATTTGACTTATCTTGATTATCCTGAGTAAGACAACTTAGGAGAGTGGCACACAGAAGGGGACAGTAAATATTTGCTGAATGATTCTTACCTTGGAGGAGTTGAACGGCAAGAACAATTCTCAACTATGAATAGAATAATATATGTTCCTAATTAGGTTTCACCAACTCTGGTTTTCTCAAAGAGGCACCAGAATTGGAGCTTGATGTATTTTCATGGAACTGATACAGTTTTCGTGTGGACAAGGCTGGTATTGACACAAAGAATCATGATGTTTATGTAGGTAACCCGGTTATTAATAAGTGGTAATCAGAAGGGACTTTCTTGAACATGTTTTTACACTCATCTAGCAACCATTAACCGAGGTACCATATTTATAAGATGAAAGAAAGCAAGAAAGAGAAAGTTTTTGATTTATTTGTTTTGCCTTTTTCCTGTTTAGTCTCTACACGGTTGAGTCAATCTGGTATGGTTTAAGGTACGTGAGCCTTAGAAGCAGAGAAGCCTTGTATTAGTCAGTCAGGTACTCTTGCAAGGGACAGAAACTGAATTCAAATCGGCGAGAGAGGGGAAAAAACCCCAGGGGATGGCTTCAGGTACAGCTGTATCCAGATGCCCAGATGACAGTGTTAGGGACCTGTTGTTCTGTATTTCTCAACTCTGCCCATAGGTGATATTTTTGATTCATTTTTATGGTACTCACCCTCATAAATATGACTGTCACCCCAGAGGACCTTACTTGAAAGAACTCTTCTTTCTCAACAAAAATATCTCACAGACTGAGAAAGAGATAAATGCTGTTTCCAGAATAAAAGGGAATGGTTGCCGGGCAGGCAAAAACAATAAGTGTCCACTCCCTGTGTGTAAATGCATGCCTGCGGGAGAGAGGCTTTACAGTTTAGGTGCCACTTGCCTGGCTCGCCAGTGAGTCAGCCTGGCGTGGTGAAATGTGTGTGCCCTAGACTCAGCAGACCTGAGTCGAAACTCTCGCTCTTCTCTAGCACTATGACCTCCAGCAACTCACTTAAAAGTAATCATGCTAATAACCAATCGGGTTTGAAGACAAGTGCTGGGTTCTATGTGTATTACGTCCATTACTTGACGGCTCTGAAAAGTTATCTGTAAATTACCCATCTGACAGATGGGGCAGCTGAGGGCCAGAGGCGTTAGGTGACCTAAGATCATCAAAGCTAGCGAGGGGCACTCCAGCCCAGGGACCTCTCAGTCAAAGTGGCCTCTCTGGGCCTCACTCTCCTTGCCTGCAAAATGGGTATGAGATGAAGGAGAAAAAGGTGGCAGAAGACCAAAAGGAAAAGGAGAAATAACAGTAAAATGGCCACGACATACTAAGCATGCAATAAATCTAATTCTCTGCATCTGTTTTTCCACTCTTTTCTTGCCTTGCTTCTTTCTCAGTTTTTTTCTTTTCCTTTTTTTATTTTTTGGTCACTTCATGCGGCCCTGGCTTTTCCTCCCTCCATCCCTCCCTTCCTCTCTTCCTCCTGTCCTTTTCCCCCTTTCTTTTTCCTTTTTTTGGTCTCTTTTTAAAGTCCTCACCTGGTATAGGGTGATATTTCCAAATCTCCACTGCGGCTTTATTCACCCTCATAGATATGGTCATATAGATATGACTGTCACCCTAGAGAGACCCACAGCGTGAACCCCAATGTAGCCCTCTTGCTGTTCTGTGGGAAGGGGAAACCAAGGAGAATGGGGTTCCCTTCACCCCAGCCCGCTGATGTCTGCCTGCAGGTTGTACTCAGTGGTTTACTCTGAACTCCACTCTGCCTGGTGGGACAGTTGTGGGGATCCTCCTCTCATCACAGTTTTGGCTTCAGCCCTCTCCTGACCTCTCTGTTACCCCCTCCCGCCTGCCCGGGGAGCAGGCCCAGGGGCCTGATGAAAGGGAAAGGAAGTGAGCCCCAGGTGAAGACTGCCTTCAGATTGTGAGATAAGCACCTTTAATTCGGACGTGTTGTAACTAGAAATGAAGAGGAGCGGAGGTGCTTTACGTGTTTTCTGGGCTGGTGGTAGGGGGACGGGGGCAGGGGCTGGGCCCTGGGCAGACACAGGGTGAGATGTAGAAGGTGGCCCTCCTGAGGAAGGACAGGTGTGAGGGCAGGAAAACAGGGAACGCGTAGCTCCTGAATAACCATTTTATAATGTTCTGGCCTTGGGGACAGAAGTCCAACAGGTGACAGAGCCAAGAGGGCTTTGTCCCCCCACCTCCACCCTATGGCCCCCACCACACACACTCCCCCACGACAGCTCATGAGTGTGTGTCGTGTACACACGCACCTCCTGATTTGGAGTGAGGGCCTCACCCCGGACCCAAGCCCCTCAGGCCACTTGTCCCCCACCTAAAATTGGGGCCCTGAAATTGTGGCAGTGTCCCTGGCAGCAGACACTGCCTCCCACTCACCCCTCCCCAACCTTGGGGGGAGGCTCTATAAGTCCAGGGGAGCCTGGGCAGGGAGGAGACGGGGCACGGTAAAGCTTGCACTTAGTAAGTTCTACTCCAACCCCCCCAAAAAGCGTTAATAATCCTCATTCCATCGTCAGGAAGCTGGGACTCACGGGTTAGTTAGCAGGAAGATACAATGTCTGCTAACTGAACTGGGATTTCATTTCATGGACTCAGTCACCCCCGAGACGCTGCGTGGCTCCTGGGCGCTGTGACTTCCTGGCCCAGGGCTTCTGGAGCTTTAACGAGTCAGCAGGTCTGGGAGGGGCTGACCCCGCGTTTCTGACCGTTCCTGGGCGACAGCGCTGCCCCCACTGGGACCACACTTTGCACAGAGGCTCCAGTTTCAGACTGTCCTGGTGAGTTGGGAACAGAGTCCACGAAACGACCACTCAGGCTGCGGTGGCGGGAGGCATCGCATTGCGCTGCCTGAGTTGACATGTGCTGTGGGTACAAAATGCTCGCCAGATTTTGAAGACCTAGTAAGAATGAGATGAAGTAAGACATCTCTTTAATAACCTTTTGTATTAATTACATACAGAAATGAAAATACTTTAGATATACTGGGTAAAATAAAATATATTTTAAAATTTATTTCGCCTGTGTCTTTTTACATTTTTTAAAAGTTTTTTATTGGGAAACAGTGTGTTTCTCCAGGGCCCCTCAGCTCCAAGTCATTGTCCTTCAATCTAGTGGTGGAGGGCGCAGCTCAGCTCCACGTCCAATAGTCGTTTTCAATCTCAGTTGCAGGGGGCACGGCCCACCATCCCATGCGGGAATCGAACCGGCAACCCTGTTGTTCAGAGCTCGTGCTCTAACCAGCTGAGCCATCGGCTGCCCCTCCGGCAGCTCAGCTGCAGCTCATTGCCCTCGATCTGGTTGTGGAAGGCGCAGCTCACTGGCCCATGTGGGAATCAAACTGGCAACTCTTGTTCGCTCGCGCTCTAAACAACTGAGCCATCTGGCCACTCCTCTTTTTACATTTTTTTTATGCGAGTACTAGAAAATTTAAAATTATGCATGTGACCTGTATTATGTTTTCATCGACTAGCTCTGGACTGGAGCAGTGGTTCTCAACCAAGCACAGGAGGTATTGCTCCCCAGGGGATATTTGGCAATGTCTGGAGACATTTTCGGATGTCATATCTAAGGGGGTTGCTGCTCGTGTCTAGTGGGTACAGGCCAGGGATGCTGCTAAACATCTTACAGGGCACAGGATGGCCCCTCACAACCGGGAATTATCCAGCCCCAAATGCCAAGAGTGCCAAGGTTGCAAAATGCTGGTCTAGAATCACACCAACGGTCTCTGCAGCAATTTTATTACTTGTCTGTTTGTTGTCGTGTCCCCCTACTAGAATCTGACTCCCAGGAGACCAGGGACGTCACCTGCCCGTGGCTCCTAGAACAGTGCCTGGTATGAGGTAGGCTCAGCGTTCTGTAGTTACATTGAGTATCTCTCTAACCACCTGAGCCAACACCAAGGTGGTTTGAATTCATCCGTGCAAATTAGCGCAGGCCACCTGCCACGGCCCCGCAGAATAATGCAGTGAGACCACTCCACCCTGCCAACATGCTAGGACGAGACAGACTCCAAACATCTTGGCTGCATTGCCCTCACAGCTGCACGCTAATCAATCTATCAGCAGCAGAGATGGGAATTGTTTCTGAAGGGCTCCTCAGACCTCTGCAACCAGCCCGCCCTGCCCTGGCAAGCCTTCCACGGACCAGACTGCTTTGGTTTCCACTGCCTTCATTTACCACCCGTGGTGGCTTCAAAGGGCTGGCTCCAGCCCGTCTGAGGGGCTGCCTTTCCTCAGTTGCTGGGCCCTGGAAACCCAGACCCAGGGTTTCTAAGGAAGAGTCATCTCTCAGCCCTCTCCCTTCACAAGAAGCTGGTGGGTGGGGAGGGTGAGGCCAAAAGAACAACTTGGGTCCACCCAGGGCGTGCAAAGCAAAGGAATTGGGCAGATTAATTTCTCTTGTTCAGATAACTCTTTAATCTTCAGTATGAAGTCTTGAAAGCCATGGTTCTGGGTCTTCTCCCTTTCCCACCCTTCACACCCTGGGGTGGGGCCCTCTATTGATGGCAGTCTGCGTTTGCCCCAGAGCTGGGCTGTGTGACCTTGGGTAAGTGAGGGAAGTGCTCTGGGTCTCAGTTTCCCTTCTATAAAATGGGGGTGGGGGGAAGAGAGGAGTTTGAGTTGTGCAGATCTTTAAATCTTTCAGTGTCTCCCTTGAGTCTTCAAGAAAAAGCTGAAGCTCCTTAGCAGGGCCCAGTTGTACTCCTGCCACCTTTCTGTCTCCTGACCTGCAAGCCAGTTCCTTGCCCCGTGTCGTGAGGACCGCCCAAGCTTCCCCTGCGATGGCCTGCCTTTGGTTTTGTTAGTGTGCCTTGTTCTCCATGGACTTGCAGTCTCTGGACATGCCATTCTGCTCTTCCGTGGAGTTTTCTAGAGCAGGGCTGAAGAACATGTGTGGTGGGTCACATGGCACGTGTTGACTGTGTGCCCTTGGGCAAGTTACTTATAGAGTTGTTAACAACAGTGCCCAACATCTGGAAGGCAACCAGGAAAAAAGTCCTGCCATCATTATTAACATTTCTGGGACCCGTTCCCACTCATTTCTTAGGAACCAGCTCAGTTGTCACCCTCTTTCAGGAAGCCTTCCCTGATTCCCACCTGCCAGCAGAGGTAGCTGCGCCTCTGGGTTCTGACTCACCCGGGACTTACCTCTGTCACCACCCTTATCACTTGTGTGGTAACTGCCTGTTTACTTGTCTTGCTCCCTCAATAGATTGTCACTTCCTCTGGTCAAGAGGTTGGAAACAGACCACCTGCTGGCCCAAACCACAGGTATGCTTCAGATGGACTACAGGGCCATTGGGAAACATTTCAATGGGATGCTGAACTTTGGAAATAGAGTGATTCACTAAAAAATAAAGTCTACGAAAAAAATCTAAAAAATAAAGTCTATTGAAACAATAGGATGATTTCACATAAAAACCTGGGTTTCCAGCTTTTCTTGGAAAATCAGAAATTGCTAACACAAATCACTATCACCACAGGCACCTGCAGGAGTGTCACTTTCAGGCAGGCAGCTTGCTGCAGGCCCAACCCAACCCCATTTACTCACACCCTCTGCCCCAGAAATAAGGAGACGATATAAGCCTAGCATCTAAATAGGGACACTTTTGAGAATGAAAGGAGAATGCAGTTTATAAAGATAAATCAGCAGGACGACCCGGGAGAACGGGGGCACACACTCCCCTAATCATAGCGCAGGGTCTTGGGCATCTTTCCGTCCCACGTCACACACTTCCTGCCACGTAAATGCTCAATAAGTGATAATAACTGCACTGGCATTTTTTGAGCATTTGCTTCATGTGTTAACTGATGCTGTCCTCCCAAGAGCCCTACAGAGTGGGACTACCGTCTTCATTTTGCAGATGAGAAAGCTGAGGCATGATGTGTCAGTAACCTGTCCCAACTGCACACATAGGAAGTGGGAACCAAGGCAGTCTGGGTCTAGAAACTATGTTTTGGGAAACCAAGAACTAGCTATAAGATCCTTCCCAACTCAGACCCTCTGGCTCTCTATTTTTTCCTGTTGTTTTCACCTTTCTTCCCGAGTCTGCCCACCCTGTGGTGCTGCCCTTTCCCTGGAGGACTCTCATGTCTCCTTTGCTCTGCCTCTCTCTCCTCCTCGTCTTTTTCTCCCTTGCGTGCTGTCTGTCTCTCCTGCCTGTGTCTCTCACCGTGCTCCTTCTCGAGTGTTCTCTGTTTCTGTCTCTGCACTTCTCATGCTCTCTCTTACCATCTCTCTGCTCTCCCTTTCTCTCCTCCTCCTCCTGTTTCTTCTCTTCTTCTCCCTCCTTCTCTCCTTGTCGTGTGCGCTCTTACCAACCATGACGACACAAACACTTCTGTGGTGGACGAGTGTGTTTGCAGTAACTCGTGGTGGGTCTGGGCCTGCAGAACTCAGACGAGCCGGGCGCTGTGCTTCCTGCACACTGTGCTGGGCACACCTGTGGACACAGGCACGAGGCCTGCAGCTGGGCGATTCCGGATCCAGGGGATGGACACTCCCTGCACACTCCCAGCCCGTGCCTCTGTCCTACTGCGGACGACTGGCTGGGCAGTGGATGGCTTTGAACAGACAGGCCTGCAGAGACTGACAGGTAAGTAGGACTAATGGTGCCTCTTTCTGTTTGGCGAGAGGAAGGTAACTAGAATACATTTTCCACAAAAGCAAACCCTCCAATGTATATGATCGAAGCACGTGAAACAAATGTGTGTTAAAGGGAGAAGACAACCTTGGAATGTTATCCTGTAGCCAAAGACAAAGGCCACTGCTCCTCAACAAATAAACAAGGAGAAAGGTGAGAGGTAGGGGAAAATGGTTCTCCTCCACCCCACCGAAGAATTAAGGGAAGGCAGGCCAGAGGAGGAAAGAGAGAGGAGAAGGGGAAATAAACAGGAGTACGGTGGCCAAGGAGGAGTGGGTGAGAGAGGGGAGAGAGGGGAAAGGCGGAAAGGGGGTGACATAATTTGAAGCATTTGAGGGGAGATTGCGGCTTCAGGCTCTGGCAGCTACCTGTTTGGCTCTGCCCAGGTGAAAGCACACTCACTGAGGAAGGAGGAGGAGACAAGTAGAGAGACCACAGAAAGGTAGGTCCCCACGCTCAAATCCCAGACTGCTGGGCTCCGCCCGCTTTTCACCTTGGTTTCCAAATGGGTGTTCCCAAGGCCAGTGGGGAAGTGTTCAGACAAAGCTCTGCTGGTGGTGGTGAGTCAGGGCCCCACCCAGCACCCCCCCACACGCCGGCCCCAGGGGGGCCTCTCACCCACGGGTGTGGCAGCTGCTGGGTGTTACCGATGTAACACAGAGTGAGGCAGAGGGGCCTGGAATACATTCCCACTGAACTGTGGCCATAGGGTCCAGCTCCAGAGCCCTGCTGCTTGGTGGCTCCATCCGTTCTGGCCATGAAAGGTGACCTGGCTGGTGAGCTTTTGTGATGTCAGTGTCAGCAGTGCAAGGGAAACACAAACAGCCCTGCAGAGTGGGATCAGTCATTGCAAAGGCCTGTCACCCAACAGTTTATTACCCACCCCCCGGCCATCGTAAGCCCTGAGAGGGCAGGAGCCTGACTGTGGACCCCACGGTACATATACACCCAGCGCTTGGCATGCAGGCTGGTATGCAGTCGGTGCTTAATAACTGAGTGAATGTATCAGCATGGATTCAAATCTCCCTGCTGCCTCTGACGAGCGGTGTGACCTGCCCGAGTCCCTTAACTCCTCTGACCTCCTGCTTCCTTCCTCAGTACAATGGGATAGCGCCAGCAAAAGTATAGACTAGATGCCTTGCTCCCACCTCCGTAGGGGAATGAGATAGCGGGGGCGCGGGGGTACCCAGTCTGTGGCTGTCCCTCGAACATGGCAGAAATGTGAGTGGAGCAGACATTTTCCGATTCGGAAAGTCTGCAGCCTCTGTCGCTGGTAGTTCCAGGTGTGTCGTACAGATGTCACTTTTTAGGAGGGCATTGTGGTGATGTGGCAAAGAGCACCAATACCTGGGTGTGAATCTTGAGTCTACCCCTCACGCCCTGTGTGATCATGGGCAAGCCACCTCCTCTCTCTGAGCTTGTTTTCCTATGTGTAAAATGGAGGGGTTGTGAGGTTTGAAAGAGATGGATCTCCTGCTGACCCAGCACGTAGAAGATGCCCAGTTCGTGTTAGCCAACCCTGTGAGGCAGACATAATTCTCCCCAGGGTGCAAAAGAGGAAACCAGAGCTGGCCAGGTGGAGAGGCGTGCCTCGTGGCAGAACCAGAACAAGACACCTCGGCCCCAGGGCCCACCACAGCTGCCAGAAGTAAGGACGTATCGCCACCCCTGCCCCCACCTTTTGCCTGGTGGAGAAGTGAAACACAAACCGATCCGTGTCAGAAAGAAGAGAAGGAGCCAGCTGAGCTGAGGAGAGTCGAGTGGCCCCCGAATCCTGTCAAAAACAGTCTAGGGGAAGGTCAAGCCCAGGGCGACAGAGGGTGGAGGCGGTGGGAGGATAGTGTGACAAGAGGGGGACTGGTGACTGAGGTGACAGGGGTGGAAAGCTGGTCCTGAGAATGAGGAAGGAAGCCCTTTATCAGCATTCACAAGAACAGAAAGGGAAGTTGTTTGCATCTGGCCAGATACCTCAGCTGTGACCTCCTGTCACTATGGAGAGGGGTCCCTGCAAAATTCGTTTTCAAAAGTCTTTAGGGAGAAACCACGTGGCCCTGATTCTTAGAAGCTGCCTTCATCCTAATCGAATAAACCTCTCTGCGGCTTGTTGACCAGCACCAGGGGTTGGCCTTCTGCCCGGTGAACCTTTAGCCTCTCACGAGAGTTGGCATTGTCCATGCTTTCAGCCTACCCATTTTACAGGAAACTGAGGCTGGAATCTGGCCTCTGGTCCTAGCTCTGCCATTAGCTGGCTCTGGGATCCCAGTGGTTTCCCCAAGTGTACCTCAGTTTTCCCATCTGTGGGAAGGAAGAGTGGAGGTGTTTGGGCTACATCTTCCTTTTAGTCCCTCTTCTTCCTTTCCCTCCAGAGCAAGGGGTGTGGAATTCTAAGGCAAAGTCACCCTGATCAAATGGTGTGGATTAGTCAATAACCCAGCACTGAGGTCAGCCTCTGGAAGCAATTTAAAGCAGCCCAGGGATCTGAGATTCCAAACCCCCATAAGCAAGCAGAAGTGTTCCCTCCCACACTGGCCGCCTCCCTTCCTGAGCAATTCTGCACCGGTCCTGTGGGTGAAGCAGCTGGGCTTTCCACAGAGCTCGGAGGCTAAGCACGTCATTGGGTCGGAGGCTTAGACCAGGCAGGGTGCTCCGTTGGTTGTCATGGGCCAGGCACGAGCCAGCAGTGACCATCGCGTTCCTCCCACAGCCCTAGGTCAGGCACACACATTGATTACCGTCGTTTTAATATCCACGGAAGCTGAGGCTCAGAGCAGCAACTTGCTCAGGGTCCAGCAACTGCAGGTGACAAAGCAGACACCCAAACCCAATTGGAGTGACTCCTTTTGACAGAGTCAATCCATTCAAGTCAACACTGGGTGATCGGAATATGGGTGATTTTCTGTCTACTTTAATTTAAAACATTTCCCCCTTAGAATTAACATGGATTGCTTGCATTTTAAAAGGGAGTAACCAGCCAAAGCATTTGCAGATAACACGATATATTGTCTGGAATCTGATTTCAACTAATCCTGTTTCTTTGGGGGGGGGGAATATAAATAAAGCAAAATTGCACATGAATTGATCGTTCTTGAAGTTGGGTATGAGCTTCTTTATACTGTTCTCCCCCACTGTGAACTTGTTTGGAAATGTCCATGATCATTTAAAAATGTAATTTAACTTTTATATTTAGAAAGTCACGGATTCAGGCGAAAGAAATGGGCCTTGGGAAGGCCCTGGATTGGCCGTGTGTCGCCTGCCCCCCAGCTGACAGCACTGTAAGGTCACCTGGAGAAGGCATTCATTCTAGCCTCCTGGTTCTGCCTTCCCTGGACACAAGGGCCCTCTTTGCATCCAAGAGAACAATCTGCGCCCAGACTGCCGGCCAAGGGCAGACTGCGGGTTAGGCTTCCGGAAGCCGCACTGTGGTTCGGTGATGGCATGTGGGCAGGGACGTGGCTCGTGTTTGCCTGGTCAGGACCTTTGGAGAATCTCTCATAAATGTTATCAGCAAAAGCACAGTGGCTGCCCACGTGCTGGGACACCCAGAACATGGGGAAGACAAGACCTCTGACTTGCACGTGCCGGCCAAGTGTCCGGGAGTGGCCTCGAGGGCCCAGGGCACAGACCTTCAGCCTTCATCCAGCGTGTAATCGTCCTTCCAGACCCGCTGTGTACAGCCGTCCCCGTCTGCAGTGCTCCTTCCTCAGATAAGGAATCACCTCTCGACTGGCCTTCCTAACGCTGAGTTACCATCATTCATTTATTCAATAATTATTTATTGAGCACTGACTCAATAAATAGCACATAGCAAGCACATAGATAGATAGATAGTAGATAGATGATAAATAGATGCAAGTTGGCGTAGATAACATACAGCACATAACAGACGTGGTCTCCATGCTCCAGGAGCTTCTGATTTCCTAGCAGACAAGTCAAGTATTAATACTATTAATCATTTAATTGTGATTCTTACAAGTGCTTTAGAGAAGGAACTGTGAGGGCATATAAGCAACAATGTGATCTGACACAAGGGGGAAGTGCCAACGACTCAAAAACTCTTCTTGGAGAGACTCGTGTTCAAACTGAGAGCTGGAGATTTGAGGCATTCACTGGTCAAAAAGGGAAATGGGGTTATTCCAGACAAGGGACGTAGCATGTGCAAAGGCCAGGGGTGCCTGGCTTATTGAAGGGGATAAAGGACTACAGTGTGGTCTGTGTAGAGTGAGGAGTCCGAGGGGGAGGGAGCTGGGAGAGAAGGAGCCGGTGGCAGGAAACAAAGGAGCTTGAAGGCCAAGGTAGGGGTGTGTGTGTGTGTGTCTCTGTGTGTGGCGTGATGCTATCCTCTTACACATAAAACGAACACTGGTTGCTGGGGGTCCGAGTGGAGCAGAGCAGGGCACAGGCACCTTCTGCAAGGGCTTGGGCTAGCCCATAGGGCACATTTATGAGAATTAGCAGAAGACACCCCCCTGGGAAGACGCAGCCCTGTCGATCCATGCTTAGGGAATGGAGTCTGGCCTGAATCTCAACCCCCAGTAACTCTGAGCCAGTATTTTTGTGCAGTGAACAACCTATACAACTGTACATTATGGCCATAGGATTCTGGGGAACAGAGAAATCAGAAGACCGTAGAACATTTGTTGATAAATCTGCCTCCTTGCATTCTGAGTTCTTGAGGTCCATATTCCTGTTTGTAAGCTCAGTGCACGTAGGAGATGCTGCACATGTTTGCTGAATGCACTATTCTTTGGACGCTTTTCCTTTTTCTTTAGATTTGCTGTCTTCTCATTCTTTTCTTCTAAATTCGTAATGGCTTCCTTTTACTGTACACCTCAATGTTATGAAGCACCGTATTAGACATTTTGCCCTTTGTATCCTCCAAACGTCTTATCCCCTGTCCATTTCACAGAGACTGGGCCCCAGTCACAAAGCTAGAATGGCAGGCAGGGACCTTTCTCATCCTTGCCAGCTGGGTCCTGCCATGTGTGAATCTGTCAGGTTCTAGGGCCAGGAGTGTGGAGGGCGTATCCTGTCCGGGAAGGATTTTTGTGCACGCCTCTTTAAACTTTGAACCCTAGAATGTCAGCGCTGAAAGGAGGACTCATTTCACAGATGGGCCATCGAGGCCCTGAGAAGGGTGGGAAATTGCTCCAAGTCAGAACCAGAAAAGGACTAGAGACCAGGTCCCTTGAGATAGAGATCAGGAGTGGAGATTAGAAGGGAGAGCCGGAGGGGGAACGGCTCCCTGGGGATGGTATCTGACTGTGAAGGTGTCAGGGAGGCTGCCAGGGGTTAGGGTAGGGCACCAGAGAGCTCGCGGTGACTGTTTGAAGGGAAAGGAAGAAAAGGCAGAAAACAGGACTTCCGCAGGGGATGGGTGGGTCCTTAAACTGGAATCCCTTTGGATCTAGTCTGGCCACAGATTTTTCCAGACACTAAGTGGAATTTCTTGTTCTGGGCCTGGTCGGTCTCGAGGCCCTTGGCCAATAACCAGGACGGCCTGTGCTGACAGCAAGCCACTGCCGGCCTGGGCCCTGGGTGAAGTCCAAGAGAAGGCCTGTTCCCCTTCCCAGGGGCCTCTGTCCCAGGTACCCTCAGAGGGCCCCACTCCAGCTCTCTGTTGGTGCCTGCCTGGGGTTTTCCTGATTCTGGGCCTGCATCACAGCTCTTCTGAGGTCACGTTGCCGCTGGTCCCACCAGCATTGCCTTGTGCTGGAAAATCCCTCAGGGCCCAAGCAACCGTGACCATAGAAGCAGGAAACTGTGACACCCAAGGCACGCAGGGTGTGGGGTTTATTCTTAGAGTGTGGTTGGGAAGGGCGGGGCCGAGTAGGGGTGGAGTGGAATGGGATAGTCAGGAGAAAACAGAGAAATCCAGAAAGAAGGAACCCTCTGAATTTCAGACTAGCTTTTTTTCCCAGAGTGCTGTGTTTGCTTCTGGCCCCAGGACTGTCTCCCTGCCTTGAGTTGCCATGGTGTCTCTTGGAGGACATCTCGGGATCCAGGGTCCAGCTCCTCAATTCAAGGACCCCAACCTATGAAGTTTAGTAATAGTAGCAACGATAATAATATAAGTAATAGTTGTCATTAATCCACACATCCACATTGAGATTAATCTTAAATAGGTATTAATCCCATTTTACAGACAGGGAAACTGAGGCTCAAAGAGCATAAATTGTTTTCCTGATGTCATACAGCTATGTATTTGTCTACTGATTCAACAAATATTTATCGAGTCACTGCCATATGTGGCCATTGTTGTAGATGACAGGGACCGAGCCCGGAGTATGGTCTCTGCTCTCAAGTTTCTCTGTGTCTGTAATAGTGAAGAGATCCCACCAGGAGCAAATAAGCAAATCGATAAGGGAGGTAATCACAGATTGGGATAGGAAACAAGCAGGGCAAGGAGGTGTACGGAGTGAATGTGGTGGTGTCCTAGAAAGGGTGATACGGAGGGCTTGTTTTCAGAGGTGACATTTGAGCTAGGGTTGGATGGGTGAGAAGGTGCCTGAGAAAGGCTGGTCCCAGCAGGACCAACAGTGAGGGCAAAGGGCCTGGGGTGGCAATGAACCTGTGTTCCAGGAGGTCCAAGGACGGACTGAAGGGAGTAGGGGAGGTGGGAAAGCAGGTCGGCCTGGGTCACAGCCTTCTCTGGACCACAGGAAAGGGGTGGGGTTGTCAGGGGCTGTCAGGGGCACAGGCTGGATTTTCATCTGTAAATCCAGGCCTCCATGGCCAGCCCAGGCTCTGCCCCTTTGACCCAGGTCTGTCCTGACTCTGAGCTGGGCTCGGGCAGGGGTGACTCCGCTGGCTCCCTGCTGGCTGTAGCCACCTCTCCTCACAGAGCGCCATAAGACAGGCAGAGCCACTTCTGCTCCCCAGCTCAGGAGCCTGTCTGAGGCAATCAGACAATCAGCCCCAAAGGAAGGAGCAGCCGTGCAAACCCAGGACTCTGCTTTCCCAGCTCCCCGAGGCTTCTCCCTTCCCCCGCCTTCTATGCCCTCACAGCAGAGTCAGCATCACCTGACCTGGGTTCAAATCCTGTAACCACTGTAATCAACTCTCAGAACCTCACTTCCCTCACCTGTGCAATGGGTAACACCTTCTGCTCTCACAAGGTTGTGGGTGAACGTGAAACATGATGGGAATGATATCACCTGACACTGAGAGCTTGCCCTGGGCCAGCACGTGCCAGCTGCCTTCCGTGCATTAACTCACTTTGTCCTCAAACCGACAACACGGGCACTGTTATCAGAGCCAGCTTTGTGGACACAGGGCCTGTGCTCCCATGTGGGCCCTGAGATTCGAAGGTCCCCATACTTGGTTTTATGCTCAGCCATTGCTGTTCTGGAATACTTAATAATTTTTCAACAAGCCCCCCCACCCCAGTTTCATTTTGCACTGGGCCAGGCAAATTCTGTAGATGGTCCAGATTATTATCTATTCAAGAAATGTTTAATGATCCAGGCAGGGTTTAAGGCCCTGGGGGGATAAAAGTGAACGAAACAGATTTCCCCACCCTCGTGAAGTTTACTTGGCGTCACTTGCCAGACGAGGGAACAGAGGTTCAGAGAAGGTAAGTTAGCTGCTCAAGGACACACAGTGATTAATGGGTACCCAAGTTCCAACTCAGAGCTGGTAACCACAGTGCCACCTGCTCTGCAGAGAAGGGCTGGAAGGTGTTTACCAGAGGTAAAGAAATAATCAGTACTCTTCTACGTGCTTTAAATGTGCTACATCATTTAATTACAACAACCTCATTTTAGAGATGAGGCAGTGGAAGCTCGGAGAGGTCAGGAAACTTGTCCGGAGTTACACTGCAGGTAGGAAGCAGAGAGGGGTTAGGAACCCCGAGCTCCTGGCCGCTCCAGCACACTGCCTTTTGAAGCAATCATTCAGGAAATGGTGAATTTTACAATTATTTTAATCATCCTCGTTTTCATGTTTGTCTCGGGATCCCCCCACGCACAAGGCATGACCCAAATCACTAGGTGGGGAATGGAAGAACTAACAAACGAAGGAGGAGATTCATTCAAGCTATGTGTGACATCTAGAGAGCCCCCTCAACCCCAACCACCCCAGATCTGACATGAGTTATCACTGGGCCTTGACACCAGCCGTCTCTTTCTTGCCTTGAGCCAGTGATGAAATCTCTCAGCGCTCAGGATGTAGAAAAGGGTCGTGTCTTCCAGTAAACAGGCCGGGGCTTGAAGGGAGGGGGTGCTGTGGGGAGGAGCAGTTCACAGCGATGGTTATCACTGAGTAAAAGCTTTCCTTTTCCTCCCTGCGTGATGACAGGGCTCCCTCCCCTAGAGGCGGTCACTGCCTAGAGGGTCTCATCTCCCGTGAGTGGGCTGCTTTGAGGAATGTGGGCGTTCCTAGGTCTCTGGGACAGACCCCTGCCCAGAAGAGTACTTTGCATTATCCTCCCTGACGTCTGACGTCCCTGTCGTGTGTTTGTTATTCAACAAATGGTAACTGAGTGCCTACTATGTGTCAGGCACTCTTCTAAGACCTGGGGATACAGCAGAGAATGAAACAGGCAAAGCCCTGTGGTCCAACTCCCAGATGCACCGTGGGAATTCTTGATTGGAAGGCAGACATTGGGAATTTTACCTCATTGGGCAATGGATATTTTTTCCCTCTTAAATATTGAGTTGTGTCTAGGACATAGTTAGGGTACTTTATAACTGTTTCAGGTCAGAGAGGAAATCTGGCCCCTGTGGCTGTGTTTTGGCCAGAGTCAGAAGTTTTTCCTTATGAAAAGGACTCCAGGCCTGGGAGAGGCAAGGCTTGAAAGCTCATCACTTATTTATACCTTCAGGGGGATGAGTTTCTGAGAGCCTATCTGCAGCATTGTAGTAACAGGAAATGCAGAGCTGGAAGACACTAAGTAGAACACAAAACTGAGGAGGTAAACTCACAGACAGACGCTCACACAGCCATTATTTCATTTGAATTCATCACCTGCTTGTTAATCTGCCAGCAAGTCAACTGCTTTATCTCCATCTTCTGGGTGAGGAGAGTGAAGCTTGGGGAGTTTAAGTGAGTGACTGGAAGTCACAGAGCTAGTTAAGACTCAGAGCTACTGACTTACCCTGGAGCTCCTTCTAACACACCTTGGTACAGGGATCACCATCCAGGGAGGGAGGGCGAAGGACATCTGTGATCCCCACCCCTCATGCTGACTTGGTTGTTTCACACACTGCTGGCCTTGCCCCTTCTGTCTCAGGCTTGTCTGAGAAACGGCTTTGGCCTGCCAGGGGCACCAGTCAGTCCAGTCATGTCCCCGGGGCTGCAGCTACAGGTGAGGAAAACGCGGGCAATCTGAAGAGAAGGTAAAGTCCACGAGGGCCGGGACTGCATCTGACCTGGTTCCCTCCGGAGGCCCCAGAACCTAGAACAGTGCCTGACCCCTAGTAGGGTCTCAGGGAATGTCCACTGAACAACAAAACACGGAGCAATGGATTGGGGGTTAAACAGATGATAAGAAACACTTGTGTCAGTTGCTTCATCTATAAACTGGGGACAATCGCTACCTTTCGATGTTGTTTCGATTTCGTGGCTGTAATGCCCGCTCCGTGAGGGCAGGCGTTTTTGTCTGTTTATTTATGCATGGCACTATCCCCAGCACTTAAAACAGTGCCTGCCACGGAGTGAGGAAATATTTGCTGGATGAACAGGTGAGAGCAAAGCATGTAGGTTTCAGTGAATGTGCCTGAATGACAGCACCGTGGTCAAAAGCAGTGACTTGGTTGTCAGGCCTGTTTGACTCCTGGCTCTGCCACTTAGGAGCTGTGCGACCTTGAAAAAAGTCTCTGAGCCTCAGTCTCCCCAGTGCGCATAATGAGGAGAGTCGTGGTATCTCCATCAGGGTGTCCTGAGGACCAAGTGATGTCACGCATGTAAAGTGCTTACCAGGGTTCCAGGAACTAAGAAAATGTTTCAGTGTTATTGAAGTTGTCCTGTGTCTAAGAGTGAGGATGCATTTTTTGTGTGTGTTTTTTTTTTACCCAAGGGCCATTTTTCTCCAAAAGGACTTTTTTCCCTGGGCTTCCCCCAAAAGACCTCAGCAGTTGTTCTCCTGAAAGGTGAGGCCATATGGAA
The DNA here is from genome assembly GCF_004115265.2 of Rhinolophus ferrumequinum. Lineage (NCBI taxonomy): Eukaryota > Metazoa > Chordata > Mammalia > Chiroptera > Rhinolophidae > Rhinolophus > Rhinolophus ferrumequinum. The sequence goes on along the minus strand of NC_046300.1, from coordinate 4,943,226 downwards.
AATAAATTCCTGTTAAAGCCCCCCCCTGAAACTTAGACACCCCTTCAGCCTACAGGCCGGCGCCCCAGCGTGCCTTGGGCGGCCTTGATCCTGACACAGCTGGATTCAGTGTGGAGGGGTGGGGGTGGGGGTGGGGAGGGCTGTGCTGGCGGCCCTGGTCTTCAGCAGCTCTTTGAAGCTGGGATGTGCCTTTTCTTGTCTTGTGGTTGGCAGGGCCTCAAAGCTAACAAGCAGTTCGTTCCCTCACCAGGGTGAAGTGGGTGCTCCAGAGATCTGAAGTGCAGATAAGCGAGTGAAATCTAGTCGTCCAGCAAAGGCAGCCAGCAGATAAAGTGACCGCCCCGGGCTCTGCAATCCCCACTGAGGCCTGTCCACCCTCATTAGTGGATCTGGTCCAGGTCTGGGCGTCAGCCAACTCACAGGCCGGAGTTCTGGGGCCTTCTGGCCTCAACCGTTGGGGCTGGTGGACACCACAAACACATGTCAATTTTTGCCTTAGAAACTTTGGTCATTATCAAGGGAAGATTCTGTGGTTTTGAAAGAAGACCGACGACTGCAAGGGCAGGGGGGCAGTACAGAGGCGTGGTTAGATAGGCCTCTGACCCTGAGAGGTGGGAAGATTCAGAAGATAAAGGAGGTAACGTGCAGGGCACGCACGGAAGCAATTAATGTGTTGATTTGATAATAAGGAGAGTCCAGACCTGTGTCCATCACTTTCTTTTGACCTTCAAAAGTCCTACCCAAGTTTAAGGCTCATTTATAGCCCTCTCCTTTGCGGAATTTTCTGGGGTTGACATTTCTCTGGGCCCCACTCTTCCATGGCTCTCCTCCCCATCTGCTCCTCTTCACTGCAAGTTCTCTTTCAGCACATGGCTATGTGTGTGTCTGTAGTTACCTGGTATGCTTTCATTCATTCATTCATTTGAAAATAGGCAGTAAAGTGCAGTGGTTGTGAGTGTACACAGGCGACAGGCAGCCGGAGGTCGTGCTGACACCAGCTACGTAAGGCTAGGTAAGTGACCCACCTCCTCTCTCTGCCCCAGCCCTCTCCTCTCGAAAATGGGCATAGCGCGGTACCAGCCTTGTTAGGCTGTGACAGTCTGCTAAGTGAGTACCCACAAAGCATTCAGGTCAGTGCCCGGCACAGAGTAAGCCCTTGATAAATAAGACACTATTCTTATTCTTTTTCAGCAAACATTTATTGAGCATCTAATTTATGCCCAGCACTGTGTGTCTAACTATTACTGGGATTTTCAAGATAAAAGATGGTGCCTGCCCTCCTGAGCTCACTCTTTAGACTCCACGCTAACCTTCGGTAATTGCTCTTCCATATCAATGGGAAAATGTCCACTGATGAACTCAGGAGAGAAGGACGATTACTTCCCTAATCAGAGCTTGAACTGCTCAGGGTTACCGCTGTCCTGTGTGCACCGTTTGAAAGACCAAGGCCCTACGAAAGGGTCTATCACTTACACACAAAGTTATTTCTCCCCCCTGAGCCTCAGTTTCCTCATCTGTAAGAGGAGAGGTGGGGGAATAATTTCTGCCCTTTAGGGTTTGCAGAGCAAAACAAATGAAGCAAGGCTCACAGCGGCACCATGGAGCCTCAAATGCCTTGTCTAGTACAGAGTGAGGACGGCCTCCCTGCCTCCCTTGACCCCACTGAGAGTTTTCTAAGAGGACAGGTCACACAGCTCAAACTCGACTCCGGGTCACCTGCCCTGTGATTTCTTTTTTTTTACCTCCCCTTCTTGCGCCTGCCCCCCGCCCCACTGCAGTTCAAGCCGTTGTTTCTCAGTCTAGTTGTGTAGGACAAGCTCCCTGGCCCATGCTGGTATTATGAGCCTTGAGCTCCCCCCGGCTGAGGCAGTCGGTCGCCAGTTTTTAGTGAGCTGCTCTCACTGGCTGCCGGCCGCTCATGGTGGCACACGGTAGCCCACGGCAGTACACAGCATCCCACAGCAGCCCACAGCAGCGCACGCTGACCTTCAGCTGCTCATGGCAGTCCAGCTCCAGGGAGAGCCGTTGTTCACAGTCTTAGCTGTGGAGGGCGCACCTCATTGGCCCATGTGGGAATCGAACCTGCGACCTCAGCATCAGGAGCCCGGTGCTCCAACCGCCTGAGCCACCGGGCCCTCCCTCCTGCCCTGTGATTTCTAATCTCTCTCTGTCTCTGTCTCTGTCTCTGTCTGTCTCTCTGTCTCTGTCTCTCTCTCTCTCTCTCTCTCTCTCTCTACCTCTCTCCCTCCCTCTCTCTCTCTCTCTCTTTCCCTCCCTCCCTCCTTCCCTCTCTCTGTCTTAAAGTCTCCAGTCTTCCTCTCTACAAGGAAACCTCCTAAGAGCCAGTCACTTCCTGCCTCCCCAGGCTTAACTCATACACTCTAAACATTTTCAAGGTGGTTATTATTTTTATTGTTATTTTTATTGTCGCCTGAGGCGCCCACACTGGTCCACTTCCCTCTCATTAGAGATAAAGGCATTTTTGACTCTGCATTCCAGCCAAGGTAACCTTCTTTCCCAAATCAGCCTCCCTGCCTCACCGCAAGCTTTTTGCATTTCATTGGTGGTTCTGCTTGGAACACTGTCCTCATTTACTGGGGCTGCTGTAATAACTGGGTGACTTAAAGAACAGAAGTAGATGGTTTCAAGTTCAGGAGGCTGCAAGTCTGAGAGCCAGGTGTCAGCAGGTTGGTTCCTTTGGAGGCTGTGAGGGATGACCTGTTCCGGCCCTCTCCCAGCTTCCCGTGGTTTGCTGGCTGGCGCTTCTCGGCGCTCCTTGGCTTGTAGACACAGCGCTCTGATGTCTGCCCCATCTTCACGTGCCTTCTCCCTGGGTGTGTCTGTGCCCAAACTTTCCCTTTTTATAAGAACCCCAGTCACGTTGGATGAGGGCCCACCCTCACGGCTTCATGTTAATGTGATTACCTCTCTAATGACCCTGTTTCCAAATAAGGTCACACTCTGAGGTATTGGGGTGCTGGGACTTCAGTGTCTTTGGGGGCGGGGAAGGCACGATTCAACCCAGAACAAAGCTTATTCTTACCCTCTTCCCCGCCCCAACCTATCAACTCCTACTAATCCATCCCATCTTGGGCAAAGCTTTCCTGGACACCCCAGTCCACACCCAGCCCTGCTGTCATCCTCAATACTCTCCTTTACATTTTGTGTGGTTGTGGTTTCTGCTTGTGTGATTGTCTGGTGAGCAGCTGTGTCCCCCACAGACTGTCCCCTTCATGAGGACAGGAGCGTGACTGTTCCATGCACCACTGCGGCCCCGAAGCCGGAATGAATGAAGGAAGGAATCACGGAGACATTAATCTTTGCTAATCACAAAGAGGAAGGGGAGATTCTAAGCAAGGGCCTCAGGGCAGAGAGCCTCGTGTTCCCTGCAGAGAGAGGGAGTTTGCTCCAGGGTCCACCCATGGCCGGCCTCCCGCCCTCGCACACCCTGGCCAGACTTTGACTAATGGTCACCGCCTCTCCCTCCCACCAGTTACCCTGGGAGAATCCATCTCAGCACCGTCCTGCTGGGAAGGCCTCGCCAACCTCAGGGACAGTGGAGGTGAATCAGAAGGGACGGTAAAGTGAACAGCTCTGAAACCAGACCCCTGGCATCGGGCTGAGGGACAGGTTCACGGAAGGTAACGGCGCCCGAGGGAGCATCGTCTTTCAGGAACGCACTCTAGTTGGTAGGGGGCCAAGTGTGCCCCAAGCTCCAGGTCCCTGGGGGTGCTGTGCCAGCATGGCCTGTGAAAAGTGACAGGGGTCTTGTTGGAGGCAACCCTCCCCCAGGGGCCGTTCTGGGATCACTTGTGTAGAAGATGCAGCTTTAACCTTTGTGGCTGGGGAGACCAGGTACACATTTTGAGGGACCTTCATCTGGCTCAATGAAAGCAACTCAACCTGCCTTTCCCCCAACCCCCAAATTCCAGCTCCCATGCTTCCCAGGACCCTTCCGGGACTTATCGTAGGCAGTAAATCCCAAAGGAAAAAATGAAGGCCTCCCAACACCCAGCCCAGGGTGAAGGCCAAGCTGGAAAAAGTGACTTGCAGGCCAGTCACCACGTTTTTCCCCAGTGAAAGGCTGACTCATTGCAACAGGCCTGGGCTGGCTGGGACTCGAGCTGGTGGCTTGGAACATGCCTGGACAGTGAGCGCCTTGTCTGAAAGGCTAGTCTGTGAGAAGCCAGAGGCCAGGGGGGCAGAGGCCACTGCCCGGGGACACCTCACGTAGTCTTGGGAGCCGTGAAGGAAGCAGTGGGTGTGGGGGTGTTGGGGGCCCTATCCTCCCTCGCCTGGACTCTTGGGGGCCTGCACAGCACAGGCTTGGCAAGGTCTAGACAGCCCGGGCTGAAGAGGGAAATACGCCTGAATGACTGGAGGTCTGAGTGCTCTTGTCTCCCGCCCCCCAGGAAATGCAAACGGAAAACAACACTAAACTGAAATAAATGTTGAAAAACCCAATAAGGTCTTGGTTTTCTTCATGAGGTGGTCTCAATGTTTTTCTTTGGACTATCAGAAGGAAATAATTTTCCAATTTGAAGGGACAGAAGGGAGCTGAGGTTGCTGTCCTGGTCTCCCGAGCACGTTTGGTCTGCCCGTGGGGTAGTTCACACGGTGCAGACCCTGTTCCCTCCTCATGCTGACAACCAGGGCTCCTCAGCAAGGACTTTGAGTCACACGTTGGTTTAAATCCTGGCTGTGCCGTCTGCTGGCTGTGTAACCTTGGGTAAGTCACTTGATCTCACGGACTCTCAATTTCTGTACGTGTAGAATGGAAATCACATAGGATAATGCATGCATAGTATCTAGTACGGGCCTTAGCAGAGTCTGGTATATATACCAGATCTCTTCCAGCTTCTCCCTTTATCCGCTACAAAGCTTCTTTTAGGAAAGAATGGCACGTCAGTCATTACAGTGTAGTGTGAATAAACATTCCTTCTTTTCATTCACTTATTCAACAAATGCGTGTGCACCTGCCATGTATGTGAAGTGAGCTAGTTGCTCTGTCCTCCACATACAGATTTTTCTTTTCAGCCTCACGACGGTCTCCACCACATCATGAATACCCTATCCGTTGGGGGAGGAAACTGAGACTCAGGGAGGTGAAAGAACATTCCCAAGGTCGTATAGCAGAGCCTAGATTCACTTATTCATTCAGGAAACATTGACTGAATTTCTTCTCTGTCTCAGGCTGGGTATTCGGGACACACACAGCAGCGAATGAGTCGGGCCCTGATTTTAAGACCCTCGTGGGCTACTGAGTGTATTGGCACCTTTTGGTCATTGCTCCCATTGTTCAAGTCCCTGATAAAAGCTTGTGCGTGTGGGCAGGGAGAGGCTTCCCCAGACCCTTCCATTGCCTGTTGGAATAAGTTGCCCTCTCCCTTGTGGGCAGGGCTGAGCTGGCAAAACAAAGAGCCTACTGCCCTTTCTTCTCACATCCTCCCCTGGGCTCTGCTGGGTACAGATTTCCAAATCTATCTCAGAATTCCATTCTGTCCTTTTTATGGCTCTTCGTGATATAATACATATTGCAGAAACAATACATGTTCATTGTAGAAAAAGAAAATACAGAAAAGCTAAAATTTCCAGAGTAACAGTCATTCTAAGTCTGGCTAAGATAGTTAAAATTGTGTTGTATTGTCTGCCAGACCTTTTCCTTACGCAAGTGTAACATAATTAATCATGACAATAATAATGACAACACGGATTTTAGCTAGCCCTGACGGGGAGCTTCCTCTGTGCCAGATACTGGTCTAAGCATCTCAGACATTTTAACTCACTGAATCTTCATGGCAACTCAACGAGCTGACATTACTGCCCTCGCTCTACAGGAGTGACACCAGAGGCAGAGAGAGAGGACATTTAAACGTAAACATGTTATTCTTTATTTTTAAAAAGAGGATCATTCTGAAGATACTGTTTTGTGACCTACCTTTCCCCCTCTTAACAATAAATAAATAATAATAAATATACTTCCCCAACATAATTTTTCATGACTTTTTGGTATTCCAGCATTTACACATACCATAAATTACTCAACCAGTCTCCTCTGGACCATTTTTCTGAATATATCTATATCTATCTATCTATCTATCTATCTATCTATCTATCTATCTATCTAAATATCCCAGGGGTGCCAAAAAAATGTATATCAGTGGACACTTTGGTCAACGTTGCTCAAGCAGTAGTTCGCCATAATCAGAAGTGTCTGGACGCTGATGGTAACCACTTTGAACACCTCTTGTAATTGCAGAAGTAAAACGTGACTTTTATTTTTTTTTGTAAAGATTTTATTGGGGAAAGGGAACAGGACTTTATTGGGGAACTGTGTGTATATCCAGGACTTTTTATTGGGGAACAGTGGTGTGTTTTTCCCAGGACTCTCATCAGCTCCATCCAAGTCAAGTTATTGCCCTTTACAATCTTAGTTGTGGAGGGCGCAGCTCAGCTCCAGGTCCAGTCACAGTTTTCAATCTTAGTTGCAGGGGGGCAGCCCCACATCCCTTGTGGGAGTCGAACCCGCAACCTTGTGGTTGAGAGCCTGCGCTCCAACCAACTGAGCCATCTGGCCACCCGGGAGCTCAGCGGCCGCTCATTGACTTCATTCTAGTTGTGGAGGGCGCAACTCGCTGGCCCATGTAGGAATCGAACTGGCAGCCCTGTTGCCCAGAGCTTGCGCTCTAACCAACTGAGCCACCTGTCCGCCCCTCAAATGTGACTTGTGTTCATCGTTTGTTATCGGTATACATTGAGTATTACAATTTTAATATCATTTTCCTTTCTCAAAATGTATACACATTTTTTGGCACCTTCCGTATATATTTTATTTATGTATGTAGTTTTTACAAAGAATGACACAGTGATGTCTATCCTTGTAGCTTAATCTTTGCAAACCTGATCAATAACCCCTTCGAATGACTCCTGGAAGTGGAATCCTTTTCTCTTAAGATGTGCAAGCTCTGAGACTTCTGACATCTCTTGCAAACGCCCTCCCAGACAGGCACTCTCCCGGATTGCTAAAGGAATGGGAGCCATCAGGGGCCCGTGGACAGCACCCATCGGAATGACGGATGCTCACGGTGTTGATTTAGCACTTCCACTGCTGGGAGTTTATCCCGTAAATATTGTTGTACACAAGCAAAATGACATGCGCATAAAATTAGTCACTGAGGACCTGTCGGTCATAGCAAATGATCATAAATAATCCAGATGTCTGCAATAGGCAACTGCTCAAATAAATGATGGCACATCTAGACAATGAAATACTATGCAGGTGCCAAAAAGAATGAAAAGCTCCTTCCTCTATGTATTCAGGGGAAAGCTCCCTAAGATACATTGTTAAAGACGAAGTGCAGAATAGTGTAATAACGTGCTACTTTTGTATTAAAAGGGTAACAAATGATAGCTCATATTCACATTTGCATGTATACACACAAATAAACTCTAAAAGAAGTTAAAATGGTTCCCACCTGCCTATTTCTGGGTGACCTTGGTGGGGCACGAGCGGCCAGCATGAAAGGATGAGTCGGGACAAGGGAACAGTTTTATTCACCGATCTTATTTTATTTTAGCTTTTGAAACCATTGTGCACTTCTATTCAGAAAATTAGTTTTAAAAAATTGCCTTCCAGTATTGGTAAAATATGTTTAGGTGTGAAGATGCTATTGTAGTCATTTTTTAAGAATACTTACCTTTTAGCTATACACATATTGCAATATTTACAAATGAAATTACATTGTGTCCCGATTTGCTTCAAAATCACATAAGAGCAGGGGAAGCACATGGGTAAATAGATTCCATATGAAAGTGATTGGGCATGAATTGTGACGGTTAGAGCTAAGAGACTGATGGACAAAGGTTCACTATGCTACTTCTTAAAAAAACAATTCATTGAGGTGAAAGTCACATAACATGAATGATTTTTAAGTGAACAATTCAGTGGCAATTCATGATGTGGTGCAACAATCACCTCTATCTCATTCCAAAACCTCTCCGTCACTCCAGATTAAAACCCCTGTACTCATTAAGCAATTTCTGAGTATTTCCTACAAATGAAATCATAGAACATATGACTTTTTGTGTCTGGCTTCTTTTACTGAGTGTCCTGTTTGTGATGTTCAGCCATGTTGCAGCATAGATCGCTGCTGCTTCATTTTTTTGTTTTTTGAGCCTATTGTCTATATAGACGACATTCGCCCACCCCCCATTCATCCGTTGATGAAGATTTCAGCTGTTTTCCTCTATGACGACAGTGCTGAGCATGCATCCACGTTGGAGCACCTGTTTTCTATTCTTTTGGGTGCATACCTAGGAGTGGAATTGCAGGTTATATGGCAACTCTATGTTTAACTTTCTGAGCCACCTCCAAACTGTTTTCCACAGCAACGGAACCATTACATTCCCGCTAGCAATGTTCAAAGGTTCTAATTTCTCCATATCCTCGACAACACTTATTTTCCGTTTTGTTTTTTCTTTGTGACAGCCATCCTAGTGGGTGTGAGGTGATATCTCACTGTGGTTTTGATTTGCATTTCCCTGATGACGAATGATGCAGAGCGTCTTTTCTTGTGCTTGTTGGCCATTTGTCTGTCTTCTTTAGAGAGGTCTATTCAGCTCCTCTGCCCATTTTTCAATTGGGTCATTTTTCGTTTTGTTGTTTCTGTCTACTTTTGTATATGTTTTCAATTCTCCAGTAAAAAAAAAAAAGATACAAAGATATTATATATTTTATTAAAAACTTTAAAAAACACACTTTTTTTAATTAGAAAAGGAGTACTATTCCCCCACTTGAATTCCCTATAGACCCTTGCATAGAGCATACATAATGGTTTCAAAACATGTATTCGCTCTTCCAACAAATAAATAAGCACAAGTTTCTTCCCTTTCACCCCTCAAAGGTGCGTGAGGGTTGGGGAGCAGGCCCAGGACTTAGGTGCAGTAGAAACTGGCTGCCCCCATCATTTGGGCTGCAGCCTCAGGCTGATCCCCTCCCCCCTGCCCCCACCAGCAGCAAGATGATTCAACCTGATGTCCCACCTCAATGTCTTTGCTAAGATTCCTCCAGGAAGGGAGGGCCCATCTATAGCGGAAGAAACCCTTGGGCCCAAATCCAGCCACATCACAAGACTGGATGGCCCAGGCGTGAGAGAAGCATGTCAGTGGCTTCCATGGCCAATGGGAGAGGCTTCGTCCGGCTCAAGTTCTGCTGCGGTAGTCGGGCCAAACAGATGGCTTGGGATAAACAGGGGGGTGGTGCTGAGGGGGTGGCTTTGTGTGGCCTCAGCCTCCCTCTGGATCCTGGAGAAAGAGGCGGATGAAGTGAAGGCTGTGCCGGAGGAAGGGGCTGTAGTTTGGTGCCTTCCAAACATGTCTGTGTCTTTTTTTTTTTTTTTTTTAGCAATGGAACTCTTGTTCAAACAAACCATTACAATACATAAGGCAGAGGAAAAGGGAGCTGCTCCAGCCGAAGGGGTGAGAAGCCCAGAGCCTTCTCTTCCTCCATGCCACGTGGCACCTTGGGGACTTCTGGGTCTCAGGAGAACACGCCGATCCTGTTAACACATAGTCTTTATGTGAAACCACTTGGGAACTCAACACATTCTGTCTCTGTGAGCCTCGCTGTGGGATCCAGAGGCCTGAGGAGAGACCTGGCAGTGTGTCAGGCTCCAACCTGAGATACTGGCCCTACTCCACAAAGCCAGGCGGCCTCTTGCTTACCCCTCACCAGCCAATACTGGGGAGATGGCCAAAAGCTGGAGAACTGGGCCAGGGTGTGGGTGGGCTGAGGGAACCTGGGAGGGATGGGAGCAGCAGGGCCTGGTCTCCGAGTCGCCCAGGTTCCCTTCCAGCAAGAGAGCCTGAGAGCCTGAAACTCAGTCTTGGCTTCCCGCCCTCCCACCCTCCCTCCATCAGAACTGCCCGGGACCTGGGCCGTCCATATGTAGCTACTGCCCCGGCCCTTCCGCCTGCACCTCTCCTCACCTTAAGAGAGATGCGAGAAAAGCAGTGCCCCCGCCCACACCCCAGAAGACTTGGATATAGAATTTCCTCAAACCCAAATTCTGGTTCTCAGCACAGTAAACCTGTAAGCCTTCCCTCTTCTGCCCCAAGAGTTCTGCTGGGTTCGTTCTTTAACTAGAGAAAGGGCCCATCTTTGACCATGAGATGGTGTGTGGGGGCATTTGTAAGTTGGGCAAAACATTTTACTCGGAGCTTCAGTTACCTCATCTGCACCCTGGGGGTCATAGTAACTACTCCACAGGCCTATGTTTGTGGATTAAATGAGATAATGAGTGTTCAAGCCCAAGGTCACTGCAACTCAGTTTAGAAGCAACGGCATGGCCCTGTCCTTTACATGTGTGTTGCCTCAGATGAGGCCATTTCCCCAATCTGAGCTCGTTCTCTCATCTGGAAAATGGGCACATTATTTACCCTTCATAGTTGATCTAGGAAGTAGAGGTGATTTACATAAGGTGTTTAATAGTGCCTGGCATGGGGAAAGTACTCAAAGCATGGTAGTAATAGTTGCAATTATTACTACTTGTAATACTACTACTGTTATTACTATTACTACAACTATTATTCAGTGAGACGGGCAGTGTGGTTTTGTAGTTAAGCACAGACTCTGGAGCCAAATTGCCTAGGTTTAAACCCCAATTCACCCCTGGAGCGGTGTGACCTTATGCAAGTTCCTTAACCTCTCTGTGCCTGTGTTTTGTTAACCATATAAAGGGAACATTAACTACATCTTCCTCATGGAATTGCTGTGAAAATTAAGATTTTGTATGTGGAGTGCTTTGAAGAGTGCCTGGTACATAGTAAGTGCTACGAACATGTTGTTGTTAGTCGTGGTTGTATCAGTATTATTATTATTATTATTATTATTATTAACAGCCTGACTCTGTGAAAGTCTTCACCTTGGATCTCATTAAGGAGAGGCACAATCCAACATATTCACCATCCCACGAATGGGTCAGTGACAGAAGCTGTGTGACCTTTGGAAAATTACCTCCCCTCTCTGAGCCTGCTTTCATTTATCTACAAAATGTAAATTATAATAGTACTCATAATGGTACTTCTAGGTTGTTAGGCTTCATTAATGAGCGACGATCCGTGGGAAGCTTCTAGCTTCTCGTTAATTAGGCTCTTGTCCCAATGCCCTGCCAAAACCCAGCTCCCTACCCCACCCGTGAGGACGAGCGTTTGGATTCCCTCCTGCTGGGCGCGAGGGGTTGCTGCCCGGTGCCGCTGCCAGGCTCTATTCCGGGGGCCGAGCGATCCCGCGGCCGTGCCAAGCTTCCCCGGGGATCAGGTTACTGCTGACGCGGTGCCAGGCACGTCTGCTTCCAGGAACCAGCAGCCGCATTTAGCCGCGGGCCGCACATGAAAGGGCTGCAGTCGGAAACGTGACGTTGTGTCAACAGGCGAGGCAGGTCAGCGCTGGGTGAGACCATCCCGGCAGGCCCGGTGGATCACGCCCTGTCTGAAGGCGGCCAGATCCCCAGCCTCGGCTCCCCTGCCTCCTGCCACCTCTCCTGGGCCGCAAACCAGTGTTTCACCCCCTCACACTCACACACCCCTTTTTAAACAAGATCCTCTTTGTCCCCAGTGGGCAACAGGCTGGGGTGCCAGCCCCTCCTCCCATCTCCCTCTGAGCCAGTTGGAACCTGCCGCAGCAGGGCTAGAGGAAGGTCAAGGGCGAGCTAGAAGCAGCAAAGAGTCTCAGGGACAGCTGCCATTGGGGGTGTCTGATAGGCACAGACGCCAGGAGGGGCATTCTGGGTTGGCTATGTGTGGAACCCTCAAAACTTTTTTTAGTGCAGCTTGCTCCTACCACTTCCTTCTGTCCCCACAGCTACTCCTTGAGTGGTGGCCCTGGAGAGCGGGGCATGCAAAAGTTTGGCCCAGACTTCAACCCTGTGCTCCAATCCCCAGGGTAAACTTGACTTGTTCAGGTTTTTACCCAAAAAAGTCTAGCCAGAAAAACCCAGCAATTCATGAAGAAATCCAGGAGCTTATCAGGCAGGAAACCTAGACTCCCAGGCCCCAAAGCGCTGGGAGAAAGAGGAATTTACAGAATTTGCCAGCTGCCTGCTAGTGGGCATCTGAGGAGGCTCAGAATCCAGTACTTCACCTGGTCAAAAACAGGCGTGTCACCATAGGAGGTGACAGACACCAGTTCGTCTCCTGACACTGTGCTGCCTGGGGACGACTGTCCCTTCTAGACCCTGCATTGCATCTCGCACAAGCCAGGCAATGTTCACTCTTGCTTGCTGGCTCGTAGGAGACAGGGAAGGTGACATTTGAAGCCAACAGTCATGACAGGCAGGTGGTGCCTTTGCCTGGCTGATTGCTTCCCGAGGGCCTGGGGCCAGTTCCTGCATGGACTCCAGACAACAGAAGGTTCTGGAAGCCTGGGATGCTGTGGGGTCTGGAGCACGGTGAGCCAGGCACTGTCCCTCAGGAAACATCGGGACACCTTTGGGAGAGAGATGGGGTCCGGCGGGAGAGGTGAAAATATTCAGCCAGGTCATTTCCCACGGAATTTTTTTTTCGTAAGAGCACTTGACCACGGAACACCAATATTCATTCACGCACAAACACACCCAGGGAGAGGAAGTCCAGGAAGGATGTAGAAAATAATTATGGGATGTTGCCTTCAGCAGTAATAAGACAGGATATGGCAAATCCATTAGACCTTGCTCGACTCGAAAAAGTTTGACTGCCTTGGCAAAGAGCTGCTATGCCAGCATCCATTATTATTGCATAATAATCCATTAAATCTTTTCTCAGGGTGCCTACCCCTCCACCAAGCTGCCCAGACTTGAAGACGCACAATTTTACACTTTGATTTTCTGTCAAGTTCCAAGGACCATGACAAAAGCAGATTCGGGGGAAAATGTCCTTTTTTGCTTAACTCTGGAATGAGGAATAGGATGATTGTAAACCTCTGGCAAGGGTTAAAAAAAACCCACTTACATATTTACCTACTAAATTGACGCAGCTTATTCGGAGCATCCAAGGCACAGGAGAGGGGCTGACTGAAATGACACCAAGGTTAACTAGTTGTTGCCCTCAGACAAGAGGGGAGGGCAGGAGACAGGCACATCTCACGATCGAGTTATTTTTAAAAAATGCAGGAGGCCATCTTTCTCTTCCACAGGAAAAGGATTATTTTATTAAGTACTTTAAAACAACTACTTAACATTGACTCATAGATAAAAATATTTACAATTTCACACCTTCAGGAAGGCTCCAAAATATAAACACTGTACCTCTCCCTAGAGAAAAAAAAATTATTCTTCTCTTCAAAAACAGGAATACATTCATTTTTCTCACTTTGTAGATCAAGTAATTATACAAATAAACATCTGAAACACTTTTCTTTGTAATATATTTATATAATATATAACAGTTTTACAAATAAAGGCAACGACTTTATCCCAAAATAAAGACAGGAAAAGAAAGAGTTAGAACGCGATGGGCGATCAGGCATACTGCATTTTGAAAAGCTGGTGCAGGGCTAGCTGGACAAGTCAGAAAGCAAGTACTCTGGACCAAAAAAGAAAACTTCTCTGAAGGAGACAATCCTTCTCAGCAATAAGGACACTCCATATGCCGTCAGGCGAGGGGAATTAGCCTGCAGAAAGATCTTGTCAAAGGATTGGACGTGGCCTTTAAGAAGCTAAGCTGGGTTAAGAGGAGTTCTAGGGTAGAACTGAAAACCGAGTCTAGCTCTGCTTATTGAAAGTAGAATTTTGTTGCTCAGCTTTTTGCACTTTGGGGTGCTTGGAACTTAGGCGTCTGCATCTCTCACACCCTGGTGTGGTTCCCTGGACAGCAAGGCTGTTTCTAGAAACAGGTGCCAGAGGCCCAGGGGACTTCTCCCTCATCCCCTGGCAGCTTGGCCTGTACCAGGGGGCCCTTTCAGTTCCTTAGTAAGCTAATCACTACAAGAGCCTGAGGAGGGAACTACATTCTCTTTATTCATTGAGGCAGGGGTGGGGGGCAGACCTGCGGAAATCTCCCCAAACCACTGCCGTGCTATGCCAGTGTCTGCTACCTCACCACTTTGCAGAAAGCTCAGTCTGGCTGCTCTCTCCCTCTACGGTGAGTCACAGCGACAATAAAAGGGAGAAGGGTGGGGTCAGAAGAGCTGGCTGGGAAGGGCACTCTGGAAAGCCCTCTTTTGAAAGTACCTTTTTCTCAAAGCCACAGACCCAGATCCCAAAGTGAAGGCTGACTCACAGACCAAGGCTTTGAAGCTTTTGAAAATCCAGCTGATTTGTATCAGAGGGGGCTATTCTCTGGGTGGGGAAAAGCCCAGAGGTCTGCTACAGTCTCCCTAAATCTCCTGATGGCAGGCAACCCTTCATGTCTTCCCTCGGCCAAAAGGAGCTTTAATGTCCTAAACCAACACACAATGCACACGCACACACACCCCAACTCTTCTCTCCATGCCTCAGACTATCTTGGCACACACACTGGAACAATCTCGCTGCACTCACAAACATTTTTTTTTGGGGGGGGAGGGTAGGGAGGATGGGAAGCAAAGCAGCAGGATCCCCCCTAAAGAGTCTAGTCTTTGGTTTCTAAATTTAAAGGGGGGATCTGCTTCAGAGCTTGGAGCAGGGCAGAGGAGTCGATGGCCGGATGGGACGGCAAGGGAGAAGGGGGTCTCTGGGGCATGAGCAAGGGGGCCGACATCTTGTCTGGGTTCATGAAGCTGGTGAGAGCTGCAGTGGAGGCATTGAGGCCCGGGTATAACACTGGGACGGATGTGGGGTACCAGCACTTGTCCAGCATGGGCAGGTAGGCAGTTGCTGATGGTGGGATCAGGTAGAAGGGGAGGCAAAAGGGGGGCTGGTGAGGGTGTGGGCCCAGGAAAGGGGAGCTGACCAGGTCACTGCGAGGGAAATGGCCTTCGTCATCTGAAAGCTGCATTCTGCTCTTTTTTGTGGGGGGTTCTTCGGATTCTTGCTTAATACCACCGATCCTTTCTCCCACGATGAACCTGCGTCCATGATCACTTTTGAAGTACGCTTGCTCGCTGCGCAAGTCTCCCTTCTCCGATTCGCCTCCATAGCCGCTGTCTGTGTCTGTGTCACTGCCGCTCTGCTCCCCACTTGAGTGAGCGAAAGTCCGCTGGATGACCGGCACACAGTTTTTCCCAGGGCCTTCGGAGCCTTTCGCCAGGGAGCCGGGCTTCTCCTTGAAGTCCATTGCTTTGGGAGCTGGGTCTGACGGCTTCCTGGGGGCACCACCCTGCAGCAGCTCCGAGACCACCCGGTGGAGGTGGGAGACCAGCTGTGAAGACTTCAGGTCCCGAGTGTTCTCATGCTTGGCCAGGTACTGCAGCACCTCCCGGGCACACGTCTGGAAACCCGAGCAGAACATCTCTTGACCTGCTTCGATGTTTCTCCCCGACAGCTCACCTGGATCAACAGACACACAGGAAGACATTTCAGCAGGCCGTGAGGTTTACCTGGACACCTGTGCTCCCAAGACTGGGGGCTCCCCTCATTGTTAATATATTTGCTCATTTGTGTGCCTGACTCCAAAAGTAATACGACCAGGGAAAATGTAGATCGCACGGAAAAGTACAAGGAATAAAATAAAAATCTTCCAGAATCCTACCACCCAGAGATAAAATGACTGTAATGTCTGCATAGTAGCCCAGCATAGAAATAGACCATAATTAATATTGACTTTTTTTCCTGTTGTTGAATTTGCAAGTTGTTCCTGAATTTTCACTATAAGTGACACAGCAGCGAACATCCTAGTTTGTTTACAAACCAAAGAGTCAATTTATAGAACATCAATCTCATCATAGCAAGATGGACAGAGATAGTCATAAAATGAGAAAGAATGAGCGAACGATGTCACCTTAAGTAAACTGATTTTCAATGACTTCTACCCTTTGCAGTCATGCAGTCATCTTGAAATGGAGCTAATCACTTTCTAAGCCTTTTCTATGTATTCGATCCAGGACCCCCAAGACATTAGGTACGATCATCTTTCTATTTTCAGTGGGGGACCTGGCAGAGGCACATGCTAGATTTTTGTGATTCTCATCCCACTAGGCTTGGCAAGGATGGCAGAGAAGAATGGAATGAGGGAGTGGGCAGGAGAATTTCCCCAGTCTGTACAGTATTATCTGGAAGCAGGGAGACGAGGAGGTTAGAAGGTGAGTGTGATTCTCTGGAAGAGAGTAGAAACGAATGATGAAACTTCAGTGGTTTCGTTAGATTGTGCAATTCACCAAGATGCCTAGTGGCTATTCAGGGAACCACATGAAATGCAGGAAAAACTCCTGCTGTCATCCTGCCAGGATCATACCACACACCGAGAGATAAGGAAGTACAGAAACAGGAAAACACTGGGGCATACCTCTGATTTATTCTCCATTGAAAGAGGGCTAAGAGGACCAACTAAAACACCCACGATGCAAATTATAGGTGCCTTGGCATTTTAAAAGGGAGGGGGGAAATCTCCCAGAACCCAGAAACTCTTAAGCCAAAATGTCACAGTAATATTTTATCATCTGACTAATGTGTATTCATGCCAGGTGGCACACAGCAGCATTCCAAATAAGAAGTCTGACCTTTTAGGAACGATAAAATGGCATCTCCCCCAAACAAACATGCACAAGCAATTCCTTGCAGCACTGTTTCTTATAGCAGATGTTGAGCCCACAGGCTCTGTTTGTGCGACGAGAACTCCCCGGAGATGACAGCCAGACGCAGGCACTCACCAGCTTGTAAACCGCTCTGCAGGGCCAAGAGTTTCTGCTGCTGCTGATCAATTAGGTTTGTTAGTGCTTTCACATGCTTCAAGGTGAGTTCAAGAACCACTGCTTTCTCCAAGTGACCCAAAGTCTGGAATCAAAAGAGCCTCCGTCAGCAATGAGCTCAGACAAGTCCCACCTCTCAGACACTTATTAGCAATGAGAAATGTCTCTAAAGGAAAAAAAAAAAAAAGAACTAGCCTTTCCTGGCTAGCTAAATGTAATTTAAAATTTATAGATTATATATATATGTATATATATGTATATATATATACACACACACACATATATATCGGATTAAAGAATAAAAAAATGAGTGCCACCTATCTTTGGAGGCATTTTAGAAGCAGCGGCTACCTCAGGAAAAAATCTTTGATAGATAAATTTCTCCAGCAGTGGCTGCTGACCTTAACTCGGGAATCAAGTGAACATTTCTCTGCAGTGGTGTCAGCCGAGGAGGGATTTCTACTGTGTCTTACAGCCAAGAGGTTTTCCCTCGTTTCTTTCCTGACACCCGTTCATAACTCCCAACTCATCCAGTCTTTTTTTTTCCTCCTCAAATACTATTTTTTTTTCCTTTCCCCAACCAAAGTCTGCCAAGTTAGTAAGCTGTAGGCTACTCCCAAGAAAGGACAGGATGTAAAAATCACACACCAAAACAAGTCCTATTACTTAAAAAAAAAAAAAAAAGGAGAAAAAGGGGTAAATAAGATCTGTGTGTTGCTTGGTTTGCTCAAGTCAGGAAAACTCGAGAACCCTGAAAATCACCACACGGGAAAATCTAAAACTCTGGAAAAAGAAGGCCAGCTGGTGTTGGAGGCAACTTGGAGAAGTCCAAGCGGTTCTCACCTCCTCTGCGTGAGGCTGCCAGAAAATCCCAGGGCTGGGGAAGGGTACCCCCAAATAGAGCCACCCGGGCTCCGATCCAGCTCTCTACTCGGCAGTTCCCTGAGGGGCCTGCAGTTCCCGGCTGGGCCTGCAGGCGGCGAGTGACCCCCGCCCGCCCTCTGGGCTGAGGAGCCAGCCTGGAGAGCCGCCAGCTTCTCACTTACTGTAAGTTTGAGATGTTCGGGTAGGAGATCCTTCAGCTGGGCGATGCACTCGTTAATCCGGTCACGTCTCTTTTTCTCGATGAGCCGGTGCGGCAGTTTGTATGTCTCCTGCAAGGCGCACGGGCAGGCAGTGGGCACCAAAGGAAGGGGGTGAGAAGCCCCTCTCCTTCCCACCCCGGTGCGCGAGAAGAGTCGGGGCAGCGTAGCAGAGTCACACCCAGAACCGCCTCTTGCCCCCTTTTCTCCAAGCCACTCGGTAGAAGCGCCGAGCCCGCACCACGCATACCCCTCCAGCCTCAGAGTGAGAAAACTTTTCTTGGAAACTCAGCGCATGCTAGGGGCTGGGGTCCCCAGGGGCGCGGGGCTCTTACCTTGCTGTCCTCGCTCCGCTTTATTCCTCGCCTCGACTTGTACACTTGGTACATGTGGGCGAAATCCATCCTGCAGGGAGAGGGGCCAGGAAGGGTCGTGAGTTTGTGTGAGCCCGGGTTGCAGAGCCTGGCGGGCAGGAACCCCCGGATGCGCCCAGAGCTGCTCCAAGTAGAGCGCCGAGCAGAACGCGGGGCTGGAGTTGAGGCTTGAGGGGCCAGGGGTGCCCACTTACCCTGGTAGGTCTCCAGGTTCCAGTCCTGGCGCCTTGGGCAGGCAGGCGGGGGGCGGCTGCGCGCTGGGGATCCGCTCCATGGCACGGCGAACCGGGGCCACAACGCGCTCCTGTCTGCAGGAGATCGTCGGGTGAGGACTGTCCTGGAGGGGGCCTCGGAGCTCTCTCCGCAAGGTTTCCTCTGAATCTGAGCTCCCTGAAATCCGCTGGCTGCCGGGAGCTGCGGCTACGAAATGCTGCTGCTTCAGTTGGGGGCGTGCATGGTGTCCCCGCGGCCTCTGGCTCCGACTCTGCGCACAGCCTGGCGGTGTGTGCTCCCTGTGCCGTCTGCGCCGTGAGAGCCAAGTGAATGAGAAGTGGGGCGGGCGGGGAGGCGGGAGGGAAGCGCGGGGGGGCAGTGAGGGCGGGGAGCCGTGGAGTAATGGAGAGGCTGCGGGCTGGGTTAAATGGGAGCGAGTGGGTGGGTTGGAGCTACGTGTTCTACCCTGTGACTCCAGGCACGTCTGGCCGCTGCCGGGGAGGGAAGGAGCGACCTGCCCGCCCTCCCCCGGCTTCATCACATGAGTCTCACGTGTTGGACAGCGCTCCCGCGGCGGCGAGGGGCCCCCACCCCCAGTCCCGGCCCCCAGGTGTCTGCGGTGCGGCTGCCTTTCCCCGAAGAGGGGGTGGCGGCGCGGCCTGGGTCCTGCCCAGCCGGGTGAGGGGCGCGGAAGCTGGAAGGGGAGCCGGGGGGGAGGTGTGTGGTAACGTGGGCGAACCTGCCCCAGGGAAATGAAGTAAGTTCCCGTCTCCTGGGAGGGGACGGGGGAGGACGGATCCGCCCGCGTCTGACTCAAGCTGGGAGAGGAATATCCCCTCGCTCGCTCCAGCCCAGCCCTCTTCCTCCTCCCCCGCCTGGCCGCTCGCAGGAACCCGCGCGCTGCAGAGGGAGTCGCCCGGCCCCATGCCTTCCCCAGAGGCTGGGGTTTCTTTCCGTCTCAGCTTCCCTGCCCCCACCCCGCTGCCCCGCGTCCAGGAATTGCCCGCCGTGGGGAGGGGCCGAGGGGCGGGGCGGATGTCACCCCATGGGAAGCCGGCTGGTGGCCAAGCGCAGGGGCAGCCGAGGCCGCCGGCGTGCACGCTGCGCGCACCTGACCGCGGAGCGTGTGCGCCGCGGTCCCTGGCTCCCACGAGCTCCGCTGGCGGGCGTAGCCTGCAGGCCGCGGGCACCCACGTGCGCACCCCCCGGGTGCCCCCCACCCACTTCACTAGTCAAGCACAAAAAGACACCCG
The DNA here is from genome assembly GCF_004115265.2 of Rhinolophus ferrumequinum. Lineage (NCBI taxonomy): Eukaryota > Metazoa > Chordata > Mammalia > Chiroptera > Rhinolophidae > Rhinolophus > Rhinolophus ferrumequinum. The sequence continues at coordinate 4,923,506 of NC_046300.1, read as the reverse complement.
GCGCGGCTCCCTTCCTTTCCTCCCTCCTCTGCCCCCTCGGGAGCAAGGCTCCCGGGCCGCCTCCCCTCCGGCTGCAGAGTTACACAACCGCGCCGGTGACGCCTGCCCTGCAGCGGCCGGAGCGGGACGCTTCACGTGGCTAGGGCTCGGGCCGCAACGTCGCGGGCTGCACGGCCCTGTGCGCGGCTGGGAGACCGAACCCCAGGACTCGGTGTGCCCGCCGGGTCGGCCAAGTCTTATGCCTGCCAGGAACTTGGCGGCGCTGTGTGCGGTCTGCGCGCAGAACCGGAGGGGGGAGAGGCGAGAAGCCTGCCCGTCACCGTGAATCGTAGCATTTACACGCGTCGTTGAGCGAGCCCCCTACTCTGTGCCCGGCGTTGTACCCGTTGTACAGAAACTGGGGGCATCAAACACAGATTCTGCCCCTGAATTTACAGGGAATTTACAGGAACCGCTGCGAAGAGGACAGATTGGGCAACGAGGGGAAGGCAGCCTGGGAAAATTATATCGGGGCCACTGGCTGGTAGAGAAAATAATTTCTCCCCTCCCCCCGTTTTTTCTTGCGGCGTTGTGGTTTTGTTTTATAATTTTATTTCATACGAACTGAGATGCCTGGGTAGAGGAGGAGTGGAGAAGCCCGGGGTCCAAACGCCCCCTCCACGCGCCCCAGGTCTCTGCCATCCTCCGTAGGCCGCTCGCCGAGGCCCCCACCTCGTCACCTCCCCCGGAAAAGTCCGGTCTCTGTGACCTTCTCACTCGACCTGGAGCAGGGAGAACCGCTCAAAGGCCAAGGCAGCGGCGCGAGTCCCGCTGATGCAGTCGGAGGAGGGAGCCAGTGGAAATTCATGACTAAAATAAGGCCCGGCGGGGATTTCACTGACCTCTGCGCTGCCCTGCCCCGCCGCCCGCCCGGGACTTGAGAGATGACTGTCAGCCTTTCCCCCGCCTGGGTCAGTCACCCCGCCGCCGAGTGACCTGGCTGTGGGAAAGACTGCAAAAGGGGGGGGGGTCACTGCTGGGCTGGGTCCAGATGCGCCTCGGGTGCGCCGGGGGGAGCGGGGAGGATGTCGGTCTTAATTGGCAATGACCTTGACAATCCAGAGAACTGGGCTTCACACGTTGACCAAACTGGGAGTGGATTTCCTTCAGGCCGCTTTGGAGAGCTCCCACTTCCTGTTTATGTTTCACGAGCGTCAGGCTCATTAACAAGTGTGAGAAATGCCTGCTTTTCTAACTGCTGACTGGCATGACCTCACTTGGGGGCTCAGCGATCCCTCCCTCCCTCTCGGAATGTACTTCTGCTGGCTTTTGTTATCAGCCATCTCTCTGGAGGGAATGACTGCACCGCCACTTCCTGCCAGGAGGTGGGCAGCAGAACCACAGGCCAAGGAGGCGACTGGAGTCTGTCCTGCGTTTGTGCTTTCAATCTAGGGTGACCTGCTCTGTTGTGCGACCTTAATAAGGATGAAGAGTTGTCATGACTGCGTCAGAACCACAATTCCACCAGGAAATAAGCACAGCGGGGAGGAAGGAACACATGTCCCCCTCAGCTGTCCCCTGCTTCCCCCACGACCGCCCCCCCCACGCCAGGAGTGAACCCACAATTCTCTGCTTCCGTGGTTCAGGGCTCTGACAATTTTCTTAGAATTCGTTGAAGTTATCAATATTTCTTGCCCTTACTTGATCTACAATTGAAATAACAAAATATATGCATTTCCTACTTTTTATTTGTTTCAGCTGTACTCTCAAGCTTCAAGAATTATCCTCACTCTAACGAAGTTCTACCATACCCAGATTTTATTATTTTTTAATCTGTTTTCTTCTATCAATAGCTTATGATTTTTTTTTTAACTTTTATTTTTTAAGTGTGTTTTTCCAGGACCCAACAGCTCCAAGACTAGTAGTTGTTTCAATCTAGTTGTGGAGGGCGCTGCTCACAGTGGCCCATGTAGGGATCCAACCAGCAACCTTGTTGTTAAGAGCACAGCTCTCTAACCAGTCTGAGCTATCTGGTCGTCCTATGATTATTTTTTATCAAACAAAACAATTCCTTCCCAGCATGCATCTTTCCATCCTGAAGAAGCTCAGTATTTCAGTTTGTCATCCTATATAGATATTTGTTTAGTGCTTATTGTGTGCTAGTTTTTAGACTGTATATACAAACTTTGTACATGTTAATCCATTTACTCCTCACTACCACCTTATAAAGCTCATTTTCACATCTATAGCACACATACTGATTGAGAACCACTGTGTGCCAGGTACTGAACTAAGTCCTAGGAATATAGAATGTGTTCCCTTGGGCAAATTGAGGCTTGGGGCCGATAAATAACCTGCCCCAGGTTATACAGCCTGGAATTAGAATTGGAATTGACCCCAGGTTTGTTGGGCTTCAAAGCTTGTGCTTTTAATTACTACACTCAAGGCTGCCTGATAGAGTTGTGTGGGTTGTGCACTGCTCAACTCCAGGGGGAGCCGTTCACATTGCAGAGCACCCTCTAGAGTTGTGCAATGTAGTACTGACCAGCTGCACTGGGTAATCCTGACATTTTATAGCCCTCTCTCTGTTTTGTCTCTTCCAAGTGTAGAGAGAACATAATTTTGTACAAGGCAAGGACCGATTTTTCTTTTCTTTCCTTGTGGGGCTCAGCGTTTTGGTTGGTTATGCTGTGTGTTGGGCAGTCTATACCGTTACTCTCACAGCCCCCTGAGTGTACTCACACTTCTCTTGCTCAGATATAATTTTTTGCCTATTTATGGAACTTCAAAAAATTTTTTTAACCCCTTAATTTCCTAAAGATTTTGTTAATGGACTCAGAGAATGTAGCTCATTCGGTATACCTGATCTAACATTGTTATGATAATCCTTGTTATGATTTCATCCCTTTTTAGAATTTGCTGAAATGGCTTATACTGGTTAAATTAGCAAATGCTAAGGAAGATTTATTGATTATGAAACAGGGTTCTTTAGAGGATTTTAAAGCATTGCAAAATATTTTGGATTTTAAGCTATTGCTAGTAGTAATGTGGTGAACTTCTTTTTAAAATAATTTTTTATAAATAACACTGTGTATCCTAATGCATTTATCCCAGCTGTTAGAATTCATGGGGATGCTTTCTATGTATAGTTCTAAAATATTTTATTTTGACATAGCTTTAGAGAATTTGATTTCAAAGTCAAGATTAGTTTCTTTAAAATCTTATCTATAGAATAGTTGAATTGGGAAAATCATTTCCCTTTAAAATATGTCTCCAGAAAAGACACATGAATAAACATAATTTAATATTGTTAAATATATTATAAAACCCTCTGAAACACAAATATAACTTTTACATTCATTGGCTGAATATCCACATATCTATCCCTAGTAAAATGAGAAAGAATCTCAAATGTTTTTTTTTTATCACAGCTCACAGTGAGAACTACATGTTACTTCATCTCACACACACACACACACACACACACACACACACACACACACACACACTAAGTTCATTTAAGCTTAGGGCAGACAAGGTTTGGTTGGGCCATACAATGAGTAACTAACTACTGCCCCCTCCTTCATACTCCTGAGTAACCAGTGATCGCTTAAAAATAAAAAGTTAAGTCACTTAGGAAGAAGAGAGTCTAATGTATTCCAGACAAAAATTTCACTAAACAATACTTCTTCCCCTTGCTATATGCATTTTGATGTTTTCTAGACTAGTTGAATAAATTTTATTAAAAACAAAAATTCTAGTCTTGACTTACAAATTGACTTCACACCCACCAATAAATCCTGACCTGCAATTTGAAAACATGCTGTACACTAGAGAGAGTGTTGTAATTTTGGCTTGTCCCCACCAGAAGGAAATCATAGTGTCTGCACACTTGAAGACCTTCCACATCTCTTATAAAAAGACTGCTGGTCCTGGTTGAATTCAGTAGTAGAGATGTCTCCATTCAGGAGACAATGCTCAGCTGTAGGGGTGAGATATTCAGAGTTTCGTCAATACATCTGATGTTATATGTTGGTGATGTATCTCCTTCATCCAGTTGAAGAAATTTTCTATTACTGATTTGCTGAAAGAGTTCAGCATGAAAGGGAGTTGAATTTGTCAAATGCTTTTTCTGCATCCAATGAGACACTCATGTTTTTTCTCTTTCATTCTAGTAATATTATGAATTACAATTTTTGGGGTGTTAAACCGGCCTTGAATTCCTGAGATAAGTCAATCTTGATCATAATATATTGTCTACTAGATTTGATTAGCTAATATTTGTTGAGGATTTTCATGTCTGTAATTGTGAAGGGTATATATATCTGTAGTTTTCCTTATAATCTTTGTCAGGCTTTAGTATCAGAGTAATGCTGTTAAAACAACTTGAGAAATATTCCTTCTCCTCTTTTCTAGAAGACTTTATGTAGGATTGGTGCTATTTCTTTCTTAAATAGTGGGATAAGCTAGCTGAGTCTGGAGGTTTTTTTTTTTTTATTTTTTATTTTTTTTGAGGGAAGGTTTTTACCATGAATACATTTCCTTTAATAGATATCAGGCTATTTACATTTTTAAATTCTTCTGTCAGTTTTGGTAATTTCTGTTTTTCAAGAAACTTGTCTGTTTCAATTTGTCAGTATATTGGTGTAAAGTTTTACCCTTTTAATGTCTATGTAAGCTATAGTGATAACCCTTTTTTCACTCTTTAAAATTTTTTTTGGTGAATTTATGTTCTCTTTCATTTTTTTTCTTGATCACTTGATAAGGGGCTTATCATTTTATTATTCTTTACAAAGATCCACATTTTGATTTTTTTGATTTTCTCTATCGTTTGTTCACCTTATATTTCATAAATGTTCTATCTTCCTTCTAGTTATTTTGGATTTAATTTGCTTGTTTTTTCTAGTTTCTTGTGATGCAAGGTAATATTGATTTTTAAACCTTTCTTTTATTATAAATATTTTAAGCTAAAAATTTTCCTCAAAGAACTTCTTTCACAGCATTCCACAATATTTGGTTTTTATAGTTTTCTCAGTATCATTCAGGTCAAAATATGTTCTAATAGTCTTTGTGATTTTTCTTTGATTCAAGGATTTTTTAGAAGAGTGTTTAATTTCCAAATATTTGTGAATTTTTCCAAAACTATTTTCCTTTTCTTTTGAAAAAATTGTTAGAGTCACAGGAAGTTACAAAAATAATATAGAGAAGTTCTGTGTAACCTTCAGCCATTTTCCCCAGTGGTAACATCTTACATGACTATAACAATATTAAAACAAGGAAATTGAAGTTGATATAATCACAGTTTTTAGATTTCACCAGCTTTACATGCACTCATTTATGTGTGTGTTTGTGTATAATGCTATACAATTTTATGACGTGTAGATTAATGTCACCACCACCACAATCAAGATGCAAAACTGTCCTATCACTACAAAGTCCCCTGTTGCCATCCCTCCATAGTCACACCCATTCCCGCCCCCTGATGCCAGTCAACCACTTATCAGTTCTCCATCTCTATAATATCATTTGAAGGATATTATATAAGTGGAGTCTTACAGTATGTAACCTTTGAGACTGCCTTTTCCCCCTACTCAGCATAATCTCTTGAGATCCATCCATGTGGTTATGTGTATCAATGGTTTCTTTATTATTGATAAATGGTATCCCATGATATAGATGTGCTACAGTTTGTTTAGCCATTCACACATTGCAGATCATTTGAGTGGTTCCAATTGTTTTGCTATTAGAAATAAACCTACTGTGAACATATGTGTACATGTTTTTGTGTGGATTTAAGTGTTCTTGTCTGGGATAAATGTCCAGGAGTATAATTTTTGGGCACCATAGTAATAGATATTTAGTTTTCTTTAAGAAATTGACAAATTATTTGCCAGAGCAGCTGTGTCATTTTACATTCTCAATTGCAATGTGTGAGAGATCTAGTTTCTCTGCATCCTTACGAGCATTTAGTATTGTCAGTATTTTTTATTTTAGCTGTCCAAATAGGTGTGCATAGATATATTTTTATTATCGATTCCCAATTTATTACAATTGGTTCACTCTATGAGGTTTTAATCCTTTGACGTTTATTAGGACATCTTTCATTGCTCGGAATATAGTCTATCTTGATGAATATTCCATGTGGGTCTGAAAAGAATGTATATTCTGCAGTTGTTGGATGAAATATTTTATCAAATCAATTGGGTCAAGTTGGTTGACAGAACTATTCAAATATATATCTCTACTGATTTTTTTGGTCTATTTGTCCTATTCTTATTGATACAGGAATGTTTAAATCTCCCCAACTATGAGATTTTGTCCATTTTCATCAATTTTTGCTTTATGTATTGTGGAGCTCTATTCTTAGTTTCATATACAGTTAGGATTGATAAATATTCTTATTCTGAAGTCGACTTTGTCTTATATTAAGATAGCACACCTGCTTTTTTATATTTAGTGACTGCAAATTACATTTTTTCCTACTCTGGGCTTTCAACTTGTATCTTTATAAAAAGCATATTGTTGGAACTTGCTTTTATATCAATCTGACAATCTCTGCCTTTTTATTGGAGTGTTTAATATATTTACAGTTGAGGCAATTATTAACCTGGTTGGGCTTAGAGCTCCCATCTTGGTACTTATTTTCTACTTATCCCATTTATTCTTTGTTTCTGCTCCTACTTTCTTGCCTTCTGTTGGGTGTGTTGCAATTTGTCAGCATTTCATTTTATGTCCTGGTTTTAGCTCTACCTCTTTGTGGTTTATTCTGGTGACTGTTCTAGGGCAGTAGTTCTTAAACTTAGCATGCATTAGAAACAGCTGGCGGTTTCATTAAAACAGATTTCTGGGCCATCCCTCCAGCATTTCTAACCCTGTAGGTTTGTGATAGAGCTAAAAATCTGCATATCAGATGCTGCTGCTGATGTATGTCTGGGGACCATAGTTTGGGAATCTCTGTTCTAGAGAGTATGCTTTGTGTCTTTAAGTTATCCCGGTCTGCCTTCAAATAGTATGCTCAAAATACTATTACACACCTTCACAGATGTGTCAGAACCTCACAACCATACAGTTCTATTTATTCCCCCTTCAACCTTTCTGCTCTTATTTTACATTTTTATTTCTACATGTACTACAACATGGGTGGGGGGGCGGGTTTGCTTTAAACTGTCAATAGTCTTTTAAAATGTCATACACACAGAGACATAGATGTAGATCTACCCCTTTGAATAGATCTTTAACACTGACCCATCGAGTGTCTTTTCTGCTGCTCTTCACATCTTCCTGCAGTTCTGAGTCCCCTTTTGATGTCCTTTCTGTTCAGTCTGAAAAAACTGCCATTAGCTTTTCTTGTAGTGTTGGTTTGCTGGACATGAATTACCCCAACTTTTGTCTATCTGAAAATAACCATTTCATCTTTATTTTTGAAGCATATTTTCAGTGGGGATGGAATTCTAGTTGGATAGTGTTTTTCTTTTAGCACTTTAAAGATGTTCTATTGTCTTCTGGCCTCCACTGCTTGTAAAGAGAAGTCATCTGTTATTTGTTTCATTAATCCTTTATATTTATGCCTTTTTTTCCCCTCTGACTGCTTTTCAGATTTACCACTTCCCACTGCTTTTCAGCAGTTTGGCTATGATTTGTTTAAGTGTGGTCGTCTCTGCATTTATTATACTGGGCGTGCTGAGTTTCTTGGTTCTGTGAGTTGATATTTTTCATGGGTTTTGGTAAACCTTAGCTAAGAAAGCTTCAACAGTTTCTTCTGCCATGTTGTCCCTCCTCTCTTATTTCTGGCACACCATTTACATGTATGTTGGGTTGTTTGAAATTAGCCCAAACCCTGTCAGATGCTCAGTTTCCTCTGCTGTTGAGTCATATACTGAATTTGTTTTTTGATATTGTGTTTTTTCATTTCTAGCATTTCCATATGGTTCTTTTTTCTGGTTTCAACTACTTTGTTGAAATTCCCCATCTCTTCATGCATATTGCCTTGCTTTCTCTGAGATCTTTCAACATTCTTATATCATAGGTATTTTGTATTTTAATGTTCCTTTTTGATAATTGCAACTTCTAACCTATCTCTGGGTCTGCTTCTATTGCTTCTCTTCCATATTAACCAGAAGGCATATTTTCTTGTTTTTCCACAGGTTTTGAATTTTTTTTTATTGCATGTTGAATATTTTGTAGGAAAGAAAAGTAGAATACAAAGTAAATAATATTTACCTCCCCAAAGAACAAGCGCCCTCCTCCGTGAGAGACTGAGTCAATTGGACCTATAACTGATCTGGCTCTGGCCTTGCGGGACCTTTAGTCTGATTCAGTTCTCTGTGGCTTTCAAATGTTCTGCGGCGGGGAGGGGTTAGGATTTTCCCTTCAGTAGAGCCTGGGGTCTGAGCACTGCTGAAATTCTTGAGCTCTGCCTACACTTGAAAACCAAGCTAACAGGTTTGAGAACTGTGGGCAGTCTCTCCGTGCTTTGTGCCCAGCTGATGGCTTTTTTCATTTCTCTTTGCCCTCTGTCTCCTGCTTTCTGTATCCCCGGAGATCTCTTCTAGCTCTTTCGCCCGTCCCAGGCCTTTGCAGCTCTCTAGACTCTGAAGACCCAAAATGCTTCAAGGAATTCTTTGTAGCGCTTCTTCCTGCCCCATCTTTGGTGAACTATCCCAGCCTCATGTGAAGGGTTTAGGCAGGTACGTTTAGGCAGCCCTTACAAGTTTGTTCACTTTCAGCTGAGTTCTCCTACCCTGCCGATTGCAAACTCTTCCTGCTGCCATTCCACCACAGGTGAAAATGACCATGGGTCTGTTCTCTCCTATGGAGAGCTTCTCACTTTCTTGAGTTTATAAAGTTCATTTAGGTTTCTTTGTGCCCTCAGTTTTCTGATGGGTCTTAAAAATAGATGAGTATTTTGGGCTTACCTGGCTTGGTTTGGTTGTTAGGGTGAGAACGGCAGCCTTGTAACCCTATAGATCTGACCCAAAGCAGAAATCCTGCAGACAACTGTCTTACTTAGAGATAAGTAAGAGATGTGTAGGGATCAGAAGGAAGCAACCAACTGGTAGGAGCTGAACATTTGAAAAATGAAGCCAGTTCAGGGAGCTGACAAACTGGAGGATGGTAAAAGTTTGTGTTGTAGTCTATCAAACAGGAGCTGAAGTGAAGAGAGAGAGAGAGAAAGGGAGAATGGCAGAGGCAGTGTCCTGCGGTGCGGCCTGCGGGGTCTCTGCTCCCGCTCCCCACATAAGAACACAGGACATGGTGAGGCCAAAAAGGGACACCCACGGAGCCATAAGTAGGGGAGTCATATCTCTATACTCTCGCTGGCGGCTGGGTTGGACAAACAGGAAACAGGAGCCACACAATCCTCAAACCCTCACTGCGCCGCTTGCAGGCTCAGCCACCATCTCCTTGCTAGCCCCCATTTTCTGCTAGCCTAGCCACGGCAGTTATATTAGTGGCCAATGGCTCACTGGTTACAGCTGACAGCCAACTAGCCACAGCTGATGGCCATTTGATCACAGTCGATGGCCATTTACTACCTGAGCAAGCACCTTTCTATGTGAGGCTGAGAGCCTGGAAACTGCTTTCTGGGGCTCTGTCCCCACAGGCAGGCATTGATTTTCAGAGAAAGGACAGTGTGCCAAAGTGTGTTGTCTTCTTCTCTGGATGATGTCCACTCCCTCACGTGTCTCCTAGTGCAATGATTCTCACGTTTTACTCTGCAGACAGATCACCTGGACGTCTTGGTAAACTTCAGATGCTCTCTTATTAGGTCGGGCGTTGGGCCTGAGATTCTGTGTTTCTAACAAGCTCCCACATCATGCTGATGATATTGCCAACAGCAAGGTCCTAGGGTATGTCCACCTTCCTCCTTAGGGGGTTAACAGCAATGGTCATTTGTGCTAAGGGGAGTTTACAATCTGAAGGAAACAGAGGAAAGATTTTAACTGAATTAACTAAATAAAACCAGTAATCCAGAACACTCAAGAAGTAGCTAGAATGGGGCTTACAGGCACAGAAGGTGTCGAGAAAAATGATATTTTAGTATTGAGAAAATCTAGTGTGAGGCAGGCCCATAATTCATCAAACTGGCTTCTTTGGTGGGGGTTTAAGTTTTTCTTGAAGTGGGCGGCTGCCAGTCTGGGAGCTGGGGTCAGGGGCACGTTCACTGCCATAAGGAACCAGGCCTTTGCAGCTCTGCTGTCCGGTCTGCCTGAGAGCCTGGTGCAGCAGCAGTGCAGGGAGGGAAGATGAGGAAAGGATGCAGGGAGAGGGTCTGGGTGGCATCAGGGAGCCCAGCCAAGAGTTTGGCCATTCAAGTGGGGGCGAGGTTGGCATTCAGGAGCGCAGAGAATCCTGTTGAGTGGCTATAAATTGGCACCTGAGGTCCCCCCCACCCCTTTTTCCTTCCAGGAACCAGGTTGGTTGGTTGGTTTTCACCAGAAGAGACTTGCCAATTGGAATTTTATAGCTCTCGGTCCCACGCTATTTACAGAAGGAATTCATGCATTCGTGGAAGAGAATACTTTTTCCTCCATTTCCTGTGCTTAGCACGAATCTCAAACAAAAATGATTATGAAAGTGTGGAGAAATCTGGAAAATCATTATAAACCAGCTGAAGGTAAAGATTCAATTTATATAAAACTTTGCCACTCAAACAATGCAGAGGGAGGTCATGTACAGTTTTGGTGACATCTAATTCAAGAAAACTTAAAGGATTGTTGTATTTATTTAATCAGAGACATTTACTGAGTGTTTTCTACATACCAGACATGCTTTGTGAACAAAATTTTCATGATTGTACTCTCATGGAGCTTACAAGTCTGGTGGGTGGCAATTTTATGACTTTGAAGCATACAAGTAGTTTGAATTACGTTAACTGATTATTGCATGTTATTCCCCTTGGGCAACTGTTTAATGAGTAGATAAGAATTATTCAAAATATCTTTTTTTTTTTTTTTTTTTTTTGCATACACACAAGGGCATTTTAACTGAAAAATAATTTGTTCTCTCTTTTTTTTTTTAATTTTATTGGGGAATATTGGGGAACAGTGTGTTTCTCCAGGGCCCATCAGCTCCAAGTCGTTGTCTCTCAATCTAGTTGTGGAGGGCGCAGCTCAGCTCCAAGTCCAGGAGCCGCCCTCAATCTTTAGTTGCCGGGGGCGCAGCCCACCATCCCATGGTGGGAATTGGACCGGCAACCTTGTTATTGAGAGCTCGCGCTGTAACCAACTGACCATCTGGCCACCCCTCCAGGAACTCAGCGGCAGATCGTTGTCGTTCAATCTAGTTGTGGAGGGCACAGTTCACTGGCCCACGTGGGAATCGAACCAGCAACCCTGTTGTTCAGAGTTCATGCTCTAACCAACTGAGCCATCCGGCCAGCCAATACTATTTATTTTTAATTAGTGGAATGCCAGTAATTGCTTAGCATATTCGAGCATTCAGTCACATGGATGTAATCTGGACATTAGTTGTACAAACAGAATTTTCTCTATTAAATGTCCTGAAGGTGACTTGGGGTTCCAGACTGGATGTGTTTTATATACAAACTGTCGATGGCTCTTTGGAACCAGCAAACAAGGAAACAATTTCAGAGTCCTGAACTTTTTGCCCAGAAAAAGGTAACATTGACTTTATTTGTTCTTCCCCAGCACAGAGAAGTTGTCTGGATAACTTAATAGGCTTTTAAAAATAAACGAGGAAAATCCTGACTTGTAGCTTTTAAGTATATAAAAAGATAAATAGATGATTCTGAGGAATATGAATTAACGTTTATAAGAATTGTGATGACTGAAAAAACATTAGACCTGTTTTTAAAGTATCTTCCCTTAGAATCTAAAGAAGTCGTGGAAATTTTTAGAATTAACCTGAATAAATTCATTCCACAAAGAATCATGCAGTTCCATGGAGATGTTGAGAGCTCTGTGCTTTTTTCGACATGGCACTGAAACTTTTGAACAATTCAAACAATTGGCCAGTATTTTTAAAAAAATAAAATAAAAGCTGTCTGACAGACAAGCCTGGTTAGTTAAGACATCTGATCCGATGGCCAGCTGTGCATATGGACGTTGCCTGGATGTATCTTTCAATACATTTAGCAATAACAGGGATTTGGGATAAGAGTAGCAAAGACAAGTAGACAAGTTGTGTTTAATGAAGCTCCACGTCACAGTGGCCTAACAAATACAGTATAAAACCCTGGCCAACTGACACTTTAGAAAATCATCCAGGACCATTCAGATTACAAAATGTAAACTCTTGATTACATACAGGAGATTATATATGCGTTCATTCAACAGAGATTTATCGAATGCTGTTATTAGTCTGCTCAGGTGGTTTAAACAAGAGAAATTTATCTTCTCACAGTTTGGGAGGCTGGATATTTGAGATCAGGGTGCCAGCGTGGTTGGGTTCTGAAGAGAGCTCTCTTCCTGGCTTGCAGACAGCTGCCTTCCTGCTGTGCCCTCATGTGGGAGAGGGAAAAGAAAGGGAGAGGGAAAGGAAAGGGAGAACCGCCTGGTGGCTCAGGCGGTTAGAGCTCCATGCTCCTAACTCCGAAGGCTGCCGGTTTGATTCCCACAGGGGCCAGTGGGCTCTCAACCACAAGGTTGCCGGTTCGAGTCCCGCAAGGGATGGTGAGCAGCTCCCCCTGCAACTAAAGATTGAACATGGCACCTTGAGCTGAGCTGCCACTGAGCTCCCGGATGGCTCAGTTGGCTGGAGCACGTCCTCTCAACCACAAGGTTGCCGGTTTCGACTCCCGCAAGGGATGGTGGGCTGTGCCCTCTGCAACTAACAACAGCAACTGGACCAGGAGCTGAGCTGCGCCCTCCACAACTAAGATTGAAAGGACAACAACTTGACTTGGAAAAAAGGCCTGGAAGTACACACTGTTCCCCAATAAAGTCCTGTTCCCCTATCCCAATAAAATATTTAAAAAAAAAAAAAAGAAATGAAAAGGGAGAAGAAGGAGAAAAGGAGAGGAGGGAGTGAAAGGAGGGTGGGGGGGAGGGAGAGAAGGGAGAAGAGGGATGAAGGGAAAGGAGGGCGAGCAGGGGAGGAGGGGGGGCAGAGGGTCAGGGGTCTCTCTGGTGACTCTTATAGGGGCAGCGACCCTATCATGAGCTCTCCACCCTCATGACCTCATCTAACACTAATCACCTCCCAGAGGCGGTTAGGGCTTCAACATACGGATTTTAGTCTCCAGCAAGAGCCTTTCTGTGTTTGGTACTGGAATATAAATACGACCTCTAGCCACCTGGTGCAGGGAACAGACAATAAATGAGTAAACACATAAAATCAATTCATTTCTGATCACAATGACTGCCATGAAGGAATTGAACACGGTACTGAGAGAGAAAACAAGGGGATAGAAGATGAGGAGGCCACTGGGCCTGCTGACGATGGAGCATTTAGGATGAGACGGAAGGAATGAGAGAGAGCCAGTCCTCCAAGATTAGCCAGGGGAAGGGCATTCAGTACAGGGGTCCTCAAAGGCCCTGAGGCGGGAAGGGCCTTGGCATGTTCTGGGACCTGATACAAGACATTTTGATTTGAGGGTCATGACTGAAGGGTGAGTGAGAAGAAGAGATGGTGGTGGACGTCAAAGGCTGGATGATCAGCAGTTGAGGTGACAGTAGTTAATACCTAGGTGGTTTTTGGTACCTTGGCCCGTGTTACGAGTTCAACTCAATCACCTTCAATACTGTAGGATGTTTATTGACAATTCAGCTTCCTCAATTCACTTTGCCTACACGGAGACCCTCTGACACCAAGCCACCTAACCGCCTGTAGTGACTTAGAAAGACTCAAGATGTACAAGGCCATCACCAGGAAGGAACAAATTCAACCAGGTCAGTTCCCAGAGGCAGGCTGTCAGGATTGAGTTAATGCCGAAATCTTAGCGCGTCTGACAGCACACCACACACAGTTCGGGATAAGAGGCCATGCGCAATGGTGTGACCAAACCCGACACTCTGGGACTGGATGCTGACCCTCTCGAGCTAGGGAGCAGTGTGACTTGCCAGGTCAGAGGCAGCACAATGACCCACGGTGATGAAAACCCATGCTTGTTTGCCTCCGTCCATGACCAAGACAACCCAAACCCAACAGGCATATTTCCCTCCTCATCCAGCACAGGGGATCTTTTGTTCTGGCACAAGAGCCCAAGAGGCCTCTGTACACAGCCCTGGTGGGTGCCAATGATATGCTCGAGACGTAGAAAATATTGGCTTCATGGGGCTTCAGAGAAGCTCAGTGATGTCCCCAACGTCATGGAGTGTTCAGGAATAGAGCCGCGGGTTCTCCTCACCCAGAGGAGGGCTTCCTCGCTCTCTGCTTTTATGTGTTGCAGTAAAATATACAAAGGTAAAATGCTCGAGCAGCTTGTGGAATTGACGGCTTTTTATCTCCGGTGTCTGCACTTTGGAGGGTAAGGGTTAGTGCTTAAGGACCGGGGCATCGCATTGGTCCTCATGGATTCAACCCCTGGATTAGAGAAGGTATTGAATGTGTCACCAACATCTAAGCGCTAGTTGAAGTGTTTAGTCATCCAGGGAAAAAGGTTCTGAGTGACTGAAATGCAAATCCTGAAAAGAGAAGGAATATTTGAAAATATCTGGGGAGCAAGACAAATGCATCATCTCGAGACAGTACAAACACAGCCTCCATTTACGCCGACGAGTCAGACTAGGTCCCGAGAAACACAAAATGGTTCTTTCAGCTTTCTAGACCTCAGCGTGCATGTGAGCTCGCAGGAAACCCAAATCATCACCCAGGGTGTATATAGATGTTTAGTGGACATAGTAACCATTTTAATTCTGCACATATGCCCTCTCTGCCTTTTAAGTCTCTCGTGCACTGGACTATAACACAGAATTATTTAATATCACCCATTGCTTGTATTAGAATCTTGTTAGATTAATAACCAAGCAAATGAAGCTTTGTTTATTATCTAATATTTCAGCAGACCATCTGAATGAGCTTAGTTGCCATGCCAATGTGGTATTTAAAAGCCATATATTTTACTACATTTATCTGGACTGGATTTGCCCTGAAGTTTTTTTACTTTAGAAAAAAAAAGGCGTAAGAGTTAAAGTGACACTGAACTCGAGTATATTAAGTGCATCTGAGTATACGCCGCTGTGAACCTTTAAGACCACTGTTTTCATGGACCTAAAGAAACAGGAAGAAAATGGGAGAGGGTTAGAAAGTGAGTTTGTAGAATGTGCAGGCTTTCTTGAACAGTTTGTTCTCGGGCTTTTTGCCACACCCAGCTTCGGTCGTTTGCCCTGAGATCAAACAGGACTTTACATTGGCAGGGCTATCAACGAGGATGTGCAAATGGAAACCAGCGAAGACCTCAGCAGGGCATCCGGCTCCGGAGAGAGACTGGAAAGGCCAGTCAGGGGCCTCTAGCTGACGCACATCTGTTAACTCTGGAATTCTGTCCCTGGCTCCTCTTCCATTCATTCATTCATTCATTCATTCATTCATTCATTCATTCACTCATTCATTCATTCATTCACTCATTCATTCAATTTACGGAGTGCCAGACATTGTCCTTCCTAGTCATTAGGAAATCCTTTCTTAGTCTCTGTTATTTTCAGGGATGAAAGAAATGGATCGGCTAGCGGCTTCCGGTGTGTGGAATGGACACCTTCCCTTTGCATTTCCTTTCCCTGAACCAGCGCCCAGGGGCATCCTGGCCCTGCTGTGAACACCAGCGGGTTCCATGGCCCTTGGCCAGACCTCCATGGAAGTCTTATTAACGTCTCATGGGACATTCAGCGAAGCTGGTGGAGAACGACCTCAGAACGGTAGCATCTAGAACATACTCATTACTTTGAAAACCTTTCTTTGGTGAATAACACTATTTTCTATTCTGGGTTTGACCTCATTTGCAAGTTGCACCAAATCCTCCAGTACCTGAATAAGGGAAGGGTGAGAATATTTTTCGTAGTTTCCAACTCACAGGTTATCAGTTCATTGATTCAACCAACATTGGTTAGGCACCAACTATGTACTAGAGATATAAAGCTGAGTGAGATGGAGTTCCTCACCCCTAAGAGGCTAAGGTGGAGCAGAGAGATGCCCCAAAGTCCAAATGTCATTTGATAATTGCTATAAAAGAGCAACGGGAATAAGGAAGGAGCTCACAGAAATATCCTTTTATGATTATACCTCCAGACAAATTAGCTGCTTCTTACGGAGAAGAGATATATGTGATATTTTTCAAACTTTCCTGTAACACCTAGCAGGAACTATGCATATAAGAGATGCTCAATAAGTATTGGCCCAATAGATGATAGATGAGGAAAAATCCTACAACTTCATTGATGTCCATTAGGTTATAATATGTGTTAATGATTGCTTGCAAACACAGTTTAAAAATAAACCCAAACAAAAGGTTTTATTAACCCCTCCAAGTTTCCGTTTTCCCATCTATCAAATAAGGATAATATTAATAGTACTGATTTCATGGGGTTCTTGAGAGGATTAGATGAGAATGTGTGAAAAGCAGCTATTCACTGGCATATAACAAGGGTCCAATAAACTACAGTTATTAGGACTACAATTCACTGTGATTTTGTCCACAATGTTACCATAAATGGTAGTTTGATTTGACAAAAAGTTCACTTAGAGCTTTATATGGCTTCATCAACATTCTCTCCTTGCTGAGAACATAGTTTTGAAAGGTTGGGGTGAAAACATGCAGGCCAAGAGCCCTGAGTAAGGCTATACACACACAGCACACCCACCACACACACCACAATACACATGCACACACAACACACCCACCACATACCACAACACACACACAAACACCTACCACACACCATACACACACACACACACACACACACACACACACACACACACACACACACACACACACACACCCCTCTCCAAAAGGCACCAGCCGCAGCTCCCTAAATGGCCTGATTTCCCCAATCTCCAACATGAGGGCACAGTTTGAGATAATAACTAGAAGAGATAAGCCAGGAGCCCCTATCAACAGACCTGTGTTGCATTCATCTGGTCGACTTTAGATTCCTCAAGTGACTCCGCCATGTTCTCTCAATGCCTCACTGATTTCTGCTGCATTGAGTCATTAGCCGAATTGCCTTGTCGTCCCCATTAATCTAAAGGCTCTCTGAGAAAAAGCAAGGACCAGGAGCCACAAGGTCACCGTGAGGGAACTGGTACCACAGGGCTGCAGTGACCTGAAGGACCCTGAAGCAAAGTGGCCTCTTCCCATCTTGCCTGCAGCTCACCCTGTAGACAGCTCTAGATTTACATCATGCTGTCCAAGGAAGCTAGAGGAAAGTAAAGCATCTCTCTTGCAGCATCTGTTAATAAAATATCAGGATAGGAGCCTGATGGAGCCCGCTTAGGTCATTAGGTCACATACCCCTCCCTGAGCTAAGCTCGGCGGCCACGAGGCTGGGGTATATTGTTGGCCAGTCCTGCATTACTTGTTCATCGTTTGGCCAGAGGATGGTCCTATGATTGACAACCCTAACAGAAGCACGTGGAGTGAGAATCGGCCATTTCCCGAAGAAATGATGGCTCCTGCCAGAAGAGCTGGAAGTGATGGTTGTGGAGATGAAACACGTATCCCAGCGATGATCTTGACCTGCTCTAACGGACGAAGGCAGCCAGCCAGCCCTAACGGGATGCATCCTATCCCCTGGCAAGCCCCTTAAACCTCCCCTTAAAGGACCTTCCACCTTGAAGACAGTGAGATTTTATTTCCTGGGGTCTAGGATCATAGTTCAAAGCAGGCATTAGTCAGTCTAAACATTTTTGAAAGTCTCCTGTTTCAAATGAAAAACATTTTGCGAATTGTATCCATTTAATGTAAAAATAATGATTTTTTCCCCAAACTTTTATTTTGAACCTACAGAAAAGTTGAAAAAATAGTAACTCAACATCCACCTTCCTTCAGTTTCAACAATTATTTTGTCATATCCACTTTATTTCTCCCTCTCTTCACACGTACAGATAGCTCCAGTTCTAGTCAATCACCACAGAATTTCTTCTATTCTTCTCCCTTTCCGTGTTTGCAAATCCATCCTTCAACAGTGAGAGAGCATATAGAAGATGGAGTTTAATTTTGCAAACATTGTGTTATATCCATAGGATGGAATTCTAGTCAGCAATAAAACTGGATGAACAATGCCCAACATGGATTAATCCATCAATGTTGAGCCAAAGAATCAGACACACAAAAAAGTGAGATGCACACACACAGTCTATTCCATTTATATGAAGTCCAAGAACAAGCAAAACTAATCTATGGTGACAGAAATCAGAAAGTGGTGTTTCTGGAGGTGGTGGGAGGACTGACGGGAAAGGAGCATGAGGGGATTTTCTGGTGGAAATGTTCGAGGTCTGTTCTGAGTGGTGGTTACACAGGTGTAGTCGATCGTCAGGATTCACTGAACTGCACATTTCAGAGCTGCACATTTTGTTGTATGTAAATGAGACCTTAATTAAAAAGGAAGATATCAAAATATGCAAAATTGCTCTTAAACAAATGAAAAGACATTCAATTTCACTCACAATAAGAGAATGCAAATTAAAACTGCACTGAGATCCTGCACTTTCATTACCTACATGGCAAAAATTGAAAAGCTTGACAATACCCACTGTTGGTGAGACCAGGAGGAAATAGGTCATAATATCTAAAAATATCTAACTTTCTGAAAATAGCTATATTTGCCCTTTGCCCTACCAATCTCACTTCTGGATATTTATCCTGACTATATAGTTGAATGCTAAATTTCCACATGTTCTTGGGTCTGTTTGTGGACTTCCTATTTTTTCTGCTGTTCTCTATTTATGCTCCAATACCACACATTTTCAATCATAGAGGTTTTCCAGTATGTTTTAATGTCCATTAACGCTAGTCCTCCCTCCTTGCCTTTCTTTTTCAGTTTTTCTAGCTACTCTTGTGTGCTTTATTTAAAAAAATATATACAGAGGGTGCCAAAGAAATGTATACACATTTTAAGAAAGGAAAAAACTGGATTAAAATTGTAATAATATATATCGATAACAAAAGAAGACTCCAAGTCACATGTATACATTTTTTTGGCACCCTCAGTGTATATGAAGTTTAGAGTCAACTTGTCTAGCTCCAGAAACAAAAACTTATTGGTCTTTTTATTGGAATTGTACTATATTTATAGTTTAGGGATGGGTGACATCTCTGTGATGGGTCATGCTTTCCAAAAAGAATGGATGTCTTTCCATGAAGTATAACTTTTATATATCTCAGAAATGCTCATGTGACAGTTCCTCACTTAACTTTTACACATTTCTAGTTAATACCTAAGTATTTTATTTTTGTTGTTGTTGCCATTGCCAGTGGGATTTTTGCTCTCATCCCTTTTACCTATTGATTTCTGTAGGTTCACTTTATATCCTGTTATATTACTGAGTTACTGTTTGAGTTAGTTTTATCATTGGACCACTTGGGTGTTGCAGGTATACTATCATATCATCTGCGATTCTGGTTTCACTTCTGCTTTTCTAATTCTTGTGACTCAAAATCCTTCCTCCTGTCTAATGCGCTGACTGAGGTCTCCAACATGCTGTTTAAACAGTACAGGTAGTTGGTGTCTTTGCTGTATATCTGACTTTAGTGAGAATGTCTCTAGTGTTTTCCAATTAAATAGAAAGCTGGGTTTTGGACTTAGGTATTTTTTTTTTTATCATGTTAAGGAAATATCTATGTTATTTTATTTAGTATTGGAATGAGCGTTGAATTTTTTAAAAAGCCTTTTCAGCATTTATTGAAATGATCATATAACTGTTTTTCCATTAATTAATATGGTGAATTATATCAATGGATTTCCTAATATCAAACCATTCTTGTGCTTCTGATACAAATTTCACTTAATTATGACATTGGATTCTGTTTGCTAATTTTTTTTAGGGTTTTTTTTTACATTAATATTCATAAGTGATGTTTAGGTTTTAGAGTGTGTGCTGTATTTATTAGTTTTAAGTATAAATCTTAATCTTGCTTTATATAAAAGAGTTTCTATTTTCTATACTCTGGAAAAATTCATGCAGTGTTGAGATTATTCAATTTTTGAATATTTGGTGAATTCCCCTATGAAGCCATCTGAGTGTGATTATTTTTGGGGGGGCAGTTCTTTGAAATGTTCTTTAATACTTGTATGGAAATTTGTTTGCTTAAGCATTTTCTCTCTACTGGGGTCAATTTTGTAAAATTGTATTCCTAGGAAATTATCCGTTTCATTTAAGTTTTCAAATTTATTTTTGTACGATTGTGCAACGTGGACTCTCATGATTTAAAAAATTTTTTCCATATTAAAACTTACTTCTCACTTTTCTGTTTTGTATATTTATGCTTTTTCTTTGTCTTTTTACTTAGGTTAGCTGGTGTTCCATTTACCCCCAAGGAACTGCCATTTTTATTTATTAATTTGTTCTCTTATTTTTCTGGGTTTTTACCCCATTAATTTCTGCTTTAATATGTATCACTTCTTTTCCTAACTCTTTTTGGATGACTTAATTGTTGTTTCTAGCTTTTTTGAGTTGGAATGTCATTCACTTGTTTTCCTTCTTTTATTTTCACAAATATAAGTATTTAAGGCTATGACTTCTCATACATAATGCTTTCATTATTATTATTTTTTAGAAATACTGCTCTTGTGGTTTTTATTTTCACTTTCACTTAAGTGTTGTTTAATAGAGATTGTTTTAATTTCACCTGTAAAGGCCTTTACAGTATTTTTCTCTTTTTTTGTATTGTGATAAGAATTATATTTGAAAGTACTTATCAATTTAAACATTTTTTTCTCACAAAACATTAAAGTAAAATTACCTTGGGGAAGATGTAGTATGTTCATCTGGTAACCCCTGGCATATGAGCACACGTTTATTTTTTTGGTCGGATTTTTTTAAAGTGTGGTATCAGTCTTTCTCATAAATATTCTAGTTACTTTCTTATCAATAGAATGACAGTATTTGATTAAAGTGGTCCGGATAAATCAAACCATATTGGTTCACTAGAATACCAACCTGAAAACATTTATATACACTCGATAGTTTTATGAGAACTAAATCCCTCCCTTTCTTTCAGTCCCCTGAAGATACTCTCATGCAGTTTTTATTTCACTCTTTGCTCAAGGTCACCTAATTGTTTTAACCCTGTATTAGAACAAGGTCATGGCTCTGTCCACCACAACCTAGTACAAAGCCTAACAATTAATAAGTGGTCAATGAATACTTTTTAAATTGATGAGGGAATACATGAATCTACTACATATACATTATAATTCACTTCCTTTTGCAAAGAAACATCACTCTGACAGATCTTCAAGTAGTTCAGTGGGGATGTTTTAATCTCACTACAAATAACCTCTTTTCCATGACACTTAAAATCTAAATTCGGTGGGTTGTGGTGCCTTCTAGCTTGAGTACCATGCTTTGGAGATTGCTCAAGAGTAGGTGTCAGAAGACCTAGAGTTTTCTAGGCTACTGGGAAGGAACTAATTTCTCAGGCTGTCTTAAAATAAATCATGTACTCTTTCAATTGATGATATAAAAAAAAGAACTCTTAAAAAGAGTGTTGTTGGAGGGTAAGTCCGGCTTCACAAGTCACCGAATCTTTTCCTGAGGTAAGGGTCTCTCGACAGAATGTGAAATGGAACGTGGTTTTAATAAGCAAAACTCTGAGAATTGTGTGGTAGTCTGTTACATTTGGTAGCCTCCAGGGAGGCTATACCTCCTGGCATTTGCATCCTTGAATAGCCCCCTTCCTGGAATCTGGGCAGGCTCGGGGACTCATTTCAACCAATCCAAAGTGGTGGCAGTGATGCTATGCAAGTTCTAGGCCTAAACCTTAAGAAGCCCGGTCAGCTTCCTCTTTTCACTTTTGGAACCAGCCACCATGCTGTAAACAGGCCACCCCACATGAAGAAGCCACACTGAGGACACCCAGGCACTCCAAGAGTGAGCCATTTTGGATGTGCCACCCTCATTCAACCCCTAAATCGAGGGTGAGCAAACTATGGCTTTCAGCCAAAAGTGGCCTGCCACCTGATTTTGTAAATAAAGTTTTATTGGAACACAGTCATGTCCATCCATTGATATATTATCTATGGCTGCTTTCTCATTATACTGGCAGAGTGAATAGTCATGGCAGAGACCTTACGGCCTGCAAAGCCTAAAGGATTTACTATTTGACCTTTACAGGAAAGTGTGCTGACTCCTGCCCTAAATGGCTGCTGTGCCAGCTGATATCTGTGTGAAACAGAATCCAATCAACCCACAGAATTTCGAGCAATAGTCAAATGATTGCTATCTTAAATCATTAAGTTTGGGGCTGGTTTGTTATCCAGACACAAAGAGACGATAAAATCTGTTATCTGTATCTTATAAGCTTGATGATTTCATGGTTTAAATTTTTAACTTCTTTTCTTTTCTCTTAACTTTTAGTAAGCTCTACTGAAATCTTTCTAACTTGTCTTACCCATGTGTCACTGAAACTCGTCTCACCACTGAAACTCCTCTCACCAGGGTCAATACCCTCTTCGTTACTAAACGCACTGGTTGTCTTTCAGTCTTCATCTCATTTGACTCGGTCATCACTTGACCCTGTTGACTATTTCTTTGTTCTTGAAACATCTCCCTTTTATTCCTTTAAACCATACTCTCCTAACTTTCTTTCATCTTACAGGAAGCTCGTTTCTTTTTGGGGCCTGATCTTCTGCCTAGCACTTAGTATTATAGATCCTTAGGATTTGTTTTCAGATTTCATTTGACATTTAACTAATATGTACTGAGCCTACTATACTGTTCTAGGTGCATAGGATACATTAGTGAACAAAACTAACAAAAATCCATGCTCTTGGAGAAAATTTTATATGTACACATAATAAATAAAATAAATTATTACAAAAGCTAGAAGTTAATAAGTGCTTTAGATAAGAAAACACACAGAACTGGGGGGTGAGGAGGATGAGGTTGGGGGAAGCGGGAATTTAAAGAATAAAGAACTTAAGGAATTTATCAGAATAGGCCTTTTTGAGATGACGATGTTTGAGCAAAGCCTTAAGAAAAGGTAAAGGAACTGACATGTGGGGATCTAGGGGAGCATTTGAGGTAGAGGGAGCAGCAGTGCAAAGATGCTAAGACAAGGGGCATGCCTGGGTGTTTTGAACAGGAAAAATGCCCCTGTGGTGGGACAGCATGAATGCAAGGAGGTGAGGTCAGAGAAATAACAGGTTCCAGATCCCCTGGGGCCTTGTAAGCCCTTGCTGGGACTTTGTCTTTTCTCTGTGAGCTGGGGGGGGGGGGGGGGGGGGGGGTCTTTGGGGAGTTTTGAGGAAAAGAATCAAGTCATCAAAAGGATCACTGTGGCTGCTGAATTGAGAAGAGAATGGAGGTGGCAGGGAGACACACAGACCGGTAGAAACCGAGAGGAGTGACTGTCTCTTCTCACCGGACACACTTTTCCTGCAGAATCTGAGGTACTAAAGCTGCCATGGCTCTAATTATCCCAAGTCTATTTTTTTCCAGCCCAAATTGCTCTCCTGAGTTTCAGGCTCACATATGTAAAAAAGACCTACTGGTCATCTCCTCTCTTGTGTTCCACGGGCACCTCAGACCCCGCACTTCCCCACAAAGCTTTGTCTCCTCCGCACTCCCTCTATGTCAAGACAAAAGCCATGCTGCCACACCTTCTTAAGGCCTTCTCTTTCTGAGGCTCCTGCTAACACGTGTCGGTGGACAACCTGTGCTGGCCCATAAATGCTTTAGGTTCCATTAACACATCATTATGTTTTAGTTCATCACGTACTCTGCCTGTAATGGTGGCTTGAAGGGTTGGATGTAGGATAGGTAGGTTTTAGACAGGATGATGGAATGCTGCCTTGGAAGACAGTTCGGGGCAGTGTGCCATGTTGATGGGACTCTAAAAACCCTGAGGATAGAGGATGGGATTTTCAGCATGAATTCCTCGTATGTTACACTTTTGCCATTGGGTAATATAGCGACACATAATTCTGAAACGGTCACTTTTGTTATAAATAGCAACTTTTTCATGTAGCCAGTATGTAAGAGTTAAGGCTTTGTATATATCAGACTTTTAATATGTGAATTTAATTTTCTTCCATCTCAGGAATTTTTGTGTCCACTCCCCATTATAATTTTGGAATTTGGCATTCATTCTTTTGACTTTTAGCAAAGGAACTAGTGTTGCTCTGGAAAATATTTAGTCAGAAGGGTGTGTGGTTCCTTTTCCCATGATCTTTGTTTTTTTAAATAATTTGTGCGTAAAGGAGCTTAAGAAATATCTTAATCTTTTGTGTCTGAGTCTTATAAGTGGTTTTTAAAACTAATAATTGATACGAGGGAAACAAGTCTGCCTAGATTATATTTTTCCCATATCATACTTATATGTGGGAAACAGGCTTGTAAAATCATTAATCTGAAACTAACCAGGCCAATGAGAGCTATTATTTTTTTTAATTAGAAAATCAAGTTCAAAATGGATGTTTAAATGCAAGCTTAACATAGTTAAAAACACAATTAAGTCTCATTCCTTGACACTTGAAAGCTCTTTTTATTTATTTATCATACTTAACAAATGTTTATCAAAGGCGTGCTGGGTAACGGGCAGTATGCTTGTGCTAGGGAGACAATATAAACAAACAGAAGGAGCTCGCCACCATGGAGCCTAATTCCAGTGGGGAAGGCAGACATTAAATAGTAAGAAACAGCCATTCTTGTCGTAAGTCCGAGGAAGGAAATAAACAGTGGCTCGAGTGAGGGAGAGACTCGGCGGCTGCTTGGAGGAGGGTCTCTCTGAGAAGATGAATTTGACTTGAGACCTGAAGGACAGTTTTCCCGGAGAATGGGAAATGCCTCCGGGGGAGAGGTACCAGCAGGAGCAAAGACCTAGAGGCAGGAAGGACTCAAGTTCAAGAAACAGGCAGGGCAGAGTGGCTGCAGTGAAGTGACCCAGCAGGACATCGGTACAAGGTGGGGGGAGGGGTAGGAGCCAGCTCAGGGGGGACTTCCCAGACCTTGGTAAGAAATTGGGAGTCTATTCTGAGTGTGATGAGACAACAGTGAAGGGTTAATGCAAAGGAACGATGTGACCAGATGCTGTTCTCTGCGTTTTAAACAAATTGTGGCAAAATATGCATAACAGAAAATTTACCATTTTAACCACCTTTAAGTAAACGATTTAGTGGCATTAAGTACATTCATGATGTTGTTATAACCATCACTACTATCCTACTAATGATCTCCAGAAGGTTTTCATCATCCCAAACAGAAACTCTGTCCCTATGAACCGCGGGCTGCCTCACGTGGAGTAATTTCCCGTTCCTTTACATTTTGTGTACTTATTATGTATGACTTTTCTTAGAAAGTCTCTGTAGATAGACGTCTTTCCACCCAAGGAAAGCGATGGCGGTGACTCCGGCAGTTCTGTCCCTAGGACTTATTCTTGCACCTGTAATCTGGATGGGAGATTGGAGCCCACCCAAGTACAGGCTGAAGCTTCCGGATGGGTGTGTAGGAAGTAGCCGTTGGATTTTAGACCAGTTCTGAGCAAATGATCTTCCCCGTCTCAAAAATCAGCCGCATCACTTTGGAAAATAGTTTGGCAATTTTTCAAAAAGTTACACATAAAACTACCACACGACCAGCAATTCTACTCCTAGGTAGCGGCCCAAGAGAAATGAAAACGGGTCCACACAAGGATCTGCACACAAACATTCACAAAAGCTTTCTCATAACAGCCCCAAGCTGGTAACAACCTAAATGTCCACCACACGATGTGACATATCCATACAGTGGAATCCTCTTCAGCACCAAAAAGGAACAACTACTGACACATGTCACATCATGAATGAACCTCAGAAACATGCAAAGTGAGCACCTATTGTATTTACATGAAATATTCAGAAAAGGAAAATTTATAAAGACAGAAACTGGATGAGTGGTTGCCTGAGGTTAGGGCTAGGAACAGAGACCACCCTTAAAAGGGCGGAAGGGATCTTATTAGGGGAGACGGAACCCAACTTAAACCGGTTTATGATGGTGGTTGCTTCACTTGGTAAAGTTACTAAAAATCATTGAATTGTACACTTGACATAGGTGAACTTTATACTATGGAAAAGCACCTCATCAGCAGCTTGGATAAAGTCCAGTACTTAATACTCTCTGGAAGATAAAGGTGTCTTGCTGGACCAATATCGAAAACCTTTTCCCTGAGCAGAAGGGGAGGGGAAAAATGTCCCAGTATTGCTGATATGCCTTGCTTTATCTGTGACAAATATATGTTGAAAGGCTCTCAATCTCTCTATTTTAAAGGGAATTAAAGTGTCAAAAGCTATTTAAAAAAGCATAATTATTTAAGGTTTTCTCAATAACTATACAATTCTTCAGTTTTTCCAAGTAGGATTTAGGATCTGAAATTATTTCTGTTCCCTGAACTGTTATGTCTGTCCCCAAGTAAATTGGTGACCTCAAAGAATGTTACTGAAGATTTCATTTTCGGGTGTGTAAAGGATTTGAGGAATTTCGTTTATTAAACTTTCAGAGAAGCATTTGCTCCTTAAATGGTTCTGATGGATGTGATGGGAGAGGGAATACCTTCACAAGATAACCTGAGCAGGATTTGGTAAAGTCCTGTGTTTGGCCGTTTTTAAAACTATCTTCAAATTAATTTTTAGTTTTACAGGGTGTGGTTAGGGAAAGAAGAGCTTCTTTACAAAAGTCTTTTAAGGCAACATATCAAAGCGTTTAGGACAGTGACTGCCAACTGGGACACACTCCATAAATGTTTTCTTTATTCCCATGGAAAACGCCCCGTGGTAATCGTTTGCATAGTGTTGCTTTCTTTTTCTCTTTGCACAGTCCTTTCTTTTCAAGCAGCAGAATAGAAACCATTGTACATCTTGGTTTTTGAGAGAAGAGAACCATCGTCACCATCTACATTATCATCAGCAACAAGCACTTGTAACTGCAGGATGGTGCGGCGGTTACAAGAGTGGGGGCTGGGCCAGCCATCTGGGTTCAAACACCAGCTCTGCCATTACTAGCTCAGGTGACCTCGAACAACTCACTTAGCTTCCCTTAGCCGTGTTTTCATGAATACACTGGGACTCAGAATGGTACCTTTGTGTCATGCAGGGTCCAACTCCCGCTCCCCACATAAGAACGCAGGATATGGGGAGGCCAAAAAGGCACACCCATGGAGCCATAGGTAGGGGAGTCATACCACTATATTCTCGATGGAGGCTGGTCGAGACACAAGAGCAAACATCCGCCAGTACCCCAATGAGGGGTCTTCCTGCATCCCCGTTTTGCTGGCGGCCGGACGAGACACAGGAAGTAGAATCAATACGATCCACAATCCACTGTCCACTTGCTAACCACACTTGCTAGCCGCAATCCGCTGTCTGCTTCTCTGCCAACCACCCAACCAACCAACCCCTTAGTGTAGCCACGGCAGTTATATTAGTGGCTAATGGCTAACTGGAAACAGCTGATGGCCACCCAGCCACAGCAGATGGTCATCTGATTACAGCTGATGGCCATTTAATAATTGAGCCAGCACCTTTCCATGTGAAGTCGAGAGCCTGGAAATTGCTCTCTGGGACTCCGTCCCCCCACAGTTTGTCATAGGACAAAGACAAAATGATAGAATGTGTAAAAAGCACAATAGAGTGTAAAAATGAAGCCCAAATGGTGTCTATGAGTAAGTACAGACCTTTACTCTCTATATAGAAAACCAATCCCAATCTTGACCAGCTAGCAATCTGTTCGCTCTTCAGTTCTAAATTTTATGTGACTTTAATCAGTTTGGAATTGATAAAAGCCCCAACTTCCTTACTACTAAATGGAAACTACTGTTGTAGCTTTAATGAAAGGCAGAGAATGCATCACCTGACTCTTCTCTCCTTTGGATTTATGTACAGTTGGCAGGTCCAAGGAAAAGATTTGAATTAAGCAATGTTTACCTTCATGTCTTTGAACCTCTCGTAGTGATGTCTTTCTTCCCTCCCCGACTTTGAAGCTCTTCTCTGGGTGTCCAGGGTCTTCACGCTGCCTCCTGTGGTAGATTAGACAACGTGGCAAAAATAGTTTACAGCGACTGCCGTCCAAAGGCAGCATCTGCTCGCCCACACTTTGCGCTGCTCTAGTGACTTCCACTGACCAACAAAGTGTACTGGAAGTGATAGTATGCAAATTCAGGAACCTCAGGAGGACTTTCAGCTTCTGCTTTGCCCCTGGGAACCCTACCCTGCAACCACCATCCTATGGAGAATCCTAGAATGAAATACCATGATCGAAGAGCGGTCCAGACATTCCAGCTGTGGAGTCCAGCCCCAGAGGACCTGCTGCTGACCGCAGCCCCACGACTGAGTTTAGGTGAGACCAGTATGACTCACAGAATTGTGAGAAATAATCAACCATTGTTTTAAGCCATAACGTTTTAGGCGGTTTGCTACACATAGAATCTGTAACGAATACTCCTTCAAACTTTCCAAGGTGTCCCCACGGCCAACTCCCCTCTACACGCACACAGGCACACTCGTGGACACATCTCTGGCTTGCCAGTCTAAATCAATGCCTCCTTTGCCGACCCTGTCTCTGTCTTACCCCACGTTAAAACTCACCTCTACCACGGCCTGACCTTTAAGAGCCTTGCAGGCAATTAATGGGCTTGAAAGCAAACTCAGAATTTCACTTGTACCTGAGGCATTAGTTACCGCTACTGGCTTAATGGTTTGCGTTGCTTTAACCCAAAGGAATAGCTAGCTTCCTCACATGAGGACATTTAAACCCCAAGGCAGGCAAAGTCCTGGGAAAGATCCCCCTTGCAAACTGCTGACTTCTTGACCTGGAGGGAGATGCGTTAGGGACAAGAAGAGGAGGAAGGTGCTTTCTAACACTGGACTTCTTTTTACTAGAGAGTGGTTTAAAAGACCCACTCTTGGGTCGTGCCCACGGGGATACTGAGATTCTGCCTCAGTGGACCTGGGTGTGGTCTGGTTCTCTGCATTTTCATTAAGTTTCTTAATGATTCTGAAAAGCGCGCGCGCGCGCGCGCGCACACACACACACACACACTCACACACACAATCTAGCTCCTTTGAGGAAAGAATGGGTTCCAGGGGAAGCAGCCTGGTGTTCACATAGCAAACATGGCAGAGGTGAATGAAGTTAACTCTATAATACTTGACTGTCTTTTGTCCTTGATTAGAGGAAGGGAATCAAAAGGAAGGCTATGTTCTCTCTATACCAGTCTGGTCTCTCAGAATACTGACCTAGAATCTGAGATGGAAAATGGGCTTTGAGAGATGATCTGATCCGTAGGCAGGGATATTCATATCCGCCTGGATCGATCTTATTTTAAAAGCCCTCAGAGTAGGCAATTTAAAAATCTTGTCTAATCATCCATTAATTGCCACATCTGGAATTTACCACTTTTTGTCAGTAAAGATTAAAGCCCAGCAATTTATTTTTTAATCTCTAGACTTTTAAAATTTGTTTTACAAATTCACATGGTACAAAATTCAAAAGGGACAAGAGAGTATATGGTGAAATATTTCCCTCTTATTCTTATATTCTTGTGCCTCAGCCATCCAGTTTCCTTCTCTGGGGCCCAGTTTTTTGTTTTTTTTTAATTGAAGTAAAACATATATATATAACACAAAATTCATCATTTAACCATTTTAAAGTGTATAATTCAGTGTAATAAAGTGTATAATTTTTAGTATATTCAGTGTTTTGCAACCGTAATTCCTATCTAATTCCAGAATATTTCTATCACCCCAAAATGCAACTCTGTACACTTCCCGATCCCCCCTCCCCGTTCCCTGGCAACCACTAATCTACTTTCTATCTCTATGGATTTGCTTGTTTCATATAAATGGAATCATACAATATGTGGCAACTTGTGTTTTTGGCTTTTTCATCTGGCATAACGTTTTCAGGGTTCATCTATGTTGTAGCTTGTATCAGAACTTCATCCCTGTTTATGGCTCAATGCTATTCATTATATGGATAGATCACATTTGTCTATCCATTCGTCCATTGATGGACATTGGGTTATTTCCTTTTTTGGCTATTATGAATAATGGTGCTATGAATGTGTACAAGCTTTTGTGTGGATGTATGGTTTTGATTCTTTTAAGTGTATTCCTAGGAGTGGAATTGCTGGGTCATATTGCAACTCTGTTAAACTCTTTGAAGAACGGCTAAGATGTTTTCCACAGTGGCTCCCATTTTACATTCCAACCAGCAATGCATGAGGGTTCCAATTTATCTGCATCCTCACCAATACTTACTATTTTATGTTTTTATTTTATTTTACTTGTTTATAGCCTTTCTGGTGCATGGTCACTGCTAGTGTATGGAAATATAACCGATTTTTGGATGTTGAGCTTCTTATATTGCTGAACTTGTTCTTTAGCTCTAATAAATTTTTTGGTGGATTTTTTAATGGGGCTCAAAATATATATCATGTACCTGTGAATATACAACTTTACCTCCTTTCCAATCTGAATGTCTTGTATTTCTTTTTCTTGCCCAATTGCACTAGTTAGAATTTCCAGTACAAGGTTGATTAGAAGTGGTGAGAACAGGGTCCTTATCTGGATCTGGATCTGAGAGGAGAAGCTTATTGTGTTTCACTATGACGTATGAAGTTAGCTATGGGTTTTTCATAGATGCAACACAGAGGTTTTTGTATGTTTTTTCAGAGGTGATTTATTTATATATAAGAAAATGTATTTAATATAACTGTTAGACTATATATCCTGGTCTTCATCTGCATTTTTCACCTAACAATATATCTTGGACCATGTACTTAAATAATTTCCTTATTTTTAAAAGTGGTTGCTTAGTTTTAAGTTATATGGAAGGACCATAATTTATTTAATCCATCCCCTATGGAAGGAAAATCTACCCATCAGCAACATTGGTCATATGAATTCAAAACCAGTAAACATTTATTTAACCCCTGTGATTTAGTTAACCCCTACTATTAAGTAGGACACTATAAAAATTATTAAAGAAAATAGGCCCTTTCATTCACTTCATTTTCTCACTTATGTTATGGAAATACTCCAGCAAAAAAAAAAAATTAACTTAACCCTATTTCTTCACATGCAATATTGTTTTAGCATGCGTATGGTCACCTCTATAATACAAAAGAAATTGTACTCAGACTTTTGAGAAAAAAATCTCAATAATATCTGACACTTCCTCTAGGATACACAGCAAGATGGCCATAGAAAGATATAAAGAGGTTAAGTAGAAAAGACCTCTGAAGAATAGAGAGGACCTGCCACGAATTTCCATTCATTTCTAAATTTTCCATAATCTTAGAATGTGGAACTCTCAATACACGTTATACTTCTATAAGTAGTTAAAAAGCACACAAATGCAAAAATGCTTTTGTTTGGTTTGCATGAGTGGCTTCAGGAAATTATATGGACCTAGTGGTGTTACGGGCATTGCTTCATCTTTTCTAACAGTATAAATTGTTGTACTTTGTGCCCTGATGCTCACTCTGATTCTTCCATTTATAAAATGCTATCAGCCTAACATAAATAATGGCATAAGGAGATAGTGCTAGCACGAGTTTTTCAAATATGGCCTTTCAAGATTGACATTCTGACTAAGCCTTGTCAGTAATTTTTAAAAACAAAATCATCTCTCAAACCTAACAAACTAGTCTGGGGTTTTGTTATAAAAATTTAACTGTCCATGTCTTTGATTACGTACTGTGGTAATACCAGAGGACTTAACCAGCGAAGTTGATGGGTATGAACAGAAAAGGGATGATAACAGGATTTTTATAGTTACGATGAGTAGAAGTTCACGTGTATTTGCATGTCTGTAATTAAGGCCCCGTGTAAATTTAAGCAAAATGCACTTATCTGCCCCAAAAGAAGATCATCTTGCAAAAATAAAGATGTAAAACAATTCTGTTTTGTAGAGGTAAAGTGACTGGTGAGACATGAGGGATGTGTGTTCCTTCCAAAGACTACGATGGTTCATGACTAGTGTAGATATCACAAGGCCACAACAGAACTGCTTCCTTTGTGCTTGGAATTAGAGCGGTTTGCTTAGGCACAGAATCTGGAGTGGAAAATCAATACCCAGATTTTATACACAATGCTCAATGTCTGTAGTGGTATAAGAAGAATGAAAGCTTCAGATTTCCCCCTTTAGCTTCACAATGCTACAAAGACCAACAAGTGAAAACCGAAATGAACTCCTACGAGCCCGAAGGACATAACTTTGACACTATCAGCCGAAATACTGCCTTCCCCTGGTCTCATGGAAGTTCTAACAAACACCGGAGGAGGCATTCATCCAGGGGTAAAACGTATTCCATCAATTGTCTTTTCTTTAGGGATGCTTCTATAACTATCAGCACTTATCTCACAAATCCTTCCAAAAATGACTCCACAGTTCATAATTTAGCTTTTTAAGTGTGCCTGCTTCCGAAGAGCCCAAAGCCAGCAGTTCCATTTTTAAAACTCTAAGAGAGACAAGTAGGACTGTGACTTATGTCACAAACATGGTGATAACTGGTGATCAAATTGAATCTGATTCCAGATTTTCTAATAATGATATGGTGTTACAATGTTTGGCTTCAAAAATTATGTAAATCACATTTTTAAAATGCCAATGGTTTTATGCTCTCCTTTCATCTCTGTCAGTTCGGGCTGTGCAAGACACCCACCCATCAGTGTCCATGAATATGGTTCCGCTTATGTGATTTTGCTTAGATCCAACTACTTCTATTAAAACCTGTGCGGAGTAGGGTTCTTGAATTATGACAGGGGGTTTCTCAAAGTTCACATATCTGGCAGACAAAATTATTTGGATATTTACTAATCCATTTTCTTTTATTGTTTTAAAGGTAGTTTGGGCTGCCAAACATAAACTCAGTGAGACTGTATTACCATGGAGAAGGATTTATTATTTAATAAAGTGAACTATCCCTGGTGTTCACAGTGACAATCTGTTTTAAGGCACCCCTGAGACACGCTCTGAGTTTGGACTCTTCTTTCCCTAAACTCTCCAGTGTTAGCAGATATGACAAGACTCAGGATGACAATTGTTGATAAAGTAGGAGCTAGTACCCCAAAGACCCAAGGCTTGTATACATCCGAGAAACCTATCACCACAGCCTTTGTCTCACTGGCAACTGGAGAGGGCAAGGATGGAAGTGCTCCTTTCCCATCTACTCACCTGAGGATGTGCTATCCACACTTCTCTTTAAGGGCTAGTGATGCTTACAGTGTGTGTGTGTGTGTGTGTGCGCACACACACCCTCCTGAACCTGGTGTGCAACGTCCAAACAATCTCTCCTCTTCCCCTCCCGCCCCTCTCCCTTTTCTTTTCCACATCTCAGCCTAAATATCCCTTCCTGTGGGAAGTCTTTCTCAACCAGCCCAATACGGGGCACGGGTCACGGCTGCCACGTTGCACAAGTGCAGGGGTGCCATTCCCATTGTGTTTTAGGTGGATGGTGCCTCCTGGAGCTAAGGCAGTGAGGCAGCCCTCCCCGTGCACCCCTCTGTGTGCTGTCACAGCACCCCGGGCTTACCCCCTCCTCTGACTTTACTCAGCTGATTGCAACTGCCTGAGTCCTTGTCTACCTCTCCTCAAGTGCAGGGACTGTATCTTTTAAGGCTGAACTTGACAGAGGTCGTGCTCAGGAGAGTCTCATAAAGGACTGGGCTGTTGGTGTCAGTCGCTGTGTACCCAGCATTTGCTGACATCTGGCCCTGATCAGCCAGTTGCTGTGGTCTTGTGTGGGAGAGGGGGGCTACGAAACCCAGAGGGGGCTCCCTCGTCCTCGTCATTGACCTATTCCCGAGTTACCTCCTGCCGCGCCCCTGTACCTGTGTTCCTTCTGTGAGAACGGGACCGCCTGAGGGCCTGGAAGGGGAGAGAGGAGCTGAATCAACCCAGGTGTTCCAGGCGTGGTTGGCGACAGCGTTAAAAAAAAAAGCATGTCCACCTCCTCCTACAACACTTTCTCCTTTCTGAAGCGCACCTGTCAGTCCTAAATTCAGTCTTTAGTGGCAGAGGATTATATAATCGTAAGGTCTGATTTGTTATTTATTTATTTGATATTTTAGGACTACGTATGTATATATGGAAATATCAAAATCATTGAAGTCAGAAAAGTTGGTTCTGCTTTGTGGAAAACAATCCTTCTGCTGTGGTACATTTTTTTTTTCCGTTAAAAAAAAAAAAAGAAAAGAAAAACTGGTTTTCAGAGTCCTGCCAACAACACTCTAAATGTAAGTGCTAGATTTGCAAATAGGCTTATATTCATATTTAGAGAATATGCATATTCAGAGACTTATTATTCAGAAAATATTTGGTGATCATCAGACGGAGTAAAACTATGGCTGAAAAATAAGAGGGGTAAGATATAAATAGTGGGAAAAGTTAGGGAGCATGAACAGCAGCCATTACAAGAATAGACTAAAGAGGAAGAGGTAAGGAGAACTGCGTGTTGTTTCTGTTTTGGTTTGTGTCTTTACCACTACCTGAAATTCAATTCAGTTTCACAAACATTAACTGTGTGCCTGGCACGCAGAGGGTCAGAACGTGCCACCTCGGCCCCCGTGTCCTTAGAGTCCAATAGACAGGGCATAATGGACCAATGAGATTGACTCCCCGGCATCCTTTCCTGCACCACAGGAAGCGATGATGGAGGTTAGGGTTTGGACTTTGGTTCCAGGGTGGGCTCTGATTGGTCTAACCCTGTTATGGTAGCCCCACCCCCTCACCAATGATTGGTCCAGACACTCAGGTCTAAATAGCATTTTTGGGGTCACAGAGGTTGGTTCAGGAACGATTGTCTGACCCAGTTTAGGCCAATGAGACACAAAAGAGTTTTCTGAGGGTTTTAGAGAAAGTTCCCTGGCTCCCAAAACAGAGTGGATTATTCTTCCCAGAGGCCCAGAACCGCTGTAGTCTCTTGCTATTTGGGGATAAAAGTTGCGAACAAAGGTTGGTAGTATCAACAAAATCACAGAGAAATGGATGGAGGACCCTGATAAGCCTTGCCTGAACCTGCACTACTACTTAGCTTAATTCTAGGTATATCAGTTGATAGATCTTTTTTATTGTTTAAGGCAATTTGAGTTGACTTTTTCTAACTGATGCAGGTGATAAACTCACTGATACTTACGAGGCTCATCAGAAGATGATCAATGATATAACGTTTACACGAAGGACAAAGCAGAGTCCATCAGGGATGGGATCCTGTTACTAGTAATCATGGAATGCCATCGTGAAAATATTATCAATTAGAAATTAAACTAGGCTTACAAAAATGAATTAACATCCAACAGAAGAAAAGCAAACATTAAATAAGAGAAACCTAAGTTAGAAATGAATCATAGAATTTGAGTTTGAAGAGATCGCAAGGCTTAGATAGGAAACCCCCTAGATTTCCTGTGCAGAAACAGGCCCCAAGAGGTTAAGTAACTTGCCCACAATCAAAGGACTGAGTTGAGCAAGGTCGAGGACCCAGTTTTCTCCAATTCCAAGTGGGGTTCCTTCTCTTGCATCACAGTTTCCTCTCTCAAGATAGGAAATGAAACAGGAAAATGGTATTTTAAAATGTCAGCATAGGAAGATGAGTGAGGAAAACACCGCATTTCATTTAACGTGTTTAGGAAGCTCATAATAGAAATTTTGGATATTTGTTTTTAAATAAGACAGTGGCCTTTACTGAAAGGTTGAGCATATGCTACCATGTGGAACCACCTGGGCGGCACTGTTGCCAAGCACCCACCCAAAGGCAAGGCGGTGCTGATTCAACCCATTCTCACCCACACCCCTGACCCCCCCAGACTTGTCAATCAGCTGCTCTCGCTAGAGTTAGATGATACATGCTTTTACAAGATCAAAGATCCATCCAGAAGGGCTCAGCCCAATAGTGTGTTCAGCCTGGTGTCCGCTGCAACACTGGCATTAAGGGATGCTTTTCTCTTTATTTTTCCACACATTCGGTGAGGCAGGGGATTCCAGGAGAGCTGTATTATGCTAAAAGTGCAATAAAGGGATTTCTGGAGCTAGAACCGTGTTCTGGTTTCAGGTGTTCTATTTTAATTGCTCTAAGATCTTAAGCAGGTATTTAATCTCTGAGCCTCCATTTCCTCACCTGTTTAACAAGTGTCCTGCCTACCTTTCCGGGTTGCTATGGAGATCAAAAGAGCTACTGATTGTGAAAGCAGAGGGTGAATTCTACAGCCCTATCATTATGCCCCTCTGTTTGAAGATCAGGAACTAGGAGCCGCTGAGTGATTTCCTCAGGTGTGTTAGGGACAGGTAGCCCTACCCTTCCTGAGAACGGTGCGAGTCAGCTTCCAGTAGAGAGATTCAGAATGACATTCAGAATGCAACAAGATTTGTAGATTTCTTCAACAGCCGCCTAACGAAGCTATTGTTGAACATTGGATTCTACCATTGCTCTTAAAACGATGCCCCAAATGTAATAAAACATTACATAAATGCTAAGAGAGATCGGTTATGAACAAGCTAGCCAAATGAAACCCTTTTAAAACAGTTTCCAGCACTGTTTTGCCTTTTAGCTAAAGAAAAGAAAATTGCTCAAAGAATGGCTTAAGTTGTTCAATGAAGGAAATGGAAATGATGCCCTGAGGATTTGCATTAAGATTACAGCCACCCACCAAATCATTCTCCTTTTCCCTAAGTCTGCGAGCCCTGCACCTTGAATACTTGCAGTATCTCTGTGCAGGTAGCTACTCTCCAGGGTTAACCACTGAGCCATGCCTCTGCTTCGCCACATGGACTCTGAACTCTTATGATCTATCATATTAATAGTCTTTCTATACCTTTTTTTGTGTGTGTGCTTGCCACATTCCACAGAGGGATTTGAAGCAGTTCATACAAATATAAGCTCTGTCCAAGAATAAAGTGGAGTGAGTTTAGCGGAAAAAAAAAAATATGGAAACGGAAATATGATAAACTGCCGGATGAATATACTCAATAGCCCAGCTCAGTTGCCAGAAGTGGGAAAAAAGAAAGGGGGGAAACAAAAGAGACTCTAAGCCTCCTAGAAGCCAGAGTGAGCCAATCTTTGCTACCTGGTGATTGGCACCTGGCTTATTCTCAGCGGTCTGTGCTGGGCGGGAGGGACACGCAGAAGGCATGCTTGCCACACAGCCGATGCCGTGCACGCCCACGGAGCCACACGAGTGAAAGCATTAAATTGCACCCTGAATCCTGAATATTCACCTTTAAAACCTCCACCGGTCATCCACCCACTGAACCCAGTGCAGGGGCTGTTGAACCTGTCCAGTGAGTACCGACCCAGAGTCACCTACCTCCAGTGAAGTGTGGACCCCCAAATTCAAAGTCTGCGTCTGCTCCCACGGAAGCCACTTGGTGAGTCCGCTGCCTCCGCAATTCACTGCCCCAGGCAACGGCTTGTCCCAGCTCCGTCCTTTCTCCAGCTGGTGTCTGTGCCAACTTATTTGTATGAGTTAGTGCTTCTCGGATCCCCGGAAGCCTATTCCAGAGCTCACTCATTAGTCAAGCCTGTTTTCTATTCATCAATTATATTCTTTGGTAAACTAGCTAATCGGAAGAGAAGTGAGTTAGGTGATTTGGAAAAACGCCACGTGTTTACATCGTCGCGATACAATGTTTTCACGAAAAGTGCTTCTCTGCTTTTGAGTCTAGCTGTATAGGTGAGTGTCGGTTGTGGAGTTTTAGGAACGGGTCTGCATCCTGTGTCCCATCCCTCTGGAGTTACTTCTCTCTGCGGGTGTTCCTTTTTGACAGCTGTGCTCTATAAACAACTTGGTTCCTTGTTGATGCAAAGAACTGGAACTCACAGGACAGGTGTGCGTGGGGCTGACATTAAACTAGGCAAGCATGGGTAATGCCAGTTGGGCAGCTTGAGGTAGCTGTGTCCATAACCCTTACTTTGGGACATTTAGGTCCTCATCTACCTTAACAATGTTTTAAAAATCAGGACCTTAATTCATCGTCTACAGATTGTCTGTTTCAAACTATTTGGTCTATCTAACAACTGGTGAGAAATTACCAGAACCTTTCAAAGAAAATTCTTGAATTCATTTACACAGACTGGAATGTTTAAATTACATGAACATATCATCACTTTTATTTTAGTCACAGTTTTCTTCTCTTGTTTTGATCTGCCATTTGACTTTTTGCCTTGCCAACCCAGATTCAACTGCCTTCAAAGCTGTCTTTAGCTATCATTTAAAAAATCAGCTCTCTTTTCTTTGGATAATTCTGCAACCTGGCGAATTAGGACAACATTGTCTAGTTGTGTGGTTGACTCACGAGAAATCTTCAGAGAAGGAAACCATTTTCTTGTGGCTGATTAGGTTTCATAGGAAGGTTCCCATTTACATACGTTCTTTGGAGAATAGCAGTAATTCTGTCTGTTTTTCTTTCCCAGTCTTTGTAATATAGAAGGTGGAGTATGGACAGGGGCTCCAAATGACTCAAATTCTATACATCTTCAAAATGCATCTCATATTCAGAATATTTCTGTTATTTTTGTTGAACAATACAGTTTAGGAAAAGAAACTACAAATCTATAAACTGATATATGTCGGTAAGTTTTCTATGGATTCTAATTCTTTTCTTATGCATCTGTTGCCACAAGCTTACAAATGAGAAATAGCAATTCCTGTGAAAGCAGAACAAGCAAAGAGTGATCGTCTCCAGTGCTGGAATGGGTTATACTGCTTTGTGCTCGTCTTCATCTGAGGATGTTAAACATCAGGGAGATCTCCATGCCTCTGTGAGGTAGATGGTCATATGTTATTTTCTAGGTAAGGATACTGATGCACTTGACAGGTTAATTAAGTCCTGGGGTCATATTGCTATGCCCCAAAGTAAGATTTTAAAGTTCAAAATTGAGGACCAGAAGTATGATTTGCTACCAATCCAGAGCAATAGAGATTCCCAGATTCTGACACCAAGGTTGTTTATTTGACATAAGGTTATACAGGTTGACTGGCTAAGATTTTTCTCTATCTTTCCAGTCTTCCCTCCACTTAATCAAATACAATGTAGGCTCAAAAACAAGTTTTGAGCTGTCTTGCTTTCCCAAAACTTTCATCTGTAAAACAGGAATTCTAATACTAATACCCCATAGAGTTGTTTGGAGGAGAAAATGGGACATGTAAAGACCTTATTACAGACACTGGCACTTAGTAGGTGTTCAGCAAATGTTACCTACTATTATCAGCTCATAAAGGAAAAAAATGGAGAACTTCAAAACCCCTGACTTGGGTCAGGTTGAGAGAAAGCTTGTGTTTACTTTGGAAAAAAAGAAAGTTCTATTGTTTCTTCCAAAACATTGCAAGGGATAAACAGTCTTCTGGAGATGCACAATGCTTGGAGCCTGAGTTCCCATCATGTATTATTATCTATCTATTATCTATCTCATTCTCTATGTACTATCATTTATAGATCTATTACTTATCATTATCTATTTCTATCTGTTATATATTATCTATTATTCTATTATGCAAGAATCAATTTTTATCCTGTAAGTGTCCTAGTTACCCCTGGCCAATGGATAAGCGTCCAAGACAGCATCAGAGGGATAACTAAGAAGAAACAGTGAAGTGAAGCAACCATGTATATGAAATTGCCAATAGATTTTTGTCCTAAACAAGTGGCAATGTCATATGATTCCACCTGACAGATTCTGAACCCAGACACATCTAGCCTAAGAATTAAAAGCCAAAGCAGACAATATTTTTTCTACCATTTCTTCTCACCTACTTGCAAAACACAGGAAACAAATATATAGCAAAAAATACAGACTAGGATGGGAAACAGCAATTCATCAGGGTTGTTCAAAGTTTAGAAAATACAGTTAATTCAGCACAATTTCAATTTGTTGCATTTTCCATCTTCAAAAGCCAATTTACATATAGGAAATGGCATTTTCTAAATATAAAATATAAGTAAACATCAAATGATATTTAGAAAAACATTGTGGCTATTTCTAGCATGAATGCCTACTGTAGAGACAAAGGTACGTTAAAAGTTTACCATAGATCAGTTTTACTTTCACAGAACAAGGTTATTTTTAATAAAATTCCCTACTCTCTTAGACTATTCTTACGTGTTAAATAGCTCGAATTTTGAAGAGTATTTTTAAAATAAAAATGTATACCTTTCTTCTTGCTGTTTTCTGTTTCCTTAATTGGTCACCTAGCTAACAGAACTTTCTATTTGAAACATTATGGCTTTTTTGCCAAAAGGGAGAAGTCAACGTGGTGTAATTAATGCTGTCTCAAGGCTGGGGTTATTACACCCTGTCGATCTTTCTTTCGGCAGAGCAGCCACTCTTTATGCTGTATATGCCTTCTCTCCCAAGACAGACGAACCTTCAGCATACTAATAAAACCGTGACGTGCCCTTCCACACACAATTAAATTTCACCAAAGTTCAGAGGTGTTCACATAGGACATCTTTAAGACGACTTCATCTGCAAAAGTTTCAGAAATCACACACTGGCAAATTATCAGCAGTACCAGTCAGTCAACGCTATTCTCAGCTGGCTCTCCTCAGGAGAACAGGCTGAAATATTAACATGAGGTTTTCTGAAAGGCTCCCTATGGCATCTTTGCTGCAAAGACATTAAACCAAACAGCTGCTGATATGGGAACTGGCTGTTTGAACTCTAACTCAGTTAGATATGTGAATAGGGGAAGGCTACAATGTCTGACAAACGTGACGCAGGAAATGACTAAACATTTAATCTGCTTATTACTTCGCAGTATTCCTGGGGCCAGAGAGGTGGTGAGCATGGTTTTGTGTGGGCACCAAACGTTAACCCAGGCCAGTGAGACCTAAAAGGGTCCATTTCTTTGTCCTTCTTCCTTGAGTTTCAGGCATTCTAAATATTAACTGGTC
Source organism: Rhinolophus ferrumequinum (assembly GCF_004115265.2). Taxonomy (NCBI): domain Eukaryota; kingdom Metazoa; phylum Chordata; class Mammalia; order Chiroptera; family Rhinolophidae; genus Rhinolophus; species Rhinolophus ferrumequinum. The sequence goes on along the minus strand of NC_046300.1, from coordinate 4,882,544 downwards.
CAAGATCCTGCTCTAGAGCAATCATTGACGGAACAAATGAACGATGTTGCAACACCTTAAAACAACAATCCTATCAGTGTTGCGAGCTAGTTTTATGATCCCACTTCCTGAAAGAGCCATGCGGGCCCCAGTCACTCGGGCAGAATCTTTGTGAAGGTGATGGAGTTTGGCCCCTGAATGACGCAAAACGATGCACACGTGGATTTTCCAAGTTCACGCTTTCACACACACATCCATGCTGGGTTTCACCCACATTTTAACTGTTTGGACTTTTCAAACACAATAAAGACAGATACCATAGAATGTAATTCTCTTACAAAGTACAAAAAGTGAAGAGTATAAAAGTGAAGACCTTCGGCTTGTGCCACAGTGGACCTTCCGCAGCATTAGGGATGGAAGAAAGCCTTCTCCATTACAAATGCTGCTATTTGGAACCAGTACACAAGTCATCAATTATGCTAACATTTCTGCAAATACAAGGTAAGTAAGTGCCAACATAATTCAAGACCACTGATGACAATTCGAGAGATAGTTACTAAGCCAGGGATCAGGCAAACTAGGGCCTGAGAGTCAAATCGAACCCCCAGCCAACCTGGGAGCTAAGGATGGTTTTTATACTTTTCAAAGGTGAAACAAAGAAAGCAAAGAAGAATCCGCAATGACTGTTTGTGGCTGGCAAGGCCGAAAATATTACTGAACCGCCCTTTGCAGAAGAATTTTGCCCACCCCCATAGTAAGTGGTTCCCCACTCTGAGGAGAGCTGTGTTTTCCATCTCAGACCATGCAAAAATGAGTAAAGCCTACCCTGCAGTAAATAGTTGATAATCTACTCAGAAGGGGCATAAGGCTAGTCACCTAGATCATAAAGAAGATGGCGTCAGATAAGGGCTTCAAAGGAAGAGAGCCAGAGTGGTGGGGAAGAAGGGAGTGGCTTATTAGAGAGGTGATTCTTAAGATGAACCTTGAAGATAAGAGAGATTTTGAAGGATAGAGGTGGGTGGAGTGAAGAGGGCTTTGGAGAGAATGCAGGGGTGTGTTCTGGAACCAGTGGGTGATTCACTTTCAGAAGCACTTGGGAGGCTGCAGGGTGGCCTACCAGGTGGGGAAGTGAGCTGAAGGTGGTACAATAGAGGCCATGACAGGGAGTTTGTACCAAGGGACAGATTCATTCTCTGAGAGGCTAAAAGGACAACTCATGGTGTCACTTTGGTGTCTGATGTAACCGTCCTCTCAGAGGGTTACAGGGCAGTGTTTTATTATAATCAGTGAAAAATTGAGGAAATGGTTCCTCTTAGGCTGAGCATCTAGTAAATGAATGGCTTTTGGCTGAAAGCCAATGAACAACATTAATATAGGCATTTAATTACCCGAGTCACCTTTAACAAATAAAGCAATGTAGCGATCCAATCCACTCATCAGAACTCTTCCAAGTCCTATTTTCAAGGCAGTTCAAAGAGAGGCGAGGCCACCGAGCTTGGCGAGACTGCCAGGAACAGTGAGTTCTGTCCCTGAGTTTGCCCCTGACTCAGGCACGACCTCGGCAAAGCACTCAACCCACTATCTCAGTTTCCTCGGCAATAAAATGGGGATAACAGACGTTAGCCACCTCACAGGAGTCTGACGAAGAGTAATAAATGTCTGTAAAAACTTCTAAGGTTAGGTGCTCTTGGAAAGTGGGGTGGGGTGGGGGTGGAGAGGAGTTCTCTTTCAAGAGTTTAGGGGGAAAAAATGAGAGTTTCAAAATTAAAATAGGACGCTATTCACAGCTTCTAAGAGCCAAGAGCTTTGCAAAACAGAAATGATTACGGATGGATGATACAGAGCCTACAGACTGCTAACGGTACCTATAAACTACCAGTAGAATTCTGTGACAGGATTCTCAATATTAACATCAGGACACACGTGATTTTGGTTCAATGGTGGGAGCGACTATGGAGAATCACACAGCACCGGCCTGGACAAAGTGGCCAACAATGGCTGCTTGTGTCTGCACTTCCAAAGCTTGGACTGTCCTGCCCCCTTCTCCTGTGTATTGTCCCGTCATGAAGGTGCAGAGGGGAAAAGCCCTTTGTCCACTCTCCTTTCTCTTCAGACTTCCGTATTCTGTCCCAGAGAGACTGTGCAGGGCCGACACAGAGCTGCCTGGGAGCGAGCAGTCTGTCACGGGCCCTTGGAGGCTGACAGAGACACCAAAGTCTAAAGAAAGTGGAAGAACCAACCCTGACAGGAGCTCATACCACCCCTGGAGCAGGCCCGGGGACAGAAGACACGATCTACTCTGCTCTGGAAAGTTTGGCTGGTGAAGTATTAGGATCCCACCAAGAACGCTTGCCTTTTTTTTTTTTTATCGTTGTCTCTCTTCCTCTCCCTCTTCTTCTTCCTCCCCTCTCCCTCTCTGCCTTCTCCTCAATCTCTTTCTCTCTGCCTCTCTTCCTTTCTTTCTTAAAGACATCTTTACCTTGTCCTTGTCGTTGGCCAAACAGGAGAGACAGGCCACAGGAGTTCAATTTGCAATGTGCTCTCTTGTTGGAAGGCCAGCAGCTCGAAACCACAAAGCCCTGCGTTTGCACCTGGCACTTTGGGGTTACCGATGACTCATCTTGGTAATTATCAGAGTGAATCTTCTCTGCTGGTTTGATAACACCTGATGGTGGAAAAAGAACTTCAATCAAAGGTGCAGGCTGAATAATTGGTCTCCTTACTGCCCTTGTAGACTCTTTCTTGGTTTTCTTAATTTTCCTAGTATGTCTAAGACAGTGCTCTCCACGCAATCCTTGGGTGCTGCTTGGAGAAAACACATAGATAAACCGTGTTCAGGTCCTTTGGGACTGCTGCTCGAGCGACGAAGGGAAAAGCAGGAGTACCAGTCAGAGGCGGCTTTAATACGAGAAAGTGCCCTCTAATGAAATCTGGATTTTCTGTGGCTTGTCTTTATAACAGGTTTGCTAAGTCGGGAAGTCACTGGAATTTGATGGCAGCAATGTGGCTGTTTGTATGTTTGGGGGAGCTCTCTGTCTCCGGAGGCTCCCTGCTACCCCATCTATTTATCACCTATTTATCTCTGTCTATCTATCTATCTATCTATCTATCTATCTATCTATCTATCTATCTATCTATCTATCCATCCATCCATCCGTCTACCTATCCATCTACCATTTATCTATCTATATCACTTTTCATCACTTTTTCCTCAGAGTAAGGAACATGTCCCAGAAAATGCACCTCAGTGACTTAGCAACGTGCCCAGACCATCCCCACGTTCCAAGGGAAACATTGATTTGAAGTCAGCTACTTAAACAATTAACTTCCAAGCAGGCAGCTCGAAACTTCCTTAAAGTAATGGTATATGTTCTGGAGAGGAAGTCAGCTTAGTGGTGATTAACTTTTCAGTTAATTAGTTATTCATCTGGTTGTATGTGGTCTTTCAAGCCTGATACTCTGCGAACTTAATCTCGATGGTAAAATAAAATGGGAAAAAGACCAATTTTTGTTCAGTGAAATTGTGTGCTTTCTGACATTGAATTACTTGCAGATCTATAGTAAAAATCATGGGTGACCCACAATGCCACTCTAATAGTGTATATAAGTTATGTATGTATCTATATGTATGTTTTATATACGTTCACCAAAATTATATTATTTGCATTCATAATCGTCAAAAATTGAAAACAACTCAAATGTTCATCAACTGTAAAATGGATAAATTGTGACTTACTCATACAATGGAATATTACTTAGCAAGAAGAATGAACGAACCACTGCTACACACAACATAGATGAATTTCAGAAGCGAAACACTGAGTAAAAGAAGCCAGAGATAAAAGGACACATATGTATGAATCCATTTATAGGAAGTTGATAAGCAGTCAAAATTAGTCTATGGAGATCTATTCTGATAGAAATCTGAACAGGGGATGTCTTTGAGGCAGGGGACCTAGTGACTAATGAGACAAGGGGACTTCTGGTTTGGTGATACTTATGTGAGTACATTTACTTTGTAAAAATTCATTGAGCTGTACAATAACGATTTGTAAACTGTTATATATGCATGTATACTTCAGCAAAGGTTCACTTAAGAATATGCATAGTCATTGTTATCAGTTTGGGTTTAGTGTCATTTCACTTTTCATCAGAATAAAAGAGATCAAAATTACACGAATGCGTTTAAGCTGCAAATAACAGGAGACCCAACGCCAATGGTTGAAACCAGGGGTTGGCAAACTTTTCTTACATAGTGACAGATAGTAAAAATTACAGGTTTTAGGGGCCACGTGGCTTCTTGTCACGACTTCTCAACTCTGTGTTGTAGCCTGAAAGCAGCCAGACAGTTGTGAACAAAGGAGCACGTCCGTGTCCTGGTAAAACTTCAGTGAACTCAGAGGCCATCTCAGAATCCTGCCGACCACCAGCTTTCACCTGAAAAATTCAATCAGGTGACATTACCACAGAAAATCACACAGTCGGAAGAAATGGGCTTTGCTTGGCATTCTTCGGGCTTGGAGGATTTATCTTTAACACCCAACTCCGTAAAAACCCAGACAACATGGAAGTCTGGAAAGATCTTTAGTTATTCGCTGTGGCAGGATTGCCAAATATTATGCCATATAAAATACTGTTCACATAAAAGCGATCAGAGTGGCAAAGGCTTTTATTTATTTAAAATTTTATTTATCTCTGGACAAAGTAATATACTCATAGGGTTCACATTTCCAAAGCTAAAGGGCTGTGCAGTGAAAAAATCTCTTTTCCAGTTGTCTCTTTTCTGGAGATAACTGATGACTGCAGTTCCTTGTTTCTCTTTGACTTTGCAACAGATCACGGAAATCATTTCACATCAGGATGTATGTAGAGAGCGTCTTCATTCTTTTTAACAGCTGTGTAATATTTCATCATACAAATGTAGCACAATTTATTTAACAAATGTCCTATTGATGAGCATTTAGATTGTTTCTAATCTTTTGCTATTACAGAAAATGATGTATTAAATAAATTAGTACCCATATTATTTCACATATGCTCAAGCACATATGCAGGATAAATCGTTGTAAATGAAATTGATACATCAAAAGATATGTTCGTGTATAACTTTGATTATCTGTCGCCAAATTGCCCATGATGGTGCTGTACCAATATAAACTTTCCGCAGTAAAATTGGAGTGCCTGTTTGACATGCTCTTTCCACGGAATTTTACTTGATCTTTCCCGATCTGATAGATGCAAATGATATCTTATTAGTGAACTGGAGCTTTTTTCCAGTTATTTCTTTTTCTGAAAAATAGTTTGCTGTTTGTTTTTCAACTGTGCCAATGTTCTTGTTGTTGTTTCACCATACAGAAATGTTTGATTTTATGTATGTCAATCTTTTCTGGATTCTGGCTTTTATTCTATACTTCCAAGGGCCTAAATACTCCAAGATTACATAAAAATGATCTAACAATTATTCTGGTATGCTCATGATGTGCATTGAAAAATCATTTCTTTCTCTAATTAAAAAAATGTTAATCCATCTGGAATTTATCATGGTGAAAGGTGTAAGGTTTGGACCCATCTTTGATTCTCTCCCTGCCCCATGAAGGCTACACAGTTGTTCGAACACCATTTATTGAATAGGCCATGTTTCTCCACTGATAAGAGACGCCATTTTATCTTATATCAAATTTCTTTTTATATTTGAGTCCATTTCTGTTCCATTGAGCTGTCTATTCATGTACTGTCCTCTTAATTACTGTAGCTTTACATTTTAGTATCTCATACAGTTAAACAAGTCTTGTTTTTCTTTGTCAAGATTTTTCTGTGTGCTTTTGCTTTTTAATTTTTCCATATTAATGTTATAATCAGCTTATATCATTTTATAAAAGTTTTTTTTCAATTGAGATTTTAAAAAATTTATAATTTAGGGAGAGTTGACATTTTTATAAAGTCTTTTAATCTAAAAACATGGATATCCTTCTATTTATTCAAGTCTGCTTTTTGACCCTCAGTAGCTCGCAGTCTTCTTCACATAGCTCTTCACTTCTTAAGTTTATTCCTAGGAATTTAATCTTTTTGTTGCTAATACAAATGGAGTCCTTTCTTTCATTATGTTTTCTAACATTGTTGTCTCAAGGACTTTTAGGAACCAAAGGGAAAAAAAAAATCATTCTTAGTAAATGGAATTTTCTAAACCACAGTAAGCAACCTTAGCACTTGTAATTTAATTCTGTTCAAAATAGTTCAAAAGAAAAAAATTCTCAAATTCATGCAAGTAAAAGGATATTATGAATAAATTAAAATATCTTTTCACAATTGTTTCTTGATTAATGCTTTAATCTTAAAATAGAATCCATATAATTTTCTTGTTCTCCCAAACCACTCACTCACTGTTCATCTTCTCCTAGTAGGGTGCACATATTGTTTTGACGCAGTGCTTCTCAGGGGCGCTGCTAATTGCTTGTCTCTCCCCAGGGAAGGCTGGCAGTTCAACCTTTGGTTCTGATTCTTTGTCACCTCGAACTGAAGAGATAAACATGGCTGGGAACTAGAGCTTGCAGTTCACGCAGAGGAGATGGCCTTTGCCTCCCTCCCACCCCCCCGCTTCCCCTCCCCACCAGTTCCACTCCTCACAGCCTGGGAAAGCGATATGTATCCAGGAAGTCACAACTCTACCGGAAGTAGATTGTCCTAGGTCATGTCCAAGGTCAGATGGAAAGAAGAAAGAGGCAAGTTCTTTTGGCAGACTTCCAGATTTGTAACCTGGGAGGACACAGGAGGGAGGGGTAAGTTGTGGGAGGGGGCTGTGGAGCCTTCGGGTGCTTCGGGCTTCGGTGAGTGGCCGCTTTAGAGTCTTGGGTCTCCCTAGCAGTGAGTTGGTTGGCTCTCTGACTTTGGAAGAACCACTGGTTGGGCTAGGAAAGGAAAGGGTGGGGTGCTTCTCACCTCTCCTTTCAGGCAGGGAAGGGACTGCGGCTGCCGCCTTCTCCCCTTGCTGACACCCAAACAACCTTCCTACAGGCACAACCCCTACTGGTCACATTGCAGGGGGCAACTGGCGGCCTATGTATCTCCTGAAAGGCACCAAAAGGCCTTTTGCTCATAACACCAGGAAGGAGTAGGCAGGCCGCTGTGTTTGGAGTGCCGCCCTGTCTCTGTCCTTTAGGTGGACCCCCTTATTTTATTCCTCACCACAGCCCTATACGTTCTATATTACTGTTATTTCCAAGTCATAGACGAGGAAAGTCAGGTTCAGGAAAAACTAAATAACATGGCAAGACAGAGCCCGGATTGGAAATCAAGTGTCCGACTTTGATGATCATGCATTTTATCACCACACTTGGCTTTTATTAAAATTAATGGCAAACCTCAATATTTTGAAATAAGGATGGGCGAAGAGGTTAAAGTTGCTTCTCCATATTAACTACTTCTCCCTATAATTGTACATATTAACAAATTCATTCTCAAAATGTGGGATTTGCTTATAGCGCCAGGGCTCGTGGCCACGAGGGATGTTGTGAAGTCCCCTCACAGGCACATGATATGATCTCCTTTAAGTGACAGGTGTGCTGACATAGACACCGAAGTATAAATAACAGATGGCCTGGCGCGTTCACTGTTGTACTCTGCAGACTGTCCTGCTTGTACCTGTCCCCCCGTCCTCACAGTGTGTGCCAGCCTTCCTGAGATGTCAGATGTGTGTGTGCATGTGTGCGCCTGTGTTTATGAAGCATATGATTTCCTTGTGGGTGTGAATTCCGTCCTCTCTGTGATTCCTGTGCCCCAACCAGATTGCTAGGCAACACCAAGCAACACACATCCCACACTCTCCTAATTCCGTTTGCTGTTTCACAAATGGACCTCTGCTTTTCTATGCAAGCAGATAACGCCAGTGGGTTTAGGATTTGGGCTTTTTAAGTGACCAGATGTCCACACAGTTCAAAGCCAAATGACCATACCTGTCAGAAACAGGTGGAAAAGTGGGAGAACTGGCATGAGCCATGTACTCATATTTGTTTTAAGACTTTGACTGATAATGCTTTAGTGAACTCTAATGTGATGCTCGCTATCCTGACCTAGCAGGTGACATCAAGGAGAGAGAGGACGCCGGCTTCCTTCCAGAGTCCTCCTAGGAGGTGGAGGGGAATTGTAGATGGAACACCCATGGTGTTGTTGCACATGTACAATTTGCCAGATGCAAAATCGGGTGCACACCTCCTCTGTCAACATAGAAACCAATCCTTGTAGGTCGGAGTTTAGCAGTGTACAGTGAATGGACCCCGTGGCCCTAACTAAAGCCACATACAGTCCTCCTGCCCTCTGTTTCTAGGGAGAGGTCGGAGAGAAGCGTCTGTAGGCAAGGAGAATGCCAGAATGGGGCCTCCAGTGGACAAACGCACAGCACTTCGTCAGTACAAAAAAGATCCCTTGATTCCCCGCATCCATTCCAGCTAAACCTCAGAGAATCATAGGACGAGGACTTCCGAGTCCTCATGGGCTGACCCCCATTATTTAAGCAGCAGCCAGGCCCAAGTAGGAATGTCCTGTGATGAACTGACTCTCGCCTGAGAGCAAATATCACACTACGATTCCGTAGCCGCAGGCTTAGGGAAAAGAAGTACAACATTTTTGCCAGGTGGGAGATGAAAATGAAATGGAAATGGGGCCACTGGTCAGAACTACACTTACGGGAAAATATGATTGTGTTAGTTATCTGAGGTTGTGTAACAAGTTCTCCCAAACTTAGCAGTTTAAGAGAATAAACAACATTTGTTCCTTCACATAGTTTCAATGGCTCAGGAATTGAGGAGTGGTTTAGCTTGTTGGTTCTGTCTCATCATCTCTTATGGGTTTGCTGTGAAGGTGACAGACAAGGCTTCGGTCATCTGAAGATTTGACTGGGGCTGAAAAACCCACTTTTAAGATGATTTATTCACATAACCGCCAAGTCAGTGCTGGATGTTTGCAAGAGGATTTAATTTTTCACCTTGTGGCTTCCTAAATGTCCTCCCAAAATGGCAGATGCTTCTCCAGAGTGGACAGTCCTAAGAGAGCAGGACAGAAACCACAGTGCCTGTTATATCCAGCATTGGGACTCCTACTCCGTCATTTCCACCACATTCTGTTGTTTGTACGGGTCATTTCTATTCAGTGTGGGAGGGGACGACATAAGCGTGTGAACCCTGGGAGGTGGGAATCACAGGTGTGTGTAGGAAGCTGGCCGCCATAATGAGGGAGACATTTCTGTGCATATAAGGTAGAGAGGAAATTCACATCTCGATTGCACGAGATCAGTGGTCTCAATGCAAGCTGAGCTGTAAGCCAGTGCCTGCGTCAGCCACCTGAGTGACTTCAAACCACACTGGTTTCCGGAACCCCTTCCCCGGCCATCCTGGTTAAATCTGACGCCCAGGTTTGGGGACTTCTGGATTCCATGATCTTGAGGGTCAAGTCCAACCTTAGTCCTGTTCCCTGAACTTTCCAGATCATAGGTGTTACCCAGGGAATTAGTTAAAAACACATATTTAAGCCCCCACCTTCAGCTTCATGAATCAGAACTTCCAGGGAGGGGCCTAAAAATACGTATTTCTGCTTAAAAATTGTTGACAAAAATTTGTTCATTGAATACTTATTTACAAAGGCCTACTAGGTCATCCATTCGACATAATTGGAAACTCCAAAAGCTATAAAAAAATGTTACTGAAAAGTCTCTTTCCCAACCTCGTCCTTCCAACACCCAATTCACTTTCCTGCAAGAGGTTACTGGGTTTTTCCTGTGTAGTATTTATCCAAGAATATATAAAACATACAAAGTCAATATGTTTAGAAATAATTTTAAGGCAAATAAAAAATCAAAAGAGTATACAGTGAAAAGGAAGTTCATTCTTGGTCCTTATCACCAGTTCTCTTCCAACACTTTTGCCAATTTCTTGTGTGTCTCTATCAGAGCTAGGACGCATTTTAACATCAACTCACTTAACAAGCAACTCAGGTCATTCTTATCCTCTGGGCTGTTTGAGACACCCCATAAGAAACTGAAACACCTAGAAAACTTCACTTGGTTATGCATGAGTTGTATGAAATGTGTTTATTCAATTCTATCCTGGATATTCTATTTAAGTTCGTTCATTGAATCATTATTTACAAAGGCCTACTATGTGCCAGGCTTGGTCAGTGGAGAACAATGGACCCAGCTCAGGGAACTAACTCAGTCTGTTAGAGGAAACAGCCCCTTTCCAGCCCATGTGCTATGAGAAAGGTACACATAGGCTGACAGTGCAGCTCAGGGTCACTCGGGTGGGTGGAGGCTTCGGAGAGGAAGTGCTTTCCTCACTGATGAGGAGGGTGAGGCAGCCGCAAGAGGGCAAACGCAGAAGGCAAGGTTTCTTGGCAGAGGGAAGCAGGAAAATGCCAAGGTCCCACGTTTCCATCCAGCACACAGCTCTCAGGCAACTGAAAAGGAAAGCGTTTTGCTGTTTGTATGCGGGAGAAGGTCAAGATGAAATGGGGAAGTAAACCGAGGTCAAAATAAGATGGGAAAAAATATGATGGCTCTGAAAGTGAGGTGTTACGTTTGGGAATGATGTAATCAGGGTAAAAGTGGATTTTGATGTTAAAAAATGTATTGGAAGGGGGTAAGAGTGGAGGTAGGGAGAGAATTTTGGAGGTTGTTGAAATCCAGGAAAGAGACAGGAATGGCCTGAATTAGATGGACATTAGAGGGATTGAAAAAACTGGAAATATTTCGAAGTTAGTTAAAAGGCAGATTCTTAGGACTTGGTGGAAAAGGAATGTAATTGGGACACCCCCAAATTTCCAGCATGGGCAATCAGGTGTTTTTCACTTCGATGGGGAACACAGGTGGGAAAACACTTTGGGAAAAGGCATTTGGAAGAGTGAAGGATGAGTTTGACATTTTGAGTTGCAGGAAGAGAGAGCAAAGAGCTCAATAAAACTAGAGTCCGACTGAGAAATATGGGTCTGTTGGTGGTGGCCCATGGCTGCTCAGGCAGCTCCAGATTTCTCCCTAAAGCTTACTTAGTTCGCTTCTCTGCCTGCACCCCTGATTTTTCCTGCCGTGCACCCTCCCGCCCTTTCTAGAGCAGGCTGGTACTAACAGTCCTTTGAACTCCTCGGAGTGGAAGGGCTGGATGGATGGTCCTGTATTGTAAGCTGCTGTCTACAAAGTTCAGTAGCTGGCCAGCAGAATTGAGTAGCAGAACAGTGTAGGAAACGGACCTCCATCTTTTTAGTTTTCTATTTATTCTGGGTACCTCTTTAGTATCGCTCTGGCAACCAGTTGCACTGTGGTTATGTTTGGAAACACTAAGCCTGCAGCCATAGTTTTTTTCTGCCTTTTAAAAACACATATTTTAGCCCCCACCTCCAGCTTCATGAATCAGAACTTCCAGGGAGGGGCCTAAAAATACGTATTTGGAATTATTAATTCCATTTGCTGGAGTTAATAGGGCTTAAGCAAATTAGATATTTGGAAATACTCACCTTGGTCTTGTGCTGTGAACAACCAGCCAGAAGCCTTTTGAATTGTGAGGGTGACTATGGAAATGAGATCTTTGCTATTGTGCAGAGAAATCTGAAGAATTTTACCCATTTTCTTCTCTTCCTAAATGGCTCATTGTATGCTATCTGTACGGTTTGGGCCTAGGACAGATTTCTCTCTGAACTTCACAGCATGGATAGAAGAGAGTAATTTGGCCTTTCATTTTTCCTGCAGTTGGTGCCAGTCCATTTATATGGTACGTTCACAGGAGAGCTGACAAGTGTTGAGAGGTTTTTTATTTGATATGCATTTTTTTTAAAGTAGAGAAAATCCGTAAAAATAGGTACTTGTTAGCTAGTTTTCCTAGTTAGTTTTAAGATCATAACCAATTCCATTTATTAATGAGTTCCACCTCTAATAGACCAGCTATGTTAAATTGTCTGCGCTGTATTTGATATTCATGATGAAACCATATACTTTGTGGATAGTTTTTAATGACATAAATGCAAAAATCACATTATTTTTCTGTGTAACTTGTAAAAGCCATTCCTTCTAAAATGGGGCTGCTTATGCTAATTTGTTATAGTTAGTGAGTTGCAGGCAGCCCTGTGAATTTACTTTTCTTGGCAGTTCTAGAATATCCTGCCATAACACATACTGAAAAACTGTTTGATGGGTTATGAAAATCTGGATGTACTAAAGGTACATCTTGTACAAACCATAAAATAAATACATGATTACATTTTTAAAAATCTGTTATCATCAGGTTGAGGAAATTGTCTTTATAACAACCCAAGGAAAATTAAACCATTTTGAATGGAAAATGCACTTTCCATTTGTACATACTGTAAATATTTTTAATATTCAACTCAGTTTTGCTGGTCTTCCTGAAAATACTGCCTGTTGGAGGTGAACTGTATTTCATCTAGAACCCACCTTGGAGGTGGGTGGCACCTCAGTACTCTAGTTGATATTCTTAGTAGAGTGTAAGAAATATTAGTTGTCAGGATTATTGGTGCAAAACGCATTTTTAAAAGTGTATGACTTTTTAAAAATGAAGATAGCCAAGTCCTATTACTTAAGGATGTTGAATTACTGGGTGTGTCAATTTTAATGTTGACACTGATATTCTCGTATGACTGCTTCATTAGTAAGAAGTGAATAAGGTATACAGTTTGGTTGGGAACTAGCTATACCTAACCAACTCCCACGAAACAGTCTCCAACCTCTAGGAGCTTGCATTTGTAACAGATGAAAAGATGTTGGGAAGAAATAAAGGCAATTCATTTGTTCATTTATTCAACAAATATATATGGTGACTCAACTGTGGGCAGACAATTTGTTGTGTTTTCTCGGGGCCGGGGAATACACTGTGGTGAATAGGAGAGATTTGGTTCATATTCTTGCATTCTATAAGGGAGACAAACATGAAGAAACAAATTATACAATTAATTATTGAATAATAACGGCAAGTGTTTCCACATGATGGGTAGAGGGCAGAAAACTGGAGGAGCCAGCCTTTCTTTAGGGGAACTCTTGATGTTTAAGTTACATGTGGAATCAATTGGGATAAAATCTTAATCGTGTCAAGTTAAAAGAAAAAGAGTTTTTGGATTTAACGGTAAAGAGTCAAAAGATGTGTAAGGAAAATACGGTGTAGTTTGGTGAGAGTCTCATACAGGCAGGAAAATACCCTTGCATGTCCTGAAGACAATATCTTACCACTTGAGGAAATGGTTTTCAATCTTAGGCTGTCATATTCCACGTTAGAAGGAGGAAAAATGGATAAGGAAGGCAGATGGCCAATTAACTTCTTTAGTTAAACTTTGTGCACGTGACAAACAAAATAAAACAAAACAAAACAAAAAGCTCTAACATGCTTATATATTTATAAAAGCTTCAAATTGATTAAAATTCTTCAGTGACAAGGCTAGACTCCTTGATCAGTGATTGTTCTTACATATTTCTAAGCAAAATGGAATGATTATATTTGAAACTGAAGCATAAGGACAGAGTTGTACAAAGAAAGCCTAAATTGACTAAGAAAAGTCAAGTGTATGATTAAAATAATTTTTGCAATTCACTCTTTCAGTAATGAATTTCAACCAAACCGAATTAATTTTAAATATTTAGCACAACATGCAGTTTTAGAAAATGTGTCATTAATTAGATATATAATCAGAAGTAAAGCAAATGTAACTATCTACTAGGCTTAAATTTAAATTTAAATTTAATTTTTGGATAGGTAATATGTACATTATTGAAAAAAACAGTGAATACAACAAGTGAATGTCTCTCTCCCAATCCTGTTCCCAATCATCCTGAACCACACAGAGACACACGCCCACACACTAGGAGTCATTATGACCTGTGCGTGTACGCACACGTTCTTTAGCACATACCAGCAAATCTTGATAAAGGTCTCATTGTTTCTTTTTATACAAAAGGTAGCATACTGAAGACACTGCTGTGCCCTCCCCTTTTTCTGACCTAATGTTATTTCTTGGAGATCGTTTTGTATCACTACACAAATCTTTTCACTTTCTTTTCTGCAGCAGTGCAGTATTCCACTGTATGGATGTACCATTATTTGTTTAACCAGTGTCCTACTGATAGATACTTGAGTTGTTTCCAATAAACAATTCCACAGTAAACAACCCTGTGTATGGTTATTTCACAAGTATATCTACAGAGCTAGAATTGCTACTCAAAAAGCATAATCATTAGTGATTTTAGTAGATATTGCCAATGTCCTACCTAAAGGTTGTACTAATTTACACTTCCACCAGCAACATAAGAGAACGTTTATTTTCCGCTTGGTGGGATCAGTCTTTTAGGGTTTTGTGGTTTTTTTTTGGTGAATGGAGAAAAATGGCATCTCTTTTTTCACAGTTTATCTCTTTTAAGATTTTCTATTGGACTATTAGTCTTCCTTTTCTCTCAGTTTGCAAAAGCTGTTTTATATGAGGAAGGTAAGATCTTCATTAGTAACATAAGTCACAAATATTTTTATCTCACCTTATCATTTTTTTTTTACTTGCTTGTGGTGGCTTTTGCCACAGAAGTTTTATTTTTATGTAGTTGAATTTATCAATATTTTCTTCTATGGCTTTTGGATTTGACTTCCATCACTGGAAAGGACAAAAATACTCCAAGGTCATTAAGAGTATCCTGTATTTTCTTCTAGGGTTTGAATAGTTTTCACTGTTGGTCTTTAAATGATTTTATCCATTTGGAATTTGTCCTGGTATAAGAGATGAGTTCTTCCCCTAAAATGCTCCCCAGTTATCTCAGTATCAAGTACTGAATTGTCCATATTTCCACATGTCATTTCTGTGATGTCATTTTTATCCCATATTTATTTGGATCAATTTCTGAACGTTTTTTATATACATATTTTCCGATATTTCAACTCTTAAAAATGATCCTGTGCTGTTTCTGTGTTTAGACTCCTTTTAGGTAACTGCATGGTTTAACTTTTTATTTTAAATATGTTTTTTCCTGTTTACAAGCCTTGTATCATTGCTTTCTTGAGCAACATCTTTAGAAAGTTACAGAGAATGAAAAATACGCTTGCAATTATGTAAAAATATAATCAGAGATCATTCTGCAAAAGCTGAAATCTTGTGAACAAGAAAAATCTCTTTCAAGTGAAGTCTCCTCCATCTCCGGGAAGCCCCCTGTACTCAGACCAGAAATATTTTTTGAGTATACATGATGTACTTTAAAGTGAAAGATGGATCCATTGGGCAAAGAGTTGGAAAAAAGGGTTTAGATCTATCTCAGAATCCCTCAGTGAGGTTACTTAGACCTTCAATCACATTTATTGCCGGCTGGTTTTGTCACTTTTTACAAATATTTTTAAATATTATATAACCAGTGGCTGGTTATATAATACTTGTTGTAACTGCAGGATTTTAGTACAAGTATCAGGCCTGCAGGTTTCAGATAATCACCTATTTGCAAAGCCGTGAGTGAGAGTGGAAAAGCCGGGGGAGCAGGGTTATGTCTGTGGATGATTTGCTCTCTGTGGAGAATACACAGATTACTTCTGGAGCAGTTTAATCTGGAAGATTCTATAGCTGAGAATAAGAGATCAAACAAATAGCACGAGACTCTCATGAGCCAGTTTTAAGCGTGGGGCCCCTGGGTGGCACTAACTGGACATATTCCTAATTTTCCATAATCAAACAAAGCCTGTTCGAAAAGCTTGAAATTACCATTTGCATGAACAGGGAAATGCTGAAACCAGCTGGCATTCTGTAAATGAAATCAATACAACAGGAACTTGCAATTCTCTTTTTTTCTTGATTATTTTGCAAGTTTGTCATCATAAATAGCCCCAACCTAAGTCAGCCCTCTCTGACTCTCCCTGGGGAAGATGTCAACACTAGTGTTTTACAGGGTTTATTGAATTATTTTCAAAACATATGGTGAGTTTAGCACGGACATGGCTATTTATAAGAATACAACAGCTATTTGACAATTGGGGAAGAATTGCGTAGTATGGTCAAAAAAAGAGAAAGCAGTTCCATTTCTGTTGGAACATGGAGTAGAGCTCAGTCTTAACCAGATCTTACATAAAAAAATGGAAATAAAAAAAGAAATCAAAGTTATTTTCTAAGTTTGTATCAGAATATCTTTCTTCTTTAGAATATTGATCCTGAATTTAAAGTGAACACATGAAAAATGCAAATTCAATCTCTTCACCAGAAACATAATATGATCGCTTGAGAAGAATCTCACTAACTGTATACACTGGAAAGTTTTTGCCCATAAATAACTCTATGTATAAACATAAATACACGAAGCCAAAATTAATTTCAAATCTGCTCAGTAAACGTATAGCTTTATATTTTTCATAACCTAAGGGGAGGAAAAAATAAGAATTACTGAGAAAATATCCAAATTTCTTGGAAAGAAAGTTTATCAAATATGAGCACCTGAACTATATGTCCTCATGTGATTGACCAATGTGTGAATTTTTTTCTGAGACTAAGGAAATAGGCAAATCAAAATTGGGATTAGGAAACTGGATGATTTAAATGCTGTGTCTAACTAAATGTTTTATTCTGCTCTAAAACTAACCCTTCTCCGGGGCCGCAGACATGACAGTGAAACAACCTACAGGAGGTAATGTGTCCTAACTACATGGTTACTACACAGTTGATAAGAAGCAAATCGATAGTTCCTACTGATGGATGAAGAAATTACTGGGATAAGAGGGTAGGTGAGAGCAGCTGAATAGCTGCTTGTATGAGGCATGGAGTGAAGGAAGCAGTGGGTAATGCTGATTATTCTGTGGTAAAGCATGGAAGGCAAAGATGACAGGTTCTATTTCTCTTTACAACCTTTGGTATGGCTTTCATTGTTTGCTGATTCTGTTGCCTGAGCAGCATGGATCTCCATTTGATTCCTTTTTCGTGGTTCTTCATTAAAACCTCATGTGCAAAATGAAAACTGGGAAGACTTTTCTTTAAAAAAAAAAAAAAAGGAAAAGGAGACTGGCATCAGGTCAAATTTACTGTGTGATTACTGGATAACGGAATCTAACTGCTTAATTTAAAACTTCGTTTTCTGCTATTTAAGATGTTCTAGGATGTGTGGGTTGTTTTTAATCAACGGATGTATTAAGCACATTCTGTGCTTAAGGGGATAAGGCTTGGTCTCTGTCCTTTAAGCAGAGTCATTTGAGTGACAAAGGTTACGCTCCCTTAGATGTAACAGTTAAGTCTGTGTTACGTGTCTAAGATGATTCAGGTCACAGAATTTCAGAATGAGGACACCTACAGAGATATCGGCTCAGGAAATTTTCCTGTAAGGGATGAATGTCAGTTCTTCTCTCTGCTCCCACATGGTGCCTGAAATTGGCCAGCAACCATGGGACTGGGTTGTTCATGCTTAGAAAAGAAAAAGGGCAGGGCTTATGGGATTCAAGAATTTTGTACCTAATCCTGGGAAAACTGCTTAACCTGTCGTTGGGGGCACCTGGAGGGTGTGTGGGGTGTGTGTGTGTTTCCCACCCAATCATTTTTTTCCTGGAACTTTTCCCTTTCCTGAATCAGTAGCTGAAGACGCCAGAGACGGAGTTGAGTACAGAGAATGGCTAGGATTAGGTTTGAACAAAAATGTGCTGGCTTCCGAGGGTCCATGGCAGGCCCCGAATCCGGGGAAAGGCCTTGTAGGTGGCAACTTGTCCAGGAAAACAACAGGAAAATGCAGTTCTTCTCAGTGTGAGTGAAACTGACATTAGAAGGCAATTCAAGACAGCTCAGGGAAAGAAAAGGTGCCTCTGTTTCTGATAGGAATGGAGATAGAGGCAAATGCATCTGACGTCATGGAGCGAGTTTCTCATCTCTGAGTACGTTCTCAACAGGCTCCCTGGAAGCCTTTCCAGCCCTTGGTGATCTTCTGGTTTCTGTCTTAGATTTAGATTTCTTCCTCCCAGCAATTAACTGAAAGCATAGGAGCAGATACTCCTGACGGCTCCGCTCTAGGAAGAATCTTGTCCTTTGGAAGAGAACCGCTCATATTCAGAGTCCAGTCTCCTACTTTCTACTCACATTTCTGCCTTACATGTCCCTCAAAAGTCCTCCGGACAGCTCTGAATTCTAGGAATTCTCTGACCCTTTGCTCTTGTCCTAGAATGAATGTTTGCCTGAGTCAATACTCATGGCATTCTCTACAAATAAATCCATTCTAATCCACCCTTCCCAGGCTACTCTATGGACACAATCTTTCTCCTAGACCCAGAGTTTCTAGAAATGAGTGTTTCTCCAGGGGTATTAGCAAATCTAGAGGCTCGGGGTATCTGCCAAATCCCACCTGTCTCAAGTATTTTGTTGCTCAGCAAGCTATTTTTTTTGGTTCTTTTTATTTAATTACAGCTGAGAAGTTATGACAATGCAATGGTTAACACCCTTATTGAACAAGTATCAGATTTCTAACTATGTGCTACCATTAAAATGTTATTATTCCCCCAAGAAAAGTGCTATCAGGGCCTTACTTTTGAGGGGAAAATGGGGTTGCTGCTTATCCAACATGCTTCTATGTCTCACTTGGCATCACATTTTTTCTTTTAGTTTAGACTTCACTGTATCTCCCAGATTTTCTACACTGATCATATACTACTACCATTTAAAAAATCTGAATAAAAACATCATGCCTCTTAAATCAACAAAAATGGGAACTTTGAAAAATGATACATGGAGATGCACGCACATATATATATTTATCTTTTAAATAAATGTTCATAGGAAGTTTTAATAGTGATGTCTGACCTATCATTTCCCCATTTAACAGTTGTTTCCATATATCCTATACTGGAGGTGGACTAGCTTAATAGTTAGAAGTTCAAGTCTTGCCTCTGCCACGTACCAGGCACGACTTTGGCGAGGCGCTGAGGTTCCCTAAGCCTCAGCGTGAGCTCTGCACCGATGTCATAAAGTTATTACGAGGATTTGGTGGAACAATGCACATAATGCCCTAAGAGTCTAGATCGTGGGAAATGTTTAATTCACATTACTTATTTTCTGACGCCCCCACCCCACCCTAACAACACTCTTGTGAAAAAGTAGAGCGTGTGGGATTATCTTCATTGTACCCAAGGGGAACGTCATGCTCAGGGAGATTAGGAGAAATGACAAGCGATTCTTTGGTTTTTAAACGGAGCTCCAGTCCTAATGCCAGGCCTGGAAACGGTGTGTTCACCGGGACCTTTCTCTAGGGAAACTGAAACGCCCGTTTAACCACCCTGTGCGGCTGAGAGAACCAGTGAAGATCTGACCCGATCAGATATTCTACAGAGTCAGGAGCTAAAGGCTCCAAGTGCAACTTGAGCTGAACATCCACAAGGCAGGTTCAAATCTTCACTTTTTGGGGGCTGGTGGTAGAGAAATGCTGCAAATTAATTCTATTCATTTCAGTAACTTTCTCAATTCTCAATGAAAATGACTTTGCTGAGAATTTCTGTGAGTGTGTAGCTACTTTCCAGACTCGGCTTCCCTGGGTAATGTGACTGAAGAAGGGGCAGCAGAGGCCTTGAACCACAGGGCGCTGGGTGGCCCTGACCTCCTTCGGCCAGATGTGTTGATCCAGCAGCGTTCTATGACAGGGCTGTTCTTTTGAGACTGCTTGTAAAAGCCGTGCGTCTCATCAGCTGGGGCAAGAATGCACTCTGAGGTTTCTTCTTAGCAATTACATTTCTCTCACAGCGCGCTTTACCATTCTTTGGCGTGTAACCTGATTTTCTTTGTCCTAACAAACCCTTTTGAAAACAAATTCATTCTTCTGGAAGTGAACTGAAATGTTAAAATGTTTCAGCTAGGATCGATCTCACTCTTTGGTTCGTTGCTGTGCTTCTTGCAAAAATTTTCTCGGACTGCTGAGCTTTAAAAGAGATAAACCATGGAAGGGAAAAAATTCTCCACACACAATTGAAGGGTGAGGACAGCGTTGTTAAAGAATATGTTGTTCCCTGATGGCTTCTGTTGGTGACACATTTCATTTACAGGCATGAGATGTTAGGAGTCAGTTGAATAGCAAAATCTCTGAAATCACGTTGTTGAGAAGACAATTTAAAATGCAAACATTTGAGACATACCAAAGTTATGGGTAGTGCAGCTGTGTGGTTGGTAAACTTCAAAGTGGGGTCTGTGGACATAGTCTGGAAAGCCAGCGTTTAATATTTATAAAATCTTATCTTCAGATTATACTGAAAACACAGTTTAGGAAAATAAGCTGGAAAAACTAGGTTTAGAGGTCAGGCCGCAGACAGAGAAGTATTTGACATAGGTACAAAAATCTGCAAGGAGTATACGGCTACTCTTTACTGGATATTTATTTATTTTTACTTGTAATGATTTCAAAACAACCGGAAAATGCTGTAGAAAGAGAGAAGCTCTTCTCTGATTGGCACGTGTCCTGGGGCACGTTTTTGCAATCAGAGAAATGTTGGTTTTGCTAGTCACACAATGACTTCAATTTAGCTAATGAAGTCCTAGGCACAATATGGTTTCTACCAGAGATATAGTGAGATTCTGCACACTTACTGCCCTGAGCATTTGGGTGTTGCCAGGCAACCGCTAAAAAGGGACCACATACCTATGGTGTGGCTTTGCCAGGTTATAAAAAAAAATGATAGCAAGGAAGCAGGGCTGAGGAACTGGAAATCCCTTAGGAATAAAAGATACTGAAGGAATGTGTGTCGTGCATGCGTGTGCATGTAAGGGAAGTTACTCATTTCATCCAAAACTTGGTACAGAGCATACAAAATGAATTTTCTTTAGAATATGTGGTCGCCAGAGCCAGATTAAATTCAGAATGTCTCAACCTTGCTATGAATACCCTACTTGTTTCAACTGTAAGCAGTGGATCTATTTTTTTTTAAAGAGGGAGGTTTACAAAACAGCAGTCACACGAGACCATTCACAGTCCTCTTTCCTCAGTTCACATCCGAACCCCGAGGAGAGAGGGACATAAACCGTAGCCCCCAAACCAAGTCCTCTATAAGGAAAATGATTGAACTTCTGTAGGCATTGCCGTTAGCAGTAACGTTTTGGTACAGTATCAGAACTCCTGGAATTAGGTTTTCAAGATTGTGTCGCTAGCGTGAAATTCAGATGCAGTTTGGCCGCTGGGTGAAGCAGGATTGTGTTTGCCAAATATGGCAGCATCAACCTGGCCCTCCCACAAGCTCTGCTAACACGCCGTTGGCACTCTTTCATCAAGAGGTGGGCCTGTGTCCCACATCCTTGAATACTGGTGGGCCAGTACAGCTTCTGCTGGGATCCCTTTCTTGGGACTACAACTTAGTATCCCTGAGCTAACATGTAAGAGGACCAGCCATCCTGAAGCCACAACGCTGGAGAGACCATGTGGAGAGGCTCCCTCAAGATAACAGTGCCCGAGGAGCCCAGCTGTCCGGGTCTCCTTCCCACCAGACAAGAGGGAGCCCGCCTTCCTGCCAGCCGGAGCCCACGCTGAGTGGAGCAGAGTGGGATGCCCCCTAGAAGCCCCGCCCACATTGCAACATAGGCCACAGAATAAGGAGTGTTGTCTTGGGCCGCTGAGTTTTCTGGTGGTCTGAAATGTAGCATTTGATAACTAGGGTATGAACATTTGGAGAAATTTCTGTTATAGTTAAATGCTAAGTAGAAATTAATCTACTCACAGCGGGGTTGGTTGATCAGCAAATTAATAAACTGTAATTAAAATTACAATTTTAGTGTCTGCACTAATTTAGAGCAGAAAACCTCCTTGTCTTGATAAGAGCTGTTGACATATATGAAGTGTTGGTTATTAAGTCTCCTTAATAAGACTTCTGGAACCTAAATCCAGTCTCCTGTTCTGATGTCTTGCTTATGAGAACCGAGTTAGTGTTAACAGAGTAAGCAGAGGACGGAGCAGTCCTTCAGTTGTCTAATTGTCAGGAGTTTGGATGGGGAGCTCTGTTCCACATGATTGGGTGGGTCACTCAGCAGCACTCAGCCTCAGGCTGGGCTGCCCGGAGGGTCCACGAAGCCTTCCTGCCTCACTCAGCCGTCCAGCCTGAGCTCTGCTACAGCACGGAGGCCGGCTTCCCAGAGGGGGACACAGAAGCTGCCAGAAGCTGCCAGGCCTCTGAGGTCTGAGCTCACAAAGTCTTAGAATCACTTCCACTGCATCCTATTGGTCAAACAAAGTCACAAACCAAGTCAAGAGGAGGGAAAAGAGACTCCACCCCTGATGGATGGCGGGTCGTGGACGTACAGAGTGGAAAGAAGTTGGTGGCCCCTTTGTTGAAACATGGAGAAAGTAATCGGTTCTGAAGAGAGAAATAGTGGTTCTAATTCTGGCTCTGCCACTACCTACCTGTGTGGTGCTGGCCAAGTCACCTATGAGTGCTTAACCGTTTGCTCACATCCCAGGTCACGAGGATGAACCATGAGCTCCAAGACCCTGTCTAGTTCCCCACATTTTCCTCTATAATCAAGGCAGAGTCTACATTAGCCTAGAAGGTAGGAAGTAGGGGAGGATGTAAACAGAAACGCAATACATGAATTATCCATGTGTTCTCTTCTGGACTGTTGTTAGCCTCTGTTTAATATTTATCTGTGAGCTGGCTAACTATGCCTGTGACATCTCCCTAATCAATTATTATATGAGCTCAGCTTTTGAAGCCTATTCTTCTGTCTTTAGAACTTTGGTCCTGTTACAACCGCCCTCCCTCCTTTCTCTTCAGCCTCCTGGGGTGGGATATGAAAATACTGTTGAGGGTTACAGCGAAGTTTCTATCTTTTACAGGGAGCAGGAAGCATTAGGGCTCCAAAGGGAGTTGGGATAGGGATCCTGGAGTGAAAATTGGACAAATAATCTAGCCAACTGAACACCTCTATAAACACAGCCGAACAGTTAAAGGGAATTGAAACTGATTTTGTGTGTGTGTCTTTAAGACTCCTCAAGCATGATCTTTATACTTTTGAAATACACAACTCCTTCAGCAAGTATTCTAAAACACTTCATTTCAGGAGGACTACAAGTTGCCACCAGGACCCCCCTGAGCTAGATGGTCGATCATTATTTGGTGAGGCTCAGGTGGGTTTAAGATCTATGGCAGGTGCACAGAGCTTCTACCTGAACGACCTCATCATTCAGGAAGCGATCCGGTGCCTTCCAATTTGTCTCCTAAGTTAGACGCAGCATTTGAGCTCTTACTGGCTGCCTCCGCTCCTGGAATTCCAGCAACGGCACCCAGATTCAGGCAGAGTCCTGTGTACCTTACACACTTACCCCTTCCCCATAGTCTTCGATTTCCAGTTTGGGGGTGGGGTGGGAGACACTAAAACAATATGGACCCTGGATCCCAGATTACCTTTCTGGGTGGCAGTCAGCTATCGAGGCTGCCTTCCTCCTTTATGGCCAGAATTCTCAGGGCTCCTCAAATGAGGCAATGGGGGTATTTTTCAGTCACAATAAGCACTGGACAAATTCTCGTGCTCAAGAATGTAGAGTATCATTATTAGCACAACATAACACAATCTGCTAATCGGCGACCCGCTCTATTGTTTTGTCTTCATTCTTTTTCTAAGCTCTCGATATCCTCTCCCCTAACCAGGATCTTCTTACCCTCCTTTCCTTAATCTCCGACCCTGTCTCCCCTACACCCTATTTCCAGTGCTTCCGTTCTGTCAAAATTTCAACTTAGGCTACACAAATACAAATGTAGGAAAGATACTCTTTCAAAAGTAAGGAAGAAAGATGTGATTAAAATCAATCTGTGAACAGTCACTGAGTGCTAGAATCTTTGGGGAGACAGTGACAAAGAGGCCCCAGAACTTTAAGACCTCAAATCAGTGCAGGCACACCTCGTCTTAATTGTGCCTGGCTTTACTGCTCTTCACGGATGTTGTGTTTTTTACACATTGACGGCCAGACCCTCCACCAGCAAAAAGATTATGACTCGCTTTATTGCGGTGTTCTGGAACCCAGACCTGCAATGTTTCCAATGTCTGCCTGTAAAAGTTTTATGTTATTTGTTCAAGTCTCCTAATTCCCTAACCCTTCTCCTATCCTCCTTCCAATCTTCTGACCACAATCTTCAGGAAAACTACCCACCCTAAGAGAAGACAGAAGGAAAAACAGGAGTAGCAACAATTCTGTATTAACAAGAAAATGAAATTCGAGGGTAGAGTAGCAGATCTGGAGCTATTTTCCCGTGGTATTTGCACCCAGGTATCAACCTAAAAAACTGTCCACTCATGACCAAGGACCAGTAAATGCTGCCGGATGAGACGACTGTGGGACACACGTCTAGCTAAGCCTGTATCAGGAACGCCCTATTTTACCCCAGGCCAGCACGACACCTTCTAGTGTTAAAAGCAATGACGGAAAGCTTCCTGCTCTCAAGGGACATGTGGCTTAATGAGGGAGCCATGGCATAAGAATATACACAAGCATCACAATTTTCGCGTTTTGAATATAGCAATGCAGTCTCGATATAGCCCTATCTTTTCTTCATAAAACCATCCATGAGAAAGCTGCCCAAGAATTCCTGTAGTGGGGTTGATGGAAGGAGTCTGCGTCACTGAAGCTCTAAGCCGGGCCCTGAGAGAGGCCGCTGGCCAGGTGGGTGCCCCGCGGTGCGCCGTCTCTCTGAGCTCGCTACTCCCCCTGGACGATGGGACATCTGGCCCACAGCTGGCAGTGGTCACGCGATTACTGCACCGCGTCAGCTCCTCCCAAGCACGTGCTGACGTTCCCGACCCGAGGGAGTTAGTGGGGGCTCAAATGATTTGCATTTAGCCATAAATGGGAAAAATGTAGAACCGCTCTTTTCCGATTTCCCGGACAACGTGAAAAGGGCAGTGTGCGCAGCCCTTGGCAGCCATTTCCTCCCTTTACTGGGGAAAGGCCCCCCCCCCCCCCCCGCGAGGAGCCCCGCCAGGACACCGCCGCCTCCTCCGCGCTCACCAGAACTTGCAGCCTCAGGGGCCTCAACCCCGCACCGACCCCGCCAAACCCCTACCGCGCGCTTGCGCACACATCACGCGGCAAAGCCGACCGCGCCGCCGGCGGGGTGGGGAGGCGCATGCGCCAGCCGAGGGGGGGGGCCACCGCTCCTCCGAGGGGGCGGGGCGCCGAGGGGCGGGGCGAGCGCGAGGCCCCGCCTTGCCATTGGCGGCCGGGCCATGTGGAGGCCCACGGGCCGGGGCTGGCGGGCGCGCCGCGTGGCTGGAGCGAGGGCGGAGGTGGCAAAGGGGTGAAGGCGGAGGAGGGAGTGCCTGGGAACAGGCTGCATATGCCTGGCGCGGGGCGTCGCCGCTGCCGGCGGGTGGGGCCGCCGGGCGGGCGGGCCGCCGCTTCCCCCTGACGACGAGGCTGCTGCCGGGAAAACGTTCCAGGAGGGAGCGTCCTGGCCCAGGCCCGGTCGCCTGGAAGGCTGCGGGGCCCTAGGCCGAGTAAGCCAGCGGCGCTGCGCAGCGTCACCCACGGGCACTGAGAATCGCAAAGACCAGGCTTCAGGGCCCATGTCCACCGGTAGCGGCTCTGTGACCCCTGCAGGGCACTTAGCCCGGGCCTAGTTTCCCCACTCTAGAGGAGCTCACGTCACAATCACTGTACGTGCCTCCTGAGTGTGTAAAGCACCTACGACATGCTCTTGCCCTCAGGGAGACGGGTGCCTAGTGCGGGCACTGAGCAAGACCCAAGTTGGTTTCCCGTGGACGGGCCCCCTGGGGGCGTGGCCGCGCTGCCTGTGCGAGCTTGGGCCTCAGTTTCCTCATCAGGGCCTAGAATGTGCTTCGAAGGAAATGAAAAGAGAAGGCGCAGTGCTAAGCGTCCTCCCTGGCACGTAGTGGGCTCCGCACACTAGTTACAGGCTTCAGGCAGCGCCCCGGGCTGGTAGGCAGTTGTGGCTTTCGCAGCAGCCAGCCTGTCTGGGGCAATGCAAACAGACCGTGCGAGCCCCGGTGTGAGCCGGAACAGAGGTCGGTTTCCACTCGGGCGGCTAGCCAGGGGCAAGGAACGCAATCATTAATTTATTAAGCACACTCCTGTTTATCCCTTGCTTAGAAAAGCTCTAGCGTTCCCGGTCTCTAGCTGTTTTAGAAAGGCTGAAGGAAACGTTCCATTGGTTTTTCTGAGTTCATTCTGATGAACAGGAAGGAAGAGTGACTGACCTGCATACAGTTGGGGCAGGTATTCGTGGCCTGGAATACCTTGGGATA
Organism: Rhinolophus ferrumequinum; assembly: GCF_004115265.2. NCBI lineage: Eukaryota > Metazoa > Chordata > Mammalia > Chiroptera > Rhinolophidae > Rhinolophus > Rhinolophus ferrumequinum. The sequence goes on along the minus strand of NC_046300.1, from coordinate 4,856,369 downwards.
GCACTGTCGGTATTTAAGAGAGTTGCTGTAGCTCCATGTTGAAAGCTGGAAAACTATTCGTGTTCTGGGTTGTATTAACCTTTTTTTTTTTTTTTTGGTCTCAATAATACCCCTCCCTCCACTGTTGCTACCGTGGTCCTTAAAAGCTGTGATTTAATTTTGTAGACATGCATTTTGACCTTAATCTCACCTTTTCTTACCAGTAACCACTTTAAAATCCTGTTGCTACAAGAGTTCAGGGAAAATCCATTTGTAATATGACTTAGAGAAGGATGACCACACCCTGGCTTCTGCAGAGTGTTGAGTAAATCAGACTACTGTTCATTCTGGAAAAAACCTGCAGCTGAAACTGGGATTAGGGATAAAGAAACCCAGCTGGATTTTGCCCCTGAGTGGTGATAGTTTCTGTTTATGGTCTGTTTATCATACAACATGCTTTGCCAGAATGTGACTTGCTGTTGGTTAGCCTACGACGATTACACACAGTGTGTGATGCCTTGTGCCTGAAATATGGATAAACAGCTGATTGGTCCTGATCCCTGAGTGACTGGCAGGTGTTTGCAGAAGCCATTGGCCTGCCCACAGGTAGCTCCTTGTTGGAAAAGGTAGCCTTTTGATTGGTATTATCTATGAATCATTTAAAAATATATCATTGGAAGCATAAAAGGTGCCACGGTTTGACTTTTCCATTGCTTTTAAATTTTCCATTTCCATCTTTTAAACAGTTGTGGAGTTCACCTGCTGATGTTCTCCTTTCTTGAAATTGACTTACAAGGGCTACATGTGTTTGGCCTCAATCGGTTTCAGTTCAATATACATTATTCCACGGAGAGTATGATGACTCTACAACAATCATAACATTCGCTGAGAAGGTACCATTTATATTTACTATTTATATGTCACTTACATTCATGATTTCATTTCACCATATTGAACACTGGGGACTAGAACAGTGGTTGGTGTATGTTCTTCAACCTTAGAAAATTTATGACATGGTCTTCTCCATTTTTCTTTTTTTTAAGAGAAAAGTCTTCCTGAAAGGTTATGACTTTTAACTGTGATAGAAATCCTGGATATTTATAATGTTTCACTGAGAAATACTAGTTTTCTTGAACGTTTTTCTTCATTTATTTTGTTTCAAATGAGACAATAAACCTTACAGTGTTAGTGTGGCCCTTAGCCAAACCTGATCATTTCTTATTTCAATAAAAGGATCAATAATTTTAATTTAACATGTAGCAAGTACTTAAAATCCGCTCATAAAATTTATACTTGATGATGATGAGCATTGTAAAACAAGGGTTTTAGACTTCAGAAAAGGAAAGGTTAATTTGTATTTACTCAGTGCTTCATTAAAGTAAAAATAAATTTGAGAGTGTAGGAAATGAATAGTAGTAGAGAGCACTGATGGATAAAAATAAGTTACTAGACTTTGGGCACCATGGTTTAGTTAATGATACATTGATACATATATGTCATGAACTACATACATATACATACATGTATAATGATACATATGTATATGTATCATTGTTTGATTTACAAAATGCTTTCACTTTATCTCCTCTCATCTAATTCTCCTATATTACTGCGATATGCGTATTGCCTAACCCATGTAAGAAAGGAAGAAAAGATTTCAGAGAAGATGCAGGGAATCGCCCAAGGTCTTTGGAGTCTCATGCTCGTGCCATAATAAAAAGACACTGAATATTTGTGACCGAGCTCCTGGTCAGTGTAGGCAGTATACCTAGATTATAATACCTCCTCTGCCATTGACTCCTCTGTGCTGATTTGTACCTGTTTCTATTAATAAAGTAAGGATTTCTGAATTTAACCATAACAGGAAAAGGGTGATGAACAAGACGTAAAGCGACACCAGCTCTCATGGAGGTTACAACATAGAGGGAGATACAGAAAGAAACATCATTTCAGTGTGTTAAGTGCTAAAGGGATTAAGAGCACATAACCCAGATTAGGGTGTTACACAAAGCTTCCCAGAAAAAGGGCCTTAACTGAGGCCCCAAGGGATAAGGAAAGGTCAAGTGAAGGCAGGAAGAGCTGGATGTTCTAAGTGAAGGAACAGCAAGTGAAAAGACCTGGAAAGTACAATGTTACTTCTTGTAGATTTGTGTGTGTGTGTGTGTGTTGGGGGCGGTGGCTTCAGTGAAGGATGAAGTTGTCAGAGAAGAGAAAGGAGTCAAAGGACTTTTGAGTCTGTGCATAAAGGTTTTGGAGAGTAGGGGAGAATGCTGGGAGCTTCAAAACTATTAGTGGGAGGAACCACCGTGAGGAGTATTGCAGAAGTCCAGGTAAGAAATGATGGTTGCCTGGGAAAGGGTAGTGACATGGCAGATAAGGTGGGGAAGGAAAAGGGAAGATATTTGAAAAGAATGTGTACAAGTAGAATTAAGAGGAATTGGTGATAGGTTGGATGAAGGGAGAAGAGAGAGCGATGCCTGGTTTCCATCTTAGCAGTTGGGAGGTTAGTACTGTGAACTGAGAGGAGAGATAAAACAGGTACTGTTGTGCTACTTAGGGATAAATATAACAAAATTTGTGTAGTGAAAACTACAAAACTGATGAGAGAAATCAAAGAAGACCTCAATTAGTGGGGAGACATGCTGCGTTCCTGGGGTGGAAGACTCAATATTGTCAAAATGTCATTTCTTACCAAATCGATGGACAGATTCAGTGAAACTACAGTCACGACCTCAGTAGACTTTGTGGAAGTAAGTCTACAGGCTATTTCTAAAATTTATGTTTCAGAGAAGCAAAGAATTTAGAACAGCCAAACAATTGTGAAAAAGAAAAGCAAAGTTGGAGAACTCACACTACCTGATTTCAAGACTTACTCTAAAGTGACTTTTAAAAAACGATGGTAAAAATGCCCATAACATGAGCTCTACCCTCTCAATAAATTTCAGTGAGCAGACAGCACTGTTAGGTGGACAAGCAGGTCTCTAGAACTTTTCAATCGTACACGACTGGAGCTTTACAGCCACTGAGTAGCAGCTCCCCATGTTCCCGGCGACCTCCTTTCTACTATCTGCTTTGGTGACCTTGATGCCTTCAGATACCTCATGGAAGTGACATCACCCAGTATTTGTCCTTCTGGGGCTGCCTGACTCCACTCAGCACAATGTGCTCAGGGTTCATCTGTGTTGTAGCCCGTGACAGGATTTCCTTCCGTTTTATGGCTGAATGATATTCCACGGTGTGTACAGACCACATTTTCTCGCTCCGTCCATCTGTCAATAGACACTGGGCTGTGCCCGCTGCTTGGCAGTTGCCAACAATGCTTCAGTCAACCCGGGAGTTCAGCTGTCTCTCTGAGATCCTGGTTTCAATTCTTTTGGTTAAGTACCTACAAGTAGCATTGCTGTGTCACGTGGTAGGTATAGTTTTGATTTTCTGAGGACTTTCCATATGGTTCTCCACGGCAGTGGCTCCATTTCACACTCCCACCCACAGTGCCCCAGGCTTCCGGATCCTCCACGTCCTCACCAGCACTTGCTATTTTCTGTTTTCTGGGTAACAGTCATCCTAACAGGTGTGAGGTGGTATCGCATTGGGTTTTGATTTGCATTTTCCTGATGTTTTGTGATGTTGAGCATCTTTTCATGGTCCTGTTGGCCACCTATGTCTTTGGAGAAGTGTCTGTTTCAACCTTTGGCTCATTTTTAAGAAGACTGTGTTTTTGCTATTGTGTTGTAGGAATTCCTTGCATGTTTTGGATATTAGCCCCTTAACAATTTGCAAATATTTTCTTTTTTCCCATTAGTTGCCTTTTCACTCTATTGTTTGCTGTGCAAAAGCTTTTTAGTTTGATGTAGTCCCAACTTGTCTATTGTTGCTTGTCCTTTTGCTGTGTCATATTCAAGAAACAAGAGTCCTTGAAGCTTTCCCCCTATACATTTTCTTGGGAGTTTTACAGTCAGGTCTTACATTTAAGTTTTTAATCCATTTTGAGTTGGTGTTTATGTGTGGTGGTGTAAGATAAGGGTCCAGTTTCATTCTTTTGCATGTGGACATCCCGTTTTCCCAACACTATTTGTTGAAGAGACTGTCTTTTCCCCATCGTGTATTCTTGGTGCCCTTGTTGAACAGCAATTGACCAGATAGGAAGACCGTGTGACATCAGTGAAAGGACAGACACAGAAACCCCGGAACAGAGTACAGAGTGATAGACATGAACATGGTCAGTTGATTTTGGACAAGTGTGCCAAGATAACTCATTGGAGTAAAGAGAGTCTTTTCACAAAATGGTGCTAGAATTATTAGATGTCCACATTTCAATAAATGAACCCTAACTCCTACCTTATATACAAAACTTAACTCAAAATGTGCCATAGACTAAAATGTAAAACCTAAAACTATAACACTTGCAGAACTTCCTGTTCATGTGGTAGCCACATGTGGCTATTTATATTTAAATAATTAAAAACTAAATAAAATTTAAAACTCACCCCTTAGTTGTCCTGGCCACTGTCAAGTCCCCAGTTGTCACATGAGTCTAACTCTGCCTGGTGTACTTGTGAGCTTGGACTAGAGCACATTTTCATCACTGCAGAAAGCTCTATTGTACACGGCTGTTCTAGAAGAAAACAGGAGAAAATCTTTGGAACCTTAGCTAAGCAAAGATTTCTTAGGACACAAAAAAACATGAACCATCAAAGAAAAAAATTCAATAAATTGGGTTTCATCAAAATTAAAAACTTTTGGTCTTTGAAAAGCTCTGCTAAGAAAAGGGAAAAACAAGCCACAGACAAGGAAAAAAAGTTGCAAAATGTATTTGATAAAGAACTAGCAACCAGAATATAAAACACAAAACTTTCAAAATTCAGTAAGAGCAAAAGAAATGAAAAAGTGAGCAAAAAGTTTAAATAGACACTTCACCAAAAAAAGAGATGTGGATGGCACATTACTTAAATTCTCTGATCTTGTACATGTATTGGCTTTTTTTTTTTTTTTTTTTAAAAAGAAGGGTTATCTGGTTGGGATGTTTATGGTCCACTTTTGTTTTCTTTGTAGCTCACCTAGTCTTACTTAATTTTAAAGTGCTAATTCTCACAAGTAAAACCTAAGGAAAATAAGACGTGTGTGCATGTGTCTAAAAAAGCAAACACACCTGTTTTTATAGTTGTTTCTGGTTGTCCAGGAGTATCAGTGGTGAAGGAAAAGGAAGCAAGACGGTCTCAGGCAATAGATCACTTGAGCGGTTCACATGATCACGATAAAGAACCGACTGGTTCAGCCTGTTTGGGCCATAAGAAGATCCCACCTTCCTAATTGTATTCAAATCAGTCAAGCTTGACTTCGGGTGATTTGTTGTTCTTGTCTTAAACCTAAGCCCCTGCCCTAGGTCTGCTTAGGCGTCTGTGGGAGGCTGAGTAGTGGCGTCCTTCAAGATGGCCCTTCCTCAGACTGCGAATGCTACCTCAGATGGCAGAAGGGATGCTGCAGGTGTAATTACCTTATGAATTTTAAGATGAGATTCCCTGGATTATTCCTATGGGACGAATGTAATGACAAGGGTCCCAGTGAGTGAAAGAGGCAGGCGGAAGCATCAGAATCAGTGTGACACAGGGTGTGAAAGGACTGGCCCCGCCATTTCTGGCTTTGAAGATGGGAGCAGGCCACAAGCCAAGGAATGCAGGCGGCCTCCAGAAGCTGAAGAAGGCAAGGCAGTGGATTCTCCCCTAGGCCCTCCAGAGAGAAGGCAGCCCTGCCCACCCATTTCAGACTAGGCAACCGGAAGGGGAACCTGATGCATTTGTGTTGTTTTAGGACACTAGATTTTTGGTTATTTGGTACGTAATAGAAAATGAAGGCAGGATACTTCAGGGCTGTTCCATGCGCAAGTTCTAAAACACAGACAATTCAAAAAAAATCATTAAAAAAAGAGTCTCACTGCTAGTCCTACGAGGCTCCTCACGAGCAGAGTTTTAGCCCTAACGCTCCTACCCACCTCTGTGACATGGTGTTTGGTTCAAAGTGTGCACGTGCGCACGGCCACAAGGGTAAGGCATTGTGACCCCCCCATTAGCAGTGCGTCCCAGCTACCAAAATCTTGGGACTGGCCCTTCGCCCTTCTCACTAGGGTTTTTTTCCTTAAGTCAAGTTTACTGAGGTGTAATTTACATATAGTAAAATTTACCCTTTTTAGGTTACAGTTCTCTGAATTTCAAGAACCTTATGTAGTCACGTAACCACAAACACACTGGAGATATTTCCATCACCAAAATATTTCCCTAGTGTCCCTTCGTAATAAGTCCCCTTTCTAGGCCCATCGTTTCTGGCAACCACTGATCTGATTTCTGTGCCTCCAGTTTTGCTTTGCTCACAATGTCACATCCATAGAATGACACAGTAGCTTTTTCAGTCTGACTTCATTTACTTGTTAACATAATGCTTTCGAAGTTGCTCCGTGTTGTATCTATGTTCACATGTACACGAACCGTGACCCTTTCTTACCCTCAAATGGCCCTCATTTCCATGTGTTACCTAGCACGTGTTCTGTCTCTTGGGGTGTAACCGGAGAAGTGCCACAGTCCTGGGGAGTGGGGAGGGAGTGCCTGCTAGCCTTGTTGGACGGGACGGGGTGGACAGAGGAAGGACAGCCGTGCAGGCCTGAATGTACACGTTCACGGAGACAACAGCTCCATCTGTTACAAGAACCGGAAGAGGGGAGAAAGATCGGGGTCCCTTGTTAGAGGGAGCAATGGAGGATGGTTTTGAGTTGTGAATCAAGAAGACTGAGCCAGAGGCATTATGGTTAATGGGTCGTTATAGGATTAAATGGTCAGTGAGCATCAAAAGGAGTGGTGACTGCCTGATGCTTTGTTTTGTGTGGAGGAACTCCTTTGGGGCCACTGCTGGGTATTTCTTCCTCAGTGAAAGTCTCCTAACTGGCCTTGGCTCCAAAACCCTCAAGCAGATTAAATGAAGGTTTGCAAAGAATCTTTCTTTCCTGCGCTAGTCTCAGGGGCAGGAAGGAGGTGGAGCCCTCACCCCTAAGCCTGACTTCCCTTGGAGTCTCTTAGGACTTAATCTGGCATTTGCAGGTCTTCCCCAAACAGGTGGGCGGGTGGGGGGTGGGGGGGGGGTGGTGGTGGAGGCCCCAGCACCGTATCAGTGGGATTGCACTTGGGCAGGGAGGCAGGGGCTGTAGAAGAATGTACCTGACAGGTGGTCTGCCTTTGAACCTCAGTCTGCTGTTCTAGTTTGGCCAAAGCACTTCACCTTCCTAAGCTCATTTTTTCTTCTATAAGACAAGGATGAATCTGGAAGGAAAAAAAAGTGTTATTGTAAAAGCTGGTTGCTCTTTGTTGGGAAGCTAAGGACAGCTGAATTATGGTCCTTTTCTTTGTTTGGTCAAAGCAAAGGGTTAACCTAGATGGGAGTGGTTGGGGCCCGGGGGCTAAAATTGCTCTGCGTAATCAAGATACAATAATTTTCAGTTTTCACTTGATGCTGGATGAAAACTTTTTATTGTGCTTTTGTTTGGGCAGGGGTGAGGGAGGGGGCCCTAGCATTAGTCTAGGGATGAAAAATTGCCACGCCAGTGGCAGAGAAGGATGGGGACAGGGAGCTCTGATGTCTGATTCTTAATCTTAAATCGTTTCCTGTGGGTTATAATCTTCCTCCAGTAAGGACCTGCTCTTCCCAACAAGAATGTGCTTTGGAGGCAGAGAGTATGCGGGCTGCATCTACACCAGGGGCCAAGTGGATTAGAGAGAGGAGCTGATGAGCAGTGGCTTGCAGTCAGGATTTAGGGCAAAAGAGTGGCAAGGACTCACTAGGAAGCTGGTCGTAAGCACCGTCCTTAAGGCCCTTGAAATTACTGAGGAGAGTCCTGGGCAGCCGGGTGAGAATGGTCTCAAATTTGCATGTGGGTATGAAATGAGAGAGTGTACAATTTAGGACAATGTCTCTTCACAGTGTTGGGACGTTTATGTGAAAGCACATCGCGAACCAAGGAAATATATTATCATCCCTACGGTAAAACACCTTTCCGTGAAGATTGTTTTACAAAGATGTCACATTTGAATTCAACACCGATCACAAATGTGTGAACAATTGTCTGGAAGTCATGAGCTACAGGACAGTTTCCTTCATGAATTCAGTTCAAACCGAGAGGTAAAACATAATTTGGGTCTTAGAGCTGTCATAGAAACAAATGAGTCAGTATGGCCCAAATGCGCCGTATTAAGAAGTGGGACACAGGACCCCCTGGTAACAACGTCCAGCCCGTGCAGCAGGAAGAGAAAGCAGCTTTGGCCACAGTCTGTAGCTGAGATCGTGGTGGGTGTGGCAGAAAGGAAACGGTCATTTGCAGAGAAATGGGGAGGAACGTGTATGGGGTCCATACTAAACGCGACATGTACTGTCTGCCTTCATGCTCCATCTGGCCGGGAGACGTGGTGGTATGTCCCCTCTTTAGATGGGGGTTGGGGGTGTAATGACAGTGATTAAAGAACTTGCCCAGGGGCGTGGCACTGAAGTGGCAGAGCTGGTATGAAGACGGATCCACTTCAAGGTCCAGGCTGCCACGTGGGCTCTGAAGGAAACAGCTACTTAGCACCTGAGCCTTTCGTGGTTCCGTCTCCTGGTCCCCATTTCTTACCACACCTTCATTGGTTTTCTTCCAGAGCTCTTTCCCATGAGATGCTGAAGGTGACAAGTCTGTGAAGAAAGCACTAAGTAACCTGCTTACACCCCGGCCTGAGCAGGTTCCACTCCTGGACGGTCTGAAGTTGCTCCCTGTGGGCCCCGCCCTCTTTTGCGAGGCGAGTACAGAAATGCTGGCAAACTCTTTCCATTCAAGGTTCTTGCACACAGTACGCATTTTTTGTGTTGTGGGACTCTCTTGTTGTTCAGAATTCACCTTAGGGGTTTTCTCAAACTCTGCGTTCTTACTCTGTAGTGGTTTTGAGCTTTCTTTTTTTTCCTTCCAGGCAGGGTGGATGGTGCCGTTTCTCATCGAGGTGTTAGGATTCTCTTTCACACTGTTTGTCATGACCTTCAAGCATTTTCAGTATTGGAAGCTTCTCCCTCTGTCATTTTCTGTTTTAAATGTAGTACCCAGTAAGCTAGAGATTTGTTTTGCCCCCGGAGTTTAAATCAGGAGCAGCTGGAGCGTCCATAGTCCCTAAGCGGTGTCTGAGGTGGCCACATGTGAAAACCAGCCCCAGGTCTGCCTTTTCATTTTCTTCCTTTTGGCAGGTTTTGGGGTGCAGATGTGAAGTCTAGTTGTGCTTCTGAATGAGCTCCTGGGTTCACAGTGCCCAAGAGGAGAACTGTCTGTGAGGACGATCACAATTGTCTTCGTTTGTAATTGCCATCACAGCTCTCCCCTGCAGATCACTGAGGGGCCGACGAGTCCTTTTGAGCTGCAACCACCCACAAAAACCACACAGGGCATTTTACTCAAAACTTTAACAACTACTTTGTGATGCAAAACTGGTGGAATTTTGGGTACTTTCTGTAAAATCGAAATCTTTATGGGGGTTTTCCAACATCCTAGTCGATTGTTAACAAATGATCAGAATCATGAAGAAGAGTCTGTGGTAGGATAAGTGCCCCTTCTCACTGAATATTCTCCCTGGACAAGCCTCCTTGATTGAGACAGGCTCTCCTTTTGCAGAGGGCAGTTAAAGAAGTGCTGTTTCTAGGACACTTGCCGTTGGAAAGGAGAGAGATTTTAGGAGCTGCTTATCTTTGCGACAGAGTTTCTGGTCTTGACCAAGTATTCATATCCAGTACTTGCTGATTTGTAGATCCTCTTATGAAAGAGATTTGAAAAGCAAAGCAAAGCAATGCGTATCATAGGACAGACTACAATTCTGCATAAGAACTGTCTGTCAAGAGAACTGGGATGGGAAACTGATTACTGAGAAGACACTAGGGCCCTTTTCTGGAAGGGAGATTGCAAGCAGGAAGGGCTCTCTCGGTATTTGGCTCAGTCAGGAGAGCTTTGTTCTGGGGCTGAGTCCTTGGGCGAGTTACTTGACCTCTGTAAGGCCCCGCTTCTCATCTTGAAAATGAGTTTCACTTGTGCTGAATGGCTGGCAGACAGAGCACAGTCTCAGAGCCTTCAGCAGGGGTCTCTTGCTATTGATCTATGTAAAGGTGAGTTTCACTGCCATACATAAGTTAAGCCTTCTTTCAGGCACATGTTTCGTTTTCTAAGATCTATTAAGAACATTATTTTAGCAAAACCCAACTCTACGTCTCTAAGTATGCAGTTATGCCCCTTTTGTAGTTAACGTTGTTGAATCCCCAACGTCTGCAGCCCCGAAGTCAGACCTGCCAGTGGTTTCATCATTAGCCTTCAAGTAACCCCAGGCACACCTTGTCTCGTCCAGCTGCCCTTTCTTGTGCTTCACAGGTGTTGCGTTTTTCACAGACTGAAGGCAAGGCTCGCCCCCAGCAGAAAGATCACAACACGCTTCCCTGTGTTGGCCTGGAACCGAACCCACCATCCCTCTGAGGTCTGCCTGTTTCAGAAACTTCTGGCTGTTTCCCACTAAGAGGATACAGAGATCTAGGAGTGAGTTTTTAATGAGTTAATTCCTTAGTTGACTGTGAAAAGCTTATTTTCCACTAGCACATAAGGAAAACCTTGTTTGCTGCTGCAGAGACTGAGTTGCTGGGTCGCTTCCACGGACAGTCTGCTTGCTTTATGATTGATGTTTGGCAACATTTACACAGAGCGCAAGAGTGGGCTTTACAGGAGCAAAAGCAAGCAATCTGTTTTCAGAAGGAACCACCAAATAAAAATTGGTGAATGAATAACAATGAATAAGGAACATGAACTTGGTAACAAACCAAGTAACTTGAATCAAAGTTTTAAAGAATGAAGTAAGTTGTATTTTGTGTGTGTGGTGGGGAGTGGAGACAGATTCAGTGCTAAGAAAAATTGTACAGGACAGAATATCATTGAAGGTTTTGGGACCAAGAGTGGAAGCTTTATTTGGGGGAAAATAGGTTTATCACTACATAATTTTAGGGACAGAAGTAGAAGAGGGCAAGATATTATAAATGTTGGAAAAGTGGAATGCCCTTTGATTTAACGAGGGATTTAGTTAAGGAAACTGGCAGATCTTGAAAATTGAACTCATGCTAGAGCAGACTTTTAAAATTAAATCATCAAAGGCCAAAAGACGCTTTTGCACGTTAGCACTATGCTGCCACGTCCATTGCTTGGCCTGGTAACACTAAGTCTTCATCTGCAGGTCCCTCTGAAGGGAGTTGGGCCTCAGCCCTTGAACTACAGGTGTTGAATAGGCCAGGTGTGGAGCAAGGTGAACTCACAGGTACACATCAAAGGCCACGGGACTTTTATGTTTCAAGTATACTAGTAGCTTTGTGTTCACACCCAAACTCCCAGGCTGGCGGCTACCGCATGTCAGGTCAGGTGAGATGCATCCATTCCATTTATTTTCTGCTGAAGGTAGTGAACTGGAGGAAGATTTATATCTGAAGTGACAGGATTCAAGTGCAACATGACAAACCTGTAAAAGCTGCAACCTGAACATGTCAATGCAGCCCTTTCCAGGGAGCTGGATGGGAGCTGGGAGACAAACCCCACACCTGGCACGTCGAGTTGGGCAGCATGGGAATCAAAGAGACGCAGAGGACGGGCAGGTCCCTGCGGGCTGAGCGGTGAGGAGGTGCTGGGACACGGCCGCCTGGCTGATGGCTGCGCGTGGGTCTGTCCTGGGCCTACCTGGTCGGGGAGGAGCTGTGTGGGGACGGACGCTGCAGGGGCTGGGACGTTCTTCCCGTGTTCGTATGTTGTCAAATTTATAAAGTAAAAGCACTGCTTAGGAAATCAGTCACGTAGCCGGAATTGAATCCCAACCCGGTTCCCAGCGTTGGTTATGTACCAAGACCTGGGGAAAACCGGGGCTCAAAGCCCCCCCGACAAGGTTGCTTTGAAAAGGGAACAAGTGTTGGGACCTTTGGGTGGAAGCATTAGCTTTGTAAACCGTCAGGATGGGCTTGCAGAAGGGCCCTCACTGCACACTGGCCACGAACCACCACAACTGGAAGCGAACGCGCCGGAGCCAGGCCCAGGGGCCTCGGCAGAGCCCTCCCCCTCACCACGTGGTGCCGGGCGCCCGCCGCCCTCGCGGGTCCGGGGAAATGGAGGACACTGCATCAGACACGCCCGGCATGTTCAGGCTGTTCTCCTCAGTTCTCACCAGCCGGCTGGCATTTCCTGAATTCATCTAGTAACAAAGCAGCAGCACTTTAGATGGGCCCTAAAGAAAATATACATCGGAGTAGCTGTTAGCACACAAAGGAACGTCCAAACAAAAGCCACCAGTTGGTCCTGTATATTATTCTGCATCATTTATTAAATATGTATTTTTATATATGCATTTACAAACGTTACTCATTTTGGAACTCTGCTTTCAATACATTTTAAAACTTTTTTGCAGTCTCTCGTAAAATGAGATCCATGTACAAAACGAAGCAACAGACATAAAGGTTTCCTTTCACACTTTTCATCCATCAACGAAAGAAATCACGTGACAAAGAAACAAAACCAAGACATGGCTCTTTCACAAGAATAACGTCAGTACTCAACTATGAGTTCTGACGGCACATTTCATCTCTGGATTACACATTACTACGTATTAGCTACTGTAGCATGTTGTTCAAATGAAGAAAACATTCAACCCTCCTGTGTGGCCTAGCTAATCTAGAGACCAGCAGTTATTCATTTCTTCATAATCTGACACCAGAATTCAGCTAAGGAGCTGACACTGATGGGCCAGCGGTCTGCGTGTACCCGCAACAGTGCATAAAAAGTCCCCTTTAAAAGCTTCATTAACTGCACAAGCTAAAGTCTGAGCCTCTAATGTAGCTCTTATTTAAAGAAATAGCTTAAATGATCAATTTAGAAGCTTAAAAGTATCTTTGAAACTAAAGTTGCTTTTCTGAAAACGAATGCTGACTGGACAGTTCGTAGGATTGGAGCTTTGTCACGAGACAGAGGCGTTCGTGCCACGTGCCACGAGCAACAGTATCAGCCCGGGTGACGACGCCGTGGCACAGACGCCTGGGCCTGAACTCACTGATAGTATGATTCTTGCAGCAGCATCATTTGATATGTAACCATTTAGTACGTTTTTCACACCAGCTTCAAAGATGTGCAGTCCCGTAGGACACCCAGGAGTTATAAATTTATTGTGATTGCATAATCCGTATTGCACAGTTTTATAAAAAACATAAATACTGGCTATTCTAGTTTTAAATACAAAATACATGTCATGTAGTTTTAAATCTATAGTCTGGTTCAAGTGCAAATCAGGTGCTTTCTTTAGTCCTTCCAAAAAAAGCATTTAATAGTTTTGGCACAAATGAAATTTCATCATGCCAACAATTCTAATTACAATACATATATCTAGACCTGTAGAGTAGCAATCATATACATACAGTAGAAAACTGAGTATTTACAAATGTACTGAGCATGAATGCCACCTTGGGGGTGAGTCAGAGCCGATCAGCGTCCCCACACTAATGATCATTAAAAAGGGAAATGCAACGCTTGATTTCACTTGCTTATGCGGGTTGCTGCGGATTCACATTCATGTGCGGGGGGTGTCCTAGAAGCCCGATTCTCTGCTTCTGCTTCCTTTGTTCTGTCATCTGGAAAGTTAAAAAGTTTCATCATTAGCCCCAGACACTTCCTGTGCGTCAGATCATATCCTGAACCATAGATTTACCTCTGTGGTTATGGTTTGTACTGAAACCCACTTTCTACAAACAGTGTCCTGACACTACATCAAACACACACAGAACTTCAAAAAGAACATGTTTCTCGGCAGAACGGGGAATTCTGTGACCTAGTCATGCAACGCGACATTCAGAAGTGTCGCCTGCTCCGTTTCAGAAAGAAACAAAAACTGCAAAAGCGCAGGCTTCTTGCCTGTTTCCCAGATCCGTTTCCAAGTGACGCAGACTCACTGGAAAATGGTGGTTTGCATGGCAGTAACAGCTCAGCAACTACCAAGAGCGGCAGTGTGAGTGGGGCCCCGCGTCTGAGGGACGAGCCCTGGCCTTCAGGTTTCCGAGGCCTCTGTCCAGGGACTCCTGGCTGGTTCGGGTTTGCGAGAAAAGGAGAAGGCAGCAACTCTAGGAAGACAAGGTGTCCTCACACCTCACCCGGCTCCAAGTACACAGTCGCTGGGGCCACCACAGACCCCGAGGCAATACCGCTCAGGGCAGGGGGGCCCAGGCCTCAGGTGGGTCCAGTGACACAGTGCTGTCAAAACCCAGGACCAGAGGTTGGGCCTGTCATGTGGCTGCCAGACGAAATCGGGTCTCACCCTCAGTGGAGGGTGTCGAGCTCCGTCCTGGGTGTTTGGGAGCATTGTTCGTTCTTCGCGTTTACATGTTCTCAGCCCAGATGGGCCCAGCCCTGGATTGAATGCTGGGCATTTGAATCAGTTAAGATAAAAAGGCTCCTACGAAACACACATTAGATAAAATCGTCCACAAGTGGTGTAAGGTCCTGCTCCCAGATCTGCAGTTTCCTAAAATCAGAGAGGTGTTAGGGTGGAGTGGAGTTTGGAATTAGACGGACCCATTTCCTTATGGTTTTACGTAATTTAACTTTTCAGTCTGTTTCTTCATCCATACAATCAGCATGGTCATTCCTCTCGTGGTAGAGAATTGAGAGGATGTCTGTGAATTTCTCAGTACGGGCCTGTCACGTGGTCAGTGCTTAAATCTCATTTCTAACTTGGACTAGGGTTTAGTACAAAATATCCTGCGTGAACACAAAACAAGAATAACTCACCTAAGTTCAACTTTAAAGTGGTTATTTTTCCTTATTTAAAACATAGCATTTTCCTTTCAAATCAAAACACTATTTTCAGACTCCTGTGAAATGCCTTCCGTTAAAATTTAGATGATTTACATGGAGTCAGTATTTCCAAAAAGGTAGCTTTCAATAAAGCTTTTCTATAAAGAATTGATTTAGGATATTCCAGCTAGCTTCTAAAGCTTCTTTACACGAGCAACAAATCTTGAAAGGAAGGATTACACAGGACAGAACACTTCGGATTCAGCTGAGGAAGGAGAATGGGATACGTGGAATAAACCCCCAGTTAGACGACAGACACACCTCGCTTTACTGCACTTCACAGATGTCGCGTTTTTCACAAACTGAGAACAAGACCGTCCATCAGCAAAAGGATTACGACTCGCTTTACTGCGACACTTGCGTTCCGGGGGTGGTCTGAAACCCAAGCAGTGTCTCCGAGGTGTGCCCGTATGACGCAGTCAGTAATTCATTCATCTTACTGCCTGATACTTCAGATACTTAGCTCAGGCACCCCCTGCCTCCCCCCAACTATGCCCTTGGCAGGTAACCTCGAGAGGGAGTCCAATAAAACTTAATCTCAAGCATTCTGATGGGTTCAGGGGTCTTGGAGGGCTTAGCCCCTATTGAAGACACTGTATTCAAAGCTTCCACGTAAAGCTGCTGCGCTATCCCAACTGTCCAAGTTGGCCATTCCAGCTTTTTCCTTAATTTGTCTATAAATTAACTACTTGCATTTGAGATTTTATCTACGCATAGCTTCATGTCCGTCTGTTAAATCGGCATTTCTTGACTTTTCAATCTGTTGGTCATTCAATTGTTCCCTTAAACGCCTCTAAAACCGTATCCTCTTGTAGCAAATGTGTCTCCAGCTGCCGGCCCCTCGCTTCCCGCCTCGACCTGTCCTGCCTCAGTGGGGGCCTGCTCTGATTTTCTGGCTTCATCTTCCTAAGATCCTGAACCCCCACCCGCCCTCTCTCATCAACCTGAAAGCTCCCTACTGGAGGGAGGGCCAAATTCTTAGCTCGGGAGGTCACAGTCCTGGTGATTTCTAGTACCTAATACACACCTAAGTTTCTTTTACTTTTTGCTAGAACAATGGTTCTTAAATGTGTGTGTGCACCAGAATTACCTCCCCCAGAAGGTTTGTTTACACTCAGATCAAAGGGCCTCAGGTAGACTCCTGATTCTGCATTTCTCACATGTCCTGAGGCAGTGTAGCTGGCCTGGGAATACACGTGCTCTACCTAGAGAGCTTTTCACTGATTTTCTCCAAAATAGGTCACCGTCACTGTGGATATGTTTTCATATACTTGGACACTTTTTAAAAAGTATTTTCGGTAAATATGTGATTTGTCTCAAATGACATAAGATCTTGAGGAAGACCGTATGCAGCTGAGCACGTAGCAGGCACACAAGTTTGTCTAAATTCTGTTTTGATCAATCGTGTCCTTTTCGACAGACTGGCTATTATTTAAGTGACTAACAAGTGAGAGGGACAGGACAACTGCTAAAGTCTTTGGCCGTCTTGTCAGTGGGCATCGTCCATTTACAACTGTAAGGGAACAGTAACAAAAACAAAACCCCTAAGGACTAAACTGGCCCGTGAGAAAGCAAGATCAACACTGTTGGCCTGTTAGGTTTCTCTGGCCCACTAGCGCAAATTTGCACAATTTCTGGCTTTCTTAGCTCAATTCTACCTACCTATACACAGGTGCGTGCACACACACACAATCTTACTTGCGGCATCACGATTATCTGTTATATTACCTACATCAAAACAAATAGAAATGACGACCAAAGTCTATCCGTAGCATATCCTCACGTAGTATTCCCTGGATGCCTGAAACAAAACTGACTAGACAAAATATCCATCAGATTCACTTCTAAGGTAACTATATTCAAAATTCTAATACTGAAACGTCTGTTCTGAATGGTGTGAAATGTCCCATTTGTAGCAGATACATTTAAAATCCTCACTTCCCATTGAGCTGACGACGAACTTTTGAAGCAGTGCTCTTTTTCGTCTCTATCTAAACACAGACTAGCTTGAGTGCAGCCTGCCCTCTTTTGAGTCAGTCTAAACAAGAAGCAGAGACTACTGCAGCCAAACCCCTGAAAGGTCTTTCATGGAAACACTCGGTGCCCAGTGTAAATAAGCAAACTAGTGTGCCAGGACTGACCCCGACCATTACAGGCTGGCACAGGAAGGAAGACTCCACAGCTCACCAGTGCCCCATCTGCTTTAGGACAGATCGAAACACTCGGAAAAACTGCTTTGGTGCCGCGGTAAGGTTGTGGTTACTCAGATTCCAAACAGCCAGGAAACTAGTAATCAGATTGAATTTTGATAGTCCACGTAATCACAGGACGAGCTGAAAATACTGAGAACTCAAAGCGAAGCGTCTGCTGAGTGCAGTTAATCATACTGATTTCATGTAACTGTTTGGATATTGTTCGCATCCTTAGAGTTCTGTTCCTACTTCACCTGGCAAACTCTTTCTCAAACTTGGAGACCAAGCTCCGGCATTACCACCTCTGAGCGTTTCTGTGGAGACCTCTCCTTGAGATGAGGTTAAACGAATTGCTCCCTTTTCTTCATCCCTGAGCAATCTTTTCACATCCCTGTTACATACCACGTTGAACTGTAATTTATCTGTTTCCTTTTTTGTCTCCCACTCTAGCCTGGTAGTCCGTGAAGAAAGAGAATAGATTCTCTTCATCTTTGTAACCTCAGTACCTGGGCTGCACCTGGCCAATAGGTGGTTCAGAGAACGAGCTGGATGATCCAGAACACGGTGCCATTCCCCGAGCATGCCGTGTGCTCCCGTGCCTTTGTCATGCTGGTTCCTTTCCTGGGAAGCCTCCACTGCATTTCTCTGCCAGCTCGGAAATCACCTGCTTGTAAGACTGTCGACGCTCGACTCCTTGAAGCCTCCAAACCTCACGGAGGACTAACTACAGACTTGGCTGTGCTCCGCTCGTGCCCTGGTCGGAGCCTTTCCTACTGTCTCCCACTGTTACAGGCCTATTATGGGATGCAGGGGGCAGATGTCCCCTCGGTCCCAGTGCTGTGTAAGGAACACAGACATTAAGAAAGGTTTGCTAAACATTCCATTTCCAGCTCTGGCCAGCTTTTCTCATCTTTTGTAATTCCTTCCTCCCACACTTATTGTGAACCAGATAACCTTGTTGCACGAAAAATGCCACACGCTGTAACATGTTAATAGCATCTGAATTTTGAAGCACTCCTTGTATTCCTGACAAGTAAAGGTCACGGTCCCATGGGAAGCCAGTCACATGTTCAAGAAAGTGAACCCTTCTCTCAGTATTTGCTCTCTTGCATTATGAAGAAAACATGCAAAAAATTTTATATATATATATATATATATATATATATATATATATATATATATATGTATGTTAGGTTCTTATATGAGTTCTCTTCCTTGGAATAAGAATGTAAGAGAATCACATGTAGTGTTCAGAATCTCTCGGGAGGGAAACTTCAAGACGACAGGCATTGTCAGGTAATACTTAGGAAGCAACTGACTCAGCTGTTCTCCGCAATAACAGACAAAGTAACAGCATGGACCAGGTTTTCACTAATATCCTCCACAAGAACGTTTTCTCCTCAAGTTGGTATTTATAAGAAAACAACCACCAAAGAGGTCAATAACAGTAAAGACTAAAACCAAAGACTCCTACACTTAAGCTGTTATCGTTCCATGATGCTGGTTTTTGGACCAGAAAGTCTGAAAACATATCTAAGCGATGAAGCAATTTTTGTATTTTCCAGCACTTTATCAGTGAATGGTATTCTTTCATAGCTGCTTAAAAAAAAAAAAAGTCTATCAGCGTTCCTCGCTCATTAATCATTCGCGGGGTTTTTATTTCTTAATTCAAAATTTTTTCCCTTCAGAAGGCAGGCGTTCTCCCAACGACCATTTGGGCCCTAGCAGCTCTGGTAACGTGCGTGGCTTCTTACGCAGAACAATTTAAGAAATCTTCGTGATTGTCACACACTAAATTTAATAAAATCCAAATCTTTTCAATAAGTTAATTCTCCATAAATGCATTAAAGGTTTGTTACATAATCAAAAGGAAATGTTGACTAATTCCTTTTGAGAGAAGCAAATTTTCCCCAATAAATGTAGCTATGGTGAAATGTCCCCATAATTCTGGGCACTTTAAAACCTAAGCAGCTCAGTCCTGATGAAGGCACTTTAAAATATATAACTGGTCTCATATTTCTTTTTAGCTTAGAGTATTTTCCAAGAAAAAATGGTTCAATTTCAAACTCACTCACAGGGGAAAGGTTTTTCTGAAGAGTGGTTCCAACTGCCAACTTTAAAACAAAAATACACAAAGGGCTGAAACCATACTGGTTTAAACCATACTGGTTTTACTGTCATTTAATGAACCGTAGTCCATACGCAGTCAAGTCTTACATATTTTGTTTAAGCCAACATTTGGGCATAATAAGAACAATTCTACTTTGCATTTTAAAAATGCCCAACTCTCCACTATGCTCGGCTGTGTGTAAAATGGCGGTGAGTTTTCCTCCCCAGTGTTTTAAGTGCAGGTTGTAACTTCCGAAACTTTACGGCTCTTTTGAAAAACATGCATTAAGAATTTTAAAAAGTCAGGCATATATGGTACGGTGACAGAACACGTGAAAATAAAGACACGTGCCATGCAAAACATCACACCTGACAGGACGGTGGGGGTTCCTGCCCTGGCACGTCACCTGGGGCCGCATCCGTTCGCTGCGAGCCTGCGGAGTGTACTTGAGTGTCCTCACCAAGGCGAGATGGCACCTGCGGCCCTGGGTGCTCTCCTCCACCTCTGATTCTTCCTGCTAACTCCTCCACTCAGCTCCCTCCTTTACCCCGGCTACTGCTGGTCTGCACATCGAAGCAGCTCCAGAATTTCCCTCAGTGAGCAGTTCGGAACACCAGGCTCTCAGCACGGGTGGGACCGGCCGTGCCTACAGAGGGCGCGTGGGGTCGCCACCAGAGACACCTCCCAGTGGAGCCTGCGTGGAGAGCCGAAATGCAAGGGCCTCCACTCCAGTCTGCACTGGATCCACTTGTCAGCTTTTCTGGCACCTCACTGAAGACATCTGACTTCACGGAGATTCTCGGAGCCACAGCTCTCTGAAAAGGGAGGAGCTAACTGGGGCGTCGCTAGATGGTTTAGGGGGTTCGCCTGGCTCTTCGGGGGACAGACAAAAGCAGCTGGAGCAGACAGTGCCTCATGAATCAGTTCGGTCCTGCGGAGCGTCTGTCACGTGTCTCACAGCAGGGGCAACAATAAAAGAATCATCTGCTTAGACGTTCACGGGTTTCCTTACTGAGGTTACTCCAGGTGGCTAACCGCGCTCAGTACTCAGCCTTCACAAATAAGGCCTTGCTCGCATTTGTTTGTTTGCACTCTCATCCAGGTGAAAGATCAGAACCGGAGGCCAAACGGTGTCTTGGGGTAGTTTGCAATAATTTAGTTGGAAAAGAAATATAATTCAAAGGGAGATTGTGAAAGGTGCTCTGGAGACCACCTCCAAGGAGAGTGGATTCCAGATGGGTCTTCATGGCTCTTACGTTCCTCAGAGTGACCCCTCACCTGGGGGTGCACCTGGCACCTTACGTCCAGGCAGCCTTGCTGGACAACTTGCTGTGCAAAATTCAGAGTTTTGTCTACGGAGCTGATTAGCGAAGGCCTGGAGAGCCCGTGCAGAACGCCGAGCAGCCCAGGTTGCCCAGGCTGCTGTGCACCCCCAGCGCGCACGTCCCTGGGACACGGCCGCCTCCCGCCACTGGACAACCTCCTGGTGACTGCGTGTTCATTAGAAGGGGGAGAGGTGCACAGGATGGTTCCCAGCTGCCCCCGCAGCCCTCGGGCACAGCGTTTGTCGGCCAGGTTGCCGGCTGGGCTTCTGCAGACCGTGTGCTCTGTGAGGGCAGGGCCACGTCTACACCACTCGCGCTTTTATCCTCAGCACCTGGCACGATGCCTGGGCTGTGGCAGCCACTCGACAGGGATGTGGCCGAGGAATGAACCAAAAGGAGCTTCTCCACGACTGTGGTTTAACCCCGGAGGCTGCACTTAAATATCTTGTGTGCAGAGGTGGTAGATTTGAGGGCTACGAAGCAAACCTGAAACAGCTTTTCACCTTCCGTCAGTGAGGAAAGGAACCCGAGCACAGCATCACACCTGCGTTTTTCACAGTGTTTCGTCGAAGCAGTCTGTGCTTTCCCATTTTCTGCTTTTGTTTTTCATATTAAAACCTTGCCCTTAGCAGCATGGAAAGCAGTGTCATGGGCTCATCCTGTGAAAGAGCCGTGCAGGGAAAATGGGGGGTGGGGAGGGGGACACCAAGTGAGTTCGTCCTCTGTTGCCCAGTCCCTGTTCTACCCTGGTGACAGAAACGTCAGCATTTTAACATGAGCACTACTGATGTTTTCCTCAACACATTGAGCGTGTGTCGTGGAGTGTGTGTGTGTGTGTGTGTGTGTGTGTGTGTGTGTGTGGTACACATGCACGTCTGTGTGGTACACGCATGTACAGGCAGGTGGGACCGCTCCCTTTACCTGGTCCTTTAGCTCGGACAGCTGGCCGGAGAGGTTGGTGACGAGCTTCATGGTGGACTCGAGCTTCTCCTGCAGGCTCCTCAGCTCGTTCTGCTCACCCTCGGAGTCGCTGCTCACCAGGGACATGGCCCTCATCCTGGGGAACCAGTCCAGGTTTCTTTCCTGGAAGCCACATGGGAAATAACAAAGTGGGGTCACTTCTAGGGGTAGGGACGACAAAGGCCATCTCACCACGTGGTTCTGTCTTTGTGCCGTCTTTCACGGTCTGCCTCTGCTTCTTGCAGAACTAATGCACTGTGTCTTTTTTAGCCATTTAGTGAATATCTCTTTAATTGAATACAATGGAGCTCTCTTAATTCTTAGAAGAAGTCACTTTAAAACGATAGGGAAAAGGGAGCTTTCCAAACAAGATTTCTAATCTGCAAATATAAATACTGCCACTGAGAATCTGATCTTAGCAAAGTACAAGGCTAATGAGTTTGGGGTTTTAAAATTGTGGGACTCTAAAGACCAGAATAAATGAGCAAACTAATCAGAAACAGTGTCAGAGATACAGAGGAAAAACTGAGGGTTGCTAGATGGGAGGGGGTGGGGATGAGGGAGAAGGTGAGGGGACTAGAAAGCACAAACTGGTAGCCACAAGATTGCCACAGGGACACGAAAGAGTTTGGGGAATATAATCAATAATGTAAAGATTTTGTAGGGTGTCAGACGGCCACATGTATCATTAGGGAGACCACTTCATGGATGGTGTAGATGTCTGACCACTGCAGTGCACACCTGACGATGAAGCTGAATAATATTGACTGTCAAGTATAATTTAATATATATATATATAGTCATGGGATGTGGAGTACAGCATGGGGAATAGAGTCAGTGGAATTGTTACAGCTGTATACGATCCAGAGGGGTAGTAGCTTGGGGGAGGGGTGTAAATGTCTAACTATTACATTGTTTTGTACACCTGAAACTAATTAAAAAAAGTTGTGGTAAGATACATATGACAAATTTCCCGTTTTAATCAGTTTTTGGTGTGCACTTCAGTGGCCTTAGTGCGTTCACACTGTTGTGCCGCCCCCACTGCCACCCGTCTCCAGAACTTTTCCTCTTTCCCTCACTGAAGAAACTCCACCGCCACGAAACAATAACTCTGTCCCTCAGCCCCCGCCTTCCATTTGCTGTCTCTGAATCTGATGACTCTGTGTACCTCATACTGTGCCTGTATTTTTAAAAGCACTATACTTGGAAAATCATTTGCAAACATTCTGGAAGTGAAATGAATTTTAAGATCCTGAATGTTCTGGATTTACTGGATATGTGTGTGTGTGCGCTTGGTAGGGGATTGTGAAGAGGCGGAAAACGGGGACTTGGGCTCCTTGTTCAGTTTGCCGTCTTTGTGAAGTTATGGAAACCCCTCTCTCCTGTTTCCTTCTCCTTCCAGCCTGAAGCAGTGGGCGGACGGTGCCATCAGTCGGGAGGAGAAGGCCCCGCCAGCCCCTGCCCATCTCCATCCTTGTCTTTTGCCAGCTGCAGCCTATGCCTGCAAGCGTCGTTCTCACAACTGGTTATCGAGTAGTGGGACCAGACCTCCTCCCACCTCACTTCCTCCTGCCCACATACGCCTTCCTCCTCTGCAAAGAGAGGTGGGGGAGCAGTAAGAAAAGCTTAATCAGCACGAGACAAGGGAGAGAAACGGACTCATTCCACGTGTATCGGGGGTCGCTGCTCCCCGGGACCATTCGATCTCATCAATTGGGATAAATTCTAATACACGTTTTAACACAAATCCTGCCCACCCCCCACCCCGCCAATACACACGCACAAAATGTGTTACTGTTGCTTGGCGTCCACGAGGGGTCAGGATGTCTGTGTGTGTAAATATTTTCTGATAGTATCTTCAGTTTTCTGGACCATGTGGTTTGTCACAGTGCCTCTGCTATTATGGCCCGAAAACAGCCCCAGACAGTACACGGACGGAGGGCTGTGGCTGCGTCCCCATCAAACTTTCTTTATGAACGCTGGTGGCAGGCGGGATTTGGCCCACAAGCCAGAGTGTGCCGACCTGTCGTCAACACGAGACGGCATCAACATCCTTAAAATCAAAATCCCGTGAGACGTGTCTAAGTATCACAAAGCAAGCGAGACAGTTAGGTAGTGTCTTGACCTAAGGCAATATAGCAGTTAGAAGCCAAACAAGAACTGGCTGAAAATGTGATGACGACGACGGACCACACCGGCAGCACGGCGTCACATCTATGCCACGTGCACAAAGGCACCTGGGGCACCCAGTAGGTGGGCGCTCACTGGCCCCGCAGCACCATCAGCGCAGGAAGCCGTCTCAGCGTGGTGACGAGAACAGCGTGCACACTCGATCAGTGTTCGTGCAAGCGAGGAATGATCAATCAGCCGTTTCCTGCCTGGGCCCTGATGACAAATGCTTAACCGGTAAACCTCGGTTGCTGAACGTGACTGCCGGGGGAGAGCAAGGACTCTGTCTTCCTTCCCCATCGGTCCTGGGAGGAACGATTCATTCACATGGGACGTAATGGTAGCTTGTATTCATCTTCATCAATTTCCCACCACAGAGCAACGGGCAAAAGCCCACTGGGTAAAATCTCCCATCTCGAAGATGACCAGCCTAGACATCTGAAGTGTTGCCAGGTCCATAATTGGTTTTTTGCTGTGTGCCTACAGCACGGAGGGAGAGCAGACATCTGAAAACACTGGAGCGAGGTACTGGCTCTGAGAGGCAGCTGAGCTTGTCCTCGGGAGGGGGTGGGGGGACAGAACAAACTCCTGCATTTCAGAGGGGCTCCTGAGAATGACCACTGTTGAGTATATTTTGGGGGAGATATTTGATAGTTATTTAGATTCAAATCAAAAGTATAAACACTCTTAGCTCTCTTGGCAGAAAATATTTTAAAAACTAGAACACATTCGACAATACTGCAGGAGCAATAACTTACGTGCATGGTGCAGAGGGCACAGCAGAGCCACGCCCACGGCCACTGCCTGCTGGACTCGCTAAGGTGGGAAGGGCCCTGAAAGCTAAGTACCAGAGGCTTCCAGCCATCTAAGCACTTGCAATGTGGTTAAGGAGAGCAGAGCAGACCTCCACATTCAAAACGGAAAAGAAAGAACGGAATGAAGCAGGCTGGGCTCCGTCAAGTGTACAGAGGAGGGTCAAGGTCAGAACTGACCCCAGTGACTCAGGGGGGCTGGAATCCTCTTCCCGAAAGGGACAGGCCTGAAGGGAGGTTGGCGCCTGGCCAGACTCGGGGCGAGAATGAGGCCATTCTCGGCAGACAGGACTGGCTCAGTGAGATGAGTCTGGCTGGAGACGAGGGTAGCTGGGTAGAGGCAGCTCAGCCCGCAGAATGCGGGTGTTATGTGGGAGGGACTGGCGTAGGAGAGAGACGAGTAGTGGGGGTTCCGGATGGAGAGGGCCTGGCCAGGGGCTCGGCAGAGGGAAAGAGGGGGCAAGACGTGAGCTGTGAAGGATCCACCTGCCTGGATGGGGGAGAGACCTGTGTGGTGCCCTCAGCTAGAGCTCATCTGCAGCTGAATTATCACCGACATGCAAATGAACACTAAGCCGCCTAAAATGGCCAGAGAATTCATCCGAATCTCGCCTTAAATCTTTCATATGTTCATTTGCTTGGCAAATACTCTGTAAAAATAGAAAACACAGGTTTCCAAACAGGGTCCACATTAATGAGGTCTCCAAAGAACAAAGAAAACTAACCGAGCGCGTGCACACAGCGTCTTTTCCTTATTCTAACAGCGAGTGACCAAATGACGACCGATGGAAAGGAGGGCTTGTCTGTGACAGACCCCCGCTTTCTTTAATGGCACAGGTGATCCGTGGACTCCCAAGCAAGGACCTCAGAAAGGTCTTAGAGCCAACGCAAAACGCAGGCTCCATGTGATCATTTACTAAACACTCTTGATTTTTGTGCCTGGCACAGGACTGAGTGCTGAGAGTCTAAGGATGAGAAGGACAAGGTCCCTGCCCCCAGGGCTTTGGTGCTGGGATGCGGCCCTAGCGCCCAGCTCTTTGCTCTGTGGAGCCCCTGCAGCCCTCCTCCAGGGTCTAATGGACGAGTGAATGGGCCGCACGCATGAAGGTGGCATCCATGCCCCTTGCCTCAGTGGCTAAGGAGAGGCGTCCAGACCCTGCCTGTCTCACCTGTGCTTCCAAACACGGGGCTCCCGCACCCCTGCCCAAGGGGTGCCTAAAGGCGTAGACGGAAACAGTGCTGCTTTTCAGAATGTCCACTGTAGTCCATGATAAACGAGTGACAATGCTTTTGTATTAAACTCAGAAGATGCCCTGGGGCAGAACATGAAAGGGAATCAAATTTGAAAGATAAAACCTACGATATTAAAGAAATGTCATACTTGCCACAGGCCACTCCGGGCCCTGTGCCTGATCTAGGGATACGCCGTCACCCTTCATTCCTTCAGTGCAGAGGCAGAGGCCCCAGGACCTTGACCGAGGACAGCCACACAGGCTCTCCCTCCGGCTGTCCTCCAACCAGAACACCTAACAATGAAGAGCTGAGGGGGGACCCCACTAAACCCAAACCATACAAACAGCTCAACTGCAGGGAAGGCCAGCGCTCCACAGGGCACCTGCTGTCACCGCTGCTGAGGGGGTGGATCCCCAGACCTGACATGCGGAGTGTCATCGGGGCTGTTAAGTCAAATCGCAGATTCCCAAGGAGCGCCCGCAGTGAAAATTAATTAGCAATTCCAGCCAAGCCGTCCTGTTTCCACGTGGTTCTGCGCCCTGCACAGCAGGGTCAGCTCTGGACTGTCTGAGGTTCCCCACTCACAGGTCCCCGTGGACGAGTCCGAGTCTCCAAGTGACCCTGTGTGACCCTCCAAGGACAAGTACAGGAACAGAGAGGACACTGCAGCCATGTTCTTTCTGTTTAGCTCAGACGCACACAAAATGCCAGGCTTGTCTCAGGCTAAATAATTCGGGGATGTCTGTCGCCCGTGGCTGTCCAGCCACTTGGAGTCAGGGGTCTACACACGTTTGCAGAATCTGCCTTTGTGTTCATTCGAGATCACAACATCTGTCTTGGCCTCTACTGCATTTCTGAGAAAGTCATGTTCAACTGAGACATTTTGTTTATCCATGGATTCACCCTGGGGGTGTGTGTGTGTGTGTGTTGTGTGTGGTCGGAAGGGTGGCGCTGGGGTGGCTCCTGGGTTCACTGGGCATCTGTCAGCCGCCCCTGTTGCTCTGGGGCTGATGCTCGGTGCTGCTGGCACCCGCATGCCGATGTCATTAGGCACCGTCTGCCGCGCCTGCAGTCCAGCCAGCGCAGTTCCCGGCACAGCGAGCTTCTTCTGTCACAGCACAGACAGACTGCAGCCACAGCCGGAAGCAGGCTGACCACAAGTGCTAAGGTTCTGGTTAGTTCTTTTCTAGGTAAAGTGGGAAAAGTCCCTGCAGAGGCAAACAGTTAAGTCTGAGACACAGGGGTGGCACTGACATCTGGGAATGTCCTTGACAGGAAGGGTGTGTGTGTGTGTGTGTGTGTGTGTGTGTGTGTGTGTGTGTGAGAGAGAGAGAGAGAGGGAGAGAGGGAGAGAGGGAGAGAGGGAGAGAGGGAGAGAGGGAGAGAGGAAGTTGGACTGTATGATGCAAATGCTGATCATTCTGAGAAGCGTTTTTTTTTGTTTTTTTTTTCATCCCAGGTTCAACTGAAGAGGCAGTTCTAAGAAAGACAACTGAGATAATCGCCAACTCAGAGAAAGTCCATTCAGGTAGACAGTTTTGTTTACTATGTAAACAACAAACTTACTGTTGAATCCCTTATTCTACAGCCAGAGAATTGAGATTTTGGGGGAGGGGCGGGGGGGTCATGAGGGTGAAAGAAAGGGTCATGGGAGAGAAGACGGGTCCAGGTAAAAACGGACCTGCTGCTGCTCCGCCCTTCAGAATTCCCTCTGGGAAGCTTCCACAAGGCAAAGCCTGTCCTTTCAACTCAAATGGCAACTGAATTTCCACTTATCTTACCAAGCAAGACGATAAACTAGATTTTTCCGGAATACCTGCAGATGCTTAGGTGACAGGAGTGACGAGTGGGGTGAAGGGGAGCCCTGGAAACAGCCTTGGCCTCCCCCTGTACCTACTCAGAAAACGCCTGAAACGGGGCGGCGGGGGGTTGAGGCTAATCCTTAACTTGCAAAGACAGGTGTACAGGACACGCAAGCTCGAAATCATTTGCCCCTTTTGTGGGTCAGGCTGATGATTTCCACTGAAAAGGAGTGATCTTCAGAGGCCCCTTTTCTAAGAGCGAAGAGCAAACCCAAACCCAACCCAGAATCTGCTGCTTTGGGTGAGAAACCGTGGTAATGATCACCAACGATGCCTAATGACACTGCAGTTGCTATTTATAGTACCTGGTAGATGTTTTTTTTTTTTTTTTAAAAAGCTGAACTCAAGAAACGGATCCTAATTATGGACGGTTGTGGGGAAAGGGCACGAGGAGATGCAGAGCGTCCCCAGGGCAGTGGGCTGCCTGCCGCCACGTGGATCTGCGTCATCGCAGCCGCGAGGGAACCTACGGTACACTGCGCCTTCGGTTCACAGTAACGTAGCCATGTTGCTTCACCAGCTGCAACGCAGAATGGTAACGATGGGGAAACCGCGGGGATTGGGACATGGGGACTCGGCACTTCTGTTCAGTTTTTCTGTAAACCTAAAATTGCTGTAAAAAATAAAGTCTAGTCGTTAAAAAATAAACGGATCGCACACCCGGAATTTGCTGGCCAGCCCCAAATTCAAGGATCTGGTTCCTTCTGTTCCAAACCCCATACAATGTCCCTATATTTCGCAGGTGCATTTCTATGGCAGCCTTGTGACGTGGGTTTGTCAGAGGGAAGCGTGCTGGTCCTGAGCGGGGAGCTAAGGACTCGGGTCGTGATGCCCCACTGTGTTTCCAGGACAGTGAATGAGGGGGCCACAGCCTGGGCCTCTGCTTCCTATGGGATCAGAGGGCGGTGAGCAAGTGTCCCATGAACAGGAGAGCATTGTGCAAAAGGGTCCTCAGCCAGTGGCCCACAGCCCGCGGTCACAGAGCTCAGCTGGCTGTCCAGGTGCTGACTCAGGCACAGTGCTTGACTTCTCTGTAACCTTCCTTCCTTCCTTCCTCCCTCCCTCTTTTCTTTTTTTCCTCCCTTCCTTCCTTCCTTCCTTCCTTCCAGAAGCAACTGCAGAGATCCAGGCCTCTTGTTCCCCGGTGCAGCTTGTCCCAAGTGGAGGCGTCAGTGTGGCCCTCTGCGCTCTGAATGACACCACCCACAGGTCATATTATATAATCTTCAGCTGGGCTGGAATGACCGCTTCTCCTCCCCAGACTCAGCCAGTAGTTGTTCTTGGATGAGACCGTATAACCAGGACAGCCCGTGCCAACAGAGGACCGCACCCAGTTCTGATGAAATCCCCTGGAAAGCCAGCTGCAGGGCCACTGCTGAAGTCATTTGGGCCCTCAGGTGAAGGGGTTCTGGGGCCCCCATGGGAACTGTGTGAAGGAGCACTCGCCACTGAGTCCTGGCACCTGGGGCTGCCAGTGGGGGACGCCAGAGGTCACAGAGCTGGCCCTGAGAGCCCGACAAGGGCAGGGCCGGCCCACTGGAGGCTCCTGGTAAAGAACAGTCAGGCCACTTGCTCTTCTCTCAAGCCGGCTCCTGACGTTTAGTTAGGCAGCTCCCCCTGTGTTGTTTGTTAGCCACGACACCCACCAGAACATTCCCCGGGGTTACAGATCGCATTGTAGCAATTTTTATTGCTTTCTCTCTATTCTTCCCTTGATTCTATGAGTTTTAAACTTTGATCTCTTATTACTTTTATACAGTAACATTGTTTGTTGTTTGTTGTTTGTTTTAAAGCAGACGTAAACAGCTCTCCAAAGGTCTTTACTGTTGTTTCAGGGAAAGACACACACACACACACCCCCCTCACTACCAAGCTGCTTCACGCACAAGTGTCCCGTTAAACAATGTTTACCATCCTGTTGGTTTACATGTTGGAAAATTCCTCTTGACTGAAATGGTTTTACTTGGTCAGCCCTGCCTAGACACACTCTGAGACAGAAGTGACAGCGAGATGTTACCTTGGCCACTGCCCACACTTCAGTAAGAGTTGGGGGAATCTCACCAGCACTGCTCTGTACTTGGGTGGGTCAGGGCAGAGGCCACACGCTTGAGCTCTCCTGGGGGAAAGAGCTCATCTGCCACATGCAGACTGTCCCCAGCGCTCCGTCCTCCCAACCCCCATTTGACTAACGTGCCCCTCGTCCTCTGACCGCTGAGATTACTAGCTTGTTCCCATAGGTCTCTCTCTCACAGCCACACCCCTGCCCCGACACAGACCCTCTTCAGGTGCTCTGCAACTCCTAACGCCACTTGGAAAGTTGCTCTGTGGACTGTAGAGTTACAGGTGGCATACGAGACCCCTTGGCTCAATGTTCTCATTTTCTAGGTGGTGACACTGAGAGCCTGATGGGAAACAGGTTTGTGACAGGAGACACTGAGTGCCCTGCCCAGGTGCATAAGCTTTAAATGTCAGTGGTGACAGTGTAACAGCTGGCTTGGCCTCTCCCTCGCGTGCCCTACAGGCCTGCTGGAAGGTTTCGTTCTAAAGAGGTAGTTTTAAAGAATCCTGAATACATGCACTTGATAGAGACGGTCGAATTCCGGACATTTTTCCGGTGAGAGCGTTTTCATCAAGGCCAGACGGTCACACGCCTCTCAGTAGCTTCCGCCACTAGTCTGGCTCCGTCAGACATGGTCAGTATTTAAAGAGGAAATGAAGGGGTGAGGCAGAGAGCTCACATGCAGTTAGGGTGTCTGGGGTGGGAGGGCCGGAGGGCAGCCCACAGATTGGGTCCAAGGGAGGGAAGGGCGAAAACCACGCGTTTTGGAATTTATCAAATGTGCGAGTTGCGGGAAATGCCTGGAAGCAAGTGTCTTATGGACACATGTGAGCAGGCACAACCAAGTCCTTACACAAGTTCTTGGGCTAACTCACCAATGGGGGCCTGCGGCGGGCGTGAACCCCACCTTCGGCGGACTGACCTTGCGGTGCCGCGTGCACCTCTTACACTCTGTACAGGCTCAGGGAGCACACTCGGGTCTGCCTGACGCCCGGTACCCCGTTTCAGCACGTAAGTTCCTTTCAGGCCCATATGGCTCTGCTCCACTCACTCACAAACAGCGCCTGGCCCATCCTCCACGAAGGTGAGAATAGCGACAGGTCAGAGGGGACAGCTGGGAGGTGAGGGCAGACCCGGGGTCCAAATGCAGGGCGAGGAAGCAGCCCGGAAGTGCGAGCGGATGGGGTGACGGCAGAGCCCCGAGACCACAGGGCAGGCCGTGCTATGAGCCTGGGCGGGGGAGACGCAGGCTTGGCAGCTGCTCTGTGCAGCTGCCACTGACACGAACCCAAGCCCAGTGCACAGGGTGGGGCGAGAGCACGCCTGGCTGGCTGGGAGGCGAGGCCAAGGGTGCTGACACGCTGTTTCCAGCCACCGAGGAACCAGTGCCAAGTCCGTCCTCACTCTCCCTCGCCCTGACATTCTTGAACTCTGCCTTGGTTGTCGGCGAGCCTCAGAAAGCGTTCTGGGAATCATGTCAGAGGGCAGCACAGGCTGCATCCTCAGCCACCGTGCAGGGCTCCGGGAGCCCCGTGGACATTTTCGCCGAGGCTGCGGCCTCAGGAAAGCTGACGGTGTACACCACCAACGCGGAAATCTCTGTCCCAGGAGCATCGCCAGGCACTGCCTTCCTCCTGGCATCCCACTGCAACTCCAGAATAAAAGTCCAGTCCACTGCTGCCCATCTGCAGGGAAGCAGTTTCCATGGCACCGTCTCACAGCCAGGACCCGCCCGCCAGGCATGGAGCTTAGCACAGCTGAGGGACAAGTGACAGGCGAGGCAGGGGAGAGCCAGGTGTCCGCCCTGCACACCTCTCCTCCCCTCTCCTGCACTCTAGGGCCCGTCTGCTGGGGGCCCCCAATTTCTCATGGCCTTGAACGGAAACACCCTGTGACGGCTGTGTGAACTTTTTCGGCTCACTTCTCTGCTCATGTCGCCACTGCCAGCACTTGCCCTGCCCCGTCCAGGGCCTCGCGGTATCTGTGGTCTACAAGGAGCTCTCGGTCTTGTGTTAGCCCTGAGTTGTCCCTCTGGCCCCTTCACTGGGGGGACGTCACCTGGCCCACCTCGGGGAGAAAGCTGCTGCCCTCACTTTGGCAAGTGCCCGTCTGCAGGTCTCATAGCACAGGCTCTGTCCTGGGTTGAGAAAGGTGCAAGACTCAGGCCAGCTCCCCTTTCAAACAGAAGGTCGTGACACGCAGGTATTCAATTTCCGGTTTGATCTTTTGCCCCTGTTAACACGTTGCCTTCTGACGGCTTGTGTCCTAAGTCTTATCAGTACAGATAAACCACATGGAGGCTGGCCGCCCCACTGCTCTTCAATCTTCTTACAAAGTTCTCTCATTATAGCTGTTTCATAGTGTTTAGTCTGCTAATGGAATTGATTTGCTTGGAAAATTTACCCAGAGGTGTTTTCAGGCAAAAATGCTTCTCTCACATGATTTTCTGATGCCCCTAGCCAAGGGCTTTCAGCAAAGCATTTTCCAGGAATGCGGGCTCCTGGGCACCCTCCTCCTGTGTGAGAGCAAGTGCCACCCTATCTTCTACGAGCATTCCTTTGGCAGCCACAATGGCACGACTTGTGATTTGCAAAAGTGCTTCTTTGCTTTTATGTCCCTGGACAACTGGTGTCTGAAGAAGTTGAGTGAACTAATACAAGATGGAACAAACTGGAAAATCTCCAGTGAAACAGTGAGTGAGTGAGAGTGAGTGTGAGTGTGTGTGTGCGTGTGTGGTGGGGGGTGGAGAGAGCGAGCCCTGTGAGAAAAAGTCAGCGCCAGGCTTAAAGGACGATGGATCAGACGCTCCAGGGTTTAATTATCAGGGAGTTAGACCCATTCAGATGAGTCACCTGGGTGTGGAGGCCCAAGTCTGGCTGTGGTTCTGGTGAATCGTCCTTCCCCTGTAACTGGGACACCCCTCTCTCTCCCCAGATGTGGCCACCAAAGGATCTGCAGGCCCCTGTTCCAAGGTTAGGCGAGGGCAGGGGAGTGGACCAGAGTTTTGGAGTCAGCGCCACCAGACAGTTCAGACACTCCCTGGGCAGGAGCTGGGCTGCTCCTGACCGCCAGTCGTCCCCATGCCCGCCCGCAGCACTGGAGGTGGGTGCCTAACCATGGTGCCGGCAGCGCTGCTGGGAGACCTGCACCCCACAACGCAAGGCTTCTGTCCTGTTGATTTATGTGTTAGCCACGCAGCATTTCTGAGGTCCTTCCCACCCCTTTCCCGGCCCCCAGGGGGCCTCGCCCCGCTTTAGGGCAGCCACCTGAGCACCACCGCGGGGCGGGGGGAGGGGGCAGGTGGCAGGGAGGAGCCAGAGCAAGTCAGGACAGCCAGGTGCAGCCGGACCAGCGGTGCAGCTTCTGGACACCGAGGGTGGTGTGCACGCAGCACACTGGAGCCTCACTGAACATGTGCGTGTCAGGACAGCTTGGCTGGGCTCGGACTCAGCAGACCCCGGTTAGAAGCTCAGCTCCAGCACGCTCAGCGGGGTGGCCCATCTGTAAGATGGTCCCAGTGCCACCTCCAGTGATCGATGGGGATTAAGTGGGCTCACCCACACCCGGTGTATGTACTAGCGCGTGCTGATAAAACACGACCAACAATTAGAGTTATTACCCAGCCCGCTGTGGTGGTGCAGCCCGGCCCTCCTGAGGCAGCGCCTGTGACAGGTCACTGGGGCCATCGTGGGAGCAGGTTGTCCCCAGCCAGCTCACGGAGCAGTTTCGTTGTCAGTTAACATGCCATCCTGGAGAGGAGCCAGAGCACTGAAGACATCAGGCCATTCTGAAACACAGGTGAGCAGCGTTCCCTCTGCTCGCCTGTTTGCAAATGCAGCTCCCTCAGGAACACCTGAGCAGGGCTTGTGCTAACAAGGGAGGGGAAATCTGTATTTCGTCAGCAAACTAGGTGCCTTGCAGCTGAGCCCTTGTTTGGTCTTCTTTACCCACCTTCCTTTGGAATGCTTCTTGGGTTTCTAGTTTTCAAGAGTAACTTAGTCTGCTTATCAAAGTAAGGACTGGGTTTTGTCCTCAACTTGACCGCTGTAGATAATCAGGCTGCCGAGGGTCAGCTGGGAACCATACATTTGATCTTTTACCTGCAACCTGCCCACTGTGCAGCATTTGATTCCTTCAGGCAAAGATACCCTCCTTTACCACTTACTCGGGGTCAGTCGCAGGGCCATCAAACCGTCACTGATGGCCTCACCAATTCTCATTTCAGTTGGCACCGGAGGAAAGCCAAACAGCCCTAAAATTACTCACATGAGGGTGTGTAGTACATAAATTACCGAGGACGCTTCACTGCAGTTCGTGGTTTGTAAACGTTTGCTTCTTATACAGGCTGTCACCCAAACTCTACTTGAGAACCCCAACATTCAAGTTCCTGGGGCGAGAGGCCACTCAGTGTTTTTTCTCCCGCCCTGAACTAAGGGCTAAGTGAGGTCACTCTGTAGTCACATTTCTCTGAAAGGACAGCCTTGTCTGCGGCCCAAGACGACGAATCAGGCTGCATGTGCTCCTAGAGGCGCTGGAGTTCAGGAGGAGGAGGTTTGGCTTCCATATAGTCTTGCTGGTCCCAGTGCCACCCTGTCACACAAGCCGAGTTGAGGGACAAATCCACCAATGGCCCCAGTATAATCATGATGGAATCCAACCGAGAACCAGGGGCCACTCCCCAGATCGCCCAAGCCCTGGCGCTGGGCTGTGAGCACGGTGGAGGACGCAGCAGCACACAGATGGCAGTCACTGTCTGCGGCCGACTGCATGCAGGAAGAACGACAGTGTCCAGTGTGCCCCGCCTGAGCATCTAAAGACACTCAGCACGGCTCAACTGAAGAGGGAGGAAGACACAGGAATTTTCCACAGGAGGAATTCTTGGAGTCAGGATGCCCACTCTGACTTTTCTTAGCAACAGCGTGCCAACAGCCAAGACGTCTTCCAGTCTTGGAAGTGTAGGAAACGATCCATGCTGGCGTCAGCTGTCAGCCTGGCTTCCTGGCCCCCTGCTCTCTGTCTATCCGGTCCTGCCGTTGTCCCCTCCTGCGTGTGCCTCTCACTTCTACCCCCCAATGGACGTGTGAGGCGGTGTTAACTCTGGGTGCCGATGGTGACCCAGGTCAGGGAAGTCCCACGGCTTGCCCAGGGTTATGCAGCCGGAAAGGAGCAGAGCTAGAGCCCAAACCTTGGATTTTCTGCCCCCAAATCCATTCCTCAGGTAGGGTGGCTTCATGGTGCTTCAGCCTGGCCCTGGCTCCCACAATATTCCCAATGAAAGGAGAGAAAGGACGACCCGAAAGAGAGAGAAGAGAACTTACGATCTTCTGTTATGTTTAAAGATAAAAATTAATTTGTGGGTGACCATCTCGCTGCTAAGTTCTCAACTCTGAGGCAGAGCTTCTTCAAATGATCCTTCTTTCCCTCCAGCGATGGCAAGAAAGGCACAGCTCCTGTTTACAGAGGGAGGGGCGGCCTCCCTCCACACCCCATTCTTCCCAGCTGGGCAGATGTCCTTCTCTCCAAGTTGACTGGGGCTTCTAAGAACCCTTCTCAAAACGGAGTCTATGAAGCAGCTGTTGGATTTTTGAGATGAACACCTACGTGCCGTCCCTGATGCCGCTGTCTGCAAGGACTTGTTTTTGGGCAGTGGTGACGCTGCCCCACCTTCTCCGAGACAACCTGCTTCTGTTGGGCTGTCTTTCGGTGGCTGTGAGCTCACAGGTCTTCAGGCTGTCTGGGATCTTAGACAGTGGGCTGAAGGAGACCTGAGGGACACTTACGTACCCCCAGCTTCTGCCACTAGGCAGGAGGGTTTTCCTAAGGACACCGGTCCCAGGAGAGCCTGCCTCAGTGATTTCTTTTGGGAGGTAAGAGAAGGTGAGCCCCCAGCCGACTTTCCCTGTCATCTCACACTGCTCTCTCGCTGAGCCTTCTGTGCCTTAATGCTGGCATACCTGCAGCCTCCCAGGTTGGCTTGTCAGAGAGATCACCTGGGAGGGTGCCGCCCCCTTAGGGAGAAGGACTAGGTGGGTCCAGGTGGGCGTGCAGCCTGCTCCAGGCAGCTCTGAGCTCCCACGGGCTTCCAGGCCCCCTGAATGATTCGGCTGAGAACCCCCAGGCCTAACCTGCCATGCTGGAGTCCCCAGCTGGGTATCACGTGCCACTGAAGAGTGTTTCCTTGCAGCCGGGGATCTAACACCCCCGAGCCCCCACTAAGCGCACAGGGTGGGGGTGCTTCCTCAGCAACTTTGACATTCAGGCTTAGGAACTCTTTGATGCTATAGATTTGTAAGTGTTTTGACAGGAAATTCTCACACAAACCAAGAAGTGTGGAGGGGGAAGCCCACCGTGGGCTGGGGGTGGGCGGGGGGCAACTTCTGCGTCTTAACCCTCATTGGGGGACTGCTCAAGAGGCCCCTTTACATCCTCACAACTGAGACAGAACCCGGAATTGGGCCGGAGTCCTCTGTGACCATAAAGGAAGGTGATTATCAGAAAACCTCCGAACTGGCCCCCGAAGACTGAAAGATGGGGCACATTCAAACACGTCAGAGAAGAACACAAAGTGACGGCGGAAAAGGAACATGCGACAAGGGTGAAAGCCACAGGCCACCTCTTCTAAACCCTAAGAAACTGGATGCAAATGAAAGTCACTGTATGTGGACGCAGACGGGTGTGTGTCAGCAGGAGCACGGGGAAGGTACGGTTTCACTTGGCAGTTTCAACAACTGGAAGAAAAGAAAGGAGCTGAGGACGTCAGTTGGGGTGTCCTGACCCCCGAGATCTTACCTGTGACACTTTCCGAGTCCCTAACCCCTCAGAAACAGACGCTGCTCCCACCTGCCGGGCGGGCAGGCGCTGTGTCCTCACACACAGTGATTATGGAGTCGCTTCCTACTCATTAAACCCGGGCGTGCCTCCCAGCCCCGCTTCTTCTCACCTCTTCCTGGGCAAGTCACTCAACCGGAACCTGGGTGTCATCTGTCAGAGAGGAGACCCATCCCCCGAACTCTGGAACTCGGTCTTTTTCTTCCCGCTTCCGAGGCTCACTTTTTGCTTCTTTCCCTCTGCTAATCTATGACCCCTGTCTCCTTACCCGTCTCTCCTTCAAACCCCTTTTAAAAGTCATCTCTGCGGTGAAACCTCAGCTCTTTCTCCTCATCCCTGACGTTCTCACTTATTGGTTCCCCACGTGGGGTATAATTTTAATGATCAAACCCAGTAACAGACGTGAAGGAGCTTTACAAACCGCAGAGGGCCAAACACACATAGGCGGTTAGGAGTCCGTCCCCTCAGCATTCACACCCCCAGTGTCTGCGTCGTGCCGTCTGTTACACTCTCAATACTCAAAGTGCAGTGCCCGGACCAGCAGCTTCGCGGCCCTGGGAGCCGGAGGGACGTGGACGTGCAGGTCGCAGCCTGGCCAATGCCCGCTGAATCGGAACCTGAGTCCTAGCAAGGTCTCCAGGTGATTCACATGTACATTCAGATTTGAGAAGCACAGACTCCGACTTGCAGGACCTCACGGGGACCGACGGCACACTATCCCCAGAAAGCCCTCCCGGACACCGAGAGGCCGCCGAGCCGGCGTCACACGGGTGTTTGAAAATATTGTCATGTGATTGCCTGCGACCTGCTGGCAATAAAACCGACAGCCTGCCCGCATCCAGGCGTATGAATGATACCTATATGAACAGACCTCACCTGGGGTCTCTGCACATAAAAAGCTTTACAATCACATCTGCATGGGGAACACAGAAGAGCTCGTTTAGGAAAGCGTGGCTGGGCAGAGTGCCCGAGTCCTCGGTAACTGGGAATCTTTATAGTCACTCACGACCCCCCGCCCCCCAGAAAGCCTCACGGGCGCCTCTCCTCACTCCAAAGCACGCCCCCGAACGGTTTAACGACAGGCGGAAACCACAGGTATGAAGGGACCCCCCAGCACGCGTTGGGGGCCTCCACAAAGCCCTGCCTGAGAAGGGCGCTCTGAAGGCCCGGGCAGCGTCCTCCCTCCCGGGACACGGCGCTCACGCTCCCCGTCGGCACAAAGACTAACTGGGGACTCACATCCCTCCATCCTGTGCTCTCTGCCTGAGGAGCAGCAAGCGGCCCTGAAAGGTGGCTGGGTCCAAACAAACACATCAGTCACACTGAACCCTACCAGGCGACCATTTTATAAACGTACCTCTCAGAGACCCGGTCTTATTTAAGGCAAACAGCCCCCCAAAACAACAGCAACAAAAGCATCCATTGCCAGGGATCGAGGCGGGGCACAGAGGAGGGAGGCAGGCCACCCTGGCAGGTCTCGGTTAAAACCCCCGGCCCAGTTCGGGCGGCGTGCTAATCCCGCTGAGCCTCAGTTTCCAACCCTTTAACATGGGGATGACACTGCGTGTCTGGCGCTTCTGAAGGTCACTTGGGAGGACACACAGGGTCTCGAGTCCAGCGCCCGGTCATGATAAATGGCAGCAGAGGTGACGCTGCCATGTGACCTCCCCGCTGGCTCCCAGGCCGGCGGGGACCCGTGCAGCTCACCTGGATCATCTCGGCCACGTAGCTCTCGGGCCCCGTGTACTCCGTGGAGTCCTTGACCTTGACCAGCACGATGAAGCACAGGTAATGCCACATGTTGTGTTCTTCTTTGATGTGCTCTTCAAAGGTGACAGTCTTGTTGTCAAACTTGTCTCTTTCCAAGCCTGAAAAGACACGGAAAGCCCCCAAGCCATGTGAAGAAAAACCCACCGCAGAGCTGTCTGAGCAGGCTGTGGCTCCATGCCCATCTTTGTAGAGTTGGGGTTCTGGTGGCCCCTCAATGCAGTCACTGCCACATCGTAGCAGGAATGCACGGACGGGGAGCCAGAGCGACTGGGCTTTGAATCCCACCCCGGCCACTCGCCAGCTCGCCACGGGCCGCTGCCTTGTCAAGGAACGGGAAGACTGCCGCTCCGCTCAGGCGCGGTTGGGGGCTCCCTGAGCAGGGGTGTGACACGCTCACGAACAGCAGGCAACCAGTGAATGTGAGGTCCCCTCTCCCAAGTAAATGCCAACACGTAGGCATGTGAAAAGGTTCTGGAGGGGGCAGAATAAGGACAAAAAGATCTCTGAACACATTTTGAACTGGAGCTGGTAAGTTTATACTTTGCAGAGGTCTGGGTGAGCAATTCTGAAAATAGTTTCTATGTAGTCTCAGACTGAGCAAATAAATAAATGAGTATATACGGAGGATAATGGAGCCAGATTTCTTCCTGTCACAGAAGAGAACACCAATATATAAAGGGAGAAAGACAGAATAAATGCTGTAGAGCTGAACTGGAATGAGGCATCAGTACAAAGTCTTCCTTTTTCATACAGGTAAGGAAACAGGTACAGAGGTATGTGTGTGACAGCTGTGTGTACACACACACACACATACACACACACATGTATCCTCTAAATCTGCGTCCTAATAAACCAGTGGGAACGAGCACGCCTCGTCCCTCAGTCAGAGCTTCTAGCTACCACTCTGTACTGCAGAGAACCAGGGCTCCTCGGAGAAATGCTGACAGCAGGGCAGGGGAGGTGCCTGGTAAGCTTGAGCCGGGAGCATCTTACGGTGTTAAAACACTAAGGAAGCCCATTAAGAAACGATGGTGCCATGACAGAACAGCAGCCAGCTTGCCACGCGCTCACTGGACACACTGGGGGCAATCTGAGCATCAAAATAAATAATGACAGTGAAAGATCATAACCCACTAAACCAAAAACCTATGAATCCATGCTGTTAAAAATACAAACATATAACATCCACATACACAGGTGGGGAGAAGAGAATGTGACTTTTTAAAAATAAAAAGCCAAGAAATGTAGGAAGAATAGTACGCAAATCAGCATTTGGTGACTATCATGATAAGAGACTCAGGCAGGAGTCATCAGAGGATGCTAGAACTAGCAGGTTTATGTGTACTTTGAATAAGAAGAAGATATTTACATCGTCTCAAAGTATCTCCCCATAAAATGGCTGTTAACTGCAAAGAGAAAGACCGTAACTGCACGGGGGGAGGACACCTGGCAGTCGCCACTTTCCCCAGGTGAGTCTGGTGAACAGCAGCAGGTTAAGCAGCAGTGACAGGTAAGCTGGCAGCCTGGGCCTCAGGTGACGCCCTGAGGGCACCACTCTGAGGTGCCTGTAAAAAACACATAATCTCCATCTCCCCGTGGGGACGCATCAGACAAACCTGACCCGAGGGACATTCTACAAGATAACCGACCTACATTCTTCAAAAACGTAAGGGAGGCTAAAGAGGCATGAGGCCTACATGCGGCATGTGACCTGGGACTTTCATTTGCTGCAAAGGACATTCCCAGGAGAAAAGGTAACATCTAAATTAGTCAATAGAATGGTGTCTCTGTTCATTTCCCAATTCTGATAATTATACTGCAGACATGTAAGAGAAGCCTCTTGTTTTGGGACCTATATACGGACATATTTAGGGGCACTGTGTCAGCCACTCCCAAACTGCTCAGAAAAATTGTGTGTGCGTATGTATGAATACAGCCCGTGATGCAAAATATTAATATTGGAGGAATTTGGGTGAATAGTATATAGAAATTCCCTGTACTATTGCTATGATTTTTCTGTAACTCTGGAAATTATGTCAAAAAAATGCTTTAAAAGGTTTTAAAGGAGTTTTAAATGGAAAATGTCATC
Source organism: Rhinolophus ferrumequinum (assembly GCF_004115265.2). Taxonomy (NCBI): domain Eukaryota; kingdom Metazoa; phylum Chordata; class Mammalia; order Chiroptera; family Rhinolophidae; genus Rhinolophus; species Rhinolophus ferrumequinum. The sequence goes on along the minus strand of NC_046300.1, from coordinate 4,816,079 downwards.
TGAGCATGCGTACCAGTAGGAAATGTACATGCTTAGTTAAGTGTATTACGGACAATCCTGAACCGATCCCTCAGCTCCCAGATGACCTCCTTGGTGGCGCGCCCCCATGTGGGCGTTCCCTACGCATCCCCTAGCACCTGACTGCAGGTCTGTCCGAGGAGCATCACATAAACGAGCTCTCCTAAGTCCCACCACAATGCGGAAGCATACTATTGCACCCATTTCACAGATAGATGAGCAGTGCAGGTTCGGAGAAGCGAAATGACTAAACCAAGGCGGCACGGCGAGGCCGTGGCAGACGCTTACCCAGAACCCGTCGGACTCCCGACCTCTGGCCATACGCTCGCTCTACGAGGGGCCTCTGTTCACGTGCAGCTCGGTACCGGCTGCGGCGAAGGCCTCCCCTGCAGTCGCTTAGACTGGGGCCAAGGGACACTCGGGGGCCCAACGAGACCCCGAGATGCATTCATACCAAACGGTACGCGATCATGCGCCTGCTCCCAGGGCCCCGTTCCTTACAACAGAGTGGCCACTGCGGTACGGGGCCCATCGGCACCCAGTTACTCCCAGGAGAAGCCCCCCAAGGCCACGGGCAGCGCCCCAAGACGAGCCGGCCGCCGCACGCACCACAGATGAAGCACGTGGTCTTCAGAATCTCCTCCTTCTTCTGCTTCTCACTCCTCAGGTCCGCAAAGGTGTCGATGATGACCCCGAAAATGAGATTGAGGACGATGATGATGACCATAAAGAAGAACAGGAGGTCGTAGATGACTCTCGCGGCGAACAGGGGCTCCTGGGGAGAGGCGGCTCCGTCAGCCAGGTGACCCCCCGCCCGCGGGTCCGCAGGGCCAGGCCACGAGGGGCGACTCCCCGCACCCCAGTCAGACGTCACGACCCCGTGGCACACCCTGAGCCCCGGCAGCAGCCCTCAGTTGACTTTGGCCCAAGTGAAATAGGGCGTCAGACTTGAGAAGCCACAACCGCGGCTCTTCCCACGCCCGGTTCCACTGTGACGTCCCCGAGTGTCACGTGACCTGTGCAGAGCCGCGCTTCCTGGGCGCGGAGGGGCTGTGGAGCGTGTTCAGGGGGGCCAGACCCAACCCAAAAGGGGGCAGTCATTTAAGTGTGACTGGAGCACTGGCCCCCTTGCACGGTGTCAGTGACAGACCGAGAGGGAAGTGGCCCTGAGTGGCTGCTTGGCCTGCAGCCCCCGCCCAGGCTGCCCGTGTGCCCGCGGGCTGTGCACCTCCCCCCCCCCGCCCCCCCCCCCCCCCCCCCCCCCCCCCCCCCCCCCCCCCCCCCCCCCTCCCCCCGTCCGCCCCTCCCCCCGCGCCCCCCCAGCGGGGGGGGGAGCAGCACCTCCTTGGACGGCTTCCGGAGCACGTCGCCCACGCCGCCGCCGCTGCGCAGCCCGTGGCTCAGCACCGTGACGATGCACATGAGCAGTGTCTCGCACGTGTGCTCCTTGTCCTGCTCCGTCCCCTCGGCCAGCAGCAGCTCTGTGAACACGGCAAGTGACGGACAGACGTGAGCGAAGGCAGGCTCAGCGCTCTGAGATGGCCCCTGAAAGCCACCTCGCCAGCTGAGCGACAGGGGCAAGGAAGAACAAAAGGAAGGATTCCACGCATCACATCCGTTCTTTTGACGCGATGAAGGCATCTGGGGCGATTCTGTTTTCATCACTGCCCCTTGCTCGTTCCCGAGCGTCTCAGAACTGCCCTGCCCTCTATTAAATCTAAAATGTGTCCTATTTGCAGATTTTAAACTCTAGTCCCAGCTCTGACGAGGCTTTGGACCTGAAGTTGCTTAACACTGAAGCAGGAGCCTCTCTCTTCACTCGGCTGACGGTAATGCCACCGGACCCAGGCTCCTTACTGGGGACGCTGTGAGGGCTAAAGCCAGTCTTACAGCACCTCCTCTGGACAAACCGCTTTACATCGGAGGCTGTCCCTTCTCACTGCTGTGTGCCCTGCTGCCTGCTGTGTTCTTTTCTCCAGCTGCAGTGACAAGCTGCAGTCTTGCTAACATAAAACACTGATCTCGTCCTATCACCCGCTTTCAACAACTTCCAGTCATTCTTTGGATGAAGGTTAACCTCCTTAGCCGGACATGGAAGACCCTTCATGATCTGGCCCTCTACTGAGCTCTCTGGCTTCCTTTCTTGCTCCTCTTCTTCCTCATAAACAGTCTCTCCCTAAGCCTGCAGACAACACTATTCCCTCTAACTGGAACACCTGCCCCTCTTCCTTCACCCAAGATTCTGTTTTAGTTTAGCTATCACCTCTTCAGTGATACTCTTACTCCAATACGAGGCCGGGTGCTTATCTTCTGCATCCCACCCTTATTCCCAGCATTTAGCAACTCTCAAGTAATCCCCCAGCTGCCTGCCTCCCCCCATATTACGGTATCTTAGAGGACAGCACAGTCTCTGGCTACAGTGGGCACTCAGGGAATACTGGCTGAATCCCATGGCGCCTTCCTTTCCTTTCGTCTCCCTCTGCTCTCCCAGCCTCTGCCACTGGCCTTGCTTCTGAGCAGCGACTTTGCTTTCATCTGATTCCAACATCAGGGGTCGCTAAGCCTGGCACCAACGTGCGGCTTCAGGCTACGAGGTCCTACCTTCTCGGGGAGCAGGAGACGAGCAGTTCTCTCCTGTCTCTACCCTGCACACTTCAGAGTACAGGAACTCGCTTGCCAAACTCTCTCCGGCTTCTGGGAGAGAGAAGGAAATTTCATGATGCACAATCTGAGAGCAGATGGTTAAAATGTTTGAAGTCCCTGATTCACGGCTGATTAAACAATTCTTTACACAAATAACACCCTACACTCCTGCACATAAATTCCAAGTAGAGATGCAGTTTACACTTTCATTTGGTGATCTTGGATGGGAGAACAGCCTGAAGTGTCAATTCCTGGAGGCTTACTAGAAACATCGCACTTAAATAGCACCTCTCCAACTTTCAACAGTTGAAACTCTGACAAACATGGCTGAACGTGCGAACTCCAGCAAGGTTTACACCAACTTTGCACAGAAGCGTCGGTGAGCATTAGCGCAAATCCATGGGCCGGATCAGTTTAGTTCAGACCCTGGGATGGTTGGAACACAGGCCATTCCATGTCAGCGTGGAGGCTGGAGTGGCGTGCGGGGAAGGAAGAAAGGCCGCCTGGCTTAGTCTCCGTGATTCTGGTGTGCTCAGTGGACTTAGGGTGCCTGGCTAACTGATGAAAAACCAGTAATATTTCACTGACCAGTGTCAGATATTTTAATTGAGGGAAAAAAGCACTCAAGTATGATTTCTTTTTCATTCTCACAATCGCATGTGTTCTCTGTTCTTGCTTTATACAAACATAACACAAGCCCACTGTAAAACCTGCATGTAGTCAGAAAGCCTTAGGGATGGCCACTGCTAGCAGTCGGAGGGTCCATTCTCCCATACTCTCAGAGACATATGTGAACTTTTTAGTTAAAAAACACACACACACGGGTCCCCCTGTAGCTAGTCTGCGGTTTTCCACCTTACCTTGTGGGCGTTTCCCAGGAAGGTTTATAAAGACGCACCACACGTGCAGGGTCCCCGTGGGAGGCCCCTAACCTAGCGAACCATTGTCTCACGTTCAGGCTGCGCATACGCTGGTGTCAGGGAGATACTTACTCCACAAAGGTACGGTTCCCTTCAGTTCAGTTATAATCAGGAAACGTTCTTTTAACATTAAAAAAGGCGAGACGATCCGACACCCACCTGGGAGAACTGTTTCGTTGGGCAGCCTGTCTACTTCCAAGATGAAATCGTCCTTGAAGAAAAGATAGCCCACGATGGAGAACAGGTACACCAGGATCAGAGCCAGAACTGCCGTCAAGATGATGGACCGTCCATTCCGGGTGACACTCTTAATCACATTAAGCAGAGTCTCTTCTCTGTACACTAAATCAAAAAGCTTGTGGAGCAAACAGAAAGAAGACGACGGGACACTTTCAGAGGCCTCTGTGACACACAGAGATCACTGTCCTGTAATGAAAGCTTGCTGTACAGGCACTTAACCTTCTGAAAACCCCAAAGCAGTATATACTGCTAGCCTACCACTTTTCACATGCTGTCTTCACAGTCAACAGTGAGATGGGAAAAGTGAGGAAAGATAAACAGAAAAGGCAGGCAGGAAAGAAGAGCGATCTCAGGGGCACACAGACAGGTGAGCAGTCCTAGCACTATAGAAAGTACAGGGTCGTACCAGTGAGTTTCAGGAAACAAGGGCGAGGAAAGTGACAAGGTCCTGGCAGGCTCCATTCAGGCCGTGGGGACTGAGTCTGAACTAAGGGCCAGTCGCCCCGGGTACCGGGCTCGCCTGCCTGGAGCTCAGGGCCTTGTGGAGCCAGTGCAGGGAGCAAGGAAGGACTCCCGAGTTAGACAGAGGTTCAGATCTTAGCAACCTGTGGCCAGTGGCCTGGGCTAGGAATTTCCTTCCCCCCACACCCCGAGCCTCAGTTTCCTCACCTGCAGGACACCTCAGACTGAAGGACAAAGAGTTATTGTAAAGAATAAACAGATGATGTACATATAGTACTTAGCGTATGGTCATACTTATGTGCTAAGTACATGATAGACGATAGATCATTATCATTAATTTCCTGATGAAGAACGGTCACACAAGTAGCCGATGGCAGGTACAATGGTGGCAGTGACACACCAGGAAGCCTAGGCCCTTCTTACCCCCTGGTGGGGGCCGAAGCCCCTGCAGTCATGGCGTGCTCACATCTCGGCTTGCCATCTGCTACGAGGCCTACCCTTTGCAAGAAGGTGGCTTCATGGGGGACGGAGGAACCCCGTCGGTCCTTACAGGTACAGCCCCGACAGCTGTGCTGACATCTGGGCCTCCCCTGGAGGTGCTTCCCCACTGCAGCTTTGCACACAGCCAAGTTAGTCAGGGGACAAGGCTGAATCCTGACTCTGCTTTGCTTTCCATTTGTCGCAAGATGTTGAACGCATCTCTGGGCCTCAGTTTCCTCGTCTGTAAAACCAGTGGACTGAACCTGCTGACGTCCCCATCCCTCCCAACGTAGAATTTTGCATCTGAGTTCATTTTCTGGTCCATGAGCCCTCCTGCCTCCGCAACACCTGTCTGTGCCTGAGACCAGTGGGGAGAGCACCCGGTCAAGGAGGAACCTTACACGGATGCGAGCGTGTAGTCAGCAGGAGAGCACAAAAGGCTAATGCAGCTTTTAAGGCTGGTGAGGTATTTCCCAGCAACACACTGCCGAGTCGCAAGTGACAGCAATGTCACACAACAAACAAATGACGCGTTTTCTGTGGGTGAACCACAGAGATGACATGCCAGCCCTTCCCACCAATCATGGAAGTGACAGTGATTTTTTTTCTTTTCACTCATTATTATTTCTGATTTCAAAACAATGGATGTGCATGACTTTATAAAGGAAAAGCGTTCTTCTAATCAGGAAATTACACAAGTTCCATGAGGAGAACTTGGAAAACACAGAAACGCACAAAGAAAAACAAAAACCACGAAGAACCCCGCCATCTATAGACATCTACTCGAGAAGTTATTTCCTTCTAGACTTACATTTGAAAAAAATGTAATATATGCATATGTACTTTTACAAAAATATTATACCATCATACTGGCATGTAGTCAGCCTCTTTCACCAAGCAATCGTGAGCACGTTCATGTCAAAAATGACCACCTCGTATTTCACTGTATGGAAAAGCCACCGTTTAGTTAACTAATTATCTTTTCTTTTTTTTACAGTCAAGATGTTTTCAATTATATGTCATTAAAAACAAGACTGTCATGAACCCTTCCGTACTTGCTTCTATACATACCTGCCCCGTTCTCTCTTTTTGGTGAATTTCCAGAATGGAGTTGCTGGGTTGAATGTTGTAATAGACATGTTACCCCACTGCCTTCCAGAAAGGTGGGAGCCCTTTACACTCCCCACTGCGATGCCCAGTGTAGCCCACACTCACTAGACGTGGCCACGGCCACGCTTCTGAACACTTCCCAATGTCACAGGTACAATGGAAGATTCACAGCTGTTTTAATTAGCATGTCTTTGTTTAGCCTCGAGGATGTACATTTTCCCAGCTTTTCTGTCTGGATTTCTCCTTTTGTTACCTGCCTGTCTATGAACTTTGCACATTTTCACCTTGGGGCGTTAATATTTTTCTAAGGACACGGCTTGAATGCAGACGCGAGGCCAGGTTCAGTCAGTCTCAGGAGCCCCAGCCCTCGTCGGAGGCCTCCGTCACCCACTCTCCGTTTCTGGCCTGTTGGCGTGGAGCTTTCATGCCTGTGAGACGTGGGTTTTCCCTGGAGGTCTCTCTCTCCAGTGCCTTCTACCACAGGCTTTCTGTACTTGTGTAATAATTTGAATGATTTCAGTATTTTGTCTGTGGTTCTCAACAGACGTGGTAAATACTGCATTTGACACCAAAAGAAACACGTCACTTGAGGTCGCAGACAAGTCAAGGACCAGACAGCTTAGCAAACCCTGGATGCACACGAGAGGCATCCAGCCAGTGTCATTTGGTCCTGTTAAGTTTTCTAAAAGTGAGTAGAGCTCTGGTGATGTCATCGAAAGCCCCGAGTCAGCCCCTCCTGTTGCTGGGACAGATGAGATCTGAGAGCAAACCGTGATGGGAAACACCAGTTGTCTGAAGCAGGGGCTTTCTCACAAGCTCAGGTGAAAGGCAGTCAGGGCTGGGCCAGCAGAGCTGGGCTGCTCCCCGTCTCTGCGGGACTTGGGCAGGTTCCCTAACCTGACCACGCCTCCGTTTCACCACCTGTCGTGTGCAGGTATCATCTACCTCAGAGGTAGCTGGAGAGAGTATGAACAAGCACACAGTGAACACTCAATAATGCGAGTACCTTATCTTCAGGGCGGGGAGGTCCCGGAGGGCAGGGATGGTACTGGTTTGTCTCACCGTGACAGCCCCCACATTTAGCGCTGGCACTGGCTGGCATTGCTAATGACCCAAGGAAGGGGACGTGAATGAACAGAAAAGGAAATGAAGCCAGCTGGATGGAGACTGTGGGAAAAAGCGGACTCTCCCAGGGAGAGACGGCACTGTCTGTAGGAGACCCTCCTGTCTCTCGGGAGAGGTTGCCGCCTGGACTGCCTCCTGCCTGGAGACTCGTGTCTCCCTGCCTCACACCCTGGAACCCCAACCAGCAACATCACTGCAAAAAGGCTCAGAAACATACTGAGCCCTAAGATGTCTGATATAGAGCGACCAAAAGAGGCCACACAAATAGCGATCACAGGTACGTCCAGAGACTTCTTTGCCTAAAACCTCAAAGGCCACTCGCCTCGGCCTGCCAATGTCCCTGCTGAGGAATGAGCTAATAATCCTGCTGACCCGAACAGGGACTGCTGGTGGGGTTTGGATGGGGGGTGGCCAGGCGTTGACAAAGGCAACAGGGATAGCTCGCAACAGCTAAGCACGGACGGTGAGGCGGCGTCATCCCAAGACCCTGGCATACACAGCTGCGTATAATCCCTACGACAGCCCTGTCAGGGTCATATATCCTCCTCTTCGTTTTGTAGTTGGGGAAACTGAGGCTCAGAGCAGTTCAGTAAGCAGCCCAGAGCCCACCCTGAAGAGCTTTCCTTGTCCCCCTTTTGTAAGTCTCTCGTCTTAAGACCTCGATCGTTATTTTATCCTTACATTTTCATACTTCTCATCCCTTGAGGGATGGTTTTGCTTGCAGACAGGTCCATGTTACGCTTCGTATCGTATGATGTAGTACAAGGAAATGGTTTCTATGCACAATTAGAGTGAATCCCTCTAATGACAGGAGACTACACAGATATTTGGTCTGTAATTTAAAAATAAAAATGACCGTTCAGGAGGAAGGGGACGGGCACAACTCGTGTGACAGGCTATCAAGACACTAAGCACTTGGCCCACACTGGCACACAATGACTTCTACTGAAAAGGTCTCCTGGACGAGGAAATCTGTCAAGCTCCTTGGCACAGGTCTTGGGAGTTTGGAATAGCTCCTGCTCTTGCTGTCACTCCATGTTTTCATTGGGAAATGGAGCCCAGCGGGACTATAAGACGACGACAGTCTCAAAAACACTCTCCTCGGTAAGCACTGACTGAGTCTAAGAAACAAAGACAAACACAGGCACACATCTCCTGCTGTGGCACGTCTGTCACAAACAGTAAACGGAGCGTGACCGGCGCCACCTGGGCACCTGACGGCTGCCCAGCTCCCTGCGGCTTCCTGTCCAGCTCCCCAGACGCTGCAGATGGGAGGCTATGACCATAATACACCAGGCACACCCATCGCCATTACAAGGAGGGACGAGAGGGAGGACAGACACTCTCCTGGTTCTCAACGTGGAGCATCTGTGGACACCACCAGGAACTCACCAGCAAACTGTAGAAGAATTCATGGACGAACAGCCCCATGGCACAGATGAGCAGATACAACAAGTGGTACAGGAACTCGACATCCAGGATCATGGCTCGGTAGCCCCTAGTGAAGGTCCCGCAGTTGCCCACAAAGCTCATGAGAAAGATGATTTTATTGCAGACCTGGAACAATGAGAGGGACAGTCACCCAGGCAGGACTATACCAACCTTCAGACACTCCGTGAGCGCGAAGGACGATTTGTGGTCACGTGTGTCAGTAACTGGCCCCAAACGAAGCTTCCTCTGGAGCCAAGTGCCCACCGGACCCGCCAAGAACCATCTTGCGGATCTAAGTCATTTCATTCCTTTGCTTTTCAGGCATGTTAAAAGTTATGGGTAGTCAAATCACTTCATGGACAGCAGCCATCCAGTGGCATTCGTATATGACAAAAACAAAATTAGCATGTACTGAAATGATGATTTCCAAAATGAGGTATGAATCATTTCTAACATTCTTATATGAGTTAGTCAAACACAGAAGCCACCTCAATCCATGAGCCCTGTGATGGGTGTGATGAAAAGCGTTTTCTGAGTGTCTGTGGCGCTCTAGGCACTAGAGGGTTACAACTGAACGAGAAGCAGTCCGTCCTTGACGCGCACCTGCTGTGACTTCACCAGGAAAACGAGATTTTTCTTGGGGGGAGAAAAGGGACTTCAGGATGAGTTCAACTCTCCTGCCCCTTCTGGGAATAACTTCTCCTTTTCCTCGGGGAAATTTCTTATCAGTCCTTGAGGTCCAGGTGGGGCTCCATCCTGGCCAATCAGAATATCATCTGCCCCTGACAATAGCGTTGGTTCTGGGACAGGCACACGACCAAGTGAAGCCCCTGGTACCCACTGAGACCTTTCCTCGGACCGCAGAAAATACCATTTTGTTCATCACCCCTGACCTGGAACCTGAGAGAAAGGAAGCTTGAAGCTGCCGGCATCCGTTCTGCCATACCTCGGAGCCTTCGAGAAGCACCAGTGCAGACCCAAGAGGGACAAGTGGAGCTGGGCCCTGACGCTACTGCCCAGGCCCCGGGCGTCAGCCACACCTGAAGCCAGCCTCTCGATTTCTCAGTCACTCGAACCCAGACATTTCCTCCTGTGCTTCCAGTAGTGTGGATTCGGTTTTCCGGCACCGGCCACGCAAGGCGGATGTACTGTATGATGTAGCCCACCTGTGACAGAAGCCCCATGCCTAGAAGTGTAGCAACGTGCAGATACAAAAACTTGCATCAGGAGAAGGCTGGAGAGAAAGCTCTCCAGAGACACTTGGTAAAAACCACCGTCTGCCACCCTAGCTGGCCTGGCCACTGGCTGGGAGGTTCTGCCAATTAATCTGGGGGTTCAGTGTGAGTGAGCTGCTCTGCAATCAGATAAGTAAGGACACGGAGCGTGTCTGGCTTTCTCAGACAGTACGCGTTCAACCCAGCAGGTGGTTATTTTTCTTTCTTTCTAACATTCTGCACTTCACCAGTGTAGGCTCTTTCACAGGGTGAGAGAGTATCATTGACTCTGAATGAGCTGCATTGATGCAGCTGCAGAAAAGGAAAAAAAAATGGCCACGCTCTGGCTGACATTCCAGTCGCTCTAACACGCCCAGGCTCCTGCGCCTGCACGACAGAGCAGTCGCCTCCCCTTTCACCTCTGCCCCAGTTTTCTCCACCAGCAAAACTCTCCTGTTCGTGGACTCAGTCTGTGGTCCCAACGTCCTGGTGACGCTGCTCGATCAGTCTTCGATCCGGCTCTCGGTCCCACCTCTCCACGTCTACACAGGACTCTGCAGGGGCACCTGCGGGGGTCTCCCAGATCCTACAGCAGGTCACGGCTTCCCCCCCCACCCCCCATCACTGTCCCCCCCACCGTCCTGCTCCGCCAGCTTAGTTCTCCAAATTCCTTCTCTGTCCATAGCTAATCTTTCTTCTCCCCTATGCTCCACGTGTTCCTCTTTTTAAATTCTAATTGCTTATTATAGTTATTTCAGCATTTCCCGCCAAGCTAATATTGTTATAAGTGGTTATTAATTGTATAATTTGAGCCTTTCTCCCAACTGATCTATGTTAAGAGACAACAGTGGGGCGATTCAAGGCCAGAGAAACAAAAGAACCAGACAGCCCATCCAAGACAACTTCTGAAACACTGAGTTTTCCTTTAATTTACTTGTTTATTCTGTATTTCCTTCTTAAGTGGCTTTGTCTCACTGCAGGTGACACTTACACTCCTTTCTCCAAGACCAGTATGTCTGTGTCACTCTGATCATGCATTTCCAGAGGCCACAGCTATCATAACAGCTTGTCCTGTCACCTCAAGCCCAATATGTCAACAATTTCAGTGTATTTCCACCCTGAAAACTAGGTCTTTGCACGACTTCATTTTAGTGGATGACATTATTCTCCTCCCAATTCTCTGTGACAAAATTTGCAGGTCCAGTTGCCCCCCCAATCAGACAGCACTAACTCCTCCGCCCCAGACAGGGACCGGGATGGAGCCCTGGGTTGTCTTCAGGTGTGAGGCTCTGAGTCCACGCCCACCACTGTTACTCTCTCCTCTGCAGCTCTGACACCTGTACCTGCCTTCTTACCTCTCCCAGGCTTTGCACACCTAATGGAAAGCTCTGCTGCAGCCTCCATGGCCACCCTGCTGGTGGCCCTTCTCACTTGAATCCACACAAGCCACCACTAAAGGTACTTTCTCAAGAGTACTTCTTTGTACCTATCGTTCCTTTCCTCAAAAACACTTGAGCCATTTCCTGCTACTGGGCGCAGACTTTCCCGACCTATAGTCTGTACACTAATTCCAAGTGATACTTAAAAAAAAAACCGAGCAAATCAGTTTGGGAAACACCGTGAGACCAGGTCCCTTCCTGGGAGACTCACAGCCCACATGGGCACGTGGAAGGGCCTTTCGTTCTGTTTAAGCCAGCATTTCCCACACTGATTTGACCATAGGCCCCCCACGACTTACCAGCTTGGAACGTGCTTCGGGAATGCAGACCTGGAGGATAAAGCCAAGTGCCAGATCCTGGAGCCCAGGGCCAGGTCACTCATCCCGGAAGCGGTCCTGCCCACCACTGCATGAACCACACGGAGCCGACCTGGGCTCCCGCTGCTTCGGCCTGGGGGGCCCCGGGGCGAGTGCTGCTCTCAGCCCGCTTCCTGGCCGGCACCTCTCCTGCCCTTAGGACACAGCCTCCCCCTGGCGTCCTCCCTGAGCTTGTCGGCTGGTTAGGGCTGCCCTCCCCTAAAGTCCTTGCTGCCTTTGCCATCTGAATGCCCATCTGGGCACATTTATTGTTGCACTGCACCACTATATTAACCTGAGTTTGCAATATGACTTCCGGTTTTGTACAGTAACCTCCAGCCTCATGTGCTCACGGCAGAAACTTCTGGAAGGCATTGCCTCACACGTCCCAATCTCCTTCCTCTCACCAGGAAACCTCTCCAGCACATCTGCTATCTCATGTCAGCTGTCTCCACTGCCTCAGAATTCTCCCATCGTCAGTTGGCTTCAGCTGTAGTGAAACGGCATTTCCGAAAGTCACCACTGACTTTGAAATCACTCCGGCTCTCTCCCAACCTCACTACTGGCTCCCTCTCGGTTTGAATATTCCTCTCACGTCTCCTCTCTTCTGTGTGGCCTCACCAGCAGTGGACGCTGTGTTAATATTTGATCATTTGATTTACTGGCTTCAAATCTCCTGTCCCAGCCAGTACACGTATGATCAGATTGGCAAGACTAATTTAAATCTCAGCTGTTCCCTTCCTGCTGAAGGTCTGAGAGGGACATTCCCTAAAAGTGAGATGGGCCAGGCCTGGAAATGCATCGAGAGGGTCACTGCACTGTGAGAGGTGAGAGGAACCGGTCCACCGGCAGCTCTGCCTCGCTTCTGCTATCTTAATAGTTGACTCACACAATATTTGTCGCCACGGAAAGCGCAGGCCACAGTTCTACCAGGGAGGGAGGCATTCCTCGTCTTGTGTCAACCATAAAGCAAGGTATCCATACTTACATTGAAAGCTCCCAGGAGAAACAACGTGGGCTGCAGCCCAACAGAAAATATCAGCCGGAGAATCGTGGAAGCAATTAAGGCTCGGATGCCGTGGGGCTTGGGGAGCGCGATGACGATGGCCAGGGAGACGAGCATGGCTGTCCACAGCAGTCCCGACCAGTGTGGCTCCAGCGTCCCTGGAAAGACACGGTGGGGCATCACAGCCCCATGGAGGACAGTGACCGATCCACACGGGCTTCATCATACTTCCGGCCTCATTTGTCAATCACTTCTCTGGCCTTATTTGTCCCAACTCTCCTCTCCAAATTGCTGCCCTGGACATAACGAGTCCCATCCCTGTTTCCACCTGCAAACCTTCACACACGGTCCTTCTACCTGGGAAATTTTCCCTTTCCTAGTCACCGTAGGTCTGAGCTTAGACGTCACCTCTTCTGGGAAGCCCCCTGCATCCCCTGCCTCCTCAAAACACATGCCCGGCGCTCCTTCCTCCTCTGAGTTGTGTTCCCTGGTCATCCCTACAGGATACTATTTTCTAGTGGCCACCTGTCACCCAGGAGGCACCCGTCAAATGACTGTTCAATAAGTAAGCTCATCCATGTGTCACACTTCACTCTTAGGGGAGGTGAACTGCAAGCCTAAACTTCTAATTTCTATTAAAAGCACGCAATGTGCAGGTCCTCTGCCTGAATCACATTTCTTCAAGGGAAGGGGAAGGCATCATCCGTATCAGCATCATCCTACCATTAGATTAGCCTTGTAGTCAGAGAGCCGATACCAGCTTGTCATCTCTTGCTATTGCAAGTTCTATTTACAGTGTCCCACGAGACGGCTTGGTTATATAACATGAGCCAACATGGCTAAAAATATAGTTCTGTAAAACACTCATTAAAAAAAAAATAACAAAACCCTATTTCAAACGCTGTCACATTTTGAGTCGCCTTCAGATGTAAACAAGCAGTGCTCCACGACTAAGACCACTTACATAAAGGAGTGTCACTTCTCCCGGGCGGGACTGCAGCACCACCCAGGAAGCAGACGCCCTTGGAGATGACAGCTGTTCCCCCGCCTGTTGGCTGCCCGCGTCCATTTACTCCACACCCGTTGAGACTCATTTTCTCTCTAACATCAGTCCCCCAACCCCAGCTTCCTAGTCTCCCCTTCTGATATCCTTCAGGGGAAACCTGATTAGAAATGGGCAGAGAGAGGCAGAAGCTCTTTGCTAATTCAGGAAGAAGTGGACACTGACCTATGTGTGTCACTTCCTGTGCTTTTAACAACGGGTAGATATCACGTGAGCCCTTTATACTGACGATCACTTACTTAACTCTCTCCACCACTCTACGAGCTCGGCACTATTACCTCCATTTTCCTCGAGAGAAAACTGAGCCTGGGGTTACATATCTTGCCCGAGACAGAGCAAGTGGCTGCAGTCCACGTGCCCCTGCAGTCCATAGTCCTTAACTACCACTTCTTTTGTAAAAAGAAAAACCCATTGATTTCACGTGTAGAATTTGATGAATTTTGGCAGTTTACATAGTCACGCAACCACCACATGTAGCGACACATAACTGCCAACACAAGCAAGACACAGAAGAATTTTTATCACCGAAAAGGTGTCCTCGTGCCCCTGCAGGTGGTACCTGGACCTATCTCCACCCTCAGGCCACCACTGATCTGCTTCCTAGCCTGCAACTTTGCATTTTCTAGAATTTCATAAAAATGGAAAAGATATCACATTAGTAGGTAGTCTTTTAATTTCTTTCACTTAGCAAATTTTTTATATTCACTCAAATTACTGCATGTATTAATACTCGGTTTTTTCTAATGCTGAGTTCAACAGCATGGATATACCACAATTCATTTATCTGCTCAACAATGAGTGGGTATTTGGGTTGTTTACAATTTGGAGTTATTACGAATGATGCAGCTGGGAACACTCAAGTATAAACCTTGGCAGGGCATATGTTTTAATTTCTCTTGGACAAATACATGGAAGTATAGTTTTGACTCCTATGTCCAATTTTATAAGACACTATCTTACTGTCTTCCAAAGTGACCGCAGCGTTGGGCGTTCCACTTCTCATATCGTCACAAACACTTGGTGTTGTCAGTCTTTCTAATTTTAGCCATTCTAGCCAGTTTGTAGTGCACTGTCATTGTGGTCTTCATTTGCATTTCTCTGATAACTAGGTATGTGGAATATCTTCTCAGGTGCTTATCGGCCATCTGTGTATCTTCTCTTGTGAAGTATCAGATCAAGTCTTTTGCCCATTGTTTTAATCGGGTAGTCTTTTTATAACTGAGTTGTAAGCATTCTTTATGTATTCTGGATATAAGCCTTTTGTCAGATGCCTGCTTTGTAAATATTTTCTTGCAGTCTGTGGCTTGCCTTTCATTTTCTTAAGTGCTTAACCACCATCTTTAACTCTTAAGATCTTATAATAAATGTGACCACTACAAAGGACATACACAAATCCTGAAGGAGCCAGTATAAAAAACTGCTGTGTCCCTAACATAAAAACAGTGTTAGAAAATAATGCTAGATTCAATAAACAACAACAAAAAAATTATAAAAAGATGTTTCTGAGACAATTAGAGAAACATGAAAATGGACAGGCTATTACATGATTTACTGTTAGTTTTGTTAGATATGATGATGGTATGGTTATTGTACATATTTAGAAATATCCTTTGAAGTTAGAGATGTGCAATGAAATATTTATGGGCAAAACAACAAGACTTCTTTAAAACGTTTCAGAAAATATAGTAAGGGGATGGATGAACAAGATTGGCAAAATGTTGGTAATTGTTCAAGCTGGGCTGATGGGTATGTGGCAGTTTATTATGCTGTTCTTCCCACATACATTTGAAAATTTCAGTAAGTTTAAAAAATAGTACTGTGTTTGCTTTAATCATCATGACCTGCTCACAAATTCAGTGTGGAACCTGAAGCTGTCCAGGGTTCATGCTTTTGAAAGACTGTGTAACTCATCTGTTCTGAAATGATACTTCTGATGGGAGCTTTTAAGGCCACTGCTGTCCCTGGCGGCCACAGGTCTTGTAAGCCACATCAGCACATGTAACCTGGCGTTCTACACATTCCAGAGGGACATTTTGGAAACCCTGGTTTTAGGAGTTCACAAGAAAAAATACTGATCTCAAAGAAATACTTTCAGGTAAGTAGGGCTACCACCACCTTTCTCTTAAGATGATTACCAGTGAGTTTAGAAGACGCCTCCACAATGCCTCACAAAAAGAAAAAAATAAATCTCCCTGCGAGTGATTGGCGGTGTCGGAGGCGATCTCGGTCACTGAGGTCCGATCACCCTCTTTTTCTCCCAGTAGATCTAACTGTGCTTCCCGTTCAGTCCATCGACATGAAGCTCTAAGGCCCACGTTGCCAAAACAGGAAGCCTGGACTCCTGCAGCCCAGCCTGAGTTGGTGTCACGTTACAGCCACTGTGCAGAGTTGGAAGGACCTATATCATCTCATTCAGTGGGTGTCAAACTTGGTTCGGCAGCAAACAGGACGCCCCAGAGACCCTGGCTGGGCCAGCAACTTTTTGTCCCTGAACTCGACAGGAATTTCCAAGTCCACACCATGGTTCCACAACCACTGGCTCCTTGTAGCTCCTTGCAGAGAGAGAGAGTGATAAGCACAGAGCTGCTCTCCTAGGTATGGACACCAAGTCCAGACTTTCCAGGTCCAGGTCCCCACTGGACCAGGCGTGGCACTGCAGGGGAGAGGAGCTGTCCCCTACTGTCCCCAGACACTGCCTCAAGGCTGCCACACTGACCAGTGAAGAAAATGGTCAAGGTATAATAAAAATTGCTTTAAAGTATTTTTAAAGAAATGGAGTGGAAATAAAAATATATCCAGTCATGGCTGAAGAACCTACTGGGACACATATGATGACTCCCCTGCGGAGAAAGTAAGCCTGGGCTCTGTCATCTCCGACCGAGCTCCTGGCTGACCACTTCTCACTCTTGCCTCTGCTGACTGGCCGCTCACTTTGGGCAGATGTGCCCTTGGAGAAGACCTGGCAGCCCTGTGGGCCTGGCGAATCCTTCCAGCCACGGCACGTAGGATTCCTGACATGGCATCTCAAAGAAAAGCCCCCGGACCTGTGTTTAGGTGAAAATCACTCAAACAGAGCTTTCAATGTAAGTTAAGGCCAAACAGAAAAGCTAGCTCCTCAAATGGGTAAGTTAGAGACACACGCTTCACAACACGTCATTGCTGTCAGACCGGACTGTCGTGTACTGTGGCTAAGTGTCTGCGTGCTGTCATACACGTGTCTACACCTGCGCTATCCGGCTCAAGAGCTCAGCCTGGAACTCACTCCTGCATTGTTTGTGTGCCTTACTTTGGGGCCTTTATCCCATGTTTCACACAAGGTGGCTCCTGGCGTTTGTCACACATGTATGCGAGCTGACCTGCCAAGAAGCTCTGAGGAAACATTGAGCTGTAAAGTCGACCCCCCAGGAGGTGGCTGTAGGTGTCAGAAAGGGGGCCGTGGACCATGACCAAGGAGCCACCTCTCCTGGAACCTGAATGCCTCCAGGACACGGGTGCACACGTGCCCCCTCTGAACTGTGTGCCTGTCCTCAGCCAAGTATGGAGAGTGCGTATACAGGTGACGGGAAGGAGGGCGGGGGGAGGCCCACAAGAAACATGGATGTCACGTGTTATTCTGGGAGTCATGGCATGTCACTCTTATGACTAAACGCCCAAGGAGGCACAGTCTGCAGTCACTCAAGCCCTGCCTCACCCCACCCCTTGCCCACCCCCAAAAATTCCAGAGATTTCTTAGAAATTCGTTGTCTGAAATCCACTCTAGAAATATGCTGTAGAGGAAAAAAAAAATCTCCTGGACTGAGCGTCAGATATCTCGATTCCGGGCTTCGCTATCGCTGTGAGACTTGACTGAGTGTCTGAACTTCTCTGAGACACAGTTTCCCCCATATACAATGAGGAAGGCGACTGAGACGGTTTCTTACAGTTTTAACAGGGCACAGCTTCTCTCTTGGTCAATAAACATAGACAGAAACTTCCTATTATTTTTAAGTTAAATTTAAAACTAAAAGCTTCAGTCTCAGCTGGTCTGAGATGGGTAACGGGGACCCCACGTTTGTGCCCATCCTGCCAGGGGTCCCAGTGAAGATGCATGCCCCAGCCTTCCCTGACATCACAGCGAGAATACCTCCGCGGACGCCTCTGAACGGGTAGAAGAAGGCCACGAGCAGATTCATCAGGACAGCCAGGTTGAACGAGATGCTGCTCCAGAAGGACATGTTGCGAGCACACCAGTACAGCACAGGCTGGGCTGTGGAGACACGGCGAGCCGGTGAGGTCCCAGCCGGGGGCACCACACCACCCCGCTGCCCGCTTGGCACCCACAGGCCCTCGTTCCCGGTTTCCACCACAACAGCAAAAACGACCGTGTGTTTTGAAGGTGACTCACAGGCTCCTAACGACAGCAGATCGGTTTATTTCTGTTCGGAGTACTTACTGGAGCAGAAGATGTATTTAGGGATAAGGAAGAGAAGGAGACAAGTTGGGACATCGAGAACCCTGCCTGGCCCTGGTCAACGCCCTCAGTTACGGCACCTGGGGGTACCCACCGCTCACGCGCTGGATCCTGAGGCCCCCCCAGGGCTCCAGGACCAGCGGAGATGCCCAGAGACCCGCGGCTTCAATGAGCCTATGAGAAGTGTGGGCACTGGTCGTGGGGGGCACGTGGCAATCAGACTTGGCCCAGCTGGGCCCCAGACTAGGACGGCTGTCATTTCCGCATGCCCCCGCCGCCCCCCGCCAAAGTTCTCCCGCCCAAAGTTCTCCACTAACTCACGGTGCTAAAAGACCAGATCCCTTTCCCGACACAGTCATCTGCCGTTTTCCTGAAGTCTGATGACCACTCTGGGGGGCGGGGGAACGAGGAGGGAGAGCTGCCGACCGGGTGGTCACAGCAGAGTCCCCATTCCCCAAAGGCTACAGTGGAGAGAGAATGTGGTACCAATGCCACCACTAAGCGGGTGACAGACACGCTTGTACTGCTGCCACCTTACTCCGCTATTCCCAATAGGTGACACCACGTCACACATTCTCAGTGTTTGAGCCCCCAACCTGTGGCACGATGGGGGCCCTGGTGCTTCATTCCCCCCCGAACTCGTTGGGTGGCGCCTTACGCTTAGATGATGATCAAAAACACACGTGGAAGAATGATCGCAGTCTCCCTGCCAGAGGCAAACTTCCCAAGAGATAGTCTCATTCAACACCCTCCCCTCCAAAGAAGAGCGTGGCGTATGAGGAGGGACCTCTATCGTGTGTTCCTCTTCCCCAGTGAAGTCATTTAACTTTAGAGACAGCAGCAATGACAAACCCAGTGACCTTGCGACGATGCCACAGCAGCAGCCAAGGCTGTGGAAGCCTCTGCTTAGAATCGAGCACAAGAAAACGGAGCCCGGGTAATTTCATAATTGGTCATTGCATGTTTGCACGTGGTAACAGCCGAAGTTTCCAGGCTGTACTTTTAGAGCAACAAGCCCCATCTAGTTAAAAAAAAACAAAAAACTCTCATTTTATAAATGAGGGAAACTGAGGCCCAGCAGAGGGCAGACGCTGTGGTGCTCTTGTCACCCAGGTCAGTGACCCTCTGGGGGTGACAAGTGGAGAGATAAATGGCTCATGTCACCACTCCACGGAGGAGCTGACCAGGAGTCTGCCAAGGTCCGATAACGGGGACCTGTGGTGAGTTAACGGCTGCGGCAGACAGCAGACGAGAAATCACGGCTCTGGAAAAATGGCCACTGGCGTTTCTCTGGGACTGCAGCCCATTTCTGGTCTGGATGGGAAAACTCCGAGGGGAGAGAGGGACGTCGAGAATGGGAACAGGTCGGGAATCACTGAACCTGAGTGAGGGGTGTGCGGGAATTCACAACACCCTCTCCGTGTGTGTGTGTGTGTGTGTGTGTGTGTGTGTGAAAAGCACGTAAGCAGTCGTCAAAAGAAAAAAACAAAGGACATGGCAGAGGTCGGTGATGGTCTGTGTAAGCCAGCACTCTTCAGACGGGGTTCTCCCCAGCAAATGTGGGAGTAGCCCCTGCAGGCTGCTGTAGCACAACTGCGACAAACGGCCTGCGACGACGGCAGACAGTTCACAAACTTATTTTTGTAAGGCTAACATGCCACTGAAATGGAGTGTCCCTCTGAATGTGAAGTCAGCCCTCTGAATCAATGGGGTGTCTGTCCAGGTGCAGGCAGACACCTAGAGCCTGTCTGATGTGCACGGTCTGCTATCTCCTGTGATGGGGGAACCGTGTCGTCGCCTCCCTTTCCAGACTCTTCTCCCGCTTCCCTGCCCCGCACACACTGCCTTTGCACGCCAGCCTAGAGACGGTCCCTGAAACACCCTGCAGTCTCCAGCCTCCATGTCCACAAATTCTTTGATACCCCTCCCTTCAAGGGGTGCAGCTTAATCCCATCCCCCCGAGTGTGGGCTGTAAGCACAAGGTACCACGGTAGCAACTTGCTTCTAAGAAACAGCACCGAGTGGCAGTGCTGGGCGGGCTTCCTGAGGCCGGGTCCTAAAAAGCACTGCAGCTGCCGCTTCCCACGTGCGTTCTCTCTCCCCTTCCTCTCTTCCTCCCTCTCTCCCTCCCTCTCTCATCAGTCATTTGCTCTGAGGAAGCCAACTGCCCCATTGTGAGGACTCTCCAGCAGCCCCACAGAGGTCCATGCAGACAGGAACTGAGCCGACAGCCATGTGAGTAAGACGTGGGTCCTTCCGGTCCAGTCCAGCCTTCAGATGACAGTAGCTCTGGCTTCCCCTCAGGAGAGACCCTGAGGCAGAACCACCCAGCTAAGCCACCCCCAAACTCCTGATCTGGAAAAACCGAGAACATATTTACGGCACTGTTTTGGGGTAGTTTTATTACACAGCAATGGAATGCAACTAACACACCTTCTGTGGTGGGCAAAATAACGGCCCCAAACACGCTCACATCCTACTCCCCAGAACCTGGGGCTGTCACCTTGTGTCAAAAGGGACTTTGCTGACGTGCTGACGCTACGGGCCCCGAGATGGGGAGACGACCCTGGTTATCCCGGTGGGCCCGGCACCACCTCAGGGTCCTTGTAAGTGGGAGAGGGAGGCAGAGTGTCAGAGTCATAGGGACGCAGCACGAGTCTCTCCTGGCCCCTTGAAGACGGAGGAAGGGGCTGAGAGCTGAGCAACGGCAGCAGCTTCTAGAAGCTGAAAAAGCCTCCAGGAGGCTCCTGGCCCTGCCGACACACTGAGTGTAGCCCAGTGAGGAGCTTTTTAGATTTCTGGCTTCCAGAACGTAAGACAATAAATGTTTGCTGTCGTAAGGCTCCGAGTTTGTGGTGATTTGTCACAGCGGCAGCAGGAAATGACCAGGCCTTCCCTTCCCCCTACCTCCCAGGCTCGTGTTTATCCTTCAGTTGCCATTCAGATTTCACCTCTCCTCAGAAGCCTCAGTCTCCCACATGTCCACAATGTGGCAGGGCCTGATTACCGCCCTGCTAGGAATCGGCCACTTCAATTACAGCCACTGAAAACGTGGTGTGTGGTCTGCCCCCACCAGATGGGACGTCCTCTCAGGAAGGGATCAGAGCTGACCCATCATTCAATTCTCCGCTCTCCCCGCTAGCACATTTCTACTTACGAGGGCCTAAAACTTGGCTGGATCAACACACCGGCTACATCACAGTGGACAGACAGACTGCCACGATCCCAGGTAGGCGGGGCAATCGAAATAACCGCAACCCAGGGCATCCCTTGGTAACAGTCTTTCCTAGTTTTTTGCTTGCTTGCTTATAAAGGAAGTGGGCCTTGCTGATGACTTGGACTCCGTGTGGCGACAGAACTCTCAGCTCCACTCTGACACATGGGCAAACCATCCGCGAGAACCCCAGCTGAGAAAGTGTCAGCATATGCAGCTCTGCCTCCGTTCCCTTGCTCACTGTCCTTGAATTTTCTTGGCCTGGAGTGTTCACTGCACTGGGGCGAGGCCTGAGAAGACGTCAGAGGCGTGATCAAGAGGGGATGTGAATGCACAGAAGGGCGTGCGTGTGTGTGTGTGTGTGTGTGTGTGTGTGTGTGACAGAGACAGAAAGAGGAGCGGGGAAGAGGATTTCTTCTGGAAAGCCTAGGAATTGAGCATTTTAACACTTGCAGGAGAAAATACCAAGCAATGTCACCCTCAGACCTGGTTTCTGTCTGGCCCCAGCTGCAGACTGGCCAAAGCACAGACGATTCTGTGTGTGTGATACATTCGGGAAAAGGTACAGCAGCCTCACGAATAAGCCAGAAAAATCTTTTCAGCAGATTCATGTGAAGAGAAATAAGCTAGTCAGAGGGGACATGTACCTCATTTTAGTTGC
Organism: Rhinolophus ferrumequinum; assembly: GCF_004115265.2. Classification (NCBI taxonomy): domain Eukaryota; kingdom Metazoa; phylum Chordata; class Mammalia; order Chiroptera; family Rhinolophidae; genus Rhinolophus; species Rhinolophus ferrumequinum. The sequence goes on along the minus strand of NC_046300.1, from coordinate 4,794,247 downwards.
ACTTCTGACATCTCTCCCTTCCCTCAACATGCAAATAATGTTTAATTCAGTTATTTTCAATTTTTTTCTTCCCATCCGAAGCGCTCAAGCCCATTGAAATCGTTCAATTGACAACTATAGCTGTGTTTAAGTTTCACTGAAACGAAAACTGATTCTGGAACAAAGAAATACTAAACAAAGTATCAGCGACAATGTAATATACGTCTGGGAGCATGAGACGGCCATGCTGCAGTCAATCCATTAGTCAGGAGCTCTTAACTCCCCACTTTGCAGGTGAGAGTCTGGGAGCAGTTATGTAATCTGCAGGGGGTGCAGAGCAGGGTGGGGGTGGCCGAGCAGAACAGAAGTCAGAGCCACATCATTCTGAGAAGGGATCTATCAGACCAGCCCTAGTGCACCCCTGCACCGGTAAGGGTGAAATCACAGTTTTAGTAACTACCACGCAGGTTCGGATCCATGAATTCAGAAGTGTCCCCAACTCCTGGAACCATGAACAGCCCAGTGAAGGACAAAAGCAGCAACTAAGAGGAAGTTCTCTTCCATTTAACATCAAAGCTGAAAATTGGAGAGTATGAAATGGGCGGGGTCTACCTATTTTGGGGTGTCTCTTTTTCTCTTATTGCCCCAGCATGGAGCTGTGTGGATGGTCAACACTATTCACGGTGCTTGGGTTGGAGCAGCTCAAGTGAGGCCCGCAGTGGGTGACAAGGACACGCCGACAGGGGAGAATCTGCCCGAGGTCCGTACCAAGGAGGCACGTGTGCTGTCCTGCGAACGGCCCCCTGACCTCTCTGTCCGATGCCCCGGGCACAGGGCTGGAGGCAGAATGGGTTTGGCTGGGCAAGACGTTTTGGGATGGTTTCAAGTGCTGGACCATGACATGTCCCTCAGAGGTGAGAAAAAATACGGTGGGGTGAGAAGGGAACGGGCCTTCTGGCCAACTTGCTTGCACAGCCCTCTCTGCCACCAGCCAAATCTTGGGGTGCAGGGAGATAGGGAGAAAAGCGGTGACAGAAGCAGCTTGCAGTAAGGGAGGCTGGTCTGTTCCTGGTCAGACTGGCGGGGGGCAGGAAGAGGATAGAAGCTCCCAGAAGCTGACCTCCAACCCAGCTTCCCTTCCCGCTGCCCCACCCCACAGAGAGCTCCCCAAAGATCACAACTGCAGCTGGAATCCAGGGCTTCCAATAAAAAACCCAGCTCCTGACTGACAGACGGAAATAAAGCTCCCACCTTCCTAAGCGGGTCACAACAGTCGGTGCGCGCTTACCGAAGGGACACATTAAAACGCTAACAAAACCAGGAGCTGGGCAGCCCCGTCCAAGTGTTTCTAATGAGCAATTTCCACCGGGATGGCAGTAGCTTCATCCGGGGACCTGCTGCTGAGCAGTGACGCAGCTCCTGTGGCAGCTGATCCCCCCGCCTAGAAGAGGACACTCGAGTCTAAAACCCGAGCTGCCGTTTGAAAGTGGAAGAGCAGCGTCTTCCGAGCAGGTGTGCTGGCACGTGGGCCGTCTGGCCAGCTGAGCTCCCTGCTCAGGTGTGCGCCCTCCTGAGCGCTCAGGGCCTGGCCTCCTCTCCCTCCCTTCTGCTCCCTATGTCAAGATACCCAAAGGGCATTTCGGAATTCCACGGAATCCAGCCAGCGCAGCTGGAAGGAAGCTTTTTAGGGGAGGTGCCCCCTGAGGCGGGAGCCCATTCGGCGCGACACAGGTGTGTGACCAGAGGTGGGAGCATCTTAATCACAGCAGCTCCGCTCCCACCTGGAGCAGCACGCGCGCCCCGCCCACCTGCAGGCAGAGCCACGCCCAGAACCCCCCCCCGCGGAGCACGCAGGCAGGACCCACCCACCTCGGAGCTTCTTTTGCCAGTTCATCTCATTGAAGAGGTCCTCGGAGCGCAGGAAGAAGTCGTTGATCTTGCTGCCTTGCTCGTCCCTCTCCGTAGTATAGTATATTCGCAGCTTTGACTCCTTGGTTAGGAATTCACAGATGCTGGGCACGGGGAAGACGATCTGCTCCATGGTCCGGTCCAGTCGGACAATCTGGGGGGAGACACGGAGGGGCTGACACAGCGGTCCGCACAAACCTCTCGCTCAGGAGCCTGCCTCCTGGCCACGGCCCAGTGTCCAAGACGAGGCGGAATACAGACCTCGACTCGACTCTTCTCTGCTTGGACGACGTCCACACTGGGCTGCGTCTCAGATTCACAAAGAACAGTTTTGGCAAGTCTGTACGAGTTATTTTTCTCACCTCAGACCAATTCATTTTACTGGGACTAACTTACCTGGAGCGACATAAGCTGTGCTTTGTACACACATTCAGCTGGGGCTCCAGGCTGGGGCTGTCCCATGCTATGTGCTGCAGTGATGGCACAGCTCTGTGTGTGTGTGTATGTCCTGTCCAAAGGCACGGCCACTAGTCCCACGTGGCCACCGGGCACTGGCACATGTGGCTGGGGGACAGCAGGGCCGAATGTTTCCTTTTCCTTGCTTTTTAACAGTCACGCATGGCTAATGGCTCTTGCATTGGACAGTACACCTCTTCTAAGACCCCTTCTCAGACAGAAAGATTGGGTCGTTTTCCTAGGAAGGAGCTTTACAGAGATCTTTGGTTTATCCAGTTGTGGTGACGTCCTACCCCTTACTTGTCACAGTGTCTAAAATAAAATGCGTGATGCAGGAACCAGTGTGCTCACTTAGCACGGGCTTTGTCCGGCCCCAGGGGGACACCTCACGGGCTTTCTCCACACCGTTCCCAGACTGGCTCAGTCCCCAGAGAGGAGATAGTCTGGTCAGGATTGTTCAAATTCTAAGACACTGTGTTGAGTCAGTCCTGGGGGCTAGAGATTTCCAAAGGGGCCCAGGGTGCTGCACAATAGGGACACGGCCTCTCTTTATTCTTCCTCTCCAGGGCCTGGAGAAGTCAGCTGAGGCCCAGGGCCAACACCCCTACAGGAAGATCTGGTTCTCGCTCTCCCTGCTGCAGCAAGGTCAAGCTGTCGTGGGAAACTCTCTCAGGGGTGAGACAGGTTCCCACAGCCCTGGCTCCATAAATTCTGGGAGACGTGGTCTTTAGACCAATGGTTCCCAAATCGAGCTGGAGATCAGGTTACAGGAAGCTTCACTATCACACCGATCCTGGTCCCTAAGCCAACCTCACTGAACCGGAATTGTGAGGTCGGGCTGGTGAGTGGAGCCCGCCCGTGATCCAGCCCCCACGTGACGCTGGTGTGCACACAGGCTCAAGGACCAAGGCTTCAGAGCCTGCCAGCTTCACAGTCAGGTGGGCTCTGCCTCAGCCCCTCTTCATGCTAGGACCTCAGAAGTGCACCTGGGCTCGGGAGGTAACGGAGGAGGAGACGGGAGGCCTGCTGGCCAGAACTGAGTGCCAGGGTCAGGGCTACCCAGCCTCACTGACCTCACTGAAGGCCCCCATGCTGTGGCGTTGCATAGCTAATGGCCTCGGGAAACTGGAAGAGATGGCTGGCTGGCCCAGGGCAGGACTGGAGAGCTGGGCACAGCAGGCCTGGTCATTTCTCCTGATCATTTAAGATCCACCCACACCATGTTTTCAGCAGACGTACAACTGGGAGTCAGGAGAACACACTCAGCCTTTCTCCCACCCTAACGGGTGTGTGTGTGTGACCTTGTTCACACCTCTTAGCCTGACCAACCTTCAGCGTCTCCCCAGTGAAGCGAGGAGCAACGTGAGGTGATGTCTGAAATTGCACTCCCCTCTGCAAACACCTGAAGCTTGTCCTTTAAGGGCCCCAGAGGAGAGCTGGCCCTTCCATCAAGCGTCTACCATAGTCGTTAACAATACATTAAGAGTATGTGCCCACTTACGTGGTCATGGGTAACTATAATCAGTGAGACGACGCACTTTATTACAGCCCAGAGACTGGAGACATGGGGAAGAATCGAGTCTTAACAAGTCTCCGTCCTGAATACTTTATGTGGCCCGAAGGGGTCCTCCGTCCTTCAGAGTCTATGTTCCAACACTGACAGTGAGTTTGTGCATTTCCTCATCACCCAAACAAGGCCTGTCGCCCCGACTGCCTCGAGTCGGGAGTCAGAAGTCCATTCTACCTGCACAGAGACAATGCAGGGAACACGAAGTGCACCCACAGGCTCTGGGCGGGCACAGCTGGGTTATTATTATTCCAGCCCTGCCACTGGTAACTGGACAAGTGACATAGCCTCTGCCTCTTATTTCAGAGTTTTCCCGCCTGCAAAATGAAGCGGACCCTGCTGAACTCACAAAGGACCAGTAGGGTTTGGAGTGTGTGTCTTTTTAATGGGGAACCGACCGTGCCACTGCTCTGTGCAGAAGTGTCCCCAGGTCCCCACTGCTCTCGGGGTAAAGTCCAGCCCTCTCTGGAGGCTGAGCCGACTCTGCAGGGCAGGGCTGCCTGTCTCTCCTTTCTGATCGGCACTGCCCGCCGTCTTGCTCACTAAAGTCCAGCCACAGGGCCTTGCGCCAGCATTTCCCGCCTCAGGGCCTCCCCTCGCTGTTACCCCCATGTCTGAGAAGCTCTGCTCTGCACTCTCTGCCGGTTCCACCCTCATTTTCCTTCAGGTCTGTGCTCAGAAGTCACTCTTTAGAACAGGCCTCCCTGACCACGGCCGACCGCGGGTCCCCCTGCTGGACTTTCTTAGAACGCCTTCCACTTGTCCTCGTGGCCTGGGCAGGATTCGTACTGAATGCCACCCCCTGTGCGGGCTTGCTCAGTGCCCGCCTCCTGCACCAGGACTGCTCTGGCCATCACTAGACGTTCAGTCCCGAGTGCAGGACCTGGTACACAGCAGGTGCTCACAACACCTCACTGTGCAGACGACACACGTGTGGGCCCAGCACAGGCCTGAGCCCAGTGCCTGCTCGCGTTACCTCGATTTGGGCCGTGTGCTTGGCGTAGAACTCCAGGGCGGCGTCCCCCTCGGCCTGGCCCCCGGGCTTCAGCATGCTCTGCAGCTCCTTGTTGTGCCGGGCCAGCTAGGACACAGAAGGGAGACAGGAAGCGCATGTCTCTCTGCGAGGGGAACGACGCGGGTGGAAAGGAGGCAGAAGGACGGGTGGCGGGCTGAGGGCACAGGGGCAGCAGGTAGCCTTCACTCATCAAGGCGCCCGGCAGCTATTCTGGGAGCTTGGCAGGACAGCACAGAAAGCTCACACCCACGCAAGATCCCACGTCCCCCCGATTTTTTTAGCCAGGCAGAGGGGCGACGGGATTTCTGTATGGCCCTGGAGCGTCCCTTCACAAGGTTCAGACACCCTCTCGGTGGCCAAGTGCCAGGAACGGAGGAGATAAGGGCGGGAGAAGGCTTTCTCTTCTGCCAGCAGCGTGTGCTGTCGCAGCGCCTAGTGACCTTCGGCCCAACACTGTCATTGTTTCAGTTCTAATTCCTGGACCTAAGAGGTGACAGGGACAGGAAGCACCAGCCCGCAGCCGATGGCAGGCTGCTTGCACACTGGCAAGCGAAGGCACAGTGACCTCCAGAAACAGGAAGTGTCTTCAAAAGCCCAGCCCCTTGGGAAGAGAATTACACAACAGGGCATTTTGATGCCAGGCTAGGAAGGATTACCACATCCCCCAAAAGGCAAACAAAAAGAAGTCACAATGACAAGTCGGCTGCTAAAGATTTCCAAACGAGATAGCCAAGGCAGCTGAGGTTGATTTCTTTAGATGGTTAAGACAGACTCATCAATATTTATGAAAAGCCTGAGACTCCTTTCAGTTGTCTCCAGACACAGTCACCAACTGTGTACGTGCTGCAGCTCTATGTGACTATGTTTAGAAGTGGGGGGGGGAGGGGGGATTTCCAGGGACGTGACCCACCGGAGTGGGAACACATCAGTCCTGGGACTCAGCTCAGCGGGTCAGGCTGCCCTGGTACCTGGGAGCCTCGTGGTCATGAACACAAACGAGCGTCGGTGAGAGCCAGGGGAAGGGCACGTCCTGCTCAGACTTGTGGCACGTGTCAGGGGGCCCGGGCAGAGGTGGTACCTGGTGAGCTAGTATGTAGATGTTGTGCCCCACGTTCCTGGGGGAGGCAGCCCCCTCCTCGCCATTCTCTCCGTCCTCAAACCCCACTTCCCCTTGCATGTAGGCTTTCTTGATCACTTCCACCTGCAAGAAGGGCCAAGCGAACAAAAGCCGTGCGTCAAGGAGGACCCGCACAGACCGGCACGTGCAGCTCGCATGCCGTCAGCCCCTCCCCCCAGCACTCTCTCCGACTGGTGTGGGCACAGCCCCAGAACCCTTCTCAGCACTGCCACAGGCAGCCACTACCCACCACCCTCCACTGCCACGAGAAGTGAAACCACTCGCTCTCCCTTGACCAACAGACACTCTGCGGGTGGCGCATGCCCTTCTACTTGAGCGAGGGACGATGCCCCAGGACATTCGGCTACTTCTCAGTATCCGAGACCAAGGGTGTGGGGGACCCCACACTTCTGTGCTGACACCAGGTCAGGCCCCGGAAATAATTCTGGAGACAGGCTCCTTGCTCTCTGAGCTGGATTTTAGGACAGTGCTCTCTCAAATGGAACAGACAACCAGTTGCCTAGGACGTGGGAGCTGGACCTCTCACACGCATGTATACACACGTGTGCATACATTCTGGACATCAGGGCTTCCCTGCTCTGTAGATGGAGTCTTAGAACCAGGTTTGTTCCAGAAAGCCCCTGACTCTTGTCCCCTGAGCTGGGATGGTGTCACTCCCTACCGGTGGCACCTACTGCCCCTTGGTGGGGGCTGCCGGTTCCCCACCAAGATGGGGGCATGCTCCCCATTCACGGGAGCTGGAACGGGGTCTCTGCGAAGCCATCCGTCCCTACTCAAGCGTGACAAGCCCTAGCCGCCCCCTCCACCCCAGTTACATAAGCTGTTATGTAAATGCGAGAGGACGCCCGTCTTAGGCGGAGGACTCCTCCTGACTCCGAGATCAAAGAGCTGGGCTCCTGTGAACTTCACTTAAAGGGACACGTAAAGGGACTTTGGCCTGGCCCCGAGTGCACACTAGGTCACAGGCGGCAGAAACATTTTAGTGCCCTCCTTGAAGTCTGTCAGTTACAGTTTATCTGCGTGGGAAAAAGTCCAGGTAGAGAGTCCTGTCCTCAGCTCATGTCACTGTCTGAGAGCTGCCGGTCTCACAGGCCGGGGCGACAGCACCCCTCCTGGCAGGCACAGCCAACTGTGAACGTCACCCGTCAGAAACAAACAAGATGGTGTTTTCTTTGAAACAAAACAAACAAACAAACAAAAAAAACCCTCAAAACATCAGCACCCAAGAAACACTCTTCTGTTGCCCAGACTATTGGCACCAAGAAGAGATGTGAATTCTTTAGCTCTGGATGAAGACACGGTGAAAAGAGCAGCTGTGAATGAGGAAGGAGAAGAAAAGGGGCTGCGATTCGAGAAGGCTGGAGGGTGTGGCAGGCCCCGGGCTACGGCCTGCCCAAGGTGACCCAGCAAAAGGGCTCAGCTGAGGACCTCGACTCCCATCTGTGGGCTCCTGGGCCACTGCCTGAGCTGTCTGCCATGAGGGGTGCGGGTGGCATCCCTGTGGTCATGCCCAAGGGAAGAGGGCAGGGCGCCACTCACCAGGGCAGTGCCTCATCTCCCTTCCTAGCCAGAGGCCTGAGGCCATCGTTCTCTTCATGCTGCTCATCTGATCTGGGGCATCTTTCAGAGAAGCTCAAGGAAGCCCATTCCCGCTCGGCAGGCCACAAAGTAAGCTCTGCGGCGACCGGGCGCCACGGCCAGGGGTCAGCCTCCGACTCACCAGTTCCTTGGGCCGCATGTTATATAGTATCCTCTCGGCGTTCTCACTGTCGTGCCTGCTCTCCATGATGGCCAGGAGCAGCTTGGAAGCATTGTTCTAATCAGGGAAGCAGAGGGAGGAAGGAATGGAGGGAGCCTCATGGGTGGCGGCCTGCAGGCACGTGCCCATGACACGGTGCTGCGTCCTGGTCAGACAGACATTTCACCCCACGGGAGAGCCTGCCCCGGACGGACAATGCGCCACTTCAGACCCCGAAACACGTCTGCGGGCTCTGCGTGGGTCTTAGAGGTGTATAGTCATTTGGGCACAGTTTCTCCCCAGTGTTTCCTGGTACCAGTCCTGGCGGAAACTAGAAATTTAACATGAGTGTTGTGGGTACGTGGGCCCCCCATGGTGACAGTTGTCAGGGAGAACCTGCTCTCTAGACCCAGGATGCCTCCCGGGGGGGGGGGCATGGTTAGAAACGCTGTCATTCAGCCTCGGAGGCCAGAGAAGGTGGACAATGAAGGTGACTTCCCAAGGTGACCCAGTAAAAGGGCAGAGCTGAGGACCTTCAAATATTGCCATCAGTCTCAAAAGCCCTAATATTATAATGAGAGTACAGCTGAGAGCAGTTCACAAAAGGACGAAAGGAGCGCCGGGTGCCCTGTGCGTGCCAAAACATGATTTCCCGTCGCAGAGTTTCACGGGTCCACACCCTGCACTCCTGGCGTGACCTCATTTGAGGGCCTGGCCCATGTCATCTGCAGGCTTGTGTGTGTTAAGATGTGAAAATCGTTGTTTTGGGTGACAGGGGGCAGTATTTCTTTCCTGCCCAAGTGAAAGTCACAGCAGTGCAATCAGGCTGCTGTGCTATCAAACGGGGGCTTTTCAAAGGGCAGACATTTCTGTACTAATCCACAGATTACTGGGTGAGTTGAAAAAGTCACGGAAATGCTGACCAGGAGCACACGGAATTCCCAGTTTATTTCAGGTGCTTATAGAGACTCTGATAAATGGTAGTCAGGGATGGGAGCTTGAATGACGTTGGTGTCACCTGTACAACACAAGTTGTAAAAGGAGGTAAAAATAGCCATAAAAGCTTCTATTTCATCTCTACACCCAAATCAACTGTTAGTTTGGACTCTCGCTACTAAATACTAAGGGAACAAGAAAAATAACGGTGCAATTCCTATGCTTCTGTGTTACTAACACCTCTGCAATGACCTTTCTCTCCTGTGACACCATTTACGCAACAAATACGGGCCCGCTTTGCGGCTAAACCCGGTTGTTCTGGGCGGTTCTGTGACATGAGCAAGTACTCGCTGCTGTGGACGGTGTATGACAGGACAGACCCCAACACGCCCCGACATGGGAACGGTGAAGAAGGAAAAGTGCTCACTGAGGCTGACACGAGATACACTTTAGACCCTAGGGTGGGCTGCAAGTTCAGTTCTCAGAACTGGTGTTTTGAACTCTTAGAGAAACTCTGGAACACTGACACAGGAGTGAGGGCTTGTTTTTGGTTTTTTACGCTTAAGAAATCAACCTCAGGAATGGTATAACAGCTTTTCGAATATCCGAGAGGCCGGCCTGCACACCCAGCAGTCACTACTTTTAGGCCTGAAACCATTTGGTGCAACAGTGGCGCCGTGTCAGTGGAGCTCGCACATCAGGCTTCCGGAGCTCAACATCTGTACACGATTCCGAGAAGCCTGTCAGAGACCAGGTCGCTGCGGGCCAGGGAACTGTCCTCATTTTAAACCAACATTTACGAGCCACCTTCTGCTAAATCAACAACAGAATCGAAAAAAGTATTCCCTGGCAATGTGAAAACAGCATTTTTGGGGCCTACGTAGGTTTAAGTGTATGATCTTCAACAGGCCCTTTTTCCTCAATGGAAAACGCTCACACAGGGAGTGGTCGCCCCTCTGTTTCCTGGCCAGGCCTTTCGGAATCAAGGCTTTGAGGGCTTGCCTGCGGCTCGAATGGGCCTGTCAGCTGGGAGCAATGACTTCTCACTCTCTGTGACCCGAGACGTGACGAGCTGCTCTCCCGTCACAAAACCCTTACTTGGAAGCGAAAGACTGAAGTTCTGCATTTTAGTCAGAACTTGCAACGTGGACCATTCATTTAGTTGAAAAGATCTGCCTTTAATATTTAGTTTCACAACAATGGCCAGGTCACAGGCTGAGGCAGAACGCAAAAGTGACTGTTTCCAAATGCTACTGTGTTTGGCTGTCAGGGCCTACTTGCCTTCAGCTCCAAGACCAGGTCCATCCTCTTCCTTCCCAAAGGATTGATGTCATTGAGGATCAGGGCTGTGATGATGTCAATGCCATTGGACTCGTGGGTGGCGATGCAGTTCTGAGACGACACACACGCGCGCGCACACACACACACACACACACGCTGGTCATAAATCAGACGTCAACGCCAACAGGCTGAACTGCTATTTCAACACAATGCTCGCCACTCCCAGTAATGTCTCTAGGGGAGAGCTGCAAATTTTCCGTGAGAAAGTGGTAAAAATAAAAGACAGATGAAAATCTCTAGTTTCAGAATTAACAGTAAACAGTAGGAAAGTCCCCACACACTGGAACTGATAAATTGGTCGTGTCTAATCCAGACAGTGCAGGGGAGTCGGCTTTTGTTCTTAAGGGAAAATATGGTGTGTGACTGATTCTGGGCTCTGGGCCCCGTTTTCCCCTTTCATGGTGTGTTCCATTCTCTGTACATCACTCAGTGTTCATACTGCGTGCTTTTACTTAAGGCTTACGCTTGGAAAGCAAGTTTCCTGTTCAATTCACACATAAAAATTAATCATCTCCACCCAGGTAAGATCCCCGTTTGCGGCAGACCTCAGTCCAATGTTCCTTTTAACAGGAACATTGCTTGGCAGAAAAGCAAACTTGAGGTTATAAGGAAATACACTCAGATGTGAGATAAAGCCTTTTCCCACAAGACTATTGTAATTTGTTGGTTCCTATTCATTAAATCGGACTACACCCTCTGTCTCATCAGGGAACTGGGAGAAGAAAGCAGACTTAACCAAATGCTAGCCTCATATTCAGTCAACTAAGACCAGGTTTTCAACATACAGTGACTTGTCCCTCTTGGAAGCCGTTCTGCTCCTCTGAGGGGAGGTTCTGGCCTTGTTCTCCAGTAACTGACCACATCCTACCTTCCCTGGCCACTGGGTTTAGAACTGGCCATTTAAGACAGCGGCCTACCCCTTGCAGCCAGCATAGAGCTGTAATTTGCGTAAAAATCATACTCATCCTTGCACTACCACAAAAACTCATAAAACCTGGGAGAAGCAATGACTCTACTCAAGAAACTATTGGGTTCCACTCTCAAACTACACTTCCCGAGAGGCCAAGGTCAAAACTAACGGGTCCTTCTCTTCTCTGCATGTCTGAGGTGCCAAAATCTGAACCATACATTTTCTCACATGACTTTCAAGCTGTCTTACATATAGCAAGGTTTCTCTCTAGCTGGGTTTAAACTTCCTTGTGTGAAGTAGCCACGTTTTGAGTCTTCCCTAGCATTTAAGATAGAACTCAGTCTTCTGGTCTTAATTTAACTCCAACTTGAATATCTATCCCTGGTCAAGTTCAAGTTAGACATTCAAACTAAACCAAGCCGAGCCAAGTGAGGACAAACCAACATCCGTGACTAGGTCAAGTTCTGAAGCATAAAAAGCCCCAGAGCTCCTTCCTGACTGTTGGGGAAATGGCCTCCAGTTCTACTGACCACCTAGGCTGCCAGGCTGGTGTGATGTGACTTCTGAACTAGGAAGTTCCCTGGGAACAACATTTCCGAAATGACAACCTTCCTTCTTAACCCCCTCCCCCATTCCAAAATAAAAATGGGATTACCTGGTTCTCATGGCAAGGGCCTTGACAGTATTCGGTCAGACTTTCCAGGGTTTGGTTGATGAGGGCAACATTCTTTTCATTGATGTAGAGTCCGAGAAGACCAAGGCCTCCAGTTGTGCTTCCACAAATACAGTCCAGAAACTGCAGGGTCTCACATACCAAATTGTAGTTGGTCTTGTTATTTTGGCAACGCAGGAAGTTCTGCAATCAGGCAGTCCCCAGGTTGGAGAAGGAAAGGCAGAGAGAAGAGGGAAAAGGTCAGCACCCTGCCATTTTGATAGTATCTAATGGGTTGGTGTCCTGGATGGATCAACAACTACGCAGAGAGGAACAGCACTGGGTAGAACGGAAGGGCCAGCCCCCAGGGTGGTCACCACAGACGTGGTCTGTGGTCACGGCCAGACACCGGGCGGGCCCTCGAGGGTGCTTTGATCCGGGATGCGGTGGAGGAGGGCTCTTCTTTGACAACCCACGTCAGACTCCATTTCAAGCTCCCATTTCTCTGTCTCCCCCTCCAGCCCAGCCGTCCTCCCACCAGTGTTAAGCTCAGAGGCAGCTGACATTCCCAAGGGCAGTGGTTATGCCGGAACGATGATGGTGTGGTCTGAATGCTGGATCTCAGAGCCTAGGACTGGGATGGTTCACCACAAAATAAGGTGTTAGGCTGGCGCCAGGCTGGAGAACCTGGGTTACCTTGCGTGGCCATTTCCATTGTTAAAGGAAAAGGCACGAGGGAGTACGTGTGTGGGCTTGTGTGCACGTTCCCGGGGAATGTACATGTTATCCAGGTAAATGAGTAAAGTTAACAAGTGACACGGAGCTGGTACTTCTTCAACAAAATCAAGCCAGCCACATCCAACCACCTTAAAGAGCAGAGTCCATTTTGAGAAAGAGGAGATTTTTGTCAGAGACTCCATTAATCTCTTCTTAAAAAGAAGCACAAATTAACTACAAATATTCTTTTGTGCATAGTTACAAAAGTTACACGTGTTTACTGTAGAAAATTGGTTCCACAAAAGCTAGAATCCAACGATCAAACGAAGGCGACCTTCGACCTGGCAATTACACTTCTATGAACTATTGACTACTTGTCACCAAGCATGTGCTGGGTGATCACCGCAGCACTGTCTGCAGCAGCGAAGGGCTGGAAACCACCTAACTGCCCATCAGTCGGGGAGGAGTTACATACACTGCAGTGTATCAACATCACTTCATATCGTAAATTAGAGACACTGAGGCAGGTCCCTCTGTGCCAATATGGAAAGATCTCTAGGACATACTGTTAAGTTACAGAAACGAAAAGGCCAAGGTGAATATGTATTCAATGCTCCCATCCAAATACCTAGAAAAAGGATAGAAGGCTACAGTCCACACCAACAACAGCTCTTCTGGGTAGGGGGGTAGGAATGGGAAGAGGGGCAGTTCTTCTTAACTAAATACTTACCTTCGTTTGAACATTTATAGTGACAACATATTTGTGTACTCCTTATATAATTGAAACATTTATAAACGCACAGATTAGAAGCTGGCAAACAAGTCTAACGTCCGACTCATCATCAAACTACCCCCCCCACCCCGAATTAACCTCAGTCCCTTATGCTCCAGCCTTCCCAACTAGTCTCAAAATTGAACCTCATTCAGATCTGGGCGGGAGGTGCAGGAAGGACAGACGATTTGGGACCATGTGGGCTTTTGGAAGGTGACTATTTTTCAAAGGGCCACAGGAAGCCAGAGGAGAGTTTCGCAGCCGTTCCTTGCTCCAGCTCCTCAGGGAAGATGCCACCTTTGAGGGTCTGGCTGAGCCCTCCCCACGCAGCATGGGGTCGGGGAGCATTCAGGAAGAAGGCAGGAGAGGGCGTGACTACCCAAGGCTGAAATTCACAGCGGCTCTCAAGGCTGACTCGCCTCTCAGACTCCTGTCACCGCTCCCTCCATGCCCCTCTCTGCCCAGTGACGTCACCACTCCCTCCATGCTCCTCTCTGCCCAGTGACGTCACCGCTCCCTCCATGCTCCTCTCTGCCCAGTGATGTCACCGCTCCCTCCATGCCCCTCTCTGCCCAGTGACGTCACCGCTGTCACCATGCCCCTCTCTGCCTAGCACCAAAGAACTGCTTCCTGTCTTCCAGCATGCTCCATTCTCTTGCCTCCAGGGCTTCAGCCATGCTGTTCCCTCTGTCACTCTCTCCCTAGCTCCATCCCGATTAACTCCTCTTCCTTCTAGAGGGGTCTCCAGTCACTTCCTTCAGGAAGCCCTCCCTGACCCAGTGAGACCAGAGCATGGCACACACCTCTCTCAGCCGTGCTCACACTTCATCGTGTGCTTACAGAGACATTCTGTTGGCTCTGCCCAGGACCATGCTGACAGGTGCCCAGCAGCTGGCACGGAGCTCGTGTGGACCAGATGCGTCATGAACATGACTGAAATCACCTGAATTAAACTGAATGGATGGAGGAAAGGGGACTTGGGGAGTCACCAAGGTGACATGCTCCAAACCCCATGAAGGCCAGTCGGCTGCCAACATGAAGGCTTCTCCCATCCCCACGGCTCTGCAGAATGTCTAGCCAGAGCCCCTTTTGCCTAACTCAGCTCCACTTCCTCTTGTCCTCTACAAAGCAGAGGCACGCGACTCGCTAGGAGGCCCCTAGGAACACCTTCTCTGCTCAGGGAACAGAGTTCCCCTCAGCACACCACCTCCCGGCCCGGTCTGGGCTACCGAATCCTGTTCATTCTAAGGTCTCCCTTGGAGGGCAGGGACCGAGTCGAGACGGGTGGATTAAGGAAATGAAAGACTTTAAGTCTGTGCTTATACAGACTTCAGTGGAGAGACCAGGACCTGCATTCTCTAACCCAGGTGAGAGCAAAGCCATCTCGGGAAGGTTCAAAAGCACCTGCCAAATGGTTCTAGGTCAGTCCTTCCCATCGAGTCTCTCACTACTGTGAACGAAGCTCGCTTAAGGCAGCCACTGCCCACTTGGCCAAGTGAAACTCGGTGGCTTTATCTGTACTGACCAGTACCAACCGGAAGGTAAGGCTAGAAATATGACAAAAACCGTGGGCAACTTCCAAAGGCCAGTTCCATCTTTCTCGGAGCTTATCTGCATTTCTTCACACCAGGGAGCGGATCACTCTCTCCTGGTGAGAATGTTTTCTCCTCTCTCGACCCACAAGGAGACCCTGACCCAGAGAAACACCATGTGTCCGGAACACCACCCACAGGGCGGCACTCAGAGCTGCGGAGCCCGCTTAAAACCATCATTTTGAAAAAGGATTCCCACTGACAATTTCCTCAGTCCCTCTGTGTCTGGCTGAGTGGGCATCTTTAAAGAGGATTCTAACTGTGGTCCGTGGGCTGCCCACCAGCCCAGATCACTGGTGTTCCAGCTGGGCCCTGCAGAACCCTGGGGGATCCCTGGGACGCCCCCATCTCCCTGGGGAAGGAGGAAAGGAAGGTTCCAGGATCGCGTACTTTCTCCTCTGAGGGCAGCCTTGCTTTACTTGTCCATTTCTGCAGGAGATGTTCAACATGACAAAGTTTGAAACCACTGACTCGGGCCATCCTTACAGTACCTTCAAAGGTCCAACTGCTGAGTCTCTGAAAAACCGTATTCAAATATGCGACATACACCCCCGGCCCCTCAACTCCACTGTTTCCCAGGGAGCAGTGGCTCGGATGGTGGAGTTTTGGAAGGACCCATTCAAAGGTGCTTCTGCCCATGGGACATTAGGTCAAAGGAAAGTTCTGCGAAGAGACAAGGTACACACGTCAAACTGGGACGACGTCCCCATAGGAAATGGCGAGCTGGGCCCCTGTAAGCGCTCCTCAGTGGAAAGGGGTCAAGTAGGGAGGTGGGCAGAGCAGGTCCAGGAAACCAGAACCGAGCCGGGGAACAGAAACAGCCATGTGACGTTCACGGAGGGCTTCTCCTCGGCAGCTCTCAGCTCCACTGAGAAGCCCTCCCGGGCCCAGCACACAGGGTTGGTTCTGCTCTGAACCCACCTAATCCGACGACATCACTGTGTCACTTGTCACACTGCCCTGCGATCTGCAGCTGCCCATGGTTCCTGCCCTAGACCCTCAGCTCTGTGAGGGGGGGTGAGATCTCTGTCACCAGGCCTGGGCCCAGGGCAGGTGCACACGCACAGGCAGGGTCTCAGCGTACTGTCCCTTTGTGGCCACGGTTGGTGAGACCCGTGCACTGCTCCAGGGGGACAGTCCAGGGCACTAACCGTAAGCTCAGCCTAGAAACAGCGCAGGAAGCAGGGTGGTCCTGCCCCCCACAAAGCGGGTAGGACAGCCTGGCTTTCAGGGTGTCATCACACTCCCATGGCCTGTCTCCTCCTGACTGACAGTGCAGACATGGACGGTGGAGGGGACACAGCTGGCCTTCAGAGAGACACCAGCCAGTGAGACTGTAAACAAACCCTGGACCTTTGGGTCATGGGTGCTTTGCCCTCCCTGATTGAGCTCAGCAGTCCCAGGTAAGTGGATCTAGGGCCGAAGGTTCCAAGTCTAAAGGAGGAAAGTTTGAACAACAGGCAAGGAAAGAAAACTGACAGCCAAGATCCCAACTCAGATGTCACCAGGCGTCAGGCAGATGTCAGCAGAGGCAGCGATGTGGCAGCAAAGAGTAGAAAACACCGGCCCCATGTGGCCAACAGCGGGGTTTTGTGGAATCCCTTCCTTTTTATATATGGGCTGGATTTGTTGGTCAGTGACCTTGGGCCACTTTTTTGAAGCACCGACTCCTGAGACCAATTTGATTACAAACGAAAACCAGTGTGGCAGGTATGAGCTCTGCAGACTACACCCAGTTCCATCGCACTGCTCTGCTTACTGTTCAACAACACAATTTCTGACTCATCTTCTCCAGGCGTAGATTCTGCGGCAGCACTGAACGTTCTGGCCAGTCCATGTGTGAAAGGCCATCAAGCCACCCAGGGGCTTAAGTCAGCAACGCAAACATTTAAAGGCTGTGCGTTCACCCTGCCACGTTTGGACCCGAGTCATTCCCTTTTCATACCATCATTATTCAAATAAACTAAACCGCACTACTGACTTGTTTATTTTAGGAGGAAATAGTCGATCTCAAGAGGAGTTGTTCAGAGGCCTTTTCTCGTTCATCCTCATCCTTTCTAAGCAGACTGGGCTTCCCCCCCAGGTCAAGCACAGCAGGCACTGGCCAATACCTGCTTCTCCTCCACAACCTGTGCCCTGTCAGCGGAAAGAAACAGAACTCTGAGTCCACCTATGGCCTTTCCTAAGTAGCCTTTGCTGGAGGGTGGACACTGGCACAGGAGAAGACGGTGGCTGACAGCACATTCTCTACCACCAGGCTGCCCGGCTTCAAGTCCAGTTTTGCACTCCCTGCTGTGTCCCCCAAACCTCAGTTCCTTCATCTATAAAACAAGTGTAACAACACAGGCAACTCTTAGCATCCAGGAGATTCTAAGTGCTCCTTGGCCACTGTCATTTGAACAACAACAACAAAATGAACGAAAGATTTCTGGAACAATCAATTCAACAAATATTTTAGAGTACCTATTTGTATAAAATTCTAGAAGGCCACTTTGTTCATTCACCCAACAAATATTTAGTTAAAACTTTCTAAGTACCAGATTTTGTAAGTCGAGTGTATCACCGATCCACCATGCACCCACCCATGCACCCACCCACCCACCCACCCACCATCCATCCACCCACCTACCCATCCATCCAAGTTCTACCTGTGCATCTATATGCCAAACAGCGGCGTGTTAGCAGACACACACACACACACGCACACACACACACACACACTCAAGTACACATGGAGAGGGCACCTACACTAGTGAGCGACACATACGGTCCCTGTCCCTGTGGAGACGTGGGGCGACACAGATGGAGAACCTGCCATGAGCCAGACATTGCGGACCATCCCGGGTCCTCAACTCCAGGAAGCTGGCCGCAGTGGGAGGAGCTGAAATGCGGAGGGGACCGTGGCGGCCTGGGGCCCGTGACTGACTGTCCCTCACCTGCAGGTCCCGGTTGTGGTTCTCGCACAGAAGCTGCAGGAAGCGGAGGATGGGCTGCATGATGGTGATGACCGCGCTCACCTCCAGGTCATCCTTCGTCTTGTCGGCCGCGGCCTGCGAGCCCTCCCCCGACTGGTAGTGGTCGTCGGGGTCGGCCTCCCTCCTCAGGGTGCTGAAGGCTTTCCTGGTGGCAGCAGAGGCCTCCAGGAGCTGATCCCGGGTCTCTTCCGTTATCTGCGTTGAGGGCTCTTTGGCTGGAATGCAAACAGGAGACCATCAGTGCCATGGAACGTTCCTGAGAGCTATTCGCCACACCAAGGGCGACCTCCAGAAACATAAGCTCTTGTGTGTGGCAGGGATCCTCACGGTTGTCCGTTCAACAGATGGACGCATGGACAGCAGGACAGCTCCCAGAAGTCACCCTCTTCTCTCAGGCCTTAGGCAGGACTCACACTGAGCCAGGCCCTGCCAGCCTGGTTGTGGCTCTGACACCTCATCTGTGCTTTGGAGGAAAAGCCCTAGAATAGGCTCTGTCAACCTCACAAATCAATGGCTCTGGGACTCGGCTTCCTCATCCGTCAAATGGGAGCGCACTGGTGAATTCCACCCAGAGAAGGTTCCTGAGAGTGCCACCATAATGTTAACCATGACAGTAATGACTGTTCCTCGAGCGACAACTCATCGAGCCCTTCAGGAGGTGCCAAGGTAATGTGAGGAGACAGTGGACGCACTACCACATCTAATCCTCAGCCAGGTAACTGGGCGTTGTCAGGAGTGTCAGACCAGCAGCCAGACTGCCTGGGTCCAAATCCAGGCTCTAGTGCGCATTAGCTGCATGTCTTTAACCAGGGCAACTTAATTACTAGCTCTGTGCTCAGTTTCCTCATCTGTAAAATGGAGACGACAGTTTACAGGGTTAATTTACCTTCTAAGTGAAGCAACACATGTAAAAGACTTTGAACAGTGAGTGCCTGGTTCCTAGGGAGTGCTTAGAAAACATTAGCCATTCTTTTTCTTCTCTTTCTCCCCATTCTAGACCAGTGATTATCAACTAGAGGTGATTTTGCCCTC
The DNA here is from genome assembly GCF_004115265.2 of Rhinolophus ferrumequinum. Taxonomy (NCBI): domain Eukaryota; kingdom Metazoa; phylum Chordata; class Mammalia; order Chiroptera; family Rhinolophidae; genus Rhinolophus; species Rhinolophus ferrumequinum. The sequence goes on along the minus strand of NC_046300.1, from coordinate 4,775,519 downwards.
AACCCCTTCCAGGGGACAATTAGCAATATTTAGAAACATTTTTGGTTGGGGGTGGGGGTGGGCTCCTGGCATCTTAAATATCCTTCAATTCATAGTTCAGCCTCTACAGCCATGAATTCTCCAGACGTCAGATGTGCTGTGGCCGAGAAACCCAATCTAGCCTTAAAAAACGAGTGGTTCACTAACCTGCTCAAGGTCATTGGACTTAACACTGGTGGGTCTCAAGTATTACTTCTCTTCAACTGAGATGATGCATAAAAAACTTCATAAACTTTCACATATTTTAGAAAATAAGGGAGAATTAGCTGACAAATGATGCACACCCAGTTCTAAAGCGCGTATCTTCCTCAACTTTCTCTAACATTTAATGGAAAATTACAGCAAAGGATTAGTAATGGATTTCCTGCCAATAAAACCTGGAGTCTGACCAAGGAGAATGCATACGAATTTATTAAACAAGAAGAACCTCCAAAGCAGCAGGAATTCAGCTCATGTTACGTAGGAAGAATTATATCATAAATAAGATTGGTTTTCTTCTGAAAGCCCCAGTCAGAATACAGTTTGCAGTCTAGAAGTAATGAAAACATGAAAGGAGAGCCAGAGACTCCTCTAGGCCCACACACCAGATGATGGAAGAGCTGCTTGCCAGGGGGCACTTACCTTTTTTCCGAGATGGGGCATCCCTGTCTGTCTCATCGTCTTTCTTTTTATTTCCCAAGTCACTGGTATTCACTGTCACCGTCGCCTTGATTTCTTGCTGGGCCACCTTCATTCTGTCATAGAAGACCTTGAAGAATTTCTCCGACTTCTTATCTTCTGTCAACCGGCAGAAAAAGGAGTGCTGCCAAGGGAAACCCACAGATTGTCAACACTGTGACAGACCAGTGACTGAATCCCACTCACGACACCAAAACCTCAGGGAGATCAGAGCCAGCCACAAAACCTCACAAATGGTCTGAGTTTGGACTGAAGTCAAACACCACTGTATGCACTACTGTTCTTTGGATTCTCTGGCGTGAGGTTTTCTCCAGAGCCTTTAAAGCAAACTGCCACAGGCTGTCTTTGCTGGAGCAGTCATACAGGCCTGGAGGGCATGCGGCGGCATGTGGGCAGATTTCAGCCAGCTAGGAGCAGCCCCCTGCACACACCCAAAACAACTCCATTAACAATGGAAACGAAATGTATTTTTGGTGAGTATCTCAGGGCCAGTCATTTGTTTAATGACTTCTGTGAACCCCATCCATGTGCTACCTGTCTCTATAGGGGCTCCCTACCAGGTTAGGATGACACGGCCACAAGTGAGACTAAAACGTGTGAGTAAAAAGTGCCCAGAAGCTACAAAGACGATTATATTATAGAAGTTCAGAGCTGGCAAGCTGGGCACTGAGCCAAAATCTTCATGGAAAAGGTGAATTTCAAATCAGGAATCGAAGGACAGGTAAGGATGTTTAGGACCCACTGCAAACAATGGTATAATGTTGATATAAAAATACAACATGGTGTGTCAACTTCACGTATGAGTGTTCGCTTTTCACCCCTTTGCAAACACCACACTGTTGTGAATTATTTACATAAAAATACAATACAGTCATTTCCAGAGGGATAAAACAACCTCCAAACAATACATTTGCTTCTCCCAGTTGGATCACGCTGCCAATTTCATATTCCTTCACCCATCAAGAAAGATGGCACTTTCCTATACAAGGTGGCCCTCGGCTGCCAATCCCAGAAGAAACGAAAATCGGAGCAGCCTCGTGAAGCCCCCAAATTCCTCCCTCTCTCACCAGCACATACACCAAACGCCTCATTCAGCAGCACCCCCACCCTGGAAAGACACCACGTTTCCTTCTGCCATGCAACTTCAGGCACCTTGACCCTTCTTTTCGCCATGGGCCTATATGCCACCTTGACAGACACCTGTCCCTTTGACCACAACGCACTTTCCTGTGCCCTCTCTTCTCCCTCCTGCTGTTCTTCTTTACCGCTGGCTGTTTCCAATCACAACACAGGATTGCCTGCTACAAACCACACTGCCTATCATCCAGCTGCTTACCCTGGCGGATGTCACCGACAGGGCCGGGGTAGGGACGCCTCTTAGGAAGTCAGGGCAAGGAAAGAGACTGAGGGCCCCGGGCTCCTTGTAGGTTTATGCAGTGGCCAGTATATTTATTTTGCATTATCTACAGCAGTGCTCAGTCAGTCAAGGATCTGAAGCAGCTTTATAAACAGAATGCTTTGTCAATGAAATAACAAAGTGGACAACAGGGTCCAGGGACATGAGGACAGTGAAGCACAACCAGACACGGTGGTGGCTGCAAGGAGGGAGACACATCTCGGGCCAGCCTCGGGCTCGGCTCCGACGTGCCTGGCTGCCACGATGAAACGAGAGGCATAGTCCACTGTGCCTCTTGCTGTTTCAGAAGCAGAAACAGCAGCAGGAAACAAGGAAAAGTCTTCTTAATGGAGGGTGAGCAGGGCAGGCTTTCTAGTCCGACCACCTGGGTTCTCATCCCAGTTCTCTCACCACTGGCTCTGTGACCCCAGCAGTTACGCCGCGTCCCTGAACCCATGTGGAAGGGCTGCCATGGGGCAGCCCACACAAGCTGCTCAGCCCTGTGCTCCTTTTGTTTTTCTACTGCCATCATGTTAGTATCACGTGAAGATCCCACAGTGAAGGTGTCCCCATGAGCAGCTCGGGTGGGGTTGCCAAGTGGTCAGAACTCTGTCTCCAGAGTCACAAGGACCTGGCTTTCAGCTCCATTGCTCACTAGCTCGTGTCACCTTCGAAAGTGACAGTGCCTCTGAAACCCCAATTTCCTCCTCTGCAAAATGGGAGGATTCTGGGTGGTTCTGAAGTGCCAACGGGACGGTCCCAGCACCACGCTCAGTGGCCGATGCTTCCTGACCCAGCGGCCCGGCACCCGGAGCAAATCCTTCCTCAGGGGCGTGACCTCACAAAGCCTGTGCAAGTGCTACTTGGCATCACACCTTTGGAGGGTCCACTCCCGTGATGCCCACCCTGAGGCCCACCGCACCTCAATGAATATACTCTCGCCAGCACACCTGGGTGAGAACGGGCAAGGAGGTGGCACAGTAGAGGGGACAGGCCCCCCGACCAGGAACCTACTGAAGATACTCAGGAAGGAAAGTCTAGTCTCAGGAAGGGGAGCAGGGATGCCTTGGACAAGGGAAGATGTGGAAAGGACGGCAGTGTGGGGGACTAAGAGACCCCTCCTACGGAGGCAGCATGGCCACGGGGAGAAACGGCGGGGGTGGGCTGAGGAGCAGGGCCCACAGGGGCTCCTGGAGGCCGTCACTGGCCCCTGTGCTGCCCAGCGTGGTGGGGACTGGGCGAGACCAGGGCCCTCACACAGCTCGCAGACCTGGTCACTCAACCTCTTTCTGTCATCAAGTGTGCAGAGGGCTTGGGAGGGGGAGGGGCGCCCTCCTCAGGACCGTCTCCCAGAACAGGGTGACGCCACCCCCAGCCTTCAGGCTCGACAGGGTGACGCCACCCCCAGCCTTCAGGCTCGTGCGTGCGTGGAGCAGGGCCTTACCTGCTCCCACCCCAAACCAAGAGCCACAGTCAGAGACTGTTTTACTTTTCACTCCGAGGTTTTCGCTCCATCCACCTGGCAGGTTTGAGGTGACCCTTCAAAATAAATCTGGCCTAGGTGACCTTAGTTGGAGAGAGAAGCCAAAACAGTGATCGCCCCTGGGGGGTATGAGTGGGAAGTGACTGGAATGGTAACCAGACAGCTCCCTGCAACGAAGGACGTCTCCATTAGGGTGGTGGTCACACAGGTGCGTAGACAGAACCACGACGCCCCGTCTCTCACGTCCTGTTCCCTGGAACTTGGAAATATGTTACCTGGCGAAGGGGAATTAAAGTTGCAGATGGATCTGTGATCCCTAATCAGCGGACCTTAACATAGGAGCTGATCCTGGATTATTCCAAGGGACCAAGGAAACCACAAGGTCCTTATAAGTGGATACGGGGATCGGGGAGGAGGTGGAGTGACAGGACTCTACTTGCCACTGCTGTATTTGAAGATGGGGGAAGGGCCGCCAGCCCAGGGCTGCTGGGCGGCCTCCAGACCAGAAATCAAGGGCATGGACTCCCCTGGGGCCTCGGGAGCAATGCAGCCCGACCCACGTCTTCACTGTAGCCCAGTTCAGAGTCAGGTTGAACTTGCCAGGTAGAAAGGGTGGTGGTTTTAAGCCACTGAGTTTGTAGTCATTTGTTAGAGCAGCCATAGAAAAATGGATACAACAGGAATAAACATTTGTCAAATCAGATCAAACTGCGCCTGCCATTGTCTGTAAATTACATAACAATCAAAAGGGACAGAGGCAAAGATTCTGCTTTGTTTTCAGAAAGCCAGAGGGCCTGGACAAGGGGCCACCTCCCCTCGCAGAGGGAACTGGGGCTGCCGCCCGCATGGCCGACCTTTTTGCACCCTCCACGTGTCTCCAAATCACATTTGATTCCCAGGCCCCATTCACATAAGCTGTCTCATCAGCATCTCAGGAGACTGCCAAGACAGATAGCATCATGAATAAATCCAGCACATACAGATGAGAGAGATGAGTGAGGCGAGCCCAGGTGACTCGTGGCAGAGCCACGACCAGCCCTCCCACCCCCTTCCCCGGGCTCTTTCTACCATCCCACCTTTCCAAGAGACACACGGAAGACCCGCCCCAGTGGCAGCCAGGGAATTCGAAGGAAAGGCAGGCTGGTTTGGGGGCAGACACAGAGTGCAAGTCCCAACACGTGTGTGCTTGGGCTGCCTGCAAGGAAGGGGGTCGGGGGTCGGCGCAGGGGAGGAAGTGCAGCTGGCAGTGGCCATCTCTGTGGCCGTTCTGGAGGGCAGCAGGGGGAAGGAACAAGGCATGGCGGTTGTAAGCCAAACTTAAAAACAAAATAAAACAAAAAGAGTAAGAATACAGATCGCAGAATGCCAGAGCCAGAAGCACTCGACTCCATCAGTTTCCAAATGTTTTCCCAGCAGGAAAACCCCGCTCTCCTCCTTTCTCCCCAAACACCATCCTCGATAAAGACACCGTCTATAGGAGAAATACAGACAGAACCGCTCAGTTTGAAACAGGGTGGGGAGAACCCTCCCTCTCGCCCCTGGGACACCCCCCCCACCCTCCTTCTCCGGTCTCTATGTTCCACACAACTTCATTAGGAAACTAGTTTAGTCCAGCCCTCCGCACTATACAGAGGGGAAACTGAGGCCCACGAGGGGAAAGGCCACGAGGACCCTCCTCCCTGACTGCCCAAAGCAGTCCCCTTGACCACACTGGGTTGTGGTTGGAACACAGCCTCAGTTTACATTCTTGCCCTCGGATCATTGTCAAGTGGACACCATTTGCCCTCCTCTGGCTGCTTGGGCCGGACAAGGGCTAAGGAACTGAGGTCTTAAATTAAAATAATGAAACCACCCTTTCAGATCTGTCTTGAACATCATCCAACGTTGCTTAAGGAGCCGGCAGCCACCCACTATGTCCAGTCAATTTCTTGCAAAGAAACAGAGTATGGTTTATGAGAAGTCCGCCCAGCTTCTGAAAGAAGAGGCGTTTGCAGTTAGGGACCAGCAGTGGCAGCCCCTTTACAGACAACAGGGGGGCAGTGGGCAGAAGGGGGTGGGTGGGCCTTCCTTTCTCAGGGGAAGAGGTCTGAGTCCCAGTTACACTGCGCAGGCAAGGGGTCCGGGACACCCAGGCCCCCCCTGCACTGCACACACACCAGGGAAGGTAAGCAGATGAGCCCCGTATCCAAAAGCCATCTTCCCACAGTTCAGAGATGCGGGGGGCGGGGAAGATGGTCTCTGTACCCCGGACGCAGAGCCAGCCAGCCTGCACCTGCAACGACAAGAGGCCATCCTGACCCGAGGAGCCCTCTGTGGGCGTCTTGGCTAAAGGAGGGGGCGATGGCAGGAAGCTGAGGTGGATGTGATCCAGGACAGAGCCTGGCGGGAGTGTGGGTGGCCTGGGAGGAGCAGTCCAAGGAGAGCCGAGACAGCGTCGAGAACTTTCCACCCCCTGGAAGCCTACGCACTGGGCCTTGAGAGCATCCAGAGAACGAGCTTTTCCGCTTCACTGCCTTGGATGACGTGACCCTGAACAACACAGCCCGTGACATTCAGTCTGGACGCTCACTGACTGCTGCAAAATGAATTGAGTTCTCAGGCAAAGCCCAGGAATGTGAAAAATGTGAGTGCTGCACGGTGAGCCAGCACTTGAGCTCCAGGGGCTGGTGGAGATTCTTCCCGGGAGCCTGACTTTTCTGTCATCACTCTTGGCCTCGGGCACACGGGGACCTCAGCCTGGGCCTTGGGGCTCTGCAGGTGACAGGGTGACGGCAGTGGCTACCAAGGTGTGGGGTCTACTTTCTGGGCTCTCTTCCTACACCTGTGGTTAACCAAGAGTGTGCCACTTCCTGGGGACCCTCACCCTGTAAATCAGACGACAGTGAAGGGTAATTGAACACTTCCTATTTGCCAGGCACTGCCTACATGCTTTATACACATGATCTCATTTAATCCTATGACCACTCTGGGAGGTAGGTGCTCTCGGTAGTCCCATTCTACAGATGAAGAAACTGAGGCTCCTAGAGGGAAAACACCTTGCCAAGTCATTCTGCTAGGGAGTGGCGGTGGTGCCACAGGACTCCACCCCACCTGTCTGACGCCTCAGCCCATGCTCTCAACCATTGCTTTGTCACACACCTGTCACCGAGCAAGAGTTTGTCAAACTCTCACAGCCCCGTTTGGCTTCCTCTAATCCCCCCTCCACAGTAGCGGGTGGCTGTGGTGGGTACACATGTGAATGCCTCAACCTCCCCACGATGCCTGCTAGATGCACTTGTTAATATGGGTTCCCAAACAAGCCCTTTCTGCTCATTGCAGACTTGCCAGGGCTGGGGTTATATATTGTCGACAAAGCCACTGCCACACAGGGACCGTTGTGACTCTTCAGTCCTTTTCTCAGAAATCAGTGACAACAATCAAAAGCCAAAGGTCACGAACCATGAACTCTAAGCGGTCAAATGCACATGATTAGGCACGGCAGCCGAGATAACCGCAAGTCTGCGAACCTCACTTTTCGCCCTGGTGGCTCACTAGCCGGCCACCTGACCTTGGGCGGTGCAGGTAGCTGTACTTGTGCCCTGGGCTCCTTGCCTGACAAACGAGACTCCTACCCACCTGCCTCGTCTGCACCACATGGAAGCTGGGGGCCCATCAAGGTTGCAGGAAACGCTGTGCGAAAATCCCTGTGATTACACGGGACCCCATTCTGACGCAGGGTGGTGGTGTTCTCGCTCAACACCCCTTTCAAAGGACAGGCACAGGACTGACACAGGCAGCCTAACTCACTGCTGGGTGTTACACGATGACCAACGACGGGTGTCCAAAAGCAGCCCACGATGAACAATTCCAGCTGATACCAGTAGGTTGAGATGGCCTCTGAATTCACAGCAAAAACACACAGGAGAGCAATTCCCAATAACCATCACAATGAGGGAAGTTAAAAAAGAAATCCAGCTGGAATTTCCTAGTTACAGAAGCCATTCAGGTTGCTTCAGACACAGAGATAAATAATTGTGCCTCTACTTCTCAACGATGAATAGACCCAGAGGCAGAATGTGGGTGTGGGTCGCACCCTCCTGGACAGCCCCAAATCTTGCAACATGAACTGTTTTTCCAGTATTTTTAACCATTCTTGACTTTAGGAAAAGTACGATGTATGAAACGGGCCTAATAACTAACAAAAAGGCAGTGGATAATTTATACTCCCTTGGTATAAAGTATCACTCACTCTAAGAAGACATTTTTGGTTAGATGGGTTTGAATCAGTAAACATCTGGAGTTCTCAGCCCACCAACTTCTCTGAGGACGATTCCAGCTTTAACAAGTTCAGAAATAATATAACCTTCACAGCAGAAAAGAAGCAAGTCTGGGTTGGAGAGGCATCCCCATTTCGACCTCCTCTTCCTGAGAGAAGGTCCTCCCTGCAGAGCCGTCTCCTGAGGCACTAACACTGCTTTGCCCGCTCTGCATGCCAGGGCTGGGCGGAGAGCCTCTCTGGCTCATCGCTGACCCCTAGTGCCTGAGAGAAGGGTGGAGGACGGGAGACCGTCACTCAAATTAATCTGGCCACTGGGCTCCAGGGATGGCCCCAGTCAAAGCAGTGGGTCTTTACCATGCGGTGCCTGGTGAATTAATTCCATTTTCCGCAAGCAGCAAAATCCAACCTGTCAGATGAGAACCACTCCTCCCGAGACGGGAAGCTTAACACGCTTCCCCTTCTGTCTCCCAGTGCCCACGAATGAGCACGGGCACGGAAAGTCCGCCCGAGCGCCCGAGGTGGGAAGCATCTGATCTGCCCCAGCCCGGATGACAAAGCTAAAAGTTTCTCACGTTCCTCAACAACATCTCAACCAACAAAATCTACTTCCTAAAACAGAATTCTTTTAAAGGTGTCGTCTTACAAAGTCCCTGTATGTGAGGGTGAACTGCCAGCCGTCACACGCCCAGCAATACGTAACAGGAAGACCAAACAGATTTTGGGGAGGCAGGTCAGGTGTCATCCCAGAGAACCCTGGGCCTCTGACTGAGGGGCAAGACGTCAAGGAGACTCCAAATGTTCTCCGGGTTCGATTCTCACATGTGCTTACAGATGCCAAAGGCCTACATCTTGTGAGGGTCCCTGGCAGGGGTCTGTCTTTTCCAGCTAAAGACAGGACAACTACCTCCAGAGAAGAACAAAGGTGAGCGGTGGGGGGTGGAACAGGTGCACCCGACATCTGCCTGAGGGCGGGGGACGGGGGTGGGGCCGTCCCTGGGAATCCTGCTCAAGTGCAAGGAGGGGTTCTGGTTGCTCCTGAGCATGAGGTTTATAGGAAAGGAAGACAGGACACGGGACCGTGGTGGGATGCAGGAAGGACTTTGCTGAAGTCCTCGGGGAGGCTTTGGACTCTCAGCCCGTGGACATCTGCTCAACCTGAGACGGTGAAATGCACTTCACATGCGTGTGTACAGCTGCCAGAGACACGTCAGCCTCTGAGGGCCGATTCTCTGATTCAATGCAATGTTATTTCCCGGTGATCTGGGTGACACTCTCAGGTCCCATGTCACCTCACCCACAGACGTGCCATGGCATCCGTGACAGGGAGGCCATGGAGACCTCCGTAAGCATACGACCTGTATCATGAGACCTGAGAAGGATGCAGGAGGTGCCAGGGAATGACCCTCAGCACTGGACGGCCCAGGGGGTAGAGCCCTCAACACGGGAGGTGGGTCCCCTGCCCAGGGCCTGGCAGGGCCTCGGCTGTGCCTTCCCGCTTCACCAGGGCCTTCCAGAAACAGGGCTGACACAGGAAGTGAAAGGCTAAGAACTCTGATCATTGGTCTTATTTCTGCTCTTTGTGCCTGAGGGCCTATTAACCAACACTGACTGACGTTTCCTGCCCTAAAAGCGCCAAGGTTCCTCAGGGCATCCAACTCGAGCTTCATGTCAATGTCGACTATTCCTTTGCCACTTTCTGTGTTTGTGCAGAGTGATAGGGGCTCAGGGACAGGACTCTCCGTCCTCCATCCTTAGCAAGGTGGGAACCGATGGACAGGGTGATGGTGCAACTGGGCGGGTTTGGCTGTGAGCAGGTCACTGATGAACCTGCCGCCTCGGCTTCCTCATCTGGCATGGGGAAGGAGGACGACACACGCGCTCGAGCGGCCTCAGGATGGAGGTGACACAGGCACAGAGCCTGCCACTTTCCCTTCCCTGTTCTCAACGAACTGAACTGTGACAAATCCACTCGACCATAAAATGCAAAGAAACGTAAGTATCTCTGGCCTGTCGGGGGCAAGGACACTGCCTGACAAACAGCAAAACGTGAACCAAAGCAAGTGCCTTCCCGATGTGGGCCAGTCACCCTCAGTCCTCTGCTCCGCCCAACCAGCATTCAGGTCGCAGCCCACGTGGACCCAAAGGATGCGTCCCCGGACTTCCATTTCTCCCAACCCTGCAGGCCCATTTCCCCGGGTTCTGGCCCGTCAGGTGGCTTCCATCTGGCTGCAGAGAACATCCTGGGGACCTGACAGGAAGACGTGCAGATGGCCGAGTGGCTGGATGGCGGGATGGAATTACACAGCACCCATCTGTGTAAGTGTTGTTCAGTATATTACGGCCTTGGCATCCACCACGGGACCCAAGCAGGTTACGGCCCGAGCCAAGCTGCTGCCCTTTAGAAGCACTGACTCGGGGTTGGCAGGGCCCGTGGAGATCAGCTAATCCAGCCTCCCACCTGGTGACAAGCGTCTTACCTGGGTCCAGCAGTCACCTCACACCCTCAATCCCCAGCCCCCGTTACTGCGCTCTGACCACACGGCCTCCTCCACCCCTGCAGTGCCCACACAGCCCTTCCGCCCGGACACCCTCCACAGGGCTGGTCCTCCTCTCTGCTGGGTCTCAGCTTAAACGGCACCTCCCTAGAGAAGCCTCCCCGACCTCCCTAAGTGGGTTCCTCCTGACACTCCGCACCCCTCCTCACGCTCCCCCCAATGTACTTCTTTAATTGTGAACTGGTTCAGGACCCATCTCCCCCAGTGGACTGTAGGCTCCTAGACGGCCGGGCCCATATGGATCACACCCTTGACTGTATCACGGCCAATTCATCTGGTGCCTGGCACCCAGCAGATGCTCAAAAACTATTTGCTATCTGGATGAATGCACAATAGTCCTGAAGGAATTCCAAAGAACTCTATTCGAGTGGAGCTTTGCATCTACGGCAACTGAAGTTTCACTCAATAACCAACGGTCCCTGTCTGTGAAAGCCAGGCCTGCCAAATGGGGAAGTGCAGCTGCCAAACACCAGTGAAGGTGGCAGGCCTGGCCTTCTCACCTCCCAGAGGCTTACAGGTTTGTGCACCTGTGATGGGCGCAGGCCTGCTGGGGATCCTTCATCCGTCCAGTTACCTGCTGCTGACCCTCTGGCCTCGCTGACATTTGCATTATTAACTGTGGAGCAGGGAGGACAAGTGTCCCAGACCAGGCTCTCTCTGCTGCCCTGGTGACGACAAGCTCTGGCTGACAGTCTGTGGACCTGCGTTGCAAGGAGGCTAATAAAACGCAATTCTCAAACACTGTGGTGACTGCAGCTGAAACACATCCTCCTCCAACAGCAACATAATCTGTTTTAAAGTCCTGAATTCAAAGGGAAACCAGTGGCTTGAAGACGTCAGATGGTTTATAGGACTATCCCCTTCGGCGTCTGGGACATCTTGATGAAAAGTGTAAAACCCAGACATAGGAAACGGGTGGAAACATCAAGAGAGCCTCTGACACTTTCAAAACGGAACTCAGAGGACCTCAGGAAATGTAAGTGGGCATAGACGTGTGTGTGAAGAGGAGGGTCACGGCAGAAGTGCCAAAGCCAGCTGCCACGCAATGAGAGGTTCTCAGAGGCTGGGGCTCCCGGCTTGGGTACGAGGTGCCTTTGATGCCCCCACAGCCAGACTCACTGCTGAAGTTTCTAATGAGAACACAGTCCCACCCGTGAAGCTAAGTCACTGGAAGAGTTCCGACGGGAAAAGTCCCTCCCGCTACTCAGAGGGGAAAAAAAATGACCTTCTTGGTCTGGAATCTGGGGGCATTTTATGCAGATGCCCTAACAGCAGTTAAGAAGGGGAAGTCAGCTCCCTTTGATTATTCCAACAGCTACTGCTATGAAGAATTGCACAACTCTTGGGGTGGGTTTGGGGACTTCTGTTTTTTTAAAGCCTGTCCTCACGGGAACCACGTTTGCTTTTCTAAGAACATTTCATGAGAACCTCCCTACTCACACAGTTTAAATGCCTCTGCTTGGGTGAGAATGTGGTTGACACCACCAGACCAGCTCGCAGGGCTCTGCGGCCACCAGCACAACAGCCAGGGTACAGGTGGGCCATCCTAGGGCTGCCACCCACCGCCTGGTTCTGAGAAAGGGGTTCGCTGCCCAGCTGAGAACTGGATGGGGCAGCCACCTCGGTTATTTTAAACCCAAGCTGAGTAATGTCAACCTACGGCCTTCAGGTGACAGAAGTTGCACAAGCTCCAGGACTTCTGATTGGGGGACAAACACATTCTCGTTTGCATGTGCGTCTAGTTCCTCGTGTGCAAGACGAGGCAGCAGCCATCACCTGCCCGGGCGTGAGCACCACGGAGGAAGCGTGGGGACACAGACAGTGCTTCCCCCCGGGACATGGCCACTGTGTGCCCCCCTGGCAGTGGGTCCACTCGGTTAGGGGTGAGCAATGATGGAGAGTCAGCTACTACTGGGTGAGAGTAAAGACCACTAGAACTGCTGGTGGGGAAAAACACACACACACACACACACAAAAGAACCATGGGAGAAGGGGAGGGTGGGGAAAAATCCACCTTAGCCCAAACTCTTTGAATGTCCTGATGCCACACAATGGGACGCTTTTAGTGGGGAAGGAAAAATGCGCTGTTTCCGGTGACAGGTCCAAGAACCTTGAGTAGGTGTGAGAAACAAGGATGCTTATAGATTAAAAAAAAAAAAGAAGGTGGAAAGGAAGGAGTCAGGGAAGGGGGAGCGAGCTCTGCGAGCGGCTCCATGGTGACGAGTACGTCCACCTCTCGGCCGCCCACCCACAGCCAGACCCTGCTGACGCACTTGAGAACAAGCTGCTTTCTACCAGCTCAGGAAGGGGAGCAAACCCAGAGAGCTCATTAAATCCCTTCTCAGCGGCTCTCGGCTCTCGTCTGCCTGCAGATAGTGAGCAAGGAGGCTATAAATAGAAGTTATATAACATCCCTTTGTTGATTCCTGTGCTTACCAAAAAAATGCAGCATGACCTTGTTTTTATCTTCGGCTGACTGGCGGAGGGCTTTAATCTGGTTGGGGATCTTCTTAAAGTTTAAACGGCAGGATATCGATTTCCAAGTGAAGGGTACTCGGGGCGTTCGTCCAAGTTCGTGACCCTGGGGGTCCAGTCCTCCTCAGGTAGAAAAAAGGATCCATTCTCCCGCTAGAAACAGCATCTTAAGGAACCTTGTGGTTTCCTCTTAGACATTTTGGGATGAGCCCAGGATTAACACGAACCCCCAAGAACAAGAACCATTAGAATTGGCTCCTTGGGTTTTCTAAAGGAGGTTGCAGGACTTAACAGATATACTTAAAGCCAACACATGGGTTCTAAATACCTCCAGCATAATCAGTGTTTTTTTTTTTTTTTTTTTTTTTTTGGAGCAGGACTTTATTGGGGAACAGTGTGTACTTCCAGGACTTTTTTCCAAGTCAAGTTGCTGTTCTTTCAATCTTAGTTGTGGAGGGTGCCGTTCAGCTTCAAATTGTTGTCCTTTCAGTCTTAGTTGTAGGGGGCGCAGCCCACCATCCCTTGCGGGAGTCGAACCAGCAACCTTGTGGTTGAGAGGATGCACTCCAACCATCTGAGCCATCCGGGAGGCAGCTCAGCTCAAGGTGCCGTGTTCAATCTTAGTTGCAGGGGGCAGAGCCCACCATCCCTTGCGGGACTCGAGGAGATGAACCGGCAACCTTGTGGCTGAGAGCCCACCGGCCCATTTGGGAATCGAACCGGCAGCCTTCGGAGTTAGGAGCACGGAGCTCCAACCGCCTGAGCCACTGGGCCAGCCCTGTCTTTTTCTTTCTTAACAAGCCAAGACAGTAAGAGTCTGTGGGTTGCAAAAGCCTCCTCCTCAGAGATGCCGACGAGACCTAAGCGAGTAGCAGAGGGAGACACACACACAGGCGCCCTAACACCCAGCCCACCCTTGGCAGACCCCGTGCCAGCCCGGGCTTCTGAGCAGAACCTGGTTTTGGTGTCTTCACTTGAAGGTCGCTGCAAACGAGTGTGTGCTTATGGGGTTTGCTGCTGAGCCCCACTGCTCTGCCATCTTGCCTAACCTGTTGATGCCACAAAACTCTTTGAGAAACTGTTACCATGGGAACTTTCCCTCTCCGGCATCTTTCAAGAAACGTTACAGGTGCTGGAGAATTCAATGCCATTGGTCTCAGTAAGCTTTCTTTTTTTTTTTTGCATCTCAGAACATGTGGCTTCAACGGAGAGGACTTTCAAAGCTCTGATGCAAGTGTTTCCAATGCAAACATCTTCTGGGAACAGGGGTTAATCCCACAGGACATTGCGGGGGGAGGGTTGTGCTGTGGTGGCCTGAGAGTACCTGCAGGCCCCAGTCAGCATTCCAATTCTATCCACAGTGGTTTGAATAATCATAGCAACTGAACCAGACCCTCCGGGGTCTGGAACAGCTCAGAGGGTGACCCCAGCAAGAGACACTGTGACTGTCATCTCCACTGTGGGACTTCCTTTCTCATCAGAACAGGTGGGTGGTCAACAACTCAATAATGCATAAATCCATGCGGGACAAGTGTCCATGTCTGCTGCTGAACCCCCGTCCCTGGCCGGTCACTGAAGTGCACTGGCCATCTGTCAACGAAGCCCCAGGATCCTATTCCCCCCACAACTGCCTTCTAAATTCCTGACAGGAAAACCGGCTCTACCTTCTACAGTCTGAAGAGTGCAGATCCCATAGGAGCGAATACATGGCCCGAAGCAGCAGTGTTGCCAGGTAACGAGTGTGGAAATATACTCAGAAAACTGTCTGTGACAATATACAACCTCCGATCTGCAGCTGATAACCGAGGGAGTGTTAAAACACCGTGTTCTCTTAACACCCAGGCTTTGGGTGTGAAAATAAAATTAAACAGGATACTTCCTCTTGTAAACACAAGGCAGGCATACAGAGCACACGCGCACCCACTAATTGGAGATAGTAGAGGAGTTTGCAACAGCCATTTGCAACGCACCCTAGCTTTTACTACCCCCCCCCCACCCGCTCCCAACACAAATTCCAGAAAACTCAGAGAAATATAACAGAGCAGGAGCCTTTCTTATTCAGGGACAAGTTCACCTCTGACCAGAGAAAGCTCCTCGTAGGAAGGTCATTGGTGGAAGTGAAAGAAAAACTCATCCATTATATAAACAACGGGCTTCCACTGTGTAGTTGGTACGTCTACTTGTAAAATGCCCTGGATCACTCAGCAGGTCCAGGAACCAGCGCTTCGTCCCCCCACCCAGCAACAAGACAGACAGTGCCCGCCAGCACGCCCAGGGCCACAGTGGAGATGGCCCTGACCAGCCCCGACCCTGCCCACGCAGAAAGGCTGTCCTGCGTGGCAGAAAGCTGGGAGATTCTGGAGGGAGACAGACCCAGGTTCAAATGTGAGCTCTGCAAACCGGGTGACTGGGTCTTCTGAGACTCAGTTTTCTCATCTGTAATCGGGGCTACCCCATCTAGCTGAGATAAAAGACATCACAGCATCGTGCCTACCCTCGAAAGGGCATGTTATCAAGGCAAGAAGTCCCCTCTTTTTCCTTCTCCAAACATGACTATTCTTCAACCCAAGATGCAGATGTGGGGAGAATCCAGTGCACTGCGCTCCAAGAAGGATGTATGTTCCTGTAGATGCAAGCACGAGACAAAACCGTTGGTAATGTGACTAAACATGAGCGCCCTAATTCAGCGAACTGCCCTCTGTCTCCAGAGAGGAAGTTGTCCCAGGGAGTTTCCTTCTCACTCATTCCACAGACCTGGGGGCCTGTTTCACTGGAAGTCAAACAGCATGTATGGCATGTACCATTTTTATTCGGCAAATGAGATGCCCAGCCTCTAAGGAGAAGTCTTTCACGGCTTCCTCCTCTGTCATTCACAGGCCGAACCTACAACCAAAGCAAAGACCAGCCACACAAGTGGTGGTGGGACGTGCCCAGAAGGCCGAGCACCCTCCATGAGGTGCCCGCCAACAGAAAGAACCACCAAAAACAAAGCCAAGAACTCTAATTTGCCCAACAAATAGAAGCAAGGTCCTGCAGGGGTAGGCGGCCCATTGCCTCAGTCCCCGGGGAGGGGCTGTGGGCCGTGTCTGTGCCAGAGAAACTGGTGGAGCCTTTCCATCCAGGAAGGCAGCTCTACAGAGAGGCTGGAACTCAGGCTGTAGCAGGAAACAAACCCGGACGCAACGACTGCTAGCTCTGTGACCCTGAGAAGTAACCTGACGTCTCGAACCCCCTATTTCCCTCTGAGCCAAAGGGGTCCTGGCAGTATCTGCCCACACCATAGGATCACCAGGAAGAGTAAGAGAGATCAAGCAGAGGGAGCACCGAGCCCAGCGCCTGGCCCACGGGCACACAGGCTCTGGTACTATCACTACTGTCCCTGGGTACCAGCAAGGAGAACAGACGACGGAAAAGACCCACTGAGCATCCAGGACGTTTCTCCAAATCGACGGTAGGTATTTCCCCTGGGTTTACACAAACTTCCTACACGTAAAGAAGGTGTCCCTTTTAACTTGTAACAACCATTGACAACACATTTTCACATTTCACATTGTCATGTTTATGTTCAGAAAAGGATTGAGAAGTCTAAAGGAACAGGGTGGCCACAGAGGGTCGGGACTTCAGTTCAGCTGGTGGACACTTACTGACCACCCACCACGTCCAGGTGCTGGGGAGGGAGAGAGGCCTGACCCTGGGAGGAAGTACTGGAGGGCAGAAGAAGACGTGCCACCAAAAAGTCACCCTGAGACACTGCTGTGTGCTGTGCTCCGTGTTGAGTGGGGCGCTTTCCACGTATTACCTTATTTAGTTCCCAGAATAACCGTCCAGAGTAGGACTCTCCACATGGATTCATACATGCTGGTTGAGTTCCCTTCCTCTAACACATGCAGCGACTTCTCTAGGAACTCGGGGTGAACACCGACTTGGTCTCTGTCCCTTGGGATCTGACGATGACCCTCCACTTAAAGTGTGGTGACTGCTACAGAGACAAAGACCTCCACCTCTGCCCCGGGACCAAGAGCAAGCTTCCAGAGCAGGAGGCATTTCAAACAGCGCCTGGGCAGCATGCTGGGCAAAGGGACAAAGGGCACGTGCCACACGGAGCAGCGGCATCGGAGACTGTGACTGGCAAACGAGTGGGTGGAGCTGTGGACGACGAGCGTGGGGGGCGTGCGTGTGGAAGCTCAGGCGGGGCCAGGTCACGCAGGGCACCAGGGCGGCATGGATTCGGTCCTCTGTAGCAGTTTGTTAGGACAGGGACTAACATGAGGTGGTGACCCTGCAGACAGCGCTGTGGAAGGGAAATGCCCGGAGGCGGGGCTGTGCAGCGGGATAGGCTCTGTCAGCCAGCCAGGTGGAAGGCACCCGGGCTCGGAACCCTGACGACCCCACAGTGGCAGGTGGTGCCAATCCCAGCTCCTCCACAGCCGGTGGGGCCACTTTGGGCGTGTCATGTAACCTCCAGGTGCCAGCCGTCTGGCTCACTATAAATCCTAACTGAATGCAGACTGTATGACCACTGGAGTGTAGAGTGGGCTCAGAATGAGTTCCTGATGAAAAGCAAGAGGGAGGAAGCCAACGACATCCGTTTCCAGCTTGGGTGCCTGAGGAGTGGCAGTGGTAAGTCCACGGATCAAGATATGGAATAAAGAAGGCAGGTGTGGTGGAGGAGGGGAGCTGACAGGTGTGCCTGGGGTCACACTAACTGAGCGCTAACACAGGTGGGGAGTCACGGGGATTTGCACAGAAGTCTGGAATCCGCAGAGAGGTGGAGCCATGAGCCTGCCTCTGGGAGCTGTTGCCATAAATGGTAGCTGGATGTGACAGGAGTGGATGAGATCCCCCAGGGAGTTTGGAGGAAAAGATGACAAACAGGCCGGAGACCAGGCTTCAATACTTCAGATATTTTAGGCTTAAGTGTAAACGCTGCCCGGAAGACCCTGGGTTTGCCACTAGGAAAACCTCTGCAGGGGGCCATGAGGAAATGACTCACTCAAAACGTGCCCCGGGCAGGAGGGGCAAAGACGCCTGACAGATGAAAACTGCAATCTCGGGGGTCCGGACGCTCGGGCCACACACACATACCTGTGTTGAAAGGTGGTGAAAGGAGCGATGGGATACCCCCCAGGAGAGGCACTGAAGGAAAGGGGAGACTGCCTCCCAAACGGAAAGAAAAGGCGGAGCCCTCTCCTCCCCTGAATTCCCCTTTATTAGCTGAGCAAGTGACCCAAATACCTCGGGACTCAGGATCTTCGTCACCCGGTGAATATTTACCTAGAGCCTATCATTGCCACACCAGGGGGTGAACAGCACAGAAAGGTGGCAAGTCACGCTTCTCTTCCTCAAGCAGGTTCATATCTGAACTTCAAAGATTCAACGCGCTCAGGGGCTGGCAAAGGTTTTCTGCAAAGGGTCAAATGGTAAATATTTTAGGCTTTGTGGTCTATTCAGTCTCAGCTACAGCTACTCAAGTGCCCTTGTAGCATGAGAGCAGACATGACCAGGCCAAAGGAGTAAGTGTGGCTGTGTCCCAATAAAACTTTATTTACAAAAGCAGTCAGCCAGCTGGACTGGAAATGCCAGCCACAATGTGCCAAGCCCTGGACTGCCATGTCACACGCGGCAGGAAAGACTCTGTTGTCAGCCGGAAGGTCCATACCCAGAGTCATTATGGAAAACTGGGGAGACAGAGACCTGCTAGACCAGAAGGAAGAGAAAGAGGGAAAATCACGCCTTGTGGATGTAACAGGATACAGTGAGATGACGGCTCAACTTACTGCTCTTTTCAAGTCTTCTCTGACCTCTTTTTCTGCTGTTTAGTCAAACTTTGGAGACATCTCTTTTCAGAAACGAATTCCTGTACATGGGTTTTACAGGAAGGAAGGAAGATGTGTCCCAACCATGCAGCCCTCTGTAAGACGGAAGGACAGACACACATACTGTCTACTTTTGCCTAGACTGTGGGCTTGGCTGCTCAGGAAAGAAGAAAAATAAGGCAGGCTCTCCAACTCCTCTACAAGCACAAGCAGGGTACGCCCACCCGTCCCCTCAGGCCACCTCAGCAGGACTGTGCATCTTGTAACCCCAGTGACAAGGGGCCACGTGAACGTGGACAATCCCTGCACCGATTTCTTACCCTGAAGTGCCAAACTGAGCCAACAGTCCCTTGGAGGGTGGCAGTAAGGACCTGGGTGGAGAGGTGGGATATGTCATTGTCCCTTTCAGGAGAAGTCATTCAGGTCTCCTATTCCCAAGAAAGGTAACCACGTTTGAATTTTGAGTTTCCACCTTAAAATACAGATTTAGACCAGTAATCCTAAAAGACCCTTGTCCAATGACACGCCACTTTCCTGGGAATGAAAAGGAAGGATAAGGTGCATTGGTCCTAGGAATTATTTGGACCAAAAGGGAAGGAAAGACAAAGGCCCGGGTCAGGGAGCCTTAAGGACTTAAAGCCACAGAGTGACCGGCTGGTGGCCCTCGTTCGGCTCCGCCCACAACCCCTTCAGCACCAAAGCCAGGTCGTCTCCCAGCCTGTGGGCCTCGGGCATCTCTTCACACAGACATGGGTGGGGTGCGTGTGAAAACAACACAAAACAGACCCCCGGGCTCACTACACGAAAGCAAAAGACCAGAACTCAGATTTCGGACAGAAAACAAATAAAATGAAACCCTCTTTTAGATAATAAAAGTTTTCTTCATAAAAATCACCACCACATTTGAAGCTCTTTCTGTGACCCCGAGACCACATGAGGCACTTTCTGTGGGCCACACTCTCTGACCATCCCAGGAGCCCTGGCAGGTGGGCACCTCCAGTCAGGAGCCAGGCTGGGAGTTCAAGGACCGTGCCCCGAGGGGTATGGCAGGGCTGCACAGGGCGCCCTCACGCCACAATCTCCGCTTCCGCAGTCTGTCTGCTGGCCTGTGCCCTCCAGTTCATGTTACTGTTTAACGCACTTGACAACTGCAGAAGGGAGGGCCTTGGCTTTTCTAACCCTCGTTTTACAGATGAGAAAACTGAGTGTCAAAGTGTCGCGAGGAAGTCCAAGGTCATCCGGCTGGCAGGGGGCAGAGCTGGCATTCTGAGTAGGTGTTTCCACTCTGGAGGCCAAGCTCCTTCCCAGGCCCCAGGCCTCCCTCCCAGGGGTCTCCCCAGAAATGCGTGACCTTGCGCCACTGAGTCACCGACTCTCAAAGGGCGGCCCACAGGCAGAGTCTACACTCCTCCTTGAACCCAGGGGGGCGGCTTCACTGTTCAGACCCCTCTGGCTTCCCCTGAAGGGCACAGTCTCCAGGGAGCCTGCTGGGGCCAGGCCATCTGCCTCCCTCTATTTTCATGCCCACGGCTCCTACAGCTCCCAAGCTGGAGAAAGCGCCTTCTGACTCCACTGCTGGCTGAATACACTCCCACATGGACAAAACCTGAGGTCAGAAATCACGGCTTAGAAGTGACTCACTCCTGACTGCCCTGCCAGAAATGACACCCTTTTACATAACTTGCTCACACACCAACCTTTTCCACCTCCGCAGGGTAACTGCCCTGTCAAGTGAAGGCTGCTCTTCCTCACAAGCTGGCCCTGGAAAAACCAAAGCGCTCTTTCCACCCTCACCCGCTGCTACTGGGGTCAGAGGGAGCCCGGCCGCATGCTCTTCCCACCCTCACCCTGGCGGTGACTTCTGGAAGGGGTGGGAGAGTTCCTATCTAATGTTGGCCCTTCGGCTGACTCTGCAAGCCAGTTTCCTGACAGAGTACTTGCAACTCCAGCTGTGTACGTGCAGAAATGAAAGCTTTTGGGGTGTGTGTGTAGGCTAGACTTGGCATAGGAATACCCGTGGGCAGCCATTCAACATGCAAAACTCACTGTGCTTCTGCAACGGGAAGCAATTAGTCCCCCCAATTTTTTTTTTTTTGTATCTAGTCTGCTTAATTCACTGTGGGGTTCTCTTATGTGGTCACCCCAGCACATATACTCCCAAACATCTGTATTTGTTTAAAAAAAAAAACAAACCAAAAAAACTCCAAATACTTGTATGTTCCAGATGTACTTGACTCCTCCTCTTCCCCAGGTGAGCACAGCTCTGTTCTCCCGAAAGGAAGAGGAAGCGAGGGACCTTCCCCCGGGTGCCGGTGGGAACATCGCAGGAGGAAGGAACACAGAAATTGGCAAGGACTCGTAGGACGGATATGCGAGTGCCGTGAGGCTTACTGAGCTCTGCGTGTGCCAAGAATTAATTCATAAGCAAATGCTTATTTTATAGTTTCCCACTTGCCACAAAACAAGCAGAAAGGAAAGATTTCTTCTGGGGCTGGCAGGAAGGGGGTGGCACCGGAGTGGGGAGAAAGACAGCAGGAGTCACTCTTAAAGAGAAGTCTGATCCCATAGCTCAATGGTGTCACCCATTCCTGGGAAACCCCGGGGCAGTGGGACCATCTCCCTGTTCCCAGAAGCAGAGGGTCACCGTCAAGTCTGAGCTGCTCTGAGGTCGGAGGAGTTTTAGAGGCAATATCCATCCTCAAATGTCACTGTCGTCGGAGGAGTTTTAGAGGCAATATCCATCCTCAAATGTCACTGTCGTCAGAGAAGCCAGGGCAGAGACCGAAGACGCTGCAAGACTTGGGGCCACCGTCCCAGGAGTCCACTGTGCCAGGCCAGGAAGTAGTCTACGTTTGGCTTTCAGGCACTTCAGGGCTTCAGGAGATGATGTGACAGAGTCCAAGTTTTCTGAATACGGGAGCAAACACCATGGGAAGGTGCTGGCAAGACTGTACGTCTTATTTCTGGATTCCCATACACTGAACCCTCTCAGGTCTGGGCACTGAAGTTCAGAATTTCTGAAGGGCAATGGTTTCCAGTGACCTCATCCTCGAGGACAGGGTTGAATTTTCACCCGCCATCCAAAGGGGAAGGACATGAATTGACACTTCCGCAAAGATGGGCTTAAACCTCCAGGGAAAACCAAGCCCCTTCACTGCAGAAACAATGGTGTCTCCCTTTTTTGCAGCTGTAGCACCCAACGTGGGGGCTTGACTGACCCATGGTAGGTGCTCAATCAACTACAATGGTGATATGGGGGAGCCAGTCCCCAAAGGTGGCCCCCACAATTCCCTCTCTCTCACAACAAAAGGTAGAGCTTTTCTCCCCTCCCTCTGAAGCCAGGCTGGCCTCGTGACTGGCTTTGACCAACGGAATGTGGCAGAAGTGTCGTGCGAGGAATTCCAAGCCCAGGACTTAAAAGGATCGGGAGAGTCTACTTCCTGCTTCTTGAAACACTACTTCTTAGATTCCAGCCACCATGCTTGAAGAAGCCCAAAGCACAGGGACAGGCCACGTGGGGGAGAACCAAGGTGCCAGCCCCAGCTCAGCTCTCAGCTGAGGGCCAGCTCCTCGAGTCAGAGCCATACATTCCAGCCCAACCCAGCCCGAGGATGGGAGCCTCAGCCAAGATCAGTGGAGCAGAAGAACCGCACAGCTGAGCCCACACCACAGAACCATGACAGGTGTCAGAAGAGCCATTTCGTTAAGCCGTAAGTCCTGAGACGGTTAGTTCCTCAGCGATAAGACAACTGAAATGGGGCGAGGGAGGAGGGGCCAAGAGGCACAGGGTTTTTCTCCTGGGCTCTGTGTCACTCTGGAGGCCTCAGTACGTCATCACCCTCCCTGAGCTCTGTTTCCTCGTCGCTGTGACAGGGATACCTGTGCCCTGCACACCTCACAGCACAACGGGGACACGCAGATGACAGAGCCTGAGCGAAAGGACTTTGTACACAGTCGTCCAAGATACTTGTCTTCTCTACTGAGCTCAGCAGCCGGGAACCCACTTACCCCTGTCTTTGGAGATGACAGGAGTTACTGTGTAAGGAGGAGAAAGCCATCTTCCTTTACAGGGTACCAGCCGCGTTCCTCAGATCTTTACCATCATTCTGAAGAAAGAAGCCATGACAGGCAACAGGCAAGGAGAAGTTTGGGGAGCCAAATAGCCTCGGGTCAAATCTTGACTTTGCTACTTATTGGTTGTGTGATTTGGGGTAAGTTCCTGAACTAGGGGGCGTTTTAGTTCCCACATCCATGGAAAGGGCTGAGCACACAGCACGGACCTCATAGGGAGGTTGTGGGGATTCAGGGAGATGATGCCTGGAAAGCACTTAAGTGTATTTCCTGGCCCAGGAAGCACTTTGTAAATGTTGGTTGTTATCATCATTATGGTTTTTACTTTAAGTTTTAAAGGATCACACAGTAAAACTGACTTTTTTGGGGTACAGTTCTACAAATTGTCACATATGTATAGATTTGTGTGGCCACCAGCAAAAGGACGACACACGACAGTGTCATCGCCCCAAAACGCCTTTGTGCTATTCCTTTAGCATCCAATTCTCCCCTCACCTCTACCTGACAAACACTGACCTCCCTCTCTGCAGTCTTTTCCTTTCGAGCGTGTCATGAAAATAGAGCCATACAGTGTGTCACCTTTTGAGACTGGCTTCTTTCACTCCGCATCCTGCCTTTGAGATGTGCCCAGACCACGGCATGTATCAAGACTCATCCCGTTTTATTGCTGAGTGGTGTTCTGCTGTGTGGATGGACCATCATTTGTTCAATCACCGGATTTTAAAAAATGATTTCCACAGACCAGGGAAGACTTCAGAAATGGAACCAGCCAGCCATCGCTACTGGGTTCTAAGAATTCCCGGGAAAACATCTAATAATTGCCACTAAGTCCTGACTCAAAGTTGCAAGGCCCCAGGAGTCCGCACGTAGGTCTCACACTCGCTAGACACAGGAACAGAAACCCAGGGCTAACTTCCCTCATCCCACACAAAATGGGGCTGGAAGGCAGGTCTCATTCCCCCATCGTTCTCTGTGAGAAACAAGTGCCAAACTCGGGGGGCCGGTGCTGCCGGGGAATCCCGCCTGACCACAGAGCAATTTCCCTTCCTAAGACTGGAGCACATCCTCACTCTGAACAGGAAGTGATAACAGGCGGTGAGTTCCCGCTGGAACCCACCCCACCTTTACTGGATTACAGCATGTCGGCAATCATTAATGGCCACAACTGCAGTTCTAACCCAACTCTAACTTCTCAGCTGGTCACGGACTACTTTGAACTGGCTTCTCTCAAGTAACATGAA
Source organism: Rhinolophus ferrumequinum (assembly GCF_004115265.2). NCBI lineage: Eukaryota > Metazoa > Chordata > Mammalia > Chiroptera > Rhinolophidae > Rhinolophus > Rhinolophus ferrumequinum. The sequence continues at coordinate 4,751,507 of NC_046300.1, read as the reverse complement.
ACTTTGAATCACTCCCCCCGGGGCGTCAGGTTCTGCGTCCTTAACTGGCCTCAGACGCCCCAAGTTCCACATCATTTTCTCCAGAAAGAGAAGTTCAGGGCCAAGGGGATCTCATGCACCAACTTGAGGCTAGCATAGTTTCCTGGAACCACAGGGCTCTAATGAGGTGGTAGCTTAGGGTTAGATTCTCCCCTCCAATCCTGGGGATCACAGAAGGGGCGGAGGGGAGAGGGAGGCTCGGAGGGAGGGAGGGAGGGAGCGTGCTCGCCCTCAGTGCCGTGTCCTCTGTCCTGGCAGGGCACGCAGGCCACCACACCCAGATCCACCCACTCGCGAGCTCACTGCCTCCCTCGGGACAAAGCAGCTCGCCTCCCGGACAGCCTGAACGACTGGAGCTCAACCATGGCATTTCATCTGGAGCCTGATCACATGAATAAGAAATGTGTGAAAACATGAAACTAATATTCATAATTACTTTACAAGATAAAGAACTTGAAGGAAAAACAGATTCTGTGTGCCTTGCCATCCCCATCAGGGTACGCTGTGAAAAACACGGCAGCTCGCCAGCCAGCCAGCCTCAGCCTCAGCCCCGAGCCTGCTCCACGCTTCATTACTCCTTAATTAACAGTGTCTTCAGACGCCCAGTCATCCAGACTCTTCACAGCCCTGACAGCCAACTGGGACCTCCAACCTCAGCTCCCGCAGCCAATCAGGTGCCACCCCCAACATTCACTAGCTATCAAGGATCGAGGCACCAGCCTGGAGCAGGGGGTGTTGCAGCAGTCTCCACTCATGAGATCCTGTGCCTCACCCCTGTACCCCACTGGGTTCAGGATCTCTTTCTCTTCCCATTTTTTTTTCACTGAGGTATAGCTTAGGTGCAGTAAAGCACACCTATTTTAACTGCATGGCTCACTGAGTTTGAAACACACACACACACACACGCAACCACCACCTAGACCATCTACTGCGCCCCCAAAGGCTCCCCTCTGTGTCCCTGCTAGCAGGCATCCTCTCCCAGCGACGACCAGCTTGGTCACAGATTCATTTTGAGTTCAGGCTTTCAGGAGCTCGGCCCTGAATGAGTGCTAATTAGTTTCCTCATTGTCGGACTGCCTCCTTCTGGGCACTGCATTCCTCAGTTTATCTGCCCTACATGCCAGATTTAGAGTCCGTAAGTAACAGCTCCAAGGTCCCTTGGAGGGCTGGCCTGCTGCTGTGCAAAGCCCGGCCCCGTCCACCCTCCCCGACTCGCTGTTCCCGTCTCACAAGCACACCTGCCGTGGGCCTCGTCCCCCACGGCCCAGCCACGTGCCCAGCCCACCATTCACACCCATGGCTCTCCTTCACAGCCCACCTCACCCAAAGCCTGTCAGCAGCTCCTCGCACAAGCATCCTTACTGAGGGTCCGCGAGCGACAGCCCCTGCCTCTGGGAAGGCCCCACACATGCATCTCGAGACCCCGCTTCCTGTGTGCGTGCAAAGGCACCCTGCACCCTCGCTAGATTTTCAATCTTTAAGTTTCTGGGATTTCTCAAATTAGCAAAGCTTTAAGAAAAATAGGGGCAGGAAGGGAATGACTTAGGGTTTCCAACTTCTTATTTGGCCAATTGAGGAAAAAACAAACCAGAACTGTCACCCACTATCAACACCATTTCATAAAAGATATTGGAGCTAAAAAAAAAATAAAATAAAAAATGGAGAGACTACAATCTCCGAATAAAATGGTCACAGTCCTTCAAACGGATTATCTGGTAGAGGAAAAACTCGCCACACTGCCCTCATTTTTCACCTCTGGCCATGCCTGGAGAAGCTTCTCACGGACTGGCTGGCTCCAGCACCTGGAAACCACTGCACTGCACTTCCCCAGTCGAGAACCACGTAGCGAGGAAGCACTCAATAAATGCTGAGGTCACTGATGTAGTTACTGGAATCACGTGGTTCAGAGACAAGGAGGGTCGCAGCCCGGCTTCCATCTCCGCACAGGCACTGGACACCACGGACAGAGCAGTGAGGGGACGACAGGCCTGCAGGACCCACCCCGACTTGCATCAGCCTCACGTGTGACAAATTCAAACGCCAGTCCCAACGCACTACAACGCAGGAGCCCATGTGACGACCCAGACATGCAGTGGCCCCTGCCATGGGCGCGAGTCTCGACTTCGTGCTTGCGTAACGATGGACTCGACAGGTATGTGTCGAGGTGACCGGGCACTGAGGGTGAGGAGACGGGGCCACCAGACACGCAGACAGGTGTGCCGATCGTGCAAGGGGTAGGGCGCCTGGCTGGAAGAGCGAGTGGGCGCTGAAATCAACCTGTGCTCCCCTTGCCCAGCCGGGGGCCCTGGCCTGGGGCGCACCTGCCCACAGCGAGAAACACCCTTTCCTAATTGGCACAAAGAACCAAAGCTTCATTAGTCCGGACTCTGGATTTAAATTCAAAACCAAGAACATGATGTCAAGTCAAATATATACATAAGGGTGAATTGCAATGTATGTAAGTGATGTCGAGAAAGCTGTTATCAAAATATATACACAGCTACGTAAACCCTTATTCAGAGAGCCTAGGAAGACGAATGCATGAAGAAGGGAGTATTAAAAATATTTAAAGGAATCATTTTAATTGCCATTTCTACATGAAAATTACGTATATGTTATGGAAATTCATTAAAATTGCTTCTTTAAGGACCAAGTATTATTCTAGTATTTATTGTTTCAAAGTATATACTATGCCCAGCTAACAAAAAATCACGTACTTATCTTTGACTAGCCTAGCCTGGCTTTTCTGTATTAGCTCACATTGCTTTGGTTTTCTTGAACTGTTCAGACAAAAGACAGAGAAATTTATGGTAATAGCTGCAGTGTCTAATGATATAAAAATGAAATCTGAACAGCACACACAGTGGAAACTCCTTTCTGGTCATCTTGTGGTGGGACTGTCCATGACTGTGCATAAAAACCGTAAATATACTTCATCAATCATTCACTGAATAAACTTTGATGGAGTACCTACTATGCCCCAGGTCCCGGGCCAATTTTCTTTGCCCATCCTCCGCATTTCATCTATTTGCAATTGTGACCCATGTTTTGGAACCAAGTCTGAACTAGGACTTGACTGACCACAGCAAGGGCTCGACAGAATTCACTTTTCAGAACAACAGAATCTGATGCTGTAAGAACGAGCTGTTACTCATACAAGAGTCTCGGCACCACCTGGGCACCGGCAGCCACACCCCCTTCCTACCTGTATGGTGGTGTTGCCCCCTTCCAGAAGGGCGATGGCCAGCAGAATGCTCTCGTGGAACACTCGGTCACTGGACGCGTTCATTATGAGGTCGATGACGAGATTGGAGGCCCCCTCCTTGTCAAGGTGGCACTGCACCTCAGCCAGGCTCATCTCCCCCCTGCTCATGGCGCTGGACCCGGAACCGGCCCCTGGGAAGATGGAATATTGTTCTTATGAACCACAACCACAGCAGCTGACATTTACTGCTATCACTGTGTACCGACACTTTAGGAACGAATGCTTTGAGGGCATTGTTTCTCTTAACTTTCTCAACTACTCCACGTGGAAGGTACTGATTATGAGCACAAACATGAAGTCACTCGTCCGAAAAGTCCCACTGTGTCAGTAGCAGAGATGTTATTTGAATGCAGGCTGATGAGATGAAGAACAGTACTTTTCCAGCGTGCAACCACAAGCATCAAGCCAAGACTGTCCCTTACGTTACAATACAGTGACTTGGGGCAGAGTCGTTAAGAACTGCTTTAAGAGAGGAGCCAAACTTAAACACTTCTCTGAACACTCCTAAGAAAACACAGGCTGTAAGGATCACGTCAGCTCTCTTTCAAACAAATCCATCCTAGCCCCAAACTCACCCTTCCACATCACGTAGCTGTTCATTTGTTCATTCATTCATCCATTCATTCATTCAATAAATATTTGAGTGCTGGGCGTAGAGCCACAGCCATGGTGGGGGGTGGGGAGTGAGCAGAACAGACGGAGCTCCATCCTCAGTGACCTTCAGATGACGTGAGTAGCCTTAAGAGGAGGAGGCTCTGCCCCTCAGAGCATGGATGGACTGTGTGTGTGGACAGTGCCTGTTTGAGAACTTGCATTGTTACTGGCAAGAACTGAACCCACAACGTACATGGGAAAATGGGCCCATCAACTTCCGAAAATGGAAAACCACCTCTGTCCTTCCCTGCAGAGATCAGCTCGAATGCCACCTCCTTCCTGCAGCGTCGTGACTGTCTGATCCATTAGGTGTGCAGTGCAAGATGGGATGCACATCTTTCTGCAGTTTCTTAAAGCAGAATCTGCCTCTGATGCATTTCTAACTGTCCTCCCCCACCCCCCACCATGATGCTTCTCCAGGGCCACACATATTTGTTGAATGACCTCACTACAGAAAGCAAAGAGGAATCCGTCTGAGATGTTGTGTGAACAAATTGTGCTTTAGAATCACTTTGGAACTTTTGGAGGAAAAGCTGAGGTCCTGTTCTGGGGACGGCTTGAGAACTGCAGCTTCGCACGCTCCGTGAACTGAGCCGACACGCTTCAAGTTTTCATCTGGTGAGAAACCCAAGATCCCTCCCCAGAAGCTGCTGGGATCAATCTATTCAGCACCTAGTATTTCTGTGCTGCCTACAGAGCCTAGCAAACATCACTGTAAGACAAGAAATCAGGCGACTCAAATTTGTGTTTCGAGTACTGCGCTCCCCACCCCCTTAAAACCAAAACTAACACCCACAGTTGAGTCCGGCATCTCTGCTATTTCTACCTATAATTGTGCTTACGATGTTTTGGAACCCTTTAAGGATTTGCTTCTAAGATTTCCATATAGGGACTTTTTTTGGACAAAGCCCCATGAGAGTTTGGGGAAGCCCCGACATTGGAATGAGATAACACTGGGTTCAAATTGTAGACCCCTCATGAACAAGATTCATTTCCTGTTAAACTGGGGTAATGACAGTAGCTACCACATCAAGGGTACCGTGAAGGAGAAAATGAGACAAGGCATGCAAAAGGCTTAGGAGAGACCTTGGTCCTTGATAAATATACAAGACCTGGTAGCTTCACCGTCCTCACTGCCAACATCATGGTCACCTGATGGGACAACGTGAGTCTCAAAGACCACAAGAAGACATGTAATAAAGCCAAGTTCCTTGAGTCATTCAGAAGTCACCCAGAGGGCACTGCATGGGAAAGAGGGGCAGCAGGTTTAGCCAATATCTAACTGCAGAGACATGTTTTGAGACAGTCCAATGTTTTGATGGCAGACCAATGACAAAACAGGTTGCTCAAAAATACACTTGCGCCACAAATGCCATCTGTTCAAGTTTCGACGTGCTGAGCAGACAGACACACGCAGCTCTCCTGGGGGCACACCAGTTCACACGTGCAGCTGGTTAGCACACCACACAGCCTACCTCCTCCCCCAGGCTTGCTGGGTCCTCCTGGAGACAGCGGGCCATTGCCAAAGCTGGTGAGGCTCTCTCTTCTTCCTGAAGGTCTGATGTTTCCATAGTAACGGTTGACCAAAATTTGCCTGAGCGCCTCACCCTTAATTCAAACAGGATATTGAAATCAGGTTCTGAATTTAATGCATAACTGAGCGACTAATATTCAAAAAGCACAGGGGTACTTAGTTATAATTGGCTCAGTTTCACTCAGTGAAAAAAACAAATTATTAACAAAAGCATCTGGAAACTCTAAAGTTAACTTCTTTAATATTTTCTCAGAAAACTGGATCATAAAAAAAAAGGCAGCAATCTAGTATATTAAATATTTGAAGCACTCTCTCACACAGTGATAAAGGTAGAACGTTAATTTTGAAGGGCAACTAACAATAACAAAAACAAACAAAAAAGTACCTTTGGGGTAAGCCAATAAAAATTGGGTAAATTGAAAATTTTACAGGTCACCTTCCACAGAGCAATATAAAAATGTTACTGAAGCACAGGGCTGAGTCCCAAGATCCTATGAAAATATTAAGATATCTGAATAAGAGAGTATGATGAAATAAGTTGAACGTAAGCCTTTCTTATAGAAATAGTGGGCCAAGAGAAGAAAAATTATGCTATAGAAAATAAATTAGTGGCCGATATCAGATATGTCAATCAGAAAATAAGCATCATGGAAGAAATAACACTTGAAACAATTTGCTTTGAAACAATAGGGGAGGTGGGGAATAAGAAAGGGTGTAAATGAAACAAGAGGGGGCACGAGCTTATAGTTTCGAAGCTGAGTTACAAATGAGGGTTCTCAAAACTCTTCTGACATCTTTTGTGGAGATTTGAGCATTTCCATAATAAAAAGTTTAAAAAATATAGATAGCAAAGGAATTCTGGACAGGGGCTGTATCACTCTTTCCCACATCTCCAACTGAAAAACATAAAACTTTGTTCTCTAATCCCGGGCACGGGCAAAGCAGCACAAAGCAGCAGGATATCTCCAGCTCTATTTCACTTGCAGTTATGCTGCGGGACTCCAGACCAGCTCCCAATCTGGAAGTTTCTACAAGCCAAAGGCTGTATGGATTTCCCCGACTCCTTCCCAGGGACAAAGCCATAAGGCGTGGCGTTGCTCTGGTACATCATGGAGAGAGGCAAGTGAGAAACGTCTAGCAGAGAGAAGTATCAAAATCTTGCAGGTCTCTAAAACGGAGGCTCGGGAGTCCTTCGAAGAGACCTGCAACTGTAACGTGAGTCAGAAGAATTTAAGGTGATTCCTTAATAAGCTCTGAGAATAGGTCTGGGGACTTCAAGCAAAGTGTGTGCGCAACAAGATGGGAGGGAGCGGGGCCCTGCGGGTGGTGGGGAGGCCAAGGGCCCCTGTAAGGTGCCAGGGCCACTGCCCGATCTTCTCCTGTTTTAATCCATGCTGCTGGGCAAAGACTCCGGGGACAAACTGGGATGGGGTACAAAAGAGAAGGAAGGGGGGGCTGATTTTTAAACGAAAGTTCAGGGAATTAAAAAAGAAAAATCTCCCTTTTCCTCTCTTCATTCCACCCACAACTATGTCTCTTATTGTAGTTCTGCAAAGGAGGGAGTTTCTATTGGCTCAGGAAACTCATTTCTGACCTCAACCAACTGCAGATTCGAAGTTCTGAGAGTGCTTCCAACGGGGAAGCGATTTGTGGTGTTTTCAAGTACTTTTTGAATAAACTGCCTTTGGTACAATATTCCTTCATGGCTTAGAAAACCACATTTTAGTAAAATGAGCAAGTTTTTCTGCTGCTCAAGTAATCAGTACCTTTACAAACCCATCAGCACTGCCCCAAGCTGTCACCAAGAGCATGGTGATTTGAAAGGATGACTTCACAAGAGAAACACTTCAAAGGAATTTTCAAGAAAGCCCACTAAGAAAGAAAAAGGGGAAAGAAAAGGTCACCCCCATGTTGACCTTGAAAGTAATAGATTAAATGCGATTTCCCCTTTTCAACTAGTGATGCCGGCAGCTGATGGTCTTTCAATAAGATGCAGACTTGGAGCCCCCAAGAGGGAGGGTTGGCAGCAAACCATCCTCATGCTCTGATCCCCTTTGACCCAGGACGTTGTTTGACAGATGCCTAGCTGGGGTGAGACATGGAAGCCGCAGTCACAGAAGACGGCCCATGGAGCCATCACGGCAAGAAGAGGGGAGGTCACAGGGTGGAATGGCCAGGTGACTACGACTCCCCCCCCTTTCAGGGAAGTCCCCACCAGAGCCCTGGCACTACAGTTCCAAAGGCCGGAGCCACTTAGTTAGATTTTCTGCTCCGTGTGGTTTTCAGGGTCACTGGCAGGAGCCTGGACATTTTGCAATTGAGGAAGCAGGAGATAAAGAAAGGGACATGTGCCATTCAGGAACACATGGACACCCAGGAACAGGAACTTGTGCAGCCTGGATGCCAAACCCGTTACATAGGGATCTCACATCACCATTTGGCTTCTCATTCCCCAGAAAACCCCTAGCAGTTACCATAGCAATGGATGCAGCCAATGGTACATTTTTTTCCCCATAAGAGATTATGAAATGTGCTCATGGAAAACACACACACACACACACACACCACCCCACAAACTTTTATTTTTTTCCCCCTCTTAATTATAAGGTTTTGGCCCATATTCACCTCACTTTCTCTCCACACACCAAAAATTTTAAACTGCAAGAAAAAAAAAATAAATAAATAAAAGAAAATCAGGGAGCATGTGGGATTTTTTTTTTTTAAAGAGAGATTTCTGAGAATTTTAGGTAAAAGGGGGCAGAAAAAGAAAATGGATAAGCATTACTAGAAGTTATACAAATCCCTAGCGTGAAAACTTAGATTCAAGGAGAATTGTTTTTCTGAGCCAGTGGATTAATTTAGGAAAAATTAAAATCTGAAGAGAAAATCCTCCCTAACCATCTTGATATAAATTACTCAGCAGCACCGAGCTATTTCCGGGGTGCCAGGCTGAAAAGCCTGACTGCAGAGAAGGAAAAATGGCTTCCCAAATGACGTCACTTCTTCAGCTGTAATGTTTGGCCACGCAACCCTTATGAAAAAAATAATACTAGTTTTTTCCAGCAGTTTACACCTACAGTGTGCAAGCAAACATCAGATGCTTGCCTCTGATAAGAAATTCCACACACGTTATTTATTACCGAAGACTGAGAAAAGGCAGCGAGTTTCATTTACAGCATGTGTCATGTTACAACACTGCCACGGAGTCACGAAACCAGGTTCCTGCCTTGCAGCTCTGTTCAAAAGAGAGTTTCGTTTCTATCAATGAGACTGGTGGCTAAAGAATTGTGTAGGGAACACGGCCGAGGGCTGAATCAGGCACCAAGGAGTTAATAATGCCCACAAGCAAAGGTGAGAAAAAGTGACCTTTTGATTTCCCAGGTTCTAGCCAGTTAAAAATCCTGTGCTTGGGGAAAGATCAGGAAAGATAACCCCCATCATAGGAGCAGTGAGCTTTTCACACCTTCTGAGCCTTTCACACCTTTGTCAGCACTGAGACATGGCCTCAGTTTAAAAATACCATCCTTTTCAGCAAACCCCTGAAGGTCGCCATTGCGAGGTGACTACACGGCAGACAGTGGTTAAGGCTCCTCACTGTGGTCCTGCTTCAGCGCTGTTATCACCCCCACTTTACAGCAGAGGAAACGGGGGCACCGGGAGGTGAAACGCCTCGCGAAGGGAGACTCGACCCTGTCTGTAATCACACACCTCAGGCAGAGTTCAGTACCCCATCTCCTGGGGGCGTGGGGCACCAGAGCTTCTGACACCTCGGACAGGCGAGGATGGGAAATGCATGAAGGCCCTGTGCCCATGGTCCCAGCTGCTGGGCATGTAGGATGCTCGAGGGGAAGGGCTAAATGCCAACCTCTTGGGAGTCACTCTTTGGTCATCGCCTGAGAAATCACAATTTGTCAGACAACGAACAGGGTCTGGGACGTGGTGGCATGGGACAGGGGCTACCCATTTATCTCAGGCATGAATCCTCCGGGACACGGACGATTCCAGTGACTGCTCATTTCCTAACGCCATGACGCTGGGGAGGGCACCTAACCTCCCCAACACTGTTTCCTCATCTGTGAAATGGGGATGAAGGCTGTGTCGCTGGGTCAACATCAGCAGTAAAATCGGTGCGTTAACATAAGGAGAAGTCTGAGCATAGCAGTCGGCACAATTCAGGCGCTCAGAAACCCGGGACATCGGGTTACCTTCCAAACACAGGTAACGTGCAATCAGCGCCGGTCGGTGTGCTGACGACATGCGTAGCTTCCTAGGAAACAGCCTCAGCGACACACAGCGCCGTAAGGAAGTATCTGCCCTTGGCCTGGGGATTCCCTCCCAGAAACCTATCCAGAGGCAGACTTTCCTGCCCAAGGACAAAATCACAACCCACTGGTTAATCTGTGGAACTTTTGGCAGCTGACGACTTTCAGACACTTTCAAAGAAAATGCTCCGATGTCATAGCGCATGATGAAAGCTGTACGCTGAGAAGGACCCGATGACAATGACGGAGCGTGTGTGCTGACACACATCCTCACGTGTCAGAAAGTGGGCAGAAGGAAACAGTAAGTCGCTTTCAGGGATAGGTGCTGTAACTAGGAAACTTGCTGTCATTTATACTTTATTACAAATTATCCATAGTGATCGTCAGTTACTCACAGAGAAAATAATTTTAAGGCTTCGCCTGAATAGAAAGCCAGACAGAAGACAGGACCTGTAAGCCTGACCCGGGCCTTATCTGGAGACTGGCTGGGTGTTGTGCTTAGAGCAGGTGGCTAACAGGTGGAATCGTGGGTCCGTTTGATTTATACAAATGGCTGTGACTGGTCCTGAGCCAATGAACGCTTAGCCATATCAACAACAACAAAAGTGGTCTTTAGTCACAGTGTGGGGCTGAGCCAGCACCCAGCACCCAGGACTACGTACGTACCCTTTTATGGTCTTCCAGTTGCCTCAGGGGTGGACTCGCCTCCTGCTCCTGTCAAGCACGCAGAAATTCCATTTTGAGTGCACACTAGGGACACTGCCACCATCAGCATCCATCACAGACACACAGCGGGCGCTCGCAGACAGCCGAGACTCACACGGAGGGGACGGGACGCCTTCTGCTTTGCCTCAGCTAAACGTCAATGGCCCATCACTCGGCACACGGTTTGACAGGCAGCCCGTCCCCCAACCCTTGGGCACTGCTGAAAACGAGCGGGCACGTGACTTTGGTCAACATCATTTTTTTGCCAAGATTATGAAAAGGAAGTCCTATATTATGTATTTTTTACAGGAACCCCAAGGGGTTATAATGCAACACTCAACGGGGCAGGTCCTTCTGGCTCAGACAAGCATGCCCGCACAGCACACGCGTGAGAACGTCACTGGGACACCACTGAGCACACAGTCACGGGATGCTGGCTGTCCCCAGCAACAGTGCACGGCATGCTAATCAAAGCTGCCAACGATGGAGGGCCCTGGTCGGTGTCGCCATGGAGCTGCCCGCCCACCGCAGCTCCGCCGGCTGGTTATCTGTTTGGTCCTTAAGGTTCCCAGACTCTTCCCAGCGCCGTGCACCTCCTCTGGCTTCCACCCCTGCGATCTGAGATCAGCTTCTGAGAGCCAGTTTGGATCCTTGACAAGATGCCTCCCCAAAAAACTTCTCTATGGCTTGAGATGCCTCAATTAATTCCAGCCCCTCATTTAGTAAGTGTAGCTACTGACAGAGGACAGACCCCACTGGGGAAGCACAACTCTACAGGCAGCTTTCACCAAAACTGCACCTTCACCCCCAGAACCTTACATTCCCGTGATCTTGGCACCGGACCCCGAGTCTAGTTCATATGGCAACAGAAGGGGCTTGGCATCCCAGAATTTCTCAACGGAACCCCTCAAGACCGAGAGGACAGCTCCGGGTGAGGGCCTGCAGAGAGCCACCCCCTCAGCTGCGGGGGCCTTGGGTTCAGCTCCAGCTGCTCAGAGTGTTTGCTGCTGTCCCCAGAGCCACCTCAGTGACAGCAACAAGCAGTTCCCGGCCAGGCCAGGCACCTCCCTCCCCTCCTCCCACTGGGACAGGCACGTCTCCACGACAACTCAGACACTTAGGACAAGCGAGGAGCACCCGTATTTGCTGGCATCGCAAATATCGGTGAGCAACACACACCTCTGTGGAGTTCTCAGGGTCCGGAGCTTGTGGCAGCTGGTTGGGAGTAAAACAAGGCAGGTTAGCTATGGCACGTGCATCCTGCAGGCCACAAAGACGTCCAGACACCAACATTCAAGGGCGGGACACAGAAGACAAGGTGAAAGACAAGGTGACCTGGCTGTCCCACCTGTGAGGAAGCTTCAGCAGCTGAGGGGCGAGACGTTCTGTTAAAAGGGACTGAAGGTGCTGGGAGAGACAGCTGGCCCGACATGGGGACACGTGCCAAGTCAGGAGAGAAATGAAACTGTCTACCATGACCAAGGAGGAAATCTGTCTTTTAAAAAAGATGCCCAGGGAAGAGCCACCACACATCTGTTTTGTTCATCCAGAGAGAGGAAAAGCAAGATGCCGCACCCCCCCAGAGGCTCGGAGAAGGAGAAGGGGGTGGGTGATGGCAAGAGGGGCCCTGGGGGCAGTCTGAGCCGAGAACACCCTGCACCACCACCCTCGAGACGAGCATCTTCCCAGGCTCCCCTTTTCCGGCAGCCTGTGCCTGCCTCAGGTTGAGAGCCGAGGCTTTGGACTCCTCCCCCTCCAGAGTCCTGGGAAGGGAAAGGGTCATCCCACCCGTGCCTTTCCCTCAGGAGTGCCCTGAACCGGGCGCCCCGGCCCCACTCCTGCCAGACAATGAAGACATCCCCTCCTCCACCTTCCTCGATTTCATTATTTCCAACCCATATACCATGTTTCCCTGAAAATAAGACCGGGTCTTAGATTAAGTTTTGCTCCAAAAGACGCATTAGGGCTTACGTTCAGGGGATATCATCTTGAAAAATCATGCTAGGGCTTATTTTCTGGTTAGACCTTATTTTTGGGGAAACACGGTATGACAGACGAAGATGCCCCCGAAGGTAACAGTGAGGGTGCGTGCGGCGGCTCAGAGAAGGCGTAGCTGGAGAAATGTCCACGGCTCCACGTGGAGACAGTGCCACAACTCTGTCCCCCAGAGGGCACGTGCTCGGAGCAGGGAGCTGACGTCAGCTGTAACCACCAGGCCCCACCTGCGCCGCCGGGACCCAAGTCACGCACCCGGCTCGCTGGCTGGTCCAAGGTGCAGTCTGGGGCCCCAGAAGGAGGCCAAGACTCACACTGCAACTCTGTGCCCTTGGCCTCCTTCCCGGGCTCCAGCGCCGCCCGAGGCGAGCGTGCGGGGTGGTGAGGCAGGTGCTGTCTCAGCCCGGCCCACCGCCGCCCCATGGTGGTCTGATCCCCAAGATGGAAAAAAGGTTCTTCATCTAAGACTTACTATGTCGCGGACTGACTTCTTTTTTTTTTTTTCCCTATTTCCCCACAGGTAAAATGAAGTCAAGATACAGGGGATCTTGTTAAGCACGTAGGTTGAGCTAGTTCATCAAGGACGACGAGGCATATGGGGAGGGCTGCTCACTCGGTTCTGGACAGAAGACCTTTCAGACGGAGCACAACCCACTCGCCTCAGGCAGAAAATTTCTCTCTGGAGAGTTTAGCTTCCTGTGGGAGTGGGGGGCACGGAGTGGGAGGAAGGACAGGAGTACAGCAAGGAAAATAAAACCGGGGAGACGATATAAATAATATACTGGTCCAAGAATGTACTTCAACTCCGTCCATCCTCTCATTCTGTACGCTCTGGGCTCCAGAATGAAACCTGTGCAAACATTTGTGCTATCTGCCGTCAGTGCAAAACTGACACACAAGAAAAGGCAGAGGTAAAGCAACTGCCCGTGCATTTTAGAGCAGTGAGAGATATCGACGGATGGAAAAAAGTATTATCTTCTATTTGCATTGGCCAGGTGCCCAGCAACACATCCTTTATACTGAGCTGAGGAGGACAAAAGAATTGCAGGTACGGATTTATGGTAGGAACCCACAGTCCCGTCCCTTGCCAATCAAAACAAAAGCTGAAGGAAATGAAGAAGATGGAACTGGAACTGGTGTCTCTCTCTTTCTTTTTCATTCTCTAGCATGAGATCTCTTTGTCCAAAGAAGCGTCTTGAATTCTTTCAGAATGTCATAGGAAATAGAGCTATTTTTCAACCACTCAGAGATGAGTGGTTTCTGGTATGTTTTATGATTGCACTGACACTCTATGGTCTCCCCGAAACTGCTGGCAGGCTTGTTTTTAAAGTCCTTCAACTTTTAAAACAAAAATTAAATTTAAATTTATTTTCTTCCTTCTTTGAGGATTGCGTGAAGCCGTGTGAAACAACAGACGATCAGCTTCAGGAATCACTATTTAAACAGAAGGACCCTGTTTGAATGCTCTCCTCTCACAGGAAGGGCTGGAAAGCCCAAGCGCACTGCACGGGGGTCGTGTAAGCAGTGCTCACGCAGGCAGTGGCTCTGGGTGCGCCCCTGAGCTGGTCACCAGCGCCAGGCTGCCCCCGATCAGCAGCTCAAGGAGACCACAGCAAACAGTCTATGGAGTTCCTTGCAGCTAAACCGCTAAGTAATGCTTGGTATATTGCAGTAATCCTCATTTCATAGTATCTAACAGGCACGTTCTCTAAATGATACAGCCCACGAAGACATGACATAAAAAAGGCCACAACAGACCTGGCATATAATTTGGTAAAAGCACCCAACAACCTTTACTAGCACTTCCTCCTATGAGGATTTCTGCTATACTTCCTTGAGGATAAGGTTATTTTATGGCAGTAAGTCGTAATTTTGAAATATATAAGCATACTAATAAACAATACTGGGGGTGCCAAAAATGTGTACAAATGGACACTTGGGTCAGTGTTGCTTAAGCAGCAGTTCATCGTAATCAGAAGTGTCCGGACGCTGATGGGAACCACTTCGAGCACCTCTTGTCATTGCAGAAGTCAAACGTGACTTGTAGTCATCTTTTGTTATCGGCATACATTGAGTATTACAATTTTAATAGTTTTCCTTTCTTAAAATGTGTATACATGTTTTTGGCACCCTCTGTATATATTCAAATGAGATTAATACCTATATAAATACAATATGTAATACCCAAAGCAAAAGACAATGTTTCTCAATGAATTTTCTCACCACATTGTTATTATAGAAGTTAATTTTTTCCATGAAAGTCACCCTCCATGGCTGCACAGTAAGGGAGAATGTTTAGAGAAAACAGGCAAGTCTGAACCTCGTAAGTCTTGCCTTCTCCCACCTTAATCCCAGGATCAGGGGTTGACACCTCCGGTCAAGGCGAAGCCTCCCAAACCAATAGGTGGCTGGCGGTGACCTGACATTACCGGCCTTTTGAACTTGGAAACCAACGACTGCCCCCTACTGCCACTTCATAGGTCTCCTTTGATCTTAAGTCTTCCCAGGGCTTTTAGACAAGGGCAGCAAAATGAAACTTAACATAAAAAAGATTTCAAATGACTGGCTTTGAAATAGAAACTCATAAAGAATCTCAAGTCCCTGAATCCCAACGGTCTTTCCTAGATGAGGCCACCAGTCATGACTGTGGTACTTGAATAGTAACCAGATACGTGCACATAAGACACTGACACACTCCCTTTCAATACATAATGCTCTTAACATTTTATCAAGAGAGGGAATTCTACTGTAATGAAGAAAATGATCTTCTGTCATTCTTAAATGAAAAGAAGCCTGCAGACTTCCTAGGGTTACTATTCCTGGGGTATGACAACAGCACCCACTCCCATCCATCCATCCATCCACCCCTGCACCCACTCGCTCCACGTGTGCCTATTACAGGTAGCACAGAGCACAGGCAGGTAACCACCCTTTGTTTTCTACTGCCTTCAGCATGAGCCTCTCTACCACCCCTGGGCTTGACAATTTTCCTTTGAAATAAGATGTCTCCGACCATGGACCACCCCAGCAGAAGCTGAATGCAGTTCAAGAAATGTATCTGTCCTGTAGGTCGAGTTATCAGCACATCCAAGGGAGTTTATCATCTCTCACCCCCCTGAATTAGTCTTTAGTTCCCCCTCACCCACTCATAACCTCAGAGAAAACAAACAAGCAAGCAAGCAAACAGTGAATGGGCTTACAAGTATGTTTGCTGGGCCGAGCCTTTGAAAACCCACATTACGAGAACAGAAACCTTGAAAGAAAACTGAGCTAAAATAGGACTTATCTAGCATTTGAGCAGAACATTAGATCATATCTGCTGCCACAATGCCCCTCGCTAATGGCAGCTGTTTGTAGAAACAAAATAAGAAGTAAAAATTATTTAGTTTTACCTCTATTTTATAATTTTAGCAGTGAAATTCATTTAAGAAAAAAACGCATTCTGACTTGACTAAATTATACAACCAGTCATTTTGGAATAATCTTGGGGGGGGGGGAGAGAGAGAGAAAGAGAGAGAGAGAGAGAGAGAGAGACCTCCCCAGATTCTGCACTAGCTCCTGGGTCCCCGTGCTGAGCCTGCCCGTCTGCTCTGCGGTCGCCAGTGTCTAACAGTAAACAGCCCCACTGCATTTATTGGCAATTACTGCCGAAGGTCACACACCAGCAGTAGGCCTAAATTCCAGGAAAAAAAGACGCCCTTATGTAACTGCCGCCTGAATGCTGGCAGGTGCCCAACCCAGCAGTTCGCAGCAAAAAGTAGGACACCACCGCCCGGGGTTGCACGTCATGTGAACGCCCCCTGAAGGTGAAATTTAATAATTCTGTGCTCCTCTCCTCGTTTTCTCCCCCCTGGATTTTACAAAGGCACCCTTTGCTTGCAGAAGCAGCTCGTGGTGGGAGCTGACAACTCAGCAGGAGCAAGCTGCAGCTGCCCTCAACACGTGGCAACGTCAGCCGTGCTTTCTTGCGGCAACGCAGGAGGGTGAGGACACTGGCTGACACCGGTGGCTCTGGCCATTTCATGGTTCCAGGTGACAGTCATTAGATGGGGATCACGTCGCGAACGGGCACAGGGCCGCCTGCCCACTGAGCCGCCGCACAAGCGACCCAACACCCCGTTCTTTCCCGACACACACAGGAAGACACGTGCCGCACGCTCCGCCCGCCGGCCTGAGCTGTGCCTGCTTCCTCCAGCCCTCTGGTCAGCGCAGCACCTCACCGCTTAGACAAGTGGCCCTGTGGCCACCTGCGGGGCTATGCACTGACCTCCCTGCTTAGGTAGAAGTTCCCCAAATTACAAGTTCCCATGACCCTGCGTACGTACTTTTCTACTTCACCTTTCTACACCTCTCGGGGTTGATGGCTGTCATTTACCGTTTCTTTGTACACTGTCGCCCCCTAAACTGCAGAAAGGCAGACACTGTATTTGGGGCACCAGTCTACCCTGCTCCCCTGGCCCCGTGTCTGGAATGTAACAGACACTCAGATCTGAGTCATATAAACGCATGTCTTCAGTATCAATCGGTGTCTGTGTCAAGCCAGGAACGTGGGGAGATGAGGGAACTTTCTGGGGTGATGGAAACGTTCCATATCTTGATCTGTGTGGATACATATGTAACAATCCATCAAGTTCAGAACAAGCAGGGACACTAATGCAAGTTTCCTTTCTCCTCCCCTCACCTATACCTCTCCCCAACCCCTCAAGGAGAAGGCAAAATCAGAGGTAAGGATGGAGACCCTGCCTCTTTATTTGAAAGGAGAGAGGGATGGAGGGAGGGAGGAAGGAAAGCCTCCTCTTCCTGGTTTCAAGTGAGAGTTCTTCTAGAAGACAGCTGGGAAGGCCCCACACCATGCACTTTTCTAGCGGGGACTCTGTGACCCAGCTCTCATTTCCTGCGGACTGCTCAGAGCAGTGAGGGAGACTCAGCAGGCACCATGCTTTTTTCCAAGTCGTTCACTGCACACGACTTCTCTTGAGATGCCCAACTGGCCTTTGTCACCAAAGGGTGGTGGCCCCTGCCCAATCGGGATGACAGGGTCGCCAGGTGTGCCTTCCACTGTCTCAGAGGCGGTCTCCTAGCACGAGCAGAATCTGAATCATTGCTCTGGAATTTCAGCGTGAGGCCTTGCCTGGACCCCGGGCCAGCAGGAACTCTCATTAAGCTTCTGCAGAGCTCCAGCTGTAGGCTGCAGGTCTCCACCAGCACACACTGACACAAGGCTTGGTGGGGGAGAAACCGCAGGGGCTGTGGGAGCTTCCAGAACAGCCGTGGATGAGAAATGCCAATCAGGCATCTCTGCTTAGGGCCTCATCCAACGGCCTAGGGGCCTGGAGACAGAGTGCCAGTGTTCTAGAGCTCCTACGGTTGCCAGCGGTAACAACGAAGAAGGGATCCACAGTTGCTTCCTCAGGGAATTTTCAAAGAATCCAAGTAGCTGCCAGAACATTCTTCTTTTATAAACAGACAGTATTCTATTTCCTAGGGTATAATTATAAACACACCTGCTCCAACTGTGGAATCTTTCCATAGAAGAGCAGTAAACCCCCAGCCAGGAGACCTGAGTTCTATCTCGGGCAAGCAAACTCATCAACTGATTACTCTAGCGTAAAACAGTGTATTCACAACACTGCAAGCTCTGGTTAGGGAAGGTTCTCCTGTTCTGACTTCACTTGTGCTTCAGCAAATGGAAACTCAACCTCCATATTCCAGAGGAAAAATTTAAATCAGCGAGGCGTTTACAACTCTAGGTGGAAACAAGAGAATCGAAGGGTGCAAATTCAGCATTAGATGTTTTTCTGGCACACAACCCAGAAGAGGGAAAACTGGACAGGAAATGGCAAAAAGCACTACAGCTCAAGCGCTTGATTAAGCTGCTAACACAAACTTTTGTTTTTCTCCCCTTCTATTCGTCCCAGAGGGCGTGGTTCCGTCATTTCCAACATCTGCTCATGTTTGATTAATATAAGGAAAAGTCTATAGATAAGACAGCACTGCTAGTCCTAGTTTAGCCACCATGTAGCTGTGTGAGCTAAGACCAGTCACTTAGCCTCTCTGAGCTCCATTCCCAAGGGAACTGGACCAAATTCATAACCACTCATGCTGCATTCAGCTTTATGTCTGGGATACAAACTCCCCTAGGGTATATCTGAACCATCCCTTAATGTTTCTGAAATGATGCTGACAGAGTTGAGTAGACAACATATTCTACTTAGTGGCTCTATCCCACTCAAAGTAAGATATTGGATGACCCAACACAAGAAGGAACAGGTATCTACAGCAGTAGACCCAAAAGTGATTTTTTTTAAAGGTCAAATAACATTTCCTTCCAGTGTACTCGACCTGCCAAGCAATTAAACGCCCGCAATTATATGCATCGATTCCCCACATTAATCTTTTCTAGTACCATATATGGAGCATGTATCACATCCTAAAAACATGGCAAGAAACCTTGAAAAATATTCACAAAACAGAAAATATTTAAGAGGCCCCCAAAACCCAAACAAAATGACCACTCATCCATTGGTCTGCAGGCTGATTCCAGTAAGTGAATAAGTGAAACTAATTTCATACATCAGCGGGGACAGCCTCAGGTGACATTTCAGTTCCTTGATCTCTAGGTAGTTTTCCTAGAAGAGAAGTAAGCCACGGCTATCGGACGTTCGTAACCCACCGCGAGCCTGCAGCTGGGACGTCTCAATGAGCACGTGGAATCTGCACTCGGACAAAACTGTATGTGACCCCGCCCTCACCTGCAATACTTTCCAACATGTAGACCAAGAGAGCAGCGGTTTCTTAAAACACTTTCATGCGGCACCAGTGCAGCTATTTCATTTTGCGTGTGATGCGTTCCACAGAGACACAGAAGCTCTTTATGACATCAGCACTGAGTTGCAGGCAGGGTGATGAACGTCAACCACAAATTCAGTTGAGATTCTAGACAGTGAGTGACTGACATCATATCTCAGTTTAGAAAATCTTTATCTAGACTCAGATGGGATCTCCAAGGACAAATGGCAAACAAAGTCATGGGAACAGCTGAGAGCAGACACGGAGAAGGCACATTCCCAGAAGGCACAGTACACAGGTAAGAGACAGTGCAGAGACCAGGGGACACAGCACAGTGGGCACCGAAAAGTGTCATGGAAACATCACCACGGGACATTTAAAAAAGAAGAAAATTAGGACCTCAGCATTATCCAATTCATCAATGGCAATTTGCTGGAAAAGAGAAAAAAGGAGAGAGAAAAAGAAGGAAACGTTAGGAAAGGAAACACAACTGAGCTGAGTGTCATATCACTGTCCGCGTGTCACCTCTGACTCCGCCAGGCAGAAGCCTGGTAGGCGGTGACCGTCCTACGACGTGCGGGCGTTTTGGATGCCACCGCACCTCAGTGACGCCCGCTCTGAAACGTGCTGCTCGGGAACCCATGGCAGGAGGCTGCCACACTGCTCCCACGGCAGGCATCTGCCTCGCAGGTCACTTGACCAAGAGCACCGACCACTGAACACAGCCGGGAGCATGGCACAGTCCCCAGTGGAGAACCGTGATCTCTCGGAAGAGGACGGGAAGGGGCGGGGGAAAAGGCTAGCACCGGATCAGCTCCGCTCAGGACACCATTCTCTGTTTAGACTCATTTCACCATTCAGTGGGGGCTGGGGTCTAGACTGCAGTTGGGCCCAAGTATTATAGAATCACCTTCAACTTGAGCGAGTAGTAAGACGAGTATGTCTCGAGTTCAAAAGCTTCAAGCCCTGCTACTGTTGATGATTAAAAAAAAATTCTTCCCGAAGACGATCAGTGCCAACTTGAATGATATTAGTAACAAGTAAACCATTTATTCGCATCGAGTTCAAGAAAAAGGACAAATAAGACCATTAATCACAATGATGCTTGTTTAAGGATAGATGGCTAGTCGTCTGTTGACTTTTACTCTGCTTCGTTAATATTTAGTCCATTTTGCAAATTTAAGCTGCTATTAGAAACCCTGGTACCTGGAAATGCTAACACGTACTTTATTCACAGAGAGAAAATAAGCATTGGTGATTAACAGGGGCCTGGCAATTTGAAATGGAAACCCTGACATTACTTGAGGTCAAAAACTCGCTAGCAGCAAAATAGCTACCACTGTTCAGAGGGGAACGTGGATTTTAAATAAATTCTGAGATATCCTTTTACATTAATTCCTGGCCTCTGAGTTTCTTTCCAAAACTCTCGGACTAATAACTGAAGTCAACAGCAGCTTAATATTAATAAAAACCCACAGCAGGCTATGGAGTAGCCAACACACAAAATAACTATGTTCCCTTCCAGCAGAGTCCAGGGACTTGAAGATTTTCTATGAGTTACAGAGAAATTCAGATTCCATTTGAGATGGTTAGCTGTGGAAGTTTTTTTGTTTTTTGTTTTAAAAACATGGACATGGTTTAATCTGATTAAAAGCAGAGTTTAGTAGGCATTGTACACACAAAGTGGTTGTAAAGTCTTGATCAAGTTTTAAAGTTTACTACTGTTGAATTCAGAAGAAAGATGCTATAAGTACCCTATAAAAATGTATTTCATTGTTATTTGGGGGATCATTTTTAATATTTCCTTATTTTATATGGACCACTCTCTGAGAAGAATATGCGTTGCCGGTCCTCTGCATTGTAGAGACATGATATCTAAAGAAGATTTTGTTAATCCCAAGTGATCATGGTTCAATTCTTGTGACAATCTTTTCCACCAGCCCCTTCCTTGCCATCATAGGCAATGGTTCCAGGACAAGTACTTCTCAGGGCAGTGGCCCAAGACAAGTGGACTGACCACTGACTACTCACTCATCTGACTCTTTCTTACTGGTCCTGACCCAAACCACAGGTTTTGGGGGGCCCTGGGACAACCACAATCTGTAAAGCCACCTGGCCTCAACTGGAGACTGTTTTCAATTGGGTGAGAAATCAGAACTACGCCAAAGACCAGATGTTTCAGTTCTGCTACACTCAGTGCTCTCAGGGCCACTGTCCTCTGTCATTTACATAATCAAGGTAACATAATCGCAACTTAAATGTTAAATTTGTGGGTGGACCTCAAAACATTCAAATGGTGTCCATCTATTCACTGGTGAGGCGGAGGGGAACAGCTTGGACTCTGGAATCAAACTGTCTCTCTGGGTTGGAATTCCTGGCTCATTATTAGCTGTGTGACCCCAGACAGGTTTCTGAACCTCTCTGAGCCTGTGTCGGCCTCAACCCCACACTTATATAAAATAGTAAGTAGTGATATCTGTCTCTAAAGATGACCTGATGTGCTTGGTATAGTGGCTGGCATATCATTGTTATTTAAGACATACTGAGGACACTGGTGGGCACTATGGCATTTAAAAAGCGTAAGCCAGTCTTACAGTGATTCTGTTATGCTTTAGTCTGTTCGGTAAAACATATGGCTGGCAGTTCTCACTGGCCCCCCCCCTTTTATTTTCTCCCAAACAAGCAGACCCATACAAGCACACCAACGTTTTTGAACAGGGATTTTAAAGAGTGATTTCAACTTTCTTTTCCATTTATGACCTTGACTAAATCCTAAATGTTGAATGAAAAAGTAGGGATGAGTAAAGGGACCTAAGTCTCATCATTTTTAAGGATCAAAGCTCAGAAAAAAGTGACAAGGCTACACGGCCCCCAGCCGTGGTGGGCACCACCAGGGAAGGCCGGCAAGGACCCCGCACTGGGCGCAGGAACCTCGGGTGGCAGCCTGGATCCTGCCACACACTTTGCACGTGACTTTGCAAAGTCACTTCAGCTCTCGGCCATGGCCTCCTGGTGTGCAGAGGGAGGGTTGGCCAGGCACTGCCAGAGCCCAGCAGAGCGGATTCTGTGACCACAAACAAGACTCAGGAGGCGGCGAGAGAGCCCCGGGAACCCCAGGAAGGTGTTAGTCATGGCACAAGTTCCACCTAAGAAGCAACTAATAGGAAAACTGGGCCAATAAGGTGGAAACAGCTTCAACACTCGCCCTTGTGTCCTCAGCACCCAGTGCAAAGACCTCATTTATTCTATGAGCTACAGCCTGAGCAGAGGGCGGCAGCTCTGTGGCCCTGGGTCCTGCCCGCCCGGAAAGCGACGACCTGCTCTGAATGTCATGTTTCTTTAGTCCAACAGGGGTAGCCAGGAAACTGTCAAAGGCATTTTCAAAAAGCCTAGTGAAACAAGCAAAGTTAATGCCCACTCACTACCAGAGCGGGGGAAACAAAGGGTTTAGGGCTCCCCCATCGCCCTCTTTTAAAGTTCAGTGAATGTGAAGTGGCGTTTTGCGGCAGTCACACAGAGCACAGGGCCACAGGTATGTGCTGTCAGCACAGGAGTGGCATGGGCTTCTAGAATGTCTTTGGAGGCACGGCAGTTCCCGTACATGACTATAGTATATTCTCTTTCTTAAAGGGGATGACAGCCCCAACCAGACTGGAAAGAAATGTCACCTTGCCTCCTAGTCCCTCTCTACTGTGGGTGTGACTAATTTCTCTGCCAGCTGAAGAGGGACGGAAGCCACAGCCTACGGACCTTTTCTCAATTCTGATCACTTACTCTTTCGTGGCGATCTCCATCTACCTCCCTCTTACAGCCTTGCGCTCTGTCATCCTCCACGAGCTTTGTAACAGGCAGTGTCACAGCAACTCAGGTCCGGTATGCCCGGGGTCCCTGACGATGCTGCCCAATTGGCACTAACGGGCAAGGAAAGGCAACGAGGAGGCACCCCTTTCATGGGGCCCCAGAGACCCTGACCTACTCAGCCGCCAGGCAACAGATTCACCCGGCTCCTCACGCCCCTACCTGCCCTGGTAGGAAAAGAAAACGTGAGGGAGAGGAAAGTGTCGACTCATAGTACTCACTGGAGCAGAGACACCAGTTCACGTCAAGCAGCTCAGCGATACAAAGGGACAGGTGGAGAGAAGAGAGAGCTGTGGTCTCCACGGGATAAAATGAAGTTTTATGCCCCAAAGGTGCAAATATCTTCATAGCTGGTTAAGGTCCCTTTAGTGGATCCTACCCTATTACGGAGAGTGAATTTCTATATCTAGAATCCTATGTTTAAAACATTTCTTGAAGCTCACTTTAAGGAAAACAAAAGACCTTGTGGAATAAATGGTTATTGTTTATTTGTCTGGTACGTGTCCTTTCCATTAGCCTTTCCTTTATTCAGGTGTTTGTAGGAACATGTCACCTCATCATTATTTTCTCACTTGTACCAGGGTTCTTTGCTTTTATTATTTATACTTATTCACTCTTTTCTGGCAGCCTTCTCCACAAAATTTCTACTGAGTTATCTTCTATACTTATTTTCTAATTAGTCAACGTTTATTCAATCTTTTAATTTATATACTTTAAAAGTTTACAGTGACACTTAAAAGCCTTGTGGTTTGGGGACCATCGAGGAATGTAGCTGCAAAAAGGAGTGTGTTCTTTTCTGTTTTGCTTTTTCTTATTTAAAGACTTGCACACGTTCAATTCCGCGAATATTAAGGCAGATACTGCTTCGGTAAGAAAGCAAGCTTCCTGCAGACTTTTGTACTTGCAATACTCTGATTGTCACCATCATTTTGACAAGGAAGGCCACTGCTTTTCCACAGTTAAATACCTGAGTCACTGGGTATTTCAGTAAGTCAATGATGTCAGGGTATTTACCTCCTCAGAAATGCTGCTGAAAGCGGCTAGGGGACAATAGCGAACATTATCACCTTCAGATGAAAACTAGTGTGATTTCAACTCAGGCCCAGGCTTTCTGGGGGGACAGGAAGGAGGGGCGATGGGATTGTTTTTATCCCACCTGGACCAAAACCGGAAGTCTGAGTCATGTTCTCTGCACACCCTTGCTCACTGCGCATGCTAAGAAGTGTCACATCCCAGGGACTGTCCAGGTCGCAATCTCAAGTAAAAACAGTGACACGTTTGCCTGCCTTAATTCCAGTTAGAACTAGAGGGAGTTTCTAGACACACTGGAAGGATTGCGCAACACCTTTCCAGAAAGAAGCAAGTAAGCCCACAGGTATGCTTGGCTGGAACCCCACGTCCAGAAACTCATCTCTTGACACGCAAGAGGCATTTGCATTCTCATTGGGAATTTAAACAGATGGAAAATCTTGTCATCACTTTTTTTCTGACGATAGATTATGTGGCAGGCAGTCTGTAAGAGACAACCAAATACATCTGACTTTTAAAAAGGAGGGTCATGTGCTTTAGCTACCTTGAAGGAGAGGATAAACAGCTGAAAAACAGGAAGCTAACCGTCCGTCAGTATGGCTGAACTCAGGTGCATTTCTAACCGGCCCTCCACCTCAGTGGAACAGCAGCGCCTGCTGTTAACATGAACGTAAGACGCGTACCTTTTCTCCGTAGCCCCTGTCTTTGGTCATCATTTCTCTGAGCGTCTGTAGGACCTTAATGCAGAGTTTCTCCTCGTTCTCCTCTAGCAGCTGTTTAGTATGCTTGATTAACCTGAACGGGAGAGGGGGCACACGTTACATCCCTGAAACGATCTTCAAGTTAAAAAAAACAAAATAAAAAAACCAAAAAAACACTTCATCAGCAGCTTACAGGAGCTGGTCAGTTGAGGAACAAATATATTTATCAAGGACTCCCAGGTTAACCATGCCTGGGCATTCAGGGCACTGAGGTAATGACGGTGTCTCAATAGTGACACCTGCTGGTCAGTCACAGCAAACACGCCCGCTGCGCAGGCGGTGGCCCCACCCGGTGGAGAGGACGGACACCTGCCCTTCAGGAAGGGCAGCTGCTTATCCACTGAGGGTTGGCCAGAACGTGGCTAAAATGTGCCAGCAGTGCAAAAAAGCCTCATGACGACAATGGTCGGGACAAACAGACACTGCTCCCTGGGCCACAGGACCGTCCTTCGAGAGGCCCCCAAAAGTAAACTGAAGAAGGGCAGAGCCCACCCTCCAGCTCAGCAAACCACTAGCCTTAGGGTCAAAATCAAGTGGAGGGTTCTGGTCAGGGAGCCAGCTGTTTCTCTTAGATCACGCCCCGAGGCATAAATGTGCAAACTACAAAGTTCTTGGGAAAAGGTGGGGAGGCCCTGGTAGGTCCCAGACTTTGGAGGGCAGAGGGTCGTGACTTTTTGGGGTTCTGTGTCTCAGCGCCTGGTGGCCGATCTGTCAGTGCTTGTTAAGTGGAAAACGGATGGATGGGCGTGCCGTCAGAAGGAGACATTCTCACCAGGACCACAGTGAACCTACACATTCCGTTTGGGAAGGTCTGAACAGGACTCAATCAAAGTCGACAGCCAGGCCAGCGTCCCCCTCTTCCGGAACAACTGCTTTGTCTGGTCCCTAGAGCTCTGTGACTGACCACCCCAAAGAGCGAGGCCACTTACTTGCAAATAAAGCCACCGCTTTCACACTTGCGTCTGGCGTCTGTGTTCTCTGGGAAGAGCAGCTCGGGTCTGTGGAGGACATCCACGAGCACGGACAACTCGGCCTGGACCAGGGGCCTCAGACGGTCCTCCAGCGCCGACACGATGTCCTGGAAGGAAGCAGAGCCTGGGTGAGCACCTCAGGCCCACGCTGACTACAGCGCGGTGAGAACATTCACGTCTGACCGGAAACACAGCCACACACTAGGCTGGCTTAGAGGAACTTTAGGACCCTCTGGCATTCATCTCAAATTAGTAAACGTTGCCCAGTGGTTGGTTACCTGAAGCATTAGCCCCGAGGCAGCAAACAAAGCAGAAACAGGTCGACATTCCCACCAGCCCCTCCTGCGACATGGTCTTTATGCGACTCAAGGGATCATTCCATATGTTTAAAAATACGATGCAAGAGATACATTCGACCACATGGAAAGATGTCTACGATATGAGTACAAAAGATGGCAAACAGGAGCATGGACGGTATAATCTGATTTTATAAACATCAGTATGGAAAGGATATGCACCAATTTTTGTTAAGACACCCCTAAGTGGTTTTCTCTGGGAGGTGGGGTTACAGGCGATTCTAATTTTCTGCTATATACTGGTACTTGTGAGTACTGTCAAATTTCAACGAGCATGAATTATTCACACAATAAAAAGTCATAAAAATGAGAACACAAATGAACATGCTGTATCAACATGCCAAATACATGTACCCTGATAGCATGATGGTCTTCAAATGCAAAACACACAGCTGTAGGAAAGGAAAACAGAGAGAAGTTGAAAGAGCAGCAAAACCAACACAACAAACACCGTATAAAAGGCAAATGGCAGAAAACAGATGAGAAACTATCTCCAAAAGATGCTGCGTTGGCTAGAGGGCTTGGTACCCGAAAACCTAACTTGGGGGCCCCCCTGGCTCCGACAGAGGTAGAACACAGCACCGTGGGTAATGTAGGAAGACCCAGTAAACGAAGGCGATTTGCATGGAAAAAGCCACTTTGGTTGCATTCACCCCAACTAGGGACCCAAATTTCCTAAGTAATAGTCAGTGAAGAACCAATTGATCTTTTGTCAAAACAAAAACAAAAAAACACGTGGATATTTTATCTTATATGTTATCAAATTTATAATCACTAGATAATATTTAGGATGAAGAACGCACGAATGAATCAAACTGTTTCTTTGGGGGGGGGCAATTTCCCCTGACATACTAAGAGTACACTGCAGCATTCCTTAATTCATATTGACTCGCACAGTACAAAGAAGGGTCACTTTTGCAAAATTCCCTTGAGGGTTTCATCAGTTTTCCCCAACCGTTTCCTCTTTGAAAGCACCCAATTTTCTCCTCTTCAATAGTGACCGGTCCTAACTTGCAAATCTTTATTAGTTTACAGCATTTGATAGGATTGGAGTAGTTCTTCAGCATCATGTTCAGGGAATCCTGCATCTTTTGCACGGTTTGAACTTTACACTGCAATCGATTTGCAGTGTATCGTCAAATGTGTAACATTCGGCAATCCGAGCGACCGACAGACAAGGATGGCGAAGCGATGGGCAGGGAAGGGTGCTAGTTAAGTGAGGGGGTGTCTGAATGGGGATTAATCACATAAACGGTCTGTCTGCACGTGAAGGTTCTTACATTATGACAACGGCTGCCGTCCTGGGAATCTCGCAACTCCAGGGACTCAGGCAATACCTCATTACGTAATGAGTTATTGGTCAACTCTTTACAACAAGCAATATTGTACTTCTGTGTTTTATTTCACTCTTCAAGAATATGCAAAATACATGCAAGAAGAGTGCAAGAAACTGGTGTGTCTGGCTGCAGGTGTGTTGGAGCAGGCAAGGAAGTACTGGGTGTTCCCACAGATGTCCCTCGTCTTTTGAAAAGCACAGAGAGGCCAAGAAGCCCTCATTAGGAGCCACGTCACCCCTAAGGCCCAGGACTGTCGCAGCAGGGATGAGTCCTTCCTGGAGCCGCGAAACCCTGCTGCCTCCCCAGGTCTGTGGGCTCCGGTCACACTAACCTTCCTTTCGTCTTTGCACCATATTCTCTCCTGTACCATGGTCTTTTCATGTCTGTTTTCCTTCAATTTTTCTTTTTTAAATACCGTATTTTGCCGTGTATAATGTGCATGTTTTTGGCCCAAATTTGTGAGGGAAAAATAAGGATGCGCATTATACATGGGTAGTACTAATTCTGTATCTATATAAATGTTGTTAATTTTTATGTATGCTTGTGGGTTAAAAGTGTAACTCTAGAACTCAGTAACGGTATCCGTATGCAAAATAATACCTTGGAATAGGATCATCGGTTATATTGAACTTACGACAAACTTGCAACAAGGAAGAATTCTTGACCTTCTATGATATATAAATATCGTAAATTTGTTACCAGTACATAAAATTTCTTGTACCTTGTATCTGTTCTTGTGTATTGCAATTATTTGTAACATAAAATTTCTTGTACCATAAGTTACAAAATAAACACTAAAATTCCTTTATAATACAAAAAACAAGTACCTAAATATAAACAAATAAAAATTTGAATTAGAAGATTAAAATGAAAGATTTCTTTCTCCGCAAGTTAGGGCCAAAAACCTGGGTGCACATTATACACGGCAAAATGTGGTGCGTCCTCCATTCCCCTGATCTTGGCTCAAACGCACCTTGCTCAGCAAAGCCTTCCTGATCACCACCCCAGCCCCAGGCACGACGAGCTACCTCACCAGTGTCGCGTGGCACCACTCACTCGTCTGTAGCAGTCGTGTCTCTTGTCATTTGACCTTCGTCTGTGTGATTAGCTGACTAACGTCTGTCTCCTTCCAACACCAGAGACCTCGCACGTTCTTCTAACGTGTCACTGACTTCCATGCTATTCGATGGAGATCTACGTCCCTGCTCCTGGAGCTGAGTGGACCTCTGTGACTGCCTCGATGGACCAGGTGACAGGAGTGACTTCTGAAGCTAGGTCACAGAGGCAACACAGCTTTCACTTGTCTGGAGACCCTCCTCTTGGAATCTGCCAGGTTGTGAGGAAGGCCGGAGCACACGCTGAGGCCACAGGGAGATGGTTCCCTCAGCAACTCCCGCTGAGGCCCAGCCGGCAGCCAGCACCTAGCGCCCAACATGTGACTGAGCAAGGTTTCCCGATGAGTCCCAGCACAGCCACCACCTGCCTGCACACACACCGGAGCCGAGCAGGAGACGGCTGGGAGCCCAGTCAGCCTCTGGGACAGTGAAAGAGTCAAGTCACTGCTACCGTGACTTGTTGTGCAGGCACAGACAACGGAACGTGTTCTCAACTCTCCTGAACCCTCAC
This sequence comes from Rhinolophus ferrumequinum, assembly GCF_004115265.2. Classification (NCBI taxonomy): domain Eukaryota; kingdom Metazoa; phylum Chordata; class Mammalia; order Chiroptera; family Rhinolophidae; genus Rhinolophus; species Rhinolophus ferrumequinum. The sequence continues at coordinate 4,722,326 of NC_046300.1, read as the reverse complement.
GCCGACCCCACAAGGTATGCGTCACTACCCTGTTGCCCTGAAAATAAGACCTAGCCAGACAATCAGCTCTACTGTGTCTTTTGGAGCAAAAATGTATATAAGACCCGGTCTTATTTTACTATAATATTTTACTATAATATAAGACCGGATCTTATATTAATTTTTGCTCCAAAAGATGCATCGCAGTTGATTGTCTGGCTAGGTCTTATTTTCGGGGAAACAGGGTATTATCCTGTTGTATAAATCAGGACACCGGAGCACAGAGAAGTGCAGTGACTTTCCCAAGGTTACACCATTTCTAAGCAGTGGAGACAGCATCTGAACACGGCCTGACATCCCGCTCTTAACCACGGCACCAAGCTCATTTGAAGGGCCTGTGATTCTGTGAATCACTTGCGGTGCTTGTTAAAACGATGTTAAGACGAATGTTTAAGTGTTTACCATCTATCTAATACTCGCTACTGTCCCCTTTAACAAAGGGAGAGCAGATCTCTTTGTAGGTGCCGAGAACCAAGAGGATAATCTAGCTAGAATTTAACACCACTTGTATTTTCATTTGGCTCATTCTGATATAAAACTCCTCTCTCGGGATTATTACACTTGTTTCCCTGCTGATTCAAGAGGCTGACGATGGGAGAATGGAAGGCTTATGCCCTTATTCTCAGCTCTCCTGTAACTCCCGAGTCTGCCTTCCTAGGAAGAGCAGAGCGCCCATTCTTCACAGAGCAATCTGTGAACCTATGAGGAACCTGGGAAGATGATGACTTCGTCAGGGGCTTGGCTCTGCCTAAGCGGCTCTGCCCCTGGTCCTACACACGTTTGCCTTTGACTATCAGCTCACGACACCGGCTTCTCCCCCCAGGGCCACCCTTGGGTTTTCTCTGCTATGACTGGGCAGCGCCTCAGGCCAGGTAGCAGAAGGTCACTTCTCTCAGCACCACGCATTACCTGTAATCTCTCAATGATGTTCCGGTAGTCTCTGGAAGCTGCCAGAACAGAGTCTCTGCGTGCCGCATTGCGGGCAGACAGCCGCCAGTTCATCGCCGTTTTCTGCACGATGTTGTGGGACTTGAGGAAGAGGTTGTTGACCTGGCTGTCCAGGTCCACGGGGATGGCGATGGCCCGGCTCTTGGCTGCGCAGGAGAAGAAGACACGTGAGCCTCTGCTCTCACAGCAGGTGCCTGGAGACAGACTAGTCCCCTTCCCCCACCAGGCAGCTCTGCCACATGTCACAGCTCAGCCTGCGTGACACTGAGTGTGGGTACTGACGAGCTCAACTCCACTTTGTCACCTGTTAGGTTCAGCTTTTCCCGCGAGTTCTGGGGGGTAACAGCTCTGAGGGATTTTAAAACGCTCTAAGGTTACACGGGTTAGGCAAGTTCAAGTTCAATGGGTTTTTCAATGAACGGCTTCTTAAGGTCTCCATGGTTTTCATGTAGTTTAAGAATTCTCAACACAGGGCATTCATTTGGTGAATGAAGTATTTCTCCAAAAATTCTCTCAAGTTTGGTGTTCTGTATAGCAATCTGCAAAATGCCAACGTAAGCCAAGCATGACGCTTGAGAACGTTTACAAGGTGTAAGCTAGTCTTTCCAGGGAGACGCTTTTTTCCCCCTCTAAAAACAGGGGAAAGAACTCTAATCATGAGAAAAACATCCAATCCTCAGTGGGGGATATTCTATAGGACACGTCAAGTCCTCAAGGCTGTCAAGGTCAGAAACAAGGAGAGTCTGAGCAGCTGTCAGACCAGAGACCACCAGGGAGGCAGACGACTAAATGCAACGTGGTCGCCTGGACTGAATTCTGGAACAGAAAACGGACATCAGTGGAAAAAGTGGTGAACACCAAATCGAGTGTAGTTAACAGCAAGGGGCCGACGTCAGTGTCTTAGTTCTGACCGTTGTAATCTGGTCACGTACGTAAGACACTGACAGTGGGGGAATGGCGTGAGGGTACACGGGAGCTCTGCTATCTCAGTAAGTTTCCTATAAAGCTAAAATGATTCCAAAGTAAAAAGCTCATTTAAAAAGGAAAGAGAACAGACTAACAATCCTTTTTTCCACATGGGAAATCTACCAGCCTCCAAAAAGCCTGACTACTTCCTGCCTTCAATGCTTCCTAACACTAGAAGCAGATCTAACTGTGGATCTAATTGTGAAAACAGCTCCAGCCCCCTGGAACAGGAATCTGCAAAGCAACTATTTCAATCCCAATAAAATCACAATTTAGGGAAAGGAACCGTCAGCCAGCCAACAAATTTTTAATAGTTTAATATATAAGGTGGGAAATTTGTAAAAAAAAAAAATATATATATATATACCAATAATATGAAAATGTAAAACAGGATGCACAGGATCCTCTCATCTCAGCTAGAAACCACGGGCCTGGCATACCCTTTTCAAGCTAAACAATGAAAACAGCGGGCTTTGGGTGTCATTTTGTCAGGAGGAGGCATTCCCCCAGGGGCGCAGGCTGAGTTCCGGAGTTAACGGCTGTGTTTTCATGCCCTTTCATGCTCGTCTTTTTCTGATCACTACTGAGACTACTAAAACACTTCCTCTCCCTAACGAGCACTGAGCTGTCCAACGCGGAGACGTGCCCAAATTTTAACCACCAAGTTCGTGATGCATGATCTCGTAAGGGCAGACGCCATTCCGGAGCCCCATTCCTGAGGCAGCACGTCATGACCCTGTAGCGTACACGCTTCCAAAAGCCCACTGCCTTCTTGGAAAATAGTGCCACATCAATATTACAAAGACACCAACACCTCACACATGACAGCAAAGGAAATCAGGCAACGAGCCCTAACAGACACCATCCCGACTGGCGGGACGGCTACTAAACAGTGTTGAGGACCCCACCTGTCTGGATGGTGATTTCTGCAGGGATCTGAAGAGCTACCGTAGGCAGGTGAGGCCTCAGATTGAGGTCGGATGACCACCCTTTGAATAGCATTTACGGGGCAAAGTAACGGAGTTTGATTGTCAGGGGACAGCAGCATTTTCCTGACCCCCTTACGAAGCTGCCTGTGAAGGTGCCATGTGACGGGAGAGGCGCTGGGATGGAGACCCACTTGTCACTGCGGCACCGTTTCTGAGAAAGGGTGTTGTTCCTCGGGACTAGACGTATGCTTTGCCAGAAATCAAGCTTCCATGGGGTCAAATACATTTACCGGATGACACAAATGAGTTTCCTGAACCAGGGACTTCCCAGGGCCTCGAATAAGCACTGGGACTTGCCAAGAGTTGCCTCATATTTAGCCGTGGAATCTTGTTTCTCAGAGCCTGCCTTTCTTTGGGACTGACTGGCTCCTCACTTTGGGAGAGGCTGGCTTGGGAGATGAAAGCGAGGGTTAGGAATCGAGCCAACCTCAGTGCCGGGTCTGGCTCTGCAAAGTGCCGTGTGCGGGAAGCCTCAGAAGAGCCACACCAGGTGCTCACTAACCGGCGGCCTTTAGAACTGGTGGGCCATTCTCTTCATCATGCTCAATCCAAACTGAACCAATAGCTTACCTACATCGGAGAGCACCCGAATACAGCTTTCCACCGAGGCTTTCTGGCCTGGCGCCAGCCAGTTGCAGTGGTAAACCCGGAACACACCTTGTAGCAGCTGCACGAAGACAGGCTGGCGAGTCTGACAAGAGAGAGAGGCCGAGGGAGATGTATCTGTGGCTCAACGATGCACCAATCGGAAACAGACACTGCCCCGAACCAGGAGTGAATGGGCCCGCCCGCGACGGTGGGAAGGGTCTGCACTGTTGAGCTGGATTCTCCATGTTGCCCGGTGAAGGGCGAAAATGGCAGCAGCATCTTAAGGCAATGCACAAACTTGATGCTATCTCCGTAAGTCTGACCACAAGAAAGGGCAGTAGAAGCAAAGCCTGAAAACTGGTATTCTTGTCCAGTTACTAATGAGATGCAGGACCTGAAGCAAATCACTTCACCTCTCTGAGCCTTAGCTTTGTTCAATATATAAGGAAACTGAGGCAGATTAAGCTCAAAGTTCTTTCCAGTCTATCCTATGAGTGGAACCTAGATTTTTAATCAGCAAAAACAAACTGATAAGTGAATCTCACCGAGCATGCTCCTTACTTCTTTATTTCTGGTAGTACCTTCAATGATATAGAGAGGAAATTCTAATAATTGCTCTTTGTATGTATTAATTTACTATAGATGAATGTTAACTTACCTGTTAACACATGGCAGGCTTTATTCATTCCTCTCTAAGACGGTATAAATTTGTACTCATTTTAAAATGAGAACTCAAACATCTACCTCATCAATTTGACCTTTGTGAATACATTTAAAAGTTGTAATTCTTGTCTCCATCCAAAGCTCCCTGGATTAGGGTAGCATTGGACCTACAAGGAAAGATCACTGTGGATGGTGAGCGACTCCACTGGCCTTTAGTTTTGGGAGAGAGGACTCACATAGCCCCTCCAAAAAAATAAACAAAAAAAAGCAAACAGCGGGAGTTCATACAGAAAAAAAAAAGTATTGAAAAACTCTAGAGAGGATTCCAAGATGAACAAAAAACAATTCAAAGTGAAGTCTATGACAAGAAGAAAAACACACCCAAAAACCAGGCTAATAAAAATTCAGCACCTCCTCCATAAACACTTTAGATAAGGCCCATTTGTTAAATGCAATACACTTCTCGTGGGCCCAGATGACAATCCTACGACACGGCGGTTACCCTGATAATAAAGGTCCTAGGGACCCATAAGCTCCCCCTTAAAAAACAAAGCAAACTACAACCCCAACTAGGACTTCATAGTCTACGTATGTGTAGACAACCTTGCTAGGGATTTAGAACACTTACATTGAAGATTTCATCTCTGACAATTCCTGCTTACTAGTTGGGCCCAAAATTGTTTGCAGAACCAAGCAGGGCAAGGAGAGAGGAGAGACCAACATGAAAACCCAAAACCCGAGCTCCTGTGTGACAACTTTCCAGTGAATTTGACGGATCTGACATTTTGGTTTTGCAATAGCATTTCAGTCTTACAGGAGATTTGGGCAGTTGCCATGGCATAGTCACTTTGAATTGCGAGAGAGGCATGTCCAACCTTATTCACCAAAGCGGCTTTAGTGGCTGGCTCTCGGTACAGGAATACTTGGTAAGGAGCACGTTCTTGGTAAGGAGTAATTTACATGCTCGGGATCTGACAAGTTCCCGTCCCCCAATTACTCCGAGTGTGTACACACATTCTAAAAGCAGCGTTCTCCCTGTATAATACTTTAGCCAAACTGCTAGCTTTTATCATTATGTTTAAACAAAATGGGTTACCCACAGTCTTAGGAAAGCGTATCTCACTAAGAATTTCATAATTCAAGTCTTGGAGTCACACAGAATTGGGTTGAAGTCGTGGTTAAACCACTTAGCTGTGCCCACGGCCGAGCACGGTAATTAAACCCTCTGTGCCCCACTATACTCAGGGGCAAAATGGGGTAACACCGTCTACCTCACAGGCTGTACGAAGCTTATCTGAACGCCCTTGCATAGTTAATGGACTAAGGCAGTATCTAGTTAACATACCATCGATTAGAGTGGTCATGAACCATCAGCCCCAGGACAGCCTCCGTCTCTGTCCATGGCAAGGACAGTTAATATCCCTTTTCCAGCCACTGGAGAGCGAGTCCAAGTGGATGGCACCTGTGAGCCATGCAGTGGAGCCACTGTTTTCACTCTGAAGTGACTTCTCACTCTGGCTAGGAGCCGCTTCTGATGAGCTTGAGGCTCACATCAGAGTTAAATCAGATTTTCAGGCATTTTTTTAAAAAAAGTGTTAATAACATGTTAGGACCTGAGAACTGCTTCTCCAAGACTGGAGGGGAAGGATGGACAGGACTCAGGGTTGGAGGGGAAGGAGGCGTCTTCAGGAGAAAACCAACCACCAATGAAAGCAGCTGGTATGGGAGCCCTCGCAGGTACCCCCTGCCGCGGGACTCCGCTGCCCTCCAGGGAGCAGCAGCCTGCACACGTTCCCGCTGTGGAGCACGGCTCGCGAGCTCAGGCGGCTCCGCCCATCTCACACCTGCGTTCTCACCTGCAAAGTCGTGCTCTGGTCTGAGAAGGGGGAACTGAAGAACGTGGTCACAATACTCATGACAATCTCGGTCACGTACTTCTCCAAAATCGAGTCTGCGTGTTTCCGGTCACTCGTGTTGTTACAGGCCTGCAGGACAATCGGCAGTTTTAGACATGACCCCAAAGTCAGCTGTGAAATGAAGCAGTCTGTGAGCATGTCTGCCGCTCAGCCTTAGCCACGGGGAGGGAAAGGCCTGCAAGGTCATTACTTCTCCTCAGAAGAGACAGCAATAATCACCAAACAGATCATGGAGAGAGAAGCAGGTCAGCTCACATGTCCCGAAGAGAACGTGAAAACTCACGTGGGACTTACACGGCCACGGCTTCCCAAGTCCGACCCACGTGTGGCACATCTGAACCCCCAAACGGCGGGAGGAGGCACAGCCAACAGTTGCCTGAATGTTCCCCACGGTAAACTGTCCTCCTGTTTCAGGCAGTCATCTGGCGTAGGGAGTGCGTGCCTAACCCATGTCCTCCAAAGAATCCAGTGTGTCAGCGAACCCACTGTGCAGGATTTCTCCAAACCTACTACACTCTTCTGCCACTAACACCTTTCCCAACAAGCAGTGCTGCTGGCAGGAGGGCCGTGGGTCAGAATGGCTGACTGCACAGGTCTGGGGTGAGGACACGCTTCAGATTTCACTGGGACCCAACTGAATTTTGCTGCTTAGAATAAGATCAGACATTTAGAAGAACAGGTTTAGAAACACATTTTGAAAAATAGAATTGTACCACCAAATTCATTAGTCCTATCCTTTCAGATACAGTGGTACCTCGGTTTTCGAACATAATCCGTTCTGGAAGACTGTTCGAGATCTGAAACATTCGAAAACAGCCGACAGTTAGGCCTCAGGATCTTGCATTCAGTGGAAGCCATGTGACATGTTTGACTTTCCCCAGGAGTGTTCGAAAACCGGAGCATTTACTTCCCAGTTTACGGCGTTTGTAAAGTGAAATGTTTGTCAACGGAGACGTTCGAAAACCGAGGTACTGCTGCATAATTTTTTGCTTACAATAAAAATATTATGAAGCAAAGGGAAAAAATAAATAAACCAAGTTTTATTCACTGACTACCATGATCTGAGCTCAATGCTGAGTAGCTGGTGGACACATTCAGAGAATGACATTAGTAACTGACTTTACAGCATTTCTGAACAATTTAATGCAGAGCTCAGCCAAGGTAAGGGCTGGAGGTTTGCTCACACACTGTCATGGCTGCTTTCATGCTTCCACGGCAGAGCTGAGTAGCTGTGACAGACACCAGACGGCCCACAAGGCCAAACATATTTACTATCTGGCCTTTTACGAAAAACTTTTCCTAACCCTGACTTAAAGAAACAAATCAGGCCTTCCATTCCAATCTAAAACCCCAGAACTATGTGATTAAAAGACGAGGAGGAATTTGAATTTTAAAAAATATACCAGGGTGCCAAAAAAATGTACACACTTTTCGAAGTTGAATCGAATTACGTAGCAATGTGTGGTACGATGTTTGCTCAAAAGATGGAGTTAATCAAATAAATGAACGTTAGCGTCATTCATTGTATTACATTTTCAATACAGTTTTTTCCTTTCTTAGAATGTGTATAATTTTTTTTTTGGCATCTTCTGTATATATGTGTCTGTGACACCAACACCTGAATATTATTAAATACAGTTCTTGGCTAGAAGGAAAATCCATTCTTGCAGGTCCCTTGCCTCACACTGGAACTGTACATTCAGGCAGAAAATACCACGCTCTAGGATTCTACAATGCCTCTTTTTTCTTTTTAATATCACAACATTTCTCAAACTGGGATTCATCTCACAATTACTCTCTGAAGAACCTGGTTACTTCCCCCCGCCCCCAACTCCATATTAAATGCATAGAGTGTAGCAGTCTTGCGGCCTCAGAAGGAATAAGCCCAGTGCAAAACCAAACTGAGAGCACGTGACACCCACCCCACCTGCGGGTCAGGACAGCAACGGACGGAAAGTGAAGGCTTTGCAGAGTCCTCAACATCAGACTGGAGGAGATAAATGCTCTCCTTTGAGGAGACTTATTGTCAAGGAAAAGAAATCTTTATTAATTCGATTTGAGTACGTCCCAGGTGATCATTCACAAACCAACGCATAAAGGATGAAATGAAAACCAGAAATATCCTGTCCTTCCTGAAGCTTGACAAATAAACTCTATTCTCAGCTAAGAGTCGAGGGCAAAAAGAAATGAGACGTGTGAAAGGATAAGAGCCACGTGTGCCTCGTTGGGCCACGAGTGAGTGGGATGTAAACAGAAGACTGTTTTCCTTACATCTAAACAAGGACACCGGACACCCACACACTGAATTCTGCCTCCTTACCCTGCAAATGTCCACGAGGAAATTCTCAAACAGTTTCCACATGTGATTGCTGGTGTAAATCTCCTTCATTTCCACCTCTGTATCCACGTAGCAGTGATTCAGGAAATTAATGTATGCGATTTTCACCTGGAAGACAGGAGCAGGCTTCTGTGAACAGCCCACTGGCTATACAAGCAACTGGTCAGCTGCCTCGTCTCAGTCATGAGCTGTACGCACGAAGTGGTCAGTCCATTTCCCCTGCCAGCTCTCATTTACGTGACCTTCTGATGTTGAAAATTCACATTTGTAAAATTCAAAAACATAAAGCTTTTGGAAGAGGATAATTTCATGACCTCAAGGCAAAGAACAGCATGACAAACTCGGACCGTAGAAGAGACGACGGGCAAGTGAACTACATTAAAATGAAGGATTTCTGTTCAGGAAACGGGACCAGAGAGTCCAATGGCATGAGTTGGGAGGAGCTGTTTGCAATGCATACCCCAGCGAAGAATTCCTTCAGATGTGTGTAAGATGGACACTCCAAGAGAAAAATTACAGGCAAAAAGTTTGATCTGATAGTTTCTGAAAGGAGTATCAAATGACAAAAAAAAAAAAAAACTTCACATGGAAAGGGGTTCAACCTCATTTAGTAATTGAAGATGTAGAAATTAAAACCGCTGTGTGATATCACTCCCACCAGACTAAAAAACAAAACAAAGGGCCTGACAATACTAAGAGTTGGCAGTGCTGTGGAACAGAGAGAGCCCTGAGGAAGAGAGATGGCAACTGGAGCAACTTCTCGAAAGCCACTTGGCTTTATCAAGTCAAATGGAAGAAAAGCAGCCCTGTGGGCCAGCACTGCCACTCCTGAGTGTACACTGGAGAAGGGTACACGTGGCCAGGACGCATGCACTGTCCGTCAGAGCCAGCTTAGCATCAGTTACTGTGGTTCTAAGAGGCAAAAACTGGAAACAGCTGACGAGAGTGCCAACAGAGGAAAAATCCTATCATGGAACGAGGACACACAGGAACGCTCTGAAGCGAAGGAAATGAACACAGCTCTATATGTCAGGGCAGAGGAAACTCGACAACACAAAGCTGCACTTTAAAAGGCACAAAATAATATGTAAGCTTGACAACTGGCGGAACTAACTTACATTGTTTGGGGATATATAAAGAAAAGCATCTACGGGGTTACATAGACGTGGCTCCCGGCTACCTTCAGGAGGGAGCCCTCTAGGGCAGTTTGGGGATGGGGAAAGGACATGGGGCGGGGGGGGGGGGAGGTTTTGTCCTATTACTTGATCTGGGTGGTGGGTACACAGTTGTTCTCTTCATAATTATTCTTATACAATTGGGACTTACGGGCCTTCCTCTACTTACATTGTATTTCAAACAAAAATGAGTTAAAAAAAGCTAATATTATACCTCCGTTATCTGTAATAAGAAAAATGCAATTTAAAACTATGTTGAAACAGCATTTTCATCTATCAGGTACGTGACAATTCAAGTTTGATAGCATATTGTGTGTACAAGGCTACGAGAAAAACACAATCTCATTACGTTCTTCTTCTTATCTCATTATATCATTATAAATTGGTTCAATATTCATGGAAGGCAATAATAGTATAACCATAAATGGAATTTTATGTAACTATAAAAAAGAATGTGGAATCTCTTTATGGACTGATATGAAAAGAAAAATAGTATACCTAGAATACTGCCTTTTGTGTTAAAAAAAAAACGGGTAGGAGAATAAAGTGTGTGTATGTTTATATTTGTTTATAAGGAAAACTCTGGAAGGATATGCAAAAGTGTAATAAATGATTGTGGGGTGAGGGGAACCGAGTAGGAGATTTTTCATAGTTTAATCCTTTACAGTCTTTGCTATTTCAATTTTTCCAAGTATATTAACTTTTCAAAAATTAATCTAAGAACAAATATATACTATATATGCTAGATATAAATGTGTATATATTAAATTTAAAATATAAATGAATAGTACGTATTTTAAAGCACACAAGGATAAAATATATACTGCAGGACCCATTTTCTTGTTGTTACTAGCCAACATATATAAACAGGGAAAAGAAAGCGTGGAAGGAATCACCATTATGGGTGGTGGAATCAGAGAGCATTTTAATTTTCTTATTGGTTATCTGTAGTGCCTACATATTTTATATCATTTGTTATTTTTGCAATATGAGTTTTCATTTTAAATCAAACTTATACGTCTTACGTATCTCAACCCACTTTTAATCTCATCTCTGAGACGTTCATTTTGATCAAATCCTCTCTGCTCAACAGACTGAATTAATGTGTCCCCGAGAGCTGGGCCCCACAGCAGTTCCCACTCTTCCCACAGACACAGAAAGACAGACCACCGTCCCTCACATTCCTTCTGCGTAAAACTGACACTCAAGAAGATGCTGCTTCAGCCGACTGAAATCTCACCGCCAAAAGAGCGGCCGGTCTCAAAACTGGGAGGTCCCCCGTGGGCCAGCCCCCGGGTCTCGTGGAGACACACAGAAAGGGCGCCGCGCCCCGAGGCTCGCTCACCTCGGGGATGCAGTCCTCGTGGGTCACCACGCGGACGATGTCGTCCAGCGGGAGCAGGGAGTTACACTTGATCTCGGTGTAGACGTTCTTGCCCTCCGTGCACACAGCCAGGAGCTCCACCAGGTGGATGTGGTACATGAGGGCGCTGCTTTCGTCCATCCGGTCCCGCTCCGACCTCATCATCTGGATCAGTGTCTGGAAAGAGGCTCTGTCGTTGTAGAACACGAGGACGTCCTCGCCCGAGTTCACCAGCTATGGAGAGGACAGGGCTTGTTTGTATTACGAGCTTGTAGGGGTGGGGACAGTGTGAAAATAAAAGCTCTTTGCCTAGAAAGAAGGGTTCAGTTAGCTTCCCAACCAGTCTCATCTATACCGCGTTTCCCCGAAAATAAGACCTAAAGGGAAAACAAGCTCTAGCGTGATTTTTCAGGAGAACATCCCCTGGACACAAGCCCTAATGCATCTTTTGGAGCAAACCTTAATCTAAGACCCGGTTTTATTTTCAGGGAAACACGGTAGTACTGATTCTGTGTCACGGTATCATCTGATTGCATTTGTTTGTATTATTAAGCAACGGACAAGCTTCAGCCCCATCCTTTCAATCCCTAGATTCAGAAATATCACAGCGTCCTAAAAACACTACCAGAGGAAGGCATACCAGCGTTCACGCATCAAGTGAAAATAGATTGCAAGCTTGCACGTGTATTTCCAAACCCTTAGGCTGTGATTTTTCTTCGTGAAATGTTTTTCTAAGTTTTAAAAGTATCCCTCCCACAACTCTTTCATACACAGCCTCATCTCTTCACAATCACAAATTATCCACTTCTAATTAAGACACGTCTTCAACACCCATGAAAAAGTCAGGAGCTCCTATTCATAACTTGTCTCCCAGGGCTGTAGCTTCTCCTAAATCTCTTTAAGAATAAATCAATTTCAGCACTGCATGAAATACAAAAGTTCCAAAGGGCCGGTACAGAAATCAAAATAAATATGGTCAATGTTATTGACATAGTAACAACTCACATTTATGAGCTCTAATTAAACGCCAGACATTGTGACAAATACCTTAGATGGATTCCCTAACCTCGTCGTGCCTCAGCTGTGTCTGTAACACTGAGGAAAGGTATGGTATCTAACTCATGGTGCTGTCGTGTAGATGAAATGAACAAACAGAAATTGCCGAGGGCAGTGACGGAGTCTGCTGGCTTCCAACAAATGTCAGCTGTCATCCTCATCTCATTCCACTCGCGCCTCAAGTGAATTCTGCCGTACCTTCATTTTACAGAAATGCACATTGAGGGTTTGAGAAGTCAAGTGACATGTCCCAAGTCACCAGCCGGAGAAGTGGTACAGCTGATATTTGCATCCCAGGACGAGCTGACTCTTAATTGCACTATACTGCCTTCCCTGGAATCGCACATTGTGGGGACAGAGCCAGGAGTGCAGTTTCCAGGCTCTCGGCCTCACGTGGAAATGTGCTGGCTCAGGTAGTAAATGGCCATCAGCTGTGGCTAGTTGGCCGTCAGCTGTAACCAGTGAGCCATTGGTCACTAATATAACTGCCGTGACTACGCTAGCAGCAAATGGGGGCTAGCAAGAGGATGGTGGCTGAGCTAGGAAGCGCAGGTTATAGTGAGCATGGCGGAGTGTGGGTTGCAGATTGCAGAGAAGTGGATGGTAGGTTCTGGATAGCGTGGCTCCTGCTTCCTGTATCTCCAACCCAGCCGCCAGCGAGACTACAGTGGTGTGACTCTCCTATCTATGGCTCCATGGGTGTTCCTTTTTGGCCTCACCGTGTCCTGCGTTCTTATGTGGGGAGCGGGACCAGAGACCCCGCATGACACCCCTGCATGACACACGTGTAGACGGGATTATAAAGCCAAGTGTTAGTGGAGTGACTTAAGTTTTCATTTTTTCAAAAGGTGGAAAGGTTAAGCCGAGTACACGTGACAGCCAAAGTCACAGGTACGGCACGGGTGCTGACTTCCCACACAGAACTAAGTGGTACTGGCTCCAAGGAGTCCACTGACCAGCTTCTCATGAGGCATCAAGCCACAATTTTCCTAGTTAATTAGGTGCATAATTAAAGTCATATAACCCATAAAAAAGGAGAGTGCTTTGGCTCACTGGGTTCCATCCACATTTAATCCCCATGCACTACAGTTTAGTTCGTTATCCTTGGGTTGTTTTCGCCCTCAGAAGGATGTGAGCCAGACTTCCTTATTATGAATCGATTTCTTGCTCTAAAGGATGAGATCAGACTCTTGCCCGTATCTGCAGATGAAGCCCACAAACACGCGCTCTCTCTCTCTCACATACTTTTGTCCCTTTACACGGCTCTAAGGGAGTGCGCCAGTTCATACAGGTAAGATTAAATAATGTCAGCTTTTTAGGGAATGGCAGATGAAGGTATAGAAATAGAGCTGTCACCTCAGCCATGACCATGTCTTGGCACTTTTTAATGAACTTCCCTTCGGCCTTGACAATCGTCTGCAAAAACTTGATGTACTGGACGTTCCGCCCGTGCGTCTCAATGCAGTGGACGAAATGCTGGACGACCCTCTCGTTGATCTCACTGCACAGCTGGAAGTTGTTCATAAAGATGTGCTGCATCGTCACCGCCTCCAGGATCTGGGGGAAAGGGAGCAGGGTCAGGTGGCTGGGGCAGGTGGCTGGGGCAGGGGCAGGAGGCTGGGGCAGGCGCAGGAGGCTGGAGCAGAGTGCAACTTGGGAGAGGAGGAGTCCACCAGAAACACAGAAGCGTCTGCACCCATGAGGTCTCCCTCTCTATTCCTGGTACCTTGTTTTAGTCAACTTTCCCACCACGTGTAGTGAACACACAGAACAAATGACTAGCAACAGCTACATGGGTTACCAAGGGAACACCACACCCACATCCAGAAACGAAGCCGCCTTAAAGGGCCCCGCCCCCCAATCCCACTACTAGTTTCATTTCTGTGACCATCGATGTGTTGTGCCCGTTCTTGAACCTCATGCATTCTTTTCTATGTGGCTCATTTTGTTCCATTACGTTTGCAACGTTGTCATTGTGCTGGCGCTTGTGTCACTAGTTGGTTCCTTGTCACTGCTGTGGGTATTTCATTGTATGAATAGACCACAATGTATGTATCTATTCTGTTGGTGATGGGCATTTGGGGAAGATTCCAGTTTTAATAAGTCGTGACACTGTTCTTACTACAAATATGAACAGCGCTGCTCTGAACGTTCTTGCACATGACCTCTGGGAAACTTAATGCACACATTTCTATTGGGTTTATACCCAAGAGAGGAACTGCCGGGTTGCAGAGTTTAAATGAGTTTGGCTTCAGAAGACACAGCCAAATAGTTTGCAAAAGATGTTAACAGTTCACATTCTATATTATAGCTATTCCATACCCTTGCTAAAACCTTGTCTTTTAATTTCAGTCACATCTTACTTAACTTGCATTTCTCTGATGACTAACCATGCTGAGCATGTTGTCACCTTTACTGGCCATTTGGACGTCCTCTGTTGTGGAGTGTCTCATTGTAAAGTTTTTTTGCCCATTTAAAAAAGTGGGTTGACTTTTTCCTTATTGACTCTTCTGAGTTTCTCATATATTTTGAGTATGAATTCTTTATGGGACACGTGCATGGCATACGTTTCTGCCCACTCCCCAGCTTATCTTTGGACATTCTTGAATCGTGTCATTGATGAACAGAAGTTTTCAAAGAAGTCCAATTTATCAACATTTTCACTATGATGAGTGTACTTTTTGCATACTATGTAAAAAACTTCTCTTTCCACAAGGTCACAAAGATATTTTCATGTTATCCCCTAGAAGCTTTACTTTCTACTTCTTACCCAGATTTATTGAGATTTTTGTTTGGTGTGTGTGAGGTAGTGGGCTTTTAACCTTTCTGTCTCTTGCCTTTTGCATCTCTCAACATGACAATGAGGGAATATGACCCCACTATCCAGTAGTCCTTTTTCTGCAAAGCTCTAGCAATATTAATGAGTGTGTGAGAGTGTGTGTGTGTGTGTGTGTGCGCGCGCGCACGAGCGCGCAAGGATGTCCTTTGTAGTACTGTTTATAAAACAAAAATCAGACACTTCCTAATTGTCTGTTAATATGAGAATGTCACGTTTTAAAAAAAATGACAGCCATTCTATGGAATGCCACGTAGCCATCAAAACAAATGAGACAAACTCATGCATCTCTGACTTGCAAAGACAGCCACGATGTGTTAAACGAGAAAGCAAAATGCAAAACAATGTGTGGAGTGTGCCCCCATTTGTCTTTAAGAGCTGCGTAACACATTCAATAGACTTTAAAAACGTATTTAACAAACTAAGCTGTTACGCAGCTACGTTGCGCATGGAGATGTGATGCATTGGTGTCAACAGGGAGAGCGTATGTCTGACCTGGGAGCGTGTGGCCGACAGTGAGAATCAGCACCTCTCTGTCGCTCGTGTGACGTCGTGAGGAATATTGTCTTTTTCCATTTTTTGTAATGAGGAATACTATTTTTTAAATATTTTATGTAAATATATCTTACCTTGCCCCTACTCACCTTCTTCTCCCTCCCCTCCCTTCTCCCCCGAAAAGATGGGGATCAAAATGCCCCCTACCCCCATCCCCGTGAGTGTCGCACTGTGACAAGTCCCAGCGGCCACAGCAGCAGACAGCCAGCTGTCCCTCGTAAGCCCCACGAGCCTCCCCGCACGGTTTCCAGCTGGGCCTTGGGTCTTACCCCCGGGTTCAGGAACAGGTTGATGTGTTTGTGCAGTAGAGCCTGGTTCTGCTGGTTGCCTGCACAGAAATTCTGCAGAAACTCATGTGCCAGCCTCATTATTTCCTGCATCTTGGTGTCCTCGGCCTGCGTAGGAAGGGACAGACAGAACCGTGCAGAAATCAGGGCTGTGCGGCAAACGACAGAGGTCCACGAAGAAACCACTCAGCTCCAGGCCAGGAGACCGGGTTCTCCGACACGCCTACCCCCTACTAAGGGGGTTCCCGAGGCGTTTACTGGGGGCCCACTCTTGTGAGAATGCCGAAAAGTGGTCAGGAACTTCCCGAATCCCCCTGAATTCTCTGCCACTAGCCTTGGGCAGAAGCAAAAACACTTTATTTAAGGAAAAAGACAATGAAGAGTGGAAGCTACCATGTTTCCCCGAAAATAAGACCTAGCCGGACCATCAGCTCTAATGCATCTTTTGGAGCAAAAATTTATATAAGACCGGTATTATATTATAGATTACATTATATATTATATTATATTATATGTGGTATTATATCATTATTATTATATTATATGAGACCCGGTCTTATAGCAAAGTAAGACCGAGTCTTATATTAAATTTTGCTCCAAAAGAAGCATTGGAGCTGACGGTCCACCTAGGTCTTATTTTCGGGAAAACACGGTAAGAGAAAGCCTCTGGGATTCCAGTTTTAGCCATGGTTGCAACTTCTGAAAACGGACTGATGGCAAAGCAGGGCCAACTTCATCACCGGTGTGAACCCCATTTCCCCAGCTCACCTTTTTAAGTTGCTAACCTATGGCCACATCGATTTCTGGCAGTAGATAACATGGCATAGTGGAAATCTCTTCAGATTATATAAGTTAGGGCACATACACCTGTCATTACTCTTTTCCTTGTCACCTCAGGCACACCATTTAACCTAAGACTTAGTTTTCCCATCTGCAAAATGGGGACACTATCCGCCTTGGGCATTTCACACAGTGATTTTGTAATTCTCATTTCATGTATTAAAAACATACACTTCATATTTGTAGAGTCAGAAGATCCATGATAAGAAAACTACATAAAACCTACTGCCATTTTGACCAATTGTAAACAAGCAAACATTTAAGACGGTAAAAACAAAATGAGAATTCCCACATTGGATGTCATCCCTCATGTCCACTGAGCCCACATCAGTCTCCCTTTGTCAGCTCACACACATCACCTCGCTTCAGAGGCAGAGAGTATAGCAGTTAGGGGTCAGGCCCCCAAATCAGCCTGCTGAGCTCTTTTCCCAGATCTCCACCTTCCTACCTGTGTGACCCTGGGCAATTTACTTAACCTTTCAGGGCCTCAGTTTCCTCATCTGTAAAATGGTGACAATAAAAATGCATAGTCTATATAGTTGTTATGAAGCTTAAAAGAGAAAATTCATGTCAAGTGCTTAGACAGAAATTACAAGATAAATGTTAGTGACCCGTTCTGGTCTGGGCCAAGGGTCAGGAAACTTCATCCTAAAGGGCCAGGAAAATAATTTTAGGCTTTGTGGGTCAGGAAGCTAAAGATAGAACGTGACACAGGTACTCCGGCACCAACACTGGGACAGCCACTCTTAGCGAGTGTGCTGTACAAACACAGGTGGTCGGCTGTGGTTTGCCCCCCTGGTCCAGACAACAACGCTGTGAGAAAGCAGGACATGCCTGTCAACAACCACTGACAGAGGAACCTGAGCTACCAGCTTGGCCACTCAAACAAAACAGGAGAATTAGAGAGAACATTAACAGCACGTCCCAGGACAGAGTGGGTACCACATTTGTCTCCCATTCACAGGGAGAGGGGCAAACCTTCCAGCTCTACGAAATCAGAGTTCTTGGGACACACAGACACTGCATCGGTGACCTCAAACGGTTCTGCAGGCTTCCATTTCTTTAGCTACACATGGAATCTGCTGGTGCATGGAAACCAACGAGGCTTTGTCGTGTGAATCGGACTTTACAAGCAAGTAAGCTCTGAAGACATTGCTTAATAGTGGTTATCTGTCGGTAGGAGTCCCTCGGCTGTTCTTACACACTGGGACGTCTGTACCCACCCAAAACAACACACACGTGTGCATGCACAAGGTTCTGCCTGCGAGCCACCATACCTCACACTGCTCTGTGAGCGGGCGTCCCACCTCGGGGGCGCACCTTCTCATAGGGCTTGGGGACACGGCCCCTGCCCTCCCCGGGAGGGGGCACACCATCCTGCAGGGCTTGGGGACACGGGGGGCCCCGCCCTCCCTGGGAGGGGGTGCACCATCCTGCAGGGCTTGAGAACACGGGGGCCCCACCCTCCCCGGGAGGGGGCGCACCTTCTCATAGGGGATCTGCAGCAGCTCCAGCACCACCGCGTGGGCACTCATGTTCCGTAGCAGACGCTGCTGCTGCTTCCGGCTTTTCCTCACAGCCGCGCCCTCCTGCACACACAGCTTGCTGAGCCGGATCAGAATCTGGGGGAAAATGGACGGTTGTGCCCTGTCACCAACACTCAGTGCTGAGGATCTGACATGCGCCATGGTGACCCCAGTCAATAAGACACTGTGGACTTGTAATTTGCCGCAACACCAGATCTTAAACGTCCTTCCCCACCCCCGACCCCAAACAGCTGTCAGTGGTGGATGTGCTCATCGTCATTTCTCCTTATTAAACTTTACATGAAGACAAAGCTCGTGTGCACCTTCCACTTGACTACCACCAACTTCCAGCTCCGTAGAGAATACAGAAGGGAAAACGGCAGTGGGGACACTCACCTCTTTTACCACCCTGTAGTTGTAGCTGCTGGTGTTCTCATGCTTCTGTGACTTGTTATTCCCCTCCTAGGGACCAAAGTGAACATGGGGTGTTTGTACAATTCTTGGGCACCTGTCCATTTTTTAGGGTTAACAGCACCTTTAGTGAGAACGGGAGGTTTGCAGTGTTTTCCCACAGTCGTGCGGGGTTCGTGCCCAGCCAGGCAACTCCCTTCTGACTGACATTACTTCACTGATGTGGGCGAGGATGGTGGGCCAGGCCACGGGTAGAAAACAGGTCCTTGCCCCAGGGGGGATGTTAGGAAGACCTGGTGTACTGCACGCCACAGTGCCGTCTATTCTGCGGGGTCCGAGGTGACCCGGGCAGAAGCTGGACGTCCGGGTGCAGCCTGTTTCCTAGGAGAACGGCCGTTACCCTGGCTGCTTCACAAGCAGGTCTCTTGAGAAGAAAGCCCACCCTCTAACCTGCATTGTTATCTAAAACCAGAGGATGTTTACTTGTTTCGAGGGACCCATCTGTCTCCTGTGGCAGCTTCCCTTCTGCGTCACCCACCTCTGTCTTCTTATGTTCGTTTTCTCCCGAGGCGCCATCCATGGCCTCGTCGGGGCCCTGCCCCTTGTACACCCACAGCTCCGACTTCTCCACGATGGACCTCAGCTGATCCAAGTCCTGTTTGATCTGCTTGTAGTTGTCAACATCTTGGCTGGTGACAAGCAGTTGAACCTGAATGGACGCAGTCCCTTAGTGACACGCAACAGCCCCGTCCACAGAAGACCACACACACGCACACACGTGGCGCGCACGCATGCACGCACGGCCACCTACTCTACCTGTTTGAAGGCCTGCAGGACCTCCTGCCTCTGACTGAAGTGCCGAAAGAGCAGCTGTAGGGCGCCCGACACCAGGGGTGGGTAGTCGTGCATCGTCAAATGGAGCAAGACGCGGAGGAAGGTTCTGCCGCCGTGGTCGTCCAGGTCCAGTGGGGTGTTCTCCTCACTGCAGCAGCGCGGGGGAGGGGAAAGCCCAGGTGAGCCACAAACGCCCTCCCCTCACGCACCGTGGCCCAGACCTGACTCAACTGGTAGCTTCCCCACCCTGGAGTCTCCCTCATGGGATCTTGTTTCGTCTTCAACTCTACTGGGAGGTAAGGGGACAATGAAGATGTCACCATTGTCAAATTTTAAACCCAAGTCCCCACCTTCCCATAGTGACAGGACTGGCTTTGCCAGCAGATGACAGCAAAATCCTCGGTTGGGGGTTTTCTTCTGGGCGTCATCTGGGGTTGGGGAACTGCACACAATAGTGCTTCTCCTGAGCTGTTAGCTGATTGGTTACTGAAGATGTCGTAACCCAGGGCCGACCACACGTCTGTGGTGAGGGACCGGCTTTCGTTGCATCCAGGTTGTAGCCGACTGATGTCTCAGCCCGCGCCAGGTCCACCGGTCACGCACCTGGGCCCAGGGAGTGTCACATGGCCCCCAAAGGGCCCCAATGCTGACTCCCATGCTCCGTACTTATCCCGTCACAAACTGGGGGTGAGCAGTTGAGACCTACAGGCGCCACTCTGAGGGGTGTTGCCACGAACCATTACCAGTCAGTGCTCTTCCAACGGGGGTGATCAGCATAGTGCCACGGCGTTATTTTTATAATTAAATACCATCCGTGTGTTATTTACGTAACTCAAATACTAATAAGCATGTCCTGCATCAAACGGCAGGCTACCGCATAACTGAGCACGCCACTGAATCGCTGTGTCAGCGTCTGTGTTGTGTTTACAATCGAACGTCAAATGGTGAGACCTTCACGGTGGCAGGCCCCAAGAAAAGCAGAGGACTTAACACGTAAATACTCTCCCCGTGCTCCATGCTCCAGAAAGGTGTGAAGGTTTGGCTGCCGCTCAATGTCAGGAAGATGGCGGGAGAGCTCAGACACGACCCAGCACACGGAAGTGTCGTCATGCTGAACCCAAAACGCCCGGTGTTTCAGAAAAACAACATCTTCCATGTAGTAAGTAATGTCGCTAATTCAAATTTCACAGGTTTTGTATCGAGTGCTGAGGTAGACTCTTTACTATGGCGGCCTCAACAACGTGGGCCCTCCTGGGGTACACCCTTATGCCAGCCCCACCCACGCTGCTGCTGGGCTCAGCCATGTGACCTGCTTTGACCAATGGGACATTAGTAACACGAAGCAAGCAGAGGCTTGATTAGTGCTTGCACATTGTTGGCCTGGCCTCTTGGGACCTTTCTTTGCACTTAGAGCCACAAAGAAGCCCCCAGTATTCATGAACACAGAGAGGTCCCCACTTTACAGATAGCCCCACCACGGAGCCAGAAATGTGAGTAAAGCCAGTTGGAAGTGCCAGCCTCAGTCACTAGCTCACCATGGGCACACGAAAGAGCCGGCAGTGGCCAGCCCAAGAGCCATCCAGCGTAGGCCGAGTCACCCCATGGAATTGTGAGAGGCAATACAAACGATTGAGGCTTTATAGCCCAGTGAGTTTCTGGGGTAGTGTGTCACAGAGCAAGAGACAACTGAGCCAGGTGTGTACGTTCTAAGAACTGTATGCGAAGGGTGTTTCTGTCAGGTCTGCAGATGTTTGAGTCCCACCACCATGTTTTAAGTCAACACTGAGCAATCTGAGCTTGTAAAAGGGGTTCATACACTCAGGTTCGGGACGAGTGAGCGAGCCACGCCTGGGTTGTGGGTGGTGCGCCCCGGGCTCCACGGAGCTCTGAGGTGAAAACTATAGCCCAACAGCACTGAGGCACGCCAGCTTGCTAACCTCGTCCCGGTGACCCTCCTCTTTCTTACGACCCTATTTCCCACCATTTAACTAACCTTGTAGCGTGTGTATTTTGGGGAAACCTCCTTAAATCCTTTCTATCGTAGGCAGGAAACACACCCCCACCCCAAGCCAGCTAAGATCATTAGGACCTGAGTATTAAGAGTGACGGACACCAGGAAAACAACAGAAACCCAACGACTGAGCCTTTCCGCGTGCAGTGAAGCCCCTTCGAAGGCTGGAGAGCAGGAGCTTCCCAGTCTCAGAACCACCTCCAAAACAGTCAGTGAAAATATACTTTCCTTCCTCCAAAGATGCCTTCTGCTTGTTCTTCAATGTGTTCAAAGTCCAGAGCACCTAAAAAGTCAGAGAACATGACTTCAGATGCAGGGCGGTCTGAAAACGTGCCGCGGTCCACTTGCCCTGCCCAGGGGTCAACCTCAAGTTCAGGGTCTTATCCGGCAAAGCTCTGAGCCTGGTCAACTCAGACCACACTGCCCAACGGCTCTGGTGTGCGGTGCTCCGCACCACGACCGGCTTCTACTGTCTGGTGACCTCTCGTTATGGCAGAGGGATGCCCTCGTCCCAAGGCAGCTCAGGCCTCGAGAGGTGGGATTATTTCTACTGCCACCCTTCCCCTGGGCCTTTACTGCTATTTCCTGGGCAGGGAAAAAATATGCATCAAGAGAAAGGAGGAGAAACTGCTAGTGGACAGTGAATTTTCTTGAGCTTTTTTTCTTGGCATTTCTTGTAACCACACACTAGAACCCTTGGCCATCTTATGGCCAAGACACTCCAGGACGGAAGGAAAAAGATCTACCCCAGAAGCGGTCTGGGCTCTTTCAATTATTCCCCGGTCCAAAAAGGAGCACCCTGAGCATCTCGTTCTCAAATCCAATAACCTCTGAAAACACGCACATTTTGCCCTCTTTCTAGAGCATACCGTCTGGACCCCAGTCCTCCCGAGACCCAGGCCCCGTCCTGTGGCTGCAGACCATTCTGGAAGCACTAACCTGGTACGTTACTGGGCCCTTCCTGGCTGCTGTTTCCAGAGGACGTCTCTGAAGTCTGGGAATTGCTTTCGTCAAACTCCCGCTTAAATATACACAGGAGGCAGGAGATCCTATAGTCCAACCTCACGTTCAAAATAAACTAAAGATTCAAGTGGAAATGGAAACAGATTGGTTACATGAAAAGACACCTGTGACCCATCGCCAAGCCACTGCCCACGGCTGGGACTGCCACCTGCTACATCAATTACCCTAAACACTAAGCAAGCCAAACATTTGGCTTGGATTTCAGCTGTCACTTTATCAACCGACTTCTGTGGGGTACAGAGCAAGTCTGCCCGCAGCACCTCGCTTCTAGTGCAAACTGCAGCACCCACAATGGATCTAATAACTGTAAGGACCGAGCACTTGCCCTCCACCCAGCCTCTACAAACACGGCCGCGTTTCAGCACGTACCGAGTGCCACTGCAGGGCCTGACTAAGGGGGAAGCGGGCTGCTTTTCACTGAAGACAGTTAACGGGGAAAAAGATGTTTTTACTCCTGAAAATAGCTTGGTTCACGTTTTCCGTTCTGACTGTTTCCTTTGATTTAGCTGCAAGCCCTTGGGCTCCCTCTTCTCTCACCTTGCCCTCTACTCCAACACAAGGTCACTTCCATGACTGCTACTAGAGCCCAAAAGAAAGATCAACCACCTGGCATTATTTGAGGACCTTACTGACATTCTCCCCTCGTCTCTGCCTGCCCTGTTGGTGACCTTACTCAATCGCAGGGCTGTCACCTCTTCCAGACTGCGACCGGCCTTTGCCTTGCCTTCCAAGCTCTTGGTCCTCCTGACTACTGGGCATCACATTTGGTGTTTTCTCAGAGTCTCAAGCGCAAACCGAGAATTGTACACAACTAACAGTGTCCGCCCAGCCCTCGGGTCACCTCAGGCCCACTGAGTCCTCCTCCTCTAACACACACATCTTACCAATGGTAAATCCTGCTGGTGCTACCTCTGCCACTTCTCATGTGTCACTGACACCTGTCACTTACACCTGCTCACGTTCTCAATCTCCTGCTGAGCCACTACAGAACCAAATTTACCAGGCCCACCTCCCACGCGTGCTTATCTTACCTCAGCCCCTGCCTGGCACCGTCCAGAGCTCACCACAGAATAATGTCCTGACACATTAGCCACCCAGAGCTCTTTAGAGCATGGTCCCATCCTCCATTCCAACCTCATTCCCCACAACTTCCGTTCGACACACTGTGCGTCCCCCGCCCAAGGAGAAAAGCTTACTGACGCGTGTGCCATGGTGCGCTGGTTCAACCTGCTCCGTTCACTTGAGACTGTGCCCTTGTTTCTATGTTACAAATCCCATCCAGGCTTAAAGGCTCAGCTGAAATCCCACCTCCTCTGGTCCTCACCAGCTGGGATCACACGAGCCGCCCGTATCTCAGAACACTCTGCGTGGTTTATTTCTGCACACACACAGCCTCAGCACACCTCATGGACCTCCTGTTATAAACCCCTTGTAGATGCAGCCTGGGTCTCAGTTACACCTGTGCATTCCTTATACTGTGTTTCCCCGAAAGAAGACCGGGTCTTATGTTAATTTTTGCTCCAGTAGGGTGTATTTTCAGGGGATGTCTTACTTTTTCATATACAACAATCTACATTTATTCAAATACAGTCATGTCATCTTCTTCTGGGACATCGTCATAACGTAATAAATGTGTCCGTCTGGCTGACGATCTCACTGGGGCTTAGTTTCAGGGTAGGTCTTAATTTTCGGGGAAACACTGTAATGCTCAGGAAAGTGCCTTGTATGTGGCAGGGGATCCGTAAGTATTTGCTGAAAGAATGAATCCATCAACCAATCGTTCTCAGATGGCTACGGCGCGTGGCCCTGAAGATGGGACCAAGTTTCACACCATTTCTGATAAACATCCATGACACTAACATACGTGGGACACACAGGCCGTGGCCTAAGAAATCCTTCTCTGCTTTTGGTCAGGCATAAATTCTGTGAGTTTTCTTCTTAAGTCATTCTTTACTGCCGTAAGCAGTTATTTTGACTAGTCCCATGGATGCTTTCCAACAGTTGGTGAAATGTGATGTCAGAATAAAAAAATCCTTAAGTCTGTAAACATTTCTAATTCTCTACTACATGTTCTGGGGTTAGGATGAGGCAGCTTGGGATAAGAGAGAAAGATAACAATGTTTTTTCATTTATGAGCAAATCACTTTGTTGATGAATGAAAATTACCTTGGAGCGGGAAGAGGAAAACACAGGTTGTTGGGAGGCTGGCAGGGGTCCCCCACCTGAGCCCAAGGCCTCTGCGGGGGATGGGCTCTCAGCCCCTCGCCCACGAACGGACGCTGCTCCGACCATTTTCTTCTCTCTCCTATGTCAAGCTTTCCCTCTCTACTTGACTGCTCCCGCTGAGCACCCCAGCTTACCCTCACCTCCCAACTTAAAAATATTACAGCAAAGCCAGCCTGTAGTCATCTCTCACCTTCTGTGAGTCTTTCCAGCAAATCCACTCACAAGTGTTTGTGTTGAGCCTGTCCCCTCCTTCATCTTCTCCCATTCCCTCCAATCCCGACCTATTCCCACACTTGATGCTTCCACCTCAGGGACTTTTCCTAAGCTGTTCCCTCTGCCTCAGAGACTCTTCCTGCAGATCCACATGCTGGCTCCCTAACTCCACTTGGGTCTCTGCTCCTTGGAGCGGGCGCCTCTGACGACCCATCAAAAACAGAGTCCCTGGTCCCCGCCCCCAGTGGCCTCCCACCCATCCTGAACCCCCTTTATATCCTAACATCTTTAGCACTCATCACTACCTGACACAGTATACACATTGTTAAAAATATGTCCATGCCTCCGATCAAAACGAAAGCTCTTTCGAAGCAGGAGTTTAATCTATTTTTCTCTTTGCTGGATCCCTAATGCTTAAACATACTTGGCACAGAGCCAGTTTCAGTAAGTGTTGCATGAATAAATGAATGAAGGAACGAAGGAAGAAAGGTGGGAGTGAGGGAGGCAGGCAAGCACTGCAGAGTTCAGAGAGCCCTGAAATGAGTCCCGAACAGTGAGCAAGCAGGGAAGTCAGCTCCACGCAGAAGCACGGGTGAGTTCTAAGCACAGGGCATGGCTTGGGTGAAGACACAGCGGCCAACGCCATGGACGCTGAGGAACCTACCAGGAGTTCTGGGATGCCCGAGGGACAAGGGCATGCTGGGAAGGGAGGAGGCGACAGGAGAGGGCGAAGGGGCTGGCTCACATGTGGCACGAGGCTGAGCTGAGCATTCACCCTCTTCCTCTTCCCAGAAGCCTGGGCTCCACCAAAGCAGGACACTGCCGCTCAGTGGAGGCCGTGATGCCGCTCCGTGCCCGCCCCCCTCCCTGCCCCCCCCGGCTGATCGTCACCTGCAGGATCTCGATGATCTTCAACTTGGTGTCCATGACCATGATGTCCTCCTTCTCCGGCTCCGCCTGCTTCACGCTGCCTTCGGGGGCCGCAGCCATGGGGGCCACAGGCAGAAAGCCCCCTCCCCGCAGCACCACCTGGGTCATCAGCTCTCCGACGCCGTGGATGGAGCGCATCACGTGACTGCCTACAGGGGCGAGGACAGACCTGGGTGGTGATCATGTCCCTAGTGCGTGCTGAGGCCCCTGGCAAGGGGCCTGGGCAATTTGGAACAAAATATTTACCATCTCCCTGTTCCAATACCTTCTCAGGACCCCAGGAACCTGAAAAGGTTAATACCCACCAAAGACTGTGGGCTTCAGGGAGTGAGGCAACTGTGGGTTTTGAAATCACCAAGGGAACATGTGTGTGTGTATTAATTCACCTGCCAAATGTTACTGGGCACCTACTACGTGTTTGTTGCTGTGCATAAAACGACAGGACTTAACAAGGCACAAAGCTGGTGCTGCACCAACGGCCGCTTGGCTCTGAGCACATGGGGTGCCCTCTGAGGCTCAGTCTCGCCGTCTGGTAAATACGAATAAAGGAGCTCAGTGACAGGACTGAATGGTAAAAGCTATGCGGGATGACTGAGCACAGGCCCTCACAGAGACTGGGAGGTTCAGGACCGTATTTTCCTGTTCTAGCTGTAGGGCCCAATCAGATAATAATCCAGCCGTGAGTACCTGGATTATACTTGCCTATTCTGACCTCAAACAGAGGGAAAAAACCATATGAAGGCAGACTTTCCTAGTCACAAACTGGAAGCAGGACACCCAGATAAGCCTGGATTTCAGTTCATCATACACTAATATAATCACTGAGGGCCTCGTGCTACACCGACAACTACGACAGGGCACGGATTTTAAAGAGATAAGTATTCAAGTCGTTAGATAACTTTCAGTTGGTTCCGCAGAATATACACACCGACTCCTATTTGTCTTTGCATTTGAAATGCTCATAGTGAAAAGTCAGGAACAGAGGACACGACGTCCCAAGAGGAGTGACAGGAGAGGCTGGGAGGGCATGTCCCAAATGTGTGGGCATCTTCAGGCCTCCCTGCAGCTTCTCCGCCTCAGTCTCACCTTTATTCTCTTCCCCTTTGGCCATCTTGCTGATGGGGAAGATTGTCGTCACGTGCACACAGTCCAATATGGCCAAGAGGATTTTGGTTAATCGTAGAAGGTCAGAGAAGTTGTAGAAGCCAAAGTATATGAGGTTCCTAGCTAAATTGACAACCTATAGTATTTAAAGAGAAAGCGAGAGAAAGAGAAAGAATTAAATAAACTGTATCCTTCAGTTCCATTTGAAGTTGACTAGTTTATAAAATGACCGATTCCAGCCTTCCTTATGGTAAGAGAAGGCATACATTTTGCTTACCAATTTCTGATCAGATTTCGTTTTGTTCATACGGAGAAAAACTAAGAAATGAAAACCTGCAAAGCTACTGATCCGCTTTGATGACTAGTTAGTAAAAAACTGACCCAATCATCTGGTCTGTGCAGCTTCCCAAAGACAACACAGGGTGAGCCTAGTTATACCCAGCAGGACACAGATGCCAACACTGCAATCCTCGGAAGGAAAAGTGGTCTCAAAGAGAAACACTGACACAAAGGTCATGAGGATTTATGTCTCTCAAATCATTAATCTATGACAGGTCCCAAGCAGTCTCTCTTTCCTGTCATCTTCAATATAACAATGTAGAGCGTGTGCGCAATCTTCCATCATTTTACATGGTTCAATTCACCCTGCGTATTTCTTCTAAGAGCATAACCACCACTGAGCCACGTGACCAGTATCGGTTCTATTTTACTCTGGAACAAAACTAAGCGGGATTCTTTTTTATTACAAAACCAGAGGACCGTGATAAAAATCACCACATACTAAAGTACTTTCTATTTACCCATCGAAAAAAAGACTAACGAAAAGCAGAGAAAACACAGATCATTTTACCATGAGTTACCTCAAATGTAAGCTTATTTTTCTCCTTATCAGAGAAAGGAAACCTCTGGCAAACCACGTCTCTTAAATACTCCTCCACGAATTCCATGGTCTGAGCAAACCTCTCCTTAATTTCATCTTTGGAAGTTCCACTGCTGTCGTAGCTACAAGGGAAGGAGGGAGAAAAGGATGTCAGGCTTCAAGTTTTTCCCAGCGAGGCCTCCCCCAGCCGCTCAGCCTCAAAAGTGAACACCCCCTCCCAACACGTCCGAGCCCCACCCCGCCCCTCCTTTACGTGTCCCCGCTTAGCACGCGCCACCCAGATACACATCCCCGTCATCTGCCTTGTTTATTGTCTGTCTTTCCCCACTAGCGTACAGATAGTGTTCTAGTTTGCCCGCTGATATATTCCTTGATCCTGGCATCCGGGAGACACCAATATTTGTGGAATAAAAATGATAAACAAGACGTAAAAACTGCAATCGTGCCAGCTTCCACATCCTTGAAGACATCATGTCTGCCATTCACTTTACATGAAGCATAAAACAACTAACGTCCCCTCTCGTCTGTGACTAGACTCCACCTGACCCCGTGCGCCCGCCCGTGGCTGCGCAGAACAGTGTGACCGGGAGGGTGTGGGGCGACACGGGGCCTGACGGGGCAAGGAGCAGACGGCGCGGGCTCACTCGTCGATGGCGATCACGGAGGGGATCTCCGACCACAGGCGGGCGTACTTCACGGGCGTGACCTGCTCCTGGGGGTCGCGGTCCACATGCATGTGAAGCATGAGGCGGCAGAAGGACGCCCGCAGGTCGTAGGGCAGGTTCTCGTCCGACATGCAGCGCAGGATGAGGTCCACATCCAGCTGGCCTGAGACCTCATTGATGGCCAGGTACTGCCGGTCCAGACACATGCGAGCAAAGAGGTTCAGCTGATACCTGGAGGAAAGGGGTCACGTGACGCTCAGGTCCCGAAACCACCGAGGGAGGATGGCTCGCAGCGCGGGCAAGTCCAGGTGGCCCCGACGCTCACAGCAGTGACATCTGGCCCTCTGAACTTACACCCTTACACGCCCTATGCTTGGTCACCAAACTCCGGCTTTTATACCAAGCGGAGAAAGGAACAGGTCAAGGCAGCTTCACGTGTCTACCCTGCTGTGCTGCAGGAATTATGTGACCACTCGATTCCATTTTGCCCTTGTGTATCTTATAAAATACATGGGAAGAAAATGGTTGTCTATTTCTTCAGCAGTGTCTTTATACAGTTCATCAGATACCATGTAGGAAACGTAAAAGAGGCGGCCCCTATAAGTCTCATTAGAAAGTTTTAATATTTTTTAGGATCTTATCTCATCTAAATCTACTCTTTGACTTTTACACACGTGTGAAAAACGTGGTGTAAAAAGGAGGGGCTCCTTGAAATGTCTTTTGCTGTCTTCCTCGTCCAATCAGACGTGAACTTTGTTAGCTTCCGAACTTGACCAGTTCAGGCACTATTTCTCCTTCATTCTCGCAAGAAGATTCATCGAGCATTAAAAAAGTAAACATACTTGGAACATGACAGAAGAAAGCCAGAGCTTCCCCAGCGGCCAATGCGGGCTTCTGACTTTAAAGCCCTAGCTATCTCCAAGGACCATGAGTTGAAAACATTCTCAACCTCACTAGATAGCAGTGAAATGCAAATTAAAACAAGAGTCTATGGCACACTCAGACGACGAACAAAAATAAAAAGAGCCTCCTGATATTCAGAGTTAGCAAAGACACACAAAAATTCTCATTTACGACTGCTGAGAGTATGCACAAAAATATCCCATTCGGAGCTGCTTAATCAAGTTTAAAATATGCACAGCCTCCAATCCCATAATTCCACTCCTGGTGTGGAATGGAAACTCTTACACGCCGCCTGCATAAATCTGCACGGGGAGGTGCCCTGCAATGGAAAACTGGCATACACTGAGTATCAAAGAGCAATGAAAATGTGGTACATTAATAACATGGGCGCCATTCAGCAGTGCAAAGTAATCAATCAACCTCCGTTAAGATGAAGACAACTCAGAGACAATACCGAAAAAACAAGGCAGGTTTCAGAACAGAACTGAAGGTACGGTCCTGTTTACACAGAATTTTAAGAACAGATAAAATATGGTATATTATTTCTGACCGCATTCCAATGTGGGGAAGTACAAGCGCACAGCGACTGCGAAAGGACGCACAACATGTGTACAGATGGAGGCAAGGAGAACAGGAGTCAACAGGGACAGTGCAACGGCAAAGGTGTCTCCTCTATAAGCACGTTTCCATCTTGCCTCCCCGCCCCTTTCCCTTCCTCTTTAAAGGTATCCATTGGTTCCTCTCCCTTCTTTTCCTTCCCATCCTTCCCTTAAGGTGGCAGGGCCAGAAGGCCACAGAGCGGGGACACTGGGATGGAGGAGGTGACTGGCAGGGGCGGAGTCGGAGCAAACAGTCAACATACCGGGATCACGCCAGCCAGGTTTCTCACTGTTGGGGGAAAGGAGTTAGGACTCTGGACGGGGTGATGGCTAGAAGCAGCGGATGGTGTTGGAATGGAACTGGAAGTACTGGTGTGAACGCACGGTTTTTCTTATGTTTGCATAGACTGATATAGAAATAGGCGCTGAGTGTACAGATAGAGACAGACAGACAGATGAAACGTATATACGCACACACATTTCCTAGCTCTGTCTGCTAGGGTTCTAAGAGACTGCTGGCTCTATGCTGCAGATAAAGAAACTGGGGCACAAAAAGATCTAGAACATGACTGAAGTAAAAAAGCTACTGAGTCGAGGTCAGGATTTGACCCCATGCAGCATGACCCCATGGCCTGACTCTTTGCTAGAAAATGCAGGTATGTGCCAGGCTGTTTGAGGGCAACCTGCAGCTGGGGGCTGACCCAGGCACACCTCCTTTTCACCCCGCCGCGTCCAGACATCAATTTACCATCCACGTAGCAATGCAATCTTACACTAAACTGCTCCCCTCACGGCACACCAGACCACCCCCTTGGAATTCCTTGGAATAATCAACCAACCAGCACCACACTCCTCCGTGGCCCTTTCGGAGCAGCGCCTCGGGGCCTGCACGCAGCCTCACCGGTAGTAGCTGAGGACGTCCCGGTCCTCCTTCTGCCCTTCCTTCGCGTCCTGCGCCAGCTCCCGGACGCTCTTACTGCGAATCTCTTTGCTGCTGTCCCTCCAGAACAGCCACACCTCCTCCTCATCTTCTCCAGCCTCCATGGCATTTTCGCCAGTAGAAACACCTTCAAATTCAAAACGAGACAGAACCAACCTGGAAAATAAAACGAGGAGGGCAAATTCATTTGTTCTGCAATCCTTGCTAGTCTCTGATCAACGACAGCGACGGATGGAAATCGAGCTTCACTGTCAGCGTAAAGGCACAGGAAGCCGTTTTGTTTCTCCCTGTGGCAGAACTACAGGAGGGCTGGACATTAAGGTCTGCGTATGTTTTAACCCAGGGTGACTCTGCAATGTCTGCAGACATTTTGTTTTTCTTCACTGAGTGGGACTGGGTGCTACTGGCTTCCGGGGGGTAGAAGCCATTGCAAACGTCTTATGATACAGGGGACCGTCCCCACGACAAAGAATTACTCGGCCTCAAACGTCAAAATGCCAAGTTTGAGAAACCCTACATCAAGTTATACATGAGAAACAAAAAATATCACTAGTTTAGGGCATAATTTAGTTTTCTTTTTTTCTTTTCTTTTTTTTTTTTTAAACACATTGTCCATATTATCGGCACTGTACTTCTCAGGAAAACTGTTCCCTTCCTAAAAATGAATCACTACTATTAACCACTACTTCTGTGGACCAATAAACACTTTTTAAACAGTGAGGATTTGAAAAGCTCTTCCCAACACTGACATAAGATCTACACTGAATGACTGCTGTTAAAACTGAAAACTGACGATCGTTCTTAGAGTACACTCAACTCTTAAAATTAAACCAGGTGTGTGTAAGTGCTCCCAGGTCAATTCTCCTTCCTTTGAAACCAGTGTGCAAAGGGACAGCTCGCACACAGGCGGCCACGCCAAAGCTGACTTCATTCCCCTAAGCCAGGCCTCTGCAAAAGGAAGATCAAACGCAAGCCGAGCCTACTGCAGACCGAGTCGGAAGAAACCGAGGGGTTAGGTTTCGTTTCGCACCAGCACACACACCCCCTGAACCGCTAGTCTCCCATCTAAGTCCCTCCTCCTCTTCACCCTAAGCCCCCAGCCCCACTCACTTGGTCTCAATCAAGATGTCGGCATTAGTTGGGTTCAGCACAGCTTTACATATCAGCTCCTGGGTCACCGGAATCGATTTGTTCATGGACACGCAGAGGTCGGACAGGTAATCTAAGAATCTATCGAGGAAGAGAAACCAAACAACACGTGTTCTGAAGACAGAGCAGAGGTTCGGCTGGCGGAGCGCGACTCTTCCTCATGTGGACAGATCTGATGTCCTTCTAAGAAAAGCAGTGACATTTTAGGTTCTGATGGTCTCTACGGCACCATCAGAAACCCGATCACCAGAGAGAGGAAAGAGACAAGCAATTGTGGAAACACAAAGAGGTAATGAGGTAAAAATGCAAAGAAGGAACGAGACCGGAAAGAGAGCTCCATCAGGAGGACCTGGGGGCGGGGGATCGGACTGGGGGGGGAGGGGCTGAAAGGCTGAGGGGCCTGACTGCCCGGCTGGAATCTGGTCCTCATTCTCACCCGTTACATTCTGAGGTGCACTGTTATTTGGGGAACTTAACCTCCTGGTGCCGCACCTTTGTCACCTAGGAAATGGATAACGTGTAACCTAAGAGGGCTGTTCTGAGGATGAAATTAAATGATCCCTGCAAAATGCTCCCTCAGCTCACCTGTGGCCACGAGAACGCTTAGGAACATGTTTTCATGGGAGAGGGAGTCATTTTACAACACTGTGGCTCTCCAGTGGGACCGTGCGTGACACCCACCATGTAAACTATTTCACGTTTTATATGAAATGGTGTGGATCTTAATGAGGAGACGAGAGCAAGAGAGTGGTGGCGGAGGGATCTATGTGAACATGACAGAAAGGATGGCATTCTCTCTACATATGATAATGCGTAATAAAAACAAACACTCAAGTAACACCTGAGCTTGCCAACGACTCTTTACGGATGGCATTTGGGGAGGGTGTTCTGATAATCGGGGGTGCGAAAAAGTAAACGAGGGGCCAAGACAAGGGTAATTGTCCTTTACTGTACAGCTCTCTACTCAGTGCCAGGCACATCATGCATTTATCCTCATTTAGTTTGCACAACGACCCATCTAGCCGATGAGGAAATTGAAGTCCCGAGGGAAAGCCAAGGTCAGCCAGCTGGTAAATGTTAGAGCTGGAATGGCTGCTTCTCGTCCCAGCACCATGGTCTTTTCATGAGTTGTCAAAGTCCCTCCTGACACCGGCCTGGTCAAAACAGGTCCCCAAACAAAGGGACTCTGGGGAAAGCCCAGGAACCAGAGGCGCCTGCACCTGGTAAGTGCACAGACGTGCTGTGACCCCCCCAGCCCCTGCTCACCTGGGCTCCCGGTTCTTCCGCACCAGACTGACGAAGGTGTCGATCTCGGCCGCGGTGATGTGTTTCTCCAGGAGCTTCCGGTTGTTGTGCAGCAGGGCAGTGATGGTGTCTTCGGCCAGCACGTCGTAGCCGATCTGCTTCTGCATGAAGCCAAACTGCTTGGCTATGTACTCCTTCAAAGGACATAAGAGAGGTCAGCAGGGGGACACTGAAAAGGAGGAGGGGAGCAGTATCCCGCCGCTGAGAACTGCCCACCCGGGGACATCACGGGGAGCCCCCCCCACCTTCCCCAGGCCACAGCTGCACATACCCTCAGCCTTGGTTTCTCTCAGCCTGCCTCACAAACGTCATTCAGAAAAATGTCCCTTTTATTAAGTGCACAGTATAAACTTTAAGGTCGTGACTTATTTTTCTAAAAGGCCAGAAGCTGTTTTTCAGCTCTGCTTTTAACTCCTAATGCAAGAGGATTCAGCTGTGCCTCCTGGCACTGTAAAGCTGCATAAACACTGATTTTTTAGGACGACGCTACGGTTTCGTTTTCTTTATCTGGGGTGAAAATACATTTTTAAAGCTGATGGGGAGAAGTTAGGAACAGTAAGCCAGTCAATTATGTTTGGAGAACATATGAAAACCACTCTCTTTGGGGATCAGACATCGCATTGCACAGAAATCCTTGAGAACTCAAGGAAGCCTCTTATGAATATTAGTTTCTGTGCAAAGATATTTTCCCTGACCAAAATAGACGATTTGTTTGCCCAAAGTTCAAGTGGACATTTTATTAATTATTATTATTATTATTAATTCCCAAGTCCTGGAAACTGCTCAGGATGAGCACGTGGACAGGGGCCACTTTTCAGCCCCCACTCAGTGAGGATGCAGGTTGGGGGACTCATCAGCCTTCAGGCAGGTACCACTGGGTCCACAAACAACAGGCAGTCATCAGTGCCTGTCATCAGTGCAGCAAGAAGGATGGGGCTAGTCTCCCATGTACAAGCAAACTGTCCTAGGGCGCACGGCCGTCGGAAGACGGAGAGAGAAGCAGAATACGATCTCTTGGGCACTGTTGGGTACGGTGCCAGTGCACGGGAGGGGCTTAAAGAAACCACAGCGCCAGACGCACCCTCCAGACTAACGGGCGAAGCATCACAGCTGCGCGGTGCTTCATATTTAAACAATAGCAAAGTCGAGGGATTAGAAACACTTGCTCACAAAATTACATCTAATACTTTAGAGCTTTGCTTAAGGTCAGCACTACCTGTCTGATGACAAAACTCACTACAGAGAAGAGCTGAAATCTAAAGGCCACTACAGTGGCAGCAAAAGCTGACACACAAAACACAGCACAGACTGGACTCCAGGTTACACTAAGCACTGTTCCGCGCGCCTGCAGGGCAGCTGTCCCCCTTTATTTGCAGTGTTGCTTTCTGCAGTTGCAGTGGCCTATGGTCAGCTACGGCCCCAAAATATTCAATGGAAGATTCCAGAAATAAACAATTCGTAAGTGTTAAACTGTGCATGGTTTTGAACAGTGTGATGAAATCTTGCACATCCCACTCAGGACGTGACCCGTCCCCTTACTAGCGTGTCCGCCCTGTATACGCTCCCTGCCCGTTAGTCACTTAGTAGCCGTCCCTGGTATCAGACTGGTTATCAGAGAGCGAGAGAAACCACATTCATGTAACTTTGGGTACAGTATCGTATATAATTGTTCTATTTTATTAGTCATGTCGTTAATCTCTTACTGTGCCTAATTTATAAACTCTATCATAGGTGTGTATGTATAGGAAAAAAGCAGCATGTATATAAACAGAGGATGCCAAAAATATTATACACCTTTTAAGAAAGGAAAACTATATTAAAACTGTAATACTCAATATAGGCCAATAACAAAAGATGAATGCAAGCCATGTTTGACTTCTGCAATTACAAGAGGTGCTCAAAGTGGTTCCCATCTGTCATGCAGGGTGTCATGCAGGGACTCAGCTCCCACTCCCCGCATAAGAACACAGGACATGGTGAGGCCAAAAAGGAACACCCACGGAGTGAAAGATAGGGGAGTTATACCACTATAGTCTCGCTGGCAGCTGGGTTGGAAACACAGGAAGCAGGAGCCACGCTATCCGCAACCTGCCGTCCACTTCTCTCTGCTAACCAACCTCACTTGCTGGCTGCAATCTGCGCTTGCCAGCCACCATCTTCTTGCTAGCCCCCATTTGCTGCTGCGTAGCCACGGCAGTTATATTAGTGGCCAATGGCTCACTGGTTACAGCTGACGGCCAACTAGCCACAGCTGATAGCCATTTACTACCTGAGCCAGCACCTTTCCACGTGAAGCGGAGAGCCTGGAAACTGCACTCCTGGCTCTGTCTCCACCCATCAGCGTCCAGGCACTTCTGATTACGGTGAACTACTGCTTGAGCAACATTGACCAAAGTGTCCACCTGTATACATTTTTTTGGCACCCCCAATAGAGAGGGTTTGGTACTATCTGTGGTTTCAGACATCACTGAGGGTCTTAGAACACATCCCCCACAGATAAGGGGGGGACTGCTGCACCTTATGCAGCCGAGTTTCTCAGCCTTTGCACCACCCAATTTCTGGGCTGGATAATTCTTTGTTGCACGGGGTGTCCTGTCCATTGCTGGATGTTTAATTGTATCCCTGGCCTCTACTCACTAGATGTCACTTGTGACACTTAAATGAGTCTCCAGACATTGCCCAGTGTCCCCTGGGGAACAATCTCAAAATGTCTGGAAGCTCCAAAGATGTCTCCAAAGATGCTCCAAAGAACATTTATTTCATGGGGAGAAAAAATATACACACAGTCATGACATAGATAATGACTTAGAAAGTCATAAAACACAAGTCAGAACCAAAAAAGAGACGTTAACAGCAGAAATGGAGGCAATGCAAGAAGCATGAGAAAAGATTCCACTCTGTCTTCAATATAAACATGTGGAATCGTGCCCCTAAGCCTTAAGGGAACTTGCCATGACAAAGAAATGTAACAGCAGTGTCAATATAAAGTAACCTCATTGCAAGGAGGCTGCAGACGGGAATTCTCAGGTATCTCTCTTAAGGACTCTATAGTACATCTTCCTGGGCTTGCAAAAACAGTTTCCTTTCTAAGAGCAAACTTAGTGAACTCTTCTCTAGCCAGTACATAAATGCACATGTGACACTTAAGACTCATGAGGAAAGTATAGGAACTTCAGGGAGGAAAGCGGCAGTCGTGCCCCGCGGACCCTGCACCCCACCCTGACCTGGTTCTTCCTGTAGTCCTGCTGCGAGTGTCTCAGGACCCGGTAGCAGAGCCGGCAGATGTGTCTGAAAGGAGCGTGCCGCTGGTCCCCGAGCTCCTCCAGCCGCAGCATCGGGCCGTCACCACAGTCTGTGAACGGGGCCTGTAACAACTTGAAGATCTGGGGAGGAAGAGTGAAAACCGTCATCACTGGTGTTAGGCAGGGTCTCAGCTCCCGCTCCCCACACACGAACGCAGGACATGGTGAGGCCAAAAAGGAACACCCACGGAGCCATAGGTAGGGGAGTCATACCACTATGTTCTCGCTGGCGGCTGGTCGAGACACAAAAGCAAACATCCACCAGTACCCCAATGAGGGGTCTTCCTGCACCCTAGTCTCAGTGGCGGCCGGGTGAGACACAGGAAGTAGGATCCACATGATCCACAAACCACAGTCAGCTTTCTCTCCGCACTTGCTGTTGTGCCTGCTAGCTCAGCCGCGGCAGTTACATCAGCGGCTAATTGGCTAACTAGTTACAGCTGATGGCCAACTAGTCACAGGTGATGGCCATCTACTACCCGAGCCAGCACCTTTCCAGGTGAGGCCGAGAGCCTGGAAACTGCTCTCTGGGATCCGTCGGCACACCTAGTTTAATGGCTAACCCTCCATCTGGAACTAACAAACCTCAAGGCGGTCTGACTACACAGCACGTCTGTCATCCAGCACGTCCGTAACCTGATCCCTGCATCTGCCCGTCCGCAGGGGCTGGCTCCTCCCTGTGGCTCCACCTGGACCTCAACGGAGCTCAAACACTGGCAAGTGCAGTGGTTAGTGCAGTGGTTCAGAGCACAGACTCTGGAATCAGGAGAGTCTAGGCTGAAGTCACACACCTTTCTTACTTCCTGGCAGTCTGGTAACCTTGGTGCTGTCGCTGGTAAAATGGAAGAACAGCATACCTAGCTCACAAGGGTCGTCAGGACAAAAGGAGAGGATAACTGTTGCATAAGCACAGCTCACTCTGGCCCCTCAAGGACTTGCTGTGGTGGAAACGAGCGTGGGTGGGAAGCCCGAGTCTAACGTGGGGGTCAGCATATGGAAGAGCTGGACACCATCTATTCTTGGGCTGGAAATCCTTGTTGAAACATGACGGAGTGTTAATAAGTTTTGTCTACCACAGGCTGACAGGAGGAAGGACTGTCACAGCTCAAGGTCCGATGGAGAACCAGGGGACCTGGAACTCGAGTTTTCCTTTTGGCTTCAGTGGTCAGGAATTTCCAAGCCCAGTGTCATGCAGGGTGTCAGGTGGGATCTCTGCTCCCGCTCCCCACATAAGAATACACGATATGGGGAGGCCAAAAAGAAACACCCACGGAGCCATAGATAGGGGAGTCATACCACTATAATCTCCATGGCAGCCAGGCGCGACACAGGAAGCAGGAGCCACTTGGATCCGCCACCTGCTGCCCGCTTCTCTGCCAACCAACCTCACTTGCTAACTCCAATCCGCCTCTCTGCAATCCGCAATCCACACTCGGTGTTTGCTAGCTCAGCCACGGCTGTTATATCAGTGGCTAATGGCTAACTGGTAACAGCTGACGGCCATCTACTACCCGAGCCAGCACCTTCCCACGTGAGGCCGAGAACCTGGAAACTGCTCTCTGGGACTCTGTCCCCACACCCAGCTTGCGGCCCCGTCTCCAGCAGCTTCAGAGAACTACAGGGTGTGTGTGTCTGTGCATCTCATCTACCCAAGGGTGTCACTGTCCTCCCTCTGACTTGACTTCACACCAGCTGATTTAAATTTATACAAGATAATACTGTC
The DNA here is from genome assembly GCF_004115265.2 of Rhinolophus ferrumequinum. Lineage (NCBI taxonomy): Eukaryota > Metazoa > Chordata > Mammalia > Chiroptera > Rhinolophidae > Rhinolophus > Rhinolophus ferrumequinum. Next base: position 4,684,023 of record NC_046300.1, on the reverse strand, counting down.
TGTCTATTTCCTGTAAGCCACTGCTCATTCTTTACGGTGAGATTCGTGGTGGCTTGTGGGGTCCTGTCAGGCAAACTGGTTTCTAGTGCCTGCCGTGATCAGCACCATCTTAAGAAGGAAGTTGCTCTGGTAACCACCAGTTCCCCTCCGGAGAGGTGGGCCTGTATCACCTGAAAGGGATGTTCTCACACAGGTAAGCAGGGCCATTAAGTTGTTTGCTGCTTTGGGATATATGGTTCTTAACAAGCACAAGCCACTGGCTATAAGCCACATGGGCTCCTGGAGGCTGCAGATGTCGCGCCCCCCTTCCCTTTCTGAGACAGAGATCACCCAAGACTCTGCGTCTGTCCTACGTTCCCTTAAACAATTCTTTCATTCTGGAGCTGTCAGCCTCTTGCATCCGTCTCTCCGCCCCACCTCCTTTGGAGGTTGGTTCCAGTACCAACAGGTCCCTATAAGAACCTATAAGACCTGAGTTTATCCATATTTCACATCTTCCAGACATAGGAAATAACCTTAAGGACACAGAGCCCTTGATATTATTTTTAAGGAAAATAAAGTTATCAAATGAACTCTTCTTGGAGTTCCTAATAGGTAAATTCTCAACAAGTGTATTTTCTGGCCCATGTGGGGATCGAACCAGCAACCTTGGTGCCACCAGCACCAGGCTCTAACCAACTAAGCTAACTGGCTACCCTCTCCACAAGTGTGTTTTCAATTGAACTGAGCTATGGAGCCATGAAGCGACAGGGGAGGAAGCTTCAATGCATTCGGCTAAGTGAAAGAAGCCAAGCGGAAGAGGCTGCACCTGGAGGAGCCCAACTAGATGACACTGGGGAAAGGCAGAACTATGGAGACAGTAAGATCAGGGTCTGTCGGGAGGGGTGAGGAGGAGGGATGAATATGCAGAGCAGAGGATGTTTAGGAAGTGAAACTGCTCTGTATGACACTGTCACGGTGGGTACGTGTCATTACCCACATGACCAAACCCACAGAATGTCCACCACCAAGAGTGAGCTGTCCTTTAACTATGGACTCTGGGTGACGTGTCAGTGTAGGTTCATCAACTGCTACAAACGTGCCCTCTGGTGGGATGGTGGCGATGGGGCAGGCGGTGCACGCCTGAGGGTGTGGGGTGCACGCCTGAGGGGGTGGGGTGCATGCCTAAGGGTGTGGGGTGCATGCGAACTCTGTACTTTTCACTCACTATTGCTGTTTACTTAAAACTGCTCCAAAAAATAGTCTGTTTCTTTCTTTTTTTTTAATCAATTGATCAAGCCTTCCAAGTGGAACCATCCATGTCCCTAAGAGCAGTGACCCCACTGATTTCTTACAAGCTGACCCAAACTGTCACGTGTCACCGACCTGCTTGAGAATATTCTGTTCTCTCATCAGCTTCTGCCGTTCTCTGTTGGGCTTGGAGAAGACCACTTCAAGCACATCTTGACCAGAATTCGTTCCACCAGTGACAAAGTAAACCAAGTCTTCCAGCAGCTTGGTGACCGACCTGAGGGGGAAGGAAGCTATTAGAGGGGGGACGTACTCGATGTCCCAGAAACCTCAGGCCTAAGTGAACCAGTTAAACCAAAGCAGACCCATTCCTCCCAGTTTCCTGGAAATGGACAACTGAGGCCCGTTCCCGAACAGAGTGAAATACAGACAACACATGACTGCCCACAAAAGGATTATCACCTTCACAAAACACGGGCCATCTGACACTGTCTGAGTCGCCTTGACCCCTGACATTTAGTACGGGAGTTCCAGGGACCAAGTGGGACACAGAGAAAGAGAGCGATCTTCACAATTTCAGGGACTTTCAAAAAGGAACACCATTTCTTGGACACCACAGGTTGACCCACCCCCATGAGGGGAAGCCCTGTTACGCAGCCCTCAGCCGCCCCCCCCCACGGTCTCCCTCTCTGGGAGGGGCCTGAAACCCACAGGGCGTGGGGAGGAGGCGTGGGGAGGAGGCGTGGGGAGGAGGCGTGGGGAGGAGGCGTGGCGCCTCGCTCCGGGCTCCTGGCAGGAAGCGCACCTCCTTTCGTTCTGCGTGATGGTGCCCTTCTCCAGTTTCCCCGCGATGGAGCCCAGCACCTTGCTGGCGTCGTTGGCGAAGTCCAGGTCGCGGACCTCGGCGGGGGAGACCGGGACGATGGCAAAGGCCTCCTTATCCTCCTTCACGGGAGAGGTGCCGATCTGAAATGCAAGGGGGCCTCTGAAGGGCGGTCTCGGACGGAGAGCGCGTGACCCCACACATTCCCCGCGGGGCTGTCGGCAACACAAAGAGCTTGCGGCTCTCTCTGCCGTCCAGATCAACCAGATGTAGGAAACCATCTGGAAGAAAGTACCCCAAGTCGTTCACAGTTGTCTCCTCTGGAGACTGGGATTGTGGGTACAGTGAGGCAGGAAATGGGGTGGTGTTATAACGTGTAACTTCATTTGTTACAGGTAAGACTTATAATGCAATCTATGTGTATAAATACACAGGGAAAAGCAAATATGCAAAATGATAAGTCTTGACTCTAAGTGACAGACAGTATCATAAGGATAGACTGTACCACTCTTTCAAGTTTTCTGTATACCTAAAAACGTTCATAAAAGTCAAAGAAAAATTCCAATAACTTCTCCCATCCCCCCCAAAAAAATTGTGTGAGGGTATCATTCCATTTTTTAAAAAGAAAACCCCTGTATTTGTGTATTTATGCTCTGTGATCCTGGAGAAGGTGGGGAAAGAGAGGTAGGCTTCAGGGAGAGAAATTAGAGAAGGTGGGAGAACTTTCAAGAAATAAAAATAGTATATGCTTCAGTACACAGAGAAATAAATAATAAAGATTGCGGGAATCAACTAGTATTTGATGGACCTCAAGGCCCAAGCAAACATTCCTCCAGCTAAAATCATCCTTCAGACATGAAACCCAGACAATTGCTCAACCCTTCGGGCAGAAGCCATGGAAGAAAATAAAAGGTTCTGATTACTCTAAAAGCCCTGGGCTTGCTTTAGCCAGGTCCTTTGGACGGAATTCTTTGATCACATTGGAGTTTGTCCACGACCACACTCTTGCCAAAGCAACACAACTGTACAGCTTCACACTCTCCCCCGATCTGCCCTCAAAGGAGTCCTTTCATTAGGGGGGAGGCCGGGGCGGGGAGGGGAGGGCGCCCAGTTCCAGGACTTACTTTCAGCATCACAGGTTTTTCTTCTTCTTTGTCAATGGGGATGTTTGTGCTGTGGACCCAGGTATTAGTACATAGGTGTCTGAGCCGCACGTAGGAGTTTCTAGAGGGGGAACGAAAGAAGCGTTTAGGGATCTGAATATTTAGGTTTTCTATCTCCACCAGCCTAGAATATATTCTATCAAAATAAAAATGGATACCCAAATGGTTTTCTGCTAGATACATTGCACAATATAAACATAAGAGCAAACGGCTTTGGTCCAAGATTCTTTCTGATGTATTTACAACAGCAAATCATTCACAGTGACTCCCACATTGTGATATGCTGTAGTTCTAAGATTATATCCTGTGAATGAAGGTCTTTGAACAAACTGAGCATGAGACAGGAACAAGTAGTATTTACTGAGTGTATAATAGTGCTCATGTGAGAGATGATTAAGCAATAACTACAATTTTCATATGGATCAATAAAGCAAAATGTAAAATCATAAAATTCCTGGGGAAAACATAACGTGAGTAAATATTTAATAATCTTGTGGTAGAGAAAGCCCTTTGAAGAGTGAAACAAAATACAAGATCTCTAAATTTTAAAAGTAAAAGATGCATAAATCTTATTACAAAGTTTATATTTTATATCTTCTGTACAGAAAAAAAATCATGAATAAAATTGAACGAAAAATGATAAGGTGGGAAAATAAAAGAGTAACACATAACATAAAAAGATTATTAATCCACATACGGACAAGGATATAAACCAGTGATTTAATAAAGCAATATAAATGGCCAGTAAACTGGGAAGTATGCATTCAACCTCCTTAGCAAACAATTTACACAAATTAAAACAATGTAACACTTTATTGTATCATATACCAAAGATCTTAGAGATGGATATAACCTAGTGCCCACAACAGCTCAGAGACAGGAGCTCTGCTGCACACTCATGGTGAGAGTGTGAACAGGTAAAACTCGGGAAGGGAGTCTGGCACTTTGTGTAACTTGTAAAATGCACTGGTATTTTTCTCTAGCAATCTCATTTTCAGATTTTTTTCCCTTAAGAGATGACAGCAGATACAAACTGAGGCTTAAAGATGTTCAACAAAGCACAATTTATAGTAGTAAAAAAATTGTAAATAATCCAATGTCTTAATAATGGACTAATGATACTGTGTTTCCCCGAAAATAAGACCTAGCCGGACCATCAGCTCTAATGCGTCTTTTGGAGCAAAAATTAATATAAGACTGGGTCTTCTAGTATAGTAAAATAAGACTGGGTCTCAATTTTTGCTACAAAAGATACATTAGAGCTGATGGTCCAGCTAGGTCTTATTTTCAGGGAAACCCGGTAGTATTAGGTGGTGCAAAAGTAATTGCGGTTTAAAAGGTTAAAAATTGCAAAACCTCAGTTACTTTTCCACTGACCTAATACATAAGGTAGAATATTATAGTTATTCAAAATGATGACAATTGATATTCATTTACTTAGAAATATGTACAGAACATACTGCTCAGTGAAAAATTATTAAAAATAGCTTATGATCCCATTTAAGATAAATTATATACAGGTTATCTGTGTGTTCAGAGACCTGTCTGACACTACATAAAACCAAAATGTTATGGTTGAATTTTATGTGATTTTTACTTGTTTCTTTGTTCTCTATGGTGTTTTGACTCTGGGAGGGGAACACACAACGATGAATACAGATGATGTATTACAGAATTGTACACGTGAAACCTATGTAACTTTACTAACCATTGTCACCCCGATAAACTTCAATTAAAGAAACAACATAAAACCCCGTATTTCTTGTTTCCTGTTAGAGTGACCATGGCTCACGATACGATGTTTTTCCATGCTGCTTTCCTTTCAAAGAAGTAGTAGGAAGGGCATAATTCTTGTGTGTTAGGAACCTACCACCCCATTAGCGAGACAACGGGAATGCACGCCAAGCAACAGCAAGGAACAGAAAACGCACATTAAAAAAGCATTAAGTTGGGAGACAGTCAAGGTCAGGTCTGAAGGGCTTTGAGAGGAGAGGATGAAGGCGGCTTCCGAGAGGCAGGGAAGCCTTTCGTTACGGAAAACTTGAGATGGAACTTTAAACATTGGTGGGACTGGGGCAGCAGGAGAGCGCGGAAGTCATTTGCATTAAGAGGAGTTTAGAGCGATGGCATCAAACCAGGCATTCTCTAGAGCAGATCCTCTGCCTTCTCCCTTCCTTTCTCGTAACCGTCCTGAACATGACAAGTAAGGGCAACCACACTGACATTTCCTTCACTAGCATGACTGTAAATCAAACAGTGTAAGAATCTTGAGAGATTTCCGATTTTTTCTTCTGAGTGCCTTGGACTCACTTTCCTATTTTCAAAGTATAACCAAAGCTTGGCGCTTAGCTTTTCACTGGATGACTGCATTCTATAGAGTTCTACGTCCAATTACACTCAGGACACAAAGGGCATCGTGTCGATCCACCTGAGAGGTCCTTCCCCACAGACATGCTGCCAGCCCAATTACAAAAGAGCCACAAGCTGGGTGCTCCCCCAATGTGCATTTAATGCATCTAATTTGCATATATTGCCATTTTATTATCTTGTTTAGTGTGTCCAGGATCTGCCATTATCCTTTTCACTTTGGTGTGGAAGGATTATTTGAACGAGTGATGATCACAAAAATTCCTTTGCTGGCAACATTTCAGGGACATTCACATGTCTACTCCCAGACTTGCTGATCTTTAAACAAAATTCAGCACAGCAGTAACCTGGAGGGAAATGACTGCCCTAAGAATTTTCATGACTCTGCAAGACCAGTGAGTGAGAGGTCCGTTCACGTCTAGCTCTGAGGTTGGTGGTCACCGGCAAGAATGGACAAAAATGTAGAAAGCTAAGACCAAGTCCAGGGTCATAACTGGTGGGGAACACACTGGCAGACGATACCACACACTTTTTCCACGGTGACCACAGGCGTCCCCTTGCTAATGAATGTGGAATCAGTCTACCTATGGACAACTGCCCACAAGAAAGTTTTCAACAGGGAAAACATAAGGAATGGAGGGGACAGGTACAGGGGTCTCGAAGCAGCCAAAGCTGCTTGGCCACATGACCTAGAAGCTTCAACTTCCCCTCTCCACAGACAGGCTCATGGCGATTTCCAACCCTTAGGGAATATGGCCAACTAGCACCTCATTGTTCTCCACAGGAAGCCCAGGAGGCGCCTTCTGATGGAGCAACGTGACATTTTAGATCACAAGGTTCTGTGCTTTGTTATCCCAAATGAACTAAAACATTTAGCATATCCTACAAATGTCATTCCCTTGTCTTCTGGAAACCTAAGAAAATTCATTACATTTCTTCCAGACTAGAGGGCACACGCACCATATGGAAAATTATTTCAACTGAAACGCCACTGGGTTCTACAGACCTGTGCCTATGTGGGAAACAAACAGGCAGTCAACGAGAAAGGCTGCTTTAAAAAGCAACGCACGCTACTCCAGACCATGGTAATAAACGATCTCAAACGGATCAGACTTAAGCGTGAAAAGCACAACTGAAAAACTCAGAAGAAAACGTTAGCATGAGTCTTTGTGACCTTGCATTAGGCAGTGGGCTACTTAAGAAACCAAAAGCATAAGCAATCAATGAAAAAAATAAATTGGACTTTGACAGATTAAAAATGTTTGTGCTTCGAGAAAGCAAAAAGACCATCTACAGAATGGGAGAAGGCATTTGTATCTACAACAAAGAACACTTAAAACTCAGTTAAAAAAAAAAGACAAATAACTATTATTTAAATAGGTAAAAATAATGGGCGAAAGAACTGACTAGATATTTCTCCAAAGACGATATACAAATGACCGTGAGGCACAGGAAAAGATGGTCAGCATCATCAGTCATTAGAGAAATTCAAATCAAAACCACGCGATACCACTTCACATTTCCTAGGATGGTTCAAAAATGAGAGAGAAAAAGAAAAACAATAAGTTCTGGAGAGAATGTAGAGAAACTGGAACCCTTATGTAAAATGGTGCGACCATGTTGAAAAGTCGTCAGACAGTTCCTCAAAAGGTTAGACATGGAGTTCCACGGGACTCAGTCCTTCCACTCCGAGGTATAGACCCAAGAGAAATAAAACGGATGTCTACACCAATACACATACACAAATGTTCACAGCAGCATTGTTCATAATAGCCAAAGGGGCAAACGACCCCAACAGCCATCGACTAGTAAATGGATAAATAGAATGTGGCATAACCAACCGTGTAACAGAATATGATTCCGCAATAAAACAAAATGAAGTACTAACACACTCAACAACGTGGATGAGGCTTAAAAACACCCAGTGAAAGAAGCCAATCACAAAAGACCACGAGTGATTCCATTAAATGAAACGTCCAAAGGAGGCAGCTCAGCAGAGACAGAAAGTAGATGGGTCTAAGGCGGGAGGTGGGGCTTTAGGAAACGAGAGTGAGGGCTGAGGGGTCCGGAGCTCCCTGCGGGGGGTGAAACTGTTCTAGAATCAACAGTGGTGCTGACTGCTCAGCTCTGCTCATCTACTGAAAACCCTGAATCGAGCTCCTCAGTAGGTGCAATATACAGTATATATTGTATCTCGGCAAGTCTGTTATTTAAAAAGGGCAACCCAAACCTGGAGTATGCACATCTGTGCACACAGCTGGAGTTTTCTAGAGCATCTCTAGCTATGCCCAGACTTTCATGGGGCTTCTGACCCAGCAGAGTGGAACGAGCAGCGATCAGTTTACTGAGTGGTGGCGGAAGGCCTTGCTGCGTGTAAGGCTCCCCTCCAGGTGGACACCGCCCCACGTGTCACGCGGGTGGGCAGGAACAGCCTGAACAACACAAGGTCCTTGTCTAATTCTCACGGCACCCAGGCTACAGGTATCAGGTTCGCAGCCGAGCCCAGGCGGAGCCCGTGAGCTGCAATGATGCACTTGAATAACGAAGTACGAAGTAACAGAGAGACGGGCCGTGCGGACAACCTCCAAATGCCGGCGACCAACGCTCTGGGGAAGAGCCAGAATTGCCCGAACAAGCCCATTTGGCTTAAGCATTTAAGATTTGGGGCTCTGCGATGCGACCTGATGACTTGTGATAAGTTGCTTAAATTCTCTGAGCCTCAGAGTCTCTATAAGGGGCCAATAATGATACTTACTTGACAGAGGTGTTTGTGAAGATGAAATTACAGAACACGAGTAAAGCACTCGGCATTGTGCAGGGCACATAGTCAGCACTCAATAAACGTGAGCCACTGTGGGTAATACTGCTGATTCAGCGTGACCCTTTGTCCCACGTATAGTCCCTCCCCCCACAGGCATGCTTGGGCAACAAAACGAAGAGTTAACGTGAATAAAATAACCAGAGAAGACTGGTCTGACTTCTCAACACTTGAAATTTACTTTGTACTCAGTGGATTTCAAATACTCCATTTTCTAGAATTTCTTTTCAAGTGCTTATTCAATTGACTGGGTGATCACTCAGGTTTAGGAAGAAGGAAGAAAGTCAACTAGAAACATTCAGCCACCTGAGCTTAAGGTTTGGCTTGTTTACCTAAAAATAGCACTTCTTATCAAACCCCTGAGAACTTGCAGTTGCTGAGTCAAAAACAACCACTCCAGACACCCTTGCAATGGGCAGCCAGGACGAACCCCGTATAAAACCTTCCAGGAAGGCACTGTACACCGGGGGTTCCCAGCCACCAGGCCAGGCCACGCACGCCAAGCCTGACTCACCTGGGCTAACCTGTGTTAGAACCATACCTGGGGACAAGGCTGTCACCTCCACGGAGAGTGGTGGGGTCCAGCTCAAAGATGGACGAGATGTCACTGCCTTCGGGCACCGAGACCAGGGAGTACACCATCTTTTCCTGGACATTTCGCAACCTGCTGCGAGAGGCGTCCTGATCCGGATCCACCTGAGGAGGAAAGGTCACCGAGTCAAGGACGCTGCGTGTGGGACCCTGCACTCACTACGACCACCGTACAGTCCACAGGACGGGAAAAGAAACAGTGAGCGCCAGCCGTCGGTGGGAACGCGTGTTTCAGGTCAGCCACACAAGTCTCACCGGCCATCCAGGACAAGATCAGCTATGCTCCACCTTCTTGTGTTGCAATAAAAATGCTTAAACGATGGGGTTACGGTGACAGAGGTCCATGGGGACAATGCTCTCGGTGACAAAGAGCTCCACAGAGCCACAGCCAATGGTGGCAGTGCGGGGAGGAGAAGCACTTTGAGAAAACTTTCCTGTGGCTTTGATATGGGCTGTTGTGCTAACCTACAGTGAACCTGTCTGGCCGTCATATGATACAGCTACTACCCAGGAGGAAAAATAAAAAAGAAACCTGGATCCAAGAGTTCGTAAGCAGTGAATCCCAGGGTGGCCAAGGAAAATATCTGAAAGTCAGACTAGCCCTGAAAAAAACATCCGTTGTTAATCAAGCAGGGCTGCCGACAGGGCAGGGGAACGGGCTCGCCTGCTGCCTTGGGGATCAGGTTGGGACCGAAGGAAATCTTCAGTGGAGGCGGATGAAGGATGACGAAAGTGTTCCTGGGAAACTCTGGAGACAGTCTGGGCCCCGGAGCCCATCTGCCCGAGGACATGTAAGCAGACGCCCGGAGCAGTGTGACCAGTGTCACGAGCTCCCTCTCAGCGCTGTGACTCTCCACGGGCTCGCTTTGCACGTTTAACACGCCTGCAGGATGACGGCATCCACCTGCGTCTACCAGGAAAACCACATTTTCTTTGTCCCTAAGTTGTTTTGCTCGGGCTGAGGCGCTGCCTCCTTTCCAGATGGGAAGTGGAGAAAGGATATGAAATCTAACAGGCAAAGCAGAGAAACGGGAACATTTCATTCCCGGGGCCTGAGTTGGAGGGCTGCGGGCAACAGTCTGCTTTAGCAGTTCATCTGCAGCCCCGACATCCATCTGTGTAAAAAAGAAAAAAGGGAAAAGGAAGAAAAGCTGCTTTTATACCCCAAACCTCTGTCTCCTCCCGCTCTCAAGCTCCCGCCTCTAATACCATGGGGCTTTCTCCAAACAACCTCGACTCTTATTCCACTCACAGCAGAGTGAGAAAAGCCTGGAGGGCCCCACAACGTCTCTACAAGCTCAGCTAAGGAGCAAGAACTTGCACAGAATCCTCTTCTAACTGCTGTAACCTGCAGCGTCCCACACGCCACACTCAAGGTCAAGGTGAAGCCTGACCCGGTGCTGGCTGGAGACACAGGGCTGCTGCAGGCTGCTGGGGAGACCTGCCAAGGGTCTAGAGAAAAACGGAAATTGCATTAAGTTCACTGTGTCTGGAAACGAGGCTGCAAACAGTGCGTTCATATTCTGTCTGTGTGCAGTCGGCGTTTGCCACCTAGTGGGTGGAAAGGCACACGGGCAAAAGGCCGTCAGACGCGAGCCAGCCTCGGCTTCTCCTTTTTCACCCCTTGGCATCGAAACACATGGCTCCAGTGCCTCTGCATTTAGGACAACAGTGACAAAGCTGAGGGAGGTCCTAGGCCAAACCCACAGGGCCGGATGCCAGTCTCGGGAAAACACAAGGAGCAGTAAGCAGAGCAGAACGACAGAGAGGCCTCCTCTTCCAGGCTGACGCCCTGGAGCTTCTCCAGCCAAGTTTCCAGGCCAAGAGGAGCGCAATGGGGGCCAGACCCTCCCAATGCAGACACCTGGCCGCACTGCTGGCCTCGTGGAGAAAGGTGAGCCCCCCAGAGACCCCTCCTCCAATGAGGACCACCACCCAAGCCACAGCCTGAGTAGCTGGAGCAATGCAGTCTAGACCGGCCCCTAAGCTGGCACACCTGCCACCCTGGCATGGAGAAGCACGACAAAGTAAAGATGACGGAACTCCGAGAGACCCCTAGACGTGGTGCAACTCAGGACCACTCTCTGCTTTCCCATGTGTCCAACGAAGATCGTAAAACCTGCCATAAGTCATTTCAGGGAGCTAACGCATGGCCCAGACGAACTGGTGATGTCAGGGCACTAGAATGTGGACGATCCTGTGCAACTTACAAACGTGCCATTTATTGAGCACCTAGTATGGGCCACTTCACCTGCACATCTCATTTTGTCCTTTAGAGCAAGCACGCCCGCCACTTCTACAGATGAGGGCATGGAGGCTCAGAGATGGACAGTAGCTTGCCCGGAGTCACACAGCTCATGAGCAGCGGACCTGCTCTCGGAACCCAGTCTGTCTCTCCCCCATGCCCTACAGCTGGTCGCTGTGTTCTTCCTCCTGCATTAAGAATACCGGTCCTTCTCCTCACACACCAACGGGTCAGGAGAGCGACCTCATGCCCACGGAGTGCAAGGCTCACTCAAACATCAGCTGTCACTGCAAGATGGCACAGCTCTTCTTCAAAGTGACCTCAGAGGGTACACTTAGTCGGTCACCTCAGAGGGCACCACTAAGACCACGGATGCAAGTCAGACAAAGGCAGCTCTTTCTCTCAAAATAAAGAAGGCGCAAGGATGACGACTGCCTTAGGAAATGTAGGCGTCCCACCCAAGCCCAGGCGGGCTGAGCACAGGAGCCTCCACAGAGCTGCTGTGCCAGGACCTCCTTGCACATGGGCAGAAAGAGGGACCAGGTGTTTTCTGCCTCCATTAACAGTGCAAGGCAAGCTTTCAAAATGGGCTCCAGAAGTGAGGGCAAAGAGGACGAAAGGAAGACCAGGACCCTCAGGAAAGAGGAGACGAACTCCCCCAGCCAGTCCAGGAACCACGTGGGCGCCCTCCGCTAGCAGCCGTCTGCGTTTCTGCCAGAGCTAACGTAACTCGAAGGTTCACCATTACTACAGGACTCGCACTTCCCAGTCAGCGGCCTTCTCTGCTAGCTCCACCCCAATTCCCTTCACGAACGTGCCCACGTTCAAGTCCCTCCAATTCTTTCAAAGTTTGGGAGAAACAAAAGAGAAACACCTTCAATACCATCGACCACAGCACTCCGAGGTGATCCCACGGACACACCGTCACACAGAACAGCAACTGCTTGAAATTATTATTATCACTATTTGATCCTAGAGCAGAATGAAGCACTGCCCAAGAGAACAGCCTTGTTCGTGCCCGTCATTTCCATGGACCACCACCTCTGCCCTCTTCAGTGCCGCCCTGCGGACACCTGAACCCCCGGCTGCCTCCATTTCAGCACTAATTGGCACTCTGGCCTCCAAAGAAAGATCCAGGCGGCATTACACTTCCAAACCACATTCTAACGCCTATTTCTGACTTTGCAGAGAGCAAGGGCAGCGGGTTCGACAACGGAGTGTCCAGTCAGACGCCCGGTGCTCTGTGCCCCTGTGTGAACGCCACCGTCCACACGACACCATCCACCTCACACGCTCCTTCCTCACAAATTCTGAATGAGTCACAGATTGAGGTCAACAGCAACAGGGCATTCGTTTGTGAAAGGCCGACTTCTACAGGGGCCATCACCGCCTCCAGCCTCTGGTAGTCGAAGAGATACCGCGAACTTCTGCAACTCAGAGGTGGAGACCCCTTAACTAAGCACACAGAAGGAGCGTCATGACTGACAGGCTCTTGAACCAATCAGGACACAGGAGAGATGCCTGCCGGCAGGGGAAGCACAGGAGACCCTCTTCGAAGGCAGCGGAAAGCTTCCCTTCCCCACACTCAGTGACCACGGTGCTCCTTACGTGGGGCTCCAGAACACTTGGTCTCACCCTACGGGATGAAGACCAGGAGGCTCCTGGCCATACTTACTGAGGGCTGAAACTCCAGGCACTCTTCCTCAAAGTCAGGGTCTACCTGATGAAAAAGAACCATTAGGAAATTAAATCACCCATTGCTTTCTCAAGGACTCGGCCCCACCTGCAGGAGATGTCCAGGCCTGCGGGCATCTTTGAACAGCTAAGAACTTGTCCCTTCCCTGCGTTCACGAAACCAGCATGCCACAACGACGACACATGTCACATGAGTACAACACACACGGGACAATCTCCCAGTCACCAAGAGACGGCTCTCAAGTATAGACAGAGAAACACGACGGAGTCACCAGCAAAACAACAGTGAGAAGCCCGAGGTACGTGAAAGACCGAGACCCAGTCACTGATAATCCTGCTTATTTTTAGTTAGAAATAAAACACTGGGGCCTCCAACAAGAGCTACATTACCTCAGAGCGTAGCAGACAGCGCGACCACCACTGGTCTTTGGCAAACCACGGAACTGACATTTCTCACAGCTGGTTCGCTAGCTCTGCAACCCGCTCTGGCTCCACATTAAGTATCAGCTTAGTTTTGCTCTTTGGTTCTTGAACATTTTGAACTCATCAGTTCATGTAAGTGTCAGGCACCCCAGGGGTTCGTTACATTGACAGTCAGGCTTCTTGGGGTCAGCTGCAGGAGCAGTGCTGTCACCCATGCGTCACCTTGAAAATCTCTGAGCAGCCCCACCAGCGGCACCAGACAACGGGTGTCGTCTGATGTACGACTAGAATCTGATGTGAATACTCATCGTACATCTCTCAGCAAATCAGAGTAAAACGCAACATCTGTCACACAGTAGGGTGGCTCCTTAAATTGACACAAAATCTCAAAGGTAGGTTCCCCCCTCCCCCGTCCTTCAGCACTGAGTCTTGCCTCTCCTCAAAACCCCTTAACAGGCATTTAAGGTAATTTCTTTGATTTTTGACAGTCCTACAAGTAAACGATTAGACTGGGTCTACTCCCCCGTGCTCTGAGAACCAGGATGCTTCAGAAAGCTGTCTAACTCCTTACGTGTCGTAACACTGCTGGCTTTCAACAGCACGTTTCACGACAGCCAAGTGTCAGGCATTCTTGTTAGGGGCAGGGTCGGTAGGTAAGATGTGAGGAGAGCAGTTTGCATCCGCAAAACAAGGGTAATCCTAAAACGCAGCATTCTTTTCTGTTTGCAGACCCACTGTTTTAGCAACTTTCGAGTGCACAATACACTATTATTAATTAACTGCAGTCACCACGCTGCCCATGCCATCCCCGGGACGGCATTATTTTCTAACTTACGGTCTCCCCGCATCTTGATGGAAATCCCTGTGAGGTACTCAAATGTGTTAACCATTGTTACCCTTTCTTGCCGATAAGCAGGGAAAGGAGGCAGAAGGAAACAGAAAAGCAGAAGGGAAAGCAAGGTGACTGGGCATACCCTAACCCTCCAATCACCCGATGGTTACAGGTAAGGGAGGAAAAGGGAGTGTGTCAGCCTTGAAAGAGAGAAACTCGGGGCTGCTACTTACCTCTGCTGCTAAGTAATGCCCTGTAGCAAGATGCTTGAAACGGAAGAGGCTGTTCCAATATCCCGCTCCTCCCCGACACGGGTCATGCTGGACGACCTGCAAGACGAGGAATGAATGGTCAACAGGAGAGGAGAAGTGTCAGCCCACAGTAGGACAACACCGAATCTGAGACATTGCACAGAGGTCATAGTTCAGGCGTGCGATTTACTAGCTGAACAAAAATCAGTATCTTCCAACAAACCCATTGCAAGTGTCATGTGTAACATAAGAACTTAAACATACGGGAGTGCTAAGTTTCTCCAAAGAAGAAATAGTCTCCCAGTTAATGTAAAACAACGGTAGTGAAACACTCAACGGTTTTCAGGTTGTTTGCCTTAATCACCCTAAAGCAGAAGTTAAGATTCGGAAATCCATCCATGAGAGGCACGACAAATAAAGAGATTTCGTGGGAAACTGTGAAAGCCCTCCACACACGGAACTGCCGTGCTGAAAAACACACACAGGCCCATGCTGAGAGCCCGAGAGCCTAAGAGTTCACCAGCAAAATAAACGTCACTTCAGCTTCTGGTCATGACGGAGTACCTGGTCCTGGTAGTTGGTGCCAGAAGCAATTGGACATCGCACCAGAAACTGGATTTGCCACAGACAACAAGAAAACTGCATAAAATACATGAAGTGACTCTCAGCGGTTGGACGATGGGGGCGCACAGTGTGATCTCTGAGGGACAGGAAACAAGACGAGGTCTGTGACTGCTCCAGTTTGCTCCTAAAGGTCTTCTCGGGATGGTAGCATTGGGAAGGGGAAACCAAGCAGGGGACTCTGGTCTCACTGAGTTCAGGAGACAGACCAGAATTTAGGGAGACTGAAGTGGCTGGAATTGTGGGGGCAAAACACAGAGCAACCCAGACAAAAAGCCCCAGAAATCTATACAGGGGTCTGCCTGACTCTTTGGCTGGATACCAAGCTGCAGATGTGTAAGGTGAGACCCCACCAATAACGAACAAGGAGGAGCCGTGAGTGTAGCGTTCCCAGAGCTCACTCAGGGCTGGCTGGTGCCTGCATTCTGACAAGCCAGTGAAGAGATTCCATCACACACCTGGGCATTCAGTAGCGACATCAAAAGGTCACACCTTAGTCGCAGGACTTATCCGACCCTAAAAGAAGGCTACAATTCAACTGACCTAACAAAGCTTTACAACAAGCCTCCAAATGACTAAATGGATCCACAAGTAACTTTACTGTCTGACAAAACAAAATACAACACTCTTTAAAGGAAGGCAACAGAATCCAGACACTCAACGAAGTAGCATATACTGTGTAGCTAGAATTCTATATCCAGCAATAATATCCTTCACAATGTTCAGCGTATAACCATAAAGCCATGGACAGGCAAGAAGCAGGAGAATGTGACCCATACACTCAGTAACCTGTCAGACAGTAGCAAATGATCCGTAAGCACGTGTGTGTGGGTTGGTGGGGACAGGAAAAACGTGAGAAATAATGACTCCAACTTTTTCCTTTTTGATACAAACCCACAGGGTCAAGAAACTCAGTGAACTCAAAGTGGGATACACACACACGCGTGCACAAGCATCATCGTGAGATTAACGTAAAGCAGAAATAGAAACAAAAACCTTACAAGCAGCCATGGAAGAGAAAAGACACTACATGTAGGTACAAAGGTGACAACCACTGAATTCACATCAAAGAAGCAATGCACACAAAACGACAATGGACGAACGTCCTTCAAGTACAGAAAGAAGAGATTGTCTCCCTGGAATGCTATAGCCAACAAAACTATCCTGCACACATGAAGGCCACCTGGAGAAACCGGGATGTTAACACACCACGTGTGGGGATACAAATGAACCTTGAGTTACCATATGACCTACAATTCCACTCCCAAGGACACTGAAAACATGTCCGCACAAAAAGTTGCACATGCGTGGTCAGCACAGCGTTATTCAGAAGAGCCCCAATGGAAACAAGCCAAATGGCACTGAACGGCCCATCCCGGGGAGTGTTACTCGGCAGTGAAACACAACGTTGAGGTAGATGGGGACATACGGATAAGCCTGGGAAACGTCACGCGAGGTGCACGGAAGTCAGATACAAAGGACCACACAGGAAATGTCCAGCAGAGGCAATCTACGTAGGAGGGAAGATGAGTGGTTGCCAGGGCAGAAGGGGTAGCAAGGTTGGAGGAGAAATGAGGTGAGACAGCCACACGTACAGGGCTTTCAGAGCGATGACAACATGTTCTAAAATCCGCTGTGGTGATGGCTGCACAACTCTGTGGACCTGCTGAAAATCACTGAATTGTGAAGTACACGCACCGTATCGCAATGAAGCTGTTATTTTTTTAAAAAGGAAAATTAATTAAAAAAAGGAAAATAAACCTATTTTTTTTTTCAAACAAAGGCAAAATAAAGATATTCCCACACACACAGAAAGCGCCTGGTCTCCAGCACCAGTGTGTCTGACGCCCCACGCCGAGCCCTGCTCCCCACCAAAGTGGGTCCCTGACTTGTATCCCGAGGCCACCTCATATTTCTGTCCACGCCACCATCTCACACGAAGGGGCCTCAGCGCCTCTTCCTTCCTGAGTACAGACTGTCGTGTAATTGCCAGCTCAGACGCTTCCCGTCTCAGGAAGCCTTCCTGAATCACTCACCCCACCTGACGTGCTCCCCCGTCAGCTAAATCTGCAGAGCCGGGCAATGTCCTCCTGTCACCCCGCCAGCCCGCTCTCTGGGGTGTGTCTTGTCATTCTGCCCCCAGTGTGTGAGTCCCTTTGTATCTTGTGGGGTAGGCACGTGGTTACATACTGTGACAGACACATGAGCAAGGGAGAGACAAACGGAAGGCAGAGGCGACTAGGTGGCCCGGAGACAGCAACGTCCAGCTCCAGCTGTAAGTTTGCTTCTAAAGGAGATGTTACTCCCCACAGGCTCACCCAGCGCCCTTCTGACGGGCACGATGCACGTGTTCCTGAGTCGCCCCAGGGCACGAGGGGGGTGGCTCTGATTTATTGCTACAAGCCCACGAGTCCCACCTGTGCACCTCCTGCCACCCTCTTACCTCCACCTCCCACAGGGCTTTGGAGCTGGTGGCGGACGTGGCCGACTGGCGGCCCGTGGTTCTCAGGAAGACGTGCTGCTGCTTTCTGTGCTCGTCACACGTGAGAAACTTCTCCTGCTCAGCGTGGAACAGCCGCACCACGTCACCCTAGGAGTCCACACACACAGGAACCAAGGAGAGGGACGTTTAAAAGAGAACTGAACTGCTACCCAGGAAGGGCCACGCGCCACCCGCCCACCAGGCACCAAACTCACCCCCTTCAATATGTCGTCTTTGTTGTCACTCCACTTCATGAAAAGGACGATTTTCCAGCTTGTATTGCAGTTGACGGAATTGACCTGGAAAGCAAACGAGAACTACAGTTTCACATCTCCCTCATAACAACTGTGCCTTCCAACCCCCAAATCCTGGGGCTGACAGCCTAAGGATCACAGCATCTACAAATTCAAGTGGCCTGTCAGAAGTGTGTGGCGGGAAAAGGGTCATTTGGCCCAATCACTATGTACGCTCCAACTGACCACAGGAAGCAAGCTGCCTGCTCTTCTGGGATGACCTCTTCCTTTCTCTCCAAGTCTCTTGTGCTGTAGCCAGAAAGTAAAGGCCAAAGTACTTATAAGACGGGATGAACTCCAGAGGTAAAAGAGCCTCCCGAGTGTCCATTCTGAAATGCTAACGGCACTCACGGCAGCAGCCGCTGTCTGCACACTAAACATCTGCCAGGCACGGGCTGAGGACTGACACCCACGAGCACATCTGGTCCTCAGTGACACCCTAAGAATAGGAATGACCACTGCGCCCATTTCAGAGACAGGAAAACTGATGTAGAGACTGGGAACTAACCCCCAGCCACAGAGCTGGGGGATGGCAGATGTGGGGTGTGCAGCCACATCTTTATCTTACTCCGAGCCTGTGTCCTCAACCATTAGACAAGCACTTATGTCCCCGTCAAGTTACTGTCCTTGTGCCCAGTATCTGCCCATTTAGAGGCTAAGTAGATGTATTGCCACAAGTAAGACGGCATTCTCGCAGGGCTGCTGACTGCCTGCGGTGTTCCCTTCCTACCAACTAGCAAAAGGCATCTTTTAGGGAGATAATTAGGAAAAGGTGCCCTTTTGGCCAGAAAAATTCCTTATGAGGGGCCCTTCTCTGGCTCAACAATTAGAAAACAATCCCCCAGTGACCTAAGGCTCGTCAACGTCACCCTGGGGCGACAACTGGCTTTGCACGACCTCCTGTGGCAGCCCTGACTAGGGCCTCGGTCCCCTTGCATGCAGGACAGGCACAGGGCCGCACGCCACTGCCGAAGTCCCTGTCACACACACACACACTCCACCCCAAGGCCTGTTCCTGTGGCCTGTGCCTGCCCTCAGGCCCTAACTCGGTCCCCTTACCTCGTTGCAGCCTGGGTTGTCCACCAGCTGGTGGCTGCTGGCGTGCAGGGGCTGGCCAGCATTGACGGGGTTCAGGACCACCTTGTCACCTATGACCACCTGGAAAGGAAGGACTGACAGGTCAGGTGCCCCTGGTGGAGGGCAGGTGGGTGTCCTTAGGCCCCCCCGGAGGTGGCGTGTCCCCGGCCCGGCCAGCAGAGCCAAACCCTTCGTAGTGCAGGCCACCTTGTGACGTCCAACAACCCCTGCCTTGTCCCTGAGAAGTGGCAAGACCAGCAGGGGACATCACTGTCAATTGCCAATGTCCCCCTTTTCATGTGAACAGATATACGTAAAAAAGCTCTAATTCAATTTTAGGAGTGGAGCAGATTACTGTCCAAAGGAAGTCTTAATCTCTGCAGGGATGGAGCCCTGATTTTATACACCTAAAGCCATGACTTCCATGCTGTTCTGAGTGCAAGCCACGTTAAGAAGCACGTTTTCCTATTATGACCCTGTCAGCCATGCGTAGGTGCACGTGTGTGTCTCTGTGTGGACACAGATATCGATACTTATCTAAAATAAAGTTACCACACACCCATTCTTATCCTCACCGTGTTTATCACCGCCTGATTGTCCACTTTCAAAAAGGACAGTCGCGGGCCTCTAAGTCCATTCCACGACCCACAAAGAGCTCGACACCTGTCGTTTAAAAACCCTGTTCTACAAGGATGCCTATTCAGTCCATCTTACCTTCTCCACTAAGGTACTGCTAAACAGGCAAGTTGAAAGGGCAGGAAAGCTAAGAACGTGCTGAAAATGAAACTCGAAACCAAGCACCCTTGTCTTATTATGGGAGTGGCGGCTTCCTAAGGTGTCAAGTTCATCTGTTTGCAGTTTGATACATTGGGGGCGGGGCATATACAACTACGTCTTTTCTAACTGCGATGAATATAAGTACGTCAAAAAATCCAATGCTTTGGTGGAGCCTCAGCTTTACTGGACCTGTTCTTCCCTTCTCAGTTGAGGGTCAATGTTTGCTGCACCCCGACTGGGAAGGGTCGGGCTGGTGCTGGATGCCACCGGGATACTGTATATAACACACGCACATCACCTAACACATACAGAGGGTGCCAAAAACATGTATACACATTATTCTAAGAAAGGAACAACTGTATTAAAATTCTAATACTCAATATATACTGACAAAAAAAGATGAATACAAGTCACGTTTGACTTCTGCAGTTACAAGAGGTGCTCAGAGTGGTTCCCATCAGTGTCCAGACACTTCTGATGACGGCGAACTACTGCTTGAGCAACGCTGACCAAAGTGCCCACTTGCATACATTTTTTTGGCACTCCCACTATATCAAGCGCCCAAAGCTTATAAACTTAAATGGCAATACTGAGAAATGGCAAAGTCCAGTTTTAGGTGAAGGCTAGTTGAGCATTTTGAGAAGATTTCCTGCTGTTTAAGACACATATTTCTTTTTAGTGAAAAACAGCTATTTCAGAATCTTAACAAGGTCAGAAGTATAGCTGATAGTATTTCAACAGTGTTGAGGATGTAACGACTTACAAATGTCTGTAGCAAGTAGGGGAACTGCTCCAAGTCTCACCGAGAAGCTTTGCTGTGACCTTGTACCCACACACCCCTCAGGGGAGGGGCCAGCTCACAACCGAGGGAGTCCCTGAGCAGGGTGCAGAGCCTGCAGGCTGCCGGATGAGGAGACAAGAGAACATAACCCTACAGGGCTCTGGCCCTCCCCGCCTTGTCTACTTGTTTCCCAGGTCCTCCGTCACCAACTTAATTTCCAAATTAGAGAGGCATTTCTACTCCACGATGATCTAGAATGACAGGGGGCCCTCGCCAGGATATTCATATATGGCAGCTGTTTTCATGGGAAAGTTACTGAGGTAACGGGCCGTTCAGACAATTTTGTCAGAAGCCCGGACAGAAAAACATAGCTACTGGCTTCAGGTCACACTTCTCTCCCAATTTCCCTGTTTCCCAAACACTGGTTTCCATAGCAATTCCCTGCTTGTCTTCACACAGGCTAAGCCTCTGGTTCCACTCTCCTCGTGGCCTCCGACACACGGTGACAGGCGGGGTGGCACGGAGCCGTCCCCAGGCTGGCATGTGACTCACACTGTCGCCGATGGATCGCAGCTTGTAGAACGGCTGTATGTAAAACCAGGACCCTTCATTTCCAGCCTCGTCCAGGGTGACCCTCATGGCGTTCTTCTCCAGCAGGGCCGGGAGTCTCTTATTCACCGTCAGGTACTTATTACTCTTCAGGTGCAGGAGCTGAAAACCCACCGAGACAGTTAGGCGAGTATCAGCAAGACTTTTCACTCTCTGCCATTTCTCTCCTGGACAATAAAACATGTATCAAACATCCCTCCCCACGTGCAGCTGACCGTGAAGCCAGAGAACCACAGCAGTGCCTGAGGCAGGGCATGATGAGAAAAGAAGAGCAAAGGGAGCAGAAGTAGAGGGAGAAGAACTATTTTATTTTTTCCCCAACGTAGCCCCGGATGAGACGGAAGATGCTCCAGCCGAGGGCCCCGCCAGCTAGAACAGCACCGGCCACCTGTCAGTGGGAAGGAGCCTCACGCATGGGCAGAGCTGGAGCTGAGGGGCTGCAGACTCCCCCCGGCACAGAGGGGGAGCGAAGGAAGGACACTTCTGAGCACAAGAGACACTGCAATTTAGTGGGGGACCCTGTGAGGGAGTAGTCATTTCATGTGGAAGAACATGGCTGTGACGGGTTTCTACCTTGAATTTCTAAGCACTTTATTCTTAATGCTTGGGTAATCATTACATGAAGGAGATGGAAAAACCAAAGCTCGAGATAGGAAACAACTTGTTTCATGGTAGGTCCAGACCAGGAAGTGCTGGCCAAGGCTTCCTGACTCAACAGGCTACAAGAGAAGATGGAAGGGAAGATGAACCGCTGCCCGACCCCTGGAGAAACGGTGAGGCCAGCATGCGACTCCACTGCCAACATTCTCCTTTTCACGTTAACAGGTCCAGTTTCTCGAACAGCCCTAGTTGGTCCACAAATCTTCCCTCAGGGTCGTTGCAGGTGGAGGAGTAACCTGTCTGCCTTGCAAGCCTGACATCCCCTGGCCGTGACACACACCTGTCCAGGTACTGGACTCAGGTGGTCTATAAACCCACATAACGTGGAGGTGAAGCCCAAGATCCAGGCTGGGGAGGAGGAATAACAAGTAACATTAGCGAGTGTGTGTTCAGAGCTCACTCTGTGACAGGTACTCCTCAGTCCTCCCAGGAAGCCGATACCGTTCTTCTTCCCATGTTGCTAGTGAGCAAACTGAAGTACGGCAAGATTCCTTGCCCCAAATCTCAGTCAGGAAGTAGCAGAATCTGAACTGGACCGCTCTTAAGAGTTTATGCTCTTGGCCCCTAGACCCCTCTTTTGTCTTCAGTTCAAGTCACACTCTCCAGTCTAACTGAGAAGTCCTGCTCTCTGAGTTCCACGGCACCAGCCTGGCCCAGTAAGAAAGCTGACACTGAACTTGAGGCCCACCTGGCGCCGTGTCCCTTCTCCACTGGCCAGAACCTGAAAGGGAGGCGGAGAGGCACTGGCAGGACCTAAGCTTCGGACAGATTCTGGAAACTACTTTCACCGTGTTCCAAGGCCTGAGGGTAGTGAACCCAGTTAGACATACAAGGTTGCTTTTACCAATGTGGCAATTCTGGTTTTCTCATGTTCCTGATTAGCACTGTTCTGTAGCTGGTAGGAATGAAAATGGGAAGGGATTCACTTGTAATTAGTGAATTTTACATTTACATCAGTAAAGTAAGCAAAATCTTTCAAAAAGGGAAATAGTGAAGCCAGATAACGAAAGGGGTCAGGTCCTCAAAAGTTGGTAATGATTTTGACCCTCTGTGCCTGGGCCCGAACCATCTGGTAACCGGACAAATCGAAAGCGGCCATATTTGGCTCTGGACTTCCTCACACACTGTTTTCTGCAACGATAGACGCAGGTGGGTTTTCAGAGCAAACCCCACAGTTGCTGTTTCCTAGGTTGTGTTTTATCCCCAAGTCAAACTTAAAGGCACGAGAGATACACACGTAAACCTCGCCACCCGGGAGACCCAACATCAGAATCTCCACCTGAAGGCACACAATGGTTCCTACTACCTCTGCCGTGACAGAGGAGCCAATTTTCACCGAATACGAAGAGCTTTCAATCAACACGGGTTAAACCAAACAGCAACAGCCAGGCTCTTTTTCAGGTAGGAAGCTTCCCATTTACAGTGTTTGGACAGATCTTAAGTTATCAGCTGTGGGGGCGAGAGATGGATTCTGACACCAAGAGAGACCAACCACCTGAAAGCCCAACAGTCCAGCCCATACAGGAAGAAACACCAGACCTGGAAGAGACTCGCCGTCTCCATGGAGTCCCACCGGGAAGCAGGCCCAAACCCCGCCCCATGTGTGTTTTCCCAGTTTTGTTCTTGGTGACGCTCCAGCTCCAGGGACGTGCGGCCTTCACCTACCTGGATCACGTTGCCATACTGGATGACCGTCCCCAGCAGTTTCCTGTTTTCTGTCTCGTTCTGCTTCTTCTCCAAGTCTGCAGCATGCTGTGCATGGAGAGGGAAGACTGGTCAGGAAGCGGGAACAGTGGGTTACACTTCTCTGCAGTGATGCAAAGCCCATGCAGCCCGTCTGTACAAAAAGCCCAGGAATCAGCAAAGCTGAGCACCCGAGGCGAAGCAAGGTGCAGGCAACAGGGGCCCAAAAGTCCAGCCCACCCTGCTCTTGCTTTCTTGGCTTTTTTGGCTCTTTTAAAATGCTTTTATTATTTTTTTTCTTTAAGGAATTCATGGACATATCGGTTTAGGGTAAGACTAAGTCAAAAGCTTATGTATTTTTTAAAAAATAGGGTAGGGCTGGAAGGGAATTTGCATAACACGCTTCTGATTTGTAAAAGTCCTCTTTTGAAGCTTTGGAGTAAAATAAAACTTAATTTAAACGGCGGTTCGGGGTGGTTTCTGCTTTTGTGACCTGGAATGTGTTATTGAACAGGTGTGAGCCTCAGTTTCCTCTTTTGTGAAAAGACGACGAAAACAGTACCCACACCTCGTAGGAATCACGGAGCACAGCACCTGTCACTGCAGCACTGATGGAGTGTTCGTCACTATTGTTGGGCATTAATTATCATTTGTTTCATTTTCATAGTATCCCCTTGGGGAGAAGATCATTATCCCAATTTTTAAAAAGAAGAAACAGACTCAGGGAGATTAAAAAGTTCGGTCAACGTTGCATAGCTAGTTGGGTGATGGGTACAAAAGGGGTTATACTATTTTTGCCACTTCTGTGTATATTAGAAATTTTGCTAAATAATGTCATTAAAAAGTCACATATCTATTAAGTAGCCAAGATAGTCCTCAAACCCACATGTGGCTTAACTCCAGATTTATGCCGTTACAAATGAGGCTGGCAGGTATTACCAGTACAAATTTGGCAGGCTAGGGAAAATGGTCAAGTTGAATAGAGCTCCCAGAATATTCTACCAGGGCCACTGAACGGCCATTTTTCGTTCGTTTACCTGTACAACTGTGAAAGTACTGTTAGTATGTTATAATAATGCTCCAGGGGGACTGGTTTCATCCTAGGCAATGAGGAAACTATTGTCTCAACCCATCTCCCAAACCTAGACGAGTGAAACAGAAGTAAAATTACAGGGAAGAAACTCAGTATCTAATGTGATGGATGATAAACCTGACGACCACTTGCGTACTTCAGCACTGTGTCCCTGCGTCTCCCCGTTCCTTGAGGGGAGAGGCTCCAGGGTGCCAATGGGCCAGTGGCCTCTTTCCCAGGGAGCGCGTCTGCATTGTCACGGGACCTTCTGGATGTGCTCTTGGTTCCACCACATACCGCTTTTCCATCTCAGCCAGGTCACTCAACCTTGCCAAGCCTCACCGTCCACAAAACGGGGACAATGCAAGCCTTTCAGGGCTGTGCTATAGAGAAAAATTCTGCATCTGTTCCACCTAGACCTGGAGTGCAGGTATTTTTAGGAAGGTAGATCATTCGAGAAAAATGCGCTGTAGCAAGCGATCCTAAACCAAACAGAAGCCGTGTGACAGGAGCAAAGGGTCTGTCTCCGTGGGACCATCCCAGGATGGCATCTGCCCCCTACCCCCGGCCACACAGCGCTCTAGCCACAGCTTCCCCGGTCTCGTTGGGAATCAGTGACCCGTCTTCTGTGTCAGCTACAAAAGGGTCAAGGCCACAGCGTTCCAGACACACCTGGAGACACAGCCGTGCAGGCAGGGCTCCCTTGGCCTCCAACCTGCCCTCAGCCCCGCCCTCCCATGCTCTCCCCACTCCAGGAACACCCCCTGAAGGTGCGCCCCTCTCTCGTCCCGCCTGTTTCTGTGCGTGCACCCCACCCCCTCCGAGACCCCTTCCTGCAGGTAGTTCTCCAAACAAAACCCTGGACTGAATCCAGGAGAAGAAAGGGTTCTACTTTGCAGACAGACATCTGTTCTTACCGTTCTCAGCTGACACAGATGGGAAATTCAAGGAAAAGCCTGTCAATGGGGGGGGAGGGGGCGGGGAACCAATAGAGTCAGGAAAATAAAACAAACTAACATGGTTTTTCTCTGCTCAACATACCACATTGCAAGGAGTCACCCTCAAAGAATCACAAAGTGGCATTTCTTGGACTTAAAGGACATCAGGGCCCTCCTGAAGAGGGAAAGTTCTCAGGGACATTCCGCTGCCTCTCAAGAACCGCCAGGGGCCTCAGTTTCAGAAACAGTGATCTGAAATCCTAAGTTCCTACCTACGCTTGGACTAAGTATAAAAGTGGCAAGTCAATAGTCACTGGCATATCTCAAAAGAAATGTCAAATTAGTCATCAAGAAGGCACTCTATATTAAAGATTAATTAAGCACCGGCAGCTCTAAGTATTAAGGGCGTTTGTCCAAAAACATACAAAAGGTAAAATTAGAACAGAAAATACAACAAAATTGGAGGATAAATATCTACAAACTTCTCTTAAAATATCAAATAGCACATCTGAAACTGATAAAAGGTTTACTGATGACCAAGCCTTCACATAACTACTGAGTGAACACTTAATAGTCCATGTATTAAGCTTATACATCATTCTAAGAATCCACTTTTCCTACAAGCTCTCTTTGTCTAAGGAGAAAACCCTCCAAATCATTTCACCTTTTACTAAACGTGTGAATCCTTGTATGTGTTCATTTGAGTTCGCACAGCAATCCTTAGGTAACTCCCTCCACAAAACCAGTCAGGTGTTTTCCTCCAGCTTTACTGAGATAGTAATTGACATACAGCACTGTCAAATTCAGCTTTTAAACAAAGACGTCCATCCCGATTATTAAGTTCAACAGGTGAGACAAAAGGTAAAGGGGAAATAAGGTTGGAAGTACACCTGGGCCCGTAAATCAAAGCTGCCCCCACCCTTAACTGGAAAAGGACAGCTGGTTCATTAAATCCCACAAGTACTTTCTAAGGGTGGGGGAGCACTGGAAGACCAGAAACGGCTACAATCTCCTGGAAGGATAACCTGGCAATATCACCAAAAAGTTTTTCAATGGGCATAACTTCAACTCAGCAATTCCATTTCCAGGAGTTTCTCCTAAAAAGACAATCTGGCACGTACACAAGGCTGTAACAACTTGTTTTTGTTTTTTTTTTTTTCAGAATGGCAAAAATTGTCAGGATCTTGAATACCGCCCACCGCCATAAGGACTGGCGAGATAAAATTATAGTACGTGTGCGTGTTACTCTCTCCCCTTACACAATGGCTTGTGGACTGTTTTTAATTCCTAAGGAAGCAACTGCACTCTATGCTACAGTCCTCGCCACCGCCATTCGACACAAGCATTCCCATGCTCCCTAAGCGGCATCTAGGTCACCCCCAAAACAGTCGCCTGTTATTTTATGTCAGAAACAGAGAAACCATTATTACATTACTACAGAAAAGCCACTGGAATGATGGGGAAGGGTTATTTACTCAAGGCCAACAAGCTCTGAACTCGTCACGTGATGCTGAATAAAGCTTCTGAAGATAAGTAGGGCAGGCCCCAGGTGTTACGTGACAGGCAGGACTTGTCAGTCTCGCAGAGGGAATGGACACACACAGCAAGCGGCCACTAGATGTCACTGTCCTTCAGGACGCTGCTTCTGTGCTGCGTATTCCAGTCAAAAGGAAGTCAAGTGGTCTAGACAAATAATTCCTTAAATGGCATTAATTTAAAATAACCCGACCTTTGACCGGGGTCCTGCACAGTCGTTGACCAAAATAAAAATGAGAGCCCACTGGAGACTCAGAGGCGAGCAGCTGCCTAAAAGACAGCATCTTAATGACGGCACTGACACATGTAGACAGAGGCTTTTCAGACACCAGGGGAAAAGGGTCCAAT
Organism: Rhinolophus ferrumequinum; assembly: GCF_004115265.2. NCBI lineage: Eukaryota > Metazoa > Chordata > Mammalia > Chiroptera > Rhinolophidae > Rhinolophus > Rhinolophus ferrumequinum. Next base: position 4,656,708 of record NC_046300.1, on the reverse strand, counting down.
TAAACAGGCCAGTCGGCACCACACAAGGTCAACACCCAAGACCCGAAAGTCACAGCAGCAATGAAACCAGAATCAAGGACTGGTTTCCGTCTAAATGTTTTTAAAAGCACAAACAGCATAAAAGAGAGTCGTCTCTTTTTTTTTCCAACAAGGAGTTCAAAGTTCTTGAACACCTTTAGGACGGCATTTTACCAACTGTGCAGAGTTTCCACCCTTCATTCGTGGAAAGGAGCATCGCAAGGAATGGCTGATGAAGCATAACACATGCCATCCAGCCGGAGCCATTGCGTGTCGGTGTCAAGTGCGTGTTTTAAATTTTAACTGAATCAGTTGCTGATATATATATATATATATATATATATATATATATATATTTTAAACTGCGATATGACACATCAGCGCAGAGTTTTAGCTCCTCTTGAACGAGCCGGGACCTGGCAGCAGCTCTCAGTTCACCTGCCCCCACAGCAACTGCAGGGGGTGGAGCTGCCCCCACCCCCCAGGGCCCACACAGGAGCTCTCCACTTAGCAACCTGGCCACCAAGTCCCTTTCAGTCCAGCTGGCATCCTGCATAGCCAAGAGGAATGCGAATTTACAGCCCCTGCTGTAAAGAACACAGGAGAAGAAAGGGTTTGCGATGTACTAATAAGATCTCAATGGAACAGCGTGATTTTCAGACCAGAAAAGGAAAGGCAGGGTTGCAGAAGACTCCTTCCACGGAGGTGGCCCCAGCAGGCACTCACTGAAAGGCTCACCCGGAGCCTGCAGGACCCAGCGGCCTGCCCCGGCCATTCCACGGGATTTTCATGCTCCCAGCACAGACTTCCGGGCCTTCTGACGGGCACAGTGACTGGGGGGAAAAGGGCACTCTGACACGCAGTGGATGGGAGCCAGGGAGCCGGACATCCTGAAGTGCACGGAACAGTCCTATACGCTCGTCCGTACCCTTCTGTGTCTGTGTGGACGTTCCCAGAGGTTAACAGAGGTTAACAAGAGGTCTACAATTTCGGAGCCGACCCCTAACTCCACCTGACAGCACCGCACAGACGGTTTTGCACGGTTTAATGAATACTGCTGTGAATGCAGTTTGAGAAGATGCAAGTGCAATTTAATCCAGGGAAACGCGTGTACTTTGCTTTCTTGATAACATTACCAAGAGCTGCTGACCATTTTGCAAAATGACATTACAGGAAACACGCTCTGTGGGTCCCTGTCTTCGACTGCCTTGTTCACGGGGTCTGGACACATAGGTACAAGCACTGACTTCCTATGTCCTCTACAGTGGTCGTGCTTGAGCACTGACTTACTGAAGTCTACAATTTATCACTTTTGCTTTTCTTTGATAATTCATTTTTTAATGTAGTATCATGAGAGGTTATATTATTTATGACTTTTATTTCCTGTTTGTACATAATATTTGCAACTGGTCTGGTGAGGTTGAAGATGTCTGCCCTAAAACCATTAAAATGATGATGCAATTCCTGAAGTCTTTGAAGCAATCTCTTTGTTTCCATTGTTTCTTCTCCTTTTACCCTCTGACGCCCACAGATGCCTCAGACTGAGGCTTACTGTCACTTCCTCTTCCTCCAGGAAGCCCTCCCTGACCACCATATCACACACCCTTATTCACATTGAGGGATATGGGCGCCCCTTCTAGGAGCTCGCACAGCCTTGGTGCTTGGCCCTGTGACAGCACTTGCCACACTGCCTTGTCACTACCTCTTTATTCTTTATTACTGGCTATTCAGTTCCCAGGGGGTTAAGACGCTGTCACAGTTTTATCACCATCACCTAGCAGAGTGCTCATTCATTCCACAAGTATCTCTGGAGCACCTACTGTGTGCCAGACACCATTACAGGCACGGGATGCAGTAGTGAAGCACACAGACATGCCTCTCATCTGATGGCGCTGGGTTCTCATGAGTGACAGACGATAATTCAGGAAACTGCTAAATACATCTGCAGCCTGATCAGTGCTGAGAGCGCGACAAACAGGGCGCTGTGATGGACGCAAGCAAGCAGAACGCGGGGCTGACATGACGCTCACGAAGGAGGAGACGGTCTTAGCTTAGGGAGATCTGGGAGCAGTGTTCTAAACATTCTAAACCATTCTGTGATGCTCCAAAAAAAAAAAACAAGAAAGAAATGCAAGAGAGCCCGTGTGGCTGGTGCGTAGGGGGTACAGTCCAGAGGCCCCGAGGGGACAGCAGGGTCCAGCAGTGCAAAGCCCGGAAGGCATGTGAAGTGCAGTGGGAGTGACGGCTTGTGTTGCTGACACCAGACGATAAGCTCCCTGAGGGTCGGAGCCTGGTCTGTTCATCTATGGACGTATTATAGAACCTGGAGCACCGTGAGTGGTGATGAGGGCCCATCTCTGCTTAGGGTCAGCTGCTTTCTATCCCTTCATTCAAGAATAGACGAAGGCCGGTCCCCGACGTGGAGGGCCGCAAAACGAATCCCCCCACCCAGTCCACTCGGACCCAGCCCACAGCAGCGCTCTGAGACCCTCGGCCCGCAGCCCCGCCCCGCACATACGTGCAGCTTGTTGAGCAGCACGGCATCTGTCGTGCTGTTGGCCCCTGGCTTGGCCGCTTTCCAGAACTGCTTCTGGGCAGAGTATCGGTTCATGGGACATAGCTTGAAGAGGCAATCTAGGAGACAAAGGAAGAAAACGTGTTACGGAGGAAGGACACATCCTGCGATTGGAAAACCTTCCCCTGGGATTCTTAGAGGCCGTTATTAACTACACGTGGCACAGGGCCCTTTACAAACTTTCCCTTTGACCTTGAATTCTCTCCACCACAGTGTGAGGTTACACATGAGGAAACTGAGGTTTCTGGAGGGTAAGTCAGCTGTCACATAGCCGGTGGGTGGCAGAGCTGGGACTCACTGCCCGACCTTTGTCTGCTTTCCTTTCTGCGGGACACAAGGAAGGACGGACATCCTCACTGCACAGAGACACATGCAGGGCTTTTCACACGGAAATCCACCTGCATTTAACATAATCCTGTAGATGCTTATTTGGGGGGACCTCCTAGGGCAGTGGTCTCTGGAGACTCGCGTACAAGATGCTTCTCTGGGAGCAGAATAAAACTATCTGGACCTGATGAGAGACAGATGTGTCCTTGCCCCTTAGTCTCAGTGCACGGTGACACCCTCCGGTTTAGGGAGGTGACACCCTCCCATGTAGGTGCGCCTGGGCTCATGTGACTTCACACTGTCCTACGCACAGTGAACCCTCACAACACGGACTGGCGGCTGCAAAGTCACCCAGATGTTAAAAATCACACACAAAACCATTTTAAAAATTATCATTAATGATGAACCTTACCGTAAAGCACGTGTGTGCCGTAAGGTACTGATGGTCATATAATAATCCTGATGAATAGGACACTACGTTATTCTTTAATGTTAATCTCTTTAGCAACGTCTACTTTCTTGCTTGTTTTTATAATGTATACAATATATTATTAGTACAGTAGCACTATATAGTTATGTGTATATAAATTTTAAATACACACACAGAGTTTAAGGGTATATTTGTCAAATTTTTTAATAGGGATATGTTATCCAAAAAGTTTAGAAATAACTCCTCTAAAAAACTAATACTAAAATTGAAAATAATAATAATAAAAATAATAAAATTGGCACTCTCTGAGAAGTTTGCATTCTGACATACTGGGTTTTCAAATGGTAAATATTTATACAGTAAAATTAATAAATTTCAAATGAATACCTAGATTTGAAAAATTGCACCCTGAACATAGATCAGAACAAACTTGAAGGAAATTCCATCTACTAGCTAGACTCTTATTCTTATCTGTTCATTAAAACAGATTCCCTTAAAGGACCCTGAACAGGTAAACACCTAGTTATTGTCTTAGCCAAATAACTACATCAAAGTAATGATACAATTTCCTGTCTTCTCAAGCACATGGACACTGGGCCTTCCCTGTAAATTGAATCACCCTTCCTTCTAGTTGGAATAAATTTTTACCAAGTACAGTACTGCACAAATACTTGACATTGTTCAGAAAAAAAAAGATCGTTTAATTGTCGAATTAAAAGGTACTTTTCTCCTTTCTATAACATCCTTCTTCACTAAACATTTCTACCTAGTCACAAGCAGGTATAAGGCAAATATAAGGCCACTGATATCCATCTTTGCCAAAAACAGAATCCATCTGAACGTACTTATTAATGCACATGGACGAGGCCATCTAGGTCTTTAGAGAACAAAGGACATAGCAGGAAACCTACTGAAAGACAGGACTGCTCTCCCACCTCTTCTGAAAGCCACAGGCCATTGTCATGGACTAGCTCCGTGGTGACTTAATGCCGTCACCGAGAGACACATGGTTTTCTACCAGTGTGATACGAGTATACACTTGTATGTGAAGTCCCCATTCACCTCGGGAACAGGGACACAGACCACGAGAGTACCAGCCAGCGTGAAACGTCCCATCGCTGACACAGGACAGAGGGTGGTGGCCTCCTTGATGACCAGACGACTTACAAAGCCTTCAGAACACCTAAGTCACCACTGTTAATATTCGACACGAGGCTTACTGGACTGCACAGACCAAATGGGATTCACAATTTCAAATCTCATCAATAATAGACATTGAGAGTGAAACGGTCTATTTTTTTCCCTCCAGCACACATCATAGGATGACAGCTAAACGATATGCATTCCAAAACCAAACTGGATTTTGGTTGATGTGGGAAACAATCAGGCTTGATCTGTGATGCCCAAGAACTAACATGCCCAGGCAAGTACCATCCTACCAACAGCTCACGGGGCAGTCACCGCACCGCACCGAACACACACGAGGGCCACGACGCAGGCGCAAGACTTCAGGTAACTTGACATTCACCTTCAGGGAGATGCGAATTTAAGCACGGCCAATCCAGCCCAATCCTTGCTATAACTTCCACGCCAGCTACTTTCCTTGGGCAACACAGAGCATTGTATCAGACTAAGTGTATTTACAACCAAACGCCTATGGACACGTAAGAGAGGCTAACAGACTCGAACCGGAACCAGCTTCGCCTTGCTGATTTGGTCCTGTCTTCCTGGTTGCTTAGCAACTGATTCAAAGCGAAAATGAAATCAAGCAATTCGAATGTGATGGTGAAGTTACCTTCTGAAATTCTGCGATTCAGCAGCTCTGTATTGACCCATTCTATTCGGATGGCACAGCACAGGGTGAAATTAAAGTCCCACTGGACCCTCATACTGGGCTAAGTATAGAAACATATAAATACAGGAAATCCAGTAGAAGAATATACACAATACCCATTTGGGGAAGGGTGTGTGTGTGTGTGTGTGTGTGTGTGTGTGTGTATACATATGTGCGTGTGTACACATGCACTGTGGTTTGATCTCACTCCAAAGAAATGCCACAAAGATCTTATGTGACAAGTGCTATTTTTGGCCTTTGAAGAATAAACTAAACTAAGCTTTCAAAAAAAACTACTTCAGAATATTCCTGAGCTTTAGCAGACGCCACACTGGGCCAGCAAGAAGTTTGCTGAAGAGATGGGTTAAGTGTTACGGAGCAGTGTGCGGTGACACCAGACAGGGTGGCCATGGGTGACCGTCTTCGCTTTAAACGGCATTCTAGAACGCAGCAGCAGGGAGAACGCTCAACTGCTTGGTCCATGCAGCGACTGTGACACGAGCACGCAGTGTACAGGTAAGAGAAGATGGAAGCAAGAGGAACCAAGGTGTGCCTGGGGCCCTCTGCGTGTCCCCAGAGGAGGGGGAAGGCTGAGGAGCTGACCTCAGAGAGAGCCCCGCCAGGGACTAAGTCAGAGAGCCAAGGTGGCCTGCCAGAAGAGCAGCCCAAAGCCCACACTCTCCACACGACTAGAAAGTTGAACTCTAGAGCGTAAGAACCACGAGGGCGGACATTTTCATCTGTCTTGCACGCTCTGGTTTAGGGGCAGAGGGGGACGCGGTGACGGCCCGTGAATTAATCATTTAAATGTGCTGTAACCCCTCAGCCTCCAGAGGTGAGGGTGGGTCTGTCCTCTGGAGTCACTTCCAGCTCGAAGCCCCCAGCAGCCTATTCATATATTCCATCACCATTTGTTAAAGTGCCTACCGTGTGCTGGGCACAGTATCAGGTGCCTGAAATGTAACAGTGAACCACGTACAAGTTTCTTAATAACATCCTAGCGACAGCAAAAACCTAGCCCAACACTCAAGTTGAATTGCAGCGAGTGAGAAGTACTAGGTGGCAGGGACTCCACAGGACACGAAGTGGCCAGGGTGGGGGGTGGGGGCAGCACTGGACACGGGGTCATCAGGAAAGACATCGCCAGGACTGGCATCTGAAGGGAGACTGGAAGGAAGAGGAGAAACATCTGGGGGCGAAGCCTGCCAGGCAGAGCAAGGAGCAAGTGGAAAGGCCCGGAGCTGCAAGAAAATCTTGACAAGGGAGAAAACAACAGAAAAGATGGCTGGAGCATAGCGGGCGGAAGCGTGTTGGGCAGAGGTGGCTGGAGAAGGGGGCAGGCTTGTATCCTGCAGCGTGAGCAGTGGGCAGCGACCAAGGGCTTGGAGCAGAGAGCCTGGGCAGCTTTCTCTTGCTGACGGTGCCTGCTAAGAAAAGGAAGGCTGGGGGGAGGGGGTGTGGGGGAGAGGAGCAAAATCCCAGAATTTCATTTGAGCTATGCTTAGTCTCCAACGCCTGTGAAACACCCCAGCTGAAATGTTCACTGGGGCCCCCATCAACCAGCGGGCTGACGCCCCAGAGCAGTCAGTTATTTAAGGAGGTGAGGGGGAGATGGAAGAGGAAGGACGGGGGTGCTGGAGAGAAGAGTGCAGGAAGTCAGTATTACAGATACAGTGTGGCTCCCATCTGCCACCGGAGACATCTGTCCAAATCTAGAGAATATGTTCACCGAGGCTGACAAAAGCTTGAACTTGATTCGAAGTTTTCACAGGGGAGAATAAAGACCTTTCCTCTCCCCTCACCCCCAAAAGAACCAACACCAGGAAAATTAAAAACAAAAAAACCCAACTCCATCTTCTATGAAACTCAACTCCAGCTCCCCAAGTTGCAATAAATGAGGATGGAGTTAGGAAGGTGGGGTGGGGGTGGGGCTGGACAGACGGAGGGACGTGAACCTGTGTGTCTGCAGGGGGTGGGTACAGTGAGACGCGGGCCGATCTGCCAGGGGAACCCGAGAAGGCTCAGGAACCCACGCTGACACTGCACAGAGCACGCGGCTGCCCCACCTGGGGCAGGGACGCAAGGGCCCGAGGGCGGCGGTGACGACCGGGACAGCAGATCACACACTGTCCCTCATCTGTGACACGGAGACATCCTGGGGCGGTCAGAGTGAGAGAAGACTCGGTAAATGCCACAGAAGAGCTAAGCAAATAGAGAAAAACAGGATTAGCGCGAACTCCAGGAGAAAACTGCATATTAAAATCTCATATGTCTTTAGCTCAGCAGGGAACAATATTTACACACTCAGGAAAGTCTAAGGCTGAATATTACTTCAGCCAGAAAAAAAAAAGGTGGTATCACTCCAATGGGAGGATGCAAGAGAAAGAGAAAGTGTCAGAAAGCCAAACTCATCTGTAACAACAGGAAGTCAAAGGCTGGTATTTAAAATAGATTAATCTACAGACATCGAGAGGCGCACATCATCTAGAAACACAGTGGTAAATACCAGAAGAAAATGTTAGTTTAAATTGTTGCCGCTGAGAGGTGGAAAGCATGAGGTCTCAGACATAGGGCTGTTATTTTTATTTTTCATTTTATCAATATTTGCCCTTTTTTATTATGGTGAAATTCACGTAACATAAAGTTAACCATTTTAAAGCAAACAGTTCAGTGGCCTTTAGGCCATTCACGGTGCTGTGCACCCACCACCTCTGTGTATTTCCGAAGCATTTTACCACCCCCACAAGCAGCTCTGGACCGAGGAAGCAGCTCCCCTACAGCTCCTAATATTTCACTTTTTAAAGGATGTGCATGTATCAGTGAAAATACTGAACTTTCTTAAACGAGCCCTTTGGACGCCATCACTGTTCAGTTTTCACCGAGCTATCACTTGACAACCACAGAGTGACAAAGGCAACAAGCTGGGTGCTGCCCAGAGACCCTCTGCCACTGACAGCACACAGACTGGGGTGGCTGCTGTGGACAGCACCCTGACACGAGTCAAGCTAAGTGCACATGATAATCCAGCAACTCTGCTGCTGGACACGTTGCAAAGAAATCCCTCGCGGGTCCTGGGTGTCACACTTCCACAGACAGGAGGATGTTCTAGGGCAGAGAGCCTCGAGAAGGCACACCTGCTGTTAGCCGCACTGGCTGGTGAAGACACACCTCCCAAGCCATCCGTGATAACCAATCACACGGCCCCGCCATGCTGCAAAGGAGCTAAGAAAGCTGGTCCAGCTGAGCGCCCAGGAGGAAGAAATGAGTGGGCCGCACACCTAGCCAATCCCGGCCGAAACCCCGGAAGGGGTGCTAAGGGTCCACTTCACTCTCTCACCCATGTTCACCGGCTGGTGGCGTGCCACTTCACTAGACAAACAGACCCCTCTCACACAGCTTGAAATCTCAGGCCCACCTCAGTGACCAAAAAGAAACACAATTTACCATTTTTTAAAAAATTCTTCATTCAGCCAGTATACATCACCATAATTTTATACAGGAAGGAATCAAGTGGAGACTTCTAGGAGCTACACTCATGAAACATTTAAGTGTTGACTGTTCATCTCTTGCCTTCTTTTGAAAAGGGTAAGAGGCAACAGATTGCAAATTTCAGAGGAAACAGACAATGTAATTAGCAAAGAGAAGGGGGACTATTACTTACGTCCCCACCAAGGGGGCTAAAGATTTAAAAAGAAGTAGTGAAAGGGGAATAACAGAGCAATCCATATTTCAAGAACTCTCCCGACTCAAACTTACTAGACTGAAAGTGTCACAAGGGCTGGCTTTATCTGCCTCATGCATCATTCTGTCCCCACGGTATTCAGCGAATAGGGGGCCAGTGAATGAACGAAGGGTACTCAAGGAGGAAGAACACTCTAAAACAGCAGTGCACAACAGGAAAACTACACCTATTCCCAACAAAAGCCTTCCGGGAACAAGATGTTAACTCCAGTTCACTACAGAAGAAACCGCTACAACAAGATGGATGGCTGTTTCATGTTAATCGCATTTCCCAGGTCATGTGACATTAACAAGAAGTGACATTTTCCAATTGGGACAGCAAATAAATCTTCCATTACCTGTCTGCACACAAACACAGACATTGTTATTAAGAGACAATAGTCAATGACGCAATTTTTTCCCACGTAGGCAACTAAACACTTTTTCTGAGTAGAAAACTCAGGGCAGATGTCATTTTAAGGGAACAAATTGACAGTTAGTAAACAGCCCTCGAGATCTAACGCACCGTAGAGAGAATACAGACAGCAATACTGTGCTCTAATCAAACTTGCTGAGACTCGACCTTAATTATTCTAATCACTAAAAAAGGGTAATTATGTAACGAGATAGAGGTATTATCACTACAAAGGCAATCATGTTACAATGTATAAATGTATCAAATTACCATGTTGTACAACTTCAATGTATACACTGTTGCATGTCAACTGTTTCAATTAAAAAACAAACATTTAAAAAAAGCAGAAACTGCACGCTGACGACAGCCAGGGCTGCTCTGCGTCCCTTGACTGCGGGACCATCATCCACATACACACACGAATGAACTCTAAGTGCAGGTAGAAACTTCCTTTCTGATCCACTTTAGCTCAGCCAATTAAATCTTCATTTACCTATTGGCAAGAATTACTGAATACGGATCAGCTTTACCCCCAAGACGGACAGTGAAACCTCAGCTGGAACGGCAAGGCGTCTTCCCACTGTGGAAGACAGAGGGGCCAGAGGCCACCTGCCTTTCCTTGGACAGTGGGAGGCTCTGCCCTGGACAGATGGATGCAAAGACCCAGCACCAGTTAAAAGTTACTTGTGGCACCAGGGCCGGATGGCCAGGGCCAACGTGGACAGTGTCAACACAGGGTGACGGTCCCTGGGACAGAGGCGGACCCTTCCAAAGGGTTCTAAGCAAGAGCCTGCAGTGCCACCGTCCCTACCCTCGCGCCTGAGCCTGGTCCCCGCCTCCTTCCTGGTTCTGGGAGCAATCCGATATTCTTCCAGCAGTTTCCTCTTTGGCTCATGTGAGTCAGTCTCTGTTGTTTGCAACCAAGAGTTCAGGCTGATGTGTAGCCTGATAAACATCGCACTCTCTTGGCAACAGAAATAAACACAGGCTTCCACCATCACCAAAGAGAATGCCCCCCACACGGGCGATGGGATCTGGAAACGCGGTTCCACCCCTCGCCAGCTCAGCAGCCTCGGCCGCATTACTGCAGCTCTGTGCTCCCATGTCTTCTCTAGAAAATGGATCTTTCCTAAGGGACCACATGGAGCAGGTGGAAGCACACACCCCGCGCCAGGACTGGGTTTAGACCTCTGCTCTATCCCATGTGGGGCACACGATCCGGGGGCAAAGCATCATCTCTGTAAGTGTTTGTTTCTTGCCTATGAAAGGGCGGTAGCCACAATGGCTAACTCGAAAACAAATTGAAAAGGTTCAATTAATTCCTTGATGCACAGTGCAGATCCCGGCAGAGTAAACGCGCAGCCAACACCAGGCGTGGTGACAGACGGGTCAACAACTGTGTGCGCACGCAGCACTGCAGCTGGAAACACGCCATCGCCACACACAACAACACGCATGGGTTCTCAGAGGTGACTGCACGGAAGGAGCCGAGCAGGAAAAGGAGTCCATTTATGCTGCATGAATCCACTGACGTGACATTCAAGCCCCGGCAAACCGGTCTACACATAGTCAGAATGGTGGTTCCCTTTGCTGGGGGTGGCTCTCCTGGGAAGAGGCACTTTCTGGGGTGGGGGGCATGTAGGTATATATGCAGCAGCTCATTGAGCACTTAAGGGGTGGGTGTGTGTGGACTACCCCAATAAAAGATGAAAATGAAATAGTAGCTGTTCTCACAAAAAAGAGAATGAAACAAATTTTCCCTTCATGTAAAAGGTCAACAACGGTGTCTGATTTCCATCACTGGGAAAACATGCTTTGTTTTGTCAGGATTTGGGTTGGGCGTTTGCTGGTTTATAATGGAGAGGAGGGAAGGTGGAAGAAAGAGATGGCATCACTGCTTCCCCAAGTGGCCTGGGCTGTGTGTGTTGCCCATGGGACACTGGGCGGTGAGCAGCGCTGGCCCCAGGTCCAAGGCGGCCTTCCCTGCTCACTCCCTGTTCTACCCACGTGGCTGTGCACCTCGTATAGGCAGCCATTTAAAAACGTAAGCTGGCCTGATGCTCTCATGTCTGTTGTTTTGCTTCAGAACAATCAGGGAGAGGGGCGTGGGGGGACACAGATGAAATGAGACTGGCCATTGTTAAAGGGGAGCCCTGGGCACGTGGAGGTTCACGACGCTGTTACCCTCTCGACTTGTGCAGAGGCTTACATTTTTTGCACAATAAGAAGTCTTTAAAATCAGCTATGATATTTACTTTTCAAGTACGACATTTTTACAAAGACCAAAAAAGTATTCACCAAGTTCAAAACAAGGTTATTTTTCTTTAAGTACCAATTTAAGGAGGCAGAAAAGGAAGGAAGGGAGGACAGAAGGGTCTGCTACATAGGTAGGCTGGTCTGATTTGCCCATCTACCAGAAAACCAATAGATTCTGGATAGGAGGAAATCGCTGGACGGGCTTGTCAAATAAGAAATATACGACAGACAGGAGTGAACATAAAGCGAGCGAGGAAGCCCAGCTCTCGATTTGATCTGTGAACAGCAAGTTTCCATGGACTTTGGGTCTGAAGCCTTCTGCACAGATCCCCACATTCTCAGCCCCTCTCAGAATTCAAGGCAAAGGAAATTTCCTGTGTGTAGCCCTGGCTGTTTCAAACATTCTAGCACTTGGGAACTTCTGAGGCTGTGCCACATGTTCTGCAAAAGCACAGTCAGAAGGTTTGGAACGTCTGATCTGAAAGGCGTTACATAAGTGCCTGGGTTGGTCATCCCGGGATCCTCCTGGAAAACTACTTATCCCAGAAACTCCATTACACAAAGGAAACGCGGTCTGTCTCTCCGGAAGGAATTTGATTTCTCCTCATTCAACAAACATGTATTAAGCACTTGTGTCTTAGAGATAGAAAGTCAGTAAGACCTGGCGTGTGAGTGTCCTCAGAGGAGCCAGCAGGTAACTCCCTGACCACACCTGGGGAGAGATGGGAGAGGCGGTGAGGAGGCTCCTTGCTGGAGCTCTGCAGCTCTGCCTCTGAAGGCCCTGGGCAGGGCAGGAAGAGGCATGGACAGCACAGGAGGAAGAAGCAGCCAGAGAAATCTGGGGCACCACAGGCAGCACAGGATTCCGAGAACTAACTTCCTTTTCTGTGAATAGGCCAGACCTCCTGACACGGCCCAGGGTCTTGAATGGGGACAATGAATGCGGCCAACCTGCTGTCCCGCCTCCCTCCCCTACCTGGGGCGGGGGGTGGTATCGCCATTTGACCTCAACACGTTGTCCATGTGGTGTTCAGAACAACAAGGCCGGCTTAGCAGAGCGTCATTGCTGGACTGGACCCATTTCTCCAGGGAAAGACAAGAGGGCAGGTGGACGCCAGTGAGCAAAGGAAGATGCCGCCCCATGTGTCTGGCTCTGGTCCTCTCTCTCCAGGTCTCCACTGCAGACCTAGTGTCCCAACTCGGAGCCCTCAGCCAGCCTCCACCACGCGTGCGCTGGGCCGTTCCCTCCACAGTGTTGACTTTTCTCAAATGAACGATCTGATCAATGACCAGATCCCTTCCACAGAGGCCCTTTCGCCAACTCTAACCGGCGAAAAGGAACTGACTGAATAAACCAGGAGGCCCTCGCAGACAGCATGTATGCACCCTCAGTGGAGAGAAAAGCCATATTCTTCACCCATGTCATGGCTGAGGTTTCCTGTACTTACACTGTATTTTTATCCTGGCAAACACAGCCTCCCACCAAATGGCCTTTTACGTCCAAAGCTCTCTCAATAACAAAGACTGTCAAGTGTTCCTGTCCCCCAGGAACACTGAGCTGAAAGATACAACACATTCCCACTCCCGAGAGGCGCTCGTTCACGCAGGTTCTGCAGGAAGACACCTCACAGTGACACCTCTCACTTTCTAAAACTGGACTCTCCTGCCTAAAATCCTGTAGGGCTGTGATTCTCAGCCGTGGCTACACCTCACACCTCATGGCCACAGCCCCAGTCACAGGGGCGCTCTGGCCCCTCCCTCAGGGACTCTCACTCACTGGAGGTGGGACCTGAGTGATGCTCCCCCCACACCTTCCCAGGGGATTCCCACTGAGCAGCGCTCCTCTAGGATTTCACATCCCAGGGCTCCGCGCGGGTCTTTCATAACGGCTGGGGGTGGGGGGGGATTACAACACAGATGCCCGGGCGGAGGGCGGGACCCAGGAGCCCTCACTTGTGACAAGTTCTCCGGGGGTTCTAATGTGGGGCCCCGACCGCACTGACCTACAGAACACGTGGCGTCTAAGACCGGCACTTCTCAGCCTGTCACATGCAGACCAGTCACCGGAGGGTCTTGTTAAAAGGGGGGCACTGTCTCAGCGCGTCTGGGGAGGGGTCTGACGGTCTGCGACACTAAAAGTTCCCAGGTGGCGTGGAGGATGGTGGTCTGGGGCCACACGGCTCAGCAGGGCTCTATGGACTCAAGTCACTGCCAGCGCCGTGGGTCCCACGCCCTGCACGGATCTCCAAGAGCTGAGCAAGGAAACGCGCCCGCGGCTCAGCTGCTCGGGTGTGGAGGGAAGACGTGCTCCTTCACGTGGCCCTTGCACCTCCGGTCTCACCCTTTACGAGCTCCTCCAGCGGCACCCTGCTCCAACCACCCAAACTACTGACAGTTCTCCCCAGCGACAAACGTGTGCCACACGTCCCAGTGGTTCCCTGTCAGAAACCGTGCCCCCAGGTCCCCACCCCGAGCAGCACCACCACCGTGCTGTGTCCAGGCCACTCTTCGCCTCTCATGCTTCCAGCTCACCCCGACGTTGGCTCCCTGCCCCCATCCTACCTCCAGGACCCGGGACAGTGCCCGGTGCCGGAGCTCCCTTACCCTGTCGGTGGAATGGGCATGGTAGCTATTAGGGACCCAGGTGAGTGAATCAGAGAACATCTGTCTTCCACAGCTGTTCTCAAGTGCTTTCAGTGGAGAATGGGCTTTCCTCTGCCCCCGGATGGAAAAAATAATGGGCAAGACTCTGGCAGCAGCCCAGGCACTGTCGACCCCAAGTTGTGAACGCAGCCAATTCAGAAATTAAATCTAGACACACATAACGGCCAAAGCTCCCCCTTCCTGCCTTGTACCTCCATCCACTCTATTCCCGTCTTGCCGACTTCACTTTCAGATCCCACCTGGGCTGTGGGGGAGATGAGGGACAAGGGACAGCAAGTTCTCACTGAGCTGCAGGTGTCGAGCAGGCTTCATGCTCCCGCGCTGGATGATAGACACTAAAAGCTGGCTTCATCCATGAGCACTTTTTCTTAGGTTTTTATTTATAAATAATTGGAAACTTGAGGACAGTTGCGACAGTAATAACACATAAGTTCCTCTTCACCCAAAGTCACGTTAACAGTTGCCGATGTGCTGTGTCATCCATGGCGTCTTGATCAGTACACGCCACATAGAATGTTCCCTATGTACCATACCTACCTACTTCTGGAATCACTTCCGGAGCCACTTGGGAGGAAGTTACATACGTTTCCCTCTCACACTTACCTCAGTGTCCATTTCCTAAGAACAAAGATATTCTCTAACGCGACCCAGCAGAGTCATCACCACCGGCCAATTTAACGCCGATCCCATGCTTTTATCCAATCTGTGGTCCGCATTCCCGTTTCATCATGTGTCCCAATAACATCCTTTCTAGCACTTTCCCCTCTCCAGTCCAGGGTCAGGGACTGCACTTAGTTGTAATGTTACTACAGCTGTTCGTCTTTATGACTTTTTCTTTTTTTAAGAATACAGTCGCCCATGTTTGAAACTAGAATAGTCCTCATTTGGGGCCTGTCCGATGTTTCCTCCTGGTTCAGTTCCAGCTGGAACGCCACATCAGGGACACCGTGTCCTGCTCAGGGCGTCACCTCTGGAGGGACACGGCCCCCTCCGCCTCCTTGGCACTTTCACAGGCATCTTGGAGATTAGCCTGCCCTTGTGAGAGGTGCCTGTGCATCCCTTCCTCGGGGGAAAAGCCTCTGTTCTGGAAATCACAGTCCCTCGTCAACCTCTGGAGACCCCACATGTGGCCCCTAGCTTCTCCTCTGCAGGGCCCCCCTTTCTGGCTAAGACAAGCCCGCACCAGCTTCCGCACACGTGGCCCGTGTGTGCCCAACGGAAACATCACAAATTCTTTGGGCAAACTGATGCCAGAGCAGCAGAAATGCCCTTTTGCTCCTCTGTCAATGCAGCCAGGCAGCCCTCTGGGCCCTTAGACGTTCCCTGGTCAGAAACACCCCTGAGCCTCCCCGAGCAGCGCACACACTCCCAGCTCTCCAAGGAACCCGCTGTAAGTGTCTGTCAGTCAATGCCTTTGTCAATGCCTCGTCCCTTGCGCCCTGGGGCCTCCCAGAGACGTGTGACTTACACCCTCCCCACCTGATCCGACCTCCTCCCACCCCCCGTCTGAGCGAACGCCCATGAACACACGTCCTGGCTCTCACCCACGACTGCTCCAAAGGGCCAGGCCAGCACACAAGCTTTCAGCCCCCTCGTCAAATGAATTGTAACGTATCTGCCACCTAGATGGGTCCTCAGACTCATTCAAAAATGATCATCCAGGAAGGCGGGGGCGCCCCGTTTCCTTCCCCTTCACTTCTTTTCTCACTTGTTTTTTAGTCAAAAGTTGGTATTTTACTTAACATGTCTTATTCTCACATGCTTTGTTTCTAGTAAGCTTGAACGTTTTTATATGTAGCCATTCTGAGTTGAGACAGCATTATACCTCCAACATAATTCACACTTTTAAGGTACACAATTCAGCAGTGGTTGCAAAGAAAATCCGGAGTTGGTGCCACCATCACCCTCACCTGCTTCCAGAACACCTGCGTCATCCCAGAAAGAAGCCCGACACCCTGTAGAAGTCTCTCCCTCGTCTCGTCTCCCCTCGGCACCTGGCAACTACTCATCTACTTCCTGTCTCTGGGTTCTGGGCGCTTCCCATAAATGCAATCATACGACACATGGCCTTTGGTGACGAGCTTCCTTCAATCAGCACCATGTTTTCAAGGTTCGCCATGGCGTAGCGTGTGTCAGCACTTCATTCCTTCTTACGCCTGAGCGACACTCCACGTGTGGACGGGCCGCATTTGATCGATTCTTTAGTTGATGAACATTCAAGTGGTTTCCACTTTTGAGCTCTTACGAGTCATGCTGCCACGACCATCTGTGTCCAGTTTTTATGCAGACACGCTTTCAGTTCCTTGGGGTCGGTACCTAGCCGTGGAATCGCTGGGTCAGAAGGTAGCTGTGTTCAGTTTCTGAAGAACTAACTGCCAAAGTATTTTTACAAAGTGGCTGCCTAATTTTACAGCCCGGAGTATGAAGGTTCCCGTTCCTCCACATCCTCACCAACGCTTGTTATTATCCACCTTTGGGACTCTAGCCATCCCTGTGGCATCTCACTGTGGTTTCCATTTGCTTTTCCCTAATGACTGATGATACTGAGTACCTTTTTATGTGCTCATTGGCCATTTATGTACTTTCTTTGGAGAAATGTCTGTTTAAATCCTTTGCCTACTTTTAAATAGGTGGCTTTTTTAAATTTTCTATTGTGGAGTGGTAAGAATCCTTTATCTGTCCTAGACACCAGTCTCTCGTGTTTCCTCCTTCCTGTGAGTTGTTTCTTCACGTTCTGGTGTCACCCTTTGACGCACAGATGGTTTTCAGTCTGATGAAGTCCGATTTAGCTCTTCCTTTGGTTCCTCACGTTTTTGGTATCGTATCAAGAAACGATGCCCAATCCAAGGATCCAAGGTCATGAAGACTGACATCTATGTTTTCTTCTGGGAGGTTTACAGTGTTAACTCTTAGATTTAGCTCTGATCCATTTTGCTTTAACTGTTATATATGGTGTCAGGTAGGGATCCAACGTCATTCTTTTGTGTGTGGAAATCCAGTTGTCCCAGCACCACTTGTTAACAAGACTGTTTTCCCCATTTAATTATCTTGGAACCCATGTTGAAAAATCAATGAACTGTAAACTATGGGTTTCCTTCTCCTCCTAACAGGCAATTAATGCCACCCAACCCTCCTTACTCAACTGTTCAAAAAAAAAAAAAAAGATTCTAGAAGCTCACCAAGAAAGATGACAAATATCATTTAAGGACATCTGAAAGTGTAAAATTAGCATAGCTTCTCTAAAAGTTACACAAACATAGCATATAAGAACAAAAAACACTATCTATAACGCACTCTACTCTGTAAGAACGTGAGGTGATGCGGTTATATCTGAAAACCCAGCTTTTCAAATATAGGAAGAGGAAGAAAGGTCTTCAAAACGGGCCTTGTTGACACATAAGACAGTGTGAGATGACATTCCCGGAACCCTTTTTCTTTCTTCTCAATGACTTTTAAACAATGAATATGACACCATATTTGGTGAAGTTAGCTTTGACCAAGTTCTCTTCCAGGAATAAATGCAACTTGTAAAACCTTGAATGAGTTTCTCTGAAGACCACAAAATTATGATGTGAGTTCCTGAGGTGCACCATCAAACCAAGCAACTAAGTGAAGCTCCTAGTTATTTCTCCCTTAACTGTCCTTTCGTAGAACTCGCCTTTGGGGAACAAATCAGTCTTAGAGAGACAGCCATAGAATTTAGCTTGTCAGCCACGATCTTGACCTTCTTCCAAGGAAGGTGTCACCACCATTAGCTTTCCGTTCCCAGAATACCACCCTGCACACCATAATCTCCACATGACCATTTCTAAACAGCCCACAGGCTATCATTTTATGCAGAAGACACATAAACATTCACATATATGTGACAAATGCCAGGAAAGTGTTCTCAATTTAGAAGCTAAAAATTAAAGCTATTTAAACTCTTCTCCAAAAACACAAAACAGGAAGGTCCGCAGAGACAGCACTCTTTCTGAGACCCAGTCTGTAGACCTTCAGAGAGCCCATCTGTATGTTCCCCAGCAAGGCTGCCCGCAACCAGGTCCAGGGCTGGCATCTCTGTAGAATCATAGCATTGTTTCAGACCTTGGAAATCACAGACCCCAATTCTAACCCAGGGGGCAGCTTAAGGGAGCACGATGAATGGCCAGAAACCGGGGCCATAACATGCAAAAAGCTGTCTTGAGTGGATAAACATGCTGCAGTATGCAATGGAACTGTGCTCAGCACTGAAAAACGAGCAGGCTGTGGATAGAAGCAACAACGTTGTTTTTAAATGTGGAGTCCATTGGAGGCCAAATTATATCTCAATAAACCTATTTAAAAACCACACACACTGCTTCCGTCAGTGTCTCGTGTGAGGCCGACTCCATGCCGACTAGATCCGACCCTCTCAGCATGCAGAGGCGCCAAAGCCAAGACCCCAGGGAGGACCCCAGCAAGCACGTTGCCACCATCTCCTGCGGGGGATGGGGCGTCAGTTAATTAGTCTCAGTCAACACTTCTCACTTCTCGCCTTCGTGACTTCTCGTGTCCTGTTTTCACGAATCAAGGAAGGCATCCCAAACCCAGGTGCCTGCAGCAGCCACGCGACAGTCGTGGGATGGGGAGGCTGTCAGCCACTGCCGGGTGCTGACCGCCTGCAAAGGGGAGCTGCTCAGTTTCCGACAGCCGCTGCTGTCTGGGAATGCTGAAACAATGCGGCCAGGTCTTCAGAATTTTCAAGGAAAAAAAAAAAAAAGCCAGACACTTACGGTGCTGTGCAAAGTCTGCAATTTTGAATGATGAACCAACTAACTCCATTTTTAAGACACTGCGCAGGTTAAACAAAAACAAGTTTGAACAGGAGCCAGGCTAGGGGTCACTGGTTTGCAACTGTGGACAGAGAGGCTGGGAACAGAGGCCCTGGGTTCAAGACCAGCTCTACTCCTACTTGCTCCGGGACTGCTGGTAACTTCATCAGCCTTTCTAAGATCCTGTACCCCACCCCTGTCCCAGCAACACAGGGCTAACGACGAAGGCCCCACATTCTGAGGGCTATGGCAAAAATGAACCGTTTTATACACGGAAAAATCCCTCAGGAAATCCTGGCAACATTTTTCTCCAATGAGAACATGCCTCATTTCAAAAGTCTTTTTCTGAAAATAGATTTCTCTTTCACACTGAAGCTGCAGATGGCATGAAGCTTGGAGTGGTAAGAAATAAGAACACTGGGTAACAGCAAACGGACTTCAACAGGCCAGAGGAAGGTGACAAACCCTCATCACACAGAAACGTGAGTTTATGTGAAAACCTATGCATGCGGAGAGCAAACCCTCACTCCCAAGGTAAGACAGAAGGTAAAAGCACCTCAGCAAGAATGGGAACATGAGGGGAGGCTTGGGTCAGTGCCGTGTGGCACCAAAACCTAGTGGCCAGGAAAGGAAAACACATTACGAACGCTCCCACGACTCATGAGACCACACCTAGAGGAGACACGAGTGACCTGGACATAGCTGGAGAGGGCCCAGGACGCCCCGTGGACTTGTTCATGTTCTCGGAGGAAAGTGAGGCTCGGGGAACTGAAGTAACTTCCATGAGATCGCACCTAAACCGAAGTACTCCAAATCCAGGGCCAGACCTCTGGATGCTCTTTGTTCGGACAAAGTTAAAACAATTTCTTACTGTCACACTCGACAGCCTTTGCTGTAACTCCCACGCTTTATGAGCATCTTAAAGGTGGATGCGATACCCACATTTCCTAAAACGTTTCAGCCTTCAGTTTCTAATCCTCTGGTCAAACCTGGGTTTCCTGAAAAACACACAGGGAGGCAAGTAGCGAGAAGACCTCCCTGCAGCCCTCAAGAATCACACACGCAGTTAGAGATTTGACCGCCACAAGCCGGGAGCAGAGACAGTGCAACGACAGCTCACAGGGACGGGCTGCCTCCCTGACACCAGGGGAGAAGGACGGACAGGGCACCGCTCAGCACCCTACTCTCCAGAGCCGTGCAAGGCTGTGTGGACCTTGGATGGGCGCTGAAAGCCATGCCGTCTGCTCCCTGCTAAGAGGATTGGGGGTGGGGGGGGGCGGGCAGTCATCCCACGGCAGACGAGCTCCAGGACGGTCCATCCACCAGCTGCATGAATCTGCGAGCCATCGAACACCATCAGCCTGCCAGCGCACAGGGCTGCAGACGTGTGCAAGACCACGCGCAAGACAGAAGCCTGCTGTGACTCTCCTTCAGTCCCCCAGACAGCCAGGAGCGGCCGCCAAGCTAGGAGGGGTGGCCCGCAAGGAGCAGCCGCTAAATAAAATCACACACACCAGGTCAGAGCTTCCGGTAAAAAGGAACCAGGACTTTGCCCCTGGCCACGGACCTGAGTGCAGCTGCCCTGTCACTCCCACCACTTTCCTCGTGCCCCTCGGTACCTAGAATGGCCTGGGGCTCCATCACCGTCGTAACAGAACCCAGACGACCCCCTTCTTGGGTGACGCCAGCCAGAAGCCATCTTTCCCATGTGGAAATCCCATGGCACTGCTGTGTCCCCTCTGGCACCATGCTTCTCACGTCCAGCCCTGGGTTATGTCTCGTGTGTCTACTGTACTGTGAGCTCCACGGGGGCTGGGGTGACACTGTCATCCCCACACAGCCTTGCTCAGTGCTCTGCACATATGGACACGTTCACTGAACCAACAGTAGCTTCACTGAAAAACATGATTCTAAGTGAAAGGTGCCAGCTGGTGGGCCGGGGCCGAATGCAGCTCGCAGACAGCGCTCTATCTGGCCTGCTCGATGCTTTAAACGGACGGATGCAATCGCCACTGCTTAAAAAGGACGCAATTTCACATTGAAATCCACCTCTCCAGCTTTTCATTAACAGATGGACAAACAAGGACAGGAACTGGCAACTCTGGGGTCATATTTCCGTGTGGCAGGAAGTCGCTGGAGCTGAGGAGGGGTCCCCTTCAGACAGGACACCCTTACTTCCTCATCAGCCCCGCCCTCTCCGAGCGGACACGCTCACTCACTGCTCCGCCGCCCTCACTCACGCTCACTGAGGACACTCACTGAGGACACTCGTCCTGTCGACACAGCAACACACTGAGGCTGTCGGCCTCTCGGATGCTACATAGTTTCATTGACCCGAGAAACAGTATCAAGTCAACTGGTTTCAATGGGAATGACAGCCACGTTCCTGCCTCCCCACCCGCCCCTGTGATTTCCATCTTGTCCCGTGTATGGGCCTGGAGTGGGTGCTGGGTGTGAACACGACGGGTTACAGCAATGGCTGTGGTGACTGTGGGAAGACCCACCAGCCAGTGACGAGTTCTGCGCCTAGGACTGGCTGAGGCTGTAGGGACAAGAGACATCCCCATGTGACAGAATTCAAAGGATTCTAGCAAAGAGGCAGTCAGTGAACCCACAAAGCCCCAAACTGAGAAGGTGACACTTCACACCTGTATTACAGTAACTGCCTGCTTCCGAGAACTGAACACCCACCTGGGACCAGTTAGCAAACCATTCAGACCACAAATAAACCCCATGTTCTGCCTTTGCCACCTGGAAACAAGGGACCAGCAAGGCACGGACCTCTCTTCACATGGATGGCAAACTTATTTCACTCAGCTGCCAGGTCCGGGGTTTGGAACCAAAGAGGCTGAAACACAGGGCGGTTATAAACATTACTGCAAACTAATTGTCATGCGGGCACTCTGGTCCCGCTCCCCGCACAAGAACGCAGGACATGATGAGGCCAAAAAGGAACACCCACGAAGCCACGGGTGGGGGTTCATACCACTCTAGTCTCGCTGGAGGCTGGGCTGGAGACACAGGAAGCAGGAGCCACACGATCTGCAACCTGCCGTCCGCTTCTCTGTCTGTCAATCAATCAACCAACCAACCAACCAACGCAGTCACGGCAGTTACATCAGTGGATAATGGCTAACCAGTTACACCTGATGGCCAACCAGTCACAGCTGACGGCCATCTACTACCCGAGCCAGCACCTTTCCATGTGAGGCCGACAGCCTGGAAACTGCTCTCTGGGACTCTGTCCCCACACTAATACTTTAAAAGCAGAAAACTCATGAAAAGAATATATCTGTTGGTTTATGAACCTGGTTTTCAATCCTCAAGGTAGACCCTTCACACAAACCCTACGGGACTTTTTTCTCAATTCGTGGCTCAAAGGGGAACTGTAGAGGCTGACCTATCATAAGATAGATACCACTTTAAGCCATTAAATCTGCAGTTATAGCAAAGCCCTCAGAGGCCGGGGGTCTGCATTCAATTTGTAGTTGGTGGGTGGCTGGCAGGATGTGCTTAGACAAATTCTGCATACACACACACACACACACACACACACGCACGTTCTTCATCTATGAAATGACCGTCCTACACGGCCTTTATTTCCTAAGAACATTTGCCCCAGCCACACTACCAAAATTCTCTAAGGTCATCAGTGACCTAAATGCTAGTCCCCTGACTTCAGATCTCATCCTCCCCCATCCTGGTGCCACCTGACAGCCTGTCACCCTCCCCCCAAAAGCACTTCCCTCCCCTGCACTGTTCAAGCGCCCCCTCTGTCTCACTAGCCCTCGAGCCCTCTCCTCTCTCTGCCCTTAAACAGCCCTGAGCCGATGCCTCCACGGCTCGTCTCCAATGGCCCAAATCAACAGTAATTATACCAGCGACTCTGCCAAGCGCGTCATGTACAACATCCACCTAAACAAATTCTCCTCACTACCTGTTGAGCTGGGTTCCATTATCACCACCGCCCTCATTCTTCCATGAGGACATTGAGGCTTAGCAATCGGCCCAAGTTACACATCACGTAACACCGGCGAAGGGCGAGGGCGGGGTTGACACCAGGTCTAAACCCAGAGCCAGAATCCATCAACTCCTGCTCTACTCCCTCCCCTCACCCAGGCCTCCAGGCGCGAAACCATCCACATGCTCCGTTTGGATTTTCACTTCTGTGGCCGAGATTGTTTGCTGCTTCCTCAGTCCCCATTCCTTTTCTTCCTCACTAACAGGACACTTTATCAGGGGGGTCGCAATGGGCCCAGATTTAAACAAACACACAAGTCCACACATAGACACTGCCCAGCCTCCCAGCGAGATGGCCACCGGGAGGCGCTTTGGGCCAAAAATTTCCGTTGTGGCTACTCCGTGGGTGGGTGCATGTCCAGCCCTTTCCTCTTTCCCATTTCCTGGAATGTGAACATGATGGCTGGAGCGAAAGGAGCTATTTTATGACAGAGAGACAACCTGAGGACAGGCACAAAGCAGGGGAGCGAGAGCAGAAAGAGGCACGGGGCCTGGCTCTCGTCAACCCCACAGCTGCCACGCAGATCTGGACACCTATCCCTGGATGTCATTTACCTGAAATAAAGACGAACCCCTATCTTGGGGTGGGTCCCCCAGAAGGGGATTGGGGAAAGGATTCATGTACAGTGATTTAGTAAGGACACTTCCAGGATAAACCTGTAAGGAGGTGGGGGGAACAGCACAGGAAAGAGAGAAAAGGCCAGCAGGGGGGACATTAGACAGAGCTCGTCAGTGGAGGACTTCAGCCTGGTCCTATGACAAGCCCTGGAGGGTCTGTGATGCCTCCTGTTTTCCTGACCTGCGGCTGGTGGCTGCGCTTTCATTCTTCTGTTACTGGTCAGTCCCAGGTGAGGGTGGCAATGGCAGAGGCTCCCGGCCACTTGGGCTCCCTCTGCAATGAGCCAGGAGTTCAGGCTCCAGTGGGTAAACGCCCACGGATCGGGGGAGGCCCACACGGGGACTCCAGGGGACCGGGCAGAGCACTGACAGCGGCCACTGCCACTTCCTCGGGTTTCGGTCCCTGCGATCGACAGCCAGACCTAATCCTGAGCGACACAGCTTCCTGGCTGAAGACACCCACAGGTGCACCTCCGTCCCTAACAGCTCTCCTGACCCCAGACCCGAGTGTACGTGCCTGGTCTATAGCTCCACATCTGTGCGTACAGGTGCCCTCTGTCCCTGTCCCACCCTGAATGCGTTCCTTCTGCGAGCCGTCTATCTTGGTTACTGGCACTCCCACCCTGCCGGGAAGTCAGGACGGTGTGCTCCAGTGATCTCCCCGTCTCTCCCGCCCATCTCCCAAAGCCAGCGAGCAGCTCCTAGGGAAGCAACCTTCTACCTATGGCTTTCCCACCTTTCGTGCTGCCTGTGCCTTGGTTTTCAATCCCACCATTTCTCAGCAACTCTCCTGGGAGCCTCTCGGGCTGCAGGCTCCCCCTCTCAGGCAGGGTTGACTTTCTGAAACACGTGAAAGTCACGTGTTTCCACATTCTTCCCTGCCCAGGAATCTTCAAAGACCCTCACTGCCAAGAATAAAGGCCTGAGCTCCTTCAACCGACACCCAAGGTGAGGGGGCCTCAATCCCCATTTTGTTCATCCCCCCCTTGCACCTTTAACAAGACGTCTCACACTTCCAGTTGCTCAAGGCTCCCTGGGTACGTGACACAGTATGTTGGGTATTCACTTTCTCACGCTTGACAACAGAACGGTCACAGAATACGGCTGCCCCCTCTGTTTGTACCCGGAGGGAATCAAGGCCATCTTATTCACGCTGTTCTTCCAAGGCACCAGCGTCAGAACATTACACATAATTATGTCTATTGCTGAATCAAATTCAAGGCTATGAGGGAAACAAAATCTATCACCAGCCTTTTGCTATTGTGTTCAGTTCTTTCTCATCTCAGCTCTCGGAGAAAACACAAAACGCAAGCTGGACTTTGCCACTGGCTCAGGTAGCTCACGCGCTCAGAGTGTCACATTTCTTCTCTGAAAATGGAGGGTGTGGCCTAAATGACGTCATGAAGTTAGAGCTAAAAGTGACCCTTCTCGGCCTCCCGGTTACAAAGCACTGTAACAGTTACTCAGAGAAGGGGAGTGACGTGTCTAAGTTCCCCAAACCTGCAAGTACACAGCACAGGTGGGAGCGATGGGTGAAGCACCCACAGCAGGTATCGTCAGACCCAGTCCCAAGCGCCAAGGCGAGGCTCAGAGGAGCTGCGGGCGCCTGCCTGTGCACCAGTTACGTCCCAGCACATGGCATGTGCTGCGTTGTCAGGCCGTGCGACCCTTTCCAGTGCTTCCCCCAGACAAGCCCAGCCTCCCGGCCCTCACTTTTCCAATGACACTCATGGTTCCTCAGGCAACCAGCCTCCAGCCTCGCCAGAGGCCCGTGGGGGGTTGGGTGGGGCTCATTCAATCTCTCTGCTTCAAAGGTGGGCATGTGACCTGGCCCTGGTCAAAGTGGGGGCCGCACCTGTGGCCGCAGCACTAAGAGCCTGCGACCCCAAGTCTGGGATTGAACCTGTGGAGAACATGGGCGGAGATATTTTCCTTTCCCTGGTGTGGCCAAGGAGAGCGTGCAAATTCAGAGCTGTAGCCCAGTTTGAACACACACAGGGAAGACCTGCCTGAGAAGGGGGCCCAGCCAGAGGGAAGAGGACGGAGAGCGCGGCAGACACAGCCCCTCAAGACACAGCGACCTTGTCTCAGCCGCGGGCTCCCGCCGGTCACACGGTCAGAGCGGGGCTTCGGGCTGTCAGCACCCAAAGGATCGTGGGTAACAGGAAGGCCACGAAGGGAAAGCGAACAGGACTGCTTTCCTTAAACAGCCACGAATGATCTCTCGGCAGATGAAAAACGACAGATTTACAAGTAATGAGCAAACTTTGGTGCAAATACTAAAGGTACAATGAATATCAGCCAAGCGTTGAAACTGAAAGACGAGGCGCGTAACAGACCAACAGTTATGAACCTGGAACAGGAAGCGGCAGAGGCAGTGTGAGTGCAGAGCTGACCCTCACCGCCCTGGCCTTCCCAGGTGCCGTGGCAGGTGCCAGCCACGCTTCCTAAACCAGCCGGTGCAGGCCCTGCCCTCATGCACCTTCCTCCCTGATGCCGCCGTTATCCACACTGCGCTCTTTCTGCAGCTGAAGAATCCCTTAGCCCCCAGCTCTGAGTTACCCTCCTGAAGGAGGAGGGACCAAAGGTAGAACTTCACAAGCAGGAAGCCCGTCCTCCAAGTGTAGAAAATAAGCGAAGGTCTCCAAGCTAAGTGCAGTGCCTTCCCCATGTGCACCCATAAGGAGCCCAATCACGTAACGCGGCTACGTCAGATCTGCCTGTGCACCTGCCACCGCTCCACACGAGGAATTAAAAAGTCAGCTGCGTTGAAGTAAGCCATGATTGAAACACCTCAACTCCAAACCCAAGCCAGAATAACCTGCCACGTAACAGGCGGGTGCCAGTCCAAAGGGCAGTAGGTTTCTGTTCTTTAGTCAGAAGCTTCTCTTCAAACTGAAAAAATTTCAAGTCTTCTAAAGCCTACGAAAAAAGCAAAACCAGCTCAAGGAAAACATCCAGTGATCCGAAGACAGTCGAGTCCCTGCAGAAAAATAATCAGGTCATCCTGCCATTCTTTTCCTTTCCTCTTTACCTTCTTCCCTGGGGAAGAAACAAGGAAACACTGTTGTGAATCAAAATATATGGAGACGGATGACGCATTCTTCCTGCCTCGGGTCTTGAGACAGCGGGGGCAGATCGAGCGGTGAAAGCTGGAAGTCACCATGACACAGCCATCGTCCTACCCTCCTGACTCTCACCCATACCCAGGCAGCTCCCCCGCCGGGCCAGACACTGTTCTAGGAACTAGAAACACGATGGTGACCGACACGGGTCTGTCCTTACATTGCTTAAACTTTAGAGTGGGCGAGAAAAAGTAAGTAAGGCAACAGCGCAAACCATAGTGCTGGGAATAACAACTGCTGTGCAGAAGAATAAAGGAGAAGGGCCAAAAGGGGGGGAAGCAGCCGAAGGGATGAGGGTGATGAGACAGGAAGGTGGTAACACGTGTGCAGACACATCAAGCGAGGGCGTGAGCCCTGCACAAATGCAGACAATTCCAGACAGGACACACAAAGGCTCTGGGGCAGGAAGCAGCTCACGACGTGACAGGTACAGCAGCACAGCCAGTACGGCTAGAGCTGAGCCAGGAGAGCCACACGCAGGCAAAGTTCTAAAACTTCGGGCAGCAGGCGGGGGCCAGATCACGTCCAACAGCCGCTCTCCATCCTGGTTACGGGGAAGACGGTCTGATCCAATTCCTCTGTGACGCATCCCAGGCATGGGGTTTCGGTTGTTGTTGCTGCTTTTTGTTTTTTAATCCTCCAGGAGATCTTAATATGCAGCCGGCCAGGGATGAGAACCTGGCTTGGTGGAGAGTTTTATTCTACGCGAGGGATGGAGCCCTGCAAGCAGGGGAAGAGCCTGATGTGAGAGGCTGACAAGGACCCCCCCACCTCCCCCCCCCCCCCGCCCCGCAACTCTGCACAGTGCAGAGGTCCGCAGGGGGCACGGCTGGGGAAAGGGCCACTGGAAGACCACAGCGCTCACTCCAGACCATGCGGACCACTGGCGACGGGCTGGCAAAGCCCTGGGATCGCCCTCAGTACAGATTCGGACTCGGTGGGCCAGGAGAGGGGCTGGGGCTGGCATTTCTAAAGAGCTCCCAGCCAACGCCCAGGGTGCTGGCTCCTCGGGTCGCCTTAAATCGCACAGATCCAGATCCACGTTTTTCAAACTGCGGGACGTGATAGGAATGGGGTCATGGAATCAACTTAGTGAGTCTCAAGCAACATCGTTTTTCCCCACAAATAAAATGAAGAATCAGGGTACTCTACAAACTGTTCTGTGACCCTTTCATTTCACTCACATACACACATATACACGTCCACTGCGTTGCAATGTGAAACGTATGTCTTGCTATGAGGTCCCGTCAGAGGAATCTGAGAAGCACTGAGCTGTAGCTGCCAAGGGGTGGTGGGGTGTGGGCACGCGTGGAACATGACTGCAGGCAGGGCAAGGCCTCAGAGGGCGCAGCGGTGAGGGGCAAGGGATGAAGGAGGCAGACAGTATAGGTTGGGCCTGAGCAAAAGGAAGTCACCGGACACTGGGAGGGGCGCCCGGGGGGAGCAGGTGCGGGGCAGCCAGACCTGCCAGTTGGAGACAGATGCGAAGTCTCATTTGCCTCTGAGATCCGCTCAAGTGGAAGAGTCTGAGCAAGTTGGATGTGCGTGTGTTTAGCTCTGAGGAGACGGATGGGGGCTGGAGAAACACGTTCATTAGTCATCAGCACGTTTAACCTTGCAGGACTGGGTGAGATCATGCAGAGAGCGAATATAGGCAGAGAAGAGATGAGGGCCGAGAATCAAGCCCTGGACCAGACCAAGATGTAGGATGAGAAAGAGGATGAAACCGTCGGGAAGATAGAGCCTGGCGAAGATTCTAGAGAGCCAGCAGAGTCAGGCGGCTAAAACAGGACTTCATTGTTGCTTTGAATACAGGTTTAAGAACCCACTGTTATGTTAAAATACACCCTCAATAAACATACTTTACCGTCTGTGTGTTAATGCAGGGAAAGCAGTGTGGAAAGTTACAAGAGCAATCTGATAATAGAGGCTAGCTAGGGCCAGGAAGGGAACAAAAGCAGGCACATCTTCGCATGAATACCTTATTGTTTTATGAGGAGACTATATCTATTTCTTAAAAAACAAAAACAAAACCAAAATCCCATCATTTTAAGCTCCTCCCTGATGCCGAGAGGCTGCCAGGTCTCGGGGTCACTGTGTGGGAACACTCGAACGGACACACTCCAGCATCAAATATCAGATTGAACCAAAGGTCTCAGAGGGCTGAGATTTTATGGGACTGATTTCATACCAAGAAAAAACAAACAAACCCAGTGCCACCTCACCAAAGCACGCGTGGCAGCTGGGCCGTCTCAGGGGGGCTCTCCCCACACAGATTCTATTGCAGATGTCACAGGCTGGGTAGGTGTCAGCTGGGAGGTGTGCACCAGGCCACTCATCTGCAGCCCCGGTGACGTGACAAACGTGGGCCGCTGAGCTACTCGCGAGGGGCGCCTGCCTTTCTAGCAAGTCCTTCCCAGTCTGAGACAGTTTCCCTCGCAATACCTTGGACGTTGCCCCTTGTCCTCACTTGACTGCAGAGGCCATCACCTCCAGCAGCTGTTGGAAGCCATAATTCCAGCCACTGCGGGACATTCACTCAGGAAACTGCGTGGGAAACGAAAGGAAGCCCAGTCGGCATGCACAGCCCAGGCACCAGCTACCCCCAGCGAAGACTGTGAACCAGCAGGTCTGGTGTCGCCTGGGTGCTTGGTAGGAAGGCAGGACCCTGGGCAGACGCACAGCGGTCAGAGCCCGCCTCCCAACGCCTTCACTGCCGGCTTCGCCAACGAGGTCACTTTCGAGAAACACTGTCTTAAAGCCACACGGGCGGGTCATCTCCAGGGAAGTGTAAACAATATTGATGCCCACGCCCTAGCCCAGCTGCGGGGAGGGGGCTGGCAATCTCAGGTTGTGGCCCTTTCAGGGGATACTGAGGTTGGGGAACGAGCCTCAGAGGACCCGCAGGTCTGAGAGGCACCCGAGAAGCAGGTGGACCTGAGTCAGAGGAAAGCACAGCCAGGTGACAGGGAAGTACAGCTTAAAAGGGAGCACGCACAGCAACAAAGCTGGGCAAAGGGGTCCCCTCAATCAAAGAAACTCAATCACAACACATAACGAAAATGTGTTTAATCACACAGGCCTTGTACCTGCAGGTACCTGGGTTACGTGGCAGCGGAGCAAAACATGGGCAAGGCAGTGTTTTCCTGCTGCCTGTGCTGCTTTGGGCACGTTAGGTCTCCAAGCCTCAGTTTCCCCAGCAGTAAAACAAAGATATAGCCAGCACAGCGCCACAGTGAGGAAGAAATGGGAACACGCAGGCCAACTTCTGGTACAGACCAGCTACCCTGGAGGCATTACGTGTGTCAGCAGGAACCACCACTATCAGGCAGAGTTCTGGGCTCCAGGATGGAGAGGAATAAGCAAGGACGAGGATCAAGGAATGAACTCCAGCCAAGAGACACTGACCTCGAGTGCAGACGGACCACCGAAAGTTACATCAAAATATTCCTGCACATCCCGTGGAGACGCTGCACCAGCCTTAGGCCAGCGTGTCCACAATGAACCTAGTGTACTGCTTCGACTCTTCGCCAACCTTGATTTTTTCTACAGAGGAAACAGAAACACCCAAACCTGACAGGCCCGCACGACATGTCCAGATGCCATAACAAATGCCAAGTCAGGGGATGGCACAGAATTCGCACCCGAGGTGGGTGGGGGACCCTGGTTTGGGTCGGTGAGTAACACACTCTGGCAGGACCTCGGTCAGTTTAGTTCTGGCGGCTAACGTCCAGGGGCTGCCCTGCGGCTGTTCTCCTCTGGCCTCAGCCTCAGGAACGTTCTGGGTGTCACACATGTGCCTCGTTCACCTTTCGGGGTGCCCTATGGTACTAGCATCCCCGAACCTCAGATACACACCGGAAATGAATCTCAAGATGAGCAAGAGGAATGGGGAGCCTTCCTGCGACAGACACAGTGAAGAGAGAAATGCAGCAAAGACGAAAAAACGTTCCACCCACAGGTCCTCGAAAACGAAAGTGAGATCTGGGCTCTCCCCCTGAACGGCAGTCTCCCCAGGCTGGGAGGTAAACACATTTCCTTTGGTCTCCCTGCTCCAAACCCTTAATGAATCCAACTTCCTTCTACTTAAAGAAAACAAAAACCAAAAATTAAAAAAAAAAAAAAGACTGCTTTTGGCAAAGAGCAAGGGATTAGTTTACATCAACCTCACTTCCTCTCCTCCCCCTTCTCTATGCCCATCTTTTACAGAAAGAGAAAAACTATCTTTCTGAGATTGGGGGGGGGGGGGTCTACAAACTTCCTTTTTAGGCTAAAACATAAAACAAATATAAGCTCTGACAAAGAAGCCACAGCTCATTTCTCTAAAACTCACACTCATTACTTTTAAAACAATTATTTTTAGAAACCAGGGAAGGATGTGCTGTCAGAATTCTCGATTCCACTTGGTTAAGGAAAGAGCGTGTGAGAGGCGACGGGGGAGCTAAGAACACGACTTCATACAGAACGAGCATCGTAAGGTTTCCTACAAAGATCATCAAAAGAGGCGCGAACAATGGACCTGGGCGCTCTCAAAACTCGGGATGTGGGGCTCTCGTGTGCAAAACATGAGGATCCTTAAAAGGGATAGGAAAAAGCCCCAAAAGAAGTAGAGACAAAGCAGAACCGGAAATAATAACTGGGGGAAAGGCAATCTAGATCGCGAGATACTGGGAAAAGCAAAAAGGGCGTGTCCACTCCTGGACTGGACAAAGCGCAACAGCCAGCGGCGGTCGTGAGCCCCTCGTGTCAAAAGGAAGTTCGTACTGCACTCTATATATTCTGTGTAAACATCTCATGATGGAGGAATGCATCACCGTCCAAACTGTACGTACATCGGGAATTCTTAAGGACATGGCAACCCTGCAATCGCCCCTGTTCAAAACAGACACCACAGAGCTGCAAGCAGGCTCTGGTTCCCAGCTCAGAACTAGAGGAAAGTGGGAAAGAGTCCTTAAAACTGGTGAAACATCCCTTTCCAGGAACAACGAAGCCCACAGCTTTACCAAATAAGGCAAGTGAAAGCTAGAAGCCCGGGAGAAGCTGGCTGGGCTGTCTCTTTCCTAAAACTGGCCAGCTGGATGACAGAAATGTGAGTGTCCCCAATTCCTCTCGTGTGGATTGCAAATGGGGAGAGAGAATGAGAAGAAATGACGGGGACGGTCCTTTGCTGAGGAAAGGCTGTACCTACGGATCTGGCCCCTACAACTTTCAGGATGTTTCAGACCCACTCAGTTGCTGACCCTTCTCCTGTGAAACATGCAACTCAAAACTGCACCCAGTCGGTGCTATGAGTCAAACCCTCATTCTTTTCCCCAACATCATCATGTATGTATGGTTTTCTAGCCTCAAGTTCAGATCTAACACGGAGAGTGTTATAGATGAGGCGACCCGGTACATGTTCATTTTTTGAAGCTCCAAATCCAGTTTCTAGTTTTAGTAAATCTCCCTTATAGGAGAAATGGCTTGGGTTTTAAAACTTCTTTTCCTTTGCCCCCTGACACCACGAGTCTTTTATGGGCCAAAGACAAATTTAAATAAATATTGTGAAAATAAAGGCTGGGGGTAAAAACCTTCTCTCTAGGGTTCTTAGACCTCGGCTGCTGTCTCCTGCACACACGCCACCCGCCTGGTGAAGGCCCCTTACAGCAGAGGAGCCACGCGGCCATGAGCAGAACGAACACATTCCATAAATGTGTCCAGAAAGTCTAGTATTGCTTTCACTTTCCTCAGGTCATTTAGGTTTCCGAAAGCTAATCATCTCACAGAAACACCAAACAATTGGCAAGGAACTTTCACAGCCACGAAGGGATGACCTCAAAGGGTTATGAGGCTCAGGGAGAATGCCTCGGCAGGTCCACTGCTTGTCCCTTTAAATCCGGAACCGGAGTCTCTCGGTCTGCTTCCTTTTAACGCAGCACAGTCAGCCACTTACCATCTTGGATCTTTTTTCCCCCTTGAAGTTTGGAGACGTTAACACAAATCGCAATGGTAGCAAGAGGTACACAGGACTACAAGTCCATCTCTGAAAGCACATCTGCTGGCGGGGGGTGCAGAGGACAAGGAGTCACAGCACAGTGAGAAGTGGGTCAGCGGGGCTCATCCTGGAGGCAGGCAGTTGGGAGAAGGGGCTTTTTCCACGGAGGCATCAGGAACGCAGCCAGGAGGCATTAAGATAACCAGCTGTCGCTTGGACACACTCCAGCATTTCCAGACCTGAAAGCGTGCTTGGATGCCAGGGGGAGGGAAACTGTCTGTCTACTTGACAATAAAAGTAAGAGGTGTGTAACCTCTGACCTGTGGCAGGTTTGACAACATTGGCGCGTCCACTTCTTGGTAACAAGACAGGCCAGCAGGGGGGTACTCACGTCATGGGTGAAGCAGAGCTTAAAAAAATGTCAGCATTAGAAATGTGAAGCTTAGAAGAATGGCCCTGGCTTTTGGTTACTCTAACCTGGTCTGTTTCTCTATATTTCTCTTAAGTCCTAAGAAAACTCACAAAGTCTTCAAGACCCAAACAGATCATTTCTTTTAGGCAAAAATGAAAAAACAAAAGCCTATCTAAATTATTTTAAGTTTCTTTAACAGTTTGTGTGGGCAAGATGACATTTCAAGTCCACAGAGAAAACTGTAGGTCGCTTGATGAGCAGAAAAGCCTTGGTCAGAACCAGCAAAACTGGTTCTAGGGCATGATTTCTGTCCTGTGCTGCGGAGTCACAACCAGGGCAGAAACGACACGGCTGTCCCTAAGTCATTTTTGCATCACAAATGGTTTCTGAGCATTTGGTTATTTTTAGCACTTCATCCAGTGGAGTCTGCACAAAGCAAAAATAGCTGTTTGCTTCACATAAAACTTGTAATGGGGTGGGCGGTGCTTGTTGTCCCAGACACGTTTAATACTGCAGAGGGATGGTTCCCAATATAGACTCCCACCACTGTGCTAAATTTTCCTAAAACAGGTTTATATAGAATACGGTGAGCAACCTAAAATTATGTAAAAGTGACCGACATATACAACACTAGTCTGGGAACAACCAAGAAGCCTTTCCTGGGAATTTTACATCTTCCAGCAGGGAGCTAACCTAGGAACATGAGCCCACAGCGCCCGAGGAGATGTGTTTCATCCACGCAGGCAGCCTTCCGGGACAAGAAGCTCGTGGACGCCTCAGGAGCACAGGACGAACGGCCACTCGACACCCCTCCTCTATCCTGCTGATGCCGTCTCAGCAAAAACACTCTCCAACACGGCTGTGCTCCCACGACAGATTTGGGTCACTTCAAAGTGGTACTTATGGGGATGACTTTGAAATTTTACCAGCACCTGAAATAGGTAGTATGTAAGTTTCTGCCCTGTTTGAGTTTGGTGTGTGGGAAGCGGGGGTTGGCTTATATCCTAGTGTCAACGCTGTTAGATACTAAGGGTTATAGAGTCCAGAGGTACAGAGTTTAATTACCTGCTCTAGCACCCAGCGTACTGCTTGGAATTCACAGAAACAATAAGTATTTGCAGGGACAAGGTGGGAACCTTCATTCTCTTGCCTGAGGTTTCCCCGGTTGGGGAATCTGCCCGAGGGTGACACTCCCAGCCTCTCTCCAGCCCCCTCAATCCCTCCTCTCAGTGGGAGGAAGTCCCATTCTGTGATTGGCGGCTCGGAGAAGGCGGGGCATGCTCAGTGCACCCCTGGGGCCTGCTGGCAGCGTGGGTCTGCTCTCATCAGCTCAGCCATGGAAACTGTGTCTGCGCGGGGTTGGCGATAAGGACAGGGGTGAGGGGCTGTTAACAAGCCTGTGGGCTAAAGCCTCATCCTCCACGTGCGTTACCAGTGAGCAGAGAACACGGGTGTCATCCAGAACCCCCGGAGACTGTTCTCGCTGCCAGGGACAGCAAGAAATAACTGCTGACTTGTGTAACAGGCTTGGGAGTTTTATAAAGCAACATGTGGGGGATTTGTGGGGTTCTCTTGTTCTGTCTCCTCTTTGAAAGGGTGACATGGGCCATAAGGAATAACTGGATGGGTAGGTTTGAATTCCTTATTTAGCTAACCTGAACCTTAACCTTCCTCCTTCCTCCTGAACGCTTAATAACGTTAAGATTCTCCATCAGCGTCTTGCAACTTATCATATAGTTGTTGTTTTTTTAAGGTTTGATTTAATATTCAAAATGCAACTATGTAGAATCATCTAATCCACATAAAATATGCAGATAATTTGCAGAGAGTGGGATGTGCTTTAAAGAAAAAGCAAGGGAAGGAAAACAACTGCATATGAAGTCTCTGCAATCTCACTTCATACAGCACCAGAAAGAACCCACCACGACATCTGAGAATGGCACTTGCCAATTCTCTATCATTACAACGAACACCCTAGCTCAATGCCACTATCTAATAGGAACTTTCCTACAGAAAGGAACCTAGGTCAGTAACAGGCAACCTGTTCAAAGGGAAACCAGCAAAGATGGACGCACTTGGTCAGTGAGTGACCAGTATGTCCCTTCTCTGAACACATCCAAGACAGCAACGACCCGTCACAAACATCTATCCCGAAAGGAGAAAGCATGGTTTCCATGAAGACAGCTCTCAGTCAAGTTACTGGATCGACATGACGCTTCCTCTCATCTATGCTTCTAAACTGTTAAGTGATATATATGTTATATATGACACATAAAGTGTAACACAAGTACTTAGAAATATGACTGATATTAACGAGGTATTATGATCATCGTAATGATAACCACTATTTACAGAGCTCAACATATGCTCGCTTGTTTGCCATTATTAAGTGCAGACAATGCCCTATGGACTAGGTGAGGACCTGACAGTGTCATCTCATCTCATCACCCGAGCGGCACACCTTTCGGAAGACGACGGGGAGGCGGGAGGGGTTGAGCTACCTTCCCAACATCACGCGGCTGATGAGCTGTAAGGCTGGAAGCACAGCCGGGCAACCTGACCCAAGCCTGCCACCTGAGGTCACTGTGCAAATGGAGCTTCTTGGCATCAGAATATTCAGGTCACGACAGCCATGGAAGAAGTCACACAACTGGGCAGGCAGAACCAAATGAATCACTTTGATAGGTCAAAAGTGGTGGGGTCACGTGGGTCAACCAATTTGTTTCCTCGTCAGAATTGCAGAGTTTCAAAATCCCGAGAAAAAAACAAAGATGGCTGATCCCTTGAGCGCCACCCTCTTGAGGACACTGCAAAGTTCAGTGTCATCTATTTCATTTGGTCTGTCTCTACACCGACCAGTGACAAGGGTTATGTGCTCACACAGATCAAATGTAAAGGGCATTAAAAAAAATCCACAGTAAGAAAAACATTTATAATTACTTTGCTGTTCCTTAGAAACTCCACACATTTCACACGGCAATCTGGAGAGCCCCCAGCGGTCAAGTCTCTTGCACCAGTGCCGCCCGGAAGATTACAGAACACAGAGCCCTTAGGGGAGGAGATACGGGCCGTGGCTCAGACATGCGGAAGCCACCGCAGAACACAGCCACTGGGCTGGGTAAGGCCCCGTCGCGCTCCAGAGATTGTCACAAGTTCCACACTTCTAAGTGGCAAAGGAACCTGGAATAACAACTCGATTAACGCCCTGTTGTCAGCCATGGAAATTTCCGATTTGAACATGGAGGCCAATACACAATAGAAGGAAATTAATCAAGAAAGTCAAACTGAACTTGCCTCTCCTGTGACTTTTCTGTATTCTCTGATCCCGTCACTCCAAAGATGGGGGAAAAATCTCTCTTAAAAAAAAAATACACAAAGTGCCAGAAAAAATCTGTTTGCTATAGAATCTTATGCAATTAAGTTTTTAACCTCATAGCAATTTAAAAAAAGAAACACGCCTACACGAAAGCTCAATTTATTCACTTATGACCTTTAAGAAGCCCAACAGCGTTGAGCATTATAGCAATCTGAAAGTAGTAATTTTTTTCCTTCTGCTTGCTCTAAACAAACTATAAACCGGAAATAAAAGGGCTAATATTTCAAGCAGCGTATGGAACGTGCAGTTTCATCAGCATTGGTTGTTGGATGCGCTTCGGGTAACAACTCATAGAAGAATAGCCTACATTTTAAACCTGTTATCAAGGCATTTCTTGTGCGCCAGCAAGCCTGATCAAACAACCCTGCTACAATTAACTGGCATCGTGGGGAAAAGAGCTCACACCAGGAGAAATGCCTGTACTTGTTTCAAAACCAACACCTTTACTAGACTGTAAACTCCATGACGGCAACGACTGTATCATTTGTTTTTATAGCAGATTCCAGGGACCTCAGCCCAGGACTGAGCATATAGTACCTCAGTGCTTAGTCAGCATTTGATGGACTCATGGGAGACCTCTGAGTTTTAGCCAAAGCTCTGTGACCCCTCGCACAAGTTACTTCCCTGACTCCAGGGCTCCCAGGCTTCTCTCCTTTTAAATGACAGGCTAGGACAGGAAGCTACTCTCTGAGCTTAGTTCCAACTCTGCCCTGTTGAGACGCAAATTCCTCTAGAGTGACGTTTGCATTTAAATCTTAGACTCATTCTTATGCCACCTTCAATTTTAAGTACAGACCACAGCATTCTAAAGATAACAGGTTCAATTGCTATTGTCTGTCCCACCATCAGTCTGTCCAATGCTAGAGGCTGCCGCCACATCTGCTCCTTCTAGATAAATGTTGTTTCTATCTTAGGAATTAGCCTGCCTCCTTGCTGAAAGCTATCAATTTTTACTTCCAAGCATTTACCTTCCACCAATCCTCCCCCTTTCTCCCTACCTTCACTTCCGGCCGTCACTTCTCACAGTACCGTGTGTGAGCCACCTACCCCAGCATAACGCTGGGCTTCCCACAGACCCACGGAACCTGGGGGCAGGACTTAAGGATCTACATTTTAAACCTGTTATCAAGGCATTTCTTGTGCGCCAGCAAGCCTGACACCACTGTTCAAAGACTATTCTCTTGTCTAATGACCACAAGGCCCAACAGTAGTTCCTTCTATGAGTCCCATGCATTTGCACTAGAGAAACTAGCTTTACACTAGCTTGCAATGCTTGACAATTATTGCCTGTTACAATTCTGATCAATCATTACGATGAAAAGAAACAATAAAACCATTTTGTGTCTCATTAGGCTCTTTCAGTCAGCAACATTAAAAAAAAAAAACAGTGACATCAAATTCTTTATTAGCCTTAGCCATTACTACCCCACCCCTACACACACACACACACACACACACACATGACAAACAGCAACGCACCTTTCCTCCAAGAGAGTCACTGCCAGCCATGAATAATATTTAATTTGTCACAGTAACAAAACACAGCAATGGACAACCCACGGTCACGTGTTTCAATTCTTCCTCATTTAGCTGCAACAGTGAGTAGGTCTGGGAGACAACCATCAACAAGCGCCCTGAGGGCAATCATACTTTCAATGGATTTTTTTGCTTTTTCTGACAATGCTATCTTCTTTCTCTAACAAGCGTGCCATCACAGAACAAGAGCTGAACCAGCGTATTCCGGCTGGCTCTTTATCTTGTAGGGAGGAAGCCAGGAAAAGGTGACAGATTCCATTTAAATCTTCTCTCTGATTCTCCTCCATCTTCCCCTTAAAAGATGAGTTTGATGCCTTTTACTTGTGCTCCTATGAGACGCTGTCCTTAATCCCAGGACTAATCTGAGGATGCCACATTCCCTTTGAACATACCCACCAGGAGGTCTTCTTGCGCGTGGCATGACGGGTGGCTTGTTCTCTTAAGCAAGCCTGTTTTCTGAAGTATCACACACACCCAGAAGAGCATACAAACCTAAGCAGAGAACCTCAAGTTTCATCAAACGACCATGCTCGTGTAGGCAGCACCCACATGGAGACCCCAGACACTGCGTGTGCCATCAGTCACCTCTGAATCTCTCACAATTGACAGACACCGGATTACCCGCCCAAAGACCCCATGCGTCTACGGACCCGGTTTAAATATCATCGTTTCTAACAGACCAGTAAGACTGAAACAGGCTTCTTCTCCAGGCCGTGAAGAGGCGTGAGCAGACAAAGATGCTGTCCCCTCCTGGGACATTATCACCGGGTCGCTTCCACAGCCTCGAAGACCATTTAAGGCAGAGGCCCTCTGCTCAGCAAGTGCATGCAGATCCCTTAGAACTCACTGAGTGTTTCCACCAGAATAACTTCATCACACACCCAGCTGGGGAAAAACAAAGCTATCACTCATAATTCTCATTCCAGAGCCCCTTAAGTATGGGGCAGCAGGTAGGAGAGTGCCAGGAATATCCTCAACAAACTGGGAAGAAAAGCCCATTGTTTTTGATATTCTGGTACCCTTTGTACGAGGCTAAGCGGAGATGGCATTATATAATTCACAGACTTGTCAAGCTACCACCTCCCCTGCAGGAGGAATTTCTGGCTGTGCTTTATGCTTCAAAACCCATTCCCAGCATTCATCGTGCAAATGAGGCATTGCCCTCATATTACAACAGGAAATGTGATTGCAGGTAATAAAAAGCAGCCAGGACTCATTTCGGAAGGATGCTTGGGAGCCAGGAGGACAGCGGCAAACGATTCCCATGCAGCCTCGCACTGTGTCCTTCAGTAAGAGGTTGCATGAGGCACCTGGACCTTCACAGTCGGATCTCCTGAGCAACAGCCCAGTGCAGGTGAGTAAGAGCAGGAGACACTGGCTAGAGGAGGGACACACACCACAGGCGCTTTGCTCCAGGTCAGCTACACCTAGGACGCCATCTCTGTCACCGTGGCCAAAACCGTTCACACACAGGGAGCACAAAGTATTCTTTTATTCACTTATTCAACAAATATTTACGGAGCATCTTCTAAGTGCCAGACATGGTTCCAGACACTGAGGTAGAATTCATGGCGCTTCCATGCTCTTGCAGGAGAAAGCCAATAATAAAGTCACAGAGAAATATATAGCATGATGTCAGAGAGTGATAAGGGCTCGAGAAGGTGGGCAGTGAGTGCCTTTGCAGACAAGGTAGTAGGGGAGACCTCTCTGAATAGGTCACAACTGAGCGGACACCTGAATTAAGGAAGGGAAAGAATGAATCAAGCCAATGTATGTGAATAAAAAGCCACCAGGTTGAGGGTACATCAAGTGCAAAGGCCCTGAGGCAGGAACAACCTTACTATGTTTAAGGCACAGGAGGAGGCCAGTGTGTCTGAAGCCATGTGAGTGGTGAGAGTTTTTAGGACATTATATGCCAAGGGAGAGACTTTGGGTTTTACCCTCAGTGTGACGGGAGCCATTGGAAGGTTCTGAGCAGAGCAGTGATAAGATGTGGCTCATGTGGGAAAATGACCATTTTGGTTGCTGTGTGCAGAACAGACCGCAGAGGTCAGTTAGAAGATTAACACAGGGGTCCAGACAAGACCTAATGCTGAGTGGGAGAAAGGAGACCAAGATGAACAGGTGAGAAGCAGTCAGAAGCGGGGATATAGTTTGGAAATAAATCAAGAGGATTTGCTGATGGATTCCATTAGCAATCTCGTCTAAATTAGAGAGGTTACAAAGACTCCAAATCTTGGATGTGGAGAAATTGGAACCCTCCTGCACTCTGGGGATCGTCAACTGGCACAGACACTATGGAAAATAGTATGGGGGCTCCTCAAAAAATTAAAAATAAAGCTACATTATGACCCAGCCATTCTGGGTGCTGATCCAAAGGAAATGAAAGAGATATTTGCACAGCCATGCTCACTGCAGCATTGCTCACAACAGCCAAGACACGGAAACAACGTAAGTGTCCATGGATGAATGAAAGGATAAACAAAATCGGTCTGTACGTTCAACAGACTATTACTCGGCCTTAAAAAGGAAGCAATTCCTCCAGCATGAATGAACTTTGAGGATATTATGTGATGTGAAATGATCCTGTCACCAAAAGACAAATAACTGTATGATTCCATTTATATGAAATGTCTCAAGTAGTCAGATTTATAGGAACAGAAAGCAGAATGGTGGTTCCCAGAGGTTGGGGAGCGTGGGGATAGGGGAGCCAGTGTTCCATGGGTGTGAAGGTGCAGATTTGCAAAGTGAAAAAGTTCTGGAGATCAGCTTCACACCACGTGACTATACTTAACATTACTGAACTGTACACTTAAAAATGGCTAAGATGGTAAATGTCATGTTAAGTGCTTTTTTAGCACAATAAAAAACAAAACTCACATTTTTTTTTAAAGGTACATTTAAGTAACTATTACATTTCAGGCATTCATAAATAAAAAATATGAGGCATTCTGATTAGCAAGACTATTAAGATCAATTTTACTTCATCTGTACCATTAAATTTGCAAACGTGCTGTCTTTTATAACGCATGTACTACATTAGAAGTATATAGTATATACATAAAATTTTAAAATAATTATGTACCCAAACATAAAAAAGTACTCAGAGGCTTAAGCAAATGGGAAGCTGGAATTGCCATTTACTGAGAAAACTGGGAAATGCAGGTTTATGGGGGGGGGTCAAAGAGTCCATTTGGGGTCCATCTGGGGCATAGGTTTGAGATGCCCGTGAGACACATCCAAGTAGAGATGTGGAATAAGACATCGTACATGTGAGTCTGGAGTTCCAGGGACAAGTGTGGCTGGAGAGACGTCCAGGAGTCACCAGCACCAGGACAACATTTCAAGTCATGGGACTGGCCCAGATCAGTAAGTGAAGGACTGAAGAGAGAGGAAGGCTGAGAACTCAGCCCCGGGAAACTTAAAGAGTCGGCCTAAGAATAACCATACTAATCCATGAGCTAGGATTCCGGAACACAGATTGGAGACGGACAGACTCAGACAGTGACACGTGGGGGGGTTTGGGCTGAACGGCCACAGATCTGGAACTGGGGTGCCTTGTCGGGTCTTGAGCAAGAGAGAAGAACGTAGAGAAGACACGCGGACGCTCACGACAGGACAATCAAGTCTCCCATCCAGCAGCCCCAGGGAGACCGGCCTCTTCCTGATTTCCTACTTTCATGCTGTGAGCTGGCCTGTTC
The DNA here is from genome assembly GCF_004115265.2 of Rhinolophus ferrumequinum. NCBI lineage: Eukaryota > Metazoa > Chordata > Mammalia > Chiroptera > Rhinolophidae > Rhinolophus > Rhinolophus ferrumequinum. Next base: position 4,614,914 of record NC_046300.1, on the reverse strand, counting down.
TGTTTACAGTAACCTGCAAGCCAACTTCAGAGGACTTCTGTTCTTTACTAGCAAATAACCACTGGTGGAACCCTAAAGAAAGCAGACGATGTATGTGGTGGGTGAGAAGTGCAATCAATCGTTCACAATAAAAATCACACGTGGTGGATTGCAACGTTTGGCCCCAGGGAGGCCCTCCTCCCTGCAGCCGTGCCCTTTGCCATGTAACCATGCAGTGCCAGTCCACTACGGGTGGCTGGCCTGCTCGGCCTCTTGACGCTGGACTCAGCCCCTTTGGGGAGCAGACATGACGCAAGCAGAGGCGTCATGGGCTGATGCACTGGGCCTGCCCTTTGCAGCCAATGCCATTGCCACGGCTGCTGGGGAACAAGAGACACATGGAGCAGAGCCAAGCACCCGGTCAGCTCAGCACATGCAGCAGCCAGCACCCTCACTCCCCACCTCGGGCCGCAGAACCTCAGGGCCCCCCCCCCCGACCTCCGACACCTCCTGTGGCATGTCCCTGAGGTTTTGTGGTTTCTATGTAGCAAAGATAACTGATACATCATAGGTAAAAACACTGACTGTATTTCATCCATGTATTTCTTATGCACAGTTATCACCACTGATAAAGTGAGGACAAACTTCCCACCCCCAAAATGGCCAAATATGGACAAAAAGTAATTGATAGAGCAAAACGGGGAGCTTCAAACATATCTAAATGATACAGAATCTGGCTGATCCATCCCAAACTACTGTATAATTAGCTATAATTTTAAGGTATTGTAAAATAAATAAGCAAGTAAATAGACAAACAAGGAAAATAATACCGAAGACTACTGGGCATTTCAGACTCTTCTCAGCATGATCCAGGTGGTTCAAAACTCAAGAGGCAGTCTTGTTTTTCTTTTAGAAACAATCCTCTATTCTTTCAGCATAATAGCATCATCCATCTTCAATGAGCACTTACACGGTCTATTTGTACGTAGGTCAACCTGTATGCCGGCTCCCCGAGCATTACTTGGAAAACGACTTTATATGAACTCAAGTTAGCATAGCTCTTCGCAAACGCTATTCATAGATTAGAAGAAATTGTGACCACAGAGGTATTTTATGAGACGTGCAAAAGCTCTTAATGAACTGAAATAACACTCACTGGTTTATACATTTAATTTGATAACATCATGAGCTCAGGCAGGAGCTTAGAAGCTTGAAAGGAGCCCAACCAGCATGTCCACTTTTGCTCCTAATCAAGTCTGAAATCTTGCCATTTTCTCTCAGCAGCTGCATCTGTACCGGATGTTGAAACAGCAAGCCTCAAACCTGGACTGTTAGTCTGTGTGGTGCCCCAAGGCGAAGGGGAGCTCAGTTGTCGAGTTGGGAAAAGAGAGGAAACGAATAGCAACACAACCCTTCGCGGCTACACTTGGGACTTCTGAAGTCAGAGTACTGGTCGATTCCAGTCCTTGGTCAGCCAACAGTTTAAAAAGATTCAATTTCCACAGGAAGTCCCGAATACAACTGTCTTCAAATCTTTAATAGCCATGCAAGTAAAAATTAAGTATGCACGAATGAATTCAACAGCTGGTCTTCAAAAACCATTTATTCTAGGGTTCAATGTGAACAAAGTTTAAGGTTCAAAACTGGTTTCTAAAGCTACACAACTCCCATGACAAGCTCAAAGACCTATTCCTTCAACACCAAAACATCCACACCCCCTTCCAAGACACCTATAAACCAGCTGTGTGACCTGTGCTGGCAAACACGGAATCACCCGTTCCCAGATTGGGACCACGGGTTCTGGAATCTCCCATAAGACACAAAAAGAAAGCAAACCTTTTTTTTTTTTTTAAGGCACCAGAGATGTGAGTTTAAGATCCTTTAGCTTACGGTTCTCACACACTCAGCTTTGCTCTTTGACACTCAATAGTCACCTTTCCATAGAAAGCGTGGTCACAAAAATGACTTCATTTACAGAAACCTAAAATATCGATTGCTTAAAAACGTATAAAAGTATTGCAATAATGTTATTGCTAAACTGCAAGAAATGTATTTTACATACATATATACACACACATATAGTTGTGCTAGAAATACAATGCTTTAAAAATCTAATTTTACATTTTATATGAAAGACTGAGTGTAAGGAAACACATCTTCCACACCATCACCAGAAATAACTTCCTTTTTAAAAAGGACAACTTTAATGACTTTTTTAAGCCACTTCCTGGCCTACAAACTTTCATGGAATCCTTGGATTCTGCAGGATAAAGTTCAGACGTTTGAAGAGAGCACAGAAGCACTTGTCCCCATAGCCCTCATCGGAATTCCCAGCCTCATCTGACCCCCTCCTGCCTGACACGCTCCCCCAGCCACACTACCCCACCCATTCTTCACTCGCGCTCTGGCCTTTCATGTTCCTGACTTTGCAGACTCTGCCCCCTTTGCTGAAGTGCCTTTTTCCACCTGGTCAACCTCTATCCATGTTGCAAGACCTACGTCAACTTGAAACCACCGCCCTCCTTCTGGGCCGCACACACACTGCCCTCCTCAGCACACACAGCTCTGCGCCCCACCGGCCACACCTGACACGGTCATTAGTTCTTCACACCACTTTCTCCCCCGCTCAGGTGAGACCACCTCCAAGGCAGGAAAATCTTCTTCGCGCAGCTAGGTGCGCCCGAGGGCACATAACAGGTGTTCAGAAAAGCTCAAGACGGCGGCAGCCCAGGAGGATACTGAACTAGCCCCCTCCCGAGAGCACAGTGAAACCTACGCATAGAGCAATTGCTGAGAGACAGTGGAGGGCTGAATGAACAGCTTCTGAACCACAAACGAGAGGAAGAGACCAAACAGAGAAGATTGGGAAACCAGCGGAGCTCTCTGGGAGCTGCAGGAACTGTCCGAGATGGAAGTGCCGGTAAGCACCATTGCTTATGACCCCCTCCACCTTGACAGGCAGGTGGTGGCGCTATCCAGGTACGCTGGTCTACCTGCAGGATCACCACGGCGCATTTCGACTCCTACCAGCTGCAGCAAACAGGATCAACACGGCGTCCTCACCACACACACCTGGCCAGGGCCTCCAGCCTAGCAGGCTGGTGCCCCGGCTGCCATTGCACCTGTCTGGCTCCAACTGGCCAAAAATATCCAGCATACTCGGCTCACATAGAGGTCGTGTGTACACAAGATTCCCTTTTGTACAACAAATGAGAGAGAGACCATGGAGTGAAGGCTGGGAGCTGCGGAGCTCTCCAGGACCTGCAGGAATTCTCTGGCTGGAGATGGCGGTGAGCACCACTGCTTACGCCCCACTCCACATGGACAAGATATGCCAGAGCTCCATCCAGGTGCTCCAGCCTGTAAGGTCACTGCAGTGCATTCCCAGACATCTCCTGAGTCCATTCTGCCCAAACAAAGGGAGCAAGTGGGATCAACAGGCCATTCCTATATGTACCTGGCTTCCCCACCTGGAGCCACTCCGGCTCGGTGGGCCAGTCCCTGGACACCTTTCTGCTCCTACTGCCGGCTGGCCCAAACCACTCAGCACACACAGCCTACACAGGGGTCGCTTCCACATGAGGTCACTTTTTCAAGTCTGGGAGAGATAGCTATTTTGTCTAACTCATATAAACAAACATAGAAACTCAAACAAAATGAAAAATACAGAAGATCTCTCAAATCAAGGAACAAGAGAAACTCCAGGAAAAAAACCCTAAAGAAACAGAGGTAAGTAATTTGCCTGGTAAAGAATTCAAAGAAACAGTCAAAAGGATTCTCACTAAACCTGAAAGTAGAATAGAGGAACGTAAGGGAAATTCAACAAAGAGAAAGCATAATAAAAACCAAGCATATCACACAGCAATAAAAATAATGAAATCTTGCAATTGCGACAACCTGATGGACCTAGAGGGTATTATGCTAAGTGAAATAAATCAGAGAACAATAAATACTGTTTGGTTTCACTTATATGTGGAATCTGAAAAAGAAACGAACAAAATAAAACAAAAACAGACTCATAGAGACAGAGACCAAAGGGATGGTTGCAAGAGGGGAGGATGGCAGGGGAAGGGTGAAAAAAGGGCAGGGGAATATAGTTTTAATATTGTGCTAAGTTTGCACGGTAACAGACGATTACTAAAATTAGCAGGGTGATCACATTGTAAGGTATAAAAATGTTGAATCACTATGCTATATACCTGAAATTAATATATAATATTGTGTACACTACTTAAAAAAAAGAAGGATTCGACAGCAGATTGGGTAAGACAAAAGAATGGATCAGTGACCTGGAAGACAGACTAGTGGGAATCAACTAAACAGAACAGCAAAAAGCAAAAAAGAATTTAAGAAAACAAGGCTAGCTTAAGGAACCTCTGGGACAACATCAAGAGCACAAACATTTGCATTATAGGATCCCAGAAGGAAAAGAAAGGGAACAAGAAACAGAAACTGTATTTGAAGAAACAATGGCTGAAAACTTTTCCAACCTGGGAAAGGAAACAGACCTCCAGAAAGCACAGTGAGTTCCAAGTAAGATGAACCTAAGGAGACACACCATGACACACTGTAATTACAATGGCAAAGTTTAAGATACCGTGTCGCCCCTAGCCAGACCATCAGCTCTAATGTGTCTTTTGGAGCAAAAATTAATATAAGACCCGGTCTCAGTTTACTATAATACAAGACTGAGGCTTATTACATAACATAATGTAACATAACATAACATAACATAACACCAGGTCTTATATTAATTTTTGCTCCAAAAGATGCATTAGAGCTGATTGTCCTGCTAGGTCTTATTTTCGGGGAAACATGGTACCTCTCACCTGTACTGTGGAATAACTGGTCTCTGTTTTTCTAAATTATCCCTTCACCACATGACACATCTTACCCACAATGCTGGCCGAGCTGAACCCCCAAATGCAAGTACGCCAGACGCACTCCCGTGCTAAGTCCTTTCAGTGACACCCCTGCCTACAGGTGAAGTCCAAGCCCCTTCACTGCCCACAAGACTCTCCATGACCTTGGTCTCTGTTCATCTAGCCTCACCTTCCTTCCCTCTGGCCATGGTGGATCTCTTCTTGCAGTCCTCCCAATGCTGTTTGTATTACCATTCTCTCACACATGAGTTCATTTCTTCCTGGAATTCTTCTTCCCATCTCATGTGCCTGGAAAATGCCTCTTCACACTTTAAGAGTAGCTCAAATGTCACCTCCTCTATGAAGCCCTCCAGGATCAACTCTTACCCCAAGTCTACTTCAAATAGTTGACTATTGTCTTCCTTTGTCCTGTCTTTAATCTTGATTTGTACTTGAGGTCTAACACCTTACATTATACTGTGTAATCCCTTGTTGGCATGTCTCCTCTCCTACTACAGTTTAAGTTCCATGAGAAGAGAATTTATCTTCATATGCTATATCTTTTCACCTCTAACCTGAAACATTACAAGAATTCAACAAGCAATTGATCTATTGGCAATCAGGTCTCTTCTCCTTAGCACTAGTGCTATGAGGATGCATGAGAAAAAGGAAGAACTAAAGAAAAAATAGATCGTGGTTGTCCAGTGTTACCTAGGTAAGAATTTAAGGGGATAAAGGGGAGAATTCGCTTCCTCTTCAGTTAACACTAATTGGACACATTACAGGCCACATCCTAAGAGTTTAACACATATTAACTCATTCAATCCTCAACACACTGTGATCAAGTAAGTACTAATATCCCCATTTTACTAAAGAGGACACTGAAGCAAAGACAGACTAAATAGCTTCCCCAAGGTCATATTAGAGGCAGAACCAGGATTCCAGCGCAGGCAGCCTTACTCTACACTGCATCAGCTCTGGGGGTGGACATCTGGGAGACACACAGGAAAGGAGGATGCCGAGACTGGGAGTGGAGGAAGGCAGAGGAAAGGAGGGAACTGAATGCACACTCAGGCCTCCTGAGGAGAGACGACGAGAAGGAGAACTGGTCTCGACTGCTCTCGGTGCCAGGAGGACACGCAACAGTGGCCAAAGCCCAGGGCAGGTTGGTGGCTGTCCAGAACGACACAGGTTGGACCGGTGTGACGGTGTGAGGAAGGCAAGGGGAGGCACGTGCACTGCGTCCAGGAGGTTAGGAACTCTGCAGTTGTGTGAGTGTGCATGTGTCCGTCTGTCTGTCGGACCAAACACGGCTGGCTCTTCCTCTCCACTCCCAACTCTGACCTGGCTGTGAACTCTGGGCCGACCTGGCCTCACTCTCGGCTGAACTGAGTCACCTATCCCTTCCCTATTTATTCAGAGCCAAGGTTCTAGAAGAATTCCACAGACAGAGGCTTGCTTGCTCATGGGGAAACTGGAATAAAGGTCAATATATTCTGGGAAAACGACTGCTTTGCAGAAAAATATTGCTCATCCATATAGTCAGAGGTCATTAAAACGTCCTTTAGACAAGCAATTGTCAAGCTCATGAGATAAGGGCAGTGCTCAGAAAATCCGTCCAACAGGAGAAGGAAAGAATACAGTCCTCTCAAACTCCAAGATCCAAGTTCCAACTTGGCTCACAAACTCTCCCAAGTCACCATCTTTGCATTTATTTGTCCTGTGCATTTGTCTTCTCCCTCATCTCCAACACACTTGCATGAAGTTCATCTGAGGACATGTCAGAGCTCAGAGGGATTTGGCTTCCAAGAAGAGCAGTGGGCAAAGCAGAACCAACATTATGTCACTGATCCATTAAGAAGGAGACGTCTAAACTTCCCGGCACAAACCTTCAGCCAAAATGGTAACAAAAGGACGAGGAAAATACTGCCCCCGATGTTTAGAGCCATCGATGTCACTTCCGGCATTCATACACTTACTTAGGCAAACACCAGAATCACTTTTTAAACTACTTCCATATTCATCTCTGAATTTCTGGGGGTGCACTCAATTGAATTCCCTAGAAGTTCAAGTTTAGAGCCTGTTTCGATATCGATCGCATTTCTACTCAGCAGAAAGTCCACTGTTCAATCGTTTGCAGAATCCAATCTAGGTTAAGAGAGAATTTTAACCAGGCAGGCCTTCCTCGTGGGTCGATAATCAATCCAGCCTGCTCCCCGGGAGGACACGCTCTCCTGCATCCAAGCAGGAAAGAAGAGACTGTTTATTTCTTGGCACCAGGAGAGAAGATTTAATTTGATTTCATGTTCATGAGCTTTTCATCTTCAAAGTGCCTCACAAATAGTAACTAATTAATCTTCACAGTTCTGCTCCACTCTGACTGCAGCTCTTTCAAGGATAAGGACCCAGGGGGGCATTGGCCGGCCATAGCGTACAATTCAGAAGGTAAGAAACAACCCCAACAATAAGAAACTCCTTCCACCTGAACGCGCTGTGAGTGGTTATGGCAGGCTCCCAGAACACCACCAAGTCTCAGGTTCAAATCCAAATGAAACGTAGTGTCGAAACGAGCGCTGATGTGGTCACAAGGCTAAGCGCGCCTCGTAGAAGCCGCCTCAGTTCCCTCAGGTGGGAGAGAGGTTGACTGGAGAACCACCTCCAGAGGGAGCGTGTAAGGACTCAACAAGGGAACCCTTGTCAAGGGCTCAGCAGAGGAGCCCAGGAAGCGCTCAATAAACACTCATCGTTATCAGCTGGAGAGGGCGCCATGGCTGCCGGGACCTGCGCTGAAAACTGGGGCAACAGCTTCAGGAAATTTGTGGGCACTGTCCACATGCCCACTTGCGAGAGACGATGAATTTAGCCAAATTACGTACACCTCTGCTATGGATTGAGCTGTGCCCCCCAAATTCATGTGAAGTCCTAACCCCCAGTAGCTCTCAAGGCGACCATATTTGGAAAGAGGGTTACTGCACGTATAATTAGTTAAGATGAGGTCATCCTGGAGTGAGGGGGGGGGCCCCGGTCCAATCTCTCTCTCTCTCTCTCTCTCTCTCTCTCTCTCTGTCTCACACACACACACACACACACACACACACACGCACACGCGCGCTCGTGCGGAGTGCCCCCGTGTGACAGCGCAGTTAGCGAGCAGGGTGACGCAGGAGGAGCCAAGGAAGCCCGGCAATCCCTGCTCACCACCGGACGTTGGGAGACAGACACTGAGGCAGATTCTTCCTTGCGGCTTTCAAAGGTTTAATTTAGGTGCAACAATAAATGTCTGTTGTTTAAGCCACCAGTTTTTGGTGCTTTATTACAGCAGCCCTCGCCAACTCATACAACCGCTAAATAAAGTCAATTTTGTTTAATAAACAAGCACGATCCCACCAAATTCCAAAGGCAAGTATGCGGGCCTGTCGAGCCAGACCCCAAAACACCCTGAATGAACAAGCCCAGTATGGTCTCCTCTCCCCACCAAGGACAGAGAGAGCAAAACAGGAAGGGGGCCGTGGAAATGCACACAGCTAGGGGGCTGGGGACCAGCGCCCCTGCACCTGACCAAACTTTTTCACCTCAACTGTTAACGGGGGCATCAAAACCCGATTTTCGTGAACACTTGCCAACATCGGTACAGAGAGGACACATTCCTTCTCCACTCCCACTCTACAGTGGGAATGAGTGGGGACAGGTGGATGGGCTCCCTGCTGTCCAGCTTTCTTCCCACTTCTCCAACACTCCACGTACCCACTCACAGCTCTACCCTGGGTGCCCCCCACAGCTGGCGTCTCACAGATTGGTCTCAACCCCGCCCCGTTCCCTCCTCCCGAGGCGCCTTCCCTCCCCACGCTCCACCCCCTCCACCCCAGTCACACTGCATCCCATCGTCTCATTTTCTACTCGTCACAGCATCTAGCGCTCTCTGATGCACCTTGTGTATTTTTTAGTGCTGACTTGCTTGGTGTCGGTCTTACCCACTCAGTGTAAGTCCCATGAAGGCAGACACCTCATTTGTCTCACTCACTACATCTCCTGGGCTCAGCACGGCGCAGAGTGCATTGCAGGCACTTAATGTTTGTTTAATGAATAAATGAGTACCACCTTCCAAGGTGAGCTACAGTCAGCTAGTCCTGCAGTTTATTCAAGGGAGAACCACTAGCTGGTGCAATTCTAAGGTTCTGGAAAGTCCCCACATACAGAGCTGGCCAATGTAAAACCTGAGATATTGGTAATGCATATTTAAATGATCCCTACTCTAAACAATTTGCTCAGTGTAATGTAAACATGTCAGATAACCCTTCCTGAGCAATCTCAGCTTAAACAATTAGTCCAACTGCTTCACCAACTATTTTTTTTTTCCACACACTATCAGCTAAAAACAAAACATCTCTGGTTACCACAGACAAGCTTTTAATAAAAGTGGAGACTATTACAAACCAAAATGCAAAGCTGGTTGTTGCAATTTAACATTTCCGTCTAAAAATTTTCCTTATAAAAATAGGAATTAAGAATTTTTCACAATATCAGGATATTTTGAGCAGATGTATCTAAATTCCAACATTTCACATGTTTGGAAAGTAAACAAACATTAAAAACAAAGTTGAATAACATCAGTGACCTAGGAGCTATTCAACTCAAATTGTCTACACCATTCCCTTAAGAAAAACAGCTTCACAAGCTCTGAATCCTGAATGCGACCTTTACAGCAAAATAGCTATGTTTACATTTAAAATAGTTATTGGCAAGACTGTCACTCATGCTCTTTTATCCCACATTTAAAAAAACAAACAAACAACCTTAAGTCATTCAGGCTAAACCACAAATATTACAAGCCAATACTGTGAATAAAAAAAACAAAGATGTCCCTAGGCAAACGTAATGCTATCCAAAATCCATTCCAGATTTAAAACTCAAGAGATAAAATTAACTGTTACACAAACTCTCAGTTTTTCCTTTTGGTCAGTATATCACATGGGTCCCAAAAAAGTCAGTAACTTTGAACCCAGAAACGTACTTTAATGAGTTTGGATTCTTAGCACACAATTTCTAAACAATTATGTTTTAGCAAAGTTCAAAAGGTTTAAAAAGAACAGTGCCCACAAGCTTGGCTTTCTGGAGCCATCACTCACCACTCAGTCACAGGTCACTGCAGGCACTGCCACGTGGGATGGTACTTGGAGAATAAAGGCGGACAGTGGGAAATTCCACACTGTCCTTCTCAATTAGGGCAGGGGTCGCACTTGTAAAGATGGAATTTCACTCACACCCTTACCAAGTAGGAAGAATCAGCCCTGTACCAGGCCAAGGAGAGCGTTCCCTTTCATCTGAGATGACTTGGCAATGACAGCTGCTAGGACACAAGAGTCACCAGCTAGTCACAACCAACCAGGTCAGAGGCTGAAAATGATCAGGAGAACTAAACGCAGGACTCTCCACCTTTGTATGTGCGTCTCCAGCAGAATCAACACAGGACCCAACGTCACGTCCGCCTGCGTCCTCTCAACTGGAAAGCACCATCTTGGAAGCAATTCATTGGTTGCCAAGCTGCTTGGCCTCCTACATTGTTCGCAATGGTGTTTCAGCAAGGTTGGAAAGGTTAAACAAAGAAGTCGGTGAAAGCAAGCAACGAGATCTGGAGACGTCACTAGCTACTCAGTCACACTACTGTCCTTCACTGTCACGGCCCCCCCACTCCTTCGTGACACCTTGGGGAGGAGTTCCGTGGCAGGGGCTCAACTGCTGTACCTATGACCCTTGTACCAAAGTTAATCTGTTCCTACAGAACCTTCTGAGATCTTCCAATGCTGTCCTGTCACGAATATTTTGTCCCAAACCCAGTTTCTTCCTTCCCCAGAAAGATTAACATGACAGTAGCTTGTTATGTTTCCTGATGATTCATAGGATTTGAGGAAAGAAGAGAAAAACAAATGAAAAAGGAATGGTCCGAAAATTGATATGAACATTCAGCATCAAGAAATCCACCAACAAAACGTTACGGGACCTGACAGAGACTCTTACTTTACTGCCAGGCAATAACGAAAAACAGCCTACAACTTGCTTCCACGTTTTCTTATCTGTCCATCTGTCATCTGCCCATCCATGCACATATATGCTATGGGGTGTTCCCAGGCTGCAGTTACTCAAATATTTTTTGCTTACATATGTGCCAGGTGCTGTGCACTCCAAGGTCTTTACAAACAGGAAGCCACTTAATCCTCAGCATCGCCTATTATTCCCATTTTACGGGTGGGGAAACTGAGACACATAAAGATGACGAAACTCCCCAAGGTCAGACATGCTCAGTGCCAGAGCCGGGACTGGCACCAGGCAGTCTGGCTCTGGCGTCCATACTCTGAACCAGTATCAGATGCTGCCTGTTTGCAGGGAGGAGCAGCGCGCCACCTCAGGGGGCCTGGTGGTTTAGCCATGAAGAGCTCAGAGCCCCGTACCAGTAAAACCTTGTTCACATGCAGGTTGAGTCCCCTACTAGCGAGGGGACCCTACCCAAAGGTACTTCATCTCGGTGGGTCTCAGGCTCCTTGTGTGCCGACTGCGCATTCTCCCAGTGGGTACGGTAGGGATTAAATAAAATAACACATTTGAAGCCCTTAATGACTGGCAGCTAATAAGGAATCCATTAGCTTAAGAAACATAATTACAATTCCATACAGCAAAAGTCTCAGCAGGGATGTCCACACACTGCCATCTGTGACTAAACAGTAAAATCCTTGAGAACAATTATTTTTATTCACCATTGCATGCAAAGAATCCTGCCCAAAAGAGCTGATAAAGAAACGCTCCTGCATTAGAGACGTTTAAAGATAGGCATTAAAAAGGAATTTTAATGAAAGTATACTTGGAGTTAAGAACACAGTAAGACTTTAAAAAATATATAGTCATCTGTATTTTAACCCTTTAAAGTTTTTAGTCAAATTAATGAAAAGTTTTTAATAAAATTAATACAAGCACATTTTTAATATCAAATATTGTTCACTAAGTCAATGACATAACAAGGAAAAGGGGACTATTTCAGATTAAAAGGGATTTAAAAGAGATTAAAGAGACATAACGCCCATATACAAGAAGGGACCTTATTGGAACCTCATTTGAACATACTAATTATCGAAAAAAATTTTCAGCTAATCAGAGAAAATTCAATATAGTAATGATAGCAATTGTTTTATTAGGTGTGATGATGGTACTGTGGTTACCTAAGAAGATGTCTTTTTTATTCTGAGATGCATTTGGAAGTATTTAGAGGTGAAATGGCATGAAAGTATATGAGCAAAAAATAGACAAAACAGAAATGGTTAAGTGTAGAGCACTGAGTCTGACACAGAGGTCTGGGCTTTCCATGCATCTGCAGTTCAGATTTGGAAATTCCCACTGGGATAAAAAAAAAAAAGGTTTTTAAAATCAAATTAGCTTAAAATGGGAATCAACATTCCTTCATCCCTCCTCCTGCACGAGAAGCCCCTCCCCGCAAACGCCTCGCCAGAGGATGCACTCTTAATTCTTTGCTATTTCTTAGTACTAGTCTCTTTCTGTTTTAAAAACCTTATTTCCTTGTCCGTGTATTTTTTAACTTTCTAGTTTTAAAAACATAGTCCCTTTCAATTCCTGTTGCATCACCGACAGTAGCCCTTAACTGCCCTCTTGGAGAATACTGGGCTCCGCCTTCACTTTGCCACGTCTTTCCATCTCTTATTGTCCAGCTGACTAATTTTGCTTTTACCTCATCAAGGTTGATCAGCAACATTGTTTTCTAACCATGGGCTTCCTGCTTTGTCTATAAATTTCTCTGTGTTTATATTATTCTGACCATATAAACATTGTCCAAAGCAAATCAAATCAAATAATGTAATATGAAAACATTTCCTTTTTAGTTCAGTTTTAGCTTTTCCTGAACTTTCTAATTGCTTTTTCCCCCCTTTGCACTATTGGCCTTGAAGATATCCTCAACTTTCTTGGAACTCTTCCTCTCCGGCATTCTACTGGATGGCTTTCTTTCCAATTAAGCTTTTTCTCCTCCTGTGTTTTACACATACTAAACCTGTCAGATTACAGGAGAAATTCCCATTCGGAATATCTATTCCAAAGCATATTTTCCCAGTTCTTTAACTGAATTGAGAAGGTGTTTTAAGGAATGTCCAAACACTTCTATAAACTTATTCAGAGAGGGCAGAGGGTGTTCTCGGAGGAAGGGGGTGGGCAGGAAAGAGCAACTTATGTGCTTGTAATAAAGCTTATTTTAAAACTCAAGGGATTCATGCCATGGATTTATGAACATCAATGAATTTACAATGAATGTTGAAATAACAGCATTTTTACAGAAGTGAAGTGTGTATCCATATGAAATCCCTGATTCATGTTTACATTTACAATAACTGGAAACCCCTACCCTCACCTGGGCTCCTGAGTCACAGCCTTACGCTATAACTTTGATAGAGGGGAAGAAAAATACCAAATCTGCAAAAGGAATCTGAAGGAAAAAGAAACCTCGAACAGAATTACTCTACTTTCGAAGCTTAATTTCAAATGCCAAAGAAATATACTTTTCTTAAGTTAGAAAGCCATAGATGACTATTTAGAAGTCCAATCAAAGCTTTAGCCAAAATATTTCATCAAATGGAGGCCCAACTGAAAGTAGTCAAAAGGAAATTACACAAGATTAAGAATGAGGCTCTGGAATTAGAAAACCTGCATTCAAGTCACCAACTGTCTGTCACTCATTAAATGGGTGATCTCTATTGGTGGGAATGTAAATTGGTGTAGCCATTGTGGAAAACAGTATGGAGGTTCCTCAAAAGATTAAAAACGAACCACTGTGTGATCCAGCAATCTCACTTCTGGGTATATATCCAAAGGAACTGAAATCAGTATCTTTACAAGATATCTGTACTCACAATAGCCAAGATATGGAAGCAACCTAAGTGTCCATCAGTGGATGAATGGATCAAGATTTTACACACACACACACACACGTATAACAGTAATATATAGACACACACATATATTCATACATATTATGAATATTATTCAGCCGTAAGAAAGAAGGACATCCTTCTGTTTGGGACCACATGGAAGGATCTTTGAGGTATTATGCTAAGTGAAATAAGTCAGACAGAGAAAGACAAATAGTGCATGACTTCACTTGCATGTGGAATCTAAAAAAGCCAAAATCATAGAAACAGGAAAATGGTGGTTACCAGGGACTGGCAGGGAGGGGGGAGGAGGAAAAAGAGTAAAAACTTCCAGCTTTCGGCCAAACGTCCATCTTCCAGTAATTTGCCACAATGACCATCTTAAGAGGAGGAGGAGAAATCCCTGCTGTGTGTTCTCTTGGCCTTTTAGAAAACATGGAGTTGTTCCTTTGGCCACATACATGCGAATCACAAGAAAGGTGACATTGCAGACATCAAGGGAATGGGCCCTGTTCAGAAAGGAAGGCCCTACAAATGTCACTATGACAAAACTGGAAGGGTCTACAGTGCTACCCAGCATGCACTGGGCAATGATTGTTATAAACAATCATTAAGGGCAAGGCTCTTGCCAAGAAAATTGATGTACATATGGAGAATATTATGCAGTCTAAGAGCCAGGACAGCTTCCTGAAACATGTGAAGGAAAATGATCAAAAAAGAAGGAAGCCCAAGAGAAAGGTATCTGGGTCCAAACGAAGTGCCAGCCTGCCCCACCCAGAGAAGCACACTGTGAGAACCAACGGGAACCCATTGCCTATGAAATCATGGCCTAGTAAATGTGAAGAAACAAAGGACCTCTGCACCAGGGGGAAAACAAGAAAAAGAATATGAACTTCCAGTTATGAGTAAGTTCTACGGATCTAATGTACGTACAGCACGGTGATTACAATGACCAATAGTGTATTATATACTGGAAAGTTGCTAAGAGAGTAAATCTTAAGTGTTCTCATCACAAGAAAGAAATGGTAGTCATGAAATACGATACAGGTTGTAGCTAAGGCTCATGATGGTAATCATTTTGCAACATATAAGTGTGTCCCACCAACACGCTGTGTACCTTAAATTTACACAATGTTATAGGTCAATTAGACCTCAATAAAGCTGAAGAAAGAAAGGAGTGATCGACATCTGGCCATAAAAACCAACCACGCTGTACTTTCCTTAAAGAGATTCTGTCTGACCAGATGTGAGCAGCAAGTGTGGGTAGTCGCTGATGTGATGATCAAAACTTGGAAGCCAGCTCGTGTCTGCATGCCTGGCCACTGCTCCATAAAACCGCTTCTTTGATAACCCTGCTTCTGTGCTACCCGATTGCACTTGTGAACACAGAGCTATGTCCGGGGTACACGACGCTAAAAGGCAGCACGGCCTGACGGCATCTCCCAGGCTCTGTGTTCACATCCGGCCTTCAAGCCACGTGGTGGTAAGCAAATTACTTAACTTCTTCCCTGTCTCAGTTTCTTCATCTGCAGAACAGATAAGCAGCTACAAAGATTAATAGTCAGTATATGTACAGCATGTGGCACAAGGTAGGGGCTGTCAGTTTTTGACAAATACATTGCAGTATTGCTCACGACGGTTAAAAAAACAAAAAACAACTTCTAACTTTATCATTCAGAGGGTGGCTACGCATGCGCTGGTGTATCTATACTATGGAATAATCCTCAACAGTTGAAAACAACTAGAGACTGACTTTCTCAAACAGTGACTTAGAGAAGTACTGCCAAGTGAAGAAAAGCAAGTTGTAAAAGAATAACCACAGATTTAAGAAAACTCATAAAAATGTACATGTTAATATATATCGATAAGCTTTCAAATGAATAGAAAACATTCTGGAAAGATACACACCCAAGTGGTAAAAACGACCAGTTACCTCTGAAGACCCAGGTTTGGGTCCTGTCTTTGCAGTAATGAGCTGTGCAGCTGCGGCTGTCACCAAACTCAGGGATCACCCCAGGACCGGGGCCTCAGCTTAAAAGACGGGGGACTTAGGGTGACCGGATTTGTAACCCCGCCATCTACTCCAACCCCCCAAATGCCCTGACTTGAGTATGGGATTCTGGTGCTTTCTGTAAGTGACAACACCGCACTCCCCAGCACACCCCCTCAGTACTGATCAGAAACCCCAGGAAGCGGGCGCACTGCTTGAAAAGCACAGCCGTGCCAGATGGAAGCACGCCGCGTGGCCGCCGTTCCCACTCAGATCACGCTCTCGGTAACAGCCTTTCTTCACTCCCTGCCCCCACATCGGGGCCATGTGTTCTCACAGAAGACAGTTCCTTTACCAATTGATACATGAGCAACAGTTCCTTTACTGCCGTTTTCGCTTTTTCTCTGGATTTGTCATCAGATATACATTCATACCATCATTCACAGACATATGTAACCCAATTAATGTACCCACAAGCCGGAAGACAAGAAATCACTGTTTTAAAAGCAGGCTCATGTTCCCATCACCTCCCAATGACCACTGAGAGAGACGCTTTCTGTCACTGATTCTTGGTCACTGCTGAGGGACCCAGAGCTTCCGTCCTCAATCTCCTTTACTGCCCATCCTCCACCCACCCTCTCCCCGAGGAGACCTGCAACCTCAGCCCTCCCTCCTTCCCCCCCCCAACAACCTCTCCCCCTGCAGCGCGACCCCCACTGAGCTCACCACGGCCGGGCCCAGTACGTACTGTGATGCCTGGCACACAAGTATTAATTCAATATATTAATGTCACAAAGGAAAGAATCAACCCTTAGAAACTGCTAAGAGCATTGCATGCGGAATATCTTTGTCGCTATCCCACCACCGATAGTACATCTTGTAAATATAGCAAGAATTTGGGAAGTATTTATTGAGTGAGAACCAAACCACCGGCCAAGGTCAGGGCTCGCTCTGGTATGAACTTGTTTCACAAGCAAGGACCAACGTCAACCCTGAAACAGCTCCTCACCCCTTTATAATTAAGACGTGGAATAAACTTTAAATAAGCAGTACAGGCATTTCTTGGCAATGCTGAGAGATTAGAAGAGATCTGTCCTCATAAAAATCCATGCACGGTGAAGCTGCCGAGAGACAGTGTTTTCCAAGGAAACATTTCTGACTCGGTACATCATTTCCCATCTCTCAGTCTTAGCACCAACCGTGAGGCGTGAATAAGAGTTCATGCCATAAACACAGTGATACAGGGCCATTCTAACGCGCCCCGTTTCCATGACTTTCCCTTTTCAGACTCGAGCTGCTCTTTTTTTTTCCTTATTTCTTTTTTTATTTTGTTTTTGCTGCTGTTACATGCAGACCGAGACCAGAATGAGACCAACAAGACATGCTATAGAAGACGTGCTTCCCTGCAGCCCTGCCCGCGGCCTCCAAACCAGCAGAGAAGCCCCAGCCGGCACCTTCTCCTCCAAGCCCCACCCCCACGCACGTGCACAGAGCACGTCGGCTCTGTCCGCCCCGTGGAAGATGTAAACACAAGACCCACAGCACTATTCTCGGTCGTCTGCCTCTTCTCCAGCCATCCTGGTTCCTGTGGAGTCACCTTGATCTTCACCAAACCAGCGTTTCGCGTTCACCCGCCAGCCGTGTGAGCAAGCACGTCACTTGCACCGTGGAGGACACGTCACTTAAAGGACGTCACTTAAAGGTCTAACTGTGCGCTCAGGGATTTTTTTTCCTTTAATCAGTTTAGGAACATTTCCGATGTACCAGGCACAAGGGAAGCAATAGTGTGCAATCCTTCCTTGTGCACCAGGCGCGACACGGTTTCTGTGAAGCAGCCCATAAATCGCTGCCACAACCGTCAGGCACATGGGCCGGTGACTGTGCACTCGGGCATCACACGTCAGGGCCCTTGTGCTGTCACTTGTGCTTGGGGCACCTCTCGTGTCCCTGCTGTCTGGAGGAAGCGTGCTGTGGCCTGTGGGGTCTGCACAGCACAGGGCCCTGCGCAGAGGGTTCTGGGGTCTCGGGGAATATAGAATAGCAAGAAATCAACATTCCCCCAAGGATGGCTTTCTTTCTGGGCCAAGTTGTTCGCAGATGCAGTGACAGGTGAATGTTATAACCACAAAGAAAGAGCCAGAAAGCAGAGGAAATGCTGCAGACACTGACTTCATCAGCAAAAACAGTCCTGCAAAGCGAGCAGGGGCATTGCAGGGCTGGCGCAACAGGAAAGTCTTGTCTTGTTTCTCGGGGGCAAGGAGAAAACCACCCCCCCACCACCCCCGCCCCGTGGCTTTTCCAGGGACGGAGAATAGCCGTGTCCTTTCTTTCTCCGATGTCCATCTCCAGGGGCTCACGTGCTGTGGGGCACTTACCAGACTAGAATCAACCCCACGGAGAAAATGCAGAGAAAAGGCCAAGAAAAAACAAGTCAATGCTGACAACTGGCTACTTCTCAGCTCTCCATGTTTTGGGGGTAAAAAGAGTCCGAGGTTCCTGAAGAAAACATGAGATCAGGGACCAGACAGATTGCTGTCCCCTCTGCATCCAGGAGGGCTCCCCGGCCCCCACGCTGGCCAGTGCAGCCACACAGTGGGGGGACACATCCAGCACACGTGGGGGAAATCAGTGTTCAGACACCCAAATGTCCATGCTTTAAAACACAAAACAAAACAAAACAACACTCAAGCTTCAAGACAGACATTTATGAGAGAAGAACGAAGGACTTTAATGCTTCATACTTGGTGAAGCTGTCAGGATTTCAGAAGCTTATAAGACCTTTTTTAATATTTTCAGGTTTGTTTGCAACAGAAAAATGGTCTCAAGCCCCTCTAGTTTAAGCAGCCCTGGTGAGTCTTGAAGTTACCTGGGGCTTTAATTTCAAATATTTGTGGGATGAAATGGAAAGGGTGAATACCAAATAGCCCTGCCAGTGCTTTTGTCTATTATGAAAAAAGCCAACTGTCATATTTATTTAAACTATTTATTATAGAGTAAGTTCATATTCGGAGGCTTTAAAAAATATATTTGCATGTTGTAATTCTCTTATTAACCAATGATTTCTAAAAAGGAGACAACTCAGAGGGCCGAGATTTTTTCTGCTGACTTGACAACGAAGAAGGCTCCATCTGGTATTCCTTGGCTTCTGTGACCAAGAAGAAAAATGAGCCGGGCTCTCCTGAAAAGCGATTCCTTCGTAACATGAGAACACACATCAGCCTTCCGTTGCAAGAAGTCATTTTTTGCTGAGAAAGGAGAGCGAAGAACCCAGATCTGCTTCACAGGCTTTCCAGATTAGGTGACAACTGGAACAGTCTTAACTCCAAGTGTAAAATGCAAACCCTCACTTGAAACTTTCTTCACTGACTTGCAGTGAACATGGGATTCTAAGAAGTTCTTTTAGATTAAAAGATTACTGAGCTGTTTGTCCCAAAATGCAGCCCCAAAACGAAACTCACGATTTGGGTGAGATGCTCCCCTCTCCTCCTCCCAGTAAAATGTCTTTCATGTCACCTTGAAAGAACTGAAGTGACCAGTGAAAGGGTCACTGGCACAACTCCCATCAGCAGGACAAAGGGTTCATTATTCGCCACCTGGACATTTCCATACGGGAAAGGTGCTGAGATTTATTTTCTGCATGCGGGAAATTAAACAGCTGCTAAACTTGAGAAACGCGGTTACTTAAACGCCACTGGGAAATGAGAAATAAAGGACTGAGTATTTACTAGAAAGACAAGACTCTCCTCGTTTCACACACATGCGTATCCCTTTTTTACTTCACAAATTCTTGGATAACTCAGCTAGGAAATGTCGTGGGAAAGGAAATGCAAACGTGTAACCAACCCAAACTGGGTGTTCGACAGCCGCACAAACAAAAGTGAAAAACCGAAGATGAACAGTGACCGAGACATAATTCTCAACTAATGAATCAAATTCAAGTGAATTGGTTTTAATTCCACTGCAATCCCACCTTGGCTTATTAACCTCATCCACTATGAAGAGCAAACCTGAGCGATGCTGGGGACAGACTACATTTAGAGGAATAAAAAAAGGATGTTTTCTAATAACCTCTCGGCCAGGCTCCCCGGGTGACCCTCCTTAATCCCGTCCAGTGCTTGGGGCTAAGAGAGGGCCTGTTTCTCCCTGAGAAACAGGAAGTAGACCAGCTTCGGCTCAGGCAGGTACCCGGACTGAGTCACGTGTGTAGAAGTGCCTCAGAACTGGGTCCAGGAGAAAATGTGAATTTAATTAAGCAGAATGCAATTATCTAAATGATATCTAAAGCCCCCTTGCAAAGAAATGGGCTAGCTTCCTGTTTCACTTGGTGCATTTGAGGCTAAACCCCTTGGGTTTGGGTCAGTGACGTATAACCCCACTATAACTAGATAGGAAGAGCGTTGAGAATGAACATTTGCTGTGTGTGATGAGATGCAGAGCAGACCATCTTTTTTGATGGGGATATTATCTCACAGCTTAAGTAACTGAGCCATGAGCATGAAGGAAATGGCAAAGCAATTATTTGAACCCAAGTGAGAGTGTTTGAAATCGCAACCATACCACTCTGTCCCCAAGATCCTTTGACCAAGGTACCATTAAGAGGGACAGGTCCACGTCACTAGGAAAGAGGTGGGGCGTCCAGAAGCAACAGAGGCATTGAAAGTCAGCCTTTTCATTGCTCACATCAGAGCTTTCCATCAAGATATGTTCAGACACTGTCATAACTCCTCAGCCAAATGGTTTTCACAAACGCATATATGGTGCTTATTCATCTAAGTAAGTATGGGAGATCAATTTGAGGGATTGTTATGTGTTTTTGACGAGTGAGATGCAAGAACAAAATGTTAGACCTAATCCTTCCTAAAAGAGAGATTAAAATCAATCAGAGTGATTTAAGAGACTATAAACACAATTGCAATACAAAGGGTGCCTAGCGGGGCCTCGCGTGGGATGGACACTCAGTAAGAGTCATTGTGTTTCCTTATCCAACACACTCGCGTCGCAGATGGAGAAGCAACGGCCCGAACCTGCCCAAGCACTGCCAAGGTCACACCACTGGTCAGGGACCAGCAAAGCCTGGGACTCAGAACCTCCCGCGCCTGACGTGGGCTGTGCTCTGGACCTAGAAGGCGGCCCTCTCGTCCCCTTGCCCTACCTCCCCTGCCCACACTTCTTCACGTGCCATGAACTCCAGGGCATCTGTCAAGATGTACGACAGAGCGCAAGACGCCGTGATTCCCAAGGGGAAAAGGCCAAGTCCTCATGTTGGGCTTATTTCAATGTGTTTAAGCATCACCCTACCCTCTGCCCTTACATTATTTGCCCACTCTTAAGACAGACGCGAAGTTTAGGAGGAAATGGTAACAAGTGAACACAGCGTTCTGATTCCGTGGGCCAAACGAAGGTGGAGCACACGGCACTCTGAGTGGACAGAAGAACAGGTCCGACAACGAGATGAAGCCAACACACGAGCTCCGAGGCAGAGAGGACGAAAGGTTCAGGCACCAGCCCTTAGCTTTGAGCCTTGGCGCTGCCATTTGCTAGAATTCTGAGTTTGGGCAAGTTTCATAACCTATAACCAGAGAATGATTATAACCCACCAAGTCCAACGAGTTGAGACAAAGATCAACAGATGTAAGGCTGATGGAAGTTTTGAGGGTCCACACGCTCATGTACCAGCCATCCTGACCAATGTTTGCTTAGGAGGCCCTGAGAAGACACTGCTCTCCACCGCTATCCTTTCAAAGGAAAGGAGAATGCCTTCTTCCCACTCAGGGGCACATTCAAAAACGGGAAATACTTCACCATCATCATCATTGTGACAAACAGTGTTGGGCATTGAGTACATGCTCACTTGGCATTGCCCTACGAGCATTTCGTGTATCCTTTAGTCCCCCGAACCCTCTGAGGTTGTTGTCCCCATTTCATGGATGAGAAAATCAAGACACAGAAAAGTTAAATATTTTGCTCAACATCACACACTCGCCAGGATTTGAACCCCATACAGATGCTTCCGGAGCCAAATGCTTTCCTGTACCACAGCCTCCACACACAAGCACTGCAAGTAAGAAAAGAAAACATTGCCTGACCGCTTTCCAGGAAAAACTGCTTCCCCCTTAGGATAAAAAGGGAAAAAACATTGACTTTAAAATAATCTAATTCATTTCAGGTTTTTCTCTCAAGCTTAATCTTTTTGAGGATGAAAGTTATTAACGAACTGTTCTGGGTACTGCAAGTGAGCTTTTGGTTCTTAAGAAGCTGTTCCAAGGAAAGCGAAACTCCGGGCACGCTCAGAGAATGACCCTCCAACATCAATGACCCTCCAACATCACCACCACAGAAGAGGGAGGGCAGATAAAGCTAAAATCTACAACTGTCCACTTCCCTTTGCAAACTGGCAGTGTCGTTCCAGAACAACTGAGATGGATGGCTCCGGACTCGGTGGACCGAAACCCCGGCGTGTATGAGATGCCTTTCCTCACCTAGCACCAGTTATCTAGACAAACTAAGGAATTGCAAACAAATAGCAGAAAGTATTAGCTTGGGGTATACTTCTCACATGCAAGCCAATAAAACAAATCAAGCGGCTATTACTCATTAAATTTTCTGCTCTCTCAGTCATACTATTAATACTGGACACTGGCGTCAGATGGACACACGTGGTGGCTTGCGTACATTTAGGATGCCTTTTCATGGCTAACTTCAACAGGGAAAAAAATCTACTCTTATGGGCAGGTACTTTATTTACTGTTGATAAAAGCCAACAATCAATTTGGTGATTCAATCACCAAAACACTAAAAATGAGACGGAAGAAAAATCATATAGAGCCCTGTAGGTATCATCAAAAGACCACAATATGGAAACCATTCTGTCTACCAAAACCACTGCCAACGCCTCTAACCCTGGCTGCTTCCTGATATAGAGGCTGGAAAGATGGAGCATCACTTCTCCCGAATTCCTTACAGCTAGGAGTAAGCATAGAACCGAATATTAACAATGAAATAAAAGTAGACTGTTGGGGAATAGGACGATAAGCTTTTGTTGCCATATAAAAGGAATAAGCATGAGAGGAGAGCTCATTATGTTACCCTCACCCCTTTATTCTTGCCATAAATGCAAGCAGGATGCCTGGTGCCACAGCAGCCATTCTGTTAGCATGAGGTGACAAACCCATGAAAAGAAAAGTCCATACAATGATGATGTAGAACAAAAGATTGGGCTTTAGAGTCCTTCATTATACCCGGTACTATCTATCTCTGGATTCTAATTAAGTAAACAAACATCCTTATGTTTTAAGCCACCGTTAGGTGCATTTTTTTCTTACTTGTAGTCAAAATCATTCCTACTAGATGCAAACATCTTCCCTATTCCCTGATTACCTCTACAGTGGACACCTGGATTGTATGCCCATTACCTCTTTTTTAAGGAACTGATTGTAGCCCAAATAGTTTTCTTGGGAGCTTCCATTTTAATACAGGTAACCCTCATCCCCCAGTTTAAGTTAATTGATCCAGAGGAAGAAATCTGACCCAAACTCAACCAGAGTCCTTTTCTTGGAATTTGTGAATATTAAAGCAACAGAAATCAGCCTCTCTCCAATGATTCAAGCTATAAAATTATAAACGTTAGGAGCTATTAGCAGCCATGTTTTCCATCACATAGAAAATGACAGTTTGCAGTGAGACAGAAAGTAGAAAAGTGTGGACTTCCCTTTCTTATAGTATGACAGACTAGACTAGATAACCTGAATGAGCCCCTCAATTAAACACACTAAAAAGCTCGATAAAATATTAAAACACATTTTAAAACTATCTACTGAAGTTGTTAGCTAGTAGGAAGTCCAATACTGAAGCAAAAAAAGACCCTGAGAGTTAAGCCAGTCTTAAAAACCAGCATTCACCCTGTGGTTATCTGGAAAACCTAGTGACCTTAAGCTTCTATTTTTGACACCTGTGCTGGGTACAGGAGCTATAGCTTTGAGCTGACTCAAGGTCAAAGTCTTCCAGGAAAATCTTGCATAAAGCTTGGATCCCCAGAGCTACACTCAAAGAGTTACATTCAAAGCAATGGTGAATAACAAACAAACCCGCCCTGAAAAATGGGAAGGGTCACTTGTCTATCTGGACTTTGGTGCTAGGTATAGAAAAGTCTCCTATAATTCATCACACAAGTGGGCCCTCCTCGGACTGGTTTGTCACCCATATGCACACGATGTGGGAAATCCTTTCACTTTCAGCAGGAAACAAACAAACAAAACAAAAATTAAAGAAAACTTTAGGCAGACAATTTGATTTAAGAAGTGCTGAGTTGTGGCACCTCAGGCAATTGGTAGAAGGAAACAATTTTCTTGGGAGGAAGATAGCTTTACCCCAGGCCTCAAACAATTCCCGCATATGAAATTCCAGGAAACACAAGCTGACTGTCAAAATCACAAAACACACGGCGAAATAAGATGCCATTTTTTTAGAACCAGTCAGTACAGAAAATAGAATAAGATCTGCAGAAATTTCACCTACAAAATTTTTAGAGCTAGAATGTTTTAAAACAATGGTTTTTATGTAACATGAAATAGAGGCTTGAAAATATGGAGGAATGAGAATGACCAAATAGAACTTTTAGAAATGAAACAGATAATTGAACTTAAACTCCCAAAGAATGAAGAGCAGGTTGGAATAGAACAGAATTAGTAAACAAAGATAGATCAGAAGAAATTATCCGCGTGCAGCCTAGAGAGCAAAGATGGAAAAGATGAAGAAGTGAAGAGACATAGTCTAACTAAAGTTCCAGAAGAAAGCAGACCCACTCTGTAAGGGAGTAACCCTTACATGGCTCAGAAATGTCCACAATTGTTAGCAAAACACAACCTCGATTCTAAATCTAACAAATATACAGGAAAAATGAAAACCAACCAACACCTGGACTCACACCAATAAAAGTGCAGAAAGTCAAAAGCAGAGACAAGATCCCAAAGTCAACCAGAGAGACAAATGCACAGCAAAGTATCTGTCAATTTGAACAGCAAAAATGGAACCCAGAAAACCGTGCTGCTGAGAGAAATACCCATCCACCTACAATTCTATACCAAGCAAAATTATCACTTGAGAATCAAAGCGAAATGTTCAGACAAATTCAACTGAGTATTTTCAGACAAAATAAGAGAATTTACTACTAATAAACCCTTCTTTTCTACAGGATGGCCTTGAGGCAGGAAGACAATTATCCCAGACAGAAGGTCTGGTAAACACTTACTAATACGTAAGTCAATAAAAAGAATGAGACTATAAAACAAAACCATATCTATATGCAAGTTTAAATAAAAAGTAAACTACTAACGTCATGAACAACGGGCATATGCTGAGAGACGGTGAAGGAATGAAGTACTCTAGTCCTGCTTCCCTCCTTTAAGGAGCCTTGTGATCACATCAGCACACCTGGAAATCCAGGGGTTCTCATCTCAAGGTCCTGAACTTCATCACACCTGTAAAGTCCCTTTCACCAAATAAGGTAACACAGTCGCAGCTTCTGGGATTACAAAGTGGACATCACGAGGGATGTGGGAAGGATATTTTCAAAACCACCACAGGGTTCTACAGCTCTTGTACGAGTTATTATAGCAAAGAATGATGATAGTTGCAGGCATAGGGTTAATTAAATGCACACATTAAAATATCTGGGGTAATTGCTGTAATAAACATAAAGTATAACCCTCGAGCTACTAGAGGAATAAATGGAATGGAGAACAACAACAAAAAAAACCTTCAATGAAACTTAAGAAAGAAAAATGATACCAAAAAATGTTTGAGGTGACAAAGAAAAGCACAGAGTCTATGTCCAAAACTATTAGTAATTACAACAAATGTATATGAAGTAAACATTCCAATTAATAGACAAAGATCGTCAGAGTAGTTCTATAAATCTATTTACATGCAGTTCATGAGACATCTGTAAAACATAATGGCAGATAATTTAAAAGTTAAAATACAGAAAAAGTTATACCAAAAAATACTAATTAAAACAATTCTGGTGTGGGTATAGTAATAACAGAAAAAAGACTTCAAATCATAAAACAGATAAAAATGTTCCCTACATAATGATTAGCATGTTTAGTTTACCAGGAGGTTAAAACAACTTTACAAGTGTTAGCCCTTTATTAGCGTAACTCCAGGAAACTTAGAACTTAAAAACTACAAGGCAACATTGCAAATCCACTGTCATAGTGGGAAATTTTTAATCCTTTAAAAATTTTTACATATACTATAATTCACTTTTCCTTTGGTATACACTTCCATGAGATATACCTGTATTATAACAACTACCATATTCAGGATATCGAATGGTTTTAGAATGCCACAAAAATGTCTTTTAACAATTGATAAGTCAAACAGGCAAAAAAACAAACAACAAACAAACAAACAAACAAAACTAATGAACTCATATACAGGATATTGCACCTCAGGCTAGAAAATTCTTTCAAGCATATTCTTTCAAGCACAGTGGTAAAGACTGGGCACATGCTAAGCCGTACAACAAGACCTTCCAGGTTTAAAGGACTGATATGATACAGGTCATTTTATCTGACAAACAAGTAAGTCAAAAAACAGTTTTTGAACAGGAGAGAACTAGAAATCCCCCATACAATTGGAAATACAAGGCACTTCTAAATAACTTATAGACATTAGAAATCATAGATGTAAGAAAGTATTTAGAACTCAATAAGAATAAAAATACTAAATGTCAAAATACATATAGGATGCAACGAAAGTAATATGTAAAGGGAATTGATAGCATTAGATGCTTACAATTTGGGAAAAGCTCAAAATTTGGAGTTAATAGAGTAGTAAAGGAAGAGAAGAACAAATTCAACAAAGACAGAAGAAAATAATAAAAGGCAAAGATTAATGAACTTCAAAACCAACCTACGGATTGGAGGGCAGTCGGTGACCACAGGATGGCCATGGGTTTGAAAATTAATCTGGGGAACGTAATTCAGTGGTTACCAGAGGGTAAGGGGGTTGGGGGGTGGGAGATGAGGGTAAGGGGGATCAAATATACGGTGATGGAAGGGGAACTGACTCTGGGTGGTGAACACACAGTGTAATTTATGGATGATGTGATACAGAATTGCACACCTGAAATCTATGTAATTTTACTAACAATTGTCACCCCAATAAATTTAAAAAAAAAAAATTAAAAAAAATACATTTTTCCAAAAAAAAAAAAAAAAGAAAACCAACCTACGATAGAATCAATAAAGCCAAAATTTCTTTGAAGACTAGTAAGACAGAAAAACATGTGTCCAATACTTATCCAGTAAAAGGAACACACACATAAATTATATTAGGGCGATTATTACAGCAATTCTTTTGATACTGTAACAGATGACCAGAAAGGTGGTGGCTTAAAGCAACAGACATCTAAAATGAGGGCAGGACTGTGTTCCTTCTGGGCGAAGCATCTCCTGCCCCTTCCAGCTGCCTGCTCTCCTTGGCTCACAAATGCATCACCCCAAACTGCTTCCATCCTCACATCTCCTTCTCCGTACTCTAGTCCTGCTTCCCTCCTCTACGGAGCCTTGTGATCACATCAGCACACCTGGAAATCCAGGGGTTCTCATCTCAAGGTCCTGAACTTCATCACACCTGTAACGTCCCTTTCACCAAAGAAGGTAACACAATCACAGCCTCTGGGATTACAAAGTGGACATCACGGGGGATGGGGAAAGGATATTTTCAAAACCACTACAGGGATCAAACCAGACACTTCAGGGATTAACAAAATAAAAGGATATTACAGGTTTGAAAACTTGGATGACACTAGTAAATGTCTAGAGAAGCACAACTTATAAAACTGACCCAAGAAGAAATAGCCTTTAAAAGACATTTAAGAAAAATTGAATTAGTAGTTAATCATGCCATAAAGGAGACAAATGGCCAGAATGTTCTCCTCACTGGGGCCACGAAACAGTCAAGAGCAGATAATATCAAAGCAACATCAACTCCCCACAGGACTGAAAATAGGGAATGCTGCACACTCATCTGAAGAGCACAGTAGAACTTTGGCGCCAAGACTAGATGAGAACAGGACAAGAACCCAAAGCAGCAGATGTGCAGAGAAGAAGAAGAGACAAGAGATGGACACAGGCCGCTGAGGTCTCAGTGCCTGAGCCACAGCTGCACCCCCAGCCTTCATGCAATTCAGTTGTTCAGCCAAGACGGTTTGAGCCAGGAAAACCCCCTTTTGGTTGGAGCTAATTCCTTCTGGAAACTCCCAGCCGGAATCAGGAGTTCCTGACGAGTTCACCATTTCACCCACCAACCCGTCACATCCAACCTCTTCAGTGACATTTGCTGACTGTCCTCAACTCCACTGTCCACACTGATGCAGAGCCTGACAACGTCTGGCAGCAAAGCCCGGCGTGCAGCACTTTTCGAGCAAGCTCTCAAACTGCGTTTCTCTTAAGCTATTGTTAAGATGAATTCAAATTATGTGGGCAGTGAGCTGCCGGGACCATCGGGGGAAGAGAAATATGTCTGGGACTCAATGTTCTCTGAGAAAAATCCTCCAAGTAGTTCTCCCTTCTCTCTCCTCGTCAGACTGCAAATTCCTTCAGGGCTGGGACCAGGTAGATGACCTTGTAAACCGTCAAGACGCTTGCACAATCCAGTGACCTCTGTGACTATGCTTCTGCACGTCTTGCCAAGGACATATTTTCCATTGCAATGGTTCAGATGCCAATATAGAAACATGCAAAGTGGAGAAAAAATTCAAATGGAAAAGGTTTTATTCCCTTCAATACATCCCACACTTCGAATTCTATTAAAGAATTGTTTTCAGGTAAAAGAAAAATAGCTGAAATCATGAAAATGAAATTGAGAGAGAAAATTTATCAAGATATCACTAATATGGGAATCCCAGAAACCCAGCAACATTTCCAGTCCATAATAAACCTGGCAAAGAAATGAACTCAGCTGCCCCTTGGCAGGTTCACGGCAGGTAATGACAAAAGGAGACATGAATGTCAACTAGGGACTTGAATACATGTTCTGGAACCCCAAAACCTGAAACCTACTTTGCTGTAGAAATGGTTCCACAGCTCTCCAGGTTGGCACAATACTGGTAACATTTCAGCCATTGCCAAAAAGATGAGCTATTGCAGGGACCTTAAGAGGTAAGTGACCAGAGATGCCACGTTTTACATAACCTACTCCTGCATACAGATCATTGTTGGGGCCAAATCAGCACTCAATGCCTAATGGAGGGTGGGGTTGAGAGAAACAGAACAGGGCTGGTCTCAGATGTCGGGATGAGGCCCACCAAGTGTTAGCCCTTAATCACACATTCAGAGGAACAAGAGTCTAGAACCTACTTGCTCAAAAAAGCCCAGATTTCAGACAGGAAATAACTTTTCAAATGCCCCTCCTTCTCAACAAGAGGCGACGAGATCACCAACAAGCATCCTTGTCAGAATCCGGCCCAGCGTCGTTTTCCCATTTACCTGGTTTCTCTGGACCCTATAGGGAAATAATGCCGACTGGAAATAATGCCGACTGTTCTGTTTTGCTCTCTCAACAAGCTTTCTATATTAATTCCTGACAGATCTGAAAATATTATCAATGCTAACGTGAAAAAAGAAAGAGATAGTTCTAGCTTACAAGAGACCAGAAAAGGACAGTTACAGGTTCCTTTGTCCCCCTGCTCAGATCAAGGAAACCACATTCCCTTGGGCTTTATATTCTTGTATAATATTTAATTACATACCCTGTTCCTACTGGTTTATGTACTACGTAGAGAACACTAATTTTAGAAAACCGATTAGCTAGTTCTTTCTAACTGTATTATTGTAGCTAAGGTCAAATTTTTTCACTGAAACTATGGCAACAAAACCCCAGTGTTCTCTGTCGAAAGACTGAAGCAAAGTTCTCAAGCGAGAGGCCTGCACTTGACGGCACAACCTGTGCTGGGTCTGTTTCCGCCCTTAGCTGAGAGCCCTGCTTCTGGGACCGGTTAGGGGAGGATGAACCTCCGTCACAAACACTGGCGACAAAGTCCAGGCGAGCTTGTGGACAAGTGTCGTCCCTGGTGACATTTTTAGACACATAGAATTTTAGCAGCACGTAGCATGACTTCGGAAGCACCCAACTTGGAACTCACATGTACCCGGAAAAATAGCAGATGCAAAAAGGAACGTTTTTCCCCTTTCCTCAATAAGGGGAATAACTGCCCAACTTAGTTTTCTCAATTATTGCAACCGCTTAAATTGGAGTTTTTCTGCACTAACCTCCGGCTACTGCTCTGTAAAAGGAAACAGATTGACTGTCAAAAGGAACACTCTTCTCCCCACACCTGTGGCCACTCTCCACGTACCTCCCTGAACCAGTGCCCCAGGCCACACGCGTGACTCTGGCCTTCCACGCGAGCCATGCTGGCCGGTCACCTTGGGGACCGGTGGCTCCAGCTTGGCCAGGACCACTGAGGAAGCAGTTCCTGCACATCCTTCTCCCGGGAGCTCTGTCCTCACAGCCAGGCAGAGGACCTCCCTCTGAAGGTCCCTCTGGCAGGAACCGTCCACACTCACCAAACACAGTGGGAGGAGGGGCTTTCGGAAAGCCGCAGACAGACTGCCAGTGTCCTTCTGTCTGTCAAGTGGCTGGAATGCCTGCCGAGCGGGGTAAACGCAGCTTCCGGTCACTCGACCCGTGAGGCGGATGTCAGGTGGGATTTCCATCCCGAGCAAAGGTCCCATCAGGACCTGACCAGAGACGAGCCCGATGGCGTCTCTTCGAGAGGCCACAGAACCCAGAGCTCCCTCTTAGTGAGGGACACTCAATAACACTCAGGAATTCAGAAGAGGAAAGCGTGCGTGGCTACGGATACCTTTCATACCGCACATGCTGAAGCTTTAAGACAGACACATCAGTGTTTTACCAGATGGCAAGGGCCGTGTTGGGTCTTCTGAGAGACATCCTGGAAGACGCTAATGGCAAATCCAGTGACAACAGCCACACAGCTACCATATGCGGTGCCAGGCACGTCACTAACTGCACCATTAGGCATCATCTCAGCCGAAAACAATCCCATCCCCCACCCCATACCTTTATTACCTAGTTACCAGGTGGAGAGACCACGTTAGAGGTTCACCTGCCTGTGGTCGTGGGCACACAGCTACTCAGAGGTGGAGCAGGGACTGAACGTGTCACCTGCACCGCCAGCGTCCCCACCCGCAGCTCTCCACGGCCTCCGGCACATCTCACCTCCTCATCAGAACCAGTGTCAGCAGGGCCGTTCTTTTTGCTTGTATTTTTATACTTGTTCACCTTTTCAAACACTGTTCACTGCTTTCAGAGGTTCTCTACCAACTGGCCTGGGCACAGTGGGTCCCTGAGAGCTGCTGGTTGGGGGAGGGGAGCTGCTGTCTCCCCAGCTGCTGGCTCGCCCAGCACCCCAACCACAAGGTGTCCCCAGGAAGCAAAACCAGAAGGAACAGCTGGGTCCTTTGGTGGGAAAACACAGACACTTCGAGTCAGATGGGGTCATCTGCCTCACTTCCGTCCCAGAGCACTTTCCCTCCAGGACCCCTGACAAACGGTCAGTCCCCTTGGATGAGGGGAAACTCAATAATTTGAAGGAAGCCTCTTCCCAAAGTAAGGCCTCAGCTCTCAGTGTTCAGGAGCAAGCGCCTGAAACCTGAAACTCTGCCTCTGCTCATCGTCATCCACTGGCCCTAATTCTGTTTTTCTGGGCTCAAGATACCCCTCGTCTGAATGAGAGCCTGAGAAAAGGGAGGACAACTGTCAGCAGCTCCTTCCAGCCTTGCCCAGCACAGCAGCTTCCCAGGAATGCAGGTTCCCAGGCCTGACCTCAGACCGACTGAGTCAGAACTGGCTCTTCCACAGGCTCCCGTGCATTCAACTTCCAGAAGTGGTGCCGCAGAGGTGTCTTCTCATTTACTCTACAGCTAAGAGCCACGCTTAGGCCGTGACACTGGCGTTTCTGAGCTCCTGCTAAGGGAGCGGGCAAGAGCGAAGTCAGAAAGCAGCACTATCAGCACACAGCCTCATGGCCCTCAGGGCGGCCAGGTAGCCTTTCGGTGCTGGACACAGATTGGCTCCTTTGGTCCTCACGAGAAAACGCTGTGAGGCACGTCCAATAATCTTACCATTTTCAAGGGGAGATGAGGGCACTGAGGGGTTAGATGATGTGTCCCAGGTGACATGCCAGCTTGAGCCTGTGCAAAGCAGGGGCAGCTTCCCTGCCCACCTGGGGTCAGCATGGCTGTCCCAGAGGGGATGTCTGAGGCTTGCTTGATGAATGGGTATTAGGGAGACCAGGGTTCCCGGAGGAACGATGGAGCAGGGCATCATTTCAGAGAAGAAAGGGGACACGCAAAGGGCCAGCATTATGGCAAGGACACTGGCTGCCAGGAAGCAACGCATCGGTCTGGCGAGAGCAGGGAACCTGGCGTGGGGACTGCAGTGGGACTGAGAGGTAAGCAGGGTGACCCTGCGAACCCCACAAGAATGTCCTTTAAGCACAGCTGGGGGACCCCGAGGGCTCCAGGCAGCTTCATGACATCTTCGGATCTGCACTGATTCTGAGCCGCAGTGAATGGCGGGCTGGAGGGGACACACAAAGGAGGCAAAGGGGGAAAAGCGACACTGGCGAGGCGGCCACAGCAGCCACGGCGGAGAGAAATGCTGCTCGGCCTGGTCTAACGTGTGTGTTGTTCTCGCGACGACTCGTTCAGCGCGAACCGAATCGTTTTAGACCGTCCTCCTCGTTACCCCTCCTTTACCTTATTCCCACTGAACAATGGGCCTCTTAAAAGTAGAAACATGGTAAAGGGCGTCAGTGGTTTCCTGAGGAGCGTAACTCCATTCATCCACTTGAGTGGGTGAGTAGAGACTTTGTCGCCCTCCAGACGTGGATTCGAATTCCTGGCCCAGCACGGCTACTGACCCGCTGTGGGTTCAGGGTGCCCGACTGTAAAACGGCAGGATAACGCCACCCGCAGCACGGAGGTGCAGCGATGACCAAGAAACGCAGGCCAGGACCGGCCAGAAGGCACGCCACCGGGGAGGACGGCACTTATAAGGATTTGTTTTTCATGATCACCTATGAAATGAATCCAAGGAGTCTCAAAACTACCATGTTTCCCCGAAAATAAGACCTACCCCGAAAATAAGGCCCCTTTAAGCCAGATAGACACATTGTCAGTCAGATGGACACAATTCGTACGTTTATGATGATGTTCCAGAAGAAGATGACATGACCGTATTTGAATAAATGTAAATTGTTGTACATGAAAAAATAAGACATGCGCTGAAAATATGCCCTAATGCGCCTTTTGGAGCAAAAATTAATAGAATACCCGGTCTTATTTTTAGGGAAACATGGTATAGGCATGAGAGAGAAACATGAGCAAACACGGCAGATCAAGGAGAAGCCACCCTCACTGGATGAGGCCAGTCCCCTGCCCAGGGAGGCGACAGGTCAGCTGTAAGAAATCTTCTCAGAAGTACCCGACTCTTTGGAGAGAGATTAGAGGACAGCATAAGGCATCCATGGGGGAAAAAAAAAAAAATCAACCGTCAGTTGACCTGAACTGTCATCCCCGAAAAAACACTGCTAGAACTGGGAACAGTGAAAACCATTTTAGAAAACACACTAATTCCTTTTCACCCAGCATGACGGCACTCAGCCGGGAGTGCACGCTGAGATTTGGTCCCTCGAGCTGGCCAGAGGGAAGACGACGACAGCCGTGGTCAAGTGTCCTCGAGGTTGTGAGGGGGCAGGTGGCGTGTATCTCTAGATGGCAGACATGTGCTCCTGTGTCAACACATCTCAGAATGACATATTTGGGGGTAATACAGGAGGAAACCGATTAAGAAATCCAGTAATTTAATTAAAGAATACGTTAAGGCCAGTCCCCTTTTACAGGCAATTTAGGGTAGGTTTTAAAAGGACGTTTCTGATGTCAGGCTGCCTGGGTTCCAATCCTGGCTCTGCCACGTCTATGGGACCCTGGCCCGAACCTCAACAGCTTGTGTGTCAGTTTCCTCATCTGTAAAAGCAGGGAAGCTTGGTAGCAGCACTGCAGCTGCCTTGCAGAGAGGTATGAGCATTAAAAAATCAGCGTATGTAAACTATGCAAATTAAAGTAAGATTAACTAATGTATGTAAGCACCCCACAAGGTATTCACTATTATTTGCATTTACAGAAAACAGATTATCATTAACTACACAGGATGATGTGATAAAATTTTTTTTAATCCATGGTCCAAACACAGCAGCCTAAAAGATAGTGTGGGAGGGTGCGGGGGGGGGTAAAATCCCAATTTTAACACAGAATGGCTCTTTGACCCCAGGAGACTCCCCAAATCTCTCTCATTTCCTCATCTGTCAAGAAAGAAAGAGTTAGCAGAGGCTTCAGTGATTTACCACGTATTTTCATCAACGCTCTGAAGACCGGATTACAAAAGCCTTTGCCAGAAGAAAAAGTCCTTAGCCAACCGCGGCATCCCGCTTTCAGGAGAACCTGGAGCATATGACATGCGACCCCCTTACAGGACTCGGGGTCCAAGTCAATTTTGCTCTCCTTGGAGAAAGCCGCAGCGGCGAAACTGAGGTTCAATTTGCCGGCAAGGTGAATACATGTGGTGCACTAAAGTATTTTATGCATACAGAGCTGAGTGGAATATGTTCTCCACTAGCAAATGAACTGTTACAGGCAATGAATATAAAACAGGGGTCCTGGGGAACCTTGCCACAGGTGGCCCAGGTACTCAAAAAGGAAGCTGTGCAGTGCACCAGTTAGCATCGGCTCTCTGTGCTGGGCACAGGGTGCCCGGGGCCTGCAAACCAGCGTCTCGAAGCTTTGAGCAGGTGGGCAGAAACCCCGCAGCAGTGTGTGGGACTGCCACACAATCAGGCATCAGGCACCACCCGTGACTGTGCAATGCACGCGCTGTGAGCTTTCTATGCTGCCCAGGGAACTGCTGTAAATTACAGCGCTGCTCTCGTCAAATGGAGTCTGCTGGTGCAAGGTGGAGAAAAGCTGGTAAATCCGAAATGAGGATTATAAAAAACCTACTAATCTTTTCATTAAATTTGAATTGTTTGTGAATACAGTACAAGTTGCCAGAGACATTCCTACAAAGCAGCTGAGTGCACACACAAAACCTCCAACACGCCTCAAGGCTCGTACTTGACAAGAGCCTTAAATAGACTGGTTTTTCTGCCTTATTTCACAAGAAGGGCAGAAACTAAGCCTTGTACCCTCACTGCGAAAGGCCAGTCATGGATTAGGACCCAGAGAACAAACAAAATTCAAGGTAGGCCTTCCCCTTTGCATGGGGGTTTTTAAAACTAAGTAAGATATGGGTTCATTCCTAGCATACCTTGTCAAAAAGAAACAACAAGAAGAAATAATGTTGCTTAGCAACAATTAAGACAGTGTGCAACGAGGGTGGCTTGAAACAAAACTGAACCAGTGAGCTGGTGACGGCCACCCTAGTCACAATGACCTTTGGGACCCAATATCCTGGCTGTGTCCCCATCTGGCCTCAGAGGAAGGCCTGGCAGTTTCCAGCCGTCTGTCTTCTCTTGACAAAGAAGGCCTGCAATCCCAAAGAAACGGAAACCTACCCCTGGACAGCACAGGTTCCTGAGGCCAGTCCTTCCTGTGCTGTGAGAGCCGTCCTGTTTCTGGCACTGATCACAAAGTTTCAAGCTGGAAGAAATCATGGAAGTCCTTTCACCTGACCCATTAAACAGATGGGAAAGCTGAGGCCTGGAGAAATGCCATGACCGCCCTACCTCCATCCCCAGGGCATCAGAGCAGTTGGTGGCAGAGCCTGGCTGGGCACTGGCTGTCATGTCACATAGTGAGTGCTCTTTGTCCCACATCAGCAGCTTCCCTGTATCGACTAAGAACAAGGCCGTGGCCCAGCCTAACCTGTAGGCAAGACGATGGGCAGGTCAGTAGGCTGCCGGCACTCAAATACTTCTTGTCACCTGATCAGGAAAAACTCCCTTCTTATTTGAGGCCCCTTCAAAGCTGCTGCGAGGTTTGAGGCCAGTTCACAAAGAGTTTGCATGGGATGTGAAACCCTTGTTGCTCTCTCTGAACCCAGCCATCCTACTCAATCCATAAGCTCTCCAGAAGGTGGCCTGACCTAGTGCAAGCACCCCGGGACCGAGGAAAGAAATTTCCAGAAAAAATAAAAAGGCCTCAAGCCCGATCCTCAAATTCACGGCCATGCTTTAGGTCCAGGAGTGGTTTGCCACAGCCAAGCAGCAC
The DNA here is from genome assembly GCF_004115265.2 of Rhinolophus ferrumequinum. Lineage (NCBI taxonomy): Eukaryota > Metazoa > Chordata > Mammalia > Chiroptera > Rhinolophidae > Rhinolophus > Rhinolophus ferrumequinum. The sequence continues at coordinate 4,578,865 of NC_046300.1, read as the reverse complement.
AGCCTTCACCCAGGGTCACCCTGAGACCCCAATGCCAGGCTGTCAGTTCTAAGCAGGAGTCTTCAGCTGACGTTTCACTCTGGAGGAGCCGAGAAGCCAGGTTACCCTGCCCCAGAGCAGACCCTCATTTGCACTATAAACAGGGCTCCAGTCACACTGCAGCCAGCACAAGGCAGCCCCACAGCTCGTCGTGGCAGTGGCTAAACGTGCTCAGTCCTAAGCATCCAAAGGCTGGCATCTTCCCATGTAGCTTTCCTCCTCCTTTAAATGGTCCAAAATCACAGCTAGGAAGAGCTTCGGAAGACAGCACAGCCATAACAACACGGCCCATTCTCATTTAGAGACTGGAGGTGACAGGGGCCACAGCTTGAAGGAACCCTGTACTTCGTGTGGAGAAGGGTCCGTGGGCAGACGCGGGGAAGCAGTGGGCCCGGGTCTTTGCAGAGGGTTCCAGCCTGACTCGGACACTCACAAGTCATGTGACTCAGGGCCACAGGCTCAACCCTTGTCAGCCAAACTGGCACCCGGCACAAAACAGACGCACCCTGGGTTGAGGGGGTGTTTCCAAGCTCAAGGAGACAACACCCGAGAAGTGTCCTCACCCGCTCGGGCCAGCCAACTGCCCGATTGCAGGGGCCACCTGTACACCTGGGGGGAAGACAGGTCACCTGCTCCACTTCTACCTGCATATAAACAGCTGCCTGTGGACCACAAGGTCTCTAAACGAGCTCCTTAACAACTTTTACTGTGTATGGGGAGTGACTTCCTTGAGAATGTTGTATCTTTCCTTCCTCCCTGGAGTATAAGTGGCTGGTGCATGACAGGCGGCCGATAAATGTTTGTGGAATGACTATTAATCATTCTAAGAAGTGACATTTAACACTACGGGCAAATTACTCAGTTTCTTGGGGCTTCCATCTCCTCACCTGCATGATGGGAACACAGATGCCTGCACCTCACAGGTAGGTTCCACGGGTTCCACGAGCTCATCCATGGGCAGAGCTTTGCACAGAGGAAACGCTGTTAATGTTGGCTTGTTATTTACAATGTGGGTCTGCTTCTCGGGGAAAGCCCAGGACCCCTGAAGGCAAAGGGGACGGCGTCTAAGGCCTCTTGTCTCCCCACCCCATCACCAAGGCCAGCAGCTGGGGCACAGTAGGGCCTCAATGCTTCTTGGGCTGAACACTCATTTTCACAACAGTTTAGTGGATTCCTGTGCTGGAAATGAACTTGAGTGGGGCAAACATGGGCTCAAGGACGACACAAGGACCATCCACACACTGAGCTGATCTCCGGCCTCCTCCCCAGCTCACCGAATGACGTCACCATGCACCTTCCTTCCGGCCCAAACTTCTCCTCATCTCAAACTGTGAGTTTCCCGTCAAATGGCTTTTCTTCTGTAACTAAGGAGTTCCTCCAAAGTTAACCACCTCTCAGGCTTTGGTGACAGTGGCATGGCAGCACTTGTCCAGGACCAAGAACTTAGGGCCAAGATCTGCCTCTTGAACCGAATGGAAAAGACCAGGTTTTGTGGCAAGAATGTGACCACCGGCCCAGCCTGCAGGAGGAGCTGGCACAGAACATGGTGTGGTCAACACCAAAGCCTGTTTGGTTTCCACAAAGCTCCAGGCCTTGTTTCTGCTCCAACAACCCTGGAGGTTATATTTACAATAGCGGAGATTCTGGGATCAGAGTGGAGGCTGGCTGGCTGTTTCCACCTTTTCTTTGTAGAAGATACCATGTATTTAGTAGGCGGAAGGGATGGGTGGGAGTGGAAGAGGAAAAGATCATAAAGAGAACAGAATTCACAAATCACGAAGTTCCTAATCCCGCTTTTTCAATCAGATGTTTGTTTGCCTTCCCTATGCGTTCAAGATTTGGGCAGAGCCAACACAGATCAGGGGGAAAAGAGATTCTGCCTCCCTTCCGTCAGCTGCTGCTTCAAAATGGTACCACATTATCAAAAGGACAAAAGCAACTTAATTGTTCCAGCTCTCAGCTCTTCTTACCTAGAGGACAGAGACACTGTCGAAAATCCATCCAGATAATGAAACAGACGTGGCTTATGTGAAACAGACGTGCAGCCCATCTTTCCTCCTACAGATGAAGTCAGAGACTGGAGATATAGTCAAGGGAATTACAAAGAAAACAGTGCACTTGGAAATGTCATTTTACCATCAGAAAAAAAGGAAATGTGCTCAATAGTTGACGTCCTCTGCGTCTACTGTGAAAAGTAATAGCTGGCGGTCACGGAGCAAGTCTCGGGCACCCAGTATTCTGCCTGGCTCTTTACCCACATTATCTTCAATCCTATTACCTTTAGAGGGAAGGAATGATTTCCTCCCCGTGACAGACGAGGAAACAATCTTGGAAAAACTCAGCATCCATCACGTCGCTCAGCGTGTGTACGGGAACACTGGGCCTCACAGCTGGGCCGTGTGCACACTCCTACCCACAATGGCATTTGAAGACAAAAAACGGAACAATATAGGATGCTTGTCACATCATTAAAGGAGTCATATATAGTTCCTTGCCCTTCTGCCACCATTTATGAGTCAAGCTCTGTCCTCAGTATTGGAAATCACAAGATAATAAGGCTTGCCGTGGCACTCGATTCAAAACACACATTTCATCCTCACCATAGCTGTATCAAGTAGAACTGTTACCATCTTCCATTTTATAGATGAGAAAACCAAGGTTCACAGAGGTTAAGCTATTTGTCACGTGTCACAAAGCTAAGACTCAGTGGAACGTGGGTTGGAATCCTGGAAGCCTGATCCCAGGGCCCATGTTATTCGCCACTAGGGTGGCAGGTTACAAGAGGAGTTCACAAAGTACAAACCCAGAAAGTCAGAGGACACCGCGAGTATTGCCTACGTAGGCCTTTGATTCCCATTTACTTAAGAACAGGTGGTGACGGTTCTCAATCGAGTTTAAGAAATAAGTTGGCAAGGGAACGATGGAAGCCACAGAAACCCGAAGGACTGAATGCCGCTCTGCTGACTGCTCAGATAAAGGCTCCCCTCATCGTGTGCGGCTGCTTGCCAGCACCTCGCTTTGCGTGTTTGTGACCCTGCAGGGTGCAAGGGCGCAGCGAGGCAATGCACTAGAAAGGCCTCCAAACTGCCCAGCTGCCCTCTGCACAATTTCTAAACATTGAAACGACTTCAACTTCAAAATATACTTGCATTTGGAAAGGCAGTCATCCCTTCCAAAAGAGATCTTTTTCTTCATTTTAGAGAAAAAAAAAATGCTTAAAGAGCACTACACCAGAACCGAAGGGACGCTCTGGGAAATGTGTGGCCCCTCGCTGCCCAGGCTCCAAGGTGGACAGGAACTCACTGCGCCCGGGCTGCAGCTCGCAAAGGGAGAGCTGCCCGGGCCCCTCCCCGCGGTCCACGGCCTCGGTTTACACAAGGAATGGAGGCAATTCTGCCCTACTTTCCAAGGCCCGCAGGCAAGCTGGTTTGAACCAGATTCTCACCAGTTGTAAGCACCTCAGCACCTAGCAGCCTTTATTATTAATTTATGGAGAAAGGCAGTCAACAAAGCAAGTCTCTGTCACGTGAACACCTGTAGACCCAGACCAGGCCATAAATGGACTTTGGCTCTTTCCAAATGACCTCTATCAGACTGTTGCTTTTATCTGAAAACGGTCCCTTCAAATCACCCACCAGACACACCTGTAAGCACCAGACACTTTCACCCTCGTGCCAGGAAAGCGTATGTCCTCTGACTCCCCCGGGGGATGCTCCTGTTTATTTTAATGTTCTATCCCTGCACTCAAACGGCCACCTCCCTTTGACAGGTACTAACATCTTTCCCAGGTTCCCCTCCCCACTCCCAAGGCTTGTGTGGAGCAGGAGTTCTGAGCTCCTCTGACTCCCATCCCACCACTGCGTCCCAAAAGCCGCACCTGAATCCACTCACCCCAAAGTAACAAGGCCAGTAATTCACAGCCCAGGCACTACTGCGTTTCCCCGAAAATAAGCCCCCATTAAGATTGTCAGCCAGACGGACGCATTTTGTACGTTATGACGATGTTACAGAAGATGACATGACTGTATTTGAATAAATGCAGATTGTTGTACATGAAAAAATAAGACATCCCCTGAAAATACGCCCTAATGCATCTTTCAGAGCAAAAATTAATATAAGACCTGGTCTTATTTTTGGGGATAAAACGGTATAAGACCTGGTGTTATTTTCGGGGAAACATGGCATGAGCAGTGGTTCTGAACCTGGGCTGCAAAAGTCTTACCTGGGAGATGTCAAAACTCCCAACATCCAATTAAATCAGACTCCCTGGGGGTGGACTCAGACACCGGTAGTTCTGAAAGTCCCAAGGTGATTTCTGTCCCCCATTACCAGCTGTGACCCCAGACAAGTTCCTCAGCCTCCACCTTGGAGGGTTTGCACCCCCTCGCAGGGTGGGCAGACGCCTCCACGAGCTGAAAATGCACACACGGCCCTTAGCACCATGCCTGGCACCCAGGCCCTGTTAAGAGACCGACTGAGGCACGCTCTGCTCTTCAGGGAGTTCATTCTGCGAGCGACTGGACGACGCTCGCTGGCCCAGAGCTTTCATTTTCCCGCTCTCAGGTCTCTGCTGTGGAGGCAGATGTGCAGGAGGGGCTGAGAAAAAAGGCAGCAGAAGTAACAGCTGCCTCAAGGTTCCTGTCACACAGACCATGTCAACAGGGGTTTTTAAACTGACCCCCCCAGGCGAAAACACTCTCCTGATGGCATCGTACACAATGGAAGCAACTCAACACTGTCTTCCAAATGGCTTCTCTCCACTTGGACGTCTGCTATTTTATTCTCATTTCTTTAGCTTGTATCCAAAAGTCAGTTGCTAAACCACTTAACCGTACGAACTTATAACTCAAATGATATGATTTGCGAATGGCAAGGTTGGAGCCCTGCGGGGCAGAGGTGTTAGTCAAATACTGAAACCAGTCAGAACCCTCAGCCCCAGCTGTACACGAATCACTGGGGAAGCCTGAAAAATACCAGTGCTCAGCCCCCACTTCCAGAGACTCACCTGGCTGGTCTGGAGTGGGACCCTGAGCATCTGGTTAAAATCTCTCCAGAAAATTCCACTCCGCAGCCAGAGCCGAGAACCGCCGAGAACCACCGACCACCACCACCACTACCACCACCAAGAAAAACGAACTGCTTATCATTGTAAGATACCACCCATACTTTAAACGTCTCCTGGAATCAACTCAGGTGCCTTCCAAAGAAGACCCCAAAGGCAAGAGGCTTAGAAAGGCCGCCACACTGGTAGGAAGGCTGTCCTGTGTCTTTTCCACAAAAAGAAAGTGCAACAAAGAACACGCTCCAGGCTGAGGCATCGGAGAATATCAGAGCCCCCAAAGGGGCAGTAAGATCTGCTGAACTAACATGTGTCCTGTGACGAGATCCACAAATAACTACTTGGTTAGAAACATAGCTGCACACGTGTAAAGTGTTAAACTGAATTAGCACTTACAACATGTATGCAATAGACAAATTAAGGGCCTAATAAAAGTCATTCCAATCCTGACACTGACTGAACTTCAACATTTTCAAGAGGTCATAAAGCTCGGAATTGAAATCATACTTCAAAAAAATAATACGTAGGTAAATAAACCTACAAAAAAGGAAAGAAAAAAAACTACACAGAGCAACACATGTCATGAATTTTCAAGCGAGGCAAGCTGCCCACTCCAGGAAGATCACCAACTTACCTCTGAATTTCTTGGGTGGATTGTTCAGGTCTCCAGCTTCTGGCTGCACAACACAGCGGTCATCAACCAGCCTGCATGGGTGACAAAGGTAAACACACCATCAAGACAAGTCTAAGAAAACAAAACCCTAAGCACTAGGCCAAAATCAAACACCCAGGGCTCTTTCTGGGCAAAGCTTCACCTGCCATGTTCTCCTGCCAGGGGGCTGTTTCCACTATTCGGTCTATGCAGGAACCTAAGCCGAATCCCACAGCCCTGGGTCCTGCTCCTCCAATGGCTACACTGAGCTACTGTTTCCTGCGGCCCATTCCCTACATCCATGACGGATCTGAGTGTGGCATGCAACAGTGCCCAAGAAGGCAGGCATAGAGGGGGGCAATGCACTCAGTGAACGGTAGTGAGGGGCCCACTCTGAGCCAGGCCCCTGCCCTGAGGGGAGCCACAGAAGTAAACTGACAGTAAGAGAAGGAAGAACAGAACACATCCAGGAACTAACTGAGGCCACTGGAGAGGCTGCTGGCAGAAGAGGTCACGTTGGAACTACTGGAAGTTGACAGCAAGGTGGGAGGAGGCAGGACAGGGGAGCCCTGCAGGCAGAGGAAATGCAAGTGCATGGAAAGAAGGTCTTCAGAGCATTAAAAGCAACCAGTGGGGAAAGTGGTTACTTAGAAATAAGTAACCAGGCCAGAATTAGGCAATGCCCCAGTAGTTCAAGACCTTCCTGCCCAGGCTAACACAGACGTCTCTGGGTCCCCAAGAGGGCAGCGTGGTCCGTGGCCCAAGTGTTTCTGCACAAATCAAGAGCAGAACGTGCACACATCATGCCGCACTCAGCCCCTCGAGTGCTGACACGGTAATGTCACCAGAGCTGCCGTACCACAGGAAGGCTGAGGAGGGGCAGGGGTGCCTGGAACCCTGAGCAGGGCCGGGTTCTTTAGTCATCACGTTCTCCAGTGAGGAGGAAGGAAGGGGTAGGAGAAAGGGCCCCAGTTGAGGTGAGAAGACAAAGGAACTGGAGCCGGCACGCTGCCACCTAGCAGCAGCATGACGGGGACTCTGCCACTTCACCCCCCAGGTCTCCAGGCTTCTCCAGTACGGACATGTTCCTCAGACTGTTTCTAGACTACGTGGATTCCAGGTCCCCACCATCCCCTGGCTTACTGAGGCCGTGACCCAGGAGCCCACCGGATGCGGCCTGAGCATCACACTCGAGTTCTAAGCTCAGCGCGTCAGTGAAGCCCTGGGGAGGTAACGGCCACCTGTAGAAAAGGACCAGGCCAGGGAGCTGGGGCCGCGTTCCACAAACACTGGGGTCACTCATCATCACCCACAACTGGTGCCATAAATGTGAAAAATAGTAAAAGGAGAAAGATGGTCAAGCTGAATTTTCCAAACCTACTTTTACACCAGTTATCCTCAAATTTTATGTGCAGGGAACCAAGGGAAGAAAGTACTCATCTGAAGGAAGTATTAGAGCCCCAAATCCAAGAAGGAGCCACCTCACGTAAAGGAAAAAGGGGGGGACCTGACCACTCATTTATAATATTTGAGAAAGACTCTCTCTTATAAAGAATTTATGCCTCATAGGTATTCTAAGAATGAATCTTCTAGAAAAAGAGGACATAGGGGAAAGAAGGCACCAAGATTTCAGGGGCTGGCAGGGGGCTTGGCAACTGACAGGAAGTGAGGCTGGTGGCTGCGAGGGCGGTCACACCACTCAGGAAATCAGGGCCCCAGAGGGAAGGTGAGGCCTCAGGTGAGCCTGAGGATTAACAGGGCGCCCAGGTCAGAGGTGTGGGCAGACAGGGCCGAGGGGGGCGGGAAAGCTGGGGACGGGCTACAGGCACTGATAGAGCTCTGCTCTTGGAGCCCCGAGTCTTTGTGGCTGTGAAACCTTGGGCAGGTGACCGCACCTCTCTGATGCCCAGAGGTTTTGCCTTGAGCAGCGATACGACCGTGCTCACTGCCAGGCCTGTTTGGGGGCCCAAGGGGTGATGTTTGTACAGCAGACAGTGCTGGGGGCGCCCACGGGACACATGCCAGTGGTGCCCACTGCCGACTATCTTTCTGGAAAAGAGGAGGAGGATGCAGGAGTGTCCTGTGGGCGATGGGACAGGGAAGGAGTCGGCCACGAGGAGGAAAGGCACACGCAGAGGACAAGTAGCAGGAGGCCGCTTGGCCAAAAGCCAACGGTCAACTGCGAAGGGTGGGTCTCTAGCGTCCAGAGGTTAGGAAAAGATACGGGTGACAAACAGTCTCTGGATTTGGGGAGCAGGCAGTCGTGGATGACTTCTTTCTATCGGACGACTTTTGAAAAAGAAATTGTTCCACAGCGAGGTCCCATTGAGCTATAATTCTGGATCTGACATTATTTGCTCCTTCAGGCTGGAGTCGCCTGAATGCCAGCCTGCAGATATCCTCACTCTGCACCAATTCCAGACAAGAGGCACGCTGTAAGTAACACGATGGCCAACAGGACACTCTGGCCGCTGTGAGAAGGAGGGGCCTGGGGAAGCTGCCGGCCTGCCTTCCCCCATTTATCCGAGACCAGCTCCTGCCAAATCCAACAATGCCACCCAGGGCCCAACACTCCTTCCTCCACCAGGACAATACAGCCCATGCCTGACTTTCTGGGGTTAACCACCTTGATTCTCTGCTTCTCTCTGCCTTTGGAGCTATTGCGCTTCTCATTTTCTCTTCTAGGCAAAAGGAGGACGGGAAGGGAGAAGTTAATCAAAAGAGCACGTCATGGAATATATTTATACCGTTAAAAGGTGGGTAAAAATTGAAGAAAGCACAGAAGAGCAAAAGCTGATTTACAGAACTCTGTGCCAGTTGTAACTTTCAAGTGCAATTTCAAGTAGGAAATTTCCACTTCAAAGAAAGATACGCACTGGAGAGACTGGTCTTGGCCTATAATACAAGCAAGTGACCCTTTGACGGCAGAGCTCTTGTGAAGCTCAAAAGCACTTCTGTGGGTCTGCAGATATTCATCTTAAATTTTATCCCATATGCTTAGCACTTTCCCCCTTCCAATTGAAGGAAGAAAATAATAAATTCTGAATTAACATGGGATTTGGTATTCATGATTCCAACCGCCCCTAGAAAAGCCAAGTAAAAGGGTAACATGCTTATCTTAGAAAAATCAGTTTTTCAGCTGCTGTTTTGAGGTCTTAAATCCAGCCATACAAGAAATCAGGTGTTCTTACCCCAAGGTGCTAATAAATCCATTTGTCGATCCCTCTGCATACAGAGAACAAATGTCTCCAATATGTAGGAAACTAGACATCTTGTCAGACATCTTTCTCGAAAATCCTAGACAAAGTAAAATATGCAACGTTATTAGGAAAGAAATGCTCAGAAGAAGGAAAAAAAGTCACTGAGAGTTGGCTGAGCTTAGCTCAGCTCAATTTTCCAAAGCGCCCTACTTGAAAGTCAAATTTCAATGAGTGTGACAGGCAATTAAATGAGCCAAGTGAGGACATATGCAGCCACAGCTCCCCCCACATATCACTGACTTTCAGGCTATTCCAAGCACAGTGACACTTGTTTCTAGCAACCACACCCAAATCCCATCCTGCTAGGTGAGGACCCTCGTATTAAACACGATGTAAACGATAAAGACGGCAGGACGCGCGCCCAGAACCTGCAGCCATTAGGAGTTGGAAAGTCTGACTTATGAAACACTAACGTGTCCAATCAGCCTCGGGGACTGTGAAGTCAGAAGGAAACATCTGGGTCTGGAGGTGTGTGTCAGGGGGACAGGGGGGCCCCCACTGAGAGTGAAAGCAGCAATGTGAACTTCATCAAAGGAAACCTAGTAACAAATACCACCAGGCTCTGGCAGCCTTTTAAGAATCCCCCAAACTGGACCACGCTCTTCCCAAGTGCTATCTCAACGTCTTTCCTTCTCATCCGTCACCAAGACACACGTGTGGAGGGAGAAAGGCCCTTAGCCCTCGTTCACACCCTTCCCGAAGCAAGTAAGAATAGTAAGGCTCGGGGGGTAAGAACCTGAGTCAGGAGTGCACAGAGCTAGTTAGGGGCAGTCCTAGAAAAGGCTGGTAGGTTCCAGGACCTCTCTACACATACCAGCAATCGTTACACACACACACCAACAAAAATATTAATATCAACCTGACTCAGGATTGGGAGCCAATTATGAAAAGCTAAACTGACATTGGAAACACAAGCTCAGTTCCGTGGGAAGCGTGTGCTGGTGTGGACTGCAGGTAACTCCCATCGCTCCTGCAGGCACCTGCAGTGTAGACGTGCCGGGCAACCCAGGTCTTCCCAGAGCTCTCCTGCAAACCCAGACTCCCCGAAGAATCGCTTCTCATCTCTTCACCCAGGTTACCCTGCCAGAAACCATCCACGCAGCAGAGCATAAGAGCTGCAATGGCGTGGAAAGTGTTCACTCCTGAATTTGCTTTCTGGGTGCCAAGTTGTCTTTCCGGAAGTAGTATGCAGCACAGGCAGCACGAAGGTTCTGGAAGCACCTCTCCTGCCTTAGCAGGAGTGCCGGGTTCTGAACACAGACCGGTAAAGAACCGCAGTTCACTGCGTGGGAGAAGGGCAAGGAAAAACGGGTTTACCCCCTGACACAACCCAGATATTGCAGGGGAGACAAAGAGCAGTTCACTGAACGTGAACCTGACAGCACTGAAAACACACACTCTCAAAGCAAAGTCCCAGCCTCTTGAGACACTGGGGAAGGACGCACAGAGAATGTGCAGAGGGCACGTGCCAAGTGCCACTTTCCAGGTCCAAGTCTACTGTCAGGTCACTGCTTCCTAAGGGGACATTCTATGCCTAATGGCAAACCAATGCTTTAAACAACACCCAGAAAGCTGCACAGATGAAACCATCCAGGGCTATTCCCATCACCCTTATGTGCGTGTATTTCAAAGCCTTAGCAGAAAGGGGCAGGAAGCCAGAGTACTTTTCAGGCTGGTTCTTGGAAAACAAGTTCTGTTCGAATTTGGGGTCAGACCCGACTCGTATGTGCACACCGGGCTCCCAGGAGGACGCTGGAGAGGAGGCGCTGGTGGGAGGAGAGCAGACATGTGCTCGGCCAAGAGGGCAGAGGGCTTGTCCCGCGCGTCCACCTCGCTTGGCCTTGACCTTCGCATGAGCGTTTTGCCTCCACGGAGGCCAGGCCAGGCCAGCGCAGAGTGACCGTGTTTTCGGAACTCTCCTCGCCACCTGGTTACCTGGCTGGAAGGTGCCAGGCCCTAAATGGAAGACGCGGACCCAACTCAGTGCTCTGGAACGAGCAAGCGGGAGGTCCCTAGCGTTGCCTGCAGCTGGTAACTGGGACAGACGTGTGGACGCTGGGTTTCTCCAGCATGGTCCTGCATGATGAGCGTTTCTAATAATAACGACGGCGAACAGCCACCAAGCATTCTCATGCCCACCGCTGTGCTGAGGGCTTTACCAACATTGACTGAATCCACATGGCCACAGCACGAGGCAGGCACTGCCGTTAGTCCCATTTCTCTGCTGGGGAAACCGAGGCACAGAGAGGGGAAGACACCTGAGTCGTGTGTAATTAACAAGCAGGCAGGAAGGCCAGGGTCATAACCCAGGTCCACGTGGCTCTCAGCAGAGCTTGTCATCAGCCCTGATCCCGGAACACGCGTTAAAATGCAGCCGTTACCTATTGTCTATCAGCGCCCCCAGCCCACCTGCTTCCATTTCTCATCTGTAACTCGGGGCTAATCCTCACTGCAAGGGGCTGTTGTGGCAAACAGATGAAACAGTGCAGGAAAAGTGCCTGTCCAGGGGCTGGCAGGCCTTCACTGCTGTTTTCATCATGTTGTAATAGGATGAGGTGGAATTCTGGGAGGTTTTAGGGCTTCAAAATTTAAACTCAGTAGAGAAAAGGATCTCCTGTATAAAACATCAACTAGGTATCAGAGCAAATGAACTCCTGTGTGATCCATGACGACACGTTTTGCTTTAGGGACAATAATGGCCCTCCCTTAATTCACCCGTCGAGAAAAAGCTGAAGTACACGGACTTATACTCGACTCCCTAGCCCAGAGCATCATGGCTTTTCCAGAAACACAGACTCACAGAGTAACTGGGAGGAAACCTGTAAAGCATGCAATCCCGTCCCCTGCCCACATCTCCTATGGAAGGACACGGCTTCTGCTCGAACACCTGGCCATGGGGCCTGTGCCAGGCGCAGGGGCCGGCTCAGAAGACACTGCAGCCTCCTCCCTGCCCCCACCGGGGCAGTGTCCCCAGCGCTTTTGCTCCCCTGGCGCTCAAAGGCCTCTGAGTAGTGAATGCGCACTGATTTCTCCTTCAGACGCTGCTTCTGTTTGCAGAGCAAAGCGTCACCACCCTCCCCGGTCCTCACCCCAGGCCAGGGCAGGCAGGAGCAGAGGCGCCAGGGGCAGAGGGCCAGGTGTCCAAGCCCAGCTCGGCTACCTTCTCGCTGGAGGACTTCAGGCCAGTTCCCTAACTTCCCTAGGCCTCGCTTTCCCGTCTATAAAATGGGGAGCACAGAGCAGCTCCCTCGGCAACTGCTCCTGAGGTTCAGTAAGGTCATGGTTGCAAAGCACTCAGCAAAGTACAAAGCTGTCACTAGAGGCCTGTCACCGCCCACCAGCGCTGACAGCCGATGGACCTCGCTCAGAGGGGTCCTGGGGTGACTTGACCACGGCAGAGGGGGCGGCTCTCGGTGAGGTGCTCACACAGGAGGCTGTGGAGGCCTCAGCAGCAGGTCACTGTCCCCTGAAACTGCTCCCTGAGCAATGTGTAAAGAAAAGGGACGTCTGATTTCCATTCTTAAAGGTGGGAATACAAACACAAACTCAGAGACCTCCTTGGAGAACAGAACCGGAGGTGCTGGTCGTCCACATCTGTGGGCTTGGAGCCTGTAACGCCCTGACCTTTCTACACCTCGGCGGCCATCTCGTCCACTCTACTGTCTCCAGGGTGTTTTCCGTGAGGGGGATCCCCAATCTGCATCTCATGGCAACAGCTGGTGGGATTCAGCTCCGGGTGCCCAGAGCACGTCAGAGCAGCAGGGAGCACGCCCCTGCCTGTGCAGCCAGCTTCTCCTCCTCCTCCTCGCCCGCCTCCTCTCCGACACCTGGGGGCCCCTCTGGCGTCCCTCTCTCCTTACCCGCCACAGGGCCTTTGCACTTGCTGTCCCCACCCACCAGCCTAGGACACACTTAGCCCTGCCCAGGCCGGGACCTGTCTGCATACCTCGTATTCCCCTCCGCGATGCTTAGCACATGGGAGGTGCTCCGCATATTCAGCAAATACGTGAGTGAAGAAGTCTCACTGAGCCTGAACTCTTACCGATGTTAAACTTTACTGTGTCTCTTGACTCTTCCGATACTGTGTCTCTTTGCCTCCCCCCAAATCTCAGCCAGTATCACTTTTCAGCTGGGCCCCACAAAGCCTTCCTAGTCATCTCTCCGAAGCCATCAGTCCCCTCAAACTCCTCTACGCACGGCCAGTACGATCCTTCAGAAACACCAGTCAGACCTCGGCATTCCTCTGCTTCACATCTCCTCGGGCGCTTCTGGTCTAGTGCCTCCACCCTCTGCCTCCTCACCTCTCTGTTCTCTCCCACTACCCTCTACACTTTAGCCATAAGGAACTTTTCCCAGATCCCCCAATGTGTGGTGTGCCTGGCCCCCGGGGCCTTTGCATAGGCCGTCCCTGCTGCCTGGCATGGGGACTCCCAGTCCTTTTCAGTTCCAGCTTGATGCCACCACCTCCAGGAAGCCCTCTCGGAGTCCCCTAATCTGGGTTACAGGTCCCCAGCATTTCTCTGTGTAGCACCCACTCACCCCAGCTGAGCCCACTGCCACTGTCCTAAAGCTGCTCGTTCACGTGTCTGCTTGTTGCCTCATCTTCACCACCGGACTGTGACCGTGAGGCAAATAATCTAATTCTTCCCCATTGTGTCCCAGTCCCTAGTCCGGTGCCCAGGACTTGACAAGCGGACAAATTAGTGTTCAATGAAACTGTAGCGTCATCTTATCTGTTGCCTAAAAGAGTGTCAATTATTCTTTAGGTGACTCTTTTCCTAAAACTAATTCAAGCCAAGTTTATCCTGTAGGATCAAGGCCTGCCGGCCGTTCAGTAGATTTTTATGAGAAATTTGGGAGCCCAAAACAACATTTCTAACTTCTGTTCCTGGTAAGAAGTAGCCTTCCCCCACCGCCATCCCCTTTGTGTCCCAAAAGGCTAACGACAGACTCAGAACATCTGGGTTCAAATTCCAGCTTCATCAATTAGCAGCTGTGTGTTCTTCAGCAACTAGGATAACTTCTCAGAAGTTCAGCTCCCTCATCTGTTAGAAAAAGGGGAGGAAGGGTGAAAGGGGGGGCAGCCCTTCCTACCTGTCAGGGTCATTGCGAGGGGTAAACCAGAGGGGTAAACCAAGCCGTCCACATGAGGCAGGCACAACATCCGGCCCTTATTCAATGCTCATTTTTGTTCAAATGGAACTGAAATAGTTCCCTTTTCTTCCTTCGAAGTCTGCACTCACTTCTGCCCATAACTTGTGATTCTTCTCCTTGGTAAGTAAAAAGCTTTTCTTACTTTGCCAGCACTGCGGGAGACCCATCCGCACAGAGAAGGTCCCAGGAATGGTGAAGTGCCCTGGAAGCCTGTGAGGGGCTGAGGCTCACTGCTCTTCGAACCCCAAATTCACAACACCCAAGACAGCCGGACCTCGGCTCCACTCCCCCTTCTAACATCCAACCAGGCCCCCGCTGGGAGGGTGAGGGTGGCCACCTCTTCAAAGTCATCACAATTCAATTTTTAGAACCTCTTCCACCTGGTGTTAAGGCAGCCTGAGCACAGCCTCACTGGAAACCAAGCATGTTCATTTCATTTTAAGCAGCTCAGGATAGGTTTTAGATTTTTTTTCTTTTGGCTAAAAGCTTTGACTGTGGCAGAAAACTCACTTATTATAATTTTTTTCCATCTATTTCTTCCGCACACGCTTAACTAATTGCATTATATTCATTTTTCTAAAAAAAAAAAAAAATTTTTGACTTACGCCTACACACAATGCAGAATTTAAAAGTTAGCAACTCTTGAAATGAGACTGAATTAGAACACTTTCCTTCATCAAGAAGCTACCTAAGTATCACTCAGGGCGGAAGGACCTGGGAGGACACCCAAAGTCTTACTTTCCTCCAGTGAATGGACCCCAAAACCACAGTCCCACCAACACTGCCCTTAAATTGGGCTCTTCCAGCCCCTGGTGCCAGGAACGAAGGACCCCGGCCACACCTGTCCCCAGGGCACCACTCATTTCCTGCTGTGCAAGCTCCCGTGTGTGTCCCCACCCAACTACCTTCACTTTAACCATTTATATAGGACACCAAAGACACACGCAAAACACTCCCAACAGGCCGGGCTTTGTAACACTTGACCTTCCTTCAATACTCAGGTTGTCTGTTTAAGTGGGGTCATCCACTTTTTTAAAAATTATTTTCAGGTGTACAAAACAATGTAAGACATTACACCCCTCAAAAGTGATAAGCCCCCCTCCCCAATCCACTACCCCTCTGACACCCTATATAGCTGTTACCGTTCCATTGACTCTGTTCCCTGTGCTGTACTCCACCTCCCGTGACTATATATGTATTAAATCATAGTTGACATTCCCTATTCAGCTTCGGCGTCAGGTGTACAGTGCAGTGGCCAGGCATCTACACCGTCCATGAAGTGGGGTCATCCACTTCTATCAGCTTCTACCCTGGTGCTTCTGGCACCAGTGTGACGGAGCCTGAGAGCAGTAAGGCTTCGAGACCATGTCACGTCTACCATAGGACACAAATTCATCTGCGGTCAGAAGCTACACGAGACCCAAGTAAGGGCGGTAGAGTACCAGCTACAGTGGGACTCGCCTCTGCAGCTCCTGTTCTCAGAGCGAGGAACCTGGGCTCTGTGATTTTTCATGCCCCCAGAGCTGCACCTTCTGGATGCTGGGAGAAAACGCGGGACACGAGACAGCACCACTAGCCTGCAGTCCTCAGCGTCCCCTTGCCATTCGGGAGGCGCTTTCGATGGGAAGCAATTTTGTTTTGCACGAACAGCTGACGTGCATCCCCATGCGCACACTTCTGAACAGAAAGGTGTGATACAACACCCAGCCCTGGGATGTTCACTTGCATCCTGCCACGCGCGCCCCCAACTTCTCCTCCTCTCGGATGGCCCACGCCACCACCCAACCTTTCAAAATGACCAAGCGACCCTACAAAGTCAGGGGTTCTCAGCGGTGCCCTCAGGGCCTCCCGGGGTTCCGGGGAGCCTTCCAGAGGATCTGCAACGTCAAACCACTTTCACAACAGCGGGCACACTCTGCCTCGGCACTCAGTCTCTCGTGCGCACAGCCGAGTTTTGCAGAGCATGTGACATGTGATGTCAGAAGAGACTGATGGCCCAGCAGATATGTGACATGCGACTCCAGCTGTCATCTAGTAAGCCAGATCTTAAAGCAATTTGCCAAAAAAAGGGGAAAAAGAGAACGAAAGGAAAACAATGCCACTCTTCTCACTGAACTGTTTCAGAAAATGTAGTTATTGTTCATAAAGGATATGAACTGCATTAACATGTGAGTGGTTTTTGTTTTCTGTTTCATTTTCTCAGTGTTAATGTCTGATACAATACATTGTTATATCTCACATCAGCAGAAGTTCTTTGGAGTCCTCAGTCATTTGTAAGCACGTAAAGAGCTTCGGAGACCCAAGAGCTTAGAACATGCAGCTATAAATTTTCTTTAAGATTCGCTTGTGCGCTGGCTGTGCTTAGGATCCCTACTGTATAAACATGAGAAACTGGATAGAACAGGAGTAAAATGCAAAACATACAATGGAACAGCCAGGGCTTTAGAGGACCCCTGATTTGAAACCGAAATCCTCCTTTTTATTCAACACTTTTAGTGAGCAACTACTATGTGCTGCTCCTACTCCAGGTGTGGGGGATGTAGGTCTACAGAAGACAGTCGAGGTCTCACAACACCTCCATTCTAGTGAGGGCAGAGAGGCAGTAAACAAAGAAGCAAAACGAACAGGTAAGACGAGTCAGATAGTGATAAACACCGTGAAGAGAACCAAAACTGGGGGGCACGACTGGGTGACGACTTCATTTTGGCTCAGAGAGAACAAGTTGAGACATTTAAGCAAAGACCTGAATGTCAAGACAGAGGCAGTCACGCCAAAAAAAAAAAAAAAAAAAAAACCTCAGGCGGAAGAGCATCTCAGGCAGCGCAAACAGATAGGACAAAGGCTCAAGGGCAGAGAAGAGCTTGGCAAGTTTAGGAAACTGCCAGTCACGTCTGGACACCAACAGGAAAAGGAAGGAGCAAGACAGGTGAGAGAAGAGAGAAGCCACGGGGACAGTTTGCCTTGTATCCTAAGTGTGATCGGAAGTTCGTGACCTTGACCAAGTTACTTCCTCTTTCTGGGCCTCAGTCTCCAATCTGCAGATAGGAGATCTGGAGAGCAAAACCTCAGAAGGTTGTGTTGAGGATTAAATGAGAAGAAGAACATAACGGGCTTCCTTAGTGCATGGGAAGTAAAACACAGGAAACACTCCTGTTTGCTGTTGTTACTCTCATCAGCTGTACTTTCTACTCTCTAAACCACTCTCACTAAGCGTCTTAGGGCTTCCAGTCCTCCGAGGACCAGCCCTGTGGGCCGGCAAGTCCACGGGTAAGGGCGCGTAGCCAGGGACACACTGTAGGGTGCCTTTATGTGCACGGGTCCATGCCGACTCCAGCAGGGCGTTCTCCCCACTCGTAGTGGAGCCCAAAGCAGTACCAGGCAGAGGAGGGGTGACTGTGTCACACCGATGTAGCCCCCTCGGGGTCTACCTTCAGTCACCAAGTTTTGTCACCTGGCCCCATAGCTCGATGCACCTGGAAAATCATTCTCCCACGGAGAAAACAGAGCCGAAGGAAACCCATCAGCCTCCCCGGCTCTGCCTTGGCATAGCCACATTGCCTCCACCTCCTGAAAAACAAAGGGCTTCTAACAGTCTTTTAGCACTGGTTTTATTGCTGCTTGCTTTCAAAACCATTTTTCAAAGAATAAAATCAAAAGGCTTCCTTTAAAGTGAGGCAGCAACCAGAAGGGCTTCTGCACGAAAACTTAAAAGCGTGTGGAGATCCGAGAGGCCGCAGGCAGCTGGTCCCGCAGACAGGGCCTCAGGGGCCACGGCCACAGCTGTCACCCAAACGCAAGGCATGGTCACTCACCATTAACTGTTAGGTCAAGCAGCCCCCAGTGGGCAGAGCGGGGCAAACCACAAGGGCTGTCAGAGGGAAAAGAAGAGCACGCCCAGAAAAAGGGAGAGTTGCTGGCTTGTGATCGACCTGCTGGCTGGAGGCCACGGACACTCCCCGCACGGAGCCCAGGGCTTCTTAAAATGCCCTGGCCCAGGTGCACGTGTGGGGGCATGGCTGCAAATACAGGTGCGAGCCCACCGCATTCTCGCTTCACTCCCCAAGAGAAAGAAATAGGTTCTCTTTACAGGGGTTTCTGTCACTGGGGACGCTCACAGCTAATTCAGGAACTTCCTCTGAGCAAAGACGCTTGATGATGCCGTCTTTATTGTGAAGCCAGGATGAGCAGCACATTTTTGAGCTGGACCCCTGGCCAGCCGCCCCCCCACTCGCCCCCCCAATACTCATTAGCCTCCTTGTCCCCTTAGTGGCTAATCAGATTGTCCTCAGAAACGCAGCGTGTCCCCATCAAGAGATAATTTATTCTACTGCAAAAAGCACTTCTCTCAGAGCCTAGAAAGTCACACATTCTGCTTTCGTTTTCAGCCAGTCCCAAAGGAAGTCACCGACACAGAAGCCTCGACTTGAAGCAGGGCCCTCCCTCTGCGACAAACTCAGAAAGGGCAGCGAAAGTGTGCAGGGCGGGTCTCCTGCTCAACTGTTGTTCCTTAGACACTTAGACAGATAGACACACACACACACACTGGCCTTTTCACAAACAGTGAATGACTTTTTCTTGAAGCAGGTACATTATCTACACAGTTCTTCCCCAGAAGCGATGTCAACATTGCCATGTGCTCCGCGTCTCCTGGTCACAGAGGCCAGCGTAAGGGACGCCAACCCAGAGCTCAGAGCTGGCAGTCAGGAAACTTGACTTTGGGTAGGTAGTGCTCACCTAGCCAAACTTCCTCATTTTATTGGCAGAAAAGCAAACAACAACAACAAAATAAACTGAGCGATTTCTTGGAGGTCACACAGCCAATGAGTGGCCAAAGACCAAAGGGCTCCAGAAACCAAGGCCAGTGCTTAGGGGGAGGGGAGGGTGTTTATTTTATTAAAAAGTCAAAGTCAGCGCCAGCCTGGAGACACCCCTCTGCCCACAGCCTGAACCACAGAAAAACTAAACAAAACAAAACAGAGAAACCCCAGCAAATCAAGTTAGGTTAATATCCTCAGAGAGAGATAAAAGTCTCCCTAAGTCTGAGGAAATCATTCAAAGACAGTTTCTCAACTTCAGGGCTAACGACGTGGTGGCACAGATAATTCTTTGTTGTGGCGACGCATCTTATGTGTGGACGGGGGGTGTTTGGCGGCACCCCCGCTCTCTACCTACTGGATGCCAGCATCCCCGTCCTCCTCAGTTGTGACTACAGAAACGTCTCCAGACATTGCCAAATGTCCCTCCTGGAGGTCAAAATCACCCCATGGGTTGAGAACCACTGTTCTAACAGGACACAGTTCTTGTCTTGTTTTGATCTCTAAGGCCTCTGCAAACATGTATTATTCTACAACTTGGCAGCAATGACCCAAAGCAGGTATTTTTACATCTATTCTACAGAAGAGGAAACAGACACACAGATGTCACATATTTTGCCTGTGCTCAAGAGACAGGCAACACGGGTCATCAGGAGCCCCATTCTGCGGTCAGGCAGGGCCACACAATTACAGCCTGGGAGCAACTTTGTTTCCCAGCCTAATCCTTACCTCCACTGCCTTTTATTAACACTCACCAATTTCCAAAGCAAAGTACCCTCCAGCCACGTCTATAAAGCTGTCAAAAAGAACTGTTTCATGTATTTTTATATTGACCCCACTTTGCTCTCCACCGCAAAAGGGGCTTTTCAAAGCAATATGCTAATTCAAGCAATATTTAATCAGGAGAGGGTACAAAAAATTAGCTTTGTCTGAGAAGCAGCCTACAGCCTTCAAAGGCAGATAAAACATGTAGATAACTTCATTCAACAAATATTTTGTGAGCACTTACCATGTGTCAGATACTCTTGTGGGTTAAAAATCCAAAAGGGCCATTTGGAAAACAGATACAAAGTGCCCCGGAGTTCCAGATGACAAAGATTTTCAGGTATCAGGAAAGGCTTCCCAGGAGAGGAAGCGTTTGGGCTGGAATAGAAGGATCTGGCAAGGTAGATATAGAGGCTGGGGCAGGGCACAGCCAGCAGAAAGGACAACCCGTGCACAGGCAGAACGTGTGCATACACCAAGGCACATCAACAAATGCCCCTAAGTCTGTGTTGGATCTGCTTTTTCTGCTCAGAAACCTGTGCACGGAGATGTTTTAAGCTGTTTTTGCAAAACAAAATCACTTCCCAGATCAAGTGCCTCCTGAAATGCAAGAACACCAAGGAACTTGGAGACTAGTGATATTTTTTTGTACGTTAATCATTTTCTGACGAGGACCACTGTACAGAGCAGTCCAGGAGTTCAGGGTCATAAAACACTAGGAAACCTAAGTTCCCAAAGCGTCTGACGACAGCAGGTTCCAATGCAGTTTTGTTTATTTCTGTGTCCTTTCAACCCTAAGTGGATTTCACATGTAGCTTTTCATCTCTTTCTACCTCTATCCCAACAGCCAGTAAAACTATCCCGAAATGTAAGAACATCAGAGAAATCTTGCCAGACCATCTCTTTGCACCTCAGGTTGGTGATTTCACCAACTTCTTCACTTCACTGGAAAGGAGAGCACTGCTGGGGGAAAGTACAAAGCTCAGTTTCAACAGGTGAGAACCAGCCAGTAAAAAAGCAAGTAACAAAAATAAGACAAGTACTGAAATGGCACATGGGCAAGCAGCCTCCAGTACTGTCACACGCATGTGAATCCCCTGGGGATCTTACTGAAATGCAGGTTCTGATTCAGTGGGTTTGGGGTGAGGCCTGAGAGTCTGCATTGCTCTCAGGGTCCCAGCTGAAGCCAGTGATTCTGGTCTGGTGACCACAGATGGAGTAGCAAGATGCAGGACGAAGATGCAGCAAGATGCAAACTTTGGACTGCAACCCACAGTAAGAAATACATTGAACTTACCGGCCAATGTTCACTGTGTATATGAGAGAAAGAATGAATGAGAGAGTTTACTACAATGTACATGGTTCTTTTTAAGTATCTGTGCAATGTACTTTGTTATTTTCTATTCTCTACTTCGTTAAAACGTCACTGACCAAGACCCACTAAATTGATGTCACCACCTCTTAATGCGTTGCCACGAAGATTGAAAAGCCTAATTTAGAGCAAGAGTAACCTCGTGGTGATCTGGGGAGTGCTGTGTCTTACTTAGCTCCAGGATGCTTAGGCTAACAGAGACCAAACTGCAAAGTTCAATGTCCAGAATTCCTTTTAAAAAGGCAAGGATGTGTCAGTTGGATTTGGGAAAAGCTTTCACTTTCAGGTTTTAGGGAGGCAGCCAAAATGGGGAGACAAAGAAATGTGTCCCAAATGAAAGAACAGAACAAAACTCCAGAAAAAGAACTAAACAAAATGGAGACAAGCAATCTACCAGATGCAGAGTTCCAAACACTGGTTATAAGCATGCTCAGTGATCTCAGGGAGAATTTCAACAGAGAGACATGAAACATAAAAATGGAGATAGAAAACAAAACAAAGAACCAGTCAGAAATAAAGAATACGGTAACTGAAATGAAGAATACGCTACAGGGAATCAACAGATTAAATGAAGCAGAGGATCTAATCAGTGATTTAGAAGGTAGCAGAAAACACCTAATCAGAGCAAAACGGAAAAAGAATCCAAAAAAATGAGGATAGCTTGAGGGCCCTCTGGGACAACTTCAAGGATACCAACATTCGCATTATAGGGGCACCAGGAGAAGAGAGAGAGCAAGGGATTGAGAACTTTTTTGAAGAAATAATGATGAAAAACTTCCCTAACCGGGTGAAGGAAATAGACATACAAATCCAGGAAGTGCAGAGGCTCAAACAAGATGAACCCAATGAGGCCCACACCAAGGCACATCATCATTAAAATGCCAAAGGTTAAAGACAAAGAGAGAACCTTAAAGCAGCAAGAGAAAAGCAGTTAGTTACCTACAAGGGAGCTCCCATAAGACTGCCAGCTGATTTCTCAACAGAAACTTTGCAGGCCAGAAGGGATTGACAGGAAATATTCAAAGTGATGAGAAGTAAGGAACTGCAACCAGGATTACTCTACCCAGCACAGCTATGGTTTTGAATCAAATAAATTATAAATAGCTGCTCAGACAAGAAAAAACTAATGGAGTTCATCACCACCAAACCAGTATTACAAGGAATCTTAGAGGCTTGCCTTTAAGATGGGGAAAAAAATAAAAAATAGAAAAAGATGAAAATTATGAATAATAAAACGGCAAAAGCTACATATCAACAATCCCTTTCAATGTAAAAGGATGAAATGCTCCAATGAAAAGACATAGGGTGACTGAATGGGTAAGAAAACAAGACCCTTACATATATATATATGCTGCCTACAAGAGATTCACTTCAGTTGGAAAGAACACAAGACTGAAAGTAAAGGGGAGGTAAAAGATATTTCATGGAAATGGAACCAAAAAATAAAGCTGGGGTAGCAATATTTATAGCAGACAAAACAGTCTTTAAAATAAAGGCTATAAGAGACAAGGACCTAGTAATCCCAACTCTGGGTATTTATCCAAAGAAACCCAATACACTACTTCGAAAGGACATGTGCATCCATGTGTTCATTGCAGCGTCGTTTATATTGGCCAGGATGTGGCGGCAACTTGGGTGTCTGTCAATGGATGATGGATAAAGAGGAGGTGGTACGTATATACAATGGAGTACTATTTGGCCATAAAAAAAAGAATAAAATCTTGCCATCTGCAACCATATGGATGGACCTAGAGGGTCTTGTGCTGCGTGGAGAAAGTCAGACAAAGACAAATGCCATGCGATTTCACTTATATGTGGAACCTAAAGAACAAAATAAATGAACAAAACAGAAACAAACTCATAGGTAGATACAGAGAACATCTTGATAGTTGGGAGGGTGTCTGGGGGGGCTGGGTGAAAAGGGGAAGGGATTAAAAAGTACAGACTGGTTGTAACAAAGTAGTCACAGGAATGTAAAGTAAGCGTAAGGAATATGGTCAATATTGTAATAGCTGCGTATGGTGTCAGGTGGGAACTCGATTTATCGGGGTGATCACTTCATAAATTACATAAGTGTCTAATCACTATGTTGTACACTAGAAACTAATATAATATTGTATGTCAACTGTAATCGAAAAATAAAAATTTAAATGTCAGGTTTTAAGTTTTTGGCACTTTAATTTCTGTTTTCTTACCTGTATGATGAGAATGACAAGAATACCTGTCTGGCCACGAGCGGAGGTCTCTACATACCATTTCCTATACAAAAGAACTAGGGTTCCTTGGAGAAAAATTGATTCCAGGTCTGGGACAAGAAATACAGATGAGCCTGGAACCCCTTGTCACACGGAAAGCAAGAAAGCTACCGAAGACTGCTGGGGTTGTGTCTTTTGAACCAACTTGAATAGTCTCTCTCTCTTACTCGCTGAGCAAAGATGGACAATTTGAACATCAATAAGGGGAGTATGCAAAGTGAAACATATAAAATGTGTTTAAATCTATGAGTTCAGAATGATACCAACAAAAAACATCCACATTGGTCATTTTGGTATTGGCTTTCTCAGCAGTGGCCCTGGTGGTATTTGGGATAATTGTGTGTGGTGGACGCCATGCAACGAGTGGTAGGCAGCTCAGCAGCCTCCCCGCCCGTAACCACTAAATGTCATTAGCACCCTCGCTCCATACGTGACAACCAAAAGTGTCCCCACATAACACCCGGTATCCCCCCGTTACCAGGGATCATACTAGACAATCAATTCCTTATTTTTGAAAACTAGTAAAATACAAAGAAAGATTCAAGGACTGATCTTGTCTTTCTTATATGAACTACATCCCAGGGAACCAAAAACTAAGCGGAAAAAATTTCTTTTTATAAATTATCCCAGCCGATAAATGAAGAAGGAAAAATAGAGTGAGGACTTTTGCAACTACAAGTAAACTACGATTGCAGGAATGAGTACGTGGTTACTAGTATCACAAGAAGACATATCCAGACACATCATGTCACACACTCCCGAGTGAGGTTCGCAAAATAGACTTGGGAAAACAAAAAAGAACCAGACTCTGATCAAGCTTCGAGCCTCTATATCTAACTGCCAAAGTATGCTACATATAGGGGACAAAGGGACAAGTTCAACTACACCACCCTGATGCAGTTAGCCAAATCCAACTGTGGGAAAATACATCGCCCAGTTTCTTCAATGACCAAAAAAAAAAGCATGGAAAAAAAGAGGTGTAACAGAAAATAATAAAGACATATCAACCATTTGTAATATATCAACTTTATTTGAATCCTAATTCAAAATGCTAAAGATGCATATATAACATGTACTTAAATATATATATATATACATATACATGTATATATCAAGAAAGTGAGAACACAGACTTGATTAAAAAATGTTTTGCTTTTTCTTGAGATGGATAATAGTATTGTGATTATGATTTTTAAAACAATCCCAACACTAGGGATACTGACTAAAATACAGATGAACTAGTATGTCTGGGATCTGTGTCCCTCATCCAAGATGAGAGCAGTGTGTCTGGGAACAGAGAGGAGCCAAGAACCACAACCACAGCGAGTGATGAGGAGTCAGGAGAGGCCCATGACACTAACATCTCTGCAATCCCAGGGTCCAGATTTTCTATAGTTGAGGTTCCCTTGTAAGTGCAAACAGAAAAGAGTGCCTGGGCCCTCACTATCTCATGGGATTAAGTTACTTAGAAGAACAAATGAGAAATTTTATATTTAATTGATTACTAGGCTTTACCCCTGTAATAAGATAGCTAACCTTTGAGCAGTGCTTCTATTTAGTTCTCTTAAAAAAAAAAATTAAAAACCAGTATAAACCGAATGAGAAAACCTGGACTCTGTGATGGTGATGGAACCTCGAGGACAACACTTTTTTTACCTGGTGATTCCATACATGTCACCACTCAAATGAAAGCCCATCAAACATACAGCCACCTTTGGAAAAATAAAGATGCACATGTCTACTTAACATGAAAAAATGTCCAACATACGGCGTGCAAACGGCCAGGCACCAAACAGCAGGTACTGCAGGAGTCCCTTCTTACGCAATATAAATATACACACCATTTCAATATATGTCTGCATGGGGTGGGGTGGGGTAGTCTGAAACCCTAATCTTGGATGGTGGGGTTGAGGGTGACCGATTTTGCTGCTTATCTTTGTTTCCTAATGTTTTACTACAACTAAATATGCACATCTTGTGTAACAAGTAACAAAACGCTTGCGTGTTACAAGTTTGTACACATGAAAGGTCCACTTTAGTTACCGGGAAGCATCCCTTACCTGGGACTTCCTATTTCCCAAAGGTGATACTTGAGAGCAGAGCTTGAATCCTGGTGTCACTCCTTGAAGTAAGCCTGGACAGACTGGAGTCAGAAGGTATGTGTCGAAGATAAACCCACAAGAATACCTGTAGGTTCTTAGAATTTGTTGTCCGAACCAACTGTAGGTTCATCTATTTATCAGAGGATTGCTTTCCGACTGAAGTGAATTAGGATCCCAGGTAAGTCACATGTTTGACCAGACAGTCTAGAAATCTGGGTTTCAGCCCCCATCAAGTTCCAATCTGATATGTGATTGTGACGTCCTTACTGGTCTCTTCAGAGAGGACGACCTCGTCCCGTG
This sequence comes from Rhinolophus ferrumequinum, assembly GCF_004115265.2. Taxonomy (NCBI): domain Eukaryota; kingdom Metazoa; phylum Chordata; class Mammalia; order Chiroptera; family Rhinolophidae; genus Rhinolophus; species Rhinolophus ferrumequinum. The sequence continues at coordinate 4,553,093 of NC_046300.1, read as the reverse complement.
AGGCTGAGCACAGTGAGAATTCTGTGCGAGTTGAGAACTCCTTGGGGAAATACATCATTGCCAACCTGCACCAACCTGCATGACCTGACCTTGACTCCCTCTCCCTCAGCTGCAGCCCCCTGGCCTTCTCGCCCGCCCCAATGGGTCACTCCTGCTCCCATCTCAGGGCCTTTGCACTTGCTGCCCTAGCCCTTTGGGACACCCTGTCCCCCACATATCTACCCCCCTTGGCACATTAAAGGGCCCTTCCCTGGTCACCCCACCCCCACCCCCCATGCTCCTTTATCCCCTTTACCCTGTTTTCTTCTTGTCATTGTTTTTTCTTTTTTTGGTGGTAAAATATACATACATAACACAAAATTTACCATTATAACCATTTTTAAGTGTATAGTTCAGTGGAATTAAGTACCTTCACACTGTTGTGCAACCATCACCACCATCCATTTCCAGAGCTTTTTCCTCTTCCCCAAAATAAAACTGTCCCCATTAAACAAACTCGCCATTTCACCTCCCTTCACCCCGACAACCACTCTTCTCTTCTGTCTATGGATGTGACTGCTCTGGGTCCCCTTCTAAAAGGAACCATGCACTACTTGTCCTTTTGTGTCGGGCTCCTTTCACTTAGCGTGATGTCCGCAGGCTTCACCCATGTCATAGCATGTGTCAGAACCTTATTACTCTGTAAGGCGGAGTGACATTCCACTGCATGTTTGCACGCTTTGTTTATCATGTCAGTAGACACCTGGGTAATTTCCATCTTTCTCCTGCTGTGAATCACGCGGCTACGAACGTGAGTGTACCACTATCTGATTGAATCCCTGCTTTCAGTTCTTTGGGATGCATACCCACAAGTGGAATTGCTGGGTCATCTGGGAATTCTGTTTCATTTTTGTGGGGAACCTCCACACGGTTCTCACAGCAGTGACACTATTTTACAGCACGAGGGTCCCAATTTCTCCCTCAACACTTATCTCCTGTTCCCCTTACGCCGCGGGGTTTTCTCCATAGCGTTTATGACCTGTCTCACTACAATGCCTATGTGCACGGGCTGCCTCCTCCCAACTGGGAGGTGAGCCTCTTGGGCACAGGACTTGCACTGGAGGATCCCCAGCTCCTGGAACACACCTTGGCACAAAGCGGATGCTCAGCGAAGAAACCCTTGGACCAAAACGACTCGGGCTCCTTGAATAGATTCATCACACTAAATGCCTTAAACTACATCCAGCTGACACAGTTCAATGAGCTATAGCGCAGGAGGTGATGGCTTCAGCGTCCTTCCAGCTCATGAGCAATAACCTCAGAACCACAGACACGATGACAACGGGCAGAAATCATCAAGATCCTGTCCATCATGTCACTGGCTTCAAGCCTTAATTAACTTCATCAAAAGAGCCATGCAAAAACTTCAAACAGCACAAGTGAACTAAACGATTGGATGCACTTCCAGGAATAAAGGGCCTGCGAATGCAATGTGTTTTATTTTAAAAGATCAAACCAACAGCAAACAAGACGGGACACTGGCCTTGTGTGGACTCCTTAATTAGACGGATCCATGGACAGCTTGACCTAGAAACCTAACTCCAGACCGACTTTTATTTATTTTTTTTCTGTTGTTCATGTTTGGTGTTTGTTGTTTCACGTTGGTTTGTTTGTTAAGAGCTGCTTGTAAAGAAATGCGAGTTTCCATGAGATCATGATAAATAAGCAAAACAGCCATGTGATGTTTTTCTCTGGAAGTCAGTTGGTTATACACCATTGGGTTAGAAGTTTCTTTCCTCTCTCTCACTTTAATACCCTGGTCTTCCTGAGTTGAAAATATTTTGAGGGAAAAGGCAACAGATGTGTCTGGTTGAGTTCATCTATTTCTTCTCCTCTTAGCACCCATTCCGTCTCTCGTTCCTACAGAAAAGATGCCAATTCCCTCAGAGGCAGCACTTTGTTGGCACAGTAACACCTTGTCAACCCCAACAACTTCCATGGGACTCAAAGGCCGGGTGTGATTCAGTGAGAGCATGATGAACTTTCCCTGCCTGATAAGAAGGAAATCTTGACAGGATATTCTGTTCTGATTTGAATTTAGTCAAAGAGCGGGTTGTACTTTACACACACACACACGAAAAAAATGAAAAAGTGTTCTGTACAACCGGCCACAACACACACTGAAGGGTATGTGAAAAGATTTCGACATTTCACAGTTCAGACTCACTGCGATTTAAACTTTCAAGTTATTCAGGTGGCAGGAGGCCTAATTCCTTTAACCTGCTTAGATGCCTTGATTTAAATTATCAAGATGGATTTCAAGTATGAGAAGAACCTGAAGCTGAACTCGGACAACGTTCCTCGTGATTTGATTCGGTTTCTTTTACTCTCATTCACGCTTTCAGCACACAGCTTTCCCAAACAAACTCAGCACAACAAACACCTCCTTAAATATCCACACTGTTATCCCCACACCTGTGGCTACATTGTTTGCTGCTTACATCAAGGTAAGTCTTGCTCATTCATCATTGGTGGGACATAAGCAGGAGTTATTTCACCAATAGCAATGTGCTTCTTTTTCCTAGCTTCTCCTTTACCATCACCACCCAACTTAGGTGCATTTGGGGGCCCAGTAGAGCCACCCAGCCTGTGGCTTTCATTGCGTACTAGCTACGCGGCAAGTGATTTCCCTCTGAACCTCCGCTTCCTCACCTGAGCCTGACCCCCAGGGCTTCTGTGATAGATGGCTCGGAACCTGACTCACAAGTACTTAACGTGTCACTATTAGTACTTTTATCGACCAGTTAGAGTCTGTGGACCATTTTCTCCTGGTCTGTTAGCTTACTCAGAAAAGGGGGACTAAACCCAGTCCTTGGACTTTTGAGTGCCCACGTAGCCATGTGAGTCACCAGAACTCCAAGAAGGAACTGGACCTCACACATCCAATCTACCCGCACTCCCGAGGATCTTATCAACAGGAAACAAAAGCACTCTACTACCATAATGAAGTGTCTGGCTTTTCTTTCCTAATTAGAAAAGCCCAAAGATTGTAGCCCAGGGAACAGCTAAATATTTAGAACGCTATAGAAGTTACTAAAAGCCAGCCCTCCTTTCCACCCCCACCCTATTACCCTGTTGTTTACCCTGTTCCATTTCAGAAGAAAAAACTCGAGGGCCGAATCTGCAGCAATGGGAATGTACATGTACCCGTTCAAACTCCCTTTCTCGAAGCGCATTCTGGCCATTTCGGAGGGAAAAACAAATGGGAGCTACTTGTGTTTGCAGACAAATGCTACCCTTGGCTCATATCCCAAGACAGGCACCTGACAACAGGAACCCGTCAGATCCCTCGACATTCAGATGGCTTCAAGTCAAGGGCTGGACGCTATCATATGCTTCGAGAACTAACTTCCCTTTTTAAAGCTCTAATTCTTTCAATTTGCCAGCAACCACTTTCATTTCTTGCAGTCCAACCTACTCTGATTAAACACACATTCACAGTAAGAAAAAACAAAGTGACTATTTTTGAAAGAGAGAAGCGGTTGGTTTTTGCTTTCCTATCTTGGCAGATGAGCCGTACTGCCTCCCTCAGAATTTAAATCATCAGCACACTGCCTGGCAAGTTCCATTTCCACCAACGGGCACCCCTTTGCTCCTTTGCATGGCTTTTCCCCTGCTCTCCTAAACCTTGAGGCAGCTCCCATTCCCAGCCGCAGCCAAAGAGCAGGGCAGGACTGACCCCTGGGTATCCCCTGCTCCCTCAAGCCCCCACCAGAGGTAGTGACAGGTTATGAAGATAGAGCCAGAGTTTCCTTTTCGTTCCTACTCCCCATCTCCGTGGCTCACTAGAGGGGATTCAAAACAGGCTCGGGACAAAAACTCATTGAATGTAGCGCTCAGGCTTCCACACTCACCTGACAGTCGTCAGGGACCTGATGTCAAAACTCGCTCAGCCAGGTGTGCGAATCCTGCTCCTCTGCGGTCAGCTCCTAAGGCTTTAGAAAGAAAGACTGCGTGTGAGACCACGAGGTAAGTCCCTAACAAATGCTCCAAATTTCAGGCTTCCACCTTCTTTAACCTGCTTCCTGGAGAGAACCCCCACCCCAAGCCGCAGCTGACAGGCAGGTTGGTGGGATCACGTGGGCGAAGAGCACAGGTAACTTCCAGCACTTACTTCCAGTAAGTAACTGACAAGCGAGGCCGGGCTCGCACGGGCTTGGAACGTGCCTGGGGCCGGACCCAGGGGAAGTGCCGGGCCGATCCCCAAGCACTTGCTTCCCGCAGCCGAGGCCGAGCATCCGAAGCCCGCGTCCTCACTGGGCCTGAGCTGCGTCCACACTTCATTCCTCACCGCTCCCCCGCGGTTCTTCCGTTTTTTTTCAAACCCTCCCCACTGGGGCCCCCACACAAGCATTATTCTCCCAACCGTGCTGCTCGAGGGAGGGCTGCAGTTAAAGAAAGATGGTTTCCTTGAGCGGACTCACATATGACACCCCCACAACCCCCGCACCCCACCAACACACACAAAAACCCTATTTCCTGCAGTTGCTGCAACAGTTTCCAACTTGGGGGACTGCCATTCCAGTCCCGACTGGGTAGCCCTCAAAGCCAGTCCCTGGACTCCAGAACGTTTTCTTTACCTCAAATGAACCTCCCCCCCCCCCAAAAAAAAATGCTCGCAGAAAAAGAACCCCCCAATGCACGCAAGTGCTTGCAAATCCACCAAGAACTCCCAGAGTGCGGGGCAGAAACTTGTGCGTCCGGGGGGACGGCACCAACTCCCCGCGCCCTCAGCCCGGTCCCCGTCGCTACCTTGGAGCCCGGGGAGCCACGTCGGTTTGAGGGAGCAGAGCGAGGAGAGGGGTCAGCAGCCGCTGGGTAATTCCATGCTCGCGAAGAAGGAGCTCGTTCCGTTAGGATGGAAGCGAACACCCACACCTCCTTTTGGCGTGGCTTTCTCTCTCCACCCTCTGCCTTCTCCACCACCACCACCTCCTCCTCTCCTCCCGCCCCAGCGAGCCTGAGGGAACGCTTCAGCAGCACACACACATGGTTACTGCACTTTGAAGCGGCTCCCGGCTGCTTATATAGGCCGGCAAGCTCCCTGGGCAATGTAGTCCGAGGCGGAGGTCACGGCGGCGCCTCGGGCTCCGGGATGGACTACAAACCCCAGAATCCCTCGGGCTCCAGGATAGGCTCTAAATAGACGAGGGCGGGGAGGGGCGTCCTGCGGGGCGTCCCGGCTGCGAACTCTGCTCTTGGTTTGCAGCTGGCTGGGCTTGGAACACGCCACCCAAAATAGCCACCCCTGGGGGGCGCCCCTAACCTTTGGGGATCCTCCTCCTCCAGCTGCCCCCTTTCCCTTCAACCCAGGTATTGCTGGGAGCCGGGGGTGGGGAGCAGCTCAGATTTCTGCTTTGGGAAGTTTTTACAAGCTGGTACCCTCCCTCCTCCTCCCGCCTGGAGTCCAGAGCCAAGAATTTCAGAAATCCGGGGCACAACAACGCCAGTGTTTGTGGTCAAGGATTAAAGGCGCGAGGTTGTCTTTATTTAATGTGCTCGGTTTACGCAGGAATCTAAGTCTGGAAGCGACGGTCCACGCAAGCGGGGACACGCAGGCAAGTGGCTTGAGAGCACTTTCCTGAGCTGAACTGCGCGTGCCCTTCCTCGCCCCGCAGGAGGTAAAGAACACGAGCTCTCCTTCCCGTGCACAAATAGAGGAGCCGTGTTGTGACTTGCCAGCGCTGAGTTGGGGAGGCGGAAAATAAATACAGACCGCGACCTCGGTCCTGACCCTGCTTCAGGCAGCCCCTCTACTCCCGGGAGCTTGAATGCTTAAATAAATAAACCGCAAACGAGAAAAACAGGGCTTGCGAGACAGCCTTTTGCACTGAGGTGCGCCTCCAAGCGGGGCGCCCTCGCGCAGCTCCGACCGGCGTCAGGGACCAGGTGGGTTTCAGCCCCCTACCAAGAAGTGCCTGAGCTCTCGGCTACAGGCTGCTTCGTGCATGGTCTTTTGGAAAGAGGGCAAGGGCTGAGCTCCCTTCCTCAGACGATGTGCATTCATTCCACAGACATTTCCTGAGTGTCTACTGTGTGCCATGCACTGTGCTGGGCGCTGGGGCACGACAGTGAGCCAAAACACATGACAGCATCCCCGGCAGGCGCTGCCTGCCGCCGCATAGGATCTGCTTTAGAAATAATAATAATAATAATAGTAATAGACAGATTTTTATTGAACCCAGACCGCATGCACTTTTCGTGCATCGTGTTGCTTGAGTTTTAACAACCCTTAGGCATGTGTTTTTATCCCTATGTGATAGGTGCACACCGAGGGCTCAGAGAAATTAACTGATTTCCCGAGACGACACCGTGAATTAAGTCGTGCAGCCTGCATTCCAGTTCCAGCCTGTGAGTGTACTAAGTCCTCGTCTTTGGGGAAATCCATCAGCACTGCCTTAAGCGGCCTCCCTGGCCACTTGAGAAGCAGCCTCTGAGCCCATGGGCAAGTCCTTTTCATCTCTTTGCCCCAGTTTTGCCATCTTAGGAGAAAACCATTTGAATATGACTACTTTCTAATCAGGATTGCTTGATACAGAGTCAACAGTCTTGTGAAACTTCAGGAACAAATTAGGGAAGCACCATAGCTAATAACTATTACTGACAAAATAATGCCAAAAATAACAGCGAGCATCTATTGGGTACATGCCATGTGCCAGGCGTTGTTCTAAGTTCTTTATGTATATTATCTCATGAAACCCTATTAATGCATCCTTTTTTTACTTATGGGACAACTGAGGCACAGAGAGGTTAAGCAACTTCCCCAAAGTCACACAGGGGGTGGGGCTGTCTGACTGCCAAACCCTGGACCTTAACTACTACCCTTCACAGCCTCCCCAGTGTAAACATTTGCATTGCATGTATCTGCTCATTTAAGCAGTTCATACCCGTCCAGGAAAGGGCAAAGCTCTGCAGTGGACGGAGTCCATGTCTATTATAGTCCCTCCTCCCCTCCCCTCTTTTAGCACTGTCCCCTGGTCACTGGGCACTAAAGCCACGCGCCTGATGCTGCAAGCTACCACTCCCCATCCTCAAGAAACTCCCCCATCTTGTAAAAACAAAGGGGTCCACTCCTTTCCCATCTGGTCCCTCTCTTCTTTTCCCCCATGAAAACAAACCATTCTAAAGGGTTTTTGGCTCTCTTTTTCAACCAATTCACCAAATCGGTCTATGCTGCTACAACTGGTAAATACTAAAAGGGCAGTTATTTCATGTGCTTCTAATTCAGAAACACAATGGAATTTTAATGTGGTTTTTCTGAAGAAAACTTGGCCTTGTGTGAGAGCTGGAGTGCGGTGCTTTTCATCCTCACCACGCAGTGGACCCTGGAGCCTTAACTTTATCCACCGTCTTCCCTCCCACACCACAAGTTTCACTGAAGGCAGAGACTGTTCTATTCGTGCTCGTGTTCTCTACCTCCCCAATCCAGCAAACTTTCATCCTCTGTCTGCACATTTTAGTAGATATGTGAGGAAAAAAAAAATGTTTGTTTAAAAGAAATGTTTTAACAGGAGGTGTGCCACACATACGGCAGGCTAGGTGAACATGTTTTTTGAACACATAAACCTTGTAGTCCACCCACATCACAGACTGTTTCCTCACCTCTGTGTATGTGTGAATGAGCCCATGCAGCAGTTTGCAATTGGCATCAGGTTCTAGAAGCTATTTGGTCACTAGAAAGTAGTTTTGCACATTTTGCTGTGATGCTAAGAGGTTCTCTGTGAGGATGTATGATTGATGATGAAGTATGTCATTCAAACAAAAAGAAAGGCCACTGCCCAACTCATTCCCCATTATCAATAGAGGGAAAAGGGTTTCTTTTTCTTGGAAAAATTTTCTAGACCTGTGCTTCCCAACACAGTAGCCACTAATCATTTTGTCACTTAAGATGTGGCAAACTGAGACATGAAACAGGTATAAAATATATGATGAGTTTCAAAGGCTTAGTACAAAAAAAAGGAAACTATTTCATTAGTAATTTTAACGTTGATCACATGTTGAAATGATAATACTTGGGATATATTGCGTTAAATAAAGTAGATTAAAATTCATTTCACCTGCTTTTCTTTTTACTTTTTTTTTAATGAACTACTAGGAAACTAGAAAATGACATATGTGGCTCATATGCTTTTGGACAACGCTGGTCTGGAAAACCAAGAACCTGACTCTACAGATCAGATTCCGAATGATGACCAGTTCTGGAAATTGCCATTTATTACTTTGCCCTGGTCAATGCCCATGCAGGGAAGTGGGAGGGCTTCGTAGAATCAGCATAGTATCATAGTCTGAGCAGAAGTGGGAAGAATGTCTGAAACCAGCACACCGGCCTACCCCAAGGGAAACCAGACAAATAGAAACAGGGACTCATCAGCAGTATACAGCTGAAAACTGTATCTGAATTACCTGCCGAGAAGCCCATCCTCAAACACTACCCTCATTAAGAGAGCAAGATATGCTGTTGAAAGCAGGGGTCAGAAAAAGTGGGCTTGACATCCAGCTGCACCCGCACGTCCACGACCCCCTAGCCAGGCACTTAACCCTGCCAAGACTCCGTTGTTTGATAGCGTGAAGCCGCTACTCCTTGCCCTGCTCACCTCACTGGATCAAACGAGTCATTGGACATGAAAGGGCTCTGCAAGCTGACTGAAGCTATACCAAAGTCAGAGAATGCGAGCAACAGGCATGGAGAAAATGCTGGTGTCCTAATACAGTGCTCGGCTCCAAACCACACTTCAGATGATAATCCCAGGTTTCTCGCGGGCAAAAGATTAGAATCGCCTGTGGCTGTCCCATGAGCCTGGCGTGCTTCAATTAATAGCTTCTCCAGGTCACTCTTACATGACAGCACAGAACGACTGACACTGAAGTCGTAGACGTCAATCTATTTTTTGGCGCAGGTGTGTGATAAAAGGCCATTGCACCTGAGAACTATCAGTAAAGAGAAAGAGCTACTGTATAGCCAGTCCTCCAACTCGTCTCTCCTGGTCATTGCTAACTGTGTGGTGGCGGGATGGGATCACAGCCCTTTCTGAGGATCTTATGAAACCCATGGACACCTGCACAGCACAACGCAGGTATGCAAAATGTTAGCAGCAGTTCTTGCAGTTTCTTGTACCAGTCCCGCAAAATTCACTGGAAGACACTCCCAGAAGACTAGATTATCTTTCAGCGGCATCTTTGTGACATTGTCTCTCCAACCAGATAAACTCCTTGAACATAGGGATCAGATCCTATATTTGTGTACCCTTCTAACATCTAGCTCAGCTCCGGCTAGGTGACTATTGGAGCCACAAGGGTGACCAGAAGAAATGATCCATAGATGCACAACAGCCCTACTTGAGATGGAAACAGTGTAGTTGGTGTTTGAACAAGAGCAGGAGACACCAGTTTTCTGTGGAGCCAAGAAAAGTAAGATGTGTTTCCCGAGCCCAGGCTCTGGGCATCCTGTGAGGCCAAGGGAAGCCAGAACAGGGAGCAGCCCTACATTCACCGTCCTTGTCTGGAGATTCGAAGAGGCTGCTGGTCAGTAACCTTGCACGTGGAGGGACCATGGACACATCGCCAGTGATGTGGGATCCGGAAGGCAGCGTAGTAGCTACAGAAGAAGACAAACATAAACAGTTACTACCACTTTGTACCACATGGAAGTGATGGCGATACCATCTCTGATTTTGCTGCCGACCTCGTCTGGGACCATGTAAGCAGACAAAGAACACGATTACTTTCTTTCTTCCACATTCTCTGCCTGTGAAACATGCAGCACCGGGGGCTTATTATCAACTCAGACACCCTCCCCACCCCATCTCCTGCTTCAGATCTGCAAGACTGTCATCCTAAATTGCTCTGGGAGCTGAGCGGAGTCTGGAGAATTGAAGAAGTCTTGGAAAAGGCCTTATTATCTTAGCCTAGTGTTTGAACTGAAAGGAAATCTGGTTGTCAAAAGAAAAACAGAAAGCTCTTTTTACAGAAGAATTCAGCTAGTACATGTAGAAAGAAGAGTAAAATTAGAAAATCACCATTTTGCAGCTTCCAGTGTATGAATTTATTTAGACAAAGGTATCAATAGATGCCAAACCCCCAGGATGAAAGGTTGGTAGGAACAGGATATTCATACGATCCTAAACATCAGCCCCCATGCTCCCCACTAATTATGAAGCGAAAAATGGAGCTTTACAGTGAGGAAGCAATGTGGCTATCTCCTACATTAACCAAAAAGCGCATTCTCCTACATAATCACAATACCATTATCACACCTAAGAAAATTAATAATTCCACAGTTTTCCTTAATATATAGTGTAGATTCTAATCAAGCTTACCACCAACAACATTGGGACAACCAGACAGTTTTTGAATCCCGATACGATTCTATAAGTAGTACCCAACATCACATATGAAATGTTGTTGCCAGAAATATTTCAGGATGCCATCAAACAAACCCAGAATGTGGGGCGTTCCACAAGACCATGGGCCTGGGCTCTTCAAAGAAATCAGTGTCGTGAAAAAAGAAAAAATGGCAGGAGGACTATTTAGATGAAAAAAGACTACAACAAACATTACAGTGAAATGCAGCATGTGCCCCTCGATTGGATCCTGGATTAAAAGAAAGAAATAACTCGATAGAAGACATTTTTTCAGCAACTGGAAAACTTGGAATCTACACTATATATATATATTAAGGAAAACTGTGGAATTATTAATTTTCTTAGATGTGATAATGGTATTGTGATTGTGTAGGAGAATGCGCTTTTCCGTAGGAGAGGTACCGTAAAGTATGTAGAAGTGGAACCTCATGATGTCTGGACTCGCTATCGAAACAATGCGTATCTATTTAATCCAAAGTATATACATAAACATATATGTGTGTGTATATGTATATAAATCTATTTATACTTATTCAAAAAGCTATCTACAATCTCGCCACATTAATAGATATTTCTATGACCATCTTTGTGGGCATTTTACAGTTATGCTGGAGAGTTACTTTATACCTTTGAAGGTGCTAATTAAGTGCAAGAAATTATTTTTTAAAACTACATTTAACTTTTTAGGTAAAATGAAAGATAAGCTGGGTACTATATAGCGAGGCACCTTTAGTGTCAGCAGTCTCCAATTCATGAGGAATCCTATTTGTTGCACTATATCCTTCTTAGGGTCTTTTCAAGTCAACCAGGAAAGCAAAGGGAATTATGCATGAGAAAAGGGAAGTGGAAAGCTTGAGAATTTTCAGAGGCTTCATTTTGTCCCTTCTCCTGGGAAAGTGATTTAATGATCAGTAGACCTAGTCAGTGACCCAGCACTGACTTGTACTCAGTTTAGTTACCAGGCAAGCAGAATTGAGAGCTGTTTCACTTCCTGTGCCGTATCAGTGTACCCAGGCTCAAGCAACGTTACTGCTTCCTTTTGTTCCCACTTAATTTTGTTCCCAGATTTAAAGAAATAGTTCCCTCTAATTGTAGTTTTAGGATATGGGTAACCTATGTCATCAGTTGAACCCAGATGGAGAGTTTGAGGTCAATCCTTCATAAAGCAGATTCGTTAGGGAGAGTCAGCCCAGGAAGAGGGGTCGGAGAGGATGGGGACAGGTAGAGGGCTCTCTACAGGAACACTTGTTTTGTTGGTTCCTTAAGGGCTTGGCTGTATACTAAATTGGTAGTGAATGGGTACCTACGCCCTCTACAGGTGCTGTGCTGGTCTCTGGGGAGAGGAGCAAAGGTGGGGTAGAGTGCAACATGCTTTTGCCGTCTGCCTTTTTCTTTATTGCTACCTTCCTTCCACCCTCCAGAGGAATTTCAAACATGGTGTTTGGAGGGGAACAAAGGGGAAGATTGGCTGCTTTGTAATCCTAGCTTGTAGTCCTCAGCTTGTCTTTCATTCCGATTCCCTCATTATTTCTTCTTTCCAGTAATATTTTGCAGACTTATCAGCTGTGACCCCGGACATTGCCTAGGTGCTGTCCGAGTCCTCTGGCCTGCCTTCCTTCCTCACCATCCATCGGGCACCTGACTGTTCACCCTGGAATAGTTCTCCATTAAAGGTATGCATTGTCAAGACGACACTTTGTTACTGAAACACTTCTATTGAACGTAATCAAGCAAGTGAGGGAGGGAAACAGCTTCTTCTAAGTAGTTTCTCTTCTCAACTCTCTCCCAGACAAGCCCTTTTATTTACATTTATAACTGTGTCACCTCTTAGGAGAAGGAGAAGGAAGCAGAAAGTGTGTATCTAGTATTTTCAAGGCAGTTTAAGCCTCACTCGACACCTGAAATACCTTGGGAAACAGACAAAATTGGCTACCTCTGGAGCTAATGAGCCCTTCTGTGAAGATCAGTGCTCCTTGGGGAAAAATTAAGTATATATTAATAGTACTCTTACCATCAAAAATAAATAAGGATGGTTAAAAGGGAAAGATTATTGTTTCCAAAAGAAATCTCACTCACAGGAAAAGCAAGTTTCTAAGTTTCTGAGTATACTGTTTTGTACCTGAATGAGGACATGTTGTAATAAGCCTCAATGAAAAGAATTCCGTGGAGTAACAAGTACTAAATAGATCTGGTCTTTCCAAAAAAAATGGTTCAGGTGAGTATCTGCTAGTTATGTTTAACTTGTGCATCATTGAATAATCAGTTGGCCTTCAGAACAAGGAAAATGTTTAATTTTCTCTGGTTATGGAAAACTTCACTTGGTTTGAGAAGTAGGGTGAGAAGCTGCTGTTAGAAAAATCTTTGTGTTACGGTTGTCCTTGCTTTAAAAAAAAAAAGAAAAAAAAGATTGTGTACCTTCTGATCCCAAATCAGTCTGAGAAAGTAGGTTCCCAGGTTAAATTAGCCTTCCTTCTTCTTCCACTTAACTTATTTTCAGAGCATTATCACAAGGGAAGAGGTACCAATATTAAAAAGGAAAGGGAGGGAAAAAAAGACTTCTTGTAGTGCCAATCTATATTGGAACAAGGTTTTGAAGCACTGGTGTGGCACTTGGTGACAGGCCAATCCACACTGCAAAGTGAAGGAAGAAGGAAAGTACTTCCGTGTGTTTTGTGGAATAACCCCGTCAGCAAGCGACTAAATTCTGATTAATTGCAGCCATTAAATATGGAGCTTATTTTGTGTCACTATTTCCTTTAAAATGTAGTCAAAGCAGAAAACTCTTGGGGGAAATGAGGAAACTGTAGAGTTTGCCTTTAAAGTCCATTTTTGAGGGAAAGAAATCGTGGGTTTCTATCATTCCCCCATGGAGAAGAAACCTGTTCAGGAAGCAAAGGAAACTTTTTGTTCCTAGGATGGGACACCCTGCTAATGACACATATTGGGCAAATGTTGGCATCCATAAAACACACAGTAGCAAAGACAGCGGGCAGATTTGGGTAGAACTTAGAATGCAGGGGTGGCTTTCAGAATAATGTCCAGTGCTATGTTCTTTGATTCCATGGGTTCCCTAGTTTCTCCTACAAAGCCTAGCACATGGTGGACACTTAATATATATTTATCATACAGACCCCGATGGAGTCAATATATTCCTTAGCATCTCTATTTGCATGGGATATCTGCATCTCTAAGGGTCAATTAAAGTGATCATGGAGGTCCCTAAAGTACTATAAAGAAACTAAATGGCCCTCATTATTTAATATTTAACTGTATATATTAATAGAAATTCATTCATTCAATTTTTTTTTTTTGTTAAATTAAGATACATCCAGTACTAACTAGTAAGTTCTCTGTATCCTGGACAGGCCAGTCCTCAGAAGCCGACCATGCCTGCAAACAGCGTGGCGTCAACGTGCCTGGATTCGCACACCCCAGGTAGATGTCTACCCAAGAGAAATGAAAATACCTGTGCACACATGTCCATAGCAGCAATATTCATAATAGGAAGAAGTGGAAACAAACCCAAATGTCCATCAACTGATGAACAGATAAACAAAATGTGGGCTATCCATACAATGAAATATTATTCCGCCATTAAAAGAACTAAATTACTGATACAGACATAGAGCATATTATGTGACGTGAAAGAAACCAGTCAAGATGGCTACATGTTATATGATTCCTAAATGTCTAGAATGGACAAGTCTATACAGACAGAAAGGGGATCAGTGTTTGCCTGGGGCAGGCAGGGAGTGGGGTGCAGGGGGAGACGGGGGTGACTGCTGTAGGGTTTGGGGTTCCCTGCTGAGGTGATGAAAATGTTCCAGATAGACTCTGATGTTGACTATACATCTCTGTGATTATTCATGAAACTCTGTGAAACGTTTTACTCTGTGAAACGACATGGAATTGTACACTGTGAATGGGTGAATTATATGATGCAGGAATTATTTCTGAATAGAGCTGTGAAAAGAAAAAAATGCTGGATTTGAATTCTAGGACCTATTGCTTACTAGCTTAGGTAAGTTACTTATCTGAAAAGGGGTCAATATACTGTGTTTCCTCAAAAATAAGACCTAGCGAGCCAGACCATCCTCTCTAATGCATCTTTTGGAGCAAAAATTAATGTAAGACCCAGTATTATATTATATAAGACCTGGTATTATATAAGACCTGGTATTATATTATATTTATTATATTATATTATATAAGACCCTGTCTTATATTAAAATAATACCGGGTCTTATATTAATTTTTGCTCCAAAAGACGCATTAGAGCTGATGGTCCCGCTGGGTCTTATTTTCGGGAAACACAGTAGATAGTATCTACTTCATGGGGTTGTTGCTGTAAAGATTAAAAGGTAATCCTGGTGAAAAGCCTGAAACATGCCCAGAACGTAAGTGGTAGCTATCATTCATTATGAAAGGACATGGATCCGTCCACAGCCCATGCTGCTATATTTTACACCATTGAGGGTGCACCCCAGGTCCCATGCCCTGCAGCCTGCACCTTAGCCGCATGTGAAAAGGTGACCTGGGCCAATCACATTCCTGCTCTTCAGATTGAAACGGAAAAACAGAGAGACTTGGGTGAATGACTGTGAGGTTTAAATTTCAGGGTCACAGGGGTTGGGTGAGCCTTGTGCTAATCAAAGTGATGAGGGAGCAGAAACACCTGAGGGGACAGCAGGGCCTGCGAGAGAGATGCTGGGGACAAGGAGTACTGCCAAGAGTGAAGTGGGGGTGGCCAGAACCTAGAACTGCCTGAATTCCTGATCATTTCTTTGTCCAATCCCAAGCCGTTTGTCACCATGCCCTATGCCACCAGCATTGTGAAGACAGCCAAGGGCTAAATAGTAGGCGGATGCAATCACATCACAGGCCCAAGACCCACTTTCACGTCCCAGCGTAGGGACCACGTACCAGCTCTGTGACGCTGGGCGAGGCACTGCAGGGGCCCCTTTTCAGATAAGTAATTTCCCTGAGCTCTCGGAACCTCAGTCGCCTTTATCTGTCCAACCCCCCACTCCCCAGGGTTGTTGGAAGAATGAAATGAGATAACGCATCAAAGACTCAGCATATAGGGAATACTCAATAAATGAGACATTATTCGTTAATACTCTTCGCTTTTTTTTTATTATTAATGTAACTACTACTTGCAAGCAAAAGTACTTAATTAAATAGCTGGTTCTATGAAGTTATTTAACAACATGCAGTCCTTCTGTTGAAAGGGAAATTGTATAAAAGAATACTTGATAGTGAAAATTTTAGAAATGCCACCCCCCATTTCACTTGAGTGATCTACTCAGTCCCTTCTTTTGCGGATGAAGGAACAGACATCTAAAGATCTGCAGGTCCTTCCAGATCACAGAGCCAAACAGAGGCCTTGCGGGGATGAAAGGCCAGGCTTCCTGACCCCAGGGGCGACCGGTTCACCGACTCGGATCACCACACAGTGTTACTGAACTCACTTAGCAAACTTCCCATGTTCTCTTAACCAGCGCTGTACTCTTCTTAGTATGCTTCAAACAGAAGGCCTAATTAAAGTCCTAAGGCTGCTTACTTCTTTACTGCATATTTTTATTATACTAATTTTGCTGTACAAATGGTAATACATCCACTATTTATTGTAGTGGGGTTTTATTCCACTGAGTTACTGGCTGGTCCACTCCTGTGGCCATGTTCCACCAGGGACCCTTCTCCATGGGGACATCACAAGAAGGTCCTGGTTTCCCAATGACCCAAACTGTTCTTCCCTTGCTGTGACCCAGAGAAAGAATTCCCCATAGAGGAAGGACAGTGGAGTCGTCCCAGGGGCGACTTACATTGTTTTTTACATGATTGTAACACCAATTATCCTAGAACTGGGAGGGGAAAAAACGCTCCAAACCCTTCCTTTCTTGTCAGATTTCCCAGCGGAGTGAGCATGGCACAGTTCCTTTTTCTTTTCTGCAATTATTTTCAGATTAATTTGCTGCTGGCCCAGTTTACTTCTATTCATTTCTAGAGCCATTGCATCACACCTAAATGAGTTTCCTCTTTCTATTGTTAGACGAATTTTCTCAAAAGATTTGAAAAGTTTCTGCTTCCTCTTTATTCTGTTTTGTGGGTGAAGCATTTTATTCAGACTCTTCCTCCAGGTGTCCTCTTGAGTTACAAAGTTAAATGCTATTTCGTGGGTGGGAGACCTTGAGAAATGTTGACAGTTGTAGGCGCCAGTTTCCCAGCCGACGTTTATTTCCTGCCATTGGCTTATCCGGGGATGTGCCTCTGGTGTTTTGCATGTTACACTCAGTAACTTGTCCTTGCTCATCGTAATAACGGTGAACACATTATAACAGAAACCATTTAGCGAGGTCTTACTATGTGCTAAGTGCTTTATATAGATCATGCTAGTTAATCCTCTTCATGGTCTTAAGAGGTGGGTTTTATTAGCCCTGCTAATAAGATAGATGAAGAAAGTGAAGAATTTCAAAATTTAAGTACGTTGCCCAAGATCATTCAGCTTGTAAGCTGCAATGACTGCCTGAGTCCTTATTCCCCATGTGCCCGTGCTTCTCAAACTGCAGAAGCAGCATTCGCATTATTTCGGATATCGTCAGAAATGCAAATTCTTGAGCTGCTTTCCCAGATCTACTGAGTCAGACATTCAAGGAGTGGGGCCCAGCCACCCGTGTTTTCACCAGCCCTCCTGGGGATTCTGATGGGTGCTGAAGTCAGAGAATCAGCTTTGTAGGCAGGAAGACATCACATCTGTGGACAGGGAGCTGGGAAGTCTATCTGGGAAATGACTCCAGGAACTCTGGGTTGCCTGGCCTGGGGCTGGCTGGGACCTGTGGCTTCCTGTCTCTCAGGAGGAGAGCTGAGGCCCCCTGACTTCCAGGGGCGGGGCAGTTGGCCTTTCTCTGAATTCCTCTGAACAGCTAGCATCAGAGCTCAGACTGTCTGCCTGAATCATAAATGGTTATCGTCACTCTCCAATTCCTGCCCCTACGCCATGCGAAGACACCCACACTTTCCTAGCCACAAAGGAGAACTTGAGGGTGAGTGGTTGAGGGGCAGAGTCCCCTCTCCTGCACAGACCCTCCATGGTCCAGCTGTGTCTCAGCCAAAGCACATCGCCTGATCCTGCAGAGGCTGCCCCATGCACCTGTGGATTCCAGCCTGCCTCCAGCGATAATGCTAGGACTGAAACACCTATTTGTTCGTTTCCTATTGCTGCCATGACCACACACTCAGCAGCTTAACGCAGACTTACTTTCTTACAGTTCCATAGGTCAGAAATCCGACGTGGGTCTCACGAAGGTAAAATCAAGGTGCTAGTAGGTCTGTGTTCCTTTCTGGGGGCTCTAGGGGAAAATCTGTTTCCTTGCGTTCTCTAGCTTCTGGAGGACACACACGTTCCTTGGCTCATGGCCCCTTTCTCCATTCCTCTCTGACCATTCTTCCATACTCGCCTTTCCCTGTGACCATAGCCAGGAGGGGTTCTGCTGCTTTTAAGGCCCAATGTGACTAGATTGGGCACACCCCAGTCATCCCGGGTACTCTCCCCGCCTCCAGGACCTTAGCTTAATCACATCTGCAACATCCTTCTGGCCAGGTAACATATTCACAGTTTCTGAGATTAGGACACAGACATCTTTGTGTCCTAATAACAGACAGCTTATTATGTTATGCTGCCTGGCAGAGTCTTCTCTTGTAGCCTAGGGTGACATTCTCTTTTAAAGACTATAGCAGCAAATTTCAAGGGATAAGAACAAGGAGAGAAGATAAATCCATATATTATTTGTCAATTAGAGGACTGTGTAACGCCATGTTTCCTTGACTCTAAGACTGTTTACTGAAATATACCTCTGCTTTGAAAACATTTTTTTGAGAAAAAAAGAAGCACTGTCTTATTAGAAGTGTCCATAGATCATAGCATACATCCAGATTTCAGAAATGATACAATGGGATGGAAGTGTGTCTCAGAATCAAAGTGACGCCACAATAACACCAACCAGGTTTCTTGCCCTTCTTGTACCTGCCCAATTGATCGCCATAAAGTACTAGTATGAAGTAGGCAAGAAAGGAAACGCAGGCTCTTAGAAGTTTAGTGACTAGACCTACAGTCTCCTAAACAGACGCTGGGACCCGAAGCCCAGCCTTTCACATGAATCCCGGGCTCTATTGTATGAGGCAAGGCTGCCCAAGTGGGGGGTGATAGTTGTAGTCTCCCCAGAAAGAAGTTACTTCCTCAGTGATCACCAAGCTTGGGGTCACAGATCCCTGGGGAACCAAAGAGTGATTATAAAGACTGGGAGCTCATTTATATGTTTTGTTTGAAGCTTGAAAAGGTAATACGCATTTGTACCTTTCAAATTTATACAGGTGCTGATGTGTTTAATATACAGTTTCCTTTGCTAACGTACTGTTTTCGTTTTCAAAACAAATGGATACTACAAGTAAAACTGCCGTGATAAGACCATCTGATATATACTATATGTGTACAAGAGGACACTTTGGTCAGCGTTGCTCAAGCAGTGGTTCGCCGTAATCAGGAGTGTCTGGACGCTGATGGGAACCACTCTGAGCACCTCTTGTAATTGCAGAAGTCAAATGTGACTTGTATTCATCTTTTGTTATCAGTGTATATTGCGTATTACAATTTTAATAGTTTTCCTTTCTTAAAATGTGTATACTTTTCTTGGGCACCATATATATATTACATATGTATACTTCCCCTTTACAATTGAGCTCTCCTTCTTGACAAAGTTGGGATTATTCTTCTCCTTCATTTTACTTGACTTCAAACATTGTGAAAGCTAGCATCGAGAAGGGAACCATGACTGATTTCTTATGTTAGTCCTTCTCTCTCTTTCCAAAGGCACAGAAAGCATCTTTTACTTGCTCTGAACTTCCTTTGGTGCCATTCTGGCTTCTTCTCATCTTTCTCTCCACTCACCACTGTCAGGAACATCAGAAAGATAACTGGATGCTAAGTACGGAGAAGGAAAATTATAGGTTGTGCTGGAGTTGTCAGTCGTGGTGCTTGCCACGCCCGTGGCATTACTGAGCAAAATGCCCCACAGCACAGGTACTGGAGGGGAGTGCTAGTGGTTTATTTTAGGAAAGCAGTGGTTTACAAATGGCCACGGTCAGCAGTGCCACCAACATCTGGGAACTTGTTAGAAATGCAAATTCTCGGGCCTGCCCCAGAACAGCTGAATGATGGCTGGGCCCACCAATCATTGCTGAGGCACACGTCAGTTCCGCCTGAACTTCTCATTACAGCTGATTGGACCAGAGACAACAACTTGACTCAGTGCAGCTAAACCGCAGGCTCCGGGCCTGTGGTGGGCAGTGGTGTGAAAAAGCGGAGCCTGGCAGAGCAGCCTTCCTCTTTGTGACAGTTGAACGGGGAAACTGCTATCTTGGGTGTTAGCACACTGGATGTGGAATGGGCCTGTGCAGTAGTGTGGAGACCACAAAGGTTCATGAGTGTTCTGGAAACAGGAACTGCACTGTGACTAAGCAGAAGCTGTGAAGCAAACTTTAAAAAGACACTGAGGAGAGAGTGAGGAAGGCAAAATGACTGATGGAGAAGAAATAAGTGTGCAGGGAACAGATGACCTTGGAGAGGTGGGAGTGAACTGGGGACCCCCCCTCCCCAGGAAGACCAAGGGCACCTGCTGCTGAGGTCCTGGGGGCTCCCGCTGACCCTCAGGTTCTGGTTCTGTCCTCCACAGTGTTCCAGTCCCTTCCAAAGCAGAACCATTCCGCTTTCTGCAGCTCCTGTTCCGTCCATGTGTCCTTAAAACGTATCTATCTTTGCATTTTCTTTAAGGAACCACCCCACCCTTTTTTGGTGTTTTCAAGGAGGGAGTGAAGACCAAACCATTTGAACAAGAAAAGAAGACAAAAACCAAACAAAAAGGAAATGAAAAGTTCTCTGTCACTTTTCCTCACTGGCTGCAGCACAAATCAGCAAAACTACGAAGCCTACATTCACAGGCTTTCCAATCAGGTGATTTCAGCACCTGACTCTGAAGGATGCCCGGTGAAAGAACCACATGGCAAAACATTTTTGCCTCATTTCTGTTGTCTAAATCTACAGAGAAAAGTGACCTATTATTTAAAAAAATACTTAGGAATGCTTATTTTATATACGCATATTAAATAGATTGATAAGGGTCATAATCATAACTAATGATTTTTGAGCTATTCCTATAAATCGAGCAACGTTCAAAGCATTTCACATGTTTGAAATTATTTAATGTCAGTTCCACAAGGACGAGACTTTTCATCTGCTTTGCTCACTGCTGTATTCTCAGGGCCTGGATTCGTGTTTGGCAACAAGTCAACCAGCAATAAATACTTGTTGACTGAATTAAAGTGGATCATCACAAAACCCTTCAGGTTTGGATACAACAGCAGGTGCTATGATATCCAAGTTGCAGGCCCTTGTGGCACACAGATGGAGAGTCACGTCTCGACTGTCTACATATGGTATGTGAGCTTCAGGCAGCAAGCTTCTGCTGGGAAGAAGACCCTGACTTCGGGGTCAGTCTTACAGATGTATTGGGGGAAGAGTGATGTTCAGATTTCATCCTATCACCATCTGAAGGTTTTAATTCTTTCTATGATTCATTCATTCATTCATTCATTCATTCAGCAAATATGGAGTGAACACTGACACATACGCTGTGTTGTTCTAGGCACGGAGGACATAGCATCGAACACTCAAATGCTGTACCTGCCCCCATGAGGAGCGCTAAACAGAATCATTTCAGGTAGTGACATGTGCGTGCAGAAGACAAGCAGATGTGGTAGAGCATAACGGGAAAGGACGGGTCACTTTGTATTGGGGAACCAGGAGAGGCTTCACCGAGGAGGTAACATTCATGTCGAGACCGGAATGGTAGGAGCCAGCAGCCATGAGAAGGGTGGAGCGCTGCAGGTAGGAGGAGCAGCACGTGCGAAAGCCTGTGCTCTAGGAGCAGTGAGAAGGATGACTCGGCTGGACCATGGCCACCAACGACTGTGAGGGAAGATGAAATAAGAGGTGGGGCCTTGTCTGTCGGCCATGGTGGCAGCCAGGAGGTGTGTGCTCAGGTCATCCTTGAAAAGCGAACCTGCCATAAGTAGTATAGGATGCGACAGCCTCTAGCAGCAGCTCCTGTGGGATCAGCCAGTGTTCCAGCTGACAACACCCTCTTCCTGGGCAGCTGCAGCTATAATGACTGAACATGGTGGGAAGACTAAGGCCCGGCCATTCTGGCTCAATGCAAGACTCTTCTAATCCTTGTTCTCGACTTTCCTGTTGGACTGGCCTAGACAGCACTGCATGGGTTCTCCAGAGAAATAGAACCAATAGGAGACACATCTATATACCTACATATACATTTATATAGACAGATATATATAAAAATATAAAATGAGATTTATTATAAGGAACTGGCACGTGTGATAATGAGGCTGAAAAGTCTTAGGACCTACTGCCTGCAAGCCTGAGACCAGGAGAGCCCGTGGTATAGTTCCAAGGCCTAAGAGCCAAGGCCGATTCTAGCCCGGGTCCGGAGGACTTCCTCCACCTTTTGGGTCTATGCAGGCCCTCAAGAAACTGGGTGATGCCGCCCACACACGTAGGGGAGGGCCGTCTGCTCTGATCGGTCCACCGACGCCAATGCTAATCTCACGCAGAAACACCCTCACAGACACAGCCGGAAGTCATGTTTAACCAGGTATCTGGGCATCCGTGGCCCAGTCAAGGTGACCCAAGGTGACCCATAAAATTATCCATCCCCATCACCAGACTCAGAGGCTTTTCCTGCCCAGTGCGCCTTCCTTTCCCAGGTGTCAGACCTGTATCATACTCTGCAGGCTTTTGCTGCCTATTCCTTCTAAGTCCCTCGCCCCTTTAGTTTTCACAGGTGTTACCACCAATAATTCTGGCCTTTCTAATTACATCTTGGTTTCTGTTTCCAAAAGGAGCCACACTGACAGTTGATCCTGGAAGGGGTCTGAGGAAGCAGGTCACGAGATGGGTGGGGCTTGGGGATTGGCTCCCCCACTGCCGGGCCTGCAATGAGGACCCACCTTGAGTGGTGTGTGTGGTATGAATAGTCCCTGGCACAACTGTTAGGCAGTTTACTCGTGGTGACCTTGGAGAATGTCCCTGTGGAAAGGAACGTCGGAGCCAGTGTGCTGATTCAGGAATCTACAGCTGTGCAAGAGCAGACCCAGCTGGGCAGCAGGCTGATGACCTAATTGTTGGAAACCTGAGCTCTGGACATGTTGGCTGCTCAGCCAAGGCAGGTCTCCCAAAAATCAGGGATAAGGTTGGAAAAACCTGGCACCTGAAACATGGGGCAGAGGTGGATGCCCCTGAGAAATGTGGCTCTTCAGACTTCCTGAGCCTTCACAGCCTGCAGAGGTGGCCCATCCCTCCCGACTGAGAACTAGCAGTTCCCCCAGGGGGGACAATGCAGAGCCCCCCCTCAGGAAGAAACAGGTCCTGCCCACTCCAGGAGCTGCCCTGCCTCCTCTGTGGCTGCCAGGCTGTAAGACTGATGAGCAAGAATGTATTGACTTGGAGGGACTCACCTGGGACATGGGTCTCGTACCTGGGCACGGACCCCAGGGAAAGGGGCAAACACACTTGGCTTCCAGAGGCACTCTTGGAAGCCAAGAGAAAGCCATGTCTTGCTCTGAATGAAGGTCAACTGCATGGGTTGCTGAAGCCAATGGAGGAAAGGACTCCACAGTACAGGGAAGTAGGGATGCTGCTGGGACTTATTCTGAGAGGCCAGAAGACCCACCAAGGACTAGATTCCATGAGAGGACCCAGAGGACACACCATTCCCCACAGCCATCGGGCACGCACTGGACAAGGGGGCCCACACCACTCAGCTGCTTGTCCCTGCAGGCCAACGCTGACTGCGTGAGGCAGCCACCAAGCGGGAGCTTGCTCATCGTGACGGAGATGACAGGGGCCTGGGCAATAAAAGCCAGCTGGCAGCCCTTGCCACAAGCAGGGCCACAATGAGTGTAACAGCGGTAGGAGGGGCAGCCAAGGACACCTGACCCACAGGGCACGTGTGGGTGGTAAACAGGAAGGTAACCGACAAGACTGCTGCTTCACACCTACCGTTAGGATGCTAAGCATGGCTGGCCCCTCAGAAAGAGTGCGGCCCCTGGCTGCACCTAAGCAAGGGCACATGCAGCCAGGGCTGCCCCAATCTGAGCTGCTGTGCTGGGTGTGGCCTCACCACCAGAGCAGATGTGTAAGGCTTCAGGTAGATGATGTACTGCCACGGGTTTGGCAAATACGTTTCATTTCTTCTTGTTTCCTATCCCAATAAGGGAACAGGATTAGGAAGTGTTCACGTGAAAATGGAATGGGTAAAATATTGCTTTACAGCGGGGACCAAATCCCACACACAGCTGTCCATAGCCTGTTTTCCTCTGGCCCTTGAATTAAGAATGGTTTGTACATTTTTAAAGGTTTGTAAAGTAATGACAACAAAATCAAAGAAGAATATGCAAAAGAGCATAGGTGGCCCAGGAAGCCTGAAATATTTGGCGGCCTTTGTGGTGTTGGAGGTACTAGCAATGATGGGGAAGAGGCAGGACAGAGATGATGGCAAGCCCCAGTGAGAGATTCACAACAGTTAGGTCCTGGGATTCTGGAGCAAAGCTGTGCCAGCCACAGCAAAGAATTACTGTGATGGTCAAACTGATGTGTCAATTCGACTGGGTCATGGAGTGCCCAGATATTTGGTCACACACTATCCTGGTGTTTCTGTGGAGTGCTTTTGGATGAGAGTAACATTTAAATTGGTAGAATGAGTAAAGCAGATTGCTCTCCCTCAGGTGGGCGGGCCTCATCTAATCAGTTGAAGGCCTGAATAGAATGAAAGGCTGACCCTCCCTCGAGTAAGACAGAATTCTTCCTGCTTGACTGTCTTTGAACTGGGACATTGGCTTTTTCCCACCTTCAGGATTGAACCGAAACATCTGGGTCTCAAGCCTGCCGGCCCTTGGACTGAAACTATGCCATCATCTCTCCTGGTTCTCGGGCCTGTGGACTTGTTGGGCCAGTACTTATACCATCCGTTCTCTTGGGTCCTCAGCTTGCTGACTCACCCTGCAGATGTTGGGATTTGCCTGCCTCCGTAATCCGGTGAGCCAATTCCTTAAAATAAACCTCTTTCTATATATAAATCTATATACATCCTGTTGATTCTGTTTCTCCAGAGACCTCTAATACAACTATGCACCTTAAACAAAAAGAAAAACACAGTTCTTGACATGCTACTGGGCCCTGGTAGAGATAGAATGGTCGGCTACAAAACACCAAGTAATCATATATATAGAACTGCCATCATTAGCTGGTTCTGTGAGACTCACCCAGTCCTAACTTCGGGCAGGCTCGGCGGCAATCCTTTAGAAGGTGGAAAGGCCGCATCCCAAATCAAGTCGGAGCAACACCTGAGGCCCTGCGTCACCTGCACGTAACCACATGGCCGCAGTGCCCCTCCCTCTGCTCAGATCTGTGGTCATATGGCGGCTCGTATGAGCAGCAGGAGCAGGAGAAAAATGCCCAAGCTGGCTTTAGGGATGGCTGGGCTCAGGATGCAACTCAAAAAAAGATGGCGACTGCATCACAGCCATGCTCTGGAGTGACATTTCCAAACAGTGGCCATGGAAAAGCTTTGCAATTAACCCTATTTTGAGCGATGCTTTTTCTGCTCTGAAAGCCTCAGCCAGCACCACTGTCAGGAAACTGACAGAATGCCTTCCCCACAGGCAAATAAATGTTCCCACGGAACATAGCATTTGACCAGGGGACCCACTTCACAGTGAGGGGTAGACCACGGCCGTGGGATCTGATGGTCTCGTCCCACCACCCAAAGCAGCTGGCCTCAGAGAACAGAAACAACTGACTGAAGGCACAGCTGAGATGCCAGCTTGGAGTCCGTTCTCTGCTCGCGTGGGGACATCTGTAGGGATGTAGTCTATGCATTCAACCAGAGATTGGAGAAATTCTAGATAAATTGCCCTAATTTATGTAGAGTTCAGTGATGTGCTGTACTTTTAACTCTTAATTCCTAGCACAGGCCTCCAAGCCTAAGATTTCTCATCAATTTTTTCCACTTATGCATTCATTACTGACCAGTAAGAAATTATTTAATGGATTGGAGAGAAGATTGAGACTTGACTAGTTTACATCCTTGATAATGATTGCTAATAATAGCAAACATGTTTGAGCTATTGTGAAATGCTAAGCCTTGTACATACTTTATCTCATTTCACCCTCAGAAAATCTCAAAGAAGGTGCTATTATTACCCTCATTTCATGCATGAAGAAATAGAGGCTCAGAAGGTGAAGTCATTCGTCCTGGTCATACCTCTTGTGGGTGGCCAGCTTTAAACACTGCTCTCTCTGTCTAAAATCTGTATTATTCTCTCAACAATTTGCTTCCCGTTATAAGAAAGATATCGCGGTTACTGCCATTCATTCTTTTATCCATCAATTCAGTAATTATTCCCTGAGTGTTTCTTATGTTTCCGGACTTGGCTGAATTTTGCTGATACAGTGGTGAACAAATAGGCAGGATCCTGTCTTCATGAAGCTTATCGCTAATAACGTAGCAGCCCCCTAAGTCAAAGGCATTTGGGGTCTCAAGAGGGAGCAGACACTGCATGTGCAGAGACTGAACTTTTGCAGAGAGACTAAAAAAGGTTCTCCGTCACCTAGACCCTAGAATCTACATTGTGCACAGTGAATATATAAAACCTGGGTTAAAGCATTGACCTCTTAGCCTCACCAGCTGTACAATGGGTATGGAAATATTAGGTTTCTTACCAAGTGGTGGTGATCTCAAATAAGAAAACATGTGAAAGCTCTTGGCAAACTGTAAAATACGGAGGAAAGAACTTTTTTGAAAATTTCATCTTTTTAAAATTGAGAAATGATTGACATATATTAGTTTCAGGGGTACAAAATAATGATTTGGTATTTGTATGTATTGAGCAATGATCACCACAGGACTTTTCTTTATATTAAAAAATTCAAACATAAACTAGAGAGAACAGTGCAATAAATACTCAAATATCCATAAACCAGCCATCAGTGATCAACTCATGGACAATCGTGTTTGATTTCCAGCCACCCAAACCCTGCACCCATATTTTGAGAAGCAAATCCTTGAGAGCATATCTTTTTATCCATACATATTTCAATACATATATCTCAAAGGAAGGGATTCTTTTAACAAAAAACCACATACCACAAATACCATTATCACTCTTAAAAAATTAAAAACAAAACTGACAGTAATTCCTTAATTTTATCGATTATCATAATTTGATTCAGTGGTCACATTTCCCTGATTATCCTAAAAATTTTGAGATCAGTAGGTTTGAATCAGTATTTAGATAAAGTTCATATATTGCTGTTGGTTGAGACTTTATTTTTAATCTGTTAAATTCCCACTTCATCTTCTTTTTGTTTTCATTTCCTTTTTGTTTGTTCCCTGAAGAAATCGGGTTCTATAAAAACAGTGGTTCTCAAACTTCAGTGAGTATCAGCGTGCATTCGTATCATTTGGAGAACTTGTGAAAAATGGATTGCTGTGTCCTGTCTCAGATTCTGACCAACGGTTGCCAGGTGCGGCTTCTACTGGTCTGGGACCCCACTTTCAGAGACGGTCATACCCCGCAGTCTAGGCTCCTGGCACTGCGTCCGTTGGTGGCATGTCCTTCAACACGTTCATCTTTCATTCTCCTATTAAGAGAAGCTTATTTAATTGCCTACAGTACAGTAAAATGCTTAAAACTCAGGGTTTGAAGTTCTGTGTTAAAGACACTGAGACCCACAGCAGCTGGGTTTAAATCTCGTTTTTGACACTTCTTTGCCATGCGACCTTGGGCAAGTTGTGAGGATTAAATGAGATTGCAGAAAGTAAAGTGCTAATTTAGCATAGTGCCTGGCATCTAGCAAGTGCTAAATAAATTTGATTATGATTTTTTTCAAACAAGAAATAATAATGGAGCACATTAGTGGAAGTCTGTGGAAGGCCATGAGTTTTGTAGGGTTTTGTTGGGTTTTTACGTCAGCAGAGCCAAGGAGGAACGAATGCACCAAAAAAGAGGTACCTGGAGAGAGGGTAGGTGACTCACGTCCACTTCCTGTCGGCCTGGGGTTCAGGCCCTTTAAGGAGGGCGGGGCCACGTGACCCAGAGAGTCACATGGCTCGCGGGACAACATGGCTGCGCCCGCGGTAGTGCCGGCTGGTGGACCCCGCGCCGGGCTCGGTCTCGTCCTTTCGCTGCCGCTGCTCTTGCTGCTGGGCGGGGCGGCGGGGGCCGAAGAGGCCGGCGCGGGCGCGGCATCCCTCGCGGGCTCGTGCGGCTGCGGGACTCCCCAGCGGCCCGGGGCGCCTGGCAGCTCGGCGGCCGCCGCCGCGCACCGGTACTCGCGTGAGGCGAACGCCCCGGGCCCGGGCCCTGGAGAGCGACCTCAGGTGCCCGCTAAGGTGCTCCCTCGATTCCTAGAAGGCGGGTGGGGCGGCCGGGGTGTGGACAGGGCTGGCATGGGGTGGCAGGAAGGCCAGTGAGGATTGGAGGCACCCCGCCAACCACGCCTGCTCATCCCCTGTGAGGAGGACTTCCTCCTTCCTCACCCCCCAGCCGGCTGGCTCTCGGGGCTCAGCTTAATTCTGAGCATCCGGGCGTGTGGTTCGCGGACAGTTGTCCCTCATGTCCCTACTTCTCACTCCCTGTTTCCTCCTCCCTTCACCCTGTCTTATTGGTGAGATTCTCCAGTTGAAGGCAGATGGATTCGGCTTGAAGCCTGCGCTCCTCTCTTAGTAGCTGTGAAGGAACCAGGGCCCTGGGTCTCAGTGTCTCTGGTATTTTTGGAAACTTATCGGTTGTCTGTTCCAGTAGACTGCTGCTGTGGGCGAGGACTTGTCCTATCCTGTCATCCCCAGCCCGTTAGCACGTACCCAGGAAGGACCCAGTGTGCAGAAGTTGCTTTGTTACTGTTATTTGTCTTTCACTGGCCCAGTGCCTGGCTGTGTTAGGAGCTAGGATGTGTAAGGAACAACTATTGCTTTATTCTTTCTATCTGCCAGGTACTTTGCACATTGGTGCGGTTGTGGAGAAACTCCTGGGAGGAGAACCCAGGTGTCTGACTCCCAAAGCAGTGCTCCTTCTATTAACAGTAGACCTAGAACTGCACCCATTCCTCCTTTTTTCCGTCCCACTTTCTTTCCCCTTCAGTATTTCCATTTGCCGACCCAGTAGTACGGGTTTACTCTGACAGAACAGTCACTAGAGATGCTTGTCTGTGAGTGCCGTTCCCCACGCAGGCTGGGAAGTTGGTGGGGTCAGGACCGGAACTTTGTGTCTCAGGTACGGAGTGCGTGGAGGCTGGTGGCTGGCTTTCTCACTGTTTCTCCATCCTGTGTAATTACAGGCCTTTAAACTATTTCCTGTTGTTCCTCAGAGGATGACCTGCATTATGAGCGTTTACCTTTTGTGTGGTGGGGAGCCCTGGTTACTGTCCTCGTATCGGCCATAGTTGATTTTAATTCCTCTCTAATCTGCATGGTGATTGAGGATCAGTTTCTCCTCCTAAAGAGGGAGCCCTGCATCTCTTTGTCCACTTTGTAACTAACAGAGCCGCTGCCTTATTTGCATGTACACATTGGTCGGTCTCAAGACTTTGCCTAGAACCTTCTGGCCAGTACTGAACATTCCTCATTGAAGTGCTCCAACTTGCTATTGGCTCCAGAATGGGATGTGGGCGGCAATATTTCTTGAATCACATCTATAAAATGTACGTTTTTTCCATCCCTTTAGAGTGGCTTTGTGTCCAGACTGGGTATTGTGTGGGTCATCTTTGGCTAGTTGTTGCATTCACTCCCTATAATGTTTGGAGGCATCCCAAGCTGTTAATAAGCTAGGGGTGCTGTGAACACAGCCCACAGCCTTCGAAGACTTTTAATTCAATGATTGAACCTGAAGTAGCCTTGTTATCAAGACAAAAATACTTCATAGGAGGCAGTTCTTTATCTCTCGTTTTCCTTGGCTTCACATATTTTAGTTCGTGTGCGGATTGACTTGGGTCTAAATCTGACACTTAGCTATTTATTCTAAATTCAGGAAGTACAATGTTATGGGAGAGGTACATGGTTGTAGTGATGGACTTTTTTTTCTTTATTTTTTAAAGACTTTATTTTAGAGCAGTTTTAGGTTCACAGCAGAATTGAGAGGAAGGTGCAGAGATTTCCCAGACACCCTGTGCCCACACCTACACAGCCCCCCTTCTTGTCAACATGCCCCACCAAACTGGTATGTTACAATTGATAATGTCAGAATCACCCAAGGTTCAGAGTTTTCTTTAGGTTCACTTTTGGTGGCGTACATTCTGTGGCTTTGGACAAATGTATAATGACATGTGTATCCATCATGATAGTATCATGCAAAGTATTTTCACTGCCCTAAAAATCCTCTGTGACCCGCCTATTCATTCCTCTCCACCCCACTGGCAACTACTGATCTTTTTATTGTCTCCATAGTTTTGCCTTTTCCAGAATGTATAGTTGGAATCATATAGTATGTAGCCTTTTCCGATTGGCTTTTTTCACTTAGTTGTATACATTTAAGTTGCCTCCTTGTGTTTTCATGGCTTGATATCTTACATATTTCATTTTATTGCTGAATAACATTCCCTTGTTTGGGTATACGAGCCATAGTTGATTTATGCAGTCACCTACTGAAAGGTATCTTGCTTGCTTCTAAGTTTTGCCAGTTATAAATAAAGTTGCTATAAACATTCGTGTGCAGGGCTTGTGTGCACATAACTTTTCAGTTCCTTAGGTTAAAAACCAAGGAGCCTGATTGCTGGATTAAATGGCAAGAGTAAGCTTAATTTATAAGAAACCACTAAATTGTCTTCCAAAGTGGCCGTCCCAGTTTGCATGCCTACCAGCAATGTATGACAGCTCCTGCTGCTCCCCACTCTGCCAGCAGTCAGTGTTTTCAGTGGTCCCGATTTTGGCCTTTCTGTTACAATAGGAGTGTAGTGGTATCTCATTATTTTGATTTGCATTTTTGGTTGACACGTGATATGGAGCATCATTGCCATCTGCTTATATTTGGTGAAGTGTCTGTTAAGGAGTTTGGCCCCTTTTAAAATTGTATTGCTTGTTTTCTTACTGTTGAGTTTTAAGAGTTATTTGTATATTTTAGATGATGGTCCTTTATCAGATGTGTCTTCTGCAATCTTTTCTCCCAGTCTGTGACTTATTTTCTCATTCCTTTGACATTGTCTTTTGCAGAGCAGAAGTTTTTAATGAAGTTCAGTTCAGCAATTTCTCCCGTGGATGGTGCCCTTGATGTTTTATCACCAAACCCAGAGTCATCGGGGTTTTCTCCTAAGTTACCTTCTAGGAGTCTCATGTTTCACATTTTGGTCTATGATCCATTTTGCGTTACTTTTTGTGCAGGGTGTAAGGTCTGTGTCTAGAGTCTTTTCTTGAATGTGGACGTCCACTTGTCCCAGCACCATCGTTGGAAGAGACGATCTTTGCTCCATTGAGTTGCCTGTTCTCCTTCATCAAAGATCAGTTGACTATTTATGTGGGTCTATTTCTGTGCTCTCTGGCCTGTCCCGTTGATCTATTCGTCTCTCTCTCCAATACCACACTGTATTGATGACCATCACTGTATAGGAAGTCTTGAAGTCAGGAACTGGCAGCCCTTCAACCTTGTTCTTCTCCTTCTGCATCGTATTGGTGATGCCGTGTCAGATGCCTCTCCATATAAACTTTGCATTCGTCTTGTTGCTTATCCGTAAAACAACTTCCTGGGATTTTGATTTAGGTTGTATTGAATCTGTTTTTTCTTTGTTTTCTGTTTATTTAGTTTAATTCAACAAATGTTTATTTGGCATATATATTATGTAAAACTCTGTCCTATGTCCTGGGCATAAAGAAAAAAATTTATGCTCTACCCTCAAAGCATTTCCCTCTGGAAGGTGTGTCTGTCTGTCTGTCTGTCTCTCAAACCTTACATGTAAGCATCATTTTTCTATAGTGACAATACTGTAGGAGAAGTGTGTACAAAGCACTTGGAGAGGAAGAAAGGATTCATTTCTTCCTGGACAAATCAGGTCACGTTTGAGCTATGCCTTGGGGGAGACATTCTCAGGAGCTGAGATGGATGAGCAAGTGGAAGGACATTCCAGGAAGGAGAATGGCATGGGCACAAAGCATTGTGCCAGAGCAAGGAGTGTTCTGGGAAACAGAAACAAGTATGGTTCTGTGGGCGAAATGTCAAACTTTTAAATGTAACACTTCAGGTGTGTCTTATTTTGTATACTCATTTAGTGAACGCTTGGCGAGATGAGGGACAGAAATAAATAGCATCGGGCTTTATCCTCAAGGAATTTGCAGTTTCACTAAAAAGTTATGGCAGTAAAAATGGTGTGGGAAACAATGTAGATATTTGAATTTTTTCATTTAAGTTCCCTCTGGTTGAAAAAGTATACAATTCTCATTGAGAAAATGATCCCAACAATTTTCTACAGAGCTTATTATTTTGTAACAAAGTAGCAAACTTTTTAATCTCCATGTATCTTTCAAAACAGTTGTTTGAAAGTCATTTAGAATGATGGATAATAAAATTGTTTGTGGTGTCTCTGTATGTTTGGGTGATTTCAGTCTCGATTTCCTGTCTGAGGATGTTTCTAATCAGGTCATGGCTTTGATTGCCATGAAACCTTCCCTCCAGGAAGAAGTACTGGTTTTTCTCTAAATTCCCGTAGCATTTTGTTGTCTGATGGCAACTTGTATATTTTCTTTAATGTTATGTTATTTGTGTAGTGTCTGATATCTCATTCTACGTGGGAAACGTTTTTAGACCTGCTTCAATCTCTGTATCCCCCAAATGCCTTACACATTTTAGGCATTCTGGAACAATTCTTGAATGATTATTTACATTTGTGGTGGATACAATATTGAGAATAAAGGGTATCAGGTATTTTTTTAAAGAACCCTTTGTGCAGTATTCTTTTGCTGTGTCTCATCCTCCCGAGAATCCAGTGAGAATAATTATCTCCCACTTTACAGCTGAGGCACCTGAGGCTGAGTGGAACCGTGAATCCCAGGGCCTGAGGAAACTCGAATGCCATTCCATCTGTCAGCGCCTGTCTGTGCAGGCCATTGAGGGAGAGAATGGTGGAGGTAGATAAGCCCTGTACAGAGAAGGCCACAGTTCCTGGACTGATCCAAGGAGCGTGCTGCTTTTGTTATTCACCTGGCTTTCTCCTGAGCTTTTGCTTTTCAGGTGGTTAGGTTTGAGGAGAGGAAAGAAGGGAAAGGGGGAAGAGCTACACAGAAGAGTTGCAGGTAAACTTAATTCATTTTTGTGTGTAAGACAAAAATCTCATAGGAGCAAGTGAAAGAAATGACAGAACTGGCTTAAGCAGGAAAAAGGTGGGGGGAGGGCATTTATGGGCTTCCGTAGTTGCGAGTTGAAGAGTACAAAGGACCTCAGACATGCTGGACCCAGGGCCTCAGGCGGCATCGCCAGGTCTCTCTTTCTGGCTGTCTCTTGGTTGGTCTCCTATGTTGGCTTCATTTTCAGGTAATGTCCCTATTCCTACTGATCAAATAGCCAGAAAAGAAAGTTCTGTCCTCATAGCTCCAGCAAAAGTTCTCATGAACTTGATTGGTCACGGGCTTATCTGTAACTATACGTCTGTGGTCAGAAGAAAGCCATGATTGGCCAGGCCTGATAGGTCCTTACGCTGGGGAAGACGTGGTTTTCCAAGGGGTGTCAGGGATTTTTATGGGGGAGTTGGTGCCATGTGGGTAAAAGTACGTGCCCGCTGCACCTGGCCGGAGAGTGTAGCCCAGTACGGTTCTAGTAATTCTAGACGTCACCTGCGCTTCTGGCTTGAGTGGCGGTGGCAGCAACTGGGGTGGTAGAGGCGTTTGAACTTACTTTTGAGGAGGAGTGGGTTGTTTGAATGTGGACTTTCCGTGAGGCCTTGGTTAAATCGGTTCCTTTTTTTGTGGCTTAAGAGCCTGTGCAGTGAGACACCTGACCCTCTGGATTTCACTCGAACGGCTTCTCGCGTGTGTAGGACAGGACACCTCACTGCACTAGTACAGATGGGAAATTATGGTCCACTCAGAGCAATGCAGACGGTTTTTATCTACAGCTTCCAGACTGGAAATGTGGCTTATTCAGGGCCGGCTATCTCTGATGGTTAATGAAAGGAGGAAAAGAGAAAAGGAAAAAAGAAAAAGACAAAACGAGGCTAGGAGCCCACAGCGGAAGTCGAGATTGTCGTAGCACTGCTGGTACTCACTCACCTTGACGGAGCGGAGGATGAGAAATGAGGTGCCCGGAGCGCGGTCTGAGGTGCAGCGGGCAGAGCTTCCTGTGGCCGAGGGCTGCATACCTGTCCTCAGAACAGGACCTGATTGTCTGCTGCCTGGAAGCTTTTTTTTTTTCTGTAAGTCTTTATGAAACCTTTCGTTAAATCATTTTAATAGTCATCTTAAGACTGCACTTAAAGCTTTCC
The DNA here is from genome assembly GCF_004115265.2 of Rhinolophus ferrumequinum. Classification (NCBI taxonomy): domain Eukaryota; kingdom Metazoa; phylum Chordata; class Mammalia; order Chiroptera; family Rhinolophidae; genus Rhinolophus; species Rhinolophus ferrumequinum. The sequence goes on along the minus strand of NC_046300.1, from coordinate 4,519,106 downwards.
TCCAAGGCCTCTTGTTGTTCTGCTGCTTTGCAGACCTGTGTAAAGCCCTACTTTCTCAGGGCTCAAGAATCTTGTGCTTCAGATGCTTGGGGAATTAACGAGAATAACGTGTGAACCTGGTTCAGTCCTCGAGCAGAATCTGTCTCAGAGGTCTCACTTGTGGGCAGACATGCGGTCTGTGTCTGAGACTGTGCTGGGAAAGAATTGGAATTTTTGTTGTTAAAATTTTTTTTTTTTAAGATTTTATTGGGGAAGGGGAACAGGACTTTATTGGGGAACAGTGTGTACTTCCAGGACTTTTTTCCAAGTCAAGTTGTTGTCCTTTCAATCTTAGTTGTGGAGGGCGCAGCTCAGCTCCAGGTCCAGTTGCCGTTGCTAGTTGCAGGGGGCGCAGCCCACCATCCCCTGTGGGAATTGAACCGGCAACCTTGTGGTCGAGAGGACACGCTCCAACCAACTGAGCCATCTGGGAGCTCAGCTGAAGGTGCCATGTTCAGTCTTAGTTGCAGGGGGCGCTGCCCACCATCCCTTGCGGGACTCGAGGAATCAAACCAGCAGCCTTGTGGTTGAGAGCCCACTGGCCCATGTGGGAATGGAACCGGCAGCCTTCAGAGTTAGGAGCACGGAGCTCCAACTGCCTGAGCCACCGGGCCGGCCCTGTTGTTACAATTTGGAATAATTCAAATGATAAATCCCTCTTTATATTCATGACCTCACTTGTTCAGTCAATAAAGTTTTTCTTTCCTTTTCAGTGTCTGCCGTGAATTAAGCACCATGCTAGGTGCTGGGGATATAGAAATGGAAAACTTTGTTTCTGGTTCCCAAGGAGCCCGGGATCTAGGGAAGGTGAAAACACGTTATTAAAATACTGTGTGTGTCAGATGTCAGGTAGAGGCATTCATCAGAGGGGCCCGCCTGAGGGGTGTGTGACCTCGCCAGGGGAGGGGGATGCAGGAAGGAAAGGCCTCCTGGAGGAGCTGAGCCTTGAACTTGTGTGTTGTTTACAAACAGTCCGAGTGCACGTGGACTTCATTTAAGCAAAATGGTGAGACATCAGGCTCTGAGGTTTAGTTCTTTCATTTTACCCTGAGAGGAGACGGGGCTGCCTGGAGAATTAAAGTAGGGAAGTAGCGTGATCACACTGATACCTTACTTGGTGGTTTCGTTCTTTGAATACTCAGCACATTTACGTGCAATAGAAGTGAAAACGAATACAGAAGAGTGTGCAGCTCAAGGTTTCCTGCTTGCCTGGTAGCCGCCCCCTCAGACAACCACTGCTTCAGGTCCTCGTGGGTCCTCCCAGAGCTATGTCTGCAGGTACAAGCAAACAGGAACACGTGGGAAGATGCGTTCTCCCCCCGCCGCGTTTTCACCCCCGTGACAGGAGACTGTGCCCACTGAGTGTGTCTTGTTTTGTTCACTTAGCTCTTTACCTGGGTCACATCTCTCCGTGTCAGGAGAGTAAAAGCATCACAGTTCCACTGCTGATGAACACTGAGGTTGTCCCCAGTCTTTTTCGGTTACTAATAGCTGTCATAAATTGTACCGGGTGCAGAAGACTGACTAGCATTTCAGAAAGTTCAGTAAGGGCTTCAGGTTGTGGAATGAATGAGTGGATGGAAGGCGGGTGGCTTAGGAGCAAGGAGGGATATGAAAGGACGAGACGAGACTGAGAGACCAATTGTGAGTGACTGCAGTGTCCGTGAATAGAAAAGGGGAGACTAGAGGGACGGATGTTTGGGAGATCCGGTCCGACTAGGTGACCTGTAATGTTGGGATAAGGGCTGGGAGTAGTCGAGTAGGAATTCTTAGGATAATGGTAATACCTTGGACAAAGAATAGGACATTTATTACCCGTGTGTCACTGATGCAAACAGCTCCATTTTTGTTGGGAAATACGTGCACAGAATTGAAGGGAACCACTAGCAAAGACAGTTGGTGCAAATAGGAAGTAGGAGCCAAGGGCTGTTCATTGGTCATTTCTGTGTCTTCTGATCTCGTTTTCCTAACTTACCTGCTGTTATTGCTAAGCCACGTTCTCTCCTTTTATTCCCACTCATTATCTCCTTTGGTTTCCTTTATTTCCTTTCTAAATTTGAACCCGTGTTTTCTGGATCAGAGATTTGACCATTCTTAAGCTGCTGAGAAGGCAATGAGTTGACTTTTCACTCAAATGATTAGCAAATAATGTGTCTGCACAGTATATTTCTGACAGATGGTATGATTGTGTTCTTTTTTTAAAAAAAACTTGAGGTAGATGACGTACCATAAAATCCACCTTTTCAAAGTCTACAATTTAGTGGTTTTTAGTATAATCACAAGGTTTCACAGTTATCATCACTAAGTCCAGAACATGTCATCATCCCGCAGAGAATCTTTGTACCCCTTCAGCAATCATTCCCCTTCTCACCTGTGTTTCTCTCTCTGGATTCGCCTATTCTGGGAATTTTTTGTGAACGGAGTCATACAATATGTGGCCTCTGTGCGTGGATTCATTCACTCAGTGCAGTGTTTTCAAGGTTCATCCATTTGTAGCGTGTACGTGTACCTCATTCCTTTTTCTGGCCGAATAGTATTCCCTTGTAGGACGTACCACATTTTGTCGAGCCGTTCTTCAGTTGATGGACAGGTGAGTTGCTCTGAGTATTTTTTGGCTTTCAGGAACAATGCTGCTATGAATGGTGGCGCACCTGCCTTTTTGTGGACATGCTTTCATGCATCACGTAGACTAAAGAGACTACTTTTCTAAAGACTTGTACTTTTGGCGACGAGGCCTGCCTGCCTTTGGAGCACGGGGTGATCTGGCTGATGTGACAGTGACTTCCGTGACGGGCCTTTGCTGGCTCCTGGGCGCTTCTTAGTGCCAGCGGTCTGAGCTTCACGCCGGCGGTCGGGCGCTGCGGCGTGACTTCCCGCTCCCCTTTCCCTGCAGATGGTCCTCGTCCCTGCCGGCGTGTTTACCATGGGCACGGACGACCCTCAGGTAAAGCAGGACGGGGAGGCACCCGCAAGGAGCGTCACCATCGATGCCTTTTACATGGACGCCTACGAAGTCAGTAACGCCGAATTTGAGAAGTTCGTCAACTCCACCGGCTACTTGACCGAGGTACTGGGGTCACATGGGGAGGGAGAGCTGCCTTCCAACCCACTTTTTATGGTGCGCCTGGTGCCGCGCTAAGCATTTTGCTTATGGTTTTACTGAACTTAATTCTCAGGGCAACTCCACAAGGCAGGTTAGTTTTCAGGGAGCAAACTGAGGCTTAGAAAAGGGATCTGCGGCGAGTTAGTGGGGAGCTGGGGTTCCAGCCTGGCCAGCGTGACCCAGGGCCCGTGTTTTTCAGCATTACACAATCCTGTGTCGGCACTTTAGTATAACGGGCAGTGCACTGTCCACTCAGGCTTCCTGACATGAAGTAAGGCCACTTTCCCCTCTGAAAATTACAGTTCGTTTGTTCCAGGAGCATTTTGTATTTCATGAGCGACATGTGCAGAAGTGCTGTTTTGGACTTTTGTGGTTTTACTCCAAGGCCTGATGACTTGTACGCCATCCCTGGCTGTCCCAGGCCCTACTCATTCTGTGGTCATTGTCACAGAGCCATGCACCAGGTTCTGAAAGTGGACGTCTGTTCTAAATGGCAGTAGGAAGAGAGAGAGGTCTCCTAGTTTATGTAGGTTTCTGTAAGTATCTAAACAATACTTGTTTTGTGGGCTTCCCATTTTCTCTCTATCCTCGCCCTCAGTTTGTGGAGTCCCTGTCCTTTTTATTTTCTTTTCAAAGCCCGAAACATCCTTTTTTTATTTAAAAAAAATTTTGAGAGTAAATGCTGGAAGCAAAACAGCATTCAAATTTGACTTTTGCATTATTATCACATTTGATTTTGCATTTAGGAAATTGCTTTGGAATTTCCTAAAATGTATGAAGCAGTTGTCTTTTTTCATACCTGTTTGTATTATGCGGAAGGCCCGTTCTTTCTATTTTGTAAGGATGCTCTCAGGTCCAGCTGCGCAGTAGGCTGCTGACGTTCGCAGAATACTTCTGAGGACAGGCTCTTAGGCCAGGGTTCGCCATAAAGGTTAGACAGAAAAAGCAGAAGTTAGGGCGTCCAGGAACAGGGGTGGGGGAAAATTACATCTGGATTTTCACTAATTTTAACTGAAATTCAGCATTTCCTTTAATTATGAAGCAGACAACCAGCCGTAGTAGTAGCAGGACCTACGACTTCACTGGTAGAAATCAGACATTTTGTGTCACGTTATTGTTGCAGACATCTCGAAATATTGTTTGTGTTCATTCCCTCTTTAGAAATGGTGATAATTATGAGACTTGCCACTTGATCTCATTCAATATATTAATAAAGAGCACATATATATTACTATAGTGCTAATTTGTTTTATTAATATTTTGATATAATGAGTTTTCTTTGTAAATGTATTGATTTTATTTTACATATTTAAACATTTCATTCTGAGAAGGAAGTCCTTTAAGCTTCATCGTACTGCCAGAGGGGTCTGGGGCCCAAGAAGGGTGAAGAACCCCGGCTTTGGATAAAATGCTTCATACTTTTATGGCACTTTACAGTTTTTTCTGTCCCTCCAAATATATTTTACGTCACACTCCACTCACTCACCATGTTCTAGCCCGGCTGGTCTTGTTTCTGTTCCTTGAAAACTGCACAGTCTTCTCCATCTTGGGGGCCCACATTTCCTCCCACCTCGAATTTCCTGCCCCCTTGCCGGTCCCCCATTTTGCATGGCTGGCTCCTTCTCATTCCTGAGTCATCTTAGCTTGTGGACTCTTCGTCTGCTCACTCTCTCCAAAAGAGTCTTCTCTCGATACTCTTTGCCTTACAAGGTCAAATGAAGTTGTAATTATTTTCTTCCTTTTGTGACTTGATTTTTGTCTGTGCCTTCACATGTAAGTGCTAGAAGGACCAGGACCGTGCCTATCTAATATTGACCTCGAATCTGTGTCCTTCAGCCCAAAGCTGGGCATGTGGTAGGTGTTTGGTGCATGTTGTTGGATGAAGGACTGGCGTAGGTACCAGGATGGGGGTGGTATGGGGAGCACAGGAGGAAGAGCGGGGTGACGAGGACACAAGGGGCTCCCTGCAGGAAAAGGAGTTTGCTGAAATCCTGGGATCCAGGAGGCAGCTGATACCATCCAGGGAGGGCAGAACAGGCCTGGAGGGAGACATGGAGAGTCGTTTGATGTTCTGGCCGCCTTGACGACGATGAGACTGAAAGAGGGTGTCCGGCAGCAGGTCCTGGGTCTCAAACTGTGACCTCCTGGACCGCCGGTGTTAGAACCCCCAGCTGAGCTGTCCCCACGTGCAGGCCCTGCCCTCACCCCAGACCTCCCGAATCAGTCTCAGGGCATGGGGAGCTGTGTGGCCTGTCACCAGCTGGCCAGGTGACCTCACCTGCACAGAGCGCGAGGGCTCAGGTGTAGAGGAGGAAGAGCAGGACCCTGACAGCAAGTGTTTAGGGGCTGGAAGGAGAGCCCGTGGGTTTCAGGAGAGGTAGGAAGAGTCAGACACAGAGGAGGAAAACTAGAAGAGGAGACCAAGGGATGAGGAGGGGGGTCTGGTCCCATATAACAGAGAACCAGGCAGATGCAGTCATGTTAGATAAAAGTCAATGAAATGCGGATTTCCATTGGCTGCTTGACATTTATAAGCACGGTTGACACCTTAGTGGAGCCAGAATGTGTCAGAATATCAGCAAACAATGCCATACAATTCTTTCAGCCAGATTCCAGGAGTGGAGTGAAGGACAGTGGTGGTTTGTGAATTCTCTAGTGTAAAGAATACGGCATTTTCCAAAGCCATTTGTAATACTTGGGGACGTGTGTTTCATCAACAGGAAGAATTGCGTTCTCAAAAGCTAATCTCTTCCTGTCTGCAAATGAGCCTTGACTGAAAATGGTCTCTGTAAGTGACAGTCACCTGTTTTAAAACGAATCCAGATCCTTTTAAGGCATTTCTGAATCCTCTGGGAAGTCACAAGAGAAACTTAAGTTTACTTGGACTAAAAGATCCATGTTAACAACGTGCAGAGAAAATGGCACACGTGGAACACGTTCCTACCCTTTTCAGGGTTGTATTTCCTTTTTCCTCACAGGCTGAGAAGTTTGGCGACTCCTTTGTCTTCGAAGGCATGTTGAGTGAGCAAGTGAAGACTGATATCCAGCAGGCAGTAAGTAATGTTTAATCAGGCTCTTGTATTTCTCTACGGCTCGTTGGAAAGGGCTCGGGTGACAAAGCCACCCTCCCCTCCCCCAGCACCTACCCATCTGTCACCGTAGATTCGCCCAGCGGCCAGTGCACCTTATCTTGAGGAAATTGGCGCAGCCCAGGAGGGTGGCTGAAAGGTCGGGTCTGACCTGAGCTTCTGTGCTGTGCACTGAGAACACGTGGTGTTGCTAAGTAGGGCGCACTCAGGCTCTAGATGTTTCTGGGTTCCATTTGCTCTTAGCCATTGCTGCCATGGAGGGTTAAAATGGGACTAGTTTTAACTTCTGTTCTTCAAGTTGTCGTCGCGTCAGGTGTTGGTGTGGAGTGACAGCTTCCTATTTAATCGTGAATTCATGTGACCAGAGTGTTACTCATGAAAGGGCTTTTCGCCCTGGATAGTCGTGGGAACTGGAGCTAGGGGACCTGTCCCTACACCCAGGGGACCGGCCCTTCCACCCAGGGGACCGGCCCTTCCACCCAGGGGACCGGCCCCTCCACCCAGGGGACCGGCCCCTCCACCCAGGGGACCTGTCCCTACACCCAGGGGACCGGCCCCTACACCCAGGGGACCAGCCCCTCCACCCAGGGGACCGGCCCTTCCACCCAGGGGACCGGCCCCTCCACCCAGGGGACCGGCCCCTACACCCAGGGGACTGGCCCCTCCACCCAGGGGACCGGCCCCTACACCCAGGGGACTGGTCCCTCCACCCAGGGGACCGGCCCCTCCACCCAGGGGACCGGCCCCTACACCCAGGAGCGTGCCCTTCTCATGCAGAGGGTCCAGGGATGTGATCTAGGTGCGTTTCCCTCAGAAATCGTGGACACCAGTGGACTGCGTCTCTACAGGCAGCTGTGTGGGGAGTGGGCTTTGCAGCTTCTGTTCCAGACCTGTTAGCAGGCCCGTGGGTGTGTGCGTGTTTACACACACGTCTCATGAGGAGGCAGAATAGATAATAACAGGAAAGGAGTGTGGGTGAGCTGGAAGTGGAGGCGTCACACTACAAGGAGGCCAGAGAGGGCAGGAGAGGCCTTGGGGCGGAGAGAAGAGTGGACACGGGTCAGCCACTCAGGGAGATGGGTTACAACACGGGCGTTGAAGGCAGGAATCAGCCCGAATCTTCCTTTGTTGTTCAAGTTCCTTTAACTCCTGCCCTAACTTGGTCTTCTGTGTTGGCGTCGCTCTTCTCTGCTGAGCAGCAGTGTCAGAAAAATTCCTCTGACCTAGCTCTCTTGTTCTTTCGCTTCATACGAATGTAGCAGAACGTGGAGGGAAAAGACGAGGTAAAACCAGACGTGCTCTCACGTCATTTATAGGAGATCAGGCCACTTCTTTGTATGCATTTTAGATAAATGTTTTGAAAACACGTCTGAACTCCATTTGAGTGTCACAGATTTCTGAGCTCATCACAAGTTCATATTACAGGCCTTTTATATAATCTGATACACGCTTTCTTTCCTTTTTTTTAAAGGGCTTTGAGGTCAGATTGGCCTCGTGCTGATGAGTCAGCAGCGCAGGATGTGGCCCCTTGTTTCGAGATAAGGGAATTCAGATGGGGGAGGGCCTTCGCACGTAATTTTGTGTTTGCGCTTTCGGATCTAGGGCCTCTCGTCACCGAGCACCTCCAAACACGTTAGGCGGAAAGGCTGAGGCTGACCGTGGGCTCTGCGGTGCCCCGTGAGTGCCTGGCGAGGTGTGTGTGCTCGTAGCCAGGACCAGGGTGAGCAGCTCTCACCGATGAGTGCCAGCCACTTGCTTCAGTGCTCATAATGGAAAAGCAAACCTTTTACGCATGTTTAAAAGGGTCGGAACGAATAAATGGGACCTGCTAATGATCCGAGGGAGCTAAGTTTTTGTTTTTTTCAGCCCCCTCTTAGGTCTGATGTATCTCGTGCTCCAGACCTGTTTTTAACCCCATGTTTTCAGCAGATGGTCCATGAGCTGACACTGAGTGACAAAGGAGATGAGTTACGGTGGTCCACAGCCAGCGGAAGATAACCTTGCTCGCGGGATGAGGAAGTTATTCCCTCTCCAGGTCTCTTTCAAGCCCTGGTTAAGTCAAGGCAAAGTCTCCTGTGGGTGCTAGCCTGTCATTAACACTCCTTAGTCTCCTTTTTAACACAGAAAATAGGCCCCTAGGAACCTTCTCCAGGCTACTGTAGCTAGCTAGAATGTAATAATTGGGTTTACTTTCACGTAATTATTTTAAATATAATTATTTTATAATATTTACTTTCATGTAATTAGTTTAAATGTTTCATATAATTATTTTAAATAAATGTAATTGATTTAAATGTGTCATAAGGTTACAATAGTGAGATAAATTTCCTTTTTTTTTTTTTAAACCCTTTTTGTTGTAAAGTAAAACACAAACACAGGAAGCCACACAAAGCAGGTGTGCAGCTGACTGAGTTACCCTAAGGTAAACGTGCTCGTGACCATCCCCTAGTCAGGGATTGGACTTTTGCTACCTGCCCAGCTACCCCGTCCGTGTGCCACCCTGATCATGACCTCTCTCTGTCACTATGCTGCCTTTTAAAGTAGACACGTCCCTGCGTTTCTTTATACGTAGTAGTATCACCAGCTGTACATCCCGCGACGACCGTGGCTTAATCTTTCCCACTTAAAGGAAGTTTGTGTCGTCTTACACTCACTCTAGGATTCCCTTCCGTTGCTCAGCTGTCTCCCCTTTCTTCCCAACAGTTCACCTCTGGAAGAATCCAGGCCGTTTAACCTGTAGACTTTCCCATGGCCTGCATTTTGCTGGTTGCCCTCGCTCACCTGTTTCCTGTCCTCTGTGTTTCCTGCAACCCGGTAGCCGGATCCACAGGTCTGAGCAGACTTGTGTTTGAACCCTGTGGCAAGACCTCGGGGCGTGGCGTGTTCTTTCACCAGCAGGTTCCTAAGATATGTTTGTCCCTCTTGTGATGCTACCTGCTTCTGGTGCTCCGTGCCTAGACCGGACCCGTGAATTCATTGGGGGTTGTTAGATGCTGATAATCTAATTTATTTTTGTCGTTTATTAATTGAGGTACTTTTGTGAAGAGATGGTCCCCTCCACCCGCTATTTTCTTAACCATTGGTACAGTTCATGTAGGAAAGGTAGGAAGGTATGGTCAATGCTTGATTCTTTACCAGCTTTTAAGACAATGAATCGGTTCCCTACTACTCTCCAAAAGTGATCAATTGATATTTTTTAATGAAACATGTAAAGGTAACTGTAGATTTACATGTAGGCATAAGAAATAGTACAGAGAAGTCCTGTGTACCTTTCCTCCAGCCTCCTCCAATGATAACATCTTGTGTAACTCGAGGACGGTTTCACAACCAGGAAGTTGACAGTTGATACAACCCCTTAGCTTTGTCTGGTTTCACCAGTTTTATATGTATTTGTGTGTGTGTGTGTGTGTGTGTGTGCGTGCACGCGCGTGTATTTAGTTCTATGTAGTTTTATCACAAATGTAGATTTATGTAATCACCCGATTAAAAAAATATTTTCATGAACTTAATGGATTTAAAAATATTTTATGGGTTTATTCACTTGGGATCATGCCTTTTGAAAGTCAAAATTTCCTATTTTGGAGTGACTGCCTCTTCAAGTTCTTATGAGTCCTTTTCCTATTTATTTATTTATGATATTCATACACATTTTCTTTTCACCCATCCACTCTTTCCACTCCACTTTGGCCACTATCAGCTTGTTTTCTGTATCTGCAGGTCTGTTTTTGTTTTGATTTGTTTTACTACTTTAGATTCCACACATAAGTGAAACCATATGGTATTTGTCTTTCTCTTTCTGACTTATTTAACTTAGCGTGATACCCTTGAGGTCCATCCATGTTGTCACAATGGCAAGATTTTATTCTGTTTTTATTGCTGAGTAATACTCCATTCATCTATTGATGGACACCTACATTGCTTCCATACCTTGGCTAATGTAAATAATGCTGCAGTGAACATAGGGGTACATATATGATTTTGAATCAGTGTTTTTGTTTTCTTTGGATAAACACCCAGAAGTGGAATTGCTGGATCATAAGGTAGTTCTATTTTTAATTTTTTGAGGAGCTCTCATACTGTTTTCCATAGTGGCTGCACCAATTTACATTTCCACTAACTGTTTGCAAGGGTTCCCTTTTCTCCACATCCTCGCCAACACTTGTTATTTGTTGATTTATTGATGATAGCTATCCTGACAGGTGTGAGGTGATATCTTGTGGGTTTGATTTGCATTTCTCTAATGATTAGTGATATTGCGCATCTTTTCATGTGTCTATTGGCCATTTGCATGTCCTCTTTGGAGAAATGTCTATTCAGGTCCTCTGCCCATTTTTTAATTAAATTGTTTCTTTTTTTTTTTTTTTTGGTGTTAAGTTGTATCAGTTCCTTATATATTCTGGATATTAACCAAAGCGTTTTAACAATATTAATTGTTCCAATCCATGAGCATGATATTAGATATATCATTGGAGATTATATTCTTCCACTTAGTAGGTTGTCTTTTTTATTTGTTAATGTTTTCCTTCACTGTGCAAAAACTTTTTAGTTTGATGTAGTCCCATTTATTTTTGTTGTGGTTGCCCTTCCCCAAGGAGACATTACCAAATAGATGTTGCTAAGACTGATGTCAAAGAATTTACTGCCCATATTTTCTTCTAGAAGTTTTATGTTTTCAGGTCTTTAATCCATTTTGAGTTTATTTTTGTATAGGGTATAAGAAAGTGGTCCAGTTTCATTTTCTGGCATGTGTCCAGTTTTTCAAACACCACTTACTGACGAGAAAATACCCCATTGTATTTTCTTGCTGACTTTGTAATAGATTAATTGACCATATAATGCTCTCTATTCCGTTCCATTATATGTTTTTATGCCAGTACCATACTGTTTTGATTATTGTAGCTCTTTAGTATAGTTTGATATCAATGAGTGTGATACCTCCCACATTGTTCTTTCTCAGGATTTCTTTGGCTATTTGGGGTCTTTTGTGGTTCCATGTAGATTTTAGGATTAGTTGTTCTAGTTCTGAGAAGAATGCTATTGGTATTTTAATAGGTATTGCATTGAATCTGTATATTGCTTTAGGTAGTAAGGACATTTTTAACCATATTAATCCTTCCAATCCATGAGCATGGTATATCCTTCCATTTATTTGTATCCTCTTTAATTTCTTTCTCTTGTGTCTTATAGTTTTCAGAGTGCAGGTCTTTTTCACCTATTTTGTTAAATTTAGTCCTAGGTATTTAATTCTTTTTGATGCAGTTGTAAATGGGATTGTTTTCTTAATTTCTCCTGATTGTTTGTTATTGGTGTGTAGATACACAGCAGATTTCTGTATATTGATTTTGTATCTTGCAACTTATCAAATTCATTTATTGGTTCTAAGAGTTTTGTTGGTGGAGTTTTTAGAGTTTTCCATATATAGTATCATGTCATCTGCAAATAGTGACAGTTTTCCTTTTTCCTTTTCAATTTGGATGCCTTTTATTTCTTTGTCTTGTCTGATTGCTGTGGCTAGGACTTCCACTACTATGTCGAACAAAGTAGTGATAGAGGGCATCCTTGTCTGGTTCCTGATCTTAGAGAAAAGCTTTCATCTTTCACCATTGAGTAGGATATTAGCTGTAGGTTTGTCATATGTGGCCTTTATTATGTTGCAATATGTTCCCTCTGTTCCCACTTTGTTGAGAGTTTTTATCATTTACTCATTTTAACATTGAGCTGGCTTTTAGGGTTTGCTTGTAAAATATGTCTGAAATTGTATGAATTTAATGGTTCAAAACAGAGCACACATGCCTAATGAAATTGACTTAGTTGTGATTATTATTTGGATGCTGAATTTGAAACAAGAATCTTAAAAGGTATAGAAATTAAATTCTAGAAAGGATTAATGCTAGCTTTTTTGTATTTTTGTTTGTTTAAGGGTATGTTACCTCCTATTGTTGAAGGGATAGTATTTAAAATATTTAATATCTAAAAAGTATGTTTCATTTTTATAATTGTGTTACTAAGATATCTCATAAATCTTTGGCAGGAGGTATGGCTTTGTGATGGGGAGAAAGCCGTTGCTCTTGCTGGGAGCCTGAGAAGCAATGATTATCTCTTGGTTTGTGGTTTGACATTTTCTAAATTGTTAATATTATAAGGAAAAAAATTCCTGAATATGTGTCCTTGATAATGAAGGAGGGTAAGCTATTTTGAGAAGTTCTTTTCAAAGCCAATTTCATTGAGGAATCAGAATTACCAAGGCTTCTTCTTTTTTTAAAATAAAAAACAATTTTCAGATATTCATATCTGTCCAAATAGTGCTGGGTCTGTTGTTATGTGGATGATAACAAATAACCTGAGCCAGAGTCAAAGGCAAGGAATAGTGCAGCTTAACCCTCTCTTTTATTATTACAGTGGGGTGAAGACTCTAAGCCAGAAAGAGAGCCATTGGTGAGGATATGGTTCAGTTACCTAATGAGAAATGCCTTGCACCCCAGCAGGATTCTGAAGTCACACCCCAAAAATCATCTTTAGAAAAACTTTAGTGAGTACAGTGTAAGCCAAGCCAGAAAGTGGTTAGAAAGGCAAGTTCCAGTGCATAGGAAAATTAAATGAAAATAACTCAAAATAACTGTGCCCAGTGGATAATTTGCTGGGCATCAGTTTGGATGTTCCAGGTTGTACTTTGCTTGTAGCTTAACCATCATTTCCTGAGCTGCCTTAGTTCAACTTTGAGAAGTTTTCTTCTTTTACACGACCACCAAGACTTTTCTTTTCCAAACTGGTTTTGGGGCTTGTTTATTCAAAGCAGCCATAAAGAAAAGATCACAACCTTTGAGTCAAAGAGACCTGGTTTTGAATCTCAGCTTTGCTATTTTCCAGCTGGTTTGGGGTGAAGTCACTTTTCTTTGCCACTCTTTTTTTGACTTCTTAAGTTTGATACTTAATTTAAAACTTTTGAGTCTTCTTTTTCAATGGAAACATAAAACTAAAAGTCTGCTGATTTGTTTCAGTGATCTCTTCAGTTCCACAAGTTTTGTTGTATATTTATATATATTTATATGAAATATATTTATAATATATATACTTATATATACTTATAACATATATACTTATAATATATATACTTATAATACACACACAGACACACACACACACACACACACACACACACAGAGTGTACTGTAGAGTTAACATTTTAACACTTCAAGTAAATATACGTGCCCTATAACCATATAGTTTCCTTTACCCAACCGCCTATTTTACATTTGTCATGTAGAGTACATCTATAAACCTTGAAAAAACCCAAGACAGTGTTACAATTTTTGCTTGCAATACTTATACATTTTTTTACTTTAAAGAAGAAAAATGATTTATTATTATATTTTTACCTAAACCATTTCTGTTACTCTCCCTTCATTCCTGGAGTTCCATGCTCCCCTCTGGTATCATTTCCCTTCAGCCTAAAAATCTTCCTTGTAGAGCAAGTCTTACGTTAATAATTTCGCCTAGTTTTTCTTCGTCTGAGAATGTCTTTGTTTCACCTGCATTCCTGAAGGATATTTTCACTGGATACAGAATTCTGGGCTGACAGTTCTTTTCTTTCATCACTTTCAAATGTTGTTGTGCTCTTTTCTGGTCATGTGATTTCTGGTAACAGTCATTTGAACCACTGTTTTCTTTTATGTATTGTATTATTATTTTCTGGCTTTTTTCAATATTTAAAAAAAAATCTTTTGTCTTTTGCAGTTTGATTATGATGCATTTTGACATTGGTTTCTTAGAGATTACCCTCTTTGGGGTTTGTTGAGGTTCTCGTGTCTGTTAAATTTATGTCTTTAACCATATTCAGGGAGTTTTCAGCCATTATTCCAAATTTTTATTTTTTTTTCAAACACCAATCTCTTCTCTCTTTTTGGCACTCTAGTGTATGAATGTTAGATATTATGATAGAGGTTTCTCGGCTTTGTTCATTCTTGTAAAATAGGTTTTTTCCTCTCTATTCTTTAGATTGTGTCTATTTTTTCTATTGATGTCTTCAAATTGCCTATTTTCTCTGTCATTTTCATTCCATTCTTGAGCCTATCTAGTGAATTTTTTATTTCGGATATTGTATTTTGCAGTTCTGAAGTTTCCTTTTTAAAAATAGCTCCTCTTCTCTGCTGAGGAACTCCTTCCTGTTCATTTCCAGAGACTCCCCTTTACCTCAGAGCCGGTGGTTATAGTAGCTGCTTAACAGTCTTCGTCTGACAATTCTAACATCTGGGTCATCTTGGGGTTGGCACCTCTTCATTTTCTTTTCCCTTCCGGATCGAGTCTTTGGTCCTGTTATAATTCTCTCGAGAATGGTGCCCCCCCCCCGCCCTTTAAGACAATCAACCTGTTAAGCTGGTTAGGTACAGACCCCAAGTTCTGACTCCCCACTGCCCATGTGGTAGCTGTGTTTGCGCACTCCTTTCTTGCCAGCACAGTGCTGTAGTTATTTTCGTTTTCTTCATTGTAACTAGCAGTTTACTTGTTTTGATCCATTCCTTTGAGGGGTAATATTGCCGACCTAGTAGAGTATTGTAAAGACCAAATGAAATAATGTACTCAGAACCACCTAGTCCAGTACCCAGCACATAAAAAGCCTCTTTCTAAATGTCACTATTCTGGTTTCTTCCAGTGAAATATCTCTCGGCCTGGTCTAACTGAAAACTGAGTTGAATTTCTTTTGCTTTCCTGGTGCCCATTTGTGAGAGCTGCTCTGCCAAGTTCCAGTGATATTTTGAAAGGATTGGCTATTGTGGAATAAATCTCCTCTTGGATTATCTCAGAGTCCTTGGTTAGAGGAATATACCAGGGTGGGGGGGGGTAAAATATACATTACATGAAATTTATCATTCTAACCATTTTTAAACGTGCATTTCATTGGTATTGAGTACATTTCCAGTGGTGTGCAATCATCCACACTGTCCATTTCCAGAACTTGTTCACCATCCCAAACAGAAACTCTGTACCCATTGAACAACAATTTCCTATTCTCCCTTCCTTCCATTCCCTGGTATAACCAAGGTGATACTTCGTGTCTCTATAAATTCATTTGTTCTAGATGCCTCATAGAAGTGGAATCATACAATAGTTGTTGGCCTTTTCTGCCTGGCTTCTTTCACTCGGCGTAATGTCTTCAAGGTTTATTCATGTTGTAGCATGTGTCAGAATTTCATTCCTTTTTAAGGCTGACCAGTGTTCCACCTTTTGTCCATTCATCTGTCAGTGGACAGACATTTGGGTGGTTTCCAGCTATTTAAGAGCCAATGGCAGTTCTGCCTGCTGTGAATACTGCTGCCCCGAACACTGGTGGTCAGGTGTCTTTGGGTGTGTATAGTGACATAGCTTTTGGGTATATACAGTAACGTCACTTTTGGGTATGTACCATGACATAGCTTTTGAACTGTCGTTTGGACTCATGCCGCCTTGATCGTCTGCCATCCTTAACGGGTCTGTTCTTTGACTTCTCCTAAGGATGGAAATGAGTCTAGCTGCCTCTGTTTGAAGATGTGCTCTCTGCCTTAAAATGTGGTCTGGTTTTTAGCAAAGCAGCAGAAATGTCTTCTAGGTGCCATGCTGTTCCTGAGATCACAGGGGTGAAAGATATCCTCCCTGCCCTTCAGCTTCTCCAAGTCTAGGGAATGAGGTAACATAGACTTGGAACCAAAATTAGGTATATTTTGTTAACCTGATTTTTGAATATTTTATATCAACTATGTTAGAGAAACAAAAATGAAAACACATATATTACCTGTTAAAAATTATCAAAATGAATAAGAGTGTATGAAATCCGTAGCATCCTGGAGTGTCCAGGTGGGAAATGACCAAGTGAGAAAAGTGTTAGAAGGACGTCAGCAGGAGCTGTGGTAAAGAGTCCTGGTGAGGAGTTGGGCGAGGTGCCTGGAAAACTGCATTTGGCGGGTGGATGGGGGAAGGCCTGGGTGCGGTAGAGGCACAGAAGAAGGCTTGCAGACGAGGAAGAACTCGTTTGGGGATCAACTAGGGCAAAGTGTCTGTGCCCCTCTGCCGAGTCCCCACATTCACTGTGTGCGGTCAGGTCCCAGCTACGCTCGCTCTGGGAAGTCCATTTGAAATACCCTTCTGTCGTCCCACATTCCAGATTTAGATTGTTCCATCTATTTGTTCTTATGGCTTCTCGTGCCTCCCTTTCATGTCACTGGTCTCGCTTAGAATCATGTGTGTAGGTAGTTGTCTAATGCCGTTCCCTTTCCGATATGCACCATGAAGGCGAGTGAGTATGCGTATGTATTATTCACCACTGCATCCCCAGCAGAGTAACCGTCACTTAATAAATATTTGTCAAATCAAAAAAAAGATAGAATGCCATTTGGTACCACCTGTTGGAGCCTCCCTTTAGCTTTTGAACGCTGCACAGCTCAGACCTGGTATGACCTGTCTCATGTCGCACAGTCAGCTCTTCCCTGGCAGGAGAACATTGGCCTGGTCGTCAGGGTTGGGGTAGGTTCACAGTGAGCGAGTTATTTGGGAAAGGCAGTCCAGGGATGGCTGATGGGATAAGATAGGGAGCATGGCCACACAACTGTATTTTGTGTCTGTTTCTGAAAAGAGTAGTTGTCTACCTGACCTAGGAGTCAGTGTGTGGCGTAGGCTCAGGAAGCAAAAAGCATGATAACCCTGGAAAGCGAGAACCCCGTAGAATAGGATAACAGACACAGGGTTTTTTTCCACCCTGCTCCAAAATAAGATACCCGGTCAAAATGAAGCATGCTGGGGTCCCAGAGGCTCAGATTTGAAATATCTGTTGAAGGTGTCCTTAAGTTTCTTTTCAAGACAAGGGTCTTTTGAAAGTCAGACTTGGATTAAGAAATAAAAATTATTCTGACATCCCCTACCTCCCAAACGTTGCATTTGCATCGTGAACTTCCATGATGAGACAAAGATAGACCAGCGAGTAGGGAGTCCTGGCAAGGGATGTCCATCCTTAAGAGAGTCGTATTTAAAAATGAGAATTTAGGATGGATGGAGCTTTTAGAATCATCTGGAAGAAAGCCTTCGTCTTCTAGAAGAGGCAGCCTTGGCCCCAGAGGGGAATAGGTAGAGCAGAGGGTGGCACCTTTTGTAGCGATTGCGTAAAACCTCCAAGCCAGGGCTGATTCTCTCTGTACAGAAAAGGATATCCCACTCAAATGTTATATTCCAGATTGGTGTTTACCTAGAAGAAGCTCAGCCAACATGGGAAGGGGTTTGAAAACCATAGAAACCTCAGGAACAGGTGAGTTTATTCATTAAACAAATGTTTATCCAGTGTGTGCTTTGGCCCAGGCAGTTTTCTAAGTACTGTGGATACAGCAGGGAACCGGATCTAAGTTCTCTCTCATGGAGGTGTTAATTCTAGTAAGAGACTAAACGAGCTTAGAATTGACTATGCTGATGACCTGTGGTTAGAACAATGCAGAGGCCTGGGTAGAAAGGAATGGGGGTGTGATGAGTTTGGGCTCTTTGCCTCTATGATTTGTAGGGTCTGGGATGGCCTCTCTGAGGAAGGGACGCCTGAGCCGAAACGAAATGATGAGTAGGAACCGGTGTGACCAGTGACGAGGGAGGCATGAACAAGGGGGGCTGTGGTGTGGGGATGGGTTAGGTTTGGAGAAGCAGGCCTCCGAGGAGCCAGAGTGTCTTAAGTGCAGTTAGAAGCCATTGGATCCAACTTAAAGAGACCACTGTGGCTTCTGTGTGGGTTTTGTGAGTCCAGGTGCCCACCGCCCCCATGGTAGGGCCGTGAAGCGTGGCGGTGGGAGGAGACATGCCCAAAGCGGTCTGGCATTTGGAAGTAACCTGAGAGTACAGGGGAGCAAGGCGAGAGAGTGGTCAAGTATGACTCCTAGGCTTTGGCCTGAGCGACTGAGAGGTGGTGGGGCCTTAGCTTGAGATGGGAGAGCCTGGGCGGTTGGATCTGTAACGGAACCTGGAGAAGACTGAGCAGTGACGGCACCGGGATCGTCCTACAGACGTGTGGAAGGTGGTCCAGAGGGAGTGTCCGGCATTCCACGTGCGCCATGGGAGCATAATGAGGCTTGGCGATGGACCGCCGCTGGGAGGCACTGGGGTTTGGCTGTGGATTAGGAACATTCTGTTGGCCAGAGGCCCGTCTACCCGCAGGCAGGAGAGCATGTCTGGTGTGAGCCTGGGCCGCCTTTGCAGCAGGAGCCCGTCCCTTCCTGCGATGCCCTGCGGGGTGATGGCACTCATCCTTTCCTTCTCTTACAGGTGCACGTGGTGGTGTACCTCCAAAACAGCCTGCGTGACAGAATCTCTCCTGCTTAGGATGCCTTTTTCTATTTTTGACCCCTTTTCTCAGAAGCTTCAGAGCTTGTAAAGCATGAAGAGGAAAGCACAGAATCAATGAACTGTGCTTTCAATCAATCAATCTACTTTCTGTAATTTCCCGGTTTTACACATTGACAAAGATCTGTAAGTCAGCCAATAGCAACTTCAGGCGCCTCCATGGAGCCTGCTTGTGTTTCGTACGAAACACCTTGCTGTGGGCTGCCAGGCTTTTACATATACTCACCCTCTTTCCAGAGGGAGACTGGCCACACCATCTATTATGTTGTAGATTAAAAAATCCTTTGTGGGCTTTTCCTGGGGTAGAATGGGCAGGGCAGAGGGGCCGGAAGTGGGTTGCTGTAACCCGGAAGTGGGATCTTTCCCTGGCTGTAGTATTGATGTTTTCACACTGTCCCTGCTTCCGTGGCTGAGGGGATCTTCGTGGAAGGGTGGTATGTTGTCACTCCAGATACATGGAAAGATGGTGCAAGGAATGGCCCAGAAAGTGGTGGAAGAAAGCTGAATGGAAATGGAGGTTTGACCTCAAAAAATGCAAGATTCGATCCCTATAGAAAGAATAAGTTTTCCACTTGCAGAATTTATGACAGTTCTGTGCACCAACCGGGTTCTCATCACTACCAGGGCTGTGGCTACAGATAGGATTTCAAAGAAAGATTTTTTTACTGCACCTCCAGAGGCCCAGGACTTCTGCCTTGGAAAACGACAGCCTCAGAGGGGAGACCCACAAAGTGTCCCCAATAGCCCCAGTGCAGTATGTGTAAATACTCATCACTGTAACGTAGAATAGCTAACAGGATAGTAGAACAGATAGTCGAATAGATAACAGGATGACACACACAGCATAGATACCGCATTTTCATTTTAAAATTATTATGGCAAGTAAAGTTTTAACTTTAGTTAATAAAAACCCATTATGGATTTTTTTAAATGATGACTTTTAGCAAGAGCTGTACTCTTAGGTACAGTGATGTCACTTCTGGAAGTTTAGTAGAAGCAAAACATAAATGAAGATCTTTGAGGATGTTCACTGTAGTGTTATCTATAACAGCAAAAAAGCAACAAAGTTGAATATAACTTCAGTGGTTCAATGTTAGGAGATTGGTAAATTATGGTATATCAACATGACAAATGGTTGTGTAGCCACGAAAAATGTTTGTTTTGAAGTCCAGATAAAATGTAAAAAAATAATAAAATCAGTGCAAACAATTAATATATAATTTTGGAAAAATATGTAAAAATGTGTATGCTTATTGATGAAACTGGAAAATGAATGTAAAAATAAAGTTTCAGTAGAATGGTAAATATAAGTAATTTTAAATTAAATTAAAAAATTAATATTTCTTTTGTTTTTTTCAATGTAAAATTGTCTTAGTTCCATTAAAAGAAAAACCGTAGAAAGTCTGAATAAAAATATGTTCACTGTAGCTAATTTAGAATTTTTTTTTTTTTTAAGATTTTATTGGGGAGGGGGAACAGGACTTTATTGGGGAACAGTGTGTACTTCCAGGACTTTTTTTCCAAGTCAAGTTGTTGTCCTTTCAATCTTAGTTGTGGAGGGCGCAGCTCAGCTCCAGGTCCAGTTGCCATTACTAGTTGCAGGGGGCGCTGCCCACCAACCCTTGCGGGAGTCAAACCGGCAACCTTGTGGTCGAGAGGACGCGCTCCAACCAACTGGGCAGCTCAGCTCAAGGTGCCGTGTTCAATCTTAGTTGCAGGGGGCGGAGCCCACCATCCCGTGCGGGAATTGAACTGGCAACCTTGTGGTTGAGAGCCCACTGGCCCATGTGGGAATCGAACCGGCAGCCTTCGGAGTTAGGAGCACGGAGCTCTAACCGCCTGAGCCACTGGGCCGGCCTTAATTTAGAAATTTAAAAAAATGGCACAGAAAAGAACATCAAATATCACCTACAGTCTCACTATCCAGCAATAACTGTTTCAGACATTTCAGTATGCGTATGTACTACTGATCTTTTCTTGGGGGAGGGGGTGGTGGTGGTATGTGCATGTGTGTCCATATATAAACATATTTTTAAGTGGCTTATACAGATATACTGGCTTTTTTCACTTTCTGCAGAGGGTGAACATTTATCCAAGTAATTACACTGTTCCTGCATATAATTAAAAATTTTTTTTTAATTGGGGAATATTGGGGAACAGTGTGTTCTTCCAGGACCCATCAGCTCCAGGTCGAGTCGTCGTTTTCAATCTAGTTGTGGAGGGTGCAGCTCACTGGTCCATGTGGGAATCGAACCAGAGACCTTGGTGTTATGAGCACTGCGCTCTAACCACTGAACCAACTGGCTGCCCCATCTGCATATAATTTTTAATGACTAGGCTGTATTCCTTCGTATGGATGTACGATAAGGGACTCAATGGTCTCCTCGCTGGGTATGCACGTGACATAGTCCTGAGTGCTGTCCAGTTGTGTTTAAGATAGGTTATATCAATTTACACGGTCACTTCTTTGCCTAAAGAAGTAAAAAATTATTTTTGGACAATAAAAAAAGTCATTTTCTCTTGTTTCTATTAATTTAAAAGCCCACATCAACTTTCCCCATATTTATGCAGATCTCAACTGAGAATGAGGAAACTGGATCACTTTCCAGTGTTCTTCGAGCCCAGACATTCCTTGGCCGTTTTTTTTTGCACATTGTCTACAATGAATGACTGCCTAGGGCCTCCAGGCCTCCTGTGAGGACTTGCCATGGGTGTCTGAATACATCCACTGGTGCCCTGAGAATGCGCTGTGTTCTAGCTCGAGGAATTTCACTAAGAACTGAGGCAAAGAATATTGAAAATTTTCAGATTTGCTCTAAGTTTCGAAATATTTATACTCTATTTGAAAAAGCAGTATTTTTCTCACACATTCTATTAAGTAGTCATGGTACTTGATTAGGATTAATTTGAACTAAGCTGTCAGACTTGCCTACCTATCTGTTTTACGGATGAATTTGTTTTTACTGTTTTTCAAGCCTTGTTCTCCACTTTCCACATTTCTGGTGGGTGCTGAACAAAGAGATTTTTAGTCACGGTGTGTTTTCTGTTCCATCTGATTCCTTCAGTTGTTAGATTCTCCTCCGGTTTTATTTATATTTCATGAATTTGAGTGGATCTGCAGTTTCTTATTGTTCACTGGTGCCAGTTGAAAAATCCTCCCAGGCTGTTTTTATAGGGCAACTGTCATGTTTATACTACATTTTGAGACACTTCAATCTTTTTAATTTGCTTGTCTTAACGCATTTAATCTTTAAGAGGAGAGTTGTAAAGTTGTGAACTTGCCGTCTTTACACTTGAATATGCATAATTACACAGTGCGCCATCCTTTTCCTGTGCTGACTTTCTTCTAGACTGTGTGTATACGAAGAATCATTGACCACAGCTGGCAAGACGAAGGCACCTGGCTAGCTTCCCCTTTTCTTTTCTTTAGCGGTTACTACATGTCTCGTTCTGTCCCTGGGGAGAGGTGGGAAAAGTCGTCCTTGCTCTCTGAGGTCCATTTCTCAAGGGACAGCAGTGCTCACATGGGTCCTATTTACATTGTAACTGGTCACTGGCTGTCTGGGACAGACAGCTGTTTCAACTTAAACCCAAGACAGTTGCTATGGAGATGGTTGACTAGAAATAGGTCACGTTAAAGTCCTTTTCCCTTGGATATAAGGGAACGCCATGATTCTAGAAGTGTCTCAGTTGAACAGAAAATGTGGGCAACCACATCCAAAATAGTTTTCTCTTTAGGATGAGGCTTAGGGTAGATGCCAGTCCACGCACGTTGCTGCTGGCACCCTGCACACAACACACCTGAAAACTATTCCTGTTAAAGAAAAGGAATAAGCGATGACATAATTTGCAGTATAACCTTGATTAACTGGCTCATATGTGATTCTCAAAAGATGTTTATCTCATAAGCACCAAAGCAAAGTAGAATAATATTTGTTTTCAAGACACGACCAGGAGTTTAAGAACACATTTTTAAAAACATGGAGTTAACAGCGAACTATAGAAAAGGAAGTCATCTCGTGACATTGGATGGGATTTGCCATAAATTTGGCCAGAGAACATTGTGGATTTCCCAGGGCAGCTTGACTGGGATGGCTTACCTGTGTCGTGGGGTGACTTCCACGACTTGTCTTTCTTTGCTCACGTGTCACCTGGGGAAGTGTAGCTGAGCACGACCACGGGATGGCAGGTCTTCTTCACAGACGGGCGCTGGTGTGGTACGCCCGCAGGCCCCAAGCTTTGTCTAGTCTGCGACTTGGTGAATGGAATGCCTCTCCTTCCTGTTCACCCCCACCCCGCCCCTGCCCCACTCTCATGGTACTGCCCGCTTCAGGGAATGGGTGAGATTCCGTGTAGCTGCTTCTCATGTGATGACTCTGATGGCAGATGACAACACACACTCTTCCTGACACTTCTTTGGGAACGACACATGTTCTGTCCCTTTTCTCTGTCTGTCAGTCTTCTGAAAAGGGTGAGCTGGCAGGAGGCTTGGGGCTCATGCTAAAGACGTATTGGGGATAGATTTTCACTAATTAGATGTTCTTTGAAAGTTCTGAGAGAATATTGCAACATGCAATGACATGAATGAGTAACAGTGATAATGAGAGCTAACACTTGTGTGATTCCTACTGGGTACCAGGGACTGTTCGGAGCTCTTCACAGAGTTTCCTTGTTTAATCCTCACAACAACCCAAGGAAATAGGTACTAGTGGTAGGATCCTCATTTTACAGATGAGGAAACGGAGGCCCGGAGGGGATAAGTAAGGAGCCCCAAGTCATGTGGCTTTAAATGGTGGTGCTGTGGTTCAGACTCGGGCAGCCTGGCCGCAGGGTGGGATGGTCTTACCTCTGTGCCACAAAGAACTGTATGTTAACGTTTAAGAAGAACAGTGTGTTTTTCTGATTATCATAGTGCAGGGGGTGATTTTGTTCCTTCCAGGGGGCATTTGACAATGTCTGGAGACATTTTTGGTTGCCACAGTTGGGTGTGGGGGGGAAGGGAACTGGGGGTGTCCAGTGGGGAGAGGCCAGGGACGCTGCCAAACATCCTACAATGCACAGGACGGCCCCCCCACACCAAGGAATGACCTGGCCTCATGTATCAGTAGTGGCGAGGTTGAGAAATCCTATTATAGTAACACACGTTCATTCTGAAAAAGTATAATCTTACTCCCCCAGCCTTTGCCCCTGTTAAATGCATGTGTATTCTTCCAGACTTTTTCCCTTCTGATTATAATAACATACATTCGTATGTATATATTTTACAGAAAAACAACCAAATGTGTTCTATTCTACAGGATATCTTTATGACATATACATGTGTCCACATTGGAGTGTGTTTTGATAATTGTATAGTTTTTCTTCGGATGGATGGATGTCAAGCATGGGTTATTTTGTAACGTGTAATGAGCAATAATGTTATAATACGTCCGTACATCTTCGGGTACTCACTGCAGGTCTTACTATTGGAGAAAGACCAGCTTGTGGCTGTGGGCCGAGCACAGTGTTCTCACGGGTTCCCCTTCCCCATGTTTCAGCCAGTGTCTGCTCGTCCTGTTTCACTGCACACCTGTCCCCGAGACAGGTGATCATTGCATAGCCCTCTGACTTCAAGTGGAGCTAGTGGTCCATTTTGGATGGGTTTCTAAGGTAATGTGAAAGATGTCAGAAAAAAGGGATGCTGGGAGAAAGGAAAAGCCGTTTTCTAGGAACAGAGAAAGTGTGTGTGTACAGTGGGGAGGAAACTAACTGCGTCTGAGCTAAGCACTGATGTGTGTAAGGTGGTACTACCTGGACCCACCAATTGGAGTTTTGTAGACATTTCTGAAGGAAAAAAGAGGTTCACATTCTGTACCCCACTTTGTACAATTTACCATGCAAGATAAATATATAAATAATTTAAAAACTGTCAATATACCAAGAGTCGGAAATCATACTCTGAGGACTGTGGGAATTAGGCTCACTGCCTGGCTGATCGTGGGTCTCAGGAAGTATTTGTAACCAGAGAGAACTGAAGGAAAGAGGACGGGGCATGTCCTAAGAGGCGGCTTGAGCAGCTGCCCTGGGGTCTGCTGTCCATACGCCAAGTCCATGCACGTGCCCCCATGAAGAAGGGGTGGCAGGCTTGGAGGCTTCTGCTCTGCAGACTTGTGTTGGCGGTCTCTATTACAGCAGTGCACATATGTGCCCCAAGCCCCTGAGCCCTGGCAGTTCCCCTCCACGCTGTGCCATCCACAGAGGTGCGTGTGCATGAACCCCAAGTCAGGAGCGCTTAAGAAAGTTCAGAGGAATGGCGCAGTTCCGAAAAGCCCCAAAGAGGAAACTACCCAAATGTCCATCAGTAGTACAGCAGCTTCAAGAAAGCAGGCTTTTTTTCTAAGTTGCTAATGATGAAATATTTCAAAACACAAAGATACAAGGAAAGCAGGCATTCTAGCTTCTACTGCCCAGATTGAACTCAGGTTAACATTCTGCCATATTTGTGTTTTTTAGTTCTTTTTTTAAATTTAAGAATATAACCTTCTGGTGGCCTAGTTTATCAGTGTTGGGGGTGGGGTAGAGTTGGCTGAGTGAGCTGAAGATACCGGAGCCCAAGGGGATGACCTGGGCTTTCTGTGCACTCCCTGTCCTGACAGGGAATGAATTACGCGTCACTGGCTCCTGAGCAGCAAGCAGTCCAATCAGGAGAACACTCCACCTTAAAGTTTGGGCCCTGCCCCAGGTGACGGAGGAAGAGACCATGCCTTTCACCTCTCCTGCTCTCTGAAAAATAAAACCCCTCGCAGTAATGCCCTTTAAGGACATAATGCCTCTTTTGTTGAAAAATGAAAGAATCTGGCTTTTTCCATCAAATTGTGATTAGAATACCATGAATGTTTTGATTGTACTGATGTGAAAAGAAGAAGGAACGAGAACAGGGTTCAGTGTGTTTGGTGATTGCTGTGATTGTCAGTGGGAACACAACCCCCTTCTTGTCCCCTCCTGCGAGCTCGTCAGGAGGCCAGGTGTGCCCTGGGGATGACCTTGAGTCTGCTCCCGTTTACATTGGAAGAGTCATGTGCACACGCCTGCTCGTCAGTCAGTGTTAGCGGCCGTGGCGCTGCTGGCGTTCTCTGACGGCCCGGTGCTGCTGCTGGTCCTGAGGCCGTGCTTGCTGCTGGCCCTCTGCTGAGGGCTCGCTCGGTGCCAGCACAGTCATAAGCCCTTGCTTATGTCACAGTCCTTCCTTGTAATTACCCGGGAGGTTGGTATGGTTTCTGTCTCCATCTACAAAGGACAAAACAGGCTTCGAGAGGGTCAGAGGTGCCCAGGGTCATGCCGTGAGTGGCAGAGAGGTGATTCAAATCTTTGGCTCCAAAGCCATGTTCTGAACCTGGCACTAAGTGAGGCCCACTTGCCCTTGTTATTTGGGTTTGCAGAATTGTAAAGTAGGAGTTGAGGTCCTGGGAACAGTTGGCCGAGCACTTCCCAGTCCTACCTCCGTCAGCCTCCTCTGTAGTCTGAGGTCATCGGTGAGGCAGTGGCTGCCCCCATTTCAGAGATGAGGACACTGAGGGCCAAGTAAGCAGGTGCTTGCCCAGAGCCACACAGCTAGTTTGGGGCTGGAAATGGAGCCAGGGTCTTCTGAAAACACCCCAGCTTTCTACCCTGTTTCAGCTTGATCTCTGGCCACCTGGGCTGCCGTCAGCCCAGCACTTGATTGTAAGGTTAACTCTGTTTCCCCGTCTTTTAACCACGACTTGTACTACCCAGCTCTCACTTGTTATACATGATAGGGGATTACATAGCAGCGCATCTTTTAAAAATTCTTGGACATAAACACACCATTTAAATACATACTTATTTGGTCACTGTGGTGCTTTGTGATGAGATAATCCTTTTTGGTTAAAGATTTCCTTACATGAAAATCTTTACTTTTTTGATATGCTGGTAAAGGTATTTGTTTGGTAGCTCAAGTGGAAGTTGAAGACTGTGAGATTTTCACTGCCCGTACTGAGTCAGTGTTTTCTAGAGCCATCGTCGCTAACCGCTGTTGTTCTGGGTTACTTTGAGGTTGCAGCTGCTCCCTGGTGGTTACCTGTCAAAGGCGCCAACTGGAGGCACCCAGAAGGGCCCGACTCGACTGTCCTGCACAGGTGAGGCTGGGTCTCCCCCCGGGACGTGTTTCATGCCTAATCGATTCCTGTGCTGGTGCGAAGGGACTTAATGCCATCTGCATCTGTAACGGGGCAAGAATGACAAACTCTGATAGGTAGGACAATAAAATGGCAGGAAATAATAACGTACGTTAAGCCCCAACCACTGCCAAGCTCACAGAGACTCTTAATAAGTGGCCTCTTTCCTCCCTCTGTCCTGTCGTGTAGATTTTGTTTTCCCCTTTGCAGACCAGTTACAAATCTCATGACGTGTTTAATCTCTGCAACCTGTCTGCTCCTCTCCTGAGTGGGTCGGTTTGAGGAAGAAGACCGTCTACAGATGAGTAGTTGTGTGGTGCCAGGGGCCCACGGCAGGCACTCAGGCCTTGGCAGTGGGGCCCTGCTCCCTGCCTCTGGTGCTGACTGACATACTTCGAAGCTTCCATCTGACTGAAAGACCGCCAAGCGGCAAGTCGGCCAGCATGTCTCTCGGGTGGCAAGGAAATAATTATCTCAAGCAAAAATAGCGTCACCCGTTAAGCCCTGGAGGTGGAGAAAGGGTTGGCCCAGGACTCAGCGTCTCAACAGCCCAAGAAGCCTGCTCTCCTAACCTACTTTTTCAGACGGGAGTTTGAGCTTCTATTTTTCCCAACTTTCTTGGGTGTTGTGCTCATTGTCAGGGACCTGGGAGCACGTGGAGCTCAGCTGTGGGGCCACAGCCCCTTGAGAAATGGCACAGAGCTGGCGGAGCCTGAGTCAGCAGCCTCTGGTGGGAAGAGCTGCAAGGTGAGAAGTCAGACTCAGGATTCCTGGGTTCCTTGGGTGGACGAGGCCGCTCAGCTCCCAGTGAATGCTTTCCTCCCCGAATTTAATAGAAGAAAAAGCTAAGGGGAGAAGGCAAGCCCAGAGGGGTGTGTGCTTTACTGACTGCGTCTGTCTTCTGAGAAAAGTGCTTCTCTCATCAGTGCTGAAGCAGTGACTGGCACATAACAGGCACTCAGGAAACACTGTTAGAAGAATCGGTAAAGCCACGGAATGATTACTGCAGGGAATTCAGAGCTGTTTGAGGGGTGCAGTAGGAATGTGTGTCCACTTGGAAAAGAGTGAAGGGGAATGAAAGTGACGTGGTGCTGGGTAAATGTGTGTATCTCCTATTCTCAAACTTTCCCCTTGACCTTCCCTAGCCTTCTGTACCCTTAGAAAAAATAAACACTTGCTTGGAATCTGCTAGAGTGAGGCAGGTTAGCTGGCTAATCTGTAGTAGAAAGACACAAAGTTTAAAGCCAAGTGTCACAGATTGGGTTCTCTGACACAGAGGCTGAGATGGAGCTTGGGGTGCTGAGTACTTACGGGGGGCTCACACCCGTGGGAGGGGCAGGGGGGAAGCAGGGCGGGGCAGGGGCTGAAGCCAAGACTCCAGTGCAGGCCCAAGGATCCCAGCCAGCCCATCCTGCAGGACTGCGCTGTGGGGCTGAAGTGGCTGGGCCTTATGCCCCTGCTGTGGTTAGTCGCTGGTGGCTCTGAGCTGGCTCTCTGCAGCTGTGGAAAACCCCGAAGGAGCCGACGGCTGGAAGCTGTCAGCACTCCTAGTGGCTGGGGCAGCACCCGTTCCTTAAAGGGGATTCGGGTTGTGCATCTCCACAGCCACCTACCAAGTGACCAGGTGAGATTCTGGGGGGGTCTAGGCCTCGCACAAAGTGAAGAAATGTTTTGAGTGTACTTCAAAGAGGAAGTATCGCCCACTCGGGAGTCTGGGATGTCAGAACCCTGCGGTGGAGGGGACAGATGTGGCACGGCTGGGGCTCGTGTTGGCGACCAGGACCCCACAGTGTCACGAGTGACCCGAGGGTGACTGAGGGTGCTGAGAGGAAGCCGGGTCCCGTTCCCTGCTTCAGCGGCTCTCTCGCTCTCCACAGGCCAGACCATCCGGTTCTGCACGTTTCCTGGCACGATGCCGTGGCCTACTGCGCATGGGCCGGAAAGCGCTTGCCCACGGAGGCCGAGTGGGAGTACAGCTGTCGAGGAGGCCTGCAGAACAGGTACCACTCTGAGGGGCTCGCCCCACCCAGCCATGTGCTGCCTTTCCCTAAACCTGGGACTGCTTTGCTTAGGCAGTTGGTCTAAACCACAACCACAGCTGTTGGGTCCTGGGCTTTCCTCATGTCCGTGAAGTGACTCGGGAGACTCCCATGGGCGGCCCACAACCCCTCCCAGCCCCACAAAGCTCCCTGGGGCCCCAAAGGCCCCCAGCAGTCCAGGCCCCTGGGGTTCCATGGTCCTCCTTACATCCTGCTGGCCGGCTGCCTGCCTTAGCGTTTTCTCATTTTAGACATCTCCTGTGGCAGCGTTGTTTGTCCGCTTCCAGAGCCACGAGACAGAGGCTCATGTTTGGGTCACATCTTCTAGGCAAGGCTCCTTAAAATAGCGAAGCTTTATAAAAGTGTGGTGTGACGGTGCCTGATCACGCTACCATATAAGTCCAGAATGATGCCGGCTACCCAGCCTTCTCTGAGCCCTTCTTTCAGTTACGTGATTTATTTCAGGCCTCCTGAGGGCTCCAGAGAGACGGAGGTTGTTGTGAACTTGACATGAGCTAGTTACGCAGAAGTGAAAAAAATACTGCTTAAAAGCTTTATTTATTTATGTAACATATTTAAAGTAACAGCAAAACATCTCACTCAGAAGGAGTGAGCAGGGGTCCCCGTTTCATGGCACTCCCGCCCTTGCCCTCAGTCCAGACGCCAGTGCCGCTGTGACAGTCTGACACCTGTGTCTCTCCTGACAGACTCTTCCCCTGGGGCAACAAGCTGCAGCCGAGAGGCCAGCACTATGCCAACCTGTGGCAGGGCGAGTTTCCTGTGACCAACACTGGCGAGGACGGCTTCCGCGGCACGGCGCCTGTGAGTAGCGAGGCTGGCAAGGAGGGCAGCGGCGACGGGCACGCAGAAATGAGCGGGGGTGCGTGCGAGGCCTTGCTGGCCCTCTGACCACCCGGCTGCCCCCTTCCTGGGTTCTCCATGACCACACGGAGCAGACACTAAGAAGCGAGCAAGCGGTCTCTCTTCATAATGTATTTTCTTTTCTGATTGCGTCATGCTTGTTGTGTTAGGTTGATGCAAAAGTAATTGCGGTTTAAAAGGTTGAAAATAATTGCAAAAACTGCAGTTACGTTTGCACCAACCTAATAGAAACTTTGGAAAAACAAAAGGGGATAGAGGAGAAAATGAAAAGGCCCTGGAATGCCGGGAGCCAGAGACAACCCCTGTCAGCCCCTGGGGCGTTTCCGGAGCTGATGCTAAGATGGCTGGTAGACAGGGGGTGCTTGCGTGTGCGGCGGGGGCTGAGCCGGTTCATGATACTTGCTTCGCGTGGGCTCAGCTCTGTCAGGTAGGCACCGTTATCCCCGTTTTCCAGGTGAGCAGCTGGAAAGCAGCACAGCGGGGACTCGAACCAGGTGGTTGGTCCGAAAGCCGGTGCCCTTCCCTGCCTTACACGTATGTGCCGGTGCGTGTGTTTCTGGGGTGTGTGTACGTACATGTGTTTTACACAGTGCTTTTGTTATGCTAAACACAATACTTAGCATCCTACTCTTTTTCCCTGCTCACCATCAGGAACATTTTATCTGAAAACAGTTCTTCACAAATACGTTGCCTTTTAGCAGCTGGATAACCTGTCATTTGAATGAACCCTGATTTAGGTTATATCTGATTTTTTGCTAAATAGCACAGTGAACTTCTTGTACATAAATATTAAATGTCTCTCTGATGATATTTTTAAGCTAGACTACAGGCAGTGAAATTAATGAGTCAAAGAGTAGAAAGTTTTCTTGGTGAGCATTTTAGATATATGGCCAAAGTGTTTTCCAGAATCCGTGGGGCATGTTTCCCTCCACGCATGTACAAAGCTTTCTTTCTCACGGCTCTCTTGATGGCAAAATCACACAATAATGAAACAATGTTAAAAACATTGCATTTTCTCTAAACACAGCGAGGAAAGCAGTCTTGTGGTGGGGAATTCGCACCTTCCTGAGTTTGTTGTTTCCGAGAAGAATTTTCTTTCAACAATCTTTCAAACAGCTGTCGTTTCTTAAATATTTGTAATTTTGTTTCACACAAAAATAATTCTTCCAAAATTTATTCATAAGTGTAACACAGATATGTTACATATCAGAACATAATCAAATGATTGCAAAATTTCCACTGAAATATTAAATAATAAATCTATTATCTTGTATATATTGCTATATACAAGACATTTTGGAAAAGATGAAGCGTGAGGAGACTCTTGACCTACCAGAAATTTAAAAACATTTCGAGCTATAGCAGTTAAAACATTACAGGTTTATTTTTAGTAAAAAAAAAAAAAAATTGCATGAGAATGCGTAGGTAGCCCTGGAATAGGTATGACAGCACCTGCGTGTGTACGTAAGGTCCCTTATTTGAGTGAGTTTTACGGTGAAGGAACCAACACAAGTCAATGGCTAATGACTGCATTGCTCAGTGGAGGCGAAATACTATTCAGACCTGGTAGTTGGTTCCTCCGAAGTTTCCTTCAGGATCGCTGGTGCTCACAGACACTTCGATTATTCAGTAAAACAAGTGATTAGAGGTCTTGGGGACTAAATGATCTCAACTTTTCTCAAACTCTGCGTGGGTAAGATGCCCAGTCTGTGGCTCCTGGGTACTTTCCGTCAGCAAAACTGGTGTGGCAGGATGAGCAGAATTTTGGTTAAGATGCCCCATGAGGCTCGTGAGACCCCAGGAAAGACGTTGGCTGATGCCGACAGCAGGACAGCAGCCATCGGAGCATTACACACTGCTAAGGAGTGTGCCGCACGTCCTCTGCAATGCCCTAACCCTGAACGTGGACGGGCCTGGAGTGTTGGGGCCAAACCCAGCTTTCTTCGGCAGGGGCCACATGGGGGAGTCTGGCACAAGAAGGGCCTCCACAGCCTGGATCCCCTTCCTGGACCCGTAGGCTCTGAGACGCAGCGCCCCTGCAAAGCCTTGAAGCCTAAGGCCTGAGCCTCGGAACACCCCATTATATAAGCGCCTGTCAGTGCTAGTGAAAGGTCAATTCTAGAGGAGGCTGTATTGGCTGTTATGAGTGTTTTACAGTACTTACTGTTACAGAATTTCATATCGCTGTGTAAGGACGTGAGCATCCAACGAAAATTGCCATTAATTCTCAGGGGAGTGCAGTTTTCAGAAAACACAGTGTTCCATATGAAATTAGGACACTCTGCCGATGCTTCGAGTTGGTACAGTGAATTTGGAGTTCAGCAGATGTCCACTTGGGGTATTTTCAGCAGAACTTACCTGAAGAAATTGCCGTGGACTTTCCTAAGACAAAGTTAGAACAATTACCAGAAGGCCTCAAAGAACCGGTTTGAGAAACAGGACCTGAGGACAGAGGAGCAAGCCAGCTACAGGGAGGTGGCTTCCACCTGTGTCTGGAACAAGACTTAAGATCTGTATCTCAGATGGGGACTGTTTGCACGGCAAGTGAGCTGCCCTGTTGTGGCACATGCTCTGGTCTCTGAGAGCGGGAATTTAGCCGTGATGATGGGGTAGGTGACAGTGAAATCACCCACGTTTCATGTATTTTATTTCCCATGTGATTTCAAACTGAGTCAACTATTCTGACCACTAAAGAACTGGATTTATATTTTGCTAGGCTACTGGTATGCGGTTATTACTGTGTTTTAATTTTAATACGTTTCAGCTCATTCACCTGAAAATAAGTGTGTTTGAAGTATTTCTCATGTACGCTTGTTCTCTGCTGAGATTCCTGGAAGGAAGCTTTGGTTAATGTGATTAACTTAACAACAAGCAGTTAAAATTTGTATTCCTTGTAGTGGCAGGTCCACATATGATAATTTTGGGGGTGGTCACCTGCTGATTTTACATCACCTGAACTTCAAATTATTTAAAGGGAAAAGAGCTTGCAAACCTCTGAGTGGATACTATTATTTCTTCATCTTATGGTTTAATAGGGCCAGATAGATTAAATTCCTGCCCCCCCCCACGTTCTATGAGTCTGAAAAGTGAGTCCCCCGGGATGTCCATCTCTTCATTGCTCCTGCCTCTGGCTCCTTCGCTCCTTCCCTTCTCTCCCTGAAATACATTAATTTCTTTTCCTTCCTGTGCCTTCCAGCTGTTATTTCACCTGCGCTCTCTGATCATCTCCAGATTCTTGAAACAGTTTGTGCCTGTGGCCTCTCCTCCTTTACTGTCCCTCTGACCTTTGAACTCTGACCCCAACTCCCAGGGCTACCCACACACATCTACCTTTGTTGGGGAGGAAGCACCTTCACCCAGAAATCTCTCCCTCTTGGGAATTTCTGGGGCGTTTGCTTCCATTCTCTTCCCACTCTTCTCTTTTCCTACTCATCCCGCTCTGCCCTGTAGAATTGGACTTTTTTATTTTTGGTGCATTCTTCTTTTCTTCCTCATTAAGCAGTTTGACGTCTTATGTGATTGAACTCCTTCCTGCCTGGAGCCCACGTGCATGGAATTACCCGATGAACCACCGACCAGGTAGTGTTGGTCCGTAATGAATGCTGAGTACAGAGGCAGAGTAGTGAAAACTTCAGCTTCCCGCCTCCTCAGCTTCCTCAGCTTACGTTCTCCATACTAATCAATCGCCCAGGACTCAGATGTTTCCGTATCCATGTCTACACCTGAAACCTGAAGCCAAGTAGAAATGAATTTCAGTTTGTTCATTCCTTTAGTTCTCCATCAGTACAGAAAAAAAACAAAAAACAATATGAATTTACAAAAATATTTTTTAGATAAGCCTCAAAGATAACTTGATTTTTTTTTCATTTGAAAAAATGAAATTTTTCTTTCAGTTTGAGGATTTCCATTAAAAATGTTGGAAAAAAAATTTAAGTCACTAAAATACAAAACTGTTGTGCATTGACTATTGTTCAGTTACAGTTTTTTCTCTTGTCCGCCCTCCCACCCCTTACAAAAATTTTTCACTTTGGTTCTGTGTCTGTGACAATATTATGTGGCAGACTGTCTGACGTGCCTTTGAAATGTGATATAATTGCTGGCTGAAGAACTGTACAGTTTGCCTCATGTTTCCAGATTCCAGAGATTGCAAACCCTTTATTACAAATACATATGATAATAAATTCACATTTTCTGTATAAAAATAAGTGCCCTCAGTGTTTTGATACTAGTGGCTGAGGCTTAAAGGTAAGATAGTGTGAGTTGGAAGGGGCTGGTGGAGAACACAGAATTGCCCTGGGGTCTTCAGAGCTAAAAGACATTGTATGGCCAGCTGAGCTCTGATGACAACGCTTATACTTGGTCTAATATAATGCTTCTGTCATGCTTTGCAGATCTAAATATCATCTATCCCCCAGTCAGATACAGATTTGATTTATGATCAATATTCGTGCCTCTCTTAGGAATAATTTTGCTGGCTTCCTTACGATGTAATATGTATAAACTTGCCTCAGGTTTCTCAACTCCCCTTGAGAGCTCAAAGCTAAACAGTGTCTCTTTCTTTATTTTCTATATTTTTATTTTTACATTGGCCAAATTGTATTTTGACTGTCGGGGTGAAAATTAATATTCAGACTTGAAGTCATAGCTCTTAGTGCATTTCTGCACCACAGAGATTTTCTAAACAAGATGAGTAGTTTGATAGCATTTTTCCTTTCTGTGTTTTTAGGTTGACGCCTTTCCCCCCAACGGTTATGGCTTATACAACATAGTAGGGAACGCGTGGGAGTGGACTTCAGACTGGTGGTCCGTGCACCATTCCGCTGAAGAAACGCTGAACCCAGTGAGTATGGTCCTGAGTACGTGAGTACGGATCCCTCCCCGAGTAGTCGGTGGCAAGAACTTCCTGTGTTTCTGAGGGGTATTTACATACTCTTGGAATTCATCTGGTTTTTTTTTTTCGTTATTACATTTATTGGGGTGACATTGGTTAGTAAAATTATATAGGTTTTAAGTGTACATTTCTATAATACATCGTCTATATTTCATTGTGTGTTCGCCACCTTGGAATTAATCTCACAATTTCCCCCGAGGGATATTAAGCACATGTCTCTTATTTCAACCTGAAAGCATTGTGTAAAAGTGTCTGTGTGCATTTTATGTGCTGCTCGATGCTGATGAGGATGATTATTTCAGGGAATCAGCGATAGCTTTAGAAATTCTATTCAGTCCCCTAAATTGATCAGAGTGAGATATATAAATAACTATGCAAACTTTGTTAATGTCTTATTGATGACTAGTGAGATCTGCTAGATGGTATTTATCATGTAATGAGTTGCCTGAATTTTGACCGGTTGAAATTTTGATTGACGAACATTCTTTGGAGAAAACGAGAAAGGGTACTGCTTCCTGAGTGGTTGGGTCAGGAAGTTGAGTCATTCAGTAATTATTTCCCGAACTCTGCAATGTATTGGGTCCATGCATCACGTGGCTTAGAAATTCAGGACAGCCACATTCATCTCAGTTTTATTTTTTCCGATATGGGAACAATGTTGAATGCAACTAGCATACTACTCTGCTCCTGAAACCACGCTCTCCCAGCATAATAAACAAAAATGGAGACACTACATGGTGTGTGTGTGCAAAGTACTTTGTTGAAAAAGAACATCTGAATATTTTTTGTTGTGTGAACAGATTGGGGCAAAAACACCACGCAAACATCTTATCTCTAGCAAACTAGATAGTCAATGTGTGTTCATACCCAACCCAGCTTGACTGGGAACTCAATATGCTCAATTTGACACCGTAAACTTTTGAAAAGAAAATGGATTCTTCCATCTCTTCTTAGTGGAGGGTTAAACAGCTCAGAGCAATTGAAGAAATTGTCAGACTCTGTGCCTCAGGCCCTTTTTCAGAAGTTGGGGTACATTTGTTTGATGTGCTTGGGTTTCTTTCCACAGCAGAACCCATGGGCTGCTCATGAATAATCTAGATACACAGGTCTGCCTTCCTGGGTGCAGATGAAAAAGCTGAGTTCTTCAGAAACTGTGCTTTCTCCCTTGTTTTCCTTGTACTTTCTGGCAGGGCCGGTGGGAGTAGTGGTCAGAGAAAGCCCGTGTCTCCAAAGTGAGAACAAGATAATGAACGTCTCCCTGGGTTTGTGGCGGAGAAATGCCATTTCTACTGGCAACGTGTGACTTGGCCTTTGCTGTCAGAATCAGAAATAGAATTTTCCCCTCAGATGAAAGCATCTGCCAGTTTGGAAGGGGCTGCACCAGGCTTCAGAGTCCTGGCAAGTTGGGAATGTAGCTCTCCGACCATCTGTTGTTGAGCTGAGCACTTATTAGCTTTCCGTTTTATAATTGCTTGCGTTTCTCCTAAGGATTTACAGGAAAATTCGCATTGTTTTCACCAGTCCCAGGCTCTCTCTTAGATGTTGTCCTTGCTCTATAAATTGTGCTCATGTAAGCTGTCTCTTTGTCACGGTGGCCTCGTTGCTTCCTGACTTGACAGATAAAATTGAACGATTTTGAGAACTACACCCCAGCTCTCTAGAAAACTCGTGCCCCGTCATTCAAATCTTTGCAACTTTCCTTCATCGGCA
Source organism: Rhinolophus ferrumequinum (assembly GCF_004115265.2). Classification (NCBI taxonomy): domain Eukaryota; kingdom Metazoa; phylum Chordata; class Mammalia; order Chiroptera; family Rhinolophidae; genus Rhinolophus; species Rhinolophus ferrumequinum. Next base: position 4,482,837 of record NC_046300.1, on the reverse strand, counting down.
GCCGACAAGCCACAATCATCTCTCTTCTGGGTGACAGTGACAGCGCCCTGTTGGGCCCCCACCGTCACTCCCTCTGCTCCATGGCAGCTAGAACCGTCCTCACAGAGAGCAAATCTAGCACCATTACTCCTCCGATTAGAATCCTGCAATTGGTTCTGGTAGGAAGAATGAAGTACAGACGCTTGAACATGAGTTTTGAAGGCTAAAATCATTTAGCCCTTGCTGATCTCTCTTTAGCCATACCTTTTGCTTCTTTTTTCAACATTTAATTATGACATGTTACAAAAATTCAGGAGAGTACACAAAATAGTATAACAGGCACCTATGTACCTACCATTTAGATTTAACATATATTAACAGTTTACTGTATTTACTGTATTTCTTTTAACGAAAGAAAAAGAACAAAAACTGTTCTCCTAGTCAATATTTGGTATTGTTGGTATTTTTAATTTAAGCTGTTCTGGTCAGTGTGTAGTACTGCCTCACTGTGGTTTTTTCAGTCACCGTATTTTAAAATCTGCATTTGATAACTCTAGGCTACCCTGTGATCTGCTTCTGTTGTCTGTTATTGTTCTTGGTTTTCAGTCACATCTTGTTTTCTCACATGCCTAGTTATTTCTGATGAGTCCCAGACATTGTATGTGAAAAGCTGTAAAGATTATTGAGATCTGGATCATCTGATCTTTCTCTAGAGAGGATTTACCTTTGCTTCTGGAAACTTCTGTTACAGGGGAAAACAGGCTCACCTCTCTGGTCTTCCCTTCTATCTGGGATTCGAGCCTTGCAGTTCCTTGCAGCTATGCTAGTTCTAATCGGGTCTGATTAAAACTCCTATTTCCTCTGAGGTTTTAATATCTTTGCTTCCTTCCCTGCTGGACTGTGCATCTCCAGTGGCTGGCAAAGAAGCAGGTGCATAGTAGTGGGTCCGACAGTAAAGCCAATTCCAGATATGCAGAACTGAGGGAGGTTTGACCACTGTTCCTACTCCAAGCGTTTCAAAAGCAAAGGCTTGTTAGAAGCAGGCAATGTCAGGGAAAGATTTGAACCAAAATGTCTGTGTGATTAGTAAACATTCTGCTATGGGAACAGACCTCTTCAGTGTCATGCATGTATGTCAGCTCCAAGACTAACTCCTGATGGCAAATCACTTTAAAGCTTCTTTGGAGAGCTTGGGGAAAGTCAGTGTTGTGTACGAAAGGCTGTTCAGGGACTCTCTCTTTCTGATTTCAGTGTCTTCCAGGAAGCAAAGGCCAATGACTAGTATTTATTTTATTGGGCAATCATTTGTGGCAGAAGCCAGTGTGCTGTGTCCACACAATCCTGAGAAAGGCTGAGGTATTTGGCTGTTTGAAGTGAGGGTCAGTTTGGTCTTAGCTGGTCGGAGGTTATGGGGATTGTGTGTGTACACGTGCGTACGTGTTTTCTAAAGCTGCTTAAGATGGCATCACCCCTTTCCATGCAGACACAGTCCAGGGTGTGGCCATTGCTGCTGCTAATTTTAAGTTAAAAGCAGTGACTTGTGTGTTTTTTCCTTCGCAGCGAGCTAACCTTGAGCCCCTGGTTAGTCTGTGGCATCTGTGGTGCCCTCAGTAAAGGAATGTGGCGAGCTCATGTAGCATCCTTCTTTTCCACACCTGCAGCCTCACTCTCACTGCCACGTGCCATGTTGCCCTGCTCGCTGATGACATGACAGGAGGGGCTGAGCTAACTTAACGGGACACGGTTTCATTTGGGCAGCTGTTTTTTCCTAAGAGAAAGAACTTCAGTCTTGGAATATGTCACAGTGACTTGGATGATAGCTGCCACTCAATATTAAAGGAATATAGAATATATATGTAGAATGTAGAATATATCTCAGATTTCCTTACCTACAAATTGGGAAGAATTACACCTATCGCATGAAATTATTGCGATTATGTTTAGGAAAATAATTTCATCTTCTCCCTAATGGAAGATGGGAACCTTCCTGGAGAAAGAGCTAATGAATTCGTTGCCACTTTTCTTTGTCGTTCTGGAGCAAGTTTGCTCATCCAACAAAGAAGAGCTGCTGAGAAATAGAAATGAGCTTGAATGTCGATGGCTCAGATATTTAGATCCTGTAAACACGTTTCTAAACACATTATCCAAACACATGCTTCTTGCTTGACTTCCATTTGCTATCTGGAACTTTGTAAAAATGCTGTTGGTTTCTACTTCTCAACACACTTACCTTCAGAGCCTCATGTTACAGCTACTGCCTTTCTGAGCGCCGAGAGCAGCACGCCCAAATGTGTCACGGCCCCTCTTAGTTTGGAGGGTCAGTGGCGGTGGGAACTCCTGCCTCCCCCGCCGGCAGGAAGCCCTGTCCGAGGCCGACAGCTGTGGGCTTCTAGGAAGAGCAGGCACTCTAACCCCTGGGGCAGCTGTGGAGACAGGTGATGTCACTGAGGGTTCCTGTGGTCCCCCCACCCCGCCCCCGAGCTTCCTCCCAGTGGTCCTCACTCTGCGGTCGGGGAGGACACAACACCTCTTCTCTCCTGCCTGTACGTGACAGCTTTTCAGATACCGAAGGTGATCACTGTGAGTGCGCCTTGTCTTGCTGTTTCTAGACCAGCGTCCCCATTCCTTCAGCTGTGCCTTGGATAGCTTGGTTTCCCATCCCGGGCAACCCAGGTTACATACCTCTGAATAACATGAGTGAAAAAAAGCCCCTCTTTCTAAGTGGGCACCCAGAATTCTACACAGCATCCTCGGTGTTCCCCGATAGACGCAAATGGTAGTGGGCTGTCCGGTTCATCATTCTCTCTCATCAGTTGTCAGAGTAGGTCCGCGGTTCAGAGTTGAGCCGCTGGAATCCAATCTAGGGGGGCTTGAATTTTGTTGCTGTAACTGTGGTTTTACCAGGTGACTGACCTTGAGCAAGTCACTTAACGACTCTGGGGCTCAGTTTGCCTCTTTCTTAAATGGGGGTGAAGGTTCCTCCTTCAGAGAGTTGTTACGAGGAACGGAGAGAATGTTTCCAGGCTCTTAGCACAACACTTGGCAAAGTATGCCTGCCTCCCATGGCAGCTCTGTGTCAGTCAGTCATCATCAGTACTCCACTGTTACTCCCGTGAGTCCTGTTACTGTCATCACGAGCTGTGGTGACAGCTTGTGACCTCGTCAGCTTGTGGCCAACGAAAGCTTCCCTTTTTTCCCCTCATATGTATTGATTTTAGGCTAAGTCCCACAAATATTATTGTTATACACCTATTTTTTAAAAAAGTGATTTTTAAAGAAACCGTTTGAATTTTGTCTTTATGTTTTGTGGCTGTGTTTTGAAGCTTAATGCAGAGCCTATCTGGTCTCTCCATCAAATTCAGTTTGTTGTGGAGAGAGCTTATAGAAATCGCTGTGACCATCAGTCGGCGTCCCCTTCCAGCTTATTACAGCCGTCAGCTTCGCCCGTGTGCTTGTCCTTGACAGGTGAATGGGACAGGCTCCAGGCAGAGCACCCACCCACGTGGCCTGAGGACGTGGTGTGTTGGGGTTGCCTCTGCTCCTGGGGATGCCAAGGCAGGAGGCAGGCCTGGCACTTGAGAAGCGTACAGTCCTGCGAGAGGCTGGGCAGTCATCAGCTACATGGAGACGCACGGTGCCAAGACGTGGCGCTGGCATGGTTGGCGTGGGCGCCTTGGTGAGCCCTGTCCTCTGCAGGTTGGAGCTGTGAATGGGGGCTCCTCTGAGCAGGTGCCCGTCAGAGGGGGCAGCATTTGGCGAGGTCACTGTGCCCGGTCCTTGGATTCCAAATGTGGGGAAGACAGGGTACGGTGTTTTAAGGAATTCGGGATAAGCAGAGGGGGTGGGGCTCGTCCTTCCCTCCCCGCCGCTTTCAGTGTCTTGAAGAAAATTCTGAGCCGTCGGTACCGTGAGTCACCGCTGCCCTCTGCTTACCCTTCAGTTCCAAGGCGTGATGCTCAGAGCCGAAGGGCAGTGAAGGGGTGTGTGTGTGTGTGTGTGTGTGCGTGTGTGTGTGTACGCCCGCTTGTTCCTTCTAGTTCTGCTGCGGTGTGTTTCCTCTCCTATGGGTGCATCAGAGCTGTTCAAAGAACACTGGTAGCTAACTGGCCAGGGCCACTGGGGAATGACCTTCAGCCGTCGTCCTTAGCCCAGTGTGCTCTGTGAAAAGGCTTTTCCACGGCACACGGCACTCGCGGGGGTGCGAGGCATGTGCTGTAAGATTGGGCTGGCAGAGGCCCGCCCCCAGGGGGCTGGGTCATAACAGACATGACGAACAGAGTGGGCTCTTTTGCTGGTTTGCTCTTTGTCCCCGGGCAGGTTCTTCTTGCTGCCCTGGATAACGGAACCGTTCCATGATGGACGCAAGGCCAGTAGCCCATGTTTCCGTAGAGATTTAGCTTTCAGATGTCCTGGGGCTTTAGGTGACTCATCTCGCCCTCGTCTGGCTCGTGCTTCATCTATAAAGTACACTTGGGGTGCTGGCGGTAAGTCTGGACAGCTGCCCTGGGGTGTGTGCTGGCCTGGAGTGTAGGTGAAAGTGGGTAGAGAAGAAGCTGGTCGTAACGCGGTTAGGAGGAGTCAGACCTGCGTCCTCATCCTGGTCCTGCCACCTGATGGCCTGGGGGAAGGAGGGACATCTTTTGATTCTGTGACCCCATCTATAAAATGGGAGTGACAATAAAATTGAAGGCGGTCAGGCTGCTCTGAGGATTGAGAAGAGATTAGAGCTCTTAGCTCTGTCCCACTCAGTAAATGGAGACAACAGGTATTTTCCACATGCCTTTCCACGTGCCTCTCAGCTGGACCGTTTCCTTTGTGAGAATCCTTCCCCTTCAGCTCTTCTTATTGTTTATTAGACCAGATTATGTTCCTTTTCTTTCATTTATTTCATAAGCATTTATTAAATGAGCACTTGCTCTGTGCTGGGACAGAGATAAGCAGCACATAATCCTGGTCTACAGAGAGTTTGAATTTCCAATTCCCTCATTATGGTTCTTTACTTGCAGGGCAACTGACGCTTTGCCCCAGTGGCTTAGGACGTCAGAACCCAAGCCCAGGTTTTGGGCTTCCTTTCAGAGGTGGTTTATTCCTTCCCTACACCTCTGTTCACCCGGAAATAACCGTGGGGGGCGGGGAGGGAGGGCTTGCAGTGTTCTCACCTGGCCCCTTGTTTGTTTGGGTCCACTGCTGACAGGCCAGGCCTAAGCAGCTTTTCTGGGCAGAGGAGGGGTATTCCCCCAATTCTGGGGGGAAGTCGGCCTCCATTCTGGGTCAGTTGCCTGCGGTCTTGTTTCCTGTCTTGATGTGGTTTGGGGTGTGAATTCACAGCCAGCAGCTTCGGCGCTATGTCCAGACCAGACCCCTCTACCAGGCGTGGCGTGCCGTGTCCAGCTCTGTGGGCCGCCCTTTCCGTCGTATTCATACCCGGGGCTTCCCCGGACAGCTTGTGGTTCTCAGTATTACAATGACTCTCCCAACACTCCCCCAATATCTCAGCCCCTGGTGTATACTTAATGTTTTCAGCTAAGGCCTGATCTCATCACGCTCGTCAGTCAAAGGCTCACTTAACACATCTGTGTGTTCTGACACAGGATAATTCTCTTCTTTATGGTGGTTCACACCCTACAGCCCATCTTCATAAACCCTTCCCGCAGCACTCCTAGTCAGAGGTGTGCAATCGTTAACAGTTGTTTGGGAAGAAAACGTGCTCTCTGTCAATGTGAAGTCAGTCGCCAAGCCTGTCTCCACTCGAGCTTTCTAGATTGTTAGTGACAAGTGTGTTTTGGGGTACAAAAGAAGAGATATGCCTCAGACCTGCCTCCTTGTGCGAGAGGCCTGTTTTCCCCTGCTGCCTAGAGCTTTTGAGGGGACTCAAGTCAAAGCGCTTATACTTTGCAATTATAGGCCCCCCCACTCCCGCTTTGAAGGGCTCAACGTGCTTTTTCTCTCTCCCTTTGTTTATTTCTCATATCCTCAAAATGTTCCTGATTGTACAAAAGGAGGCATGTGGTCTTCGTCCCATTTCTTATGAGAATTCTTGGAGTGGAGAGAAGTGTGGACTTTGCCCCAGATTTGGAATTTGATTTGCAGCGTCAGAATTCAGTGCCAGGTGTTCTCATCTCAAGACTCATGTAGGGTTTACTGGACTCCAGATGTGTTTTGAAATATACAACGTGAAGGTCTGCTCACTTCCTTGTAGTATTTTATCACAAGCTGCATACGTTTATCACAAGCTACATACGTCAGGAATTTCCGGAAGTGTTATAAATATGAAAGATAATTTAAGAGATGTGAATTGCTGTGTCATTCAGTGGCTTCTTCCAAAAGCAGGCGGAGGCAAGATATTGTACCTATGGCCTTTTATAGCTTGAGATTTTAAATCAGTTTCCTCCCCTTCTTACCTTCCTCGTCTCTTGTTTCCTCTAAATTGTTCTTTAAATTATTGATTTGGCAAGTCGGTTTTCGTACCTCACATTGGACTTAATAGTGAATTGTAAAGTAATGTAGTGCCATTTTCCATCTCTATAGCTTTACCTTTTGTGACTCTTGTGCCATAGTGCCTCACTCGTCCTTTCCCTAAGGATCTGGAAATAAAACCATGTTATTGAGAAGAGAAAAATAGAACCGTTCAGTTGTCTTTTTTACCAGATTATTCTGGGGATTTTTTTAATGTGGATATGTGGACAGATTTATAATATAGGTATACATATCCACGTGTGTGATTTCTATGTAAATATATAGTTTTATCCATCCAGCGAAATTGATTGGCAATCTGTTGGATGCCAGACTAGTGGGCTGGGTTCCGGGGATCCAGCAGATACGACCCCTTTGCTCGCATGGAGCTGACATGTGCTGAAGAATCAAGCAGACACACGTAATTACATAAACGTGCGTTAAGTATTTATTATACGTAAAGAGGAGTATAGTGGGAGAGTTAGAAGCCTGCCGTTTTGGAGTCAGACCTGGTGTCCTAGTTCAGCCACCTTCTAGCTGAATGACCTGGGGCAACTCACTTAAATTCTCATCAGCGTCCTCATTTACATGTGAGGAAATAGTTGTACCCCCTGTGGAGTTAGTGAAGGGTTTCTGGGAGATACCACAAAGAAAATGTTTATTGTAGTGGCTGGTATGTGGGAAGCACTTGATAAATCTTAATTATGACTGCTATGTTGTATGTGTAGTGGAAATTTAAATACAGTAAACCAGCAAGCTACGAATGACACCTCACTTTGAAATTTAATCCGTGGGAAACATTTATTGTGGACGTTTTGAGGGAGTGGAATGGAGATTAGCCATCTGGTATCAATTACGCTCCTCTCCAGGCAGTCTTAACTTCATACTCACTGACGGAAGTAAACACTGCTTCTGATGAAGGGGCCGGAGTTACGGAGGAGTTGGGCCCTTAGCACTTGTCCACTCTCCAGTGTCCAAAATAAAATCATGGCAGTCTTTGAGAATTCTTTGGAAATACTGTTTCAACACACATACCATTTGGAATAAGCTAATTGCTTATTCTCTCGCGTAACTCGCTAATGAGTTGTCACTGAAGGACGCGAGATTGTGGGTATGACAGAATGTGATAAATGAAATCCTTAGGAAGATTAAAATGTGTTTATTTTTCTCACTTCAAGCAGTGCTCAGAGCCATAGCTGGCTTTGCGAACGGGACTAAACAGCTTGACACCGTTATTCTGAGCGATGAAAGTGATGTGATTGAGTCTGGAGCAAACCTTTCAGCACGCGCCGTCTGTACTCTGGGGTGTCGGTGGCTTGGTTTCAGTTGACCCAGAAGCCACCTTTCTTTAGGATGATGCTACTGTGTGCCAGACATTGTTTAGGGTGAAACAGACGGATTTCTCTACGCCTTAGAATGAATCCACCCAGGAATGGGGACCATGAATGTTCTTTTGTCCATCAGCGTATTAAGCTTTCTGAAATTAAGGACCACCTGCATTGTTAGAGGACCTATTCCACTAGTCTGTGTACAGTCCTTAGCAGGTGATGAAAAGGTTAGTCCTTTGTTGCAGAGATCCAGGCTGCTACTTATTTCCCCTTAATAGTTGCTTCTTCTGTGTTTATGTTGACTGGTTTTCAGCCACAGATGTTTTATGGCCTTTTGTTGAAAAACTACCATTTATTTTCACAATTATTATAGTCCGTGCCTCTTGAACAGATCATATGTACGTACCATTTTATTGGTCCAAGTAGTAACCGTTTTCCAGGGATCTCACTGCTCTTCCTTCTCGTTCTCCTTCTGTCTGGAAGTTGGGTAGAGTGGCTACAAAGATTGAGGCCCACGGCCACCTCATACCCGCTAGGATGGGCACTGTTTTAAAAAAAGAAAGTAACAAGTGTTGGTGAGGATGTGAAGAAATTGGAACCCTTGTGCCCTGCTGGTAAGAATGCAAAATGGTGCAGTTGCCATGGAAAACAGCACAGTGGTTCCTCAGAATATTAAAAATAGAACTATACGATCCAGCAATTCCACTTCTGGGTATGTTCCCAAAGAATTGAAAGCAGGGTCTTGAGGAGATAGCGGTCCACATGTTTGCACGGCAGCGTTGCTCACAACAGCCAGAAGGTGTAAGCAACCAAGTGTCGACAGATGAAAGGATAATGCAAATGTGGTGTGTATACAGTGGAATATTATTCAGCCTTTAAGAGGAAGGAAACTCTGTCGCCTGCTGCAGCATGGATGAACCTTGAGGATATTACGCTAAGTGATACAATCCGGTCACAAAAAGACAACTCTGTATGAGTTTGCTTACATAAGGTATTTAGAGAGTCACATTCATAGAGACAGAAAGCAGAATGGTGGGTTCCAGGGGCCTGGGGGAAGGGAGAATGGAGTGTTAGTGTTTCATGGGTAGAGGTTCATTTTTGCCAGATGAGAAGAGTTCTGGAGATGGCTGGTGGTGATGGTTGCACAGCAATTTGATTGTACTTCGTACCACTGAACTGTGTACGTAACAATGGTTAAGGTGGTAAATTTTATGTTATGTGTGTTTCACCCCAGTTTAAAAAACAAGTTAAGGTCTCTGAGTGAGGCCCTGGAAAGAAGACTGTGTTGCTTGTGTCCCATCTTGGCACGAATTTGTGGAAGCGACCCTGCAGGAAGTGAAGTGACTGGGGTGGCGAAGCTTCAAGGTGGAGGGATTGGATGTTGAATGGTGGTGACGACAGGGCCTCCTCAGGTCTCCAGGGCAGCAGCTGCAGGTCCCAAGGGAGGACGCTCGGGCCGAGTGGAGTGACAGGACCGGCTGATGCTGGTCTTCCCACCTCCCTGGCAGTGCCCTGCCTCCGCTCGTCCTGTCGGGTCTTTGTAGTTTCCCTGCTCATACCTTCTACTCGCAGACTCTGTTAAGGCCAGGACTTTATATGACGTGCTTTTATATCGATGAATTATAAAGGGCTGAACTATTTTGACTCACAACAGTTGTGACACCAAATGTGTGTGGGTTTCCCATCAACAGCCAACTCTCCAACTCTCTGGCCGTCACGAGGCTGCCCTTCCGTTCAGTTCGGTGCTCACACCGACCCCGTGGAGTTCCCCGCACACTGAGGCTCAGTCCCGCTGCTCTGCCCCCACTTCCCATGCCAGCTGCAAGTGAGGGCATGGGTTAGCCACTCCTCTGCCTGAGGGATTACAGATGTGGAGGTTCTCAGGATGCCCTCCTCGGCTGTCATCATTTGCCAGAACCACTCACAGAACTCAGGGAAGCGCTTCACGTACAACCAGTGGTTAATAGGCTACAAGTCAGGAAGAGCCAAATGGAGGAGCTGCAGAGGGCAAGGCGTGGGAGTCGGGCACACAGCTTCCCTGCTCTTTCTGGGCGTGTCCCCTTCCCGGCACACCCATGTGTTCAGCACCTCAGAAGCCCACTGAACCCCATCCTTGAGCGGTTCTTAGAGGTGATTAAGTAAGCAGGATTCATGAAATCCTTCGCCCTTGGTGATAAAACTCAATGTCCAGCCGCTCTTTCCTCCCTGGAGGTCGTGGTGGGGCTGAAAGTTCCAGCCGTCTAATCATGGCTTGGTCTTTCTGGCCACCAGGCCCCATCCTGAAGCCATGTACTCCTCCCCGTGCTCCCCACCCCCCATACCACAGAGATATGAGACATGTCATTATCTTACAAAAGAAAGGCATCTCTCAGGAAATTCCAAGGATTTCAGGAACTCTGTGCCAGGAACCAGGGACTGAGACCAAATACTTGTTTTTTTATTAGACCACAGCTAGGAAGAAGGAGATGTGTTGGCCGAAAGGAGTGGGCGTGATGGAGGTGGAGGGAGGTGTGCTCTTTCAGCCCGGCTAGTGACGTGTCATTTGAAGAGACCCAAAATGGTCGAGACACAGGCCTGGCAGGTGTCTGAGGGCAGATATAGGAAGCGGAGTGTAAGCTCAGTGGTCACAGAGGGACTGCAGAGGAGGGATGATGGAAACACACCATTACCAGAGGGCCTTGCACAGCCGCCTGTCTAGCGCAGGCCCAGAACACTGGCTACCAACCTGACACTGAGGTTTATGGCATCTGTAGGTTACTTTGTCATGAAAGGAAAATGAACTCCCTACTTACCACTTTATGGCTGGGACATGAGTTTTCCTTGGAGGTTTCTGAAAACCTTTACAGTGATACACAAAGAGGAGACTTTACCAAGCAGGATTGTGACCTGGAACAGTTGCTATTGTAGTATGAGGTTGAGATCCCCAAACCTAGTGGGGTTCTAGCCAGTGAAACTGAAGGATGTCAGTGGTGTCACTTTAAGTATATGCATGTCTGTTTCAGTGGTAGGTGTTGCTACTTTAAATGTAGGTTTATTCCTGAGTGAAATAAACAGGTATGTGCTGAGAGAAGTCCATCAGGAGAAGCACATCTAACAAGGGACATATTGCAGCTCCAAAAGCTAATGAATGTCCTTATTAAAAAAAAAAAAAAAAATGAACTCTTGACTCATAGTTCTCCTTGGGTTTTAGCCATTTTCTTGCAGTGAACTTGTGAAATCCAGAAAAATCTGTGCGCTTTAAACTGGAGCAGCAGAATGATTTATTTAAAAACACAATACTGTGTCAGCTCACAAGAAGCAGATGGCAGAGTCGCCTGGAGCCAGACGGCCTGGCCTTGAACCCTGGCTCCGCAGCTTGCTAGCTGTGTGACCTTGGACGGACCATTTAACCTTTCTGTTCGCTAATTCTCTGTTTTAAAATGTGGCTGATGGTTGCGTGTCCAGACATTGCTGGTTCTTGCCTGGGCCTGGCACAGTGGTGACTAGCACCCCATTTCATCCCCAAATGTATCCTTATTTGGAGAATAAAATACATGGTAGCCCGACCGATAACAGAACCTACCTCAGAAGATCCTTTTGAAGATGAAGAATACTAAAAACAATCCTTGATTATAATACGTGCTCAGTAAGTCTTAGCAGTTACCCTAAGATTCAGTCGTTTGAATACACAGTTTTATGTGTTACCCCAGGAGCAGGAATCGTTACTGAGGACCTTGGGCTATGGAAGTGACACTTTATTGGAAAATGGAAAGCCACCACAGTGAGAGCAAGTTCAACACTGTTCTGAAGACTCTCTTCCTTTTTACCTGGCGTGGGTGAAACGCCTGGAGTGCCTGGAGGAAATGGCCGTTTTCCTTCATGTCTCCAGCAGGGTCATTGCCACACCGGCCTGTGGGGTTTACAGAGAAAGTCCTGCAGGCTTGTCAGTGTGTTTGGCTGCGTCATGTGCTGTTTCCTCCAGTCTGATCTCTAGTTTTCTTTCTGACCTTTGTTTGGGACTCACCCTCCTTTTCCTCTCCTCCTGCAATGTCTACAGCTACCTGGGTCCCCTCAGTGATCCTTGTGGTGGGAGAGAAACAAAACCACACAGTTTCAAAGGGTTTGTTTGAAGTAGTGATGGTTTCAGCTACCCACTCTTAAAATCCTTCGTCTTGTTTGACGTGATGTGAAAACAAAGTGACTTGTTGGGAGTTTGACTTTGTTTCGCATACCACCTTGGGCAGAGTTGCACCTGTGCCTAGAGGACAGTCGAGCAGGACAGGCTCAAAGGCGGGATGGACCTTGACTCCTGGCCCTGTTACTTACTAGTCTGTGACCTTGGCCACTCCACTGTTAGGCTTTCTGAGTTTCAGTATTCCTAATCCTTAGAATGGGGATAATGAGATTTCCCGCTTCCCAAGCTTATTGTGAGAATCAGGTGCAGTGCTACCGAGTTCGCAGGGTCTAAGCAAATGTAGGCAGAATTCCTTTCTTTGAGAAACGGTTAAGGTGACTGAGAAGACTCCTCTCAGGCGACATAGGGGCAGAGGCTGGAAGAAGAACTAAAAATGCCGCTCCTGTTTGTGTGTTTCTGAGCTGCCTGTTGCTGTAGGATCTGCTTCATCGTGTGTGAAGCGCTTCACATGTGAAGCAACATCGTTTGCTTTTATTCTAAACTCCAGGCTGCTGGAACCATGCTTGTGGGAACCCGTGTGATCTGACAGCTCGAAGGCTTGAAAAGAAGTCAAGTGTGCAAGAGAGCCCAGCTTTTAGCCAACCAGGGCCAGGGTGCCTTAGCTCTCAAAGGAGCATGCATGCATTTCAGGGTTAGCGAGTGGAGCATGAAATCTGTGCTTTAAAATTCATACCCCCTGCCCTTAAACCTCTAGGGAGGTCTTTGACTCCTAGTGTTTTGGGGCTGTGGAAGGCATCAGTTTTCTTCTTTTAGTTTTTCCTGGCTTATGATTTTCGCTCCTTTAGCTTAAAACTTGTTTTTGATTATAGAAAATTTTAAATGTGCAAAACAAGAGAATAGTGTATTGAACCCCCATGTCCTTAGTAACCAGGTTTAATAATTTATCAACTCGTGGTGATCGCGTTTTATCTATATTTTTACCTACTCACCCCTGCTCCCCTCCTCCCCTGGATTATTTGAAGCAAATCCCACACTATGTTTTATTAAAAACACCATCTTTTTTGTTTATTTTCATTAAAAGCCCCCAGCTTTATTGTGGTGTAATTGGTGTCAGTTGTACATCTAAAGTGTGCAGTTTTATCATTTATGTATATACTGATCCCAAAACCCACCACAATTCATGAAACCACCACAATGTAGGTAGTGAACACATCCATCACCCAGAAGTTCCTGTGTGTCCCTTGGTGATTCCTCCATCCTACCCCTCCCTGTCTCCCATACCCAAGCATTACTGATCTGCTGTCTGTGACAGTAGATTCGTTTGTACTTTTTAGACTTTTAGATCAATGGAATCATACAGTATGTATTTTTTTTCTCTTGCTTCTTTCACAATGGCATAGTCTTTTATTTATTCTACAAATACTATTGTCCTCCTACTCGGTACCATTTTGGAAGTGCAAGACCTGTTAGGAGGCTGTTGTAGTAGTCCAGGTGAGAAATGGTGGTTTGGACCAGGGTGGTTACCATGGAGATGATAGCTGCCATCGGTTAAAGATCTGCTTTGAAGGTAGAACTAATCAGACCAGCTTGATGTGGGGGTGAGGGAGAGGGAGGAATCGAGAATTACTCGTCGGGATTCTAGCTTGAGCAGATGGGTAGAATGTAACGATATTGAGGAAGAGTCTAAGGAATAGGTATGACCTTTCCTAATTCGATCCCTGACTGGGTTTCCATTGCTTTTTCAAAGCTATTAGTGTTATCGTTGGTTGGTCTTAAGTAGTATCTAATCTGCAGGTGGAAACGATATTTAAAACTCTAAGCTATTCCCAGGATTGCTGTGTCTTCTCCGAAATGCTATTAAATAAAAGCTAGCAACCATTGTCCAATAGAAAATAATGAATTTCAGTGTTCTGCTGAGTTGTTTGTGGTATCGTTTGAACTTGCCAACGGAGAGAAAGTAGGACAAAGGCAAATCACATTTTCAGACCTTTAAAAGCTTCTTGAGGTGAAGTTCACTCCACTCTTTCTACAGCCCCCAGAATGTTTTTGTGCTGGTTTTATCATTAAAATATTTGTGTCCTGCTGAATCTGATGCTGTGGTGACAACCTGTGCATGCTGTGATAAGTTATGTGGATTTCATTGTAATATACAGTAATCTGTCTTACTTCTACAGGGTTGTTAACATGTCAGCTGTTTTAATAGAACTCGGACTCCCTTTGGGGGTTTGGCCTTAGGAAAACTGGGTCAAGCGATTTCTGTGGTTCTTGCTAAGTGGTTTATATGAATTATCTCATTTAATCCCACATCAACCCAGTGAAGTAGGAACTGTTATCGTCTCCATTTTACAGGGGAGGAACTGGGACATAGAGGGGTTACCTAACTAGACCAGCCTCACAATTGGTGTCGGAGCCATGGCTTGAACTCGGGCAGGTAGCCTGACTCCAGAGCCCATGCTCTTCATTAAAACACTTGAGGTGGATCTTGCAAGATGAAGAGGAGTTTCATGAACCGTGGGGATGGGCACATTAGGCAGAAAGAATCAAGTGTCTCACTGGGGTGGGGGCGTGAGAAACTCACTGTCCCGGGGGTGATGGTGAGAAACGGTGTTGGTAAGAAAGAAAGTCACTGGGCCTAAAAAACATCTTTTTTGTTTCGCCAGAGCAGCTTTTTCATAGCTAAATTTATGAGATCTTTTAAAAGTCTCTTTGAAATCTTGTACAAGTTCAAGAGATTCCATTTCTATTTTCTTAGATCCAACGAGCTCAGATGGGAGCTTCTGGAGTCGCTCCTTTCAAAGGCATCTTCTGATTTCAATCTTGTCATCCAGGAGTAAAGCCACTGTCCACAACTTTTCCGTTCAGCTCGGGTTCCCTTTCGGGTTAAAGGGAATAGTCTTAATATTTTTAAAGCGAAGAGTCTTCGCAGACCTGCCCACACCCTGACAATAGCTGAAAGGCGAACAGTCAGCTAGCACTTGCATAGCATTGGACTGGTGCCTCACTTACTGGAGTCTTGAAAGGATGATGGGGTGAAAAGAGAGTCTATGATGTGGTGGTTAATCCTTTTGTCGAGGCCAACCCTTGTTTCCTGCTTTGAAAAACGTATTGTGCGATTTAGTAGTAAGAACTGATTATGATGAGGAGATAGTAAATGCAAAATAAAAGATGCTTTTAAGTTTTAATAAACAATATTATCTCTGAGTGTCACTGAAGCAGAACCAATACATGCTAGAGCCTTTCATTGCACTGAATGTGTTCCTTTTTTTTAATTGAAAAATGAATAGATAATTCATGAATGTGAATTTCAAAAGGTGAAAAACTCACACCCTTGTCTCCCAACCTCTCCTTTCTTTCCTCCTCAGGCAATGTTGTTAATAGTTCTTCAATGACTTTTTTTTTTTTAATGAGGAGAGTCTTTGCCTATATTAGCATATATGAGTATAGGAGGGTTTTTGTTTTTGTTTCTGTTTTAGGATTTTGTTATGGAAATGCTAATAAGTAAGAGTAGAGAGAATGTACAACTCAGCCTCAACAATTTTTAACTCTATCGGTCCTGCTTCAGGCAGAAGTAGAACTATTAGAGTGTATGTAATAAGGAATTTACTATAGAGATTTGACCTTACACAGTGACTTTAAAGTTGCTATTTTATATATATGTGTGTATATAAATAATCTAGATTTCTAGTTTTTACCTTAAAAATAATGAACATGCAAACTAACAGGGAAGTGTGACCCATACTAAGAAAAAAGATGAGTTGAATAGAAACTGACTCTGAGTATGCCCAGATGTTGGATTTAAGAAAGACTTAAAAGCAGCTATTATTTTTAACGAACTAAAGGAAAATATTCAAAGAATTAGTAGAAAATACAATGTGAGTAAACAAATAGGGATTCATAACCAACAAGTGGAAATGATTTAAAAAAAGTAAACAACCAAGTGAAATTTCTAGAATTGATAAATGTAATAACTGAAATGAAAAGTTCCTTAGATGAACTCAATATCAGGTTAGAATTTGTAGAAGAAAGAATCAATGAACGTGGCTGGCCCCGTGGCTCAGGTGGTTAGAGCTCCGTGCTCCTAGCACCAAGGGCTGCTGGTTCGATTCCCACATGGGCAAGTGGGCTTTCAACCCCAAGGTTGTCGGTTCGACTCCTGCAAGGGATGGTGGGCTCTGCCCCCTGCAACTAAGATTGAACACAGCACCTTAAGCTAAGCTGCTGCTGAGCTCCCGGATGGCTCAGTTGGTTAGAGCGCAGGCTCTCAACCACAAGTTTCCCGGTTCGACTCCCACAAGGGATGGTGGGCTGCACCCCCTGTAACTAACAACGGCAACTGGACCTGGAGGTGAACTGTGCCCTCCATAACTATGATTGAAAGGACAACAGCTTGACTTGGTAAAAACCCTGGAAATACACACTGTTCCCCAATAAAGTCCTGCCAATAAAGTCCTGTTCCCCTTCCCCAATAAAAATCTTTAAAAAAAGAAAAAAAAAAAGAATCAGTGAACTTGAAGATAAATCAAGACAAATTTTTCAAACTAAAGAACAGAGGGGGAAAAATACGGTGACAAATCAACAGAATCCTGTGCTACAATATTAAACATTTCAACATAATTCCAACACAAGTGTAATAATAGGAGTCCCAGATGGAAAGGGAGTGAGAGAAAGGGACAAGACATTTTTGAAGACGTGATCTAAATACTTACCAAATGTGATGAAAATTATCTACAGGTCCAAGAAATTCAAAGAACTTTAACTAAGATAATCACAAGGAGAAATACGCCTAGATAAATCAGAGTTACACTGTTGGATGACAAAGAGGAAATCTGGAAAGCAGCAAGAGAAAAACACCTTATTACATCCAAGGCAACAAGAAGTGATGAATGGCTCATTTCTCATCAGAAACAATGGAAGCCAGAAGATGGTGGAGTGATATATTCAAAGTGCTGAAAAAATCCAACTATCAACTAAGAATTGTATATCCAGCAAAACTGTTCTTTAAAAGATGAATATGAAGGAGGTCTGACTTCTGGTTCTGGGTAAATGGAGTAGATGTTCATTTCCCTATTCTCCCCACTAAATACCATTGAAACTGTAGACGCTACATATAAAAGAAACATAAGAAGACCCTGAAAGGTGGGAGGAAGGCAGAGTAGTTGAAGACTGTGGGACCCTAGGAATGACCTGGTGGTGAGTTCCTTGGATTTTCTTGTTGCCCCACATGTCCCAGTCTTGGAACTGAAGAAGCTATCAACCCACAAATGCCAGTGGATGTAGACAAAAAAGTCCCAAGAAAAGCCTGCTATCTGTAGCTGAAGGAGCAAGTAGGAAAGGCACAGTCTAGCAATATAGAAAATTTTAGGCAGTAACCACTCCACACACCACAAGAAAACACCGTGTTCCCACCCATGCCTGCAAAGGCCAGGTGGGGAGCCTAGACTAGCACCCTAAAGAGGCCTTATTGAGGTGCCATGATACCCCTGCCAGGGTGGTGTCAGAGAAGGTCAGTTATGGAGCCAGGACTTTCATCATTGTCCTGAAGTAATGAGGCCCTCCCCATTGTGTTGTAAGTGGAGACGGTGTGGGGAGCTGGAACTTTCACCTCCATCCAGCAATAAGTAATGAAAGTCCCTTTGGAGGTATCAGTGGGGGTTGAGCAGGGAACCTGGACTTCTGTTTCCACCTATCAGTAATGAAATGCCTCCCTCGTCTCCACTGCCCATGTGGTGGTATAGAAAGTTCGCCAAAACAGGACGTTTAAGTGAGATCCAGTGTCTTGTAACATAATGAAAAAGTATCCGGGTTTCAATTGAATAATCATTTGTCATATCAAGAACCAGGAAGATACCAAACTAAATGAAAAAAAGACATTCAATAGATGCTAACACAAAGGTGACAGAAATATTAGAATTACCTGCTAAAGATTTTAAAGCAGCCATGATAAAAATACTTCAGTGAGCCATTATGAAGGTGCTTGAAAACAAAAAAAACAAAAAACAAACAAAAAATAGAAAGCTTCAGAAAAGAAATAGAAGATATAAATGAGAACTAAATGCAAATTTTATAACCGAAAAATAGAATAACCAAAGTGAAAGCGCTGTGAATGGGCTCAACAGCTGAATTGAAGAGACGGGGGTGGGGTGGGGTGCGGGAAATCAGGGAACTGGAAACTAGAACAATAGGAATTACCCAAACTGAACAACAGAGAGAAAATAGAAAATAAAGAATGAATAAACAGAGCCTCAGGGACCTTTGTGACTATGACAAAAGGTCATCTAACATTTGTGTCATGGATGTCCCAGAGCAGAGGAGGAGGGTGGGGCTGAGAGAGAACTCAAAGAAATAATGGCTGAAAACTCCCGAAATTTAGGAATAGACTTAAACCTATAGATTTCAAAGGCTATGAACCCCAAACAGGATCATCCCAAAGAAATCCATACCAAGAATATTACAATTAAACTTCTGGAAACTAAAGACAAAGGAAAGTCTTGAAAGAAGCCAGAGAAAAAACCCGCTGTGAACGATAGTGGCTTTCTCATCAGAGACCCTAATGAAGACCAGAAGTGGCATGATATTTTGTTAAGTGTTGAAGGAAAAATGCCAATCCACAATTCTTTAGTGAAATGTCTTTTAGGAGTAAGAGGAAATCAAGACATTCTCAAAAGAACACAGAGAATTTGTCACTAACAGATCTATGCAAAAGAAATAGCTAAAGGAAGTTCCCTAAACTGAGAGGAAATGATTAACGAAGGGACTTTAAACATCATGATGTAAGCAAGAACCCAGTAAGAAGAAATATGGATATATTCTATAGGCTTTCCTTCCTCTATCGAACTTTCTAAATTTTGTTTGATGGTCGAAGCATCAAACATTATAAGTTATAATATTGCCTGATATGTTTCTAAGTGTATTTAGAGGAAGTATTTAGAGGAAGTATTTAATACAATTATATTATAAACAGGAGAGGCTAAGGGATGTAAAGGGAGGTACATTTTTTATACTTCACTGGAACTGGTAAAGTAACATCAGTAATGAGGTTTTATACATTGTCATGGATCTACACACACACACACGTGTATACATATATAACATATATAAATGTATATAACTGATAAGATATAAACTGATACATACAAAACTGATACAGATATGTAACTGATACAGATATATAAACTGTAGTAAGATACATGTTACATATTAATGTACACTCTAAAGTACTAAAGGTAAATAAATGAATTTCCTTTAAAAAATGTTGGACAGTGAAGAAGGCTGCTAGGAAGCACATGGATTCACTTGCCATGGTGGTGCTGCGGGGGCCTTCACTGCTTCACTGAATTCTTGGTGCTGATCGTGCTTTTAGAGAATAATTAACTCACCCAGTAGATTCTGATGTAGTGCCTGTCAGATGGCAGATATTCTGGGGACGAAAGCTGTGCTGTTAGTCACCATTGTCACGTGTACCTTTTCTCATTTATAGCTTGCCTGTTTATAATCAATAAAACATTATTAGTGTAACATTGAACATTAAAGTCATGGAAATATGGTGGCCCTGCCATGGAATGAAGACTAGCCAGGGGCTCAGTCTGTGACCGTTTTTAAGGACCTGGAAATGCTTAGAAAACACAAACTTCTGCCCACATGGTTGGTATTTGCAAGTCAGTGTATTAGCCAGGCTTGGAGAAAACACGGTTCCCCGAACTAATGCCACTTATGGCTGGGCCTTTGACAATCGGTAGTTGACAAGAAAAAAAGGGGAACTAAGATAGGAGGTATTATGGGACCTCTGTTGTTTTCAGTAAACCACAAGCAGGCGGCTATATGGTTAGCTGACTTTTTGCATAACAAAGGAAAAGCCACGAATCCTACTAGTTTCCTCAGGCTTCCCAGGTGTGGTTCTGGTTTGTGGGAGCTTGTCTGGACCTGGTAGATGCTCTTTGCATGATGCTGAGACTCTAATTCTGGTAACTAAAGCTTCTGGGTGTTCATTTCCATTGTACTTTTATCCAAAGCTCTACCTAGTAAAAACAGTCTTACCCCTTGGCTGGTTTCTGACTCCAGCCTCTTTTCCTGTACTCCTGGTCTCTAAACTGGGAGCAGTGGACTCGGGAGCCAGGCTGCCTGTAAGTCCACGCTCTGCCACTTGCTTAACCTGCCTCAGAAGATGTTATGGAGATGACGCGAGTTGTTATAATATTTGCAAAGTACTTAGAACCATGCTTGTCTCATAGTGAGCCCTATATAAATCATTTTGAACAGATAAACTACATTCTATGTTTTCATTATGGTGGTGTTTACATTTGCCAAAACTCATCAGAAATGTGCATTTAAGACGGTTAAAAAATTTACTGTATGTAAATTATACCAATAAATCTGACCTAAAATTATTTTGAGATAAAAAGCAACTTCAGTCAGTCAGCGAAGGGTTTATTAGGTCTCGCACAGTAGGATTGTAGAGACATAATTCAGAGAGGCTCGCCTGTGTAGTTGAGCAAGCCGATTTCGATCGGCTAAATACAGGGTAAATTTGCATGTCAGCGTGGGGCGGTGATGTAGGAGACACCACCAAGCAACTTATTCGTCATCCCATGAGAAATGAGAAATGCTGTAGGGATGTAGAGGTGGGATTGGGTACGGGGTCATGAAGGTTTCACCAAGGAGGGGACCTTGAGCCGGACCTTAGAAGATGGATAGGATGTAGAAAGGTGGGCATTCGGGACGGGGCGGGGGGACATGGGTGCAGGTGCAAGGCCCAGGGGCAGAAACGCCACGAGCGAGCTGGTTGGACTGAAATGGACTCTGTCCCACTGTGTGAGGGGCACCTGTGTTCTCTGGACTAACGAGTTCTCTCCCCCACAGAAAGGCCCCCCTTCTGGAAAGGACCGGGTGAAGAAAGGTGGCTCCTACATGTGCCATAAGGTAAGTCAAGTCATTAAACTCTTGTATTGGTGTTGTAACAGCAGGTTTAAGATCCGCGGTAAACAGTCGCCCGCAGATGTCCCCCCCCCCCCGCCACTTCCGCTAATACATACCTGTCCCCAGTGAAGCCAGAAGGAAAGTAGGCTCATCATCTCAAGTTTGGGCACAGGTGCGGGGAAATGTGGTACAGGAAGCAGAGGTTGCGAGTGACCTGTTGGCAACCGAATTCCAAGATGTCTGTTGCATCTTGACCGTTTGAGAGACACCTGTCCATGAACCAGGTCTATGTACCTTTTCCAGCATGAAAGTCTGGAGTAATGCCCTTGTTTTATTTGAGACCCCTGTAAATTTCTGGATTTTCCTTTGAGATTTAGGTGAGAGTTATAAGTGGAGGGTGGATTGTGTGGAATGGAAACATTCCAGGTGTCCTAGGCATAGAGTGCTTTGAAATAGGCATCAACCTCAGAGAGAGTTTCTGCTCTTTGGGCTGAGATTTCAGTGTCAGAGCTGCCTGTTCTTGGTTAGTCGAAGTGACTCGGTGTTTCATGAGTAACCATTTTAAGGAGTTTGGAAATCAAATGCCACTTCTCTCCCTTTTTTCCTTTAAGTCATATATTTTTAGTGTCTTCAGCACTTCAGCTTCTGTCTTTCTATTCCTGTGCAAAGATGGCATTTTGCAAATTGTTATTACAAGACACTTCCCAAGGTAATTGAGTCAGTCCAGGCAATTAGAGACTTACAACCACCTATAATGTCTCCAAATTGAGTTACTAATTTGATATTGGCGGCTTTGTTAAACTTTGCCTTAAAACAGTAGTGCTCAGACTTGATTGCACATTAGTCATCTGGGATCTATAAAAATACGGATGCCTGTTTCCTCTCTTGTTTCATTCTGATTTGATTTTTCTGGAATGTGACCTGGGCATCAGGAAATTAAAACTCTCAAGGTGATGATAACACACAGCAAAGTTTGGGAACCACTGGTCTAAAGAGGACCTCTGTAGATTATGTATATATGTGAGTTTGGAGGTGTGTGTTTCTTTTGCATTTCTTAGAATTTTTAATCCAGTTATTTGGGTGGAAGTTCATAAAGTTGAGTTCACTATATGCTTTACACCTACATTTGTAACAAGATATGGACAAATTTATCTTTAAAATTCTAATTTTAAGTTAAAAGCCTTGTCCCAGTACTTTTAAATGTTCATATATACACATCAGTCTTTAGTCCCAGATTTTTTTCTCTAATTCAAACTGTTACTACAAGAGTATCTGAATCCTCTTGCTGGGGAGCTAGACTTCCATGAAAAACATGTGAATTTCTCTTTGCACAATAGTATCTCAAAATCCTCATTTCCACCAGTTATGTCTCTGACCTATGGCACTTTTCTTAATTGGGATTCCATTTACTATGTAAGAATTGAGGACCAGAAGATTTTTCCTCAAGAAACAATGGAGAAAAATGAAGTGTGTACGAAACATTTTAAGCATGAACACTAAAATATGCCAATGCCATGCATATGAATGTGTCTGGTTTAACATTTCTTGTTTATTTGCTTATTTTAAGTCTGTATTTTTATAGGCTTCCTAGTTTATTCTTTTAAAATATGTTTTAACTTAATATTTGTTTTTAATAATACATTTACATGGTACAGTTGGTTTTTGTATATTTATCTTATGTCCTGAAGCTTTGTTAAACTCATCTATGAGTAACGTTTCTGTAGTTTCTATTGGATTTTTTACATAGGTGGTGAATATAGACAATTTTACTTTTTACTTTTTAATCTGGATGCCTTTTATTATTTTTTCTTGCTGTATTGCTTTATATAGAATCTCGAATATAGTGTTGAATAGGAGTGTGGAGGACAGACATTCTTAACTCATTTTTGAGATAAGAATCTTAGGGGATAAACAGTCAACTTTTCAAAATTAAATTTGATATTAGCTGCAGTGTTTTCAAAGATGGCCTTTATCAGCCTGGGGAAGTTTCCTTCTGTTCCTAGTTTTTTGAGAGTGTTTACCTGAAAGGGATATGGATGTTGCCCGATGCTTTTTCTGTAGCTCTTGAGATGTTTATGTGGGTTTTTTTTTCAGACTGTTAATATAGTGAATTACATTCATTGATTTTAAATTTTCAAATGTTAAACCATCCTTGCCGTTCTGGTTTACATTCACTTAGTTATGAGGTATTATCCTTTTTATATATTTTGGATTTGATGTTGAACATTTTTGTATTTATGTTCATGATGGGTATTGGTCAGTTTTCTTCTCTGGTTTTGGTATCAATGTATTGCTGGCTTCATAGATTGAATTGGAAAATATTCCCTCCTCTTAAATTTTCTAGACAAGTTCATGTCTAGAACTAGCTAATAGAACTAGCTATTTCTTCCTTAAATATTATAGAATTCTGCTAAGGAGACCATTTGGGCCTAGAGTTTAACCATAATTTTAATTTAGTAAATAACTGCAGAGTTATTCAGATTATCTGTTTTTTCTTGATTAATATCTATGAGCTTGTGTCTTTCAAGGAATTTGTCCATTTCATCTGAGTTATTGAATTTATTGGCATAATCTGCCTTTTCATTGGCTGTTTAGGCCATTTACATTTAATATGATTTATATGATTGGGTTTAAATTTGCCATTTTGATCTTTGTTTTTCTTTTTGTCTCATCTGTTTTTTGTTTCTTTTTCTCTTCCCCCCTCTCTCTCTTTTTTGACTTCTTTTAGATTAAATATTTATTTTTCATTTTTTTATTTCATCACTCTACTTCTCTCCTTTGGCTTATTAGCTATAGCTCTTTGTTTTAAAATTTTAAGGATTGATTTAGAGTTTATGGTATGTATATTTAACTATTTTTAGTCTACCTGAAGGGTAAGTTTTAATTTAGTCAGACTCAGAAGGATGAAGAGAATATTCCAGAACAGAGAATACCAGGAAAACAGCACAGTGTTGGCTGTGAATTACTTTCAGAGCACTTCTCCTTTCCAGTAGATTAAAAGTGGCAGCTATAACTAAATTGTTAAGGTGTGGACTCTGGAATTAGATCTAGGTTGCAGTTCTGTAGCTGCTCCTTGCTAGTCGGTGACCTTGGGTGCTTAATCTTTCTAAGCCTCGGTTTCCACATTTGTAAAATGACCTCATAGTTGCACCTACTGTCAGGTTCCCATGAGGAAGGAGTGGACCAGGTATATGAGCACTTGGTACAGTGCCTCGCTCATGATAAAAGTTGCTGTTAGCACCATCTTTCTTAACCATCATCTTTCCTGTAATTAGATTGCTCTTCTCCCTACTTCCCTTTTGAACAAGGATGTAGCTAATGAACTCCTAACTAGATAGGCAGAGTCCTGGTAATTCTTAAGGCGCAGGTGAAAATCAAAACAAAGAAAGAATAATGTTGTAATTCATTTTGAAAAAATTCACTTTGCTTAGAAAGTGACTTACTTTTGATCATAGGCCAGGGCCAGTTTGCATGACTAAGATAATCTCTGATGATTATTCATAACTTTTTGAAAGTCCATCCAAAGTACAGTTTCAACAAGGAGATGAGGTCACAGAAAGAAAAACTGTGAGGCAACATGGGTTCAGGTTAAGGGTACGGACTGGCACGGCTGTAAGGCTGGGTCTACCAGTTGTCAGCCAGGTGACACACTGTTAGCATCCCTGTGCCTCAGTTTGTCCTCCTATGTACAAGTCAGATGCCAATAATACCGACCCGTAGGACTACTGGGCGGGCGAAGTGAGTTCATATATGTGAAGTTCTTAGGATAGTTCACATAGTAAGTACTCGAGAAATATTAGTTGTTGTCCTTGACTGTTGTTAAATGAATCCCTGTGAGGTCTTTAGCTCAACCCACAACACTGAGGAAATCCTCACCCTCCCACCATTTTACAGCAAGATTACCAGCAACAGGAGTTGATCTAATGTCAGTGTATGGGAAATCAAGAGACCTAGGTTCAGCGGTGTGATTTTTTAATAACGATTTTGTTTAAAATGAGCTACAATTGCCTTAAAGCTTTCCTTTATCCCTAAAAGTCTTCCTCTCATAAAAACCACGTTGCTGTCCCACTTGACTTCAAAGCCCCAAGGCTGGTAGGTCATTATCTTAAGTGGATTGTTCTTGAGTCCAGGATCACATTCTTAGCACAGATACTGAGATCAATTTCATACGGTAATTAGCCATTTTGATGAAATAGGGCTAAGCAGGTCCTTCCCACTGCCTCTGTTCTTAATTAATAAAATGACCCATATTTCAGCCACTCTGAGATCTAACATCATTAATAACCATTGCTGGTGCTAAAAGTAGAGTTGGAAAAAAAGAGCAATGAGGACATTTAAAATCAGGCCATTTTCCTCTTTAATTATGTATTCCATTAGTTACCCATTATTGGAATTTAAAATGAACTACTTCTTGGTTAATATTTGCTGAGTGAATGAGTACGTGTGAAGTGGAATGATGATGTGAACTGACTGGTTTCTCATATGATGGTCGTGACCTCTTACACCAACTTGTAGTGAGACTTTCTTTTAGGGTTTAGTTCTTCACAGCCATTTAGGTTAAGATTTTAGGGACTGCTGTGATCTAATAAAGGACTAGCTCTTTGTGTTGTTACTGATTTTAAGCTTTTTGTTACACAAACAAAACATTTTCATTGCATTGAAAATTAGAAAATAAATAATAAGCATAAAAATGGAAACAAAATCATTTGTCCTCTTTCCTAAAGAAAACTGTTAATAGTATTCTACCAAACTTTTTGGTGCACTTTTTTTCCTTCCCCAAATGGAATTATTCTGTATGTACCAGGGGCTTCAAACACGGCAGCGGGAAACATCTTATACTGGATCTCCTGGCTCTCTTTTCTACCGTCTTATGTGACAGCCTCAGAACCCTTCTGAACAGTGCATCGGAGTTGTTACAGCCTGTGTTTTGTACACGTGAACAGCATCTTATTTTAAAAGTTTGTTATGTGATTTGAGAGATGAGTTCCATAGAGAAATATGCCTCACAGGGGCTGAGGTCTCACGAAGACCTCAGCCCCGTGCCTTACCAGCAGGGGTGTCCCCCAACTTCCCACTTGTATAGCAATTAAGTTTCGCGTTTGCGTAGTAAGTGTAGACCCACGTTCAGCTGCTGGCAAGCGTATCATCTTTGCAAAACGAGATGGCGAAGACCTGCGGAGAAGCTGGCTCGCGCTTCTGTTTCAGTGAGGAAGCAGGTTAACCTGCAGAGGTCAGAGAAGACAGGCCGAGTTCCTTTCTGTACTGGAGTGTCATGTTCATCAGAAAGTAACGGCTCCAGTGCCTCCACGTGTCTAGTGCTTTACTTTTTTATGTAAAGATAAGATGGAGCAGTTAACATTCCATTAAGAGCCCCATTTTATCAATTAGGGAACAGATTCAGGAAGGCTTTCCCGAAGATTAAATAGCTAATGAATCTTAGATTTTGCCTGGTGAGTAAATTAGCAAAATGTTTGTCACGATTTCCATTTGTATCAAGCCCCAATTCCTCTTTCCACTGAGACAACCGCCTGTAATTTGACGGCCTCGTTTTTTTATCCACCCGCGTTTCCTGCATTTTATCATTTATCAGCTTTCTGCCAGCCATTGCTTTTGCCTGGAATTCTCATTGTCCAAACCTTTGGGCAACTCAGCTTGCGTGGTGCCCCCACCGAGAGGCCTTCCCAGGCCACTTTATCTCAAGTCCCCACCTAGTCACGCCTGCCCTCTCTCTCTGTTTTACTTTCTTCCAAGCTGACCACTCCCGGAAACAGCCTGTAATTTACAGGGTGATTTATTGTCTGGCTGCTTCTGGAAGCTTCCTGATTACAGATGCATCATCTGTCTTGTTCGCATGGTATCCTTCGTGTGCAGAACGGCGTGGAGCATGTTGTAAACTCTCAAAGTCAATGAAGAAGTAAAGCACGCTCTGACGTGATCAGGCAGGGCCTTGATATCTTCTTAACTTGCCTGAGTTGTTCCATGTTCATGCCTCTGATATCATTGTTTTCTCCACTAAGGGTACTGTCTTTTCTCCTTTCTAAATCCTGTAAATCAGTGCTACTGAAATTGTGTCGCATGGGCACAGTGGCGGCAGCACCTAGAAGCTTGTTAGAAACGCCAATTTTGGACCCCACACTCGACTTCCTGAATCAGAATCTCTGGGTGGTGGTTCAGGAATAGGTATTGAAACACGCTGTCCTGGCTGTTACTATGTTTGCTAAAATCAGGAGACCACTGCCGCCCAGAGTCGTGTAAATCCCGCTCGGCCAAGTACTGCCTTCCAAAAGTCTTGTAATTCTACAAGGGACGTCCCTTCACATGAATTAATAATAACCTCAGAACCTTCTGGCCCTGGAGTGTTCTGGTGCCGTTTGATGTGTAATCGTGTGCATGGCGGGCAACCAGGAAACGCTTGGTCGTTTCTTGCCAGGTGTGGTGCAGTTAGTTATGGAACAAGAATGTCCCCTCTGGCTGCCTGCCTCCCCCAGGACTTGGGAGCATGGGGCCCAGGACTACCCACCCCCCCAGCTTGATTCTAGAAGTCCCAAAGCCGTGTCGCCTCACAGCAGCCCAGGGGTGGGGGCCGAGGCTCCTGCTGCGTGGTCACCTCTCGTCCTTTTAGAGCTTCCATCACATGCCAGTCCCAGATTGTAGCCGATGCCATCCGTTTTTTTCATTCTCTCAGGCGTGGTTTTTATTCATCTTCCCTTCGCCTGCCGGATATTGGTAATATGTTAGGTTTCTCAGCGGCCCCAGGGAAAATGAGAAAATTGTTGCTATTGTTTCACCATCTACAGAAGGTAAAGTACTGTCTTTCTTTTTATGGTGGAAGTGCCCCGGGAAACTCCTGTGTCAGCTTTAGATAGGTTCTATGAAGATTGGAAACATTCAACTTTTGGAAAAGAAAGGAGGGTAATAAGAATTAAGAAAACAGACTGCCTCTTTTGTGCTGACCTATTCTCCCCCCACAAAGGGTCTCTCCTTCATGAGTCCCTAAGCTATTATTCCCCATGATGATTTGTGCAGCTTCTTTAACCAGCCGGCGGGGACTGGAGTTCCCCTGGGCCAACCCAGGGTTGGTACACATGGTACACAGGACAAGTAGTTTCTTGTCATTCTCTGTTACTTTGAAGAGCAATCCTAGGACCTAAGAGTTCTGCACATGGTTATTTTTGAAATACGGCAACTTTCGAAATATTCAAATCAAGTAATCTGTGGTTATTCACTGAGAACCTACTGGGTGGCCGGGGCCATGTTAGCCTTTCTTCCTTGTGCAGGTCTGTGTGTGCCTGCAGGATGGATGTCTGGGGGTGGGGACGAGCGTGGCCTGCGATACCTTACATCTAGCACACAGTCTCGTCAGGGAGGCCAGCGCACAGTGAGACCTGGGTTTGAGTCCACTTTCTGTCACAACTCTGTCATCTCGGTGACGTATTTAAGTTCTCGGGCTGTTAAAATCATGTGAACTCTCAGATAAACGTGCTACCTGGCACAATGCCTGGCCTGTGCCAGGCGCTCGATGTCCATGGGCATTTGTGCGCTTGGACTCTGCTCCTGCAAAAGAAACAGACGCTAAACAACCCCGCACGCCAATGTGTAGCTTTATGAGTAATGATTTAAACTCCCAAAGCACCGTATTGAAAAAAACGTGTTCCACAACCCTTCCTCCTCTGGACATTTCTAGGCCTGTGGCTCAGTGGTTGCCACTTTGCCAGGTGTGAAATCGGGTCTTAATGTTGCTCTGAGTTAATATTTTTCTCAGTCGCCATTAAGCTTTATCACTTGGTTTAATGTCAAATACTATTCTAAATGTAAAATAACTTTTTGAATTATAACAGTAGTCTATGTGAGGAAAGAGTGAAGATAGTGAATGTACCATGTTTCCCTGAAAATAAGACCTAGCCAGATAATCAGCTGTAATGTGTCTTTTGGAGCAGAAATTAATATAAGACCTGGTATTATATTATACTATTATATTATACCTGGTCTTATAGTAAAATAAGACCGGGTCTTATATTAATTTTTGCTCCAAAAATGCATTAGAGCTGATTGTCCGGCTAGGTCTTATTTTTGGGGAAACACAGTATATAATGGAGTTACCTTGAGGAAGTGGCTAAAATGATTAACATCACGAGGGTTGAGGCATGAGGATCGACTCCATTCTAGTTCTAACTCTCCTGGGAACTTAAACTTTTTTGCACTTTCCATTCCTGTGTCAATGCCTGGATATACACGTGGGCCTCCAGATAGCCTCTGGTTACCCTCTGAAGGACTCACCTACACACTCACCTGGCAGCCACTGTCCCGACCACCGGGCTGGCCAGACCTCCCAGCACCCGTCTCCCGGACCACTTGGCATCCATCATCCAGACTGACACCATCCTGGACCAATCCTAGTGCTAAGGATGCAGGGCTGATACTTCTCAAGGATGTACTTTTGACTCCAAGCCCTTGAGTTTCTTTTTCTTCTTTGGAACACTTCTGGGGCGTTGCCTAGCTGTGTTCCCAGTTTGCCAACTCCAAGACCCTTGAATCTATTTCTAACAAAACCTCCAGACATTTTTTGAGCTCGTTCATCATAGACTCTGTGTTGGAAATTTGAAACTCGACTGCCCGAGGGTCACTACTGTTTGTATCGGGGTGCCATTTCGAATCTTCCAGTCTTTTTTCTTCAGCACATGTAATTATGTACCTCATCTAGTTTTGTATTCTGACTTTTTTATTTAACGTTGTATCATGAGAATATTCCGTGTCTTTAAGTATTACATAAAAACATGATTTTTAATGGCTGCTTACTAGTGTAAGTAACATGGATGTGTCGTAAGTTGTGTGACCGTGGCTTGGTAATTTCTTACCGTGCGAAGCCGTGCTGACACACCTCTGTGTTGTGCCGCCTGCCCCTTGAAGACACGGGTGCCGTCAGGAGCGGGTTTGGGAGGGGGCTGTGTCGGGGCGCCCGGCAGCACGCGGAGCGCTCACCTCCTCCCCTCTCTGCACAGTCCTACTGCTACAGGTATCGCTGCGCCGCCCGCAGCCAGAACACGCCCGACAGCTCCGCCTCCAACCTGGGCTTCCGCTGCGCCGCCGACCGCCCGCCCAGCACCGGCTAAGCGCCCAGAAGGAGCAGAGGAGGGCGCGTGTGACGCGCGCTGGGCTTCCCTCGGGACGGCGAGGCCACGGAGTCCCCGCCCCAAGGTGGGTTCGTACCCGCCCAGTGGCCAGAGGAACCCCCTGGGGAGACCAGGTCGCCCACGTGCGTTCGCGCTTTCTCGGGGGTGCCTTTCCCGAGCTCATCGCCATGTTTCACTTTGCAGAGCCTTTTCCAAGAGCACTGGGTGGGGGGACCCGGAGCTGGGCTTCAGGAGGCCTGCGTTCTCCCCCAGCTCTGCCCCCGGGGTGACACCTCAGGGTCTCCCACGGACCCCCTCTATCCAGGACCGCGGAGGCTCTCTGCACCTCACAAATTCTATGGCTAGCTCAGATTCTAGTGTGATTTCATAGTGAGAATTTATGACAGATTATTTTTGAGCTATTTTTTTCCATGTGTGAACCTGGGTGATTCTAATCATGTAAAGAGTTCTCCGATGTGTTATTTCCAGAAAAGGATGGGAGTGGCGGTGACGACGCTTTATATTCATACTGCACTTTGTTTTGTCAAGGACATGAGTGTCTGTTACATTGTTGTGATGAATCCCACGTGGGCCAGTGACGGGTGCGCTCACGTTCCGCTCTCTGAACACACAGGGGTGTCTGTGGGGTGCCTCGGCTGCGCTTTATCTTTTACTATTAAGTGCCTTTGGTTCAGGGGGCAGTTATAAGCTGTATTTCCCTCTCTGCCCTAAGCCTTCGGTGGATGTGAAATGTGTGGTACGTGGAACAATCAGATGTAGGAGAGAAGGAACAAGAACCTTGAATGAAGTACACGCAGGGTATCCAGTGTTTTGTAACAGGGATGTAGGAAACCGAGTTGGCATGGGATAGCGGACGCTTTGAATCATGCACTGTGTCGAATAAACTGGTACCTGCTAAATCATCCTTCACGCTCATTGGTCCCTTTTGTGTTTTCCTCATTGTGTTTTCTTTTAAAGAAATGACTTTGTGATAAGTGTGTGTTTTGTTTGCTAGAAAACTTTCGTGTCCATTAGCGACTTGATAACTTTGACACGTGAGCAGTCGGTGGCAATTTTTATTCCCAAGAGCAAGGCTGTTCTCCAGGGAACTTACTCTGAACTTGCTGCTTCATGCCTGAGTAGAGGAGGCAACATCAAGGGTGTTGCCTGGGTGGGGGGGTGGGTGACCCTGTGACATCCGACAGCTGCTTCACATGCCAGGAAAGCCCCTTGGTTTAGAGTGATGGCTTTTCACCAGAGGTCCCTGTCATCAGGACTCCATCCTGACCCCCAGCCCTGGAAGACCCCTGAGACATTTCTAGCCCGTCATCTGAAAGAAATGGCTGGTCTTTATGTTTGTTGTTCAGAAAGTAACTAAAATAATGTTCATAAGTGTTCAACTGACACTTGATTGCCAGTTTATGTATAGCCTCCTGACATCAAAACATTTGTTGTGAAAAATAGTTCTGTTGCCAGGGTGTTGAGGCATTTATTAATGTCAGTTGGTGGATGTGAAATGTCTCACTATGAACTTTCACCAATTGATTAATTCCAAGCAAAACAAGCAAAAATTTGCTTAATTGAAAAAGCTAATGTAGAATATAAGGTACGTATCTTATCCTTAAAGTTACCAGTACTCAGTAGAATTTTTGTTTTTACTTGTTACCTCCCACCTGCTTATGTTTTTTTACATGGTTATATTTTTACTGTGTATATTTTGGATTCTTCTCTTGTTAATTAATGTTACACAGCATAAATATTTTTGGTGTGTTTTGGCTTTGTCTTTAGAATTGCATTTTTAGCAGCAGCATAATATTAGAAAGCATTTTAAACAAAACAAGCCCTTCATTTCAGAACCACATTTCTATATGACCAACTAACGAGTGCGCCAAACTACAGACAGCTGTGACTACTACGCTGTATAACATTGCATATCGACATATGAACAGGCCAACAAGATGACAGTATGATATTTCAGCTTTAATGCCATCTATGCATTCCTGAAGAACCTCATCTCCTGCAAAACTGCATGCAAAAAGTAGGGGACGTACGGGAAACATAGGGCTAGAGGCAGACCACTCAAAGCTGAAGGAACTTTGTAAGTAGAGCACTGACAAAATAACAGCTCTCCTAATAAAACCAGTCGCTCAGTTAAATCTCCAGGGGCGTCTGTAGCCAGATCACAGCCTTGCCGCCTTCAGCTGGGCCCCTTGAAGGCGTTTGCTTTTGATGGAGACGACCTGCATCAAAAGTCAAAATCTCATCCATGTGTAGACTTCTTCCTCAGTCATTTTTTTAAAGGGGTGTGGGCCGTGTCTTTGCAGCATCTTTATCTGCACGCTCAGCTTTTGTTTGTTTTGCAAGGAGCACTTTTGTTGGATCTGTGCTTCTAACTCTTTATTTCCTGCTTCACTGAAGCATGGAAGGAATTTGAGGTTTGTTCTCAAATCTGCCTTGGTCCCGAATCCTGGACAATCTTAATTTATCATCAGGGGTGTACATGATGAGCTGAGTGGGAAGCAAGTCATACCTTCTTTCACAAAACCTTGCAAACATGATTAGAAAGAGGTAGGGAACAAGGTCTGATGGTGGTGGTACCATGACCCAGAGTCACTTTTCCTTGTTGGAAAACGTCAAATTACATTGATGCCTCAAATTTTGTGTGGTTCAGCCTACAGCTCAAAGTGGAATACAGATCTGCATCAATTTAGACATTTTTTCTTTGTCTTCCTCCTCTCCCCTCCCTGATTTTTTTTTTTTTTTTTGACAAGGCATCAGTGTTGTCCATTTGACCATTCAGGAAAATAAGAAATGGAAGGTGCTGTTCAGTAAGTGTTTATTTGGGCTGGTGTATGATGGAGTAGTGACTCCAAACTAGTGTTTTGGTAAATTCTATTTTCCACAGACTGTCTTTACTGAGAATTCTGTTGTCGACAGAAAATAAGGCAATGGACCTCTCTTCCACTAGAACCTCAGAATTCTAGTCCTCTTGCTAATCACCTTGTGAAAACAGATCATGTTTTCAAGCTACACGCAGAATTGTTGCCAGTGGTAAAATCCACAGCTGAGTTAATGAAAGGAGTATTTTGATAGAAAAACGTGGAAATATGGTGTTGTCTGTTCTGAAACTTCAGGTAGTTCACACAAGAGGCTAGTGCGGGATTTCTTTTTGTCTTTATAAAATGATATTTTGCATGCACTTCTTCCTTCCTTCCAACAAGCACTAACCTTCCCTGCGGCACTACTTCTCTTAGGAAGTTAACCTGCCGGCTGCTGTTTGGAGGGGCCAGTGGTACAGAGCCTGGCTCACGCAGTCTGAGGGTGAGTGATGTCCGTTTTGAAGGGGTTGCAGCCACTCTGCTCGCGCCCACTGCTGCCACACAAATGGGCCCAGAACTGCTCGTTCGTCCACTTTCCAAGAGCAGTTGTACACCCACATGTTCGTGTGAAGGCTTCTGAGCTCTTCGGGTTGGCAACCAATTCAGATGGAAAAATCCCAAACCCTGTGAAGACCTAATAAATTGCTTCTGCAGCCAGATCCAGCCTGTGGGGTGCCACTCTCAACCTAGATGATGAAAAGTCGACTCATTTCATGAAGCACAAAAATTCCATATATTTCTGTTGGAAAAATGACTAATCACGTAAGTAGTGTACCAGGTAGGAATCTCCACGTGTGAGGAAGGGCAGTGGCTGGCCCAAGAGCGCCATCTCACCTGGGCGCTGTCTCACCTGAGCGCCGTCTCACCTGAACGCCGTCTCACCTTGGCACCATCTCACCTGGGCGCCGTCTCACCTGGGCGCCATCTCACCTGGGCGCCGTCTCACCTGGGCGCCATCTCACCTGGGCGCCGTCTCACCTGAGCGCCATCTCACCTGGGCGCCATCTCACCTGGGCGCCATCTCACCTGAGCGCCGTCTCACCTGGGCGCCGCCACTCCATCCCCACCCCTTCCACCAGCAATGCTCACAGCCACTGGGAATCTCAGCAGTGCCACTGACGGCCCATTTTTATTAACTTAAATACTTACTGCTAAGTTTACAGACTGATACCAAAGAAGAGCAGAAATGTCAGTTTCTTGACTGTTGGTTTCATTGCATGTATTAAACTTATTCTCTGCAGTAGAAACTACTCCAGAGCAGGCCCTGTTTCCATAGGTTTGCCAGAATCCGTCGTGCTATTAGGGAAAGTTGGCCTCTGTTGTTTCAGATGCTTAAATCCCCATGGAAATGACAAACTCCAAGAGGCTGAGAGGAGCTGGGGCAGCTGCCAGAACCGACGTCCTCTGACTCTTGTGTTCGGACCATTAGAGCAGGAGTCTAATTAATTTTTTGATTAAGTGAAACCGTTACAGATAATATTCAGGTAGGTGGTAAAATGAGAAACGCTCCTTTCTGAAACTTGCCCTATTTTGGATTGGAAAATTCTGGGGAATAGCACCGAGGGATGGCATTTTTCAGCGTCAGCTCCGATTCTCATCTGCCCCCAAATGGTAACTGACCCCAGTCATCATTTTGAGAAGGCTGGTTGGGCCTTTGGAATTGGTTGCAGTTGTCAGGAAGGCCGGCCGTTCCGTTTCACAGTCATCGACGGTCGGGTATCATTGCGCTCCCGCCCCTGGGTCCTGGCCATGCTGGACAAACTCCTTGTTTTCTTTGCTGAGGAAATGGAAGACGGATCAGAGCTGCTCTTTCCAACATGTCAGTTGGGCACCTCCTCAGGGTAACGTGAGAAGCGCTGAATCAAGGCTGAGGGGAAAAGTGAAACCAGCTGGCAGACTGTCAGGGGAAAAGAGATAAGCTGCCTGGTCAGGTAGCGCTGATAAGAGGGTCACCTGCATTTAGTTTGGGGCTTGTGAGGAAGGGCCCTTTGTGGTTGATTTTTTGGAGTCCACAATTTTCCTCTGCTCCAGACACTTGCCAAATATAATTTTATTTATTTACTTTTAAATGACATGGAAGGGTGCCCCTATAATCTCTCCAGTTGTCGTTGGAATGACTTTGATATAGGACTCCCCCAAAATGACTTCACAATATGTAGTGTAAGGTTGCCCAC
The DNA here is from genome assembly GCF_004115265.2 of Rhinolophus ferrumequinum. Lineage (NCBI taxonomy): Eukaryota > Metazoa > Chordata > Mammalia > Chiroptera > Rhinolophidae > Rhinolophus > Rhinolophus ferrumequinum. The sequence goes on along the minus strand of NC_046300.1, from coordinate 4,447,887 downwards.
TGTTGCAGCCTCTGCTGGAGGTGACATGGACCCTGCATGTCACCAACGTCTGCCCCCTCAGATGGTGGCTGTATGATAAAGCCCGTGACAGATGTCAAAGTGTTGCTTTCATGAAACAGCTCACTTTCTCTTGGTGGATTTTGTCTTCGTTTTGCTGTGAATCATGATTGTCCTACCTCCATTCTTAGGAAACTAGGACTCAGAGTGTTTGCAAGGTGCCCGGGTGACATGGCTGAATGAGGCAGAACCAGGACTCACCCTTCTTCTGACTTCTGTTCTCTCCACTGTACTGTTAAATCTGCAGTTTTATTGTGCCTTTGGGGTCGGGCGGGGGGGAGGCTGAAGAGGGGAGATTCCTGGGAGGTGGCCTCAAGGGAGAAAGACACAGAATGAGGGACAGGAATGGTTTAGTGATTATGAGCGTGGACACTGGAGCCAGACTGTCTAGGCTTCAGTTCTTGTCCTGCCACTTGCTAGTATTGTGACTTTGGACAAGTTCCTGAACCTATTCACATTTTGAAAATTAAGTGGAAATTCTTCTAGAAAAGGTAGACTCCAGGCAGGAGGGTTAAAATAGTATAAAGTGATCTGTGTGTAAACCTTTGACCTGCTTGACGTCCATTCCAAACTTTGAAGGTCAGTGCAATCATTATTCTCAATGTGGTAATGAAATGTCCAAGGTTAAGACTTGGTTGGTAACCTTTTCAAAAAGCGTGCTTTCATCACACCTTCCCCACCCCCAAGCCCCAGCATGTGCCACTTCTTTTTACAAAGTGATTATGGATTCATAAAGAAGTGATTTTTAAGTTTTGTTTAGAGGCGACGTGGGAGAAGCCTGGGTCTGTGGGAAACATTCTTCCTCAGGAAATAAGATCAAAAGGCGCATTATCGGCCCACTTGCCCCAGGCTCCAATCTATGTAAAGAATACAGCTGATAAAGATGACTGAGATCACGTGTGAAGAATGAAACACAAAAGTGTCCTGCGCCTCGCTTGTTAAATGGCCTTCTGGAAACGCACACAGGAGGCCTTGATAAGATGAAATCCCTGGTGTTTGTGAAACTCAGCTACAGCTTCTCACTGTCCACTCCTTCCCCTGCTGCTTGCTGGGCTCAGAGCTGACACTGTTTGCAAAGAGAGTTCCAGCTCGGCGTTTGCTTCTGTTCCAGGGTATTTGTAAATAGTCAGTTTGGTGGGGAGGTAATAAACCGCACGAGTGTGGGAACGATATTCACATTTGTCATTTTATATTTCTTAATGAGAGCCTTTGCTTCGGGACATATTAGGCCAGCCAGACGCTGAATCACATTGGTTACTGCTGTGGGCTCCTGGCTCTTCTGGACGGTCTCTTGGCATCAGCCCTTGTGGCTCCACATGTGGGAACGGTTTTTCTGTGAAGTGGCAACTCAGAACGCTTTTGTGTGTAACGTTCCCCCTCTAGTGGCCACATTGTTTTTGTATGAATAATACCTAGAGTTAGAGAACCTTCCAGTTCCGATCTCTACCTTTTTAAAGATGCAAATGGAGAATGTGATCTGTAGATGGGAGGAAAGGCTCTGGAATTCTTACACTGATTATCTTCTGAGTTTCTACTGCCTTCATTAATAATTCTTATTAATAATCATCAAGTGTTATTAGAAAAACCTTCATTTTTTTAAATTGTAAGAACAATAAAATGCATAAGGCAAAGCTAGAAACTCTAAAATATATGCGAAGCATCCTTAGCAGCCCTTTATTCTTTGAGGTCCGGTATTCTCCCAAATCTTTGCCAGCAGGTAACTAGCAGCAACTGTTAGTTGTATCTTCCCAGACTTCTTTTCTATGCATTTACAAACATATTATACATGTGTATATTGATATATATTGAATACAGATTATGTATAAATATGTACATACACACACAAATCACATACAATATATACAATTTACGTTTGGTTTGTATAAAGCAAAATGGAATCATACTATAAATACTCTTCATTTAATATATTTTGTACACCTCATGAAAGTACTATATAGGTCTAACTCCTTCTCAATAGCTGAATTAGCTATCTTACTAAAGCCGCTGGGCATTCAAAGTCACAGCACTCCCCAGTGGCCCCACTACAGCTGGCTGTCCCTTATCCTCACAGCAGCTTGCTGGTACCTTCCAGCAAGGAGCCTATACACTTATCTGGAGCCCTCAGTTTTGCAGCTGTGGTCCAGGAGACACCTCTAGATTGCCTGGTCTGGAGACCAGTGGGATTTATGATTGTGGTTCCACAGGACTGTGTGTATATGTATATATATACACACATACATACATACATATATATATTCATATATATATATATATATATACACACACAGTCCTGTGGGACCACTATACATATACAGTACTTGCATACTTTATTTTTTAAAAATTTTATTGGGGAATATTGGGGAATATCAGGGAACAGTGTGTTTTCTCCAGGGCCCATCAGCTCCAAGTCGTCGTCCTTCAATCTAGTTGTGGAGGGCGCAGCTCAGCTCCAAGTCCAGTCGCCATTTTCAATCTTTAGTTGCAGGGGCACAGCCCACCATCCCATATGGGAGTTGAACCGGCAACCTTGTTGTTGAGAGCTCACACTCTAACCAACTGAGCCACTGAGCCATCCTGCTGCCCCTATATTTGCATACTTTAAAAGCTGTTGCCTGAGGGTCTAGCTTTCAATCAGCCTGAAAATAGGGGCTGACTGAGGTCCCTCCCTTTGGGACACTGGCAGGGCTTGGCACATCATCAACTGGGACCTATTGAGAATAAATCAGGCTGCGTAGACAATAACAAAAGATGGAGGGACAACCAAGAGCTAGGGCAGAGTTGAACAAGAAGCTGTTCCTACACAAGGGCACTCCTACAAGACTGTGAGAGGTACTGTGTCACCTAATAGAAACAGAGAGTCAAGCAAAATGAGGAAAGAGAGGAATATGTTTCAAACGAAAGAACAGGATAAAACCTTAGGAAAATACCTTAATGAAACAGATGCGTAATTTACCTGATAAAAAGTTCATTGTCATAAAGAGGCTCACTGAACTCAGGAGGAACTGAACACAGTGAGAACTTCAACAAAGACGTAGAAAATACAAGAATGTATCAAACAGAAGACACAGAGCTGAAGAATACAGTAACTGAACTGAAGAATGCCTTAGGTTTTAACAGCAGAGTAGAGGAAGCAGAAGAAAGGAGCAGCGATCTCTAAGACAGGTCAGTAGAGGTCACCCAAACTGAGCAGCAAAAAGAACGAAGAATTTCGGAAAGTAAAGGTGGCCTGAGGAACCTATGGGACAACATCAAGAGGAGTAACCACCAGGTTATTTTCAGTTTTTATTGTTAAACAATGTTCCAGTAAACCTAGTTGTACCTACGTACCGTTCCCCGAAAATAAGAGCTAGCCGGACAATCATCTCTAATGCATCTTTTGGAGCAAACATTAATATAAGACCCAATCTTATAAGACCCAGTCTTATATCGTATTGTACCGTATCATATATCATATCATATTATATAAGATGTGGTCTTATAGTAAAATAAGACCGGGTCTTATATTAATATTTGCACCAAAAGACGCATGAGAGCTGATTGCATGAGAGCTGATTGTCCGGCTAGGTCTTACTTTCGGGGAAACATGGTACATCTTTGTCGGTTTGTGCAGACAGTTCTGCATCAGAAGTTCCCAGGAGCCTAACTCCTGTGTCAAAGCGTATGGTTATCTTAATTTGTGGTGGACGTTGACGGCCCTCCAGAACGGCTGTGCCATTTACATTCTCACACACGATCTGCAGCTTTTCAATGTTTTGTTTTTTCTCATCGTAAAACAAATCTGAGAACCACCAAGGTATCTCGGCATAGGGGAAATTCTGCCAGATTCAGGAATAGTTGTCATCGGAGGTGAATGAAATCAAACTCAGGTCGTCATCTGGCCTCAGCACTAGGACATTCTCAGCCTTCTGTGGCTGAAGTACAACCCTGAGACATGCTAATGGGCCCAGTCTTGCTTGCAAATGACTCAAGTCTGCAAAAGTAATTCACTGGTAACGAAATCAGTCTTTGGGAGTAAATTGTTTCCACTCCCACCCCTGCCCACAGCCCACAGTGACCTCTTAGCTGCCTGTCATGACCATGTTATTTTTCTCCCTGTGGTTTGGAGACCTGCCCCTTTTAGAGCCCCTTTTAGAGGTAATAATTCTGACCTTTCCTATGTATGGCTTTGTTTGGGTTGCTTCTGACCTCACGTACTTTTCCCTGAAAGTTAAAAAAAATCATTGAAGGTCAGGAAGTTTACGTGTTATCTGGCACCAGCTTCCTCTCCCCCAGCTCCCTTCGCCATCTGATGTCCTCAGAGCTGGTTCCTGGGCCCTGCCTGGTTTGTCGTGATAGAAATACTCGGGGGAGATTGTCAGAAGTGCTCTGTCCTCAGCCCTCCCCCCAGAAGACTGAGTGAGTAAGGCTAAAGTGAGGCACAGGATTAGATACTTTTCCAAGTCCCCATCCTCTTCCCCTGAGCACTGGGGACCCCAGCCCCTTGGGAGCTTGAGTTGCATTCTCTGTAAAGTGAGGGCTTGAATGCACTGAACTGTCCTGAAGGGAAAGGAGGAGAGGAGGGTTGTCAGGACAGTCGGGCCTGGAGGCGGGACAGCACAGTTGGCCCTGGGGCGACCAGCGCATTGCCCTGTGGCCCTGTTCCTGGAAGGAGATGCTGCTTCTGTGGCTCTATGTCTTGACTCCCTTCTGGAGTGACAAACCCAGCTGGGAAGAAGGCAAGACAAATGTGTGTGCCTCCGGTGACAGACCTGTTGTCGACCCCTCATTGCACAACCTTTAGGGACCCGTTCACTCTGAAATTCTGTGACTGTGGCCCTGGGTGAAGTGAACCCAACGGTGAAAGCAGCCGCATAAAGCTAAGGAGTAGCCTTTGCTTTGTGGGACCTTCAAACGCCGAGGGCAGAAAGCTGATGGAAGTACTGACACACCTGAGCAGTAGCTGGCATGTAGCGCAGGTGTTGGCTAAATGCCCCGAGCTTTGACATCTGTTGGGCCTGAGGCCTCAGTCAGCCGGCTGGCAGCTTCTCTGTGGGGTGTGGCCCCTGGTTACCCGTGGCCTGGGCTTCTGTGTTGGGCCCTGTGGGCTTTGCATTATGAGCTTGAGGCTTTGGAACTTTCCCGTCCATAATGTCTGCAACACTCTTGTAATCAGGTCGGCTTGGTGCTAAGGGATACATTCTTGCTTATTGCCTTGCATGCCCTCAGAGTGGTACTGTTTATAAATGAATGTGCTGAAACTGCAGTTGGCGAAGTCCAGTGAATTTCTTACTTTTAAAAAAGTTAATAGCATTTGTTCTCACCCTTGCTGCTTTGTAGCAGGTGCCCTAGGTGTCTAGCCACAAAAGTATAGATGTATCGGTGTGGGGACAGAGCCCCAAAAAGCAGTTTCCAGGCTCTTGGCCTCACATAGAAAGGTGCTGGCTCAGGTAGTAAATGGCCATCGACTGTGATCAAATGGCCATCAGCTGTGGCTAGTTGGCCGTCAGCTGTAACCAGTGAGCCATTAGCCATGAATATAACTGCTGTGGCTAGGCTAGCAAAAAAAGGAAGAAGTGGGAGCTAGCAAGAAGATGGTGGCTGAGTCTGCAAGCGGCACAGTGAGGGTTGTGAATTGTGTTGCTCCTGGTTCCTGTGTCTCCAACCCAGCCGCCAGTGAGAGTATAGTGGTGTGACTCCCCTACCTATGGCTCCGTGGGTGTTCCTTTTTGGCCTAGCCATATCCTGCATTCTTGTGTGGGGAGCGGGACCAGAGACCCTGCAGGCCATCCTGCACGACACTTGGCGTAGTCGGCAGGATCCCCTGCACTACACATGGCGCAGCGAGCAGGGTACGGTGTCGGCCAAAGCTCTCCGAAGGACGGTGGAGCAGTTTGTGCCTATGAACACTCAGTTGCAGGAAGACCAGGAGGAGCAGCTGCCTGAGAGCTGGAACCCCGTGGAGGGGTGGGAAGACGTGGACGATCCCCCAACCAGGAGAAAGCGAAGGTCCTTGTGGCTCTGTGGGCTGGAAAGTGCTTGCTGAGGCAGCCTGGATGCAGGACTTGTAGTCCCAGGAGGAAACACTTGCTGAGTCCTCCGTGGGAGCTGAGGGTGAGGTCAAGGTCATCCCTCACCCCCAGGACAGCCCTGGCGAATGACTATGGACTATGGGGAATTGCCTTCCATACCTAATTTAATGGACCACTTGACTGCTTGGGAACATACCACCATGTAGTGGAACTGGCGGATGTTTGCTTTTGTGTCTTAACCGGCCGCCATCGAGAATATGTAAGCACCTTGACTGTGAGCCGCTGTTGTTCCAGCACGGTACCCTGAGAGGCCCAGAGAGAGTGGCAGTGCCCTGAGAGCCCTGGCTGAGTCCAGGAAGTCTGGCTGTGTCCAGAGAGAGTGGCAGTGCCCTGAGAGCCCTGGCTGTGTCCAGGAAGTCTGGCTGTGTCCAGAGAGAGTGGCAGTGCCCTGAGAGCCCTGGCTGAGTCCAGGAAGTCTGGCTGTGTCCAGAGAGAGTGGCAGTGCCCTGAGAGGCCCTCGTGTGCCCGGGTAGACTAGTGGTACCCTAAGAAGTCCAGGAAGTCTGGCTGTGCCCAGAAGTACTGGGGGTGCCCTGAGAAACCCTGGCTGTGCCCGGGGGGACTAGTGGTACCCTAAGAAGTCCAGGAAGTCTGGCTGTGCCCAGAAGTACTGGTGGTGCCCTGAGAAACCCTGGCTGTGCCCGGGGGGACTAGTGGTACCCTAAGAAGTCCAGGAAGTCTGGCTGTGCCCAGAAGTACTGGTGGTGCCCTGAGAAACCCTGGCTGTGACCAGAGAGCTTGGCTGTGTCCAGGAAATAGCATTCATCTCCAGGCTGCTCGCACAGGGCCCCTCGCGGAAGACCCTTGTCGCATAGATTGTGAGGTGAGACCCTGTAGGGGTGGAGTGTGGGGACAGAGCCCCAAAAAGCAGTTTCCAGGCTCTCGGCCTCACATAGAAAGGTGCTGGCTCAGGTAGTAAATGGCCATCGACTGTGATCAAATGGCCATCAGCTGTGGCTAGTTGGCCGTCAGCTGTAACTAGTGAGCCATTAGCCATGAATATAACTGCTGTGGCTAGGCTAGCAGAAATAGGGGGAGCTAGCAAGAAGATGGTGGCTGAGTCTGCAAGCGGCACAGTGAGGGTTGAGAATTGTGTGGCTCCTGGTTCCTGTGTCTCCAACCCAGCCGCCAGTGAGAGTATAGTGGTATGACTCCCCTACCTATGGCTCCGTGGGTGTTCCTTTTTGGCCTAGCCATATCCTGCGTTCTTGTGTGGGGAGCGGGACCAGAGACCCCACAGAACCCAGCAGGCCGCCCTGCATGACAATCGGTAAAGAAATAGAGTCTTTTTAAAGGAAATTTTAAAAAAAGTGAATCCATTTGATCTCTGCCCAGTAAGGAATATCTAATGCATGCTTGTTATACTTTAAACCATTTCAAATGACAGGTGCCAACAAGTCTACTTTGCTTGTAGCCTTAATTTTTTGAAATTAAAAAAAAAACAACTACACCTTTTTATTTGGTATCATAATGGAAAAAAAAGAGAAGAAACGCTATATATTCATTTTGATGTTTGCTCTCAAAAGTAGAAGTGTCAACAGTCTTTAACAGCACGGCAATAAAACATAAGACTTGGAGTGAAGAGTCTTCGAATCTTACCGTAGGAATCTGATTTACAGGTCTATGTGCTATTTAAGAATAAACTTGTGCACGAAGACAGAAACTCCCAAGGGTCTCTGTTCAGTAGTTCTGTCTCTGTCAGAGGCACCATGATGGACAGACTGCCCAGGGCCAGGCCTCCGACCCGGAGATTGTCCTGTGTCTCATTCACAGACCGTGACGTTCAGTAAAGGCCGAAGGGGGCGGGGAGGGGACCTGCGGAATCAGTGAGCCCGTCATTTCCCTCTGAGCATTTCCTTTGTGCTTCTGAAGTAGCTCGGTTATTAGAAGAGATTGTGAAGAGGAGAAAGGCCATTTTCAATGAGGGCTACAAGCCTGCCTTAGCGCTTTGGGGAAGTCGAAGTTCCAGAGGAAGGTAGGTAGGGAGAAACGTTTAGTTTGGAAGAAAAATGTGTTCTGTTTAAGACTTTACTCATTCTTTGTTTGGGACACTTTGTGACCACTTTAGTATCTCCTAGTCACATGGAACCTTTCCTGATAATGTTATATAAACAAGCAAACTCTAAATACTTATTATTTAACAACTTTATTGAGAGATAATTCACATGCCGTACATTTTACTCATTTAACGTGTACAGCCATGCTTGTTGTATCAGCCTGGGTGGAGTGTTCTGTATCATTTGGGTACTGATGATATGTGATAACTTTGAAAGTACAGGGCCTCCTGGTGGTAGGGTTTCAATGTACTAGTGAAGATGTTAATTGATTAAATAATACTACAGTATAGGGCCCAAATAATTACTTTAGCTTTCAAAATGTCTAATAAACCTCTGTAAGTAACTTGTTTTTGCAACATTCTTGCTTGCAAAAGGGAGTTTGAGATGTTTGCCCCTCCAGAAATTTCACTGGAATTATACTCGTAAAATTGCCATTCCCTTTAGTGGTGTTGACAGGTTTATTTACATGTTTTAAATACCGTGTTTCCCCGAACATAAGACCTAGCTGGACCATGAGCTCTAATGCGTCTTTTGGAGCAAAAATTAATATAAGACCTAATATTATAAATATATTCTGTTATATTATATAAGACCCGGACTTATAGTAAAATAAGACCAGGTCTTATAATTTTTGCTCCAAAGGACGCATTAGAGCTCATGGTCCGGCTAGGTCTTATGTTCGGGGAAACACGGTACATGAAGAAACGAGGCTGTTTGAAGTTTTGAAGCCTAACTTCACAAGCTCTGAGGTACAGCCAAGTGCACAGTGAAAATTTTACAATTTGTTTTTTTTTTAGGACTTCTGGTTATATAACTGGAAGTCACTGTCCTGGTTATATTTTTCACTGTTGCTGGTAATGAGGGTTTTAGCAGGTGATAATCAATCCATGCCCTTTTCCTTGATTCATGTTTAGAAACAAATGAGAAATAAGATGCAGGTGTCAGACAGACAGAAACCAAACTATCAGCTTTATTACTGATAAAACTGGAAAGCAGGGCTTGGCTGTGCAGCCGTCAGGGTTCCCTTGAAGTCATTATGAAAAGGTTTGATGCCAGTGCTAGAAAACTGACAATTACAGTGGCATAAATGAAGGAGAGACTATTTCTCACCTAAAAGTCCAGAGGTGTTGTACAGTGTTCTGAGACTCCTGTCAGTTTGTTGATTTGCTGCCTGTGCTTTCCTTTTCCAAGGGCATCTTGGGGTCTAGAGTGGATGCTCCAGCTCCAGCCATCGTGTATACATTCCAGCCGACAGGAAGAAGTAGGGGGTAAGGGCAGGATGTCTCCATTTAAGGACACACCATTTTTGCTTATATCTCATTAGCGAGAATGTGGTCAGCCCCATCTAACTAGGAAAAGTGCCCAGTTTTCAGCTGGACAGCCATGTACCCAGCTAAAAACTGGGAATTCCATTATAGGAGTGGAGAAAGGATACCTCTGGACAACCTGTGCTCTCTGCCACATTCCTGGGTTAAACTTCCCAGCCAGGCAGAGGCAGAGGCAGAGCTAAGAAGACCACTGGCCCCTATGGTGGGGGGCAGGCAACTCACCCGGAGCAGAGACTTCCCTCGAGGGGAACCCAGAAAGGGCCGAGCTACGCGCTTGCTGCCTTCTCACTCTCCTACCTAGAAAGGCCAGGCGTGTTCCTTCTACACTTTCCCTTCCTCACTGACGCCTGGCTTTTCTGGGGGGCAGTACAGAGAACCGTCATAAGGCAGGAACGCAGCACACGACTGGGCACCACAATAACAAGGTTTCCTTGGTGTCCCGTCATCTAGCCTTGCTTGGTTTTCACGGTCCATTCGATTAAGGAACCTTCCTGAATAGTCATAAGAGAGTTCTTCTTCTGGCAAGATGTCTCTGGCTGCAAAAAGGGCCAACGTCGGTACCGTGGAGTCAGTTCGGACAGGAATCATCAGCAGGTTGGGCTCACAAGAATGGTTCAGGAACCTTCCGACGTTGCCTATACGCGTAGGGTCCACAAACGTTTCTATGACTCGCCCGTTCCACACATGTTCCCTTACGGCTATGATGTAATTGGAATCGTGGATCGTTTGTGACTGAACTCTTCTCCGGACTTCAGAGCCTCCCAAGACCTCGCCAGCATATTCGCAGACGAACCGTCCTTTTGGGATACACTCCAAGGTCCGCAGGCCCCAGCCCTTCTGTTCCGTCTTGAACACCTGGAGCCGGAACTGCAGGCCCCGCTGGACCACCCTGTTCCTGCAGCGGTCAGGGCACTGGCACAACACGTTGCATTCGAACACTGGCGGGGCGCACTGCGCGTCTGATGCTACGTGTCTGAGGCGTGAGCGTTCGTCATAGTTGTCCTCACGCCGCAGACAGGAGCAAGTACCCGGGCGGCAGGGGGCGCTGCGACAGGTGCATCCGGGAAAGGTGATCTGAGCCGGGTCCGCGTCCGCTCCGGGCCCAGCCACGTGGTTCGGAGTGTACTGCGGAAAACAGTGCGGTAAGTCAGCGTGGCTTGGCACGTGGTTCAGAGATGTCCTGCAGCTTTTGGCAGAGATACTTGTTATTTCAACATACGAGTATATAAAAATAAGACAAAACAATAAAAATAGTCTGAAGACATCTAATTAAAAAAATACGGATTAATTTTAAGATTTAAAATTCTGTGGTTTCATTTTAGGTATAGGGACAACAATCGGATTGTTATATAACAATCGGATATATATATATATATATATATATATATATATATATATATATATATACACATATACATATGTTGTTTTTCCTCCTCCTGTCAGAAATTTAAAGCTTTGTGATCCCTTTTGTTTCCCTTTTAGCTTTGGATGTCAGGAAAATCAGTGCTGAATTTAGTTTTTGAATGCTGTTAAGTGTTTTGCCCTTGGCTTTTGATCTTTTTACATTTATCTGATAATACAAATGCATTTATGTATTATTTATTGTGAGTCACTTCAGATCCTTTAAGAAACTCATAAATGATAAATCAATGAAAAATGGCCTTTGGGAGAGAGTCTTCCATGGATTTTTTTTGAAATAATTTGTTTTTAATTTGAAGATTATCTAAATTCTTAAATATTCTGTTTTAAAATGACATTATTTATAGTTCTATTTGAATCTTCACAATGTTAAAAACAGGCATTTGGCTAAGAAATTGCAGATGGAATTCTAAAAATCATATTTGTTACATAGATATTAACAGATATTTAAATTTATTGTAGATGTATGCAAGTAAAGAAATTCCATTCTTAATGAGAAAGGGATAATATGAAAAAGTTTCTCAAAATTTTACATTTATAAAATGTTACAGGAAAAGAAGAAAGTCCTACATCTAAAACCTCTGTGTGAAGCCTGGATCTCTGGCTATTTCCTCACTGGCATAAAGAAGCATATTTTCAAACCCTACAGATTAAGTATCTCTCATGAGCCCAGCATATTCCTTTATGAATAGAATAATTCTTGCTTATGTGGAACCTAAATCATGTATTTATAACCACTGTTAGTGTTCTTGGACCCAGTTTCACTGGGGGCGGGGAGAGGGAGGTTTCCCCACCTGTCTAACAAGCGATGCTGGGTGTCCTACAATTCAACTCAATTCTGACACTCTACCAGGTGACATCATACTCCACAGTTTAAGGGTTCAGTCCTGTACGACTGCCAACCCCTCACTTTAGGAGCCAGTTGAAAGTCTAGGTTGTCACCTGTGCTTCTGACAGACTGGCTAGACGTCAGAGGATCCCAAGATCCCCTCCTTGGCTTCAGTTAATTGGCTAGAGTGGCGCACAGAACTCAGAGAAACGTTTTACTCACTAGATCACCGATTTATCATGAAAGGATGTAACTCAGGAACAGCCAGATGGAAGCGATGCCCTCCCCAGGTCCCCAGGTGCGTGGGTCTCCCAGCACCTCCACGTGTTCACCAACCTGGAAGCTCTCCAAACCCCGTTCTCTTGGGTTTGTGTGGAGGTTCCATTACACAGTCAGGATTGATTAAAGCATTGGCCACTGGTGACTGATTCAACCTCTAGCGCCTCTCCGTCCCTGGAGTTTGGGGGGCGGAGTTCATGTGTGTGCAGGGGACTGAAAGTTCCAACTCTCCAATCACATGTTGCCTCTACTGGCAACCAGTCCCCACACTTAGGTGCACAACAAAAGTCACCTTTATGGTTCTCATCAGACTTAGGAAATTATGAGAGTTTCAGGAGCTCTGTGCCAGAAACGAGGACAAAGACCAAATATTTTCTTATTATATATCATAATATCATACCTGCTCAGTTCCAAAAAGGGTTTAATAAGGCCTACGAAGAAGTAGATAAATGAACAATAGGTAAGAAAAGTGAGGCGAAGCTCACTTCTTTGTTTCTTGCTGAAACAAGAGCAAGCTAGTCGAGCAAGCTGAGACACACAGTGTGCAGCAGGAGGAGGCTGGACACCTGTCGGCCTGAGAGCAGCCGTTTCCAAGAGGGACATGTGATTAGACATGTGGCTTACACTGTCCATAAGGAGCAACCTCCCTGCTCAGAAGCAGCACTGACTGTTTCCTGTATGGAGACTGGAGAGGACTTTAACCAAAGTGTCCATCTAAACCATTCTTTTCCAGGAAGAGTTTCATGGCTGTTTTTCACTCTGACCTGTGGGCATGCTGCCACCGCAGTCGGAAGAGCAGTCCTGCAAGGGACCAGCTGCGCTGCCTGTCATTCAGGGATGGATTTGAGTATCTAGAGGAATGTTCGAACCTCCTAGTGTTGCCTCCCTCCCCCTCTGGAGTTTTGCTTTCTACAGTTTCAGTTACCTGGGGTCAGCCATAGTCTGAAAATCTTAAATGGAAAATTCGAGAAATAAACATTTCGTAAGTTTCAAGTTGCATGCCTTTCTGAGGAGTGATGAAATCTCGCGCCATCCCACTCTGTCCCACCTGGGCTGTGAATCATCCCTTTGTCTAGTGTGTTCCCGCTGTTTACCTGTTAGTCACTTAGTAGCCTTCTCCATTATCAGAGTGGTTATCAGATATTTTTGTGGGGGGTGACACCACATTCACATAACTTGCATTACAGTACATTATTTTAACTGTTGTATTTTCTTGTTGTTGTTCATCTCTTACTGTGCCTAATTTATAAATTAAACTTTATCATAGATGTGTATATATGTATAGGAAAAAACAGTATATTTAGGCCTTGGTAATATCTGTGGTTTTAGGCATCCATCAGGGGTCTCTGAATATACCCTCCAAGGATAAGGGGGGAACTGCTGTATCTTTCAGTTAACCCTCCATTAATATCGTGTCTCCAGGCCAACTTTACAAAAGATATTGAACAGCATAAGGGCCTCCGTGGAACTACACAATTAGACACAAAACCCTGCACTTGAAAAAATGCCGAGCTGGTGGGAAGGAGTGACGTCTTCTGAGAGATGGGGATGCGGGGTGCGCCTGCAGAGCAGGCCTACACTCTGCTCAAAATGTGACTGGGGGTGGGCACGCAACTCGCTTCTCTGGGCTGTGTCATTTCTTACAGCTTTAGCTTAGCAGAGATCCCTAAAGGGATAACGGACGGGTTAGAAAAAGAGGCCCCATCAGTCAAATTCAGTGACTGCTGGTGGACACAGAATCTACTTCCGGCTTTTAAAAGAGTCAACATAGAAATGTAAGTGGTTAGTAGACATTTTCAGAAGTACTTGTAAAATGAAGATTTGTCTCTCTCTCTTAAACTTTTAATGAACAATTCTTTTAAAATGATTTGTTCTTAAAGGCACACATAGTGCTAATGTATTATATAAATCACTAAACTCTGAAGTAAAGCACTCCTTTTAAAATCAAGCCTGACTTACTGCAGCTGTCTAACCAGGAGAGCGTATTATTCCTTGCTGAACTTATTTGCATGTGGACAGGCTTCGAAAATACTTTTGCTTAGTTTTACTTATAGATTTAAAAAGATTTTGGAGACTGTAGTGATTCTCCAAATCACATTTTTTAAAAAAAATTACGCAATTTAAACTGGATGCACAATCTAAGATCTTTAGAGACGCAGATTACAAATCGTAACTTATTACAAATGAACTGCAGACATCTTCCAAAGGATAACAGAAACTTCTGGATAAACTTCCCCTTTAAAGAGAGTATTTTTTTCCCCGATGCACGTAATCATTGACCCTGACACCAATAACCATCACAAATCATATTATCTCCATGTTTCCAGTTTCTCCTCCAAAAAGGCTGGTAAAATACCATTCCAGAAAGGCATTTACCTGACTTAGAAAAATGGCTATTCTAAAGTATACCCTTGAAAACTGTGGTCTAATTTAACATGATTATATAACTATCCATCCTTTCAGGTATCGAACTATATATTGAAGTTATTTATTCTTTTCAGAAATAATCTGATGTCATTGACCTGTTCTACTCAAATATTTATATGCCATGTGAACTGTCCAATTTTGAATATCTGAAAACTAACGTTAAATGTGTTACAAATTGGGAGTCATCTGATAGGAGCTTAAATACTTCCCACTTGTAACACTCTTTCCATAGTCTGTACCCTATTTCCTGGTATGAAGCCCAGGGCCAAACTGATCCAAAAGGGTGGTACCCCAAGGGTTTCTGTGCTTCTGCTAAGCCAAGGAGAGAGCGAAGATTGCGGGATGCGACCATAGAAGATATGTTTTTATTTATCCAGCATCCTTTCCTGTTCTTCTGATAATAGCACCCCAACTCCTCCCAGGGGAACACTTCTTGTCTCAGTGGTTTGGATGGGGGTCCAGATTGGGCAGGGACCTAAACCCGGCTAATTGGAGCATTACTCATGTTTTCAACAGTGTTTGGTTCACAGACGGGCACAGGACCTCAGGCAGGTCAATGAAATACAATTCTGAGACTGCTGCTGAAACCATTAGGGAAGACGCACTCTTTTTCCACTGGGGTCACGCAACTGTAGCGTGCTCACCTGGCATGCCCAGTTCTGCCACACACATAAGACGTGTGTAGCCAACCACAGGAAAGGGGAGAAGGGGTGCAAAGAAGGAAGGTGGTAGCAAGAAATTCAGATGACACTGCTGGGGTCCTTGGGTCCAGATATGCCCGCTTACCACTCTTGAACTTGGCTGTTAAGTGAGAAAATTCCTTCCCTTTTTTGCCCGAGTTAGTTTGTATTGTACGTATTTGTGTTTCTTGCAAACAAATGAGTGTTGATTAATCTACAAAGGCTGGAAGCTGAGAATGGTTCCAGGAAATGACTGGACAATTTAGAGAAAGACATAAATGGCAAATAAGCAGTGAGGTCTCGAATTGGGAGGTGAGACTAGAGTGGTGTGAGGCGGCCAGACAGGGAAACTGTGATGTGGCCCGGAGACCTGGGCCAGCAGTGGAGACCGTGTGAATGCAGAGCACGGAATGTCCTGCAGGACACACATACAGAAGCAGGCTCTTACTAGCATGTGACTTAGGGCAAGTGACTGGCTAAGCTTTGGGTTAACAACTGTAAAATAGGAACAATATCTACATCTGGATAAGTTCTCATGAAATTTAAATAACATAACACTAGTCAGTGCCAGGCACTTTATGATTCTCAAATAGAAGCTTCATTACATTCTTCTAGATATTATTTCTAGATTTTATATGTAAGACATCATATATTTCTGGCATATCACTTAATCTCTCTAAATATTTCCTTTCTTTCTCACAGGTTGCCGTGAAGGAAAAAAATGAGTCCATGTGAAAGCTTACTCTAGTGGCTGGGACGTATGTGTTTGATATGAACTATGCAGGTTATCTAATCGGGTGTTAAAAAAAACCCCCAGGTTTTGCAGTTAAACTTCTCAGGTTCAAACATATTCAAACCAAAATTATGTGTAGGAAACCATGTTCTCCTCCCGTTCTTCATTACTTGATGGGGGAAAAACCAAGAGCTGCCCCAGCAGACTTCTTTCGTTCATTCACAAATACTGTTTTACTGACTGTTACATGCACTTGCTGGGACTTAGGAAGAACCACTCAGAAAAACACAAAAGAGGTAAGGACGATGGGATTTTTATCATTTCTTTTTTTGTATTGTGCGAACATAAGCTTTACATTTTCCTGGTAATGTAGTGAAGTGCAAAATTGACCATGCAAGAGTTGAGAATGAATGGAAAATGCTCAGTGCAAAGGATGCACCAGAAACCAGAGCCTTGAAAAAATGGGTAGAGATTCCAAGTTTTTTGACAGAAACCTTAGAGAAAATTTTTTCATAAACCACGGTCACCCGAGAAGCCAAAATGGGGGTGGGGGGCAGCATGCTAAAGAGCAAATACACCTCCTTGCTATTGTCATACACAATCTCTCTTCTCTGAACTAGATCTGCATGTAATGGCATGAACTGTGGGATGTAATGGCATAGACTGGGGGCTCTCTAGTTGTACTAAGTGTGTGGGTCTTGTCTTTTCAACAACTACATGTCTCAAGGACAGGCGTGGTCATGCGCTTTGGGGTGTGGCAGGGCGAGGGGGTCAGGTTCCTATCCATTGAACTCAGAGCAGGTGACTCAGGAAATAGTTTTTGATTGCTTGATTGCAGTTCTTGATAAATTTTGATGGGAGTCTGACTTTTCTGAATTACATTCTGTAGAAGCCCCAGAAACTAAAGTATGTATGATACCTCACAATATTCTGGGCTTAAAACCCAGGCCTTGATTCTGAATTTTAAGGAAGTGCTGTGAAAATCTTCATTCCTTTTTTGGTTGTTTTGAAACACCAGCTACAAGAATCTTCGTACTTGGCCTCTAGCCCCATGAGTTTGCTTTTGCTCCAAGCAGCTATTAGGAGACTGTGAGCCAGATAATTCTTTTCAAGGCCAAGTTGAGATCTTAAAAAGGATGTTTGAAGCTGGTTTCAGAAACCTGAAAAATGGCTAGATCTCACTCTTAGTTCAAGAAAATCAGTGCGTTTTTTTCTACTTAGGTTTCAACACCAGTGGCATTATGATATGCTTGCTTTCAATCCGGACATCTGAGTGTTCTTGCCTTTTCACAGAGTACCCCAAAGCTAACTAGACACAAAGGTATTTTTCACTTGAATTTTTCATGCCTTAATTCTTATGTGTGCATATGCCTGTGAAGGCACGTTTTGGGGCAAGCGAGCTGTTTTTTGACTTTATAAGACTGCTTTTTGTGCTCCATTAATATATGGAAGCAAATTAGTTGAAGGCACTGTCAGGCTTGTCATTTAAATGTTTCAAGCAACTTTTATCTTCTTGGTAAGACTATAAACTCCCCAAGGAAGGGATCTTGTCTTCTTTCTTTAACTCTTAACTCTGCCCAGAGCTGTGCATACAGCCAGGCAGCTAGAGCACTGTGAGATGGAGTCTGTATCCTGATTTTCATTTATGCCCATCAATTGTGGGTGTAAGGATCAGTCACAAGGCTTACTCACCCCCCCCCTTTTTTTTTTATAGCAATCAAGTGCTTTCTATCTGCCCTTGTAAGGTCAAGGGCAGGAATTGTGGGTGGTCACCATTTTATGTTATATGCCCAGCTTAACATGGTGCCTTGGCACATTATAGGCACTCAATTATTTGCTGAATAAAGAAACACGTATCAGTGTTTTTGACCAGATATTCAGCAGTATTTGGCTTTGAATAAGCTTTTAGGAATCGGTGTTTAATATGCCAACTGTGTCATTAACCATAAACTGTCTAGGGTAGTTTGAGGAAAAATAACCATTTCCGACTCAACATCCTGCTCTACTCTTTCAAAACTGCTATTGAGTCTACTGTCTTATTTGATCTTCAAACAACCGTAGGAAGCAGGACGGACAGACAGGGTTCGATTGCAATGGACGTGACAAGGGCTGTAAAGTTTTAATTATTTTCATTTTGCGGATGAAGAAACTCAGGCTCTGAGAAATAGCTAAGAGGCTAAGACTTCAACCTGTCTCCCCTACCTGCAAGTCCAGTGCTCTTTCCACTCCAACATTGTTTTTTTTCCTTTTTCTGGTCATTATTCCTTAGGGAGCATGCGGGTCAAGTCAGAGGAGTGAGAAAGGTAGAGAAGAAAGGGCTTTGAGGTAGTAATAGTAGTGAATGTTTATTGAGTTCTTTCAGCAAGCCAGGAACTGTATTTACTTGTAATTCTCAAAGCAACCCGGCAGAGCGGTACTATTACTATAATTGTACACGGGAGGACTCTAAGGCTTAGCTGAGGCCGGTTTGTATTTGCCCAAGATCTCACAGCATGAGGGAGACACAGCTAAGTCCGACTCTAAGGGCCAAGTTTTTAACCTTGACACTTGGCTGAGATCCCTTAATAAGCCCCATACCTTACCTTACATATGAGACACCTGAGACCAGAGAGGTATATGATTTGCCCCGTACCTCCCAGTGAGTTCTGGGGACAGAACAAGGGCAAAAAGCCAGGTTCTCAGGACTTTTTCCAAAGGACCTCACCAAACTTTTAGTTTTGCCTTTCAGGGAACTGCCAGACTATGGGCAGAAAAGAGGAATACTCTTGTTAAGGTCGTTATGGAGGGTTAATAGAAAAAGACCCAAATCTGTGCTTTTAAGAGCTATTCCCGCCCGCAAATAGCTGTGCCACGGGGTAAGAAAAAAGGTGGAGAAGTTTGGAGACCACCTGCAATGTAAGTCACCCGCAGAAGTACGACCACGTGGGAGAGGGGCGCGCAGAGCTCTCGCGGCCATTTAGCCCCGCCCCCTACCTCAGTGGCTGCGCGCGCAGCGCTCGTGGCCTTCAAGCCCCGCCCCACACTGGAGGGCGAGGGACCACGCGCACCACTCTCTCGGAGTCCGCGCCCCGCCCCGTACCTGGAAGGGCTCTGGCCCCGCGCCCGGGGGCCACACGCTGACAGGCAAATTCTCCAGGCCGCAGGCGACATCCAGCTCCTCCGTGGGGGCTTCAGGGTCCTCTTCAGAAGCTGCCATCCCGCAAAGCTACTTCGTCCGGTCACGAAGCGCCTGCCGCCTAGACGAGGTTGAGCCTCGCAGAGGTTGCTGGGAGTCGTGGTCCCTTGGCCCCACTGCCTCATGGGAGATGCAGTTTTTTCCTTTCCTGTCACAAGTGGCCTGTGAGCGCGTCTCCTCCCTGGACCCTCAAGCCTTCCTTAACTTTTTGGTCGGGCTCGCCCCTTGTTTTGAGCCAAATGCACAACAAACAATGCAAAACCTTGTAAGGTATGGACAAAGCTTTGGAAACACAGGATCAAGTGATTGAATTTTTCCTGTGAGCCTCAGGGAGGGCTTCAGAGGCGAGGTCATTCGTCCAGGTTTCTGAGGGCTTAGAAGCTGGGGGTGGGGGTGAGGGGGGCGCTCGCCTGATGGGGAAATGCACCCGCGCTTCTGAAGATCTGGACCTCGAGGAGGTTGGATGACGCGCGGCAGGGTTCGCTCTCGGGCGTCAGAATGGCCTGTGGGGCGCCCCCTCCCTGACAGCTGTCTTCCCTAGGGGCCCCTCACCGCCCTAAAAACCCCTCCCGCCAAACGTTTCTGCGTCCCCGAGATTGCTGAATCCAGTGGAATACTGTCTGACTTACCGAAGTTCTGCCCCTAGTCCTGTTCCTTCTGGAAGCTTCTCTCCTCGCAGCTGGTGCCGGCCGTGCCCTGGGTGCCCCTCCGTTCCAGAGTGTGCAGAGCGCCCTTGCTTCCTTCTGCCTCAGTTTCCCTGCAGTGCGCGGCGTGTCACTCAGGTGTCCGCCCCAGGCCTGTCCTCCCCCCTCCGGGCTTCCTCGGTGACCACAGCTCCGCGTGCGGGGCCACAGTGTTCGGTGCCCAGCCTGCCGCCCGGACTCGGTAACCAACCGTTTTGGACGGTACTGCTTCCTGCCTCATAAGCACCTCAAGCTCCGAACGACCCGAGTTGACTGGTTCTGCAAATCTTCCTTTTCTCCTTCAGAATAAACTGAGACAGTGATTTGGCGAGGAGCTGCGGAGTCAGCAAAGCGTTTCCTCGCATCCCTCCGCTCAGACCTCCAGAACCGAGAACTTCCCCGCCAAATCTTGTTGATTCTACTTGCATCACGTTTTCCCTTTCTTCTCACTTAGTCTCAGGCTCTTGTGTTTTTTTTTCGTTTTTTTTTTTTGCCTGAACTATTGAAGTAGGTTTTGTTCAAGCCTGACAGTCCCCAAATACCCTTACGGCTGCTTCTGCAGCGATCTTTTGAGGATGCACATCCAATTATTATATCCCACTGTTTAAAATCCTGGATTTGCTCCATGTTTATCTCAGAGTCCACCTTCTACATCCTGGTTATGGGGTCCTTGAAGATCCAGACCCTACCTATTTCTTTGGGCTCTGTTTTTAACCCCATGAGATATGGCTGCACACTTGCTCCTAAGAATTAGTCGTTTGTGTAATGCAATTGGCTGTAGTGTAATTAAAGGATGTAAGGGAAGGTTAGGGAAAGTACTGTGGAACTTCAACAGAGGGAAAGATTACTCTAGTTGGGGAAATCAGGGAAAGCTTCATGGGAAAAGGGCTATTTGCCATAGGCCTTGATGAGTGGATAGGATTTAGAAAGATTAGGAAAGGGCGCTCCAAAGGAACAGCTGGAGTAAAGGAATAAAGAGAAAGGTGTGTATAAGAAAGAGTCATGTCAGATTGGCTGGAGACCAGGTTTATTTCACTTTTCAAAAATCATAAACAAGGAATTTTGTAAATAGCAAAAGAACATACTGTTCTTGCATTTTAAGACAAGCTTTTGAACATTGATTACATGCACAGTGCTGTTAACCAGTTTGGGGAAGGTACCCATGATGAGGACGTGGAACCCGAGGGGAGCTTCCAGTCCAGCAAACAAATAACTATATCCACCCAGAAATTAATAAGATCTATGAGAGTGGAAGAAGAAAGACTATAGGAGCAGTGAGGAGAACCTGTGCTTGTGAATTATTATGCTGTTTTTATTTTTTGAGTCTTTCTTGGTAGTATTGTCTGCCCTTTGGAAAAATGTTTTGAACAATCCATTCAATTTCATTTTATTTTCTGAAGCTGTTAGTGATGGTGCTTCCAGAATAAAGTTTTCAGTTCATGTCAGCCCTTCAGTTTAATTTGTTTTTATCTTGCTGGCAAGGATCCAAAAGTATTTATATAGTTTGAGGTTAAAATAATGAGAGGATGTTTGCAGGCCGATGTACCAGTCTTTAGAATTTCAGGCAGTCAGTTTTTCATCTTTTCCAGGCCTAAGAACCGATCTTATTTTCTCTGGACAGTGTTCTTCACTGACCAGGAGCCCGGATCCTCGAAATTGTTCTGAAAACCATTATATCTACATGGTGAAAAAAATGTATACCCAGACATGAATGAGTTGCCCAGATTGACTGCTATAAATAAGCATCGTCTGAATGTTATATCATTACTCAAATTTCTTTTAGCTTTTTCACTGGCAGAAGAGAACCTAATCTGATCAATAATAAAGAAAAAAATACAGAGAAAGAAAATAATACAATATAGTAAAACTCTAACATTCTATAGGTTCAATTGTCTTTGGCTAAATTATGGAGTATGACTATATGACCTTGCCTTTTTTCGTTTGTTTGTTTGCTTTTAACAAGAATGGCCTTAAATTGAGATGTTTATCTTCTGCTTTTTTTGACAGTATTTTTAAATGAATTTGGCATGATTTTATATTCAGAAGCCATTCTTTCATCAAAGTCTCGCTAGCATTATCTGAGCTTAATCTGGAATATAATTTATAGCCAGTGATGAAATGTCTAAAGTCAGCAGAAGTTATGTATTTGTTGGTGTTAATGACAGCATGAATAGAATAGTTTGGAACATCTTAGCTTTCCAATAATAACAATCACGACTAGATATGAAGTAGGCCTAGTATAAGCACTGGGTTTTTTCATCAAACAAGATGGTGTGATGAAATCATTTTGAAGAGAACAGTGTATAGTGGTTGATGCTTTTTAGGGTTTCTGCCGAATTCGTTGACTCTATCCCTTCTGAGAACATGCCAGCACATCATATGGGCTGGGCGCACTGGCAGTCATGTTTATATTTCACAACCCCCTAAGCCTTGGCCCACGTTTTTGACTCTGGGTGCACACCTGATTCAAGCTAGGCCAATGAGATTCTCTTGATGAGTAGCTGAGACCAAAGAACAGTTAAACTGCGTGTGTAACTTGGGAGCTGACAGGTAGCTTTTTTTGGTACATTGATGGAGAAGCAGAGAAAAGTCAGTCTTCCAAGACAAAAATGAACCAGACAGTGACAAGGGGAGAGGACTTCTTAGTTCCTGGCACCTGTCCGTTTCTGGTTCCAAGCCCTTTCTGATTCGCATGACATATTTGTATTCTTGTAACAAATTCTTCCTTTGGGTTTAGATTAAGTCAGTGTGGTTTCTGTTCGTTAGTCAAAGAATTTTGACCGGTGAAAATGATGGAATTATTAGTACCATTATTATTATTAGAAAGTGTGGGCTGGATAACCAGCTACTGTACAGAGTTGATGTCTATGAATTTTTGTTCATTTTACAAGTTGATAAGTTTATATATATTTTTAAAGTTGGTAAGTTTTTTGAACACTTTACCTTTCTGATGTGTCTTTGCTAAAGAATGCTTACCTGGGGCCGGCCCCGTGGCTCAGGCGGGTGGAGTTCCATGCTCCTAACGCCGAAGGCTGCCGGTTCAATTCCCACATGGGCCAGTGGGCTCTCAACCACAAGGTTGCTGATTCGATTCCTTGACTCCCGCAAGGGATGGTGGGCTCTGCTCCCTGCAACTAACAACGGCAACTGGATCTGGAGCTGAGCTGCGCCCTCCACAGCTAAGATCGAAACGGCAACAACTTGACTTGGAAAAAGCCCTGGAAGTACACACTGTTCCCCAATAAAGTCCTGTTCCCCTTCCCCAATAAAATCTTTAAAAAAAAAAAAAGAATGCTTACCCAAAACAATATGAATAAAAATTTATATCAAAAAGTAGTAAAAAAATATGAAATTTCTGTCTAGTGGAAGGGATAATAATGTAGTAGCAATAGATAATAGTTATATTTCTCATATATGCCCAATATTATAAAAAGGTAGCAAAATAGAAAATAAATTGGAAAAAAATGGCTTTTTAGTAGCTGAAATTTTATGTCAAAGTGTGTGGTATATGGATCATTTTGCAATAAGAAAAATTATGGCAGTTGATTAAAATGACTTGAAGTCATATTTTACAAAATTATGATCCTGTGTTCTTTATACGTCCCAAAAGACAGTAGTTTATATTTTTGTGCTTAGTCTGCTAGTAAATATATGTTTTCAGCAGAATGGAAGACTTGCATCTTGTCATATGTTTTTTACCATTGCACTGTGGTTTAATGAAATCCATAAATTTCCTTATTGATAGGACAACAACAACAAAAATCAGATATAACCTCAATCAGAACAATTAGTGTAAGTACTTTAGTTGTGAATATCCAGAATGGATGATTGTAGAATAGTAATTCATAATGGCATGCGATCAAATGGGGATTGTTGATAATAGGTGTAGAAGTGAAAGAAGAAAATTATGTACTTATTTAACCTGAAATGTCACCAGCAAGAAATTAATTTCACTCACCAAAGACAGACGATCAAATTTATAACCAGGTGTATTCAAATACTCTTACCAAGGCTATGAGAACAGACTTGCTTTGTTTGCAAGTTGACCTTGAAAGGCACAGCTTTTCACACATTTTCATTTTGACTTGGGAAAGAAGCTTTGCACATTACCTAGAAGGATACCACCTATGAGCAGCACATCATGACTTTTAAAATGTCCAAGACATTCCTTCTCATTTATAATGCGACACAAGGGCCAACCTCTGCTACTTGAGGTTTTGAAAGCAAAGATGTATATCCTTTGAAGTTTAGTACCACAAATGTCTTGTTTCAGAGGAGGCTCCCCA
This sequence comes from Rhinolophus ferrumequinum, assembly GCF_004115265.2. NCBI lineage: Eukaryota > Metazoa > Chordata > Mammalia > Chiroptera > Rhinolophidae > Rhinolophus > Rhinolophus ferrumequinum. Next base: position 4,423,866 of record NC_046300.1, on the reverse strand, counting down.
GAATCTTTAAGCCCATATCTGCAAGGGTCTACAGGGTTATTTCACCAGATACTCCCAAGTATGATCTGAGACCAGAATTCTTCTTAGGGATCACATTAAATTTCAGCTTCTTTTAATTCTACTTCCTGCCACTGTCTAGACCCCTATCAGCATTTTCACTCTAGCTCTGATTCTGGTATTTGGAGGTGGAACCAAAGCAACTGAAAGACTAACGTGAAGAATTCTTTTCAAGTGCTCAAGACTAACCTTGGCTAACATATCAGGAAAAAAAGTTGATGATACATATTTATTTTTAGATATTTCAACCAGGAAAAATTTGGTATGAAATACAGAGGAAAAAGCCCTTTCTTTTTCATAATCTCAGCAAGTGTTTGTGTGTTAAAGCCAGCGTCATTTCTGTGAGTAGGTGGGCATTTAAGCATGCACTGAGGAGTATGAGCTGTGGAGACTGCTCCCCTGCCCCCATGGTCCAGAGAGACCTTCCCAGCGTCTGACCGCAGTGCCTGACACCCCATCCTGACACGTTCTCCCACTTGTGTCAACATTGCTTTCTCCAAACCACACTGTTCTTTTAGAACTCCAATATTTCTGGGCATGAGAAAAGTGGCAGACCCATACACGTTTTATCATATTCCTTTCCTTCCCGAGAAGGAGACGCCTTGAGCCAGAACCTTAGAGGAATTGCTGAAGAGAAAATGCCAGGCAGATCAAATGAACGCTTACTGAGCACTTACTACCTCCTCTGGCAATGTCCCAACATTTCAACGATGGTGAAAATGTTCTGTATTCTGTTTGATACACTAGCCACCGGCCACAAGTGACTGTTCATTACTTGGAGTGTGGGTAGTGTGATTGAAGAACTGAATTTTTAACATTAATGAGTTTAAATTTGATTTAAATAGCCATATATAGTTAGTGGCTACTGTATTGGACGGCACATTTGTAGACAGTATCACTAAACTACATACATTTCTTATTGAATCTTCATGATAATTCCTTGAAGTAGGCAGTATTGTCACTAGTGCACAAGATCTGGAACTGAATTGAAGTTCAGATAAATTAAGTCAATTTTTCATAGATTCCCACATGTATGAGTGGGGTTGGGGACCAGATCTGAAGACTGCAATGTGTTGCCATGTTCAGAGGTTGTCTGTCTTCCAGCTGCTATGGAGGAAGTAAAAGATTAGAAATCATGAAATTAAAATATGTAATATTTCATCTTGTTTGAAAGTATAGTAAGTCATGTAGTGAAGAGCATTATGTAACTTGAGGGTTTTTATTTTGTTATTTTTTAAGGGCTGTGCCTTTGGACTTTGAAAAAACAATCAGTTGAATTAGTCTGCCTGAAAAGAATTCTTGATCCCACTGCTGGCTATCCTACTCCTGGAGCCTGACTACTGAGACAGTCTATTCAGCTTCTGAGGTCTCAGCCTTGTAACAGTTAACCGTCATTACTATAAAATCTATCTATCTATCTATCTATCTATCTATCTATCTATCTATCTATCTATCTATCTATCTATCTATCTATCTATAGGTTTACTATATATACCTGAGAAAGGGGGCTGAATAACAAATCTATTGCATATATCATTCTGTCTCTCTTGGTAGTATAATAATAAAAATTCAGAGAAAATCACCAATTTATGAATGGCCATAGAAGCAATTTCTAGTTCTACTGTTAATCTTTTAGGCATTTTTAATAAGTAAATGGAAGCAACAAATTACTCTATTCCTGTGGCACTCGGGAGAGGCAAAAATAGGTGGCTTTTTGAACTCTAGAAACTTTCAGCTTCAAAATGAAAGGCCAGAAGGTTACTTTTATGGGAGACCAAACGTTTTTTTGCAACAGTAAGAGGGTTTTTACAGGGTCATTCTCATCCTAAATCTTCCACCTCAGTTAGATACTTTAATTTCACTATGTGACTAATGAATGACTGATCATATTTTATAGCCCTGAATCCTTTCTCTAATCCTGATTATAGCTTTAATCCCTACACTTGGAAAGTCTCCCTTTTCATTTAGCTGTTCCCTTGTAATTTCTAATTTGCTGGGGTTGTTTTCAGTCAAATAATTTCAAACCTATTTGCTTTAATAAAGTTTCAGCTCTGGAAGATTAAATTTCATGTTCTGGAATTTACCTGTGAGGTCAGCTTAGAAGAACATTGAATATAATTTGCTTTCTTACAGGGCCTGGACATAACCTGGTGGATGACACAGGAAACCACTTCTCATGGAGGATGAAATATGTGAGTTTTCTCATCACCTCTTAGCAAATTAATTAAAGTTTTCCCCAAAAGAGTGGTCTTTTGTTTTTACTTGGTAAATTAAACAGGAAGTTCAGACCGTGCTTTCCAGACCCTAGATTTTGTAGGTGTTGCTGGGACTTCTGTCTTAATAAAGTCTGGCAGTACCTCTTCAGGTGAGACAGCCAATTTTACCTTTGCTCTGGCACTGAGTCCAGCCATCTGCTCTAGGTCTGGCTTTCAAACACAAAGGGAAATTGTAAAGTATAGCCAAGTTGCTGGTGACAGCTGGTGGGAAAAAGAATCATCGTGTTTGACAGTGTCCTTTGGAAACAGACCGGAGGTGAATCAAATATAACAGATCACCTCTTCTCACAGATGCCTGCAGGCTAGTTGGAATTTTAACTTCTGACTCACCTACCTTATTTCTCCTTCTTGGAGAAGCCCCTTCCTGTCACATGCTGTGTCATCTACATGTTCTTGGATAAGGGGACTGTGTCAACCGACATTAAAGCAGGTATTGCACTCAGCAAAGTGCCTTGTGCCGTGCTATTTGTTTCAGCCTCCATGTATTTTTAAATCAGAAATGATCCCGGACAGAATTTCTGTATTCTAGGACACATAGTCTTTAGCGATATTACTAAGCCAATACTTAATGTTTTTCCTCCATTAAAAAAGTCTGCACTAATTAGTATAGCTAAGTAAGGAAAAACTTATTGTACATGAATACAGTTTACATTTGCACAATTGCAATTCCAAACCATTTGGAGTAAATCACATTCTAAGCCCCTTTTTGCAACTACTTAGTTGTTTCAGTTTTTTAGCAAGCAGATGGAGCTATGGCAGACCCTTAAACCTAGCTAGTTTCTGGAAACAGCCTTATATCTTAAGAAACACTGTGTTAGCATTGGGGTGAGGTAGGTGAAGAGCTATGAGAGTGACATCAGCCTTACAGGACAAGGACATTTCTTGTTTCCCTTTTTGGAAAGTGTCTGGACTTCATGGTAATTCAGTTTTCAACTTTGTACTTGGAAACTTAATTTTGTCTTTCCCCAAAGGTCAATATAAAGAACCCATTTTCTGCCAAGGGCCAATGAAACAGGAGCATGGGATGAGTGAGAGAGGTGGTAAAAAGCTGCTTCATTTTCTTCCCTTGGAGAAATAGAAAATGCTTATTCACTGAGCACGAAACCAAGTTATCTATTATTCACCAGAAACCTTTTCTGGAACAAAGTGAGGCATAAATTATTTATTTTGCATTATGAAGTAAAGTTAAAAGAGGAAGAGAAAGGAAGGCACTTTAGAGTAAATCAGAATAGGAGAGAAATGCAGAAAGAGACAAGGATCTCTGTCTCCATCTCCATCTCCATCTCATCTCCATCTCATCTTTCTTCTTCTCTCTCATATCTGAGAGAGAGGGAAGGAGGGAGGGATGGAGAGAGAGAGAGAGAGAGAGAGAGAGAGAGAGAGAGAGAGAGAGAGAGAGAGAGAGAGAGAGGTATTGATCGATTTAGAGCAGGAAGAGGCCAAGAAGTAGAGGGCTTGATCCTGGGGATGGTTTGTCCTGTTGTTCACCTGGGACTACTATCAGGGTTAACATATCTTAAAATTTCCCATTGAAATTCTTGATTTTATCTGTCACTTAACAGTCGTGTATTTATTGAGAATTTACCTCTTGCAAGGCACTGTCATGGGTGTGGGGAATACTTATGATATTTGGTGAGTACGTCCTGTGTGCCGGACACTAGACAAAGCCTTTTGTGTGGGTTTCGTCTCGTCCTTACCGCCCTCTGAGGTAGGACTATTGCCACTTGTCCTCACTGCACATCACACGTAGAGAAAGTGACATGTGGAGAAGTTAAAGCTGGGAAAATTTTTTAAAAGTGTCTTGATTTGTATGTTTTCTGATTTCTGTTGTATAAATATACTTCCCGTGGCTGATTTTAATCTGCGAACAGTTTAACAACTGGCTCGCACAATTTCTGAGTGTCGGACTTGGTGAGAGCAGCTATGAGCCGGCTGCAGAACACCACCGAAGGCCCCCAGTAGGGGAGACGGGACTACGTGATGCCAACCAGAAAATGAGAGGAGTCGTGAGCAGACGTACATTTTCATTTAGCCGTTTTCTTGAAATTTTTCACTTGCAGTTAGAGAAGGCTCTATGATGGGGACATTTAAACTGTGTTTTGAGGAATGGGTAAGACCCAAAGATGTGGAATTAGGGGCAGAAGAGCTGGAGGGGATGGGAAAAGCATGAACAAGCACTGTTTGTTCAATGTTCTCATTCTTAAAACACACTTTGGGCTCTGAAGCAGCAATACCCTAATCGTCCACAAGGTGGCGGGATAACGCTATCCTTTTCTCCACTTGAACGCAAACGGTGAATACCCATCTTACATAAACTGGACAAGGTTTTTCCCTGTTGAAGTGAGGGGTGTGAAAATGCTCGCAGGAATTGTGGTGAGGAATTTCAGAGAAATGCTTTCTTTTGCCACGATCCGTTTAGATTCACATGTATATACAATCTAAAATTCGTGTAACTTGAGTAGGCATGGCATTCTGATGTGACTGAGGGAACACATTTGACAAAGATATAAAGTAGCATTCAGAGACACTAAACTTGGGAACGTATTTTGTTTGTCCCAGTGTTAAGAATTGGGAATGTCTAAGTTTAACTGTGATAAAAAAGCCATACCAGCGTGATTTAAACGCATTTACCAGATTTGAATGGCTGCAGCGTGCCAGTCGTCACGCCACGTGTGATCTGCCTGTTGTCCCTTATGTCTGGAGCTCGTTATGTCTGGATCTGCCAGTAGTTGCAAAAATGCAACTTGACCAATTATAGTACAAGTTGTCAAACATGGCATTTTTATGGGTAACACGATGTATTCGATGCTACAATCATTTATAATAAGAAATATTAATTTTTAGCATTTTTTCATGTCATTCAACACATGCTGATTGAGCCCCTGCTGTGTGTTGGCCGTTGTGCCAGGTGCTGTTTTAAATATCAATATTTAATTCATAGTGTCCTCCAGCTAGAAACTTTATAACCAGACATTTTACCCCATAGGGGTGATGGTACCAAAGAAAATGGGTTTAAATGAAGAGAGATGGAGATTTAGTCGGCAACAGCAGAAACTCTGGAATGGGGGATGGACGGAGGGGGAAGGTGGGGGCTGGTGCTTCTCAGGAAATCTTCAAGAACAGAAGGGGTGTCATTTGGACATCTCCTGGCTTGAAGGCCAGAGCGGAAGCCCAGCCTCTTAGGTCCCTTACAGTCTTCCTTCAGGTGTCCGAGTGTCGCAGCCGTACTGTGAGGCCTGCCCTCCGCACGCCATCTGTGAGTGGCCAGTTTCCACTCCGGGTCCAGTATGGCCCTTGCTCTCACAGAGCCGTTCCTCACCGATAGTAATACCAGTCGCGTAGGACAGGCCCGAAGATTTCATTAGGCGGGAAATACTGGAAAGTGCTTCTTAAGTGCTAAGAAGGGGCTGTGGATTTCTGGCCCCACCGCAGGTGAGCTGTCCTGGCCTCCCCCTGCCCCCTCCCTCCAGTCTGAGCGTCGCAGGCTTTCTATCTGTCAATATCATCCTCCTCCTCAGCACCCCAACGCCCCAGTTGTTTTTAATCCAGTTCCGTTCTGGTTTGACTGGGGTAAGGTTAAAATACCCCTCACTCTGAGTGTGACGGCAGCCCACCAGGAGAAGCTTACGCTACGCGCGGTGGAAAAAAGAGCTGGATAATAATGAATAACGACAGAGCCAGCAGAGAGGATGGTAGTTCTGGGCCCGAGGCCCTTCTTGAATCATCGATGAGCCATAAATAAGAAAGGAGGGAAGTAAAGAGAAGTTTGCAAAGCTCAAAACCATCTTCCTTGGTAGGAGGAAATGCATTTTATTTAGAAATAAAGGGCTGCATAACTGCTGGTGTTTTGAGTGACATGATTATATTGCAATATTAAGTGAGGTTAGAGGGACGAACCAGGTGCTAAGCTGCCGGGAATGGTTGTTTTGGGATGGAAGCCAACCAGAGTCATTCTTTCAGAATCCTTCCACATCCACCCAAAGGCTTTAGAATATTTATTCTGTTCTTTTCTTTCTTTCTTTCTTTTTTTTTTTTTTTTTTTTTTTTTTACAGTGGAAAGACACATAAAACAATTTCTGCTTCTAAATTCTTTGCCTAAAGCTGATGATATTTTTGTGTTATCCAAGAGGGAGATTCTGTCCATACATAGTTTTTCCACTTGTCAGTGCCATTTGCATACTGCTCAGATATATTCTCTGAGATTAGGAAACTGGCATTTATGCATCAACAATGAAGCAATTAAGAACTTAGTTTATATCACTGTATAAGCCTCACCTTCCCTAGGTGTTTTCTGGTGAGAGACTTCTAGGTCATAGACCTGTATTGAAGATAGCAGGTGCCTAAAATCTCAGAGGTCATTATTTTGTTTTTACATGGAATCGTCTTTAAAATTTTCATGTTACCATAGAGCTAGGAAAGGGGAGCTCTGCAGACAAGGAGAAAAAGAAGCATGTGTGTCAGAACAGCAGCAGGCATTATCCAAATCCGTGAATGGTCAGAAAGGCTTCAGAAACATGTCTTCCCCTCTACTGGGAGGTTTGCTAATTTACTTTAAGCTTTGCTTAGTTGATAACAAGGGGATTTTCTAGGTACAAACAACTGGCTAATGCAGAACAAACCAAGGTGACAAGGAAAAGCATTCTGTGCTATAAATCTGTTGTTCCCCAAGTGCACTGAGGTGCCTTGGGGTGTTGAAGGAAAGTTGGAGGCTACTGAAGGATATTTTAAATATTCAGGGGACACAGTGACACTGAACATCTGTGCCAGTTACTAGATCTAATATTGCATTAGATTGTGGCATTTTCCTTTGTATTATGATTCCTGTGTGACACTGGCTTTTTGGTGATTACTGTGCTGCAAAGCAAGGACTAGTGACAATCACTGAGTAACAGGAGCTGAGAATGACAGTGTTCAAGCGGATCCCAAAGTTTGAGAAGTTGTGCAGTGACCAATCGGCCCACACATCCCATTAGTAAGTAAACATGGATAAGAATAAAATACAGTTTTTTCCACTTGTGTGAATTATCCTTCCAAATGGCTTTTATATAGTTGCGACATAAATAGTTACTAAGTTGTTTGGACCTAACAGAACTCTTCTGAATTTCCTCTGGCCTTGGGATGTCATGAAAAAAACAGTCAGACGCTACAGGTTACTGTGAACCAAAATAGTTTGGCAACCTATAGTTTAAATCATTTATAAAACTACTTGTATTGTTTTTCTTTCTTCCTAAAAGCTTTCATGTATTTTTCTTCATTATTTTATCTAAATGTACAAATGTTATCACGTACCTATTTTTTAAAGTAGTTTTTCTGTTTCTGCCACCTTTGGTCTGCCTCCTCCCTCTACCTCCCACCGCCCTACCAGATAGTACGTTAGCAACCTAGTACGTATAAATCCTCGTGTAGTTGTTAAGGATATGCTTCTATAAGACATTTTTTTTAAGACATTTCTATGTATTCATTTATTCAAATATACAAGGCTGAGAGAGGTCACTGTTTTATGAAAATGAGAGATTGAGAGTTAACAAAGGCAAATGACATTTAAGTATTATTATGGAAATGATTTTGACTTGCGGTGGTCACAGAGATCCCAGGGGTCCCTGGGTCACACTTTGAAAACATTTGCAATACAGATAGTCCCCAATTTACGATGGTTTGACTTACAGATTTTTGACTTTATGATGGTGCAAACGCGAGACGCATTCAACAGAAACTGCTGTGAATTTTGACCTTTTCCTGGGTGAGCAAGAGACAGTCCGATCCTCTCTCGTGACGCTGGCCAGTGGCCGTGAGCCGTCGCTCCCGGTCAGCGAGGCCGTCACGTGGATAAAGAACCCACGGTCTACAATGTAGTGTGTTCCCAGCATTTGTTTAATACTGTGTTCTGAGCACGCGTAAGGTAGGCGGGGTTAGCAGGCTACGATGCTCAGTAGCTTAGCTGTAGTGAATGCATCTTCGACTTGGGATATTTTCAACTTATGATGGATTTATCGGGATGTAACCCTAGGGCAAGTTGGGGAACATCTGTAGATAGGTTTTTATAAGTGAAAACCTAAATCTGGATTGTAGTGATACACCTACAGCAATGTTCTTTTTTTTAAGTTTTGTTTAAATATTTCATGTATAAAAATGCTTGATGATTTTTATCTATAGTACATAGTGTCATACATTTGTGTTACGTGTTTAATCTGATAGTGTTGTGATGGATATGTTAAAATATTTTTCATTTGCTAAATTGACACTGATAAAATATCTTTTGAACTTATTTCAAATGCTTTAGTGTGTGAAACTTACATGTAATATTCTTTTGTATTTTCCTCATTGATTGTATCTTCTCTTTTTGCGACCATAGGCTTTAACATGATTACTGTTCTGTTAAGAAATTATAAACAGTAACACCTTTGAGCAACCTTTTTACTTAACATTTTGTTAAGAAATATAAGCCAATCTTATTTTTTATTCAAATACGTCATTTTTCATTCCAGAAGTAAAATTTGTCTCCCTTTGCATTGATTCCTGCTCAACATCAGAAGACTTTCCAGGCTGTTGTTAGTTTGTGCAGAACTAGAAGGTGTTCTCAGCCTTGCTTCTTTATTCATATGGTTTCTGTTTATTTTCCTATATATTAAGAACATTCATTTTTATGATACTCAAAAGGAACATTAAGAAACTATCCTCTAATTTTATAGATTTTTATTTTGAGTATTTGTTTTTTTAAATATTTTATTATAAAGTCTTACATTTATAAATACCAAAAACTGTACACTTATTACTTCTATAGGAATTATAACCCACTGACAATAAAACCAAAGGAAAGAAATGAAACAAGGTAGAACTAGAAGTAGTGGAATAATTTGGGAAAATTATAAATTGGTGATATTCCTAAGGCATTTTTTAAAGGAATGTGCAGTATTTTCTTGCTGCATTCTTCCATGGGCCAAACATGTGGATATTGCAAGTATTTCTTTTCTCTCAGTAGTATGGGAGACCCATGTAGGATTTATTTTCATGATATGCCTTGACAATTGGCTTGACTTAATGAATTTAAGTTATAATTTATATTTTAATTACTCTTTCTGCTTATTACATTCTTCTTCTTCTTCTTCTTCTTCTTCTTCTTCTTCTTCTTCTTCTTCTTCTTCTTCTGCTTATTGTATTTACTAAGCACTGTGGAAGTATTCAACACTAACAGTTCTGGTACCTATCAAATGAATATATCAACTCTAACCTTTTGCGTTCTTAGAAGCATCATTTATTTCTCAAGCAGCTACTGGTCGCTTACCGTACATGGGGCATTCATTATGAGGCACCATGGGAGGGTACCAATATGTATAAGACCCAGAACGTGTCCTCAGAGAGCTTATAATCTATGCTATATCTACATAAGGAAATAGAATGTACGGTAGAAAATGCTAAATCCTAGAAAAAAGGTATTACTAACATCAATTTGTATTCACTTCTCTAAGTGATGCTAGTTTTGTTTGGGAAATTTTGTCAAAGATTGAAATTAATCGTATATATTTTTCCTTATTACAGTCCTGTATTCTCATGCTGAAAAATTCATAAACTCTAGATAGTCACAAAGAAGAAAAATTGCATGTAATTTCGCATAACAATTACCATCATTAATATTTGGGTGTTTGGCTTCAGCCACTTCATTCTTTTCAGTCGAGCCTTTTGAAAAGTGCTTTGTAAAGATATTCATTCTGAGTACAGTTCTAGGAGTAATGCAGATACTACATACAGCCCTTGCTATTCATTGGTGATTTTGGAAGAGAAAATGCTGTGTGTTCGGGTTATTTTAAGCATGAGTTGTTTTGTGGGAGTAAGTTTACATTGTGCTCAAGAGTTCAGAGAGCGGTAAGGCAGCTCCCTCAACTTGGTGGCTTAGGGACGGGACAGTCGCACTCGTGAGTTCTGGAGTGTGACAGGTTGTACGGAGAAACAGAAGCAAGCCTCGTTTTACTTCAGGGAGAAGGACTGTCCACTGACTGTAGGGAGACTTATCTGCGAGAGGCGAAAGCTTAGCAAATCAGAAGTACGTCCACATATGAGTGACCGGTTACATCTTTGTATTTGAAGTGACACTTGCTTATTAAGATATTTTTTCCACTTATAGGAAAATTAGTATATTAAATAATCTCTTTCTCTTACTTTTTTGTTTTTCATTTAAGAGTACCATGGCACACATAACCTCAAATAACAAAAGACCACATGCTTCTTTATATTGTGTGTTGGACTCTGTAATCCCCCACCCCTAGTAGATTTGTATTAAATGCATTTTTAAAATTTAAGTAACTGTTGATATTAGTGTAAATTCTTTGGAGAAGACGGCTTAAAGACATTTTTTGGTGGCAAGAAAATATGACACTGGACTGAAAGATAGGTCAAAGATAGCCCTTAGAGTGGTTATTCACATGTAGGTAATGGAAAGTTGATAACAGGGCCACCTGTATACCACATGGAAAAGCAAGGCAAGCCCATTTTATTGTATTTTCTCATCTTCTCTCGTAGCACTTTCCATTCTTAGCTCCCCTTGCTATTTTTCCTAGGCTCCCTTTCCTCTTTAAGTTTCCCCCCTGCCCTCTTTAAGTGGTCCCAATATTTTGCTTTACTGTCCTTATGTTTTCTCCCTTTGTCCTTTTTTCTGTTATCATGTTGGAAAGTAAGCCGGTGTTCTGATCCCCCACTCAAAAGATATTCGTTAGTTAAGGTATTTTATTATTTTTTATTTATTTATTTATTTATTTTTTTAGTTAAGGTATTTTAATTTGTTAATCTTTCAGTTCTATTTGAATTTTCAGAAAGGATTTCAAGAGCTGCAGAAAGCTTTAAGTGAGAAAAAAACAAATATTTAATGTTAAATTTTCAGATGGGTTTCAGATGGGTTTTCAAATGTTAAGATTCAGAAGCTATTTGGAGACAGGGTGACATTACAGACCCCTCACTTTCCAATAGACAGTTCCACTTGAGAATATACTTGGGTTTTGACAAGAAGAGAAGAAGAGGGGAGTGATATTTGTGTCTCTCAGCGAACAGGCTTGTGACCATCCTTTCCCACAAGGATTTGTAGACTTTCTTGTAGCCTCCAGAAGCTGAAGCGGGGCCATTTTCCCGCAGAGGTTTAAACTAAAAGAAAAAGAAACTTGTAGCCGATTTGCAAGCCTTTTCTCCTTAGCGGTTTCTCTCAGCGTCCAAAGGTCGTCAAGGGAAAGCCACCGTCAGTTCTCTCAGATCCAGTCTGAGCTCCTAAAATGGCATCATAGGCAATCTGAAAGAGAGAAGCAGTCGTCTAATTCATTTTGTTCTTGGAGTAGAGAAGTGGAGTACATGATTGCAGATTGCGTCTTTAGGAGAGCAATGGGAATAGCTCTGACAGCCATTTCCAATAAAAAACAATTTTTCACTGGGCAGAGTGATCAATAAAGACAGTTTTGGTGTTCTTGTTTGCCCGTGTCTTCGGAGCTACTGTGTCTCCAAAGCAGCGATGGGAAACAGGCATCATGATGGAGGCAGGACAACTCCGACGCCTTATTGTTAGAGAAGTGCTTTGTGAACTTCATGTTTTAAAACAAGGTTTTTCTTTTAAGATCTTTTTCTAAATAAGAATTGACTGAGTCACAGTTCTTTCACCTTCCACTTTTGTGCAGATATCATTATTTTCACTGAAAGTGCTATTTAGTACAAAAGGGTTGGAATCGTAATAACTGTGGCCTAAGAGCCATCCATGTGGCCATAAGGATTTTTTCCCCACTCTCGGTACCAAGTAGTTGTATTTCTCTGTTCTGAGAAAGCAAGAATTAGGGAGTAGAGAAATTGTGGAAGGCTTGTGTGAATCCATATTTGATTCTAATTAATGACGGTAGAAATTAAATAGAAAGAGCCACACATTAACTTTACATCCTCCCCCTTGTAAGTTTCTTCACTTTTAAAAGCAAGATTTTAAATTATTAATATTATGTCTTATTTGTGGCCAGCTATTATTTCTGGTAAAACTGCAATCATGTTTTTCTGTTCTATTCATGTGAATGTGATTTTTCTATGACTAGATAAGTACATTGATTTTATGTTTCATGGAGCTTAGCGGTTTAACAAAATGATAATAGGGATTATTGATTCTAATTTTTTCTACATTGTTATTGGGCTTAGTTGTCTTTTTAACTTATGCAGAGTCTTTCGAGATGTTTTCTTTTGGCTCTAAACAACATTAAATAAAATGTGTGATGATAATGACAGATCAGGCGTGTTAAGTAAGCAAAATTTAGATTGTGGGTTTTTACCAAACGGTCAAAGCCAGCTTCTAAGAACCTGTATAATCTTCTGCATTCTGGCCTGTCTTTGCTAGTCTACTGAATTGTTCTTTCTTCATAAAATACTTTTATGTTGCTTTTTGATAAGGAAGTATAATCACATGGATACAAAAATCAGAACAATATAAAAAGTATGTGGTAAGGATTCGCAGTCCTGCTCCTTTTTTCCCTCCACTCCCTATACTCTACCCTGCAGGTAACGACTTTTATTAGTTTCTTGTAAGTCCTTCTAGTTTTTCTTTATGTAAATCCATACATTTATTCTCCCTTGTCCCGTTTTCCCCCAAAGTTCACTTAATATACAGACTGTTCTGAGTTTTTCTAATTGTTATTTCTTCTAATTATTTTCTCTCACCCTTGAACTATAAACATTTTCCCTAGACTTTTTTGGCTTTTTGTCAGACAGACCTGTGTTTCAGTGCTGGTTCTACTAGCGACTAAGTGTGTGATTTTGGGTTAAACTTGATTTTGGGTTAAAGTCTTCGTTACTTTCCTTGTTAAAATGGAAGCGTCAGTCCTAGGGCTTAGGGCTGCTGTGAGGATCAAACGAGGTAACGCACAGCTAGTAGCCGAGGGCAGGTGATCAATACGGCAGTTTCGCTTCCTCTGGCTTTTCCTTTCTCCCAAAGTGCAATCACCCCTTTGGGTCATCTGTTCCCTGACCTAAGCTGCAGCAACCTCACGAATAGTCTTCATGTGTGCGGAGCCCCCGTCCGTCTGTCTGTAGACGAGCCAGCAGAGGACGAGCTTCAGAGGGCGTGTGATCCTCTTCATGAGCGGGGCTCGTCTTCTCTGCCCACCCCGTTTCCTGCTCTACAACCCACGCTTCTCTTTCTGCCCTGAGTTCCCGTTCCTTGCTTATCCACTTGAGGAGCTATTGTGGGCTGAATTGCGTCCCCCCAAAAACGAATGCTGAAGTCCTCATCCCCCAGTATCTGTGACTGTGACCTTATCTGAAATAGGATCTTTGCAGATGATCAGATGAAAATGAGATTACTAGGCTAGGCCCTCATCCAGGACGACGTCCTTATAAAAGGGGAGACTGGGACGCAGAGGGAGACCCCACTCAGGGAGAATCGCTTTCCAGGATGAAGTTCTGGTGCCACAAGCCACGGAACTCCCCGGAGCCAGGAGGGAGGCCTGGAAGAGAACCTTCCCTGGCACCTGCAGAGAGCGTGGCCCTGCAGACATCTCGGTCTTAGACTTCTAGCCTCAGAATTGTGAGGCAATTCATTTCTGCTATTTAAGCCAGCTAGCTTGTGGTATGTTGTATGGCAGCCTCAGGAAACTAAAACACAAGCTTTTGCGTTTTCATCTCAAATGTCACCTTCTCTATGAGATCTTCTTGGCCTTCCTCCCACATAAAGGGTTCCTGCTTCTGTGCTCTTTGTGCTTTTCTCTACTAGATGATCTTGCTTGGTTTAAACTTTTCAGTTAAGTACCTCTAGGCCCTGAGCTACTTGAGGATTGGCGTTGTATCTTTTCATCTTTGAATTCCCTGTGGTTTATATTAATAATACGTAGTATGGAACAAGCAAATCTAGGTGAATCCAGTAAGCTAACACTTTTTAAAACCCGAAGTGTTCTTGACTAGATCTTTGGTTCCATTAGCAGTGCATTTCTAAAATGCCTCTTGGAATTGTTTTCACAGAGGGCTGTTGTCATCTCGTATGTATGAGGTCTGACAATTAAGTTTGCAAACTTGTTGCAACGATGTTGCTAACCTTTTTTGATATCAGAGGGATTATTCATTATGAATTTGTACCAACTGGACAAACAGTTAACCAAGTTTACTATTTGGAAGTGCTGAAAGGTTGCGTGAAAAAGACGACCTGAACTTTTCGCCAACAATTCATGGCTCTTGCATCACGACAATGCACCAGCTCACACAGCACTGTCTGTGAGGGAGTTTTTAGCCAGTAAACAAATAACCGTATTGGAACACCTTCCCTACTCACTTGATCTGGCCCCCAATGACTTCTTTCTTTACCCAAAGATAAAGAAAATATTGAAAGGGAGACATTTTGATGACATTCAGGACATCAAGGGTAATACGATGACAGCTCTGATGGCCATTCCAGAAAAAGAGTTCCAAAATTGCTTTGAAGGGTGGACTAGGCACTGGCATCAGTACATAGCTTCCCAAGGGGAGTACTTTGAAGGTGACCGTAGTGATATTCAGCAATGAGGTATGTAGCAATTTTCCTAGGATGAGTTCACAAACTTAATTGTCTGACCTTGTATGTATCAGTACTTTGTTCTTTTTTAAAAAAAATTTTATTGGGGAATATTGGGGGACAGTGTGTTTTTCCAGGGCCCATCAGCTCCAAGTCGTTGTCCTTCAACCTAGTTGTGGAGGGCGCAGCTCAGCTCCAAGTCCAGTCGCCATTTTCAATCTTTAGTTGCAGGGGGTGCAGCCCACCATCCCATGCGGGAATCGAACCGGCAACCCTGTTGTTCAGAGCTCGCGCTCTAACCAACTGAGCCATCGGGCTGCCCCAATACTTTGTTCCCTTTTTTTGCTGAATATTATTCCATTTCTAGATAGAGCACACTGTGTTTATCCAATCAGCAGTTGATGGACATTGAATTGTTTCCATTTTCACCTGTTATGAATAATGCTCTCATTAACATTTCTGTGGAAGTCTTTGGACATACGATTTCGTTTCCCTTTCACCTATGAGTGGATATACAAGATCATATGGTCAATTTCTATTTATGTTTTAAAGAAACCACCAAACTGCTTTCCAAGGTAGCTGCACCATTCCCATTGGTTTTTGTAATTATTGTAAGATTAGTTGTATGGTGTTTATTAGGAAACAACGTTAATCACGATAGTATTGGAGTAATTATGTGGCAGACACTGATGGGACAACCGGATTCTCCTTCAGGCCTGAAGGGTCTGTTCTTCCAGCTTCTGGGAGTGCGGCTAGTTGACAGTCCTCAGATTCTGCCCTGTCCAGAAATTGCCCTTGGCTGAAGAGTCACCTTTCTCAGAGGGTCCCTTCCTGGCGTAGCCAGTCTCCAGTGACTTGTTTGTGTGAGGCTACGAAGGCAGGGTCTTCGTGCCCCAACTCAGGACAACTCCAAAGGGCCACCCAGCATCAGAGCTCTGGGGGCTGACCACGGTCCTCGTTGACCATGGTCCTCGTTGACCACGGTCCTCGTTGGACTGCATCCCTGCCCAGCCCCTGGCTTCTTTCTGTCCTTCCTGCAGAAGAAGGGCTGATCTCCAGAGCACTCCTTAAGCTTTCTGCACCTTACTGTCCATCTCTGAGATGGCTCTTGGAGGAAACTAGCTTTGAAAGCTACAAATTGCTACCTTTTAAATATTACAGATTACATTTACACTTGTCTTATTAAGTAGATCCCTCTACTGGTAAGAATCAGAGTATTTTCTTGAAGCATAAAGCCCGATTCCAGTCTCTGCATGGAAACCAGCTTCTGTTATCTCAGCATCTACCAAGAGAGGGCAGTGAGACGCTAGTTAAACTAGTAGTTGGGTGGGGAGAATAAAGGAGACTTATCATACAAATCCTGGGTACTTTGTTCTCAAAAAAAAAAGAAAGGAAAAAAAAAATTGTTGTTGGCTCTTCCTGTTATCATCCAGAGAGCTGTAGGATATGTAGGAATAAACTTCATTTAGTGTGCTCTATAAAAGCAGAATTACTAGGAACCCATTTTAAAAGCACATTTCTGGGCACAGGCTGTGGTTTTAACTTTTAATTTATTAATGATTCAATTGATAGTGTAGAAACATTTGAACAAAGTGAATTTTTTTAAAAAAATCAATGATGACTTATAAAATTAGAGAAAGTCAGGCTCCAGAGTGTATCGAGTTCACACCTCTTTATTCTGTAGGTGGGACACTTGCTGCGAAAGCCTGGGAGTGGTTGGTTCACGAGCACCAAGCACCGGGGCTAAAACTGGGTCAAATGCTTTTTTCACTGTACCTTGCTCTCCCCTTCTTCTCTAGGACTTTGGTTATTTCTACTTGTTCAGAAACATTTATTTCTAAAGAAAAACCACTACAGAGATCCTCAGGAATGTGCCTGGTGATGGGGATTCACGTCTGCGAGTCGGGCCGAGTCTATTTTCAGTGCCTTCGAGTTTGGTGTGTGCAGGATTTGTTTTTTGTCTCTGCATTTCCAATCATTTTTAATGCTGTGGTTATTGAGGTTTTTGATATGTGCAACTATTCAGATTTCAAAATGTTTTCTATTTGCTGTCTTGACAATTCACATAGTGTGGTCAGATCTAGTTGACCAATTTCCGTTTTGCATGATTTGGTGTCCAGAATTCTCCTGGGTGAGATGCTGTTGCTTCAGAATATAAAACCCTCTAGGATAGTGCTGAACAAAGTGAAAGTGAAATCACCACTCCCTTCCTTTTTGCTCTTATCAATATCAATATTGAATTATCTAACATCTTTGCTTGGCAAAACCAGGAAGTACCCTGTTACAGACCTGATTAACTTTTAATGCCAGTTATATTTAGGGAGTTTCCCACATGATGGTGTCCTTTGTTAACATCTGAGGCGAAGTTCAGTGCCATTTATTTTTTGACGACCTTCTTCTTGCCATGAATTAAAATTCCCCTTACACTCAATTCCCTTGGTCTCTGTAAATATGTACCCTTGTTGCGGCAGAATCCTAAAGAATCTGGAAGTATAATTATGAATGCAATGCTTATTAGACGGTTTACATTTCCTATCTCTTTATCAGCCTGCTCTGAATTTAAGTGGTGTGTGTGTGAGAGACAGAAAGGTGGGAGAGAGAGAGGAGAAGAGCAGAGACCTTTTCTCTGTTGGTTTCCACTTGTTTTCTTCTAGATTCAGACCTGGGATCACTTGATCACCTGCAGAGTCCGTCATGCCTCAGTGATTCATCCTGTCCATACTGAGGCCTCTTCTTTTTTTTTATTGAGGTATAATTGACATGACATTACATAGTTCAGGTGTACAGTGTAATGAGTCGATATTTGTGTCTATTGCAAAGTGATCACCACAATAACTCCAGGTAACACCTGTCACCCTAGATAGTTACAAATTTTTTTTTCTTGTGATGAGAACTTTCAAGGGTCACTCTCCTGGCTGCTTGCAAATAAGCAACACAGTATTAGTCACTATGGTTGAGGCTTCTTTTTAAGAAGCCCAAAGCCATAGACTCAGCATCAGTTTAGCATCAGTTTAGCTTTCCTGCAGGTCCAGCTCTGGCCCCAAGTTCTTATTTGTTCCCTTTGAACTTCGTGTAAATGATCTAACTTTTTCGAGCCTTGGTGTCTTTTATATAAGATGTGGTTAAGAATTCCTAACTAATAGTACGGATGTGAGGATTAAGGGAGATGGTAGCTATAAAATGCTAAGCACACGGCAGTCACTTCATAAGTGGCATCATTACTTCATCATCACTTTCAAAAATGTCCGTCTTTTAGATAAGTGCCAGGTACACCGAGGGTCAATAATTAAGAATAGATTGTATTACACACCCTGTATTTCCCATCCCGTCCCCAAATGAATGGAAATCTCATAAGGCCAAATATTCAAACAGAAGGATGCATTTTGGGTGGAATTTCAGTCTTTAACCAGTTGAATGGAGGGATTTGATGGAGTATCTTTGTCAGTTCCTTCCTGGCCTCCGAAATTATCCCACGTGAGGAAT
Organism: Rhinolophus ferrumequinum; assembly: GCF_004115265.2. Taxonomy (NCBI): domain Eukaryota; kingdom Metazoa; phylum Chordata; class Mammalia; order Chiroptera; family Rhinolophidae; genus Rhinolophus; species Rhinolophus ferrumequinum. Next base: position 4,405,563 of record NC_046300.1, on the reverse strand, counting down.
TTGCCTGTTTTGCCTTTGGGAAGGACTGTTGGGCTTTGGGAAATTTGAATTTTTGATTGTCAAGGTGACTCCTTTACTCCTTCCCAAAGGAGTAAATCATATGAGGTATGATCAAAAAGTACCGTGAATGTTTAAATAAGAAAAATTATTACAGTGAAAAACACATTGCTATTAATCACCCTCAAAATACTCCCCCCTGCTTAGAACACACTTATCCCATTGTTCTTGCCACTTTCTGCAGCAGTTCTGGAAGTCCTCTTTCGTGAGTGTCTTTAGTTGCGCTGTCATGGCTGCCTCGATGTCCTGAATCATTTTGACTTTGGGGACGAGCCAGAAGTCACACGGAGCCAGATCTGGTGAATAAAGTGAATGAGGACACACCGTAATGTTTTTATTTGACAGAAGTTGCCGTACCAGAAGCGATGTGTGATAAGGAGCCTTTCTGTTATGATCACAAAATATGGTGAATGCTGCTGCCGAGTGCCATTCAATGGAAAGGCAGGGATCTTCAATATGAGAAGTGGTACGTTGAACCTTAGTAACAGTGTGTGACAAGTTTCAACTTGTTCGGTCCAGTCAGTCGGATGTGAGCTACTATAGAAAGAAGATGTGTTTTAAAGTGTGCTGTAAATCATCCTCCATCATGACAATGCTCCGTGTCACACATCGCTTCTGGTATATGACAATTTCTGTCAAATGAAAACATTACAGTGTGTCCTCATCCACCTTACTCACCAGATCTGGCACCTGTGACTTCTGGCTCTTCCCTAAAGTCAAAATGATTCAGGACAACGAGGCAGCCATGACAGCACAACTAAAGACATTCATAAAAGAAGACTTCCAGAACTTCTTCAGAAAGTGACAATAATGATGGGTTAAGTGTGTTTGAAGCGAGGGGGAGTATTTTGAGGGGGATTAATGGCAATGTGTCTTTTACTGTAATAAATTTTTTTTAAATTTAAACATTCAATGTACTGTTTGATCACACCTTGTACCAGCTAATTTTAAATGTGGCACTTTTGTTAAAATTGCTTATTGTTTGCATGTATCTATTAAAAATTCTTTAATTATTACTCATGAAGGAACTAAATTAAAAGTATAATTCTGCATTTAAGGCTTCAAAATTTGGAATTCTATAGTTCCAATACATTGTATTGTATACTTTGATAAGTGCACGTTACTAATAGTGGAATAGTTAAGCAGTCAGATTTCTGAAATATTATCCTGTAATTCTTTCTTTCTTTAAAAGAAAAAAAATTCATATTTTACTACTTAGAAATAAACTGAGAAGATTTGAAATATTTTTGTCTATGAAATACTATATTTTTGGGTGTAGTTAAGAAAGCTTGGGACAGTGAACAAATATCATTGTGAGAATTCAAGTAACATCATATGTGAAAAAGTGTTTTAAGCTATAAAGTGTTATTTATATGGGAGGAATCATAATCATTATTGCCCAAAATAATTGACAAACCACACTTGAAAGCCGCTGTTAGAAATAACTATGGGAATTTTTAAAGGAACAAAAATGGGGCCCATAAGTTTGTGATCTTTGGGCTACAGGTTGGCTAGATTATTTTTCAGGTAACAGCCTTGAGATTCTCTGAAATCACAAGCAAGAATTCAAACGTAACAACAAAAAAAGTCCATACAACCAGGGTGTTCCCTGCTCTTGCCAAATGGAGAGGACTGGTGGTGTCCTAAGTATTAACTGGTGAAAGTTGGGGTCAGACGTGTTAGATGTGGCTGTTGCAGTGATGTCTGATTTTGGTTAAGTATCACTTTTGTGTCTGAGAGAATCGGGGCTCTGCTTCCCTGACATCCATTTGCAATGAGCCCACTTTCCCATGTACTTTGTAACAGTATCCATTTTATCACCCAATTAATCAAGCTTGATGGACAGCCTAAGTGGGGTGTGATTTCTCTCCAAAGAAAAGAACTTGAAAGGTCTTTGAAGGGCAGCTGAGTTAGATGTTTGCCCCTCATAGCTATGGAAAAATAAAACGTGTGCCTTTCCCTGCTCATTTTCCTTTGTGAAAAAGTGTTCTGATGCTGCATATTGTAAAATACATTTATGGCTGACAACATGGTCATCACCCCAAATCCCCTTTCCCATGTTAGTTAGTGTGGTGATGCTTGCTGACAGAGAAGGGACTGCACCATTTTGAAGAGGCAGAAGACCAGTGCTGTGGCCTGTGGTCGGCTCCTTGTGACCAGGCTCCCTGCTCTTTTCCAGACTCCCTAACGAGCTCCAGCCCAGAGGAATGGACGCGGCTGCATTAACCACCCGGGAAGTGGCTCTGCAAAGGTGCTGGCTCAGCGTAAGTAACTGGGTTGCGGACTGCTGTCGTCTGGGTGAGAGCTTTATTTTTAACTCCACTCCTTATTTCAGATGACTGCTAAAGTCAGAGCCCAGTGAGGACAGCTCAGTGTTTCATTCTTAGACCTTTTAAACAATTTTTATTTGGTAGGGTTCATAACTGTTTTCCTTTTCTCTTTTGCCACTACCATGTTTCACCAAGAGTAAGACCTAGCTGGACAATCAGCTCTAATGCAGCTTTTGGAGCAGAAATTCATATAAGACCCAGTGTTATTTTACTAAAGACTGGGTCTTATATAACATAACATAACATAATATAATATAGTATAATATAATATAATATAATATAATATAATATAATATAATAGTATACAATATAAGACCGGGTCTTATATTAATTTTTGCTCCAAAAGACGCATTAGAGCTGATTGTCCGGCTAGGGCTTACTTTTGGGAAAACACAGTAGGAGAAGGCAATAAAATGATAGACTTCTCTGGAAAAGATTATGTACATAATACTAAAGATTTGCCCTATGTTTTCCTGTCTGTAGATTTTGGAGGAACAACTCTTCTTTTCTTTGGGTCTTCTATCCCTCAGTGATATAATGAATAAAATAAAATATGAAATTCAGTTGTGATCTTCAGGGTAGAAAAGAGGTTATAAATATGTAGAAAATGACGCAGCCTTACCCACTAAGAGCCCATAACTACGATAAGAGAAGGCAGAGTGAAATAAGGGTCAGAGAGGAGCATCCATAATATGCTTTGAGAGGACTTAATAAGGGGCCAGGGATTGCTCCCTGGAAAATGCGGAGTTTGAGGGGGGCTTTGAAGATGAGAAGGGTTTTGTAGACAAGGTCGAGGCTGCGGGTGTTTCCCGGTCAGTGAACCGAGTAGATGAACCGAGTCGTCAGAGGCCTGGTGGGTGGCTGGAGTAGAAGCGGACCGGTGCTGCTGAGTGCCGGGGACGTGTGTGGGTGTGTGCAGCGACAAAACCAGACCCACAGATTATGGCTGGATCCGGGGGAGGGGGGTCTTGAATCTCCTAGGCTAAGGAATTTTATGAACCAGATCTCTTCCCATAGCATTTGGAACCAAGTGAAATACGTTTTCTTAAATAAAAATCACACACCTTTTTCTTGAATTGTTTTGGAGTCATGCTCTTGGTTTCAGAGCAATACATTTTAGTGAAACCGACATCATTTGGAAGACGAATTCATGATGTGATTTGTCTTAGTCATCTTTGGAAGGAGTGACTTTTGAAATGGCTCAAATGAGAGAATATATGTGGAGAGGCTTTAAAAAGGATAACTTCTTTACACATGGGAAATTCTCTTATTCTGAAGGAAACCCTTGACTTTTACCTGATCATATCTACATTTATTTCCAACTTGGCATTGCTTTTCTTTTACCTCACGCCTTCCATCTTCATTTTAAAAATAAAGACAGTCTAATAACATACAGAAAGTTTGGAAACGGGAAAACATACCCGCGAGTCCCCTCCTGTCACGGAGCCGCTGCCGTCACTCTGGCCCTGGGTGAGGGGAAAGCTGGACTTTGGTGGTTTTTGCCAGCCTGGCATTCAGTGGCACCGTGATTGTCCCTGAGAAACAAATGCTCTTGGACCATGTGGTCAGAGCAGCCCTGACCTATTGCTCCTTCTAGAAGGATCCTGGCATGGTCACGTGGATGTCTGCGTCATCCTGCCCGTGATGAATGGCATGTGGTCACGTCAGGCCATTCGGAACCACAGACTCAATTCTGTGATGTTTTGTTTGCCTTTATGGTGGGAAAGAAGCATGCTTTCCCACTGGGAAAGATTGCCGAGAAAATAGAATATAAGCCCGAAGCTGTTGGTTGCCATCTTGCTACCACTTGGGTAAGAATGCAGCCAGGTAGGGGAAAGTGGAACCCAAAACTGGAGAGAGCTTGCTGATGACCTCACTTGAGGACCAGCTCTGCTGGACACTGGCATCATAGTCATGGCTTTCATTTTTGTTATGTCTGCCACAACCTACTTTTTTGCTTTGGCCGCTTTGAACTGTGTTTTTGTCACCGACGAGTGAGTGCGTGTAGAGAAATACTCGAGGTGTTAGGGTTTGAACTCGGAGGAAGAAACCTGTCCGTGGGAGCTGAAATGGGGTGGGAAATCGTAATGTGGGAGGCGGCGTTTATAACGAGCTCTGAAGGACGGCTGGGATTTCTTTGTCTTATTAGGCTCGGCTCTCTCCACCGTCCTCTGCGGTTCTGCCAGACAGTGTGCTTCTGCCTACTTGGCCAAGGAAAGGGGACTTCCAGGTACCCTCGTGGCCAGTGTTTAGGAAAGGAGGGGTGGCCGCCCCACCTTTCAACTGTCTGCCTGGGATGAGACTTGGCATAGATGTACTTTTGCTTACAGCAGCTCTGAGTGCCAAGAAAGGATTGGATTTGGTCAGTTTAGGTCATTTTGAGAAAAAGAGGCTCAGACCATGTTATGTCCTTGCTTTTCTCCCCTTTGTTTTCATCCTGGAACATTCTTCCGGGTGGAATCTGGCTAAAATGAACTTCAAGGACACGCTGAAAGGATAACCTGTAGGCTGTTTCCAGAACCGGAGTGGGGTACTTCTTGTGGACTTTTAGGACCGAGAGCAGAAACGTCTCCCGTGCTTGTCAGCTGTCTGTGTGCGTCAGTGCTCAGATGCCAGTGGCACAGGTAGGGACTGTGGGACGTGTGGGAGAGGTCGGTGTGTGGCACCAAGGCTGAGATTCTCCTGCACACCGGAAGTGGGAGCAGAAGTGAAAGAGGACAGATTTTGCAGGCAGGCTTGAGATCTCCCGTCCTTCACGCTGCTGGCTCCGGCATCGCTGGTGAGCTGTGATTGCAGTCGTGATCTCGGCAGGCATATCACAGCTTCAGTTACACTGCAGATGGTTGACAGCCAAGCCAACAGAAAATGTGCATAATCCATGGACTACCAATTTCTCACACATCCTCCAAAGACAGCAGCAAGTGTAATCCAGGCCCAGGCTGTATTAATTTCTGCAAATTCCAAACTTCCTAGACAGGAGAGGACCAAAGGCAGGTGTTTAAGTAACAATAAAAAGGTAGACTGATTATATATTGGGGTGGCTTTGTATTTCTAAACTGAACACATCTCTCTTCCCTTCACTTACTTGTCCTCTTATCTTGCTCTGAATCCCAAACCACACATTACTGCTCTGTAAGTCCTAGTGAAAGAGAGCTTCTCCCTCCCTCCCCACCCCTTTGTGCAGGTTATTCATTGTGCCCTTACGAGAAAATCCGCATAGAGGCGAACAAAAGGCTGGCTGGTGCAGTGGCAAGATCACTGGCCTGGGAATCTTGCGACGTATCTTCCTTCTAACTTTGTCTTTACACTTGGGGGACCTTAGTTTCCCAATCTGTAAAAAGTCAAACTAGGATTAGTGTAGCAGTTTGTTATTGTTGCTCTAACAAGCGATCATGAACTTAGTAGCTTAAATAATACAAATGTATTATCTTACAGTTCCGTAGGTCAGAAGCTCGGCCTGGCTCTCACTGGGCTCCAGTCAAGCTGCCAGCAGGGCTGTGTTTCTTTCTGGAAACCCCAGGGCAGTGTCTGTTTGCTTGCCTTTTCCAGCTCCTAGAGGCCCTTGGCTTGTGGCCCCTTTCTTTCATCTTCAAAGCCAGCCATGGTGGGTCACGATCGTGCATCACATCTCTCTGACTTACTCTTTTGCCTCCCTCTTCTATTTTTGAGTCATGTGGTTCGACTGAGCCCACCACCATGATCCAGGATAATCTTCCCATCAAGGTCCTTAGCCTTACTCACGTCTGCAGAGTCCCTCTGTCACGGAAGGGAACATATCTCAGGTTCTGGGGGTTGGGGCAAGGACATCTTTGGTGCGGAGCAGGGGAGGCGTGGGATTAGTCTGCTTCCCGTCAGTTCAGTCTCCATCAATATTAAATTCTGTTTTGGAAGCTCACTGTCTTCCCAGCACTGTCCCACAAATCGAGAATGTGGTCTGACCCAGATTCCTCTCCATCTCTGATAACCAGGCTACAACTGGTAACCAACAGGCCAAATGAGGCCCATCGTCTTGCAGATTGGCCTACATGCTTTAAAAAGGTCTGTGTAATAGAACAATTTTAAATTGGGAGATGTCACAGAGAGACACACATTTCCAGCTTCTCTTGAAGGAACAACAACAAAAAGTAGGAGAATTTGATAACTCTAGGGTGTTTTTTTTTCTCTCATGGCAGCAATTAGTCAGGATTCAGTAATGCCTATCGATTGTCTTCTACAGACAGGATTTTTGTACCTGCATATTTACGCTACCTGCTTGGTCCCTGAGTAAGCATTTGAATTGTCAAGCTCTGTTCTGTCCTTTCTGTGACTTCACTCCTCCTGTAAAATTGATCTTCACCCTGATGACCCAGAAGTACTGCAAGTTCCTGGGTCGTTAATTATGATTTATTCATTAATTATTGAGCTAGACAAACAGATTACTGTATTTTATCTCCCCCCCCTGGTTTCAAACACAATACACATATGATGGCATGTGAGAAAGCTTTCCAACGACACGCTCAGCACGACACACCCTCCCCTGAACATTGCAATTCACGAAGTTATCAGGGTTATCGGCTTCTTTCCGTTTGTTAAAAAATAAAAAAATAAAAAAATATATACAAGGAAACTGTTTCTCTCGGTAGTAAATTGTGGGTTGTTTTTAATAGCGTTCTTTTTTTGAAAATGTATTTTCCAGCTATTCTAAGTGCAAGTGATACTTTTATAATCTGAAAACATTTAATGGCAGTTATTTATTTCAAAAACATCCTTTTGCCACTAGGCTTTGTGCCACCACTTCTGAGCTCTAGGCAAAGAGAGTTGAATGGAAAATTATTCATTGCTTGGTGTTTTGAGACTTGCAATTCCCTTCCTAGATTTTTCAGAGCCATTTATAACCCACCAGGAAGGTGCTAAGATTTGTTGGAAGAAATAAGCAAAATAAAAATAAAAACCAATCCATAGTTCAAAAAGCCACACATCCCACATCTAAGCCGAGTATTACTTTGTTGAAGGGGCAGAAACGTAAATAATTCACATTTGAGGTTTTCATATTATGGTGAATGGTCGTATTGTCTTGAACAATTACAGCCTTCCTGAAAGCTGTCCTTTTGCCTTACATATTATGTCGAACAAATAGGGTGTTTTTAATCTAAATGAGAAGTGCAGTGGCCGCAAAAGTATAGGAACAATGGAGAGAAAGAAGCTTTGTTCGAGTTGGGCAGGATTCATCCTCAACTTAGGATCCCTTTTTGACGAGAACACAAGAATTGGTTACATAAACTGAGCTATGTTTTAAAAGCTTTTTTTTTTTTTTTAAAAAGCTTTTAAACAGTGCCTTTTCCCCCTTGTTTTACATTACAACTCACCGGACATAGAAAATTTAGCTGATTTTTTAAAAAATTGAAAACCCTCATGGAAAAGCACATAATAAAGTCTAACTGGTGAGGAATTACATTGAAAGTTAGATGATCTGAATCAAATTCTCCCTAATTCTGGTTTCAGAAGAGCCATGGGCCAGTGGAGAAGTCAGCATTTTTAGATAAGAATACAGCATGAACACTTTTGTTCCAGAATGAATTTTTGTGCTTTAAATATAAAGAAACAGAGGTGAATTTCAGAGTGTCGACTGCCTGCCCGAATATTCACCAAGGCAGGCAATTTACCGTTTTTCTTGCGGGGGGTAGTGTTCCTTGCTTTGCTATGACTTCCCATTGTCTCTGGTTAAAGGACAGAGTTTCCTCTTCATTGAAGGGGTTGGCTGGGTGCATGTAGCAGATTGGGGAGAAAATGGTTTGATGGAAACTGCTTGAGGTTGTACCTTTCAATTTTCCTGGATCTGGTTGTCTCCCTGAGACCGTGGAGCTCATTGTACCTGTAAAAAGACCGAAAGGCAGGCAGGTAATGAGCTTGGCTGTCCTCGTTCCCCACTCCCGCCACTCAGGGTTTCATTTTTCATATTTGAAAGTTCAGCGCTTTCAAAAGGGTGAGTCTATTTAGGGATTATTTTATTTTTGTACTTTGAGATAACAGATAATGTGGGCAGGTTGTACAAAGTTTTTAAACAGCTCAGTGTGTGTATGTGTGTCTATTTGAAGAGGAATCCAAAACTTCCTGCAGGACTATTATCTGTTACTTTGTTGTTGACTTTTCAGGGGATTTGGTTATCCCAGAAACGGCACTTTATGTAGCCCAAAGAAAAGAAAAGGATAGAGTTCAAACATCTAATTCTATTTCCATTTTGTAGGTACTGTATATTTATAGATGAGGATCTTTCTCAGAAACGTACAATTTTTTCCCCCAGCTAAAACAGCCCAAATGAGCCATTTCTGTATTTAATTATGTCAGTGGTATGAAGACATTAGGATGGAAATGACCACTGACTACATCATGTTTGGTTAGGGGTTCAGCAGACTGCGTGGTTCACGGCTGACTGAACGTCCCTTGATATTTGGTTTGTAAATGTCAGACACTAAAGGCACTCAGCTCCTGGAGAACAGGACGCTGCCTTTCCCTGCTGACCTTGCATGCAGTCCCTTAGGGAGATGCCTCCTGAATCGGGGCGGGAGACCCCTCTGCCATGCAGGCCAGGTGGCCTCAGGCACACCAGCCGATGCCACTCAGTGAGAGGTACGCCAGGTCACGGGTGCTGTGCACTTGAGCTGCCCTGGTCTCTGCTGCTCTCAGTTGTCTCCTGAGCCCTCAATCAGACCTCGTGGAATCCCCTGACCTCTCAGCACGTGTGCAGGTTCGAACTGGGAATGCCTGGCTTTGCTCCACGCCCCATGTTGAAGGAAACATGTCTAGGAATGTGTTTCTGCTCTCACAGGCCCTCTCCCTGCCATGCCTTGTCTCCCTCTGTCTGGCGTCGTTCTCCACTTTGGTGGGTGTACTCTAAAGACTGCATCCTGCTGGGTTCCCAGGTAGAAGCAGGAAAAGGTCCCTTCCACTCCCCTAAGTGGAGCTGAGGGGACGGATATTTCTGGTGCCCATTCTCCCATCCCAGGAATGAAACCCTAGGGTGTGTGTGTGTCTGTGTGTGTGTGTGTGTGTGTGTGTGTGTGGCGGGGGTGGGGTGGGGTGGGGGTGGCAGGATGGGCAGAAGCCCTCACTTCCCGCTCACTCTTTCCTTTTCTTCTCCCGGCTCCTGAATTCGGCCTAGCAGTGGCTTTGAGCGCTTTCCTCTGCAGTAGGAAATGGCTCTTGTCTCACGTGCTCTGTCTTTCCTACTCTGCTCCATACAGGAAAAGACAAATGCCTCGAGTTATTCAATCTCTGGTTTTTAATACACAGGGAGGCTTGTGGAATTTAGAAAACCTTATTTTATTCCTCGTAAGTACATGGCTTTGGCAATTGATACCGATTGCTTTCATAGATAGTACACTGTTTAGGACTTTATAAGTCAAGGTCGGGCAGTGACTTCTTGGTTTTCTGCCCTCCAGCAGGGGGAGCTTCAGCCTCGATGGCTAGAGGGTGTGGGGGCAATAAGACTTGTGCAGGATAAAAATGTGTCAGATAATATTCAAAATATTGTCCCATCTAACCAATGCCAGTAATGCCAAAAGCCATAATAATGCCGCCACCACAGCTTTACATTTGTGTGTCAATTTATATCTTACACACCATTTATATCTCACACACCAGTTTTTCCCTGATGAAACACTTAATTCCTTCCACAATTTTGCAAGGTAGTCTTTTCTATTCCCATGTTGCGTGAGAGGATTAAGACGCAGAGAGATCAAGGGGACATCCCAAGGTCACCTATGTCATGAGTGCGATTCCAGACTGGAACTGAGGCATTGTGATTCCAAGTACTCTTCGCACGTCCTGGAAGTCTGGGTTTCTGGATCAGTAGGTCTTGTGGCTGCTTGTCCGGGCCATTCTTCAGCTTCGTGCTCTTCTCGGCCCTTGGGCTGCTCTTCTTTCAGCTCTTGGCTGACTCTCTCTGTGCCTGTTGAAACTCACTCCTCTGAGTTTAGTCTGTGTGTCAGCTGCTTGCTCCAACTCATGTCTTGTGTAGTCTTGGATCAGTGAGCACTCCTGATCTCCAACTGGGCTGCCTCCCCCATTAGTCCTCCTCGGCCTGTTTACTGTGGGTTATCATCAGGTCTCCTGAATGATTAATGTACTGACTTGTGAACATTGCCACTTTCCAAACTCCTGCATCCTAGTTTTTGAACCTAATGAATTAATAGCTTTATATAGGAATCTTTATTGGTATTTTGGGGCTTGTTGATTTCAGTCTGGCTCAGAGTTGAATTAATGGTTTTTGTTGTTCTTGGAAATCTGGGACATATTATAAGCTCTGAGTTGACTGAGCCAAATGTGGAAATTGCAGAACACATGTTCTTAAGTATTGTACAAGATGTGATCAGACAATATGGTGAATGTTTAAATTAAAAAAATAATAATTACAGTAAAAGACACATTGCCATTAATCCCCCGCAAAATACTCTCCCTCACTTTGAACACACTCATCCCACTGTTCTTTCCACCTTCTGAAGCAGTTCTGGAAGTCCTCTTTCATGAGTGTCATTACTTGCACTGTCGTGGCTGCCTCGATGTCCTGAATCATTTTGACTTTGGGGAAGAGCCAGAAGTCACATAGTGCCAGATCTGGTGAATAAGGTGGATGAGGACACACCATGATGTTTTTATTTGACAGAAATTGCCGTATACCAGAAGCTTTGTGTGACATGGAGTATTTCCATTTTGATCACAAAATATAGTGAATGCTGCTGCCGAGTGCCATCCAATGGAAAGGCAGGGATCTTCAATATGGAAGGCAGCATGTGAAACCTTAGTGACAATGGGGGACAACTTTTAACTTGTTCAGTGCAGTCAGTCGGGTGTGAGCTACGGTTGAGAGAAGGTGTGTTTTAAAGTGTGCCATAAATTATCCTCCATCATGACAACACTCTCTGTCACACATCGTTTCTGGTATATGACAATTTCTGTCAAATAAAAACATTACGGTATGTCCTCATCCACCTTATTCACTGGATCTGGCACCATGCGACTTCTGCCTCTTCCCCAAAGTCAAAATGTTTCAGGACATCGAGGCAGCCACGACAGCACAACTAAAGACACGAAAGAGGACTTCCAGAACTGCTTCAGAAAGTGGGAAGAATGGTGGGATAAGAGTATTCGAAGTGAGGGGGAGTATTTTGAGGGGGATTAATGGCAATGTGTCTTTTACTGTAATAATTTTTTTTTTAATTTAAACGTTCACCATATTGTGTGATCACACCTTGTGTCTTTTATGCAATGGAAGTTGCACAGTGAATTAATTAGCTGGTCTTGACTCTGGTCCCACCTCTGCTGCTGACTGTTTCACCATCTGGGCAATGGGCAGTGCAGGGTTTGGCAGAGTATGTGCCTCCTTTGTCATGCATTGTCATTGTTTTCACTGTTTGCAACCAAGTAACAGGATGGATGTAAATATTTAAAACACAAGGTCAGCTCACAGATATGCCTTGAAATCATTTGCACATGATATATGCTCCATAGTTGCTAGGGACTCATTAACCCTGAAAAAAATTGGTTGAACTCAACTGAAAACAAATTACGTGTTGGGAAAATATAGAATTAAAAAAATCAGTGGATCCATAACCTGCAGAATTTGTGCTGTACTTCCTCAGGTCATTGTGGTATTTGCCCTGATTCTGTGTCTCAGGGAAATGTGGAAATGTCAAGATTGGTGGGGGCCATTTGTTTGAAGCTGGAAACTTAACCACTTCTCTAAGTGGCTTGTGAAATATCTTCAGTTAAAAGACATCTGGGATAGAGTAAAACAAAAAGCTCAGGTGACAATAGCAACTAAAAAGGAGTGATGAGTGACTCTGGGAGTTTCCAATGAGTGTCTGTATCACAGGGTCCTATACCAAGGCTGGCTTTTGTACAAACTGTGGCCAAAGATCTGAACATGTAATTACATCAGTGGACAAGGTAACAGCAAGTTGTGGGGTCTGGAGGAAGCATTTTAATAGGGTTCTCTATCACAGAAACAGACAGATCGATTCAAATAACACAGATCAGCAACTGGTCCCCACTATGTGCCAGAATAGACAGGTCTTAGTAATTACCAAAAATTTGAGTAGGTGTAGTAAATTAGGTATCAGAATTATTTAACTTTCATAAGGGTTAGGGACTTGAAATTGATTGTGACTGAGAGAGAGACACTGTAACTTGGGGTAGTTAAAATAATTTAAAATATTTTGATTCTTTGGGCTGTTGTGTTTTCCCTTTTCCTTTAGACTCTCAATACCTTTTTGCTTTTATGTTTCATCTTTTAATGTGAGGGACAGTGGTCCTTTGTTACATACCGCACTGCTGTGTACGTGGTGGGCACTCAGGAACTATTTGTTAAATTGAATGATTGATTGAATCAATTAATAATTATAAGGCAAATACAGGGATTATATTATTGTCATGCCTCATAATTTTATGTTTGCTATGGTTGCTTGTTGACTGGCCAGGCTTAAGGCAAGAATTGATTGAGGTCATGGAGCTTTCAGAGCTGACTTTAATATTTGGTGTTTCAGAATGACAGTCTGCAGAGAATGGGATGTGTTTCCTATTAAAAATATAGGTGGGTAGCCACCTACCCACGTTTACAATTAATCTTTCTTTTTTTTATTTTTTATTTTTTTTTAAACTCTGCGTCTTCTATGTGTCTTTGAAACCTTCTGCTCCCAGCAGGGCCAGTTTAGACACTGCCATCACTCACCTGAGGTTGTCTGTGAGTTATGTCTATCTGCTATTTATATAAAAATGGGAGCAGTTTACTTAGGATTTTTAAAAAGCAGCAGGGATTTGGGGTTGGTACAACCCAGCTGTTTCTTTTGCCTGTCATTCGAATAAGAGGTGTGATTTTGGTAGAAAAGATTCCTAGAGCCAATTAGCTGCTTTGAGCATTGAATCCATTTTGGTAAAAAGGAGAGTTGCAGACCAATGAATCTTTTCAATTATTCCCCAGATGACACACTGTTCAACTAGTGACCAGATTATTTTAAGCAAAGGGCGCTCATTTGTAAGACTAAGAATAGTATTTCATCATGACAGCATGTGGAGAGAGGAAAGAAGCATCACATAAAATCAAGGGAGGGAATAACAAGGCGTGTAGAAAAGGCCTCCGTGGCTTTGGAATGTACACGGGGATCAGAAAGCGGCAGTATGACCCTGGGGCAAAAGGCACTAGGTGCCGGTAGATAGAAGGGAGGAGGTACAAGAAGGAGTACTTATTTTGTCTCCTGACAAAAATCCGCGTTCTTTCACAGGTGTTCCCCCATTTCAACCCCTAACAGCTTTGAGAAGTGGCAATTATTAGCTCTGTTCATCCTGTGCCCAGAAGGCAGCTGATGTGCACGGAGGGTGAGTAACTGCCCTATTCGAGCTGTTGGTAATCGCGTCAGGATTTGAACTCGGGGGATTCCTCACCCCGCCCCCTCATCTGCAGCACCTCACACAATGAGTGTCGCCCAGTTCATGCCCTGCTCTTTGCAGGGCCCGCCTGACTCCTCTGGAGTCTCGGGGTCAGATTTCCTGAGAAGGCTGAACTCTCCAGTTAAACAAGAAGTGTGTGCCTCGCCGTGGCTGCCAGTGTCCCTCTAGCCCTGAGCCAGGGGTGCACAATCAGGGCTAATGTCAGGGTCATGGCCGCTCGTTCCTCCTGTCAGTTTGTTCAGTTCCTGCTGCCATCCTGTACTCTGCACTCTCGAGGTTTGGTTTCTGGCTCCCGTTCCTGCCTTGTGGAGCCTGCACGCTGGCTTTTGTTACTGTCGGTGTCTGCTCACTGCTCTGTGTTTTCTGTCCTGACAAGTTCTTGCTCCTCATCCCCTGCGCCCTCGCAAGGTGTTTATAGCACCACACTGTGCTGAGAACCGGAACCCTGGGGTGCCTACCTGCTCCTCCTCACCCTGCTGGTCCTCGGCCTCTCTATGCTGGCGGCCCACCTCGCTTTCCCTCCCCGACGCCCCGGACACCAGACTTTTCCTGACATGATGTGTAGGATGGATACTATTCCCAGGCGTATTACCCTCCCGCAAGTACACCCAGATTTGGATAAAAAAGTAAATAAGCAAATAGTACCATCAACTTGTATTCCTTTGGCATGGCATTCATTAAGGTATTTTGCTGGTGTGTCGGTAATATAATTTATGAATTTAATAATCTCAAAATTTTAATTTACATAGGAAAATAAATTAATGCGACTACTCTGATTTTTGTCTTCACTTGAAGAGGAGTTATGCTCTATTAGGTAACGAAGCAAGCAAGTATATACGATCCAAGAGTACATATCAAATACTTAATTTTGCTGTGATGATTGTAAGGCTTATAATTTCAAGATTTTACAGGTTACCGTGACTAGCATTACTACAAAGTTCACTTGTACTATCTCATGGTTTTTGACCTAGAAATTGTAATTGTTCTACCACAATTAGCAGAAATGTTCTCGGCATCATTTTTACTCATGCACTAGGTAAACGTGCATGTACCATCCATGCTTTCTTAATTTGTGCTTGTATTATTATTAAATATTTATGCCTATGTGAGAAAAAAGAAAAGAAAAAATAAAACTTATAGATAGCATTTGGTGCAACACTTTTAAAAATGGTTTCAACCCCCAATTATATAGTAGTGATGAGAGAACAGTGAAGTTTTTAGCACAAATGAGATAGTCTGTGGATTCTGTGCACTTATGTCCCATGTTATAACGGCTCCTTTCTCTTTCATTTAAAAAATCATTTCAGAATGGACATGAGTAAGAGTGAAGTCGTTACAGGGATAGCCCCAAACGTTGGTCATCCACTGACGTCAGCACGGTACTTGTGCTATTATTAGAGTCCAATTACTTGTGCTATTATTAGAGTCCAATTACTTGTGCTATTATTAGAGTCCAATTACTTTTGACACCTCACTGTTGATTGAGTCATAAGTATATTATCTCAATACTGTGGGTAAGAACTCCATTAGAGATGTTGATGCTTAAACTCAAAGTTCTTGCTAGAATTTTCCAGACTTTGGCCCTTAACTCCTTTAATCTATCTCTTCCTTTTCATCAACCAAAACCTGTTTGTATCCCATGTTGGAAAACGATGAGGAAAATGAAGCCAAAAACTCATAACATGTTATTAATTCCTCCCAGGCAGTATAGATTAGGTCAGGATTCATCAGAAGTTTCTTGTTTTTGGTCATCAATGTTGTCTTGTAAAAATATGGTCACGGAAATAGGAGGTCTGACAATTAAGTCCGTAAACTTGCCACCGTGCGCTTATATGGGCAGCGCTGTACAAACAGCTCAGTAGGTTTCATAACCTTGGTCCATCAGTGTCTCACAGCTGTGTTCATGTCAACGTGTGGCGCTGTCTTGCTGAGTGGCGTTCATTATTGTTGTGTGTTTTTGTGTGTCGTCGTGAGAATGTCTGAGCTTGAATTAGAGCCACAAACAAACAATAAATGTCTTGTTAAACTTGGCAAGAGTGGAAGTGAAATCAGGGACATGTAAATTCAAGTTTATGGAGATAATGCCATAAAGAAAATGGTAGTGTATGAATGGATTAAACATTTTTCTGAGGGGAGAGAATGCGTCACTCATGAAGAAAGGTCAGGGCAGCCAGAAACAAGCAGAACTGACAAAACGTTGCAAAAATCCATCGAATTGCGCGTTAAAATCGTTGGCCGACAGTGAGAAGCATAGCAGACCAAATAAACCTCGATAGAGAAGCAGGAAAATCTTAACTGAAAATCTTGGCATAAGAAAGGCGTGTGTAGGGGATCAAATATATGGTGATGGAAGGAGAACTGACTCTCGGTGGTGAACATACAATGGGATTTATAAATTATGTAATTCAGAATTGTACACCTGAAATCTATGTAACTTTACTAACAATTGTCACCCCAATAAACTTTATTTAAAAAAAAAAGAAAAGAAAGGCGTGCGCACAAATAGTCCCAAAGGAGCTCTTGCATCACAACAATGCACCAGCTCACATGGCACTGTCTGTGAGGGAGTTTTTAGCCAGTAAACAAATAACTGTATTGGAACAGCCTCCCTACTCACCTGATCTGGTCCCCAGTGACTTCTTTCTTTACCTGAAGATGAAGGAAATATTGAAAGGAAGACATTTTGATGACATTCAGGACATCAAGGGTAATACAACGACAGCTCTGATGGCCATTCCAGAGAAAGAGTTCCAGAATTGCTTTGAAGGGTGGACTAGGCGCTGGCATCGGAGCATAGCTTCCCAAGGGGAGTACTTTGAAGGTGACCATAGTGATATTCAGCAGTGAGGTATGTAGCACTTTTTCTAGGATGAGTTAGCAAATTTGATTGCAGACCTTGTACAGTGGTCTCTTGATGTCAGAACTTTAATAGAAAGCTTTTAACTGTAGGACCCTGTGTGCAGCTCTGTGTAAAACTACCTGTACATGAATCTCATATACAGCGAACTGGCATCCTGATGCATTATGGTCAGAACACTTTCAAAGTACGAAATGGATCATGTCACTACTCTACTCAGTAGCTTTCAGTGGCTCTCACTGCACTCAGAATAAAGGCAGAAATTCTTAATATAGTTCCCCCTTTTACACTCATCTTGTACTTCATTCGTTTTCACTCTCTGTGCTCCGGATATGTGGTCCTCTTTTCAGTGTTTTGAATGTCAGTGTTTTGTGCCATGGCGCCTTTCCTGATGCTGATCCCTCTCCTTGATCCTTTTGTTCTTCTCTCCCCACCTCGGCATCTCTCAACTGTCAGCTCAGAGAAGACTCACAGGGACTCCTGGACCCACATTAGCTCCCCAACTCACTATTCTTTCCTTCTCTTGGCATCACAATTGTTACTTTACATTTGTGTATGATTCTGTGAGTAATAGTGGTTTTCCCCTCGTGGTACGAGCTCCAAGCGAGAAGGACTTTGGTTTTTGTTCCTTATTGTTTGTTTCCAGTGCCTGGGACGTAATCTGCTCTCAATGAATAAATGAATGAACAGATCAAGCAATGCAGCATAAAAGTGGCGGGTGGTGCATTTGCGAGCTTGTTTGGTAGTTCCAGCTTGGAAGCACAGCTACATGTAAACTTCAGCTAAAGAATGGCCCTTGTCTACCTGAGAAGGTCGTCTGCCTTTTGGACCCAGACTCAGTTGCACGTACATGGAGTCACCAGGGAGGGGGAGATTGCTTGCCATGGCAGCCAGATCAGCCGTCAGTTGCTCTTTCAACCAGGGAATCAATTTTTGATCTTCTGAGTTGCTTTTGGAGACCAACAATTCATTGTTGATAGGCTGGGATTTATTTTATTCAAGTACATTCTGTTTTTTGAGTGCTTCTTAGCTCTCATGGATATGATCGCGTTGATCCTGCGGTAACTCTATGGTAGAGATACAGGTGTATCATTCTCAAAGGAGACAACTGACCCATACTGGTTCTGTGACTCAGCCAAGTCACGCCCTAAAGAAGCAGCTGAGCTGGCACTTAAATTGGGCTCCTCAGACGTCAATCTAGGACCTAGTTCACCAATCCCAAACTTCTTTTTCTCTAAGTGGACTTATTATTTGGGAACAAGGGGTCATGAAATTTTGTTTGGTATCCCCGTGTCCCACAGTGAAGATAAATGAGAGACATCAGGATAGTCTGGATGGAGTTTATATCACAAGGTTTTGGAAGTTGAAGATTCTTTGCTCTCTCTGTTGAGATACTATGTCACACAGAGATATTTGAATAGCTCTTTTCTGATTTCTGACTATAATTCTCTCCTTTATCTTCCCTAACCCCCAAATCTCCCTTTAAATTATTAAATTATTAAATTTTCTCTCTAATAAACCAAACTCTACTAATTACTTTTCACTGATTTCTGCTGTGGAGTTTTGTGTGTGTTTGGCTCCTTATATCTACTTCATGACAATAATGTGAAGGGGCATCATACCTTTACTTTGGTCTAGTGTCCTGAGAAATATGTTATTTCTCACTGTAAATCTTACTTTGAGAGTTTTTATGAAAATCTTAATTCTTTTCTGATTATAAAACCAATATATATCATGTAAAAGGTATAAAGAATAAAATATAGATAATCCACCTTTCATATTCTAATGATAACATTTGGTATGATTCCTTCCAGGAAAGTAAAAATTATTTTAAAATATTATTTTAGGTAGCTTTATAACATTCCATCATCTGAGTATAATACACTTTATCTAACCATCCTTGTGATTTTTCTGATACCTAGGTTGTTTCCAGTATCTCACTATCATAAATAGTGTTGGATGAACATTTTTGTCCAAATCTCTGGTTATTTTCTTAGAATAATTGCTTAGAAGTTGAATCATCAGGTTCATGGGTAATATTGAAATAAAAATCATCCTTTTAAAAGTAAAACATAAAATTGGAAATAAAAATAAAATAGTACCAACGGGTTCAAAAGAGAAATTAAGAGCAATTATTTTTACCTTCATAAAAATGAACTTAAAATAGCTCATAGACCTATATGAAAAATGCAAAACTATAAACCTTATGGAAGATCACATAAGAGAAACTCTAGATGACCTTGTGTTTGGTGAGGACTTTTTAAATACAACATCAAAGGCACAATCCATTAAAGAACTAATTGATAATTTGGACCTCATTAAAATAACTGTTTTACAAAAGCGCTGTCAAGAGAATGAGAAAACAAGCCACAGACTGGAACATAATGTTTGCAAAGGATAGCTCTAATTAAGGACTGTTATCCAAAATACACAAAAAATTTTTGAAACTCAATAATATGAAAATGAACAATCTGTTGGAAAAAAGGGCAAAAGATCTGAAAAGAGACCTCACTAAAGAAGATGTTATATAGTTGGTAAATGAGCATGTGAAAAGATGCTCAACATAATATGTCATTAGGGAATTACAAATTAAAACAATGAGATGCCACTACACCTCTATTATGGATGGCAAGAATCCAAACCACTGACAACACCAAATGCTGGTGAGGACGTGGAGTAACTGGAACTCTCTCTCATTGCTGGTGGGGATGCAGAATGGTGCAGCCACTTTGTAAGTCATTTTGGCAGTTTCTTACAAAACTAGACATACTTTTACTGTAGGATCCAGCAGTTGAGCTCCTTGGTGTTTACCCAAAGGAGTCGAAAACTTAAATCCACACAAAAATCTGCACATGGATATTTATAGTAGCTTTAATCATAATTGCTAAAACTTGGAAGCAAACAAGATGCCCTTCAGTATGTGAATCAATAAACGAATTGAGGTCCGTCCAGACCATGGAATGTTATTCAGCACTAAAAATAAATGAGCTGTCGAGCCATGAAAAGACAGGGAGGAACCTAACTGAGTGAAAGAAGCTTATTGGAAAAGGCCGCATACTGGTTGATTCCAACTACTGTCTGACATTCTGGAAAAGGTAAAACCATGGAGACAGTAAAAAGATCAGTGACTGCCAGGGGATGGGGGTGGGGGGTAGGGATGAACAGGAGAGGACTTCTAGGGCGTGAAACTATTCCACGTGATACCACAGTGGTGGATGCATGTCCTCATACATCTGTGCAAACCCATAAACTAGAGCACCAAAAGGGACCCCTCATGCAAACTATGGACTTTGGGTGATAATGACATCTCAGTGTTGGTTCATTGACTGTTACAAATGTACCCCCTTGGTGCAGGGGTGCTGTGTGTGCGTGGAGAGGGCAGGGGGCGGATATAGAGCTCTGTGTACTTTCCACCCAATTTTGCTGTGAACTCCAAACTGCTCTAGAAAATAGAGTCTATTAAAAAACAAACAAACAAACAAACGAAAAACAAGCTCTCCCTTCCCCCTTTTCTACAGGATCCTCAGGAAAAAATTCGTCTTTGACCATTTCTCATTTCTCTTTTTAGTTTTTCTGGTAGTTGTATGATAATTATATCTCTAGTCCTTGAATTCTCAGCTTTGGGAAGTTTCTATCGGTGCTGTGCTAAGAAAGATGAGGAATTCACCTCACATTTATTACCCCCCACCAATTTTGTTGGCTATGTGTTTCCTTGGTGGATTTTAGTTTCCTTGGTAGATTTTAAACTAAATTTTGGTGTCTTAATTTTAATGTGTCATACACCTTGGGTTAGTGGTGTGCTTGTCTTTCTTTGCTCACCAGGCTTTCACCATTGTCATGGAAACCACTTCAGGGATGAGTAGGCTTGGTGGTGGGCAGGGGAGGGATGCAGTAACTTAGGGCAGCCTGGGGGGAAAGCAGGGAGGGAGTCGGCACTCTTATCCTCTAGCAACGTTCATTCAAAAAGATGGGAGATGCTTACACATAAAAAAAGTCAGCAGACAACCTTCTTGCCTCTTGTCTCAAACTTTCACTGCCATGAGACACGTGAGCGCCTGAGGTCCTTCCAGAATGGCGTGGCATGCCCTGTACGTGCACGGTGGTCATCACATTCAGTATCATGGTGTGCCTCTTACATGCAATGGCACGTCACAGAGCATGTTTCCTGCTGTGCTTTGCAGTGCGTGTGTAGTTCCTACAGACTTGTGTAACAGTGATGTAGCCATTTACTGATTGATCATCCCTGAGAGCTCTCTTCTCGGCCCTGTTTTCTTCTGTCTTAGCACGTTCTCCGTAGTTGATCTCACCCTCCGTAAGCTGATGACTCCCGAATCTGTACCTCGAATCTAGTCTGTTAGCACTTTCCCGAACAGGTGCCTCAAACTTAAGAAATTCAAAGCTGTGCTTAACCTTTTCCTCCAAAACCTGTCAGTCTTCCACGTGACAACAAATGGCACCACCATCGAACAATTGCTCAGGCAAGAAAGTCGGGTGCCAGCCTTGACCCCTCCATCTCCTTCATCCCCCACATCTAGTTGGTCATCAAGTCCCATTGATGTTCCCTGCTACATTTTTCTATTGTTCTGTCCACGTTTTTCTATTTCTACCACTGCTATCCTTGCCCAGGCCACAGTTGTTTCTCACCTGGGTCACTGCAGCTGCTTTTTGTCTGGTTTCTCTGCCTCCAGTTACTCTTTTCAAATTCATTCCTTGTGCTGTAGCCAGAGTGATCTTTCTAAAATACAGATTCAACCAAGGTTACTCTCCTGATTGAATCATCCCATCTCTATCTCTCCATCCATCCATCCATCCATCCATCCATCCATCCATCCATCCATCCATCCATCCATCCATCCATCCATCCATTATATCTATCTATCTATCTATCTATCTATCTATCTATCTATCTATCTATCTATCTATCTATCTATCTATCTGTCTATCTATCTATCTAGAGATTTATTGCAGCAACTGGCTCACGTGGTTATGGAGGTTGAGAAGTCCAGGATCTGCTGTCTGTAGCTGGTGAACCGGGAAAATGGTGTAATTCAGTCTGAGTGTGAAGGCCTGAGAGTCGGGGCTGATGGTGTAAGTCTCGGTCTGAGTACAAAAGATCAAGACCCAGGAGCTGCGAAGAACGAGGGCAGGAGAAGATGGACGTCTCCACTCAGGCAGAGCATGAATCCGCCCTTCCTCTGCCTTTTTGTTCAGGCCCTCAGCAGACTGGATGGTGCCCAAGCCATTGGTGAGGGCGGTCTGCTTCCTCAGTCTACTGGTTCAAATGCTGATCTGTTTCGGAGACACCCTCAGAGACACACCCAGGACTAGCGTGTACCAGCTGCCTGGGCACCCCTCAGTCCAGAGCTAACCAGCACGACATGTGCACACATAAATCCGTGCACACACATCCCCTTGATGACATTTGCCTGCAGCCCTCAGTAGCCTCACCTCTGGCTAGAAGAATTTCTTTCTTTTCTTTGATTGTGCCATGCTCTCTACGCTTCTGGAATGTTACACAGTTATTTCTTTTGCCTGGACTATTCTTCCTATCTCTATTTAATTAATTGGTGACTTATTCTCATCTTTGTGTCTTAGCTTGACTTACGTGTCTTTCTCCCTGAATCCTCCCTTGATCACAGAAGTCTGGAATAGGTACCATTCCTAGGTACTTCCAGGGAAGTACTTTTACCTTTTCCATCAGAGCACATATCATGCTGTATACTAATTCTACTTTGCACATTTGATCCTAGGAGGCTGTGAGTTCTGTACCTCTTTGAATATACACAAGCATTCACATTCATGTTTGTTGAATGAGTACATGGATGAGCATGAGAAATAGAAAGTTTCCATTCGTCATCTACCCAGGGCTTTGGTGTTTCAAAGAAATCTGTGGGAGGAAAAAAATAAAAGCAGGAACTTGGAAAAAACAACAACATTTAAGAGCATGTGCTTCCTGTACAAAAGTACCCAGGTTCCCAATTTAGGTCCTATAGGAAAATGGTCATAATTCTTTCAGACTACAAGATAATCCCTCCAGTGCAAGTGTTAATACGTAATCAGGCAGGGGTGATCTAGGTAGGGCAGGGGGAAATGGTAAATGTGAGACACCTCTGGATACCATGCACTGTTTATTGGTACATCAGTGGCGACACTGGTGCTTTTATGTTGAGGATGGAAACAGCAGTCCCGCTTTCCCCATATTCCCTCTTTCAGAGGCTCGTTGAATACTGATTTCAGTTCCATAATTCACGTTCTCACCTGCCTCACGCAGGTTCAGGGACATTTCTTGTCTGCTCATCTGTGCCCAATTTCTCATGACTCAAACATTTTCAAACTGAAGTGTGATATTTTAAGGCCTTTCTGAATTGCATACTTTACATTAAACAATTCACATTGCGTGCATGATCTGTTAGTGGAACAGGGTAGCCTTTTGCGGATGTTAAAAAACACGTCCCATTAAATTGGTACTGTTTTCAAGTTTAGTGATTGCTCACTGAAAACACCTACGTGGACTGCTTTCCTCGAGGAGTAGGGAGATCATTTCATATTCAAAGGTGAACATGTGTTCGAAAAATAAGAAAATTGCCCACTGGAGATGAAAGCTCCTCGTGGGGAGTTTTATCATTGTCCTTACATCTCCTTGTTCGCGAAGTAGGACGATTGGAAGGAGATCGGTTTGGAAGCACATCAACTGGCACGGATGTGCTGGGACATGACGCCGTCCCTCATGGCGCCGTCTGCAGATCTGAGAATAAATGCTGGTCAAGCTCCCACAGGAGGTGGAATGGTTACCCTTGATCTACGAAAGGCGTGCTGCTCCCGACACGCGTTTGCCCTTGGATCTGAGGATCAGTCTCCCGAAGTCCAGATCGTTTGTTTTGGATTTGCTATTGGAAACCTGGCTTTGGAGGGGTGCAGATGCTTGTCTTACTTACATCCATCCATAGGCTTTGGTTAACTGCGGCTGCACATATAAAGTAACTAAATCTGAGAGAGAGGGACTCCAGGCGAGACCCGTGGAATCTCCCTTCTTTAGATGAGGGAGCAAAGGAAGGACAATAACCCACTGACCTTGCGGGGGTTGCTCTCAGCCATTCTTCTTCTGAGGACAGGTGTAGCAGCCAGGCTGGAACTGCTGGCTTTGTTCCTGCACCACAGTTCAGGATATCTAGGTAGGGAGAGTGTGAGAGAGGTTGCGTGCCTTTGCTGGAGAGATCTTCTGTGCTCTGGGATTGTTTTTCTATAATGTCATATGACCTTGAAAGTTTTACTACATGGCAAATAAGTGAACACACATGCAAGCTGTTGTTTATGGCTTTCTTTTTCCTTCTTTTTTGCTTTTGTCTGCAAGCAAGTATAAACTCTGTTTTCTGACTAATACCCTGATTTCCTTTGGGAGAACTGTCCCCCATCATTTCATGTAACGCTGCTGGGATGGTAAATTTTCAGGTGCCTGTCTCCCTCCATGGAATCCAAAGAAGGTAGAGCCTTTGGCTCTCTCTCTCTGGGGGCTGACATGTGACCTCTCCCTGGCAGTCAGATTCCTTCTCTCCCCGGAGCTAGTGATTTAAGGGCACAGAGTACAGTTGGAATCTTTCATCGTGGGAAGCAGCTGCAGTAGCATCCTGTCGCAACTGCAATGTGTGCTTGCTGTGTCCCCCACTTCTTGGCTTCTGGGGGTTCCTCAGTTGCTGCAAGGTGCAAACCTGCTCCTATGATGCTATGTGACTGCCCTGGGAGACGGGGCCGTAAGGAGGTGATGAAGGTTACATGAAGTCATGGGGAGACTCCGGTGTGACAGAACTGGTGTCCTCCCAGGAGGAGGAAGACACATCAGGAATTGCTGTCTCTCTGACGTGCACAGAGGATGGGCCATGTGAAGACATGGTGAGAAGGCAGCTATCTACTAGTAGTCAGGATGAGACACCGAATTTGCCGGCACCTTGATCATGGACTCTATGACCGGTCTGTGGCATTTTGTTATGGCAGCCCGAAGGGACTAATACCCTCTGCTACCATGTGGGGCCAAGGTAGAAGGACTCTGGAAGGGATTTTCCAAAATACCTGTAGCCTGAGCACCTAGCACATAGAAATGTGGCAAGCTGAGGTTGCTCTTACATTTGTGCTGACTTTTCCTTTCACTACATTGTACATGGTGCAAACCTGCTCCTGTTGGTTGTACAACACTCTCCACCCACATCCTGGTTGCTTTTGATTGAGTCAGCACCGTCAATTCTGATGCTTACAATCGAGAACTCTATGCATGTCTAGTGGCTCCACTTACATTTATCAACGAGGCACTGGGAGGAATTTAAGTAGGACACTCACGGTCTTAGTTACTCGTTCCGATCATTCCCATTAAATAATTCTCTCCAACAGCACCTATTCTGTGCCACTTGCTGAGTAAGAGATGCATATTTGCTCTAGGCTTAATAAGACAGGGATCAATCCCTGTGTAATGAGATAACTTGCTACAGCCATTATGACTGTGACATAAAGGCAGGGTGACTCATGTCCCAGATTCCGGGTAGCACCCATATTTAGCTCCCGCTGCCAGGAGTCTCCCTGCCAGTAGAAGGGCACGCCACCGTCGACCTAGTCCTCTGATAACTGCAGCAATTGTCCAACATGAAGGGCGGTGTCCTAAGGAAAGGCTGTTAGGTCTGCCCCTCACTGCTCAAGAGGATGTCTCTTTCCCGTACCTTATTTATCAGGAAAACTGGAAAGAAAGAAAAGACCACGTCTCTTTCTTTGCGTGGATAAGCAGGAAAGGGCATCTTAGTGGGGCCCTTCAGGATGGCAGACACCTCCGTGACCTGCTCCTCAAATCATCGGTTCAAGTTTCACTTCTTGCAGATTAAATTGTTACGTGGTTTGGGTAACAGCAAGGGATGGGATTAGAGGTTGAAATATAGTAACACGCTTTCCATTTGAAGAGTGCTGTTATTTGAGACGAGTTCTCTATATCGTCTTCCCCAGGCAGTGGTAGCCTTGCTAGGGTTATTGCCCTTGAAAGCAAAAGGGGGCCTAAAGAATCCTCTATGTACAACTCTCATTTCATCAGCGAGGAAACTGAAGCCTGTGAGGTTATGTGATCCAGCTGACATAATGTAGCTGGTCACATCACCCTCGTCTTCCTCAATTTCTCGTAATCAACTCTCTCACGTCCCCAAACTGGGTGATGCCCAGCCACTAACAGGCCACCTTTCTAGTTGGATCCAGGGGGGAAAGTTCTGCTTTCTGCCATTCCCTTGGGTAGTGAATTGTTTGAGAATATCTGTTAGCTGGCTTGATTTCTCTAGAAATCAGCAGATTTTTTTGATAATATCCTTATCCCTTCTAGAAATATTTTGTGGACAAAGTGTTATTAAACCTTGGAACTCAAATGTACTTCCCTTTACACTACAGGATTTTTTGAAAGCAGTAAGTTTAACTTTTGGGTACTCAAGTGTGGTACAGTAAGAAATATTTATTCGGTCTTTGTCCCAGGTTCCCGGCACATAGCTCCTCAAATCCTTGTAATCTATGGAGTGGTCAGAGTGTCTTTTATTCTAATGAGATGACCGGTGGCTGGGGACTCCAGAGAGGGCATGGAAGCTCTGCACCCCCGCCGTCGTGCAGCTCTTCCTCTGGCTGTTCCTGGCTTGTATCCTTTATAGTAAGCCAGGAAATACACGTGGAGTGTGTCCCTGAGTTCTGTGAACAGTTCTAGCAAATTATTAAACCTGAAAGGTGGTATGGTAGGGACCCTCCACTTTGTAGCCAAGTTGGACAGAAGTGTGGGTTCCATGGGCACCAATACTTGCAGCCGGCATCTGAAGGGAGGGCAGCCTGGTACAACCAAGCCCTGAGCCTGTGGAGTCTGACGCTACTTCTGGGTAGTGTCAGAATTGAATTGAATTCTGCACACTCAGTTGGTGTTTGGAGAGTTGGAGAATTGGTTGGTGCAAGGAAAAATCCCCTAGATTTGGTGTCAGAAGTGTTGTGGGTAGAAGCAGCATAAACCACGTCCCATATGTAATGCTCTTGGGATGTTTTCTCTCTAAAAAAAGAAAAAAGTTCCTTTGGGAAATCTAGTCTTGTAATGAAGTTTCTTTTAATATTGCTAATGACCTGTAACTAATTTATCTATTTGGAATTTCTGATTTTCATACATTATGTTTACTTAGAGCAGGTCATACCCAATAATATGGCCAATAATAGCTAGAATTGATTAAATGTTTCCTACGTGCCAGGCATGATGCCAAATGCCAGCTGTTGTCATGAATTATTTCATGTTGTCCTCACAGCAACCCCACAAAGAAGGTAACGTCACAGATGGAAGAACTAAGGCTCAGAGAGGTTAAATAATTGGCCTCATCGTACCCAGTTGGAAAGGAATGGAGCTGAAACTCTTAGGAGAAAGGACATGACCACGACGAGCTGTAGTGGGTTCTCTTCTTGGCCTTGGGGGCTGTAGACCTTAAAAGAAAGGTGGGTTGTCAAAGGCTCACCAGAGAATTTCCCAGAGAGAAAGTGTCTGCAGCCAGATGCCAGCTTGTTCTGGAGGACGACCCGAGTGTGAGAAGGAAGGCACCGGGCTTCCCCTGAGCCCTGCTTGACAGACGGCGAAACTGGTCACACAGTGTGTTTATTTGTCCAGCGTTTTACTTAGCTCTCTGTGCATCCTTTACTGGTTTGATTTCATTTGGAGTTTATATTCCCAGAGGCTAATTGTTGTCTTGATCTAAATTCCTTTGTGCACCAGTCAGCGCGGTTTCTTGACGATGAAGGTCACATGACACCGTGGTTGTGGGCACACTCTTTGCATCTGGTTT
Source organism: Rhinolophus ferrumequinum (assembly GCF_004115265.2). Taxonomy (NCBI): domain Eukaryota; kingdom Metazoa; phylum Chordata; class Mammalia; order Chiroptera; family Rhinolophidae; genus Rhinolophus; species Rhinolophus ferrumequinum. The sequence continues at coordinate 4,378,081 of NC_046300.1, read as the reverse complement.
GCTTCTCATTTCCTCCCTTACCTGCTGGGCATCCTGAGTCAGAAATTCACCTTTCAGAGCCTCGAGTCCTTGTCTGTCATTTGGAAAAAATTGTAACATCCAGCTCCTTGGCTGATGAGACAAAGGGTGTAGGGTCCCCACTTGGTCCTCCGTAGTGGCTTTAAGAAGCCTCCTGTGCTGCTGCTGCCACTGGTACTTCTGGTATTAGCTCAAGGGGTGTATTTATTTAAAAGATTCGATATGTCAGGGGTCTAAGAAGGTACAGTGTGTTTTTCAGGATTCAAGATCTTGGAAAGCCGGAGGAAAGAATGTCGGATGTTCTTTCCTTAAAGGGAGCAGGTATTGAAACTTCTCAGTAACCACATTTTCCACCACCCTCAAATTCCCCTTACGTCTGACCTGGGGAAGCAGTGAAGCAGAGCCGTGTAAAGTGCGGGCAGATCAGAGAGTGTGACACCACCATCAGTTAGAGCTGGATATTGGCTCTAATTGGCCTCCTGGGGCCACTCTCCAGAAACTTAGTTATTGGAACAGCAGTGTTGCCCTCAGTATTCTGTCCCCTGCCATCTGCTGCTAGAGGATGTGTGCTTTGTTCTGGGATAGGAGAAGAGGAATTTGGACCCAGAGTCAGCTGAATGCAGTAAGAAACGTATATATTGAGAATCAGGGAGACAAGGTAGAGGGGCTTACTGTGGGAGTAGTTGTGTTTTGAGTTAAAACAGGTGTCTAGGAAAATGAACATTGGCTTGAGTAACTGTATCATGCCATTAAATGTATATTTATAGTCATGGATCATATGCAAAAAATGAGTTACAGAGTGCTGTGTGGCCTACACGATCTGATCCCACCTGCCTCTCTTACCTCCTCTCCCAGCACATGCTGTCCCTGCTTTTAGTTGCATCAGAAAGCTCTTTCCTGCCTCAGGGCCTTTGCATATCTTGTTTTGCTTTGAACCCTAATCTCCAACTGTAGAAGTCAAGTACTCTGGTTGGCCTGACCTGGGTTGTCTGTCTGTCTCTGTGAGCCCAGGTGGGGGTGCTGATGGTGGTACACATGGCATGGTGTGTTATAAAAAGAGATGCGGGAAGGTTCTAGGGAGCCAAAAATCAGCACCATTGTAACATGGCTCAAACATTATGTAGCTGGATCCAATCTGAAATAGTCCCTAGTCACACAGCTCGTATCTAAGCAGCTCACAGGCTGTCTGTTGATACTTGTAAGGCCAAGTTCTTGCCTTTTCATCTCCTTTCCAGGTCTTTTCCTAATTGATGCCAAGCTCACCTGCTTAGCTTTCTGCTAGAAACTATTATCCTCACCAATCTGGGGATGTGAGGCCCCTCTGACTCTGCCCATAGGAATCACGGTTCCCCTCACACGAGCTCTTTCTTCACCAGCCCTCACACCCTCCCTGCCAGGCCTCTCCCCACCCTTGGTTGTTCCTTGTTTCCTCCTGTTTTTTCCTTCCTTGTCTTCTTTTTCTTGCTCTTCACTTGAATGCTTATCTATATCGGGCTGTTCCTGACAGAAGAAATGGTTGGAGAGATTATAATGCATATTTAACAGATTGAAGAAACGAGGCTTGGAGAACCTAAGGTGATTTGTTCCAGGTCACATAGCTGGCAGTTGGCAGATTAGGAATTTTTAGTCAGAGCCTTTGACTCCTAAACTTCGGATCTCCCCGCTTCCCCGTGTCCTCCTGCCGTGTTTGCTCATGACGTTGCCATCCTCCCAATAAATAGTCGCAGTTTGGAGAGGGTTTTTTTTTTTTTCCCCTGTGACAGTGATGTAGGGATAATTTTGGGAGGTGACTCTCGAGTTGAGTCTGGAAGGAAATCCAGATTTTTGATGGGTAGAAAGGCGAGGGGAGGCCATGTCAGAGAACAACAGTGGCCTGAGTAAAGCAGCAGAATGAGACGTGGCTTCTGTCTGTGTCACAGAAGCAGCCCGGGAGCAGTGATAGGAAGAAATGTGACGATGAAAAACGAGAGGCAAAGTGGGCAGCTGCTCGGCGGCAGGCCGGTCCTGAGCACGTTCACCGTCGCCTTGTTTAATTCTGAGTAACCCAGGAGCTGTGTCGTGGTATCATCTCCACTTTCCTGCCCAGGAAACACAGGCACAAAGAGGTTAATTAACTTGCCCACATCACACAACTAGCGGGAAGCACGGTTTCTGTGCAGACTGAAGCCTGTTTGACCCGCAGGTCCATTCTCTTAACTGCAGGCTCCCGCTGCCGGGATTGATAAGCCAAACAGGGGTCCCAGCTTCTGTCTACTAGGCAGCCGAGGCGACGGTAAAACTCATTTTGTTTGTTAGACCTTTGGATTTGAAGAAGGTACATCTTATTAGATATGAACGTTAATCATCAGTTCAGAAATATAGTCTCCTTGTGAAAGAGTCAAATAGAGAATCCGAGGCAAATGTGACAGTTTCCCATTTGCTCCTTCATTCTGGGCAGATGATCGTGTACTGTAATATCTCTCTCAGGCTGCTGCCGTGGGAGGAGCAGCTCTGCTGCCACCTTGTCGAGGGACCCAGGGCGCATCAGTTACCGTCACCGTACCCCGTTTCTTCATCGTGAGTCTTAGCGTCTCTCCTGCCTCCATTTCGGGCTCAGGATTCTCTGAATCTCTCCTTCTTGGCCCCGCGGCAGGGACATCGAACTCCTGTGGGTCATAAAGGACGTTCTGTAACAATGAGCCCTTTCCTTCGGATGGGTCGAGGCAGAAACACTCGGCTTAGAAATGACGCTGACAGCTTGGAGGTGAAGATGACAGGCGCTCTGGGAGAGAGCTGGGAACCAGGGCGTCTGGGGGCGGGGTTTCCGGGGCGGGGCTCCCGGGGCGGGGCTTCCGGGGGCGGGGCTTCCGGGGGCGGGGCTTCCGGGGCGGGGTTGCTGCCTGCTGATCTCCCAGCCAACCTGGAACCCAGGCGGCCATGTGTCCTGGTAGGACTTCAGAGGAAACGGTGAAGGTCTCAGGGCTTCCTGACCATGACCCAATACTGCTGTGGGTGAAAGAAATCAAATACTTGGTACCTTCTTCACAAGACAAATAGTGATGAACAGTATCTGGTGCTTGGTGTTCGAGTGGCAATAGATTCAAGTTTTCTAGATGTTCGGCCTGGGGAGATGGCGTGGGCTGCGGTTGTGACGTCAGGGAAAGCGTCCCAGAGGTGGTGAGGTTCCAAGGATGGAATGGAAAGTTAACACACATTCAACGTAGAAAGCTCGGGTAATTTTTAAAAAGCATGAAAGACAAAATGATCTCTTATCTCACCAAAGATAATTAGTATTTTGGTACATGTCTTTCCCGTTTGTTATTTTTGCATTATATAATCAAAATGAAATCTTACTATACGTGCTGGCTTGCAACTTTAATTTTTAGCAGTTTTTGACATCTGGCAATTTATGCCCTATTTTCCTATGTAAATAAAACTCCGAAAGCATGAAATTTTTACAGTGTGAAGGGCTTTTTTCATTATAAAAGTGTAATGCTTGTGAAAAAAATCAGAGAATATATAAGACATTATAAGGAAGAAAAGAAAAACAAAACTCACATATCCCTATCTCCTGGCAATTACGACCATTAACGTCTGCGTGTATATATTTCCTGAATTTTTTCCCAAATGTATGTGTGTATATGTATCTATATAAAGGTTATATGTATAGTATGTATTACAGTTTACTCCTGTTGGTACTTGATTAATATCTCCCAGCCACCCTCCCCCACAAACTGGAAACATCGTGAAGGCAGAGACTTGTATCTGTTCCCTTTACCAGAGCGTTCCCAGCTCCTTGCACAGCGCCTGGCGCATAATAGGCAATTAGTAAAACTATTAAATGAATGAGTGAATGAATGGCAGGTCACATTGTAGTGGATATTGAATTGGGAGATGATAGAGTGCCATCTAGTCACGGGAAATGGGAGATGGCGACCAGCTCGTGGCTCTTTGCTTATGTGTGTTTAGCATCGTGGCAGTTTTTAAAAAGCAAAAGCCCAAACAAACAAACACCAAACCCAAGCCAAGCCAAGCCAAAACTATTTGCTGCCTTTAACTTGATGAAAATTTGCGTTTTGACTATGAAGATTCATGGCCACTCTCATCGCCTCCTTCCCTCACGGTGCCCATGTCTCTGGCCAGCTCGGGGAAGGCAGGTCTTGTCCACTCCAGTCCTTCCGATGTGATGCCGTATGTGCCCTTGGCATCAGCTCATGATTCCTGGTGAGTGTGATGCGGGGAGGAGGAAGCTGATGGAACATTATCCTCGGAGAGGCCTGTGGTGACTCCAAGGTGTGGGACGCGGCACTGAGGTGATCGGATGCCACAGGACTGCTTATTTCATTAAGGTTCCTTTTCCTTGTCTAGTCTCTGGACCTGATTAAAAAAGTTGTGGTGAGAAATACGTGTGGGCAGACAAGTAGCTAAACCAACTTTTTAATAGCTCTACTGTTGTAGCATAAGGCTCTAGTGCACAATCTTAGAGATGTTTTAAATGCTCTGAACTCAAATGGACTAAAGAGTAATTTGGATTGGGAGGTTTTAAACTTTCATGCTGCTGGAAGGGATCCAGAGGTCAGGTTAGAACTGTAGACACTTTGGACGGCGGGGCCTTGGATGCCCGCTAATGCTGTCTCCTCATTTCACAGATGAAGAAACTGAGCTCTAGAGGGAGAGTTGAATTACTCAAGGTCCCATAGGAAGTCAGTGGTACATAATACCGGAACTAGAACTCAGGCATTCTAAGTTCCAGGCTGATGTGGTTCCTGTCTGCTGTGAGAAAGATAAGAATGCAAAACATCCATCACCATTGGCCACCATTTGAATGTGTACATAGAGAGAGAAAAAGGAGGCAAGAGAGAGAAAAGGAGAAACAAGGACAAAGGACAAAGGAAACAAATGAAAATGAGAGCCTTTCTCGGAAATGCATTCAGTGTTTTCAGCTCCTAGGGAACAGACTGTGAGTCCCAGAATGAGTTGGAAAGTGATGTTTTCACGAACTTCTCCAGCACACGTGAAAAGCCTGGAGGGTTGCAGTTTTAGACATGAATTTGAAATGCTTTGCTTATCAGTATTGGAAGCTCACTAGCTTTTCTTCTAATCTAAATGACTTTAGCAAAGGAACTCAGTTTTAGTCACTGGAGATTAATTAAACCGTCTTACATGAACTGAAGCTGAATCCCTTTGTATGAAACGAGAGGAGACACACACACACACACACACACACACACACACACACAAACACACACACGAGCTGAACTGTAGCCTAGATGAATGAAGTATGTTCACAGAATCCATGGGGCCTCTTACCGTGTTTCCCCGAAAATAAGACCTAGCAGGACCATCAGCTGTAATGCGTCTTTTGGAGCAAAAATTAATATAAGACCGGGTATTATATTAAATATATTATGTTATATCTGGTATTATATTATAGTATATCATAGTGTATATTATACCCGGTCTTATAGTAAAGTAAGACTGGGTCTTATATTAATTTTTGCTCCAAAAGATGCATTAGAGCTGATTGTCTGGTTAGGTCTTATTTTCGGAGAAACCCGGTAGTAATGGGGAATGGAAGCGAGGTGAAATGAAAGAAAAACGACAGTAAGGATAGATGTTTTGTAGACGACAGAGAGGAAATTATCGTGAGTTTTATAATGCCCCTTACAGTTTCTCTTCTTTCTCCCGTATTTACCCTCCCTCCCGTCCTGCTTCTCAAGCTGGGCTGCTGCAATGACCCCTGGACTCCAGTCTCTTTCCACTGAAGCACACGACCAACACTGCTTCCTTCCACCATGATCTTCTTAATCCTTTGATGGTCCTCGTCTTTGGTTCCAAAAATGCCGGGCTTTTCATTGCTGAAAGCAGTGGTTTGCATCATCAGAGCTGGTAACAGCATATGGGGGAGCTGGTTAGTAATGCAGATTCCGAAATCCACTCCCAGGGGAATCAATTTCGTGGATCCAGGATGAGGATCAGGAATTTATATTTTTAACAGGTTCCCAGTTTATTTCTGGTGCAGATACCTTAGGAACAATACTAAGAAGAGTCAGCTTATGGTGAAGTCCCGTCCTTTAGCCAGAGGAGTGACATTTAATACTGGTCTCCAAAACATCCACTGGAACTGGGTACTTTGGCAACCATGCCTGTGGGAGAATTTGCATCTTATGGATGGAAAGGAATTTGTAAAGTTTCGTCACCATTTTTTTTTGGCTTGAGCCTGCCAGACACGTGGCTTAGTGGAAAGGACTCTGGAATGAGGTCAGAAGATATGCATGTGGGTTCCATCCACTTAGGAGCTGTATTGACTTCCCTGAGCCTCAGCCTTCCTGATCTGTAAAATGGGAATGTAAAACACCCTGCTTCCTCGTTAAGTTATAAGGATCAACACTGGGAAAGTGCCTGGAAGTTTGGAAAGTGTCGAATAATACGAGGCACTATGTACTCATTTATATTAAAAGCCTGTTCTCTTCACACTTTTGTTTTCACCTTTGCCGAGTGATAAGAAGGATCTTGCTCAGGAAGGTAATTGAAGTTAAACAGGGTAAGGCCGTACAGGGAGTGTGTGTTGACATTCATCCAGCTATAGCCATTTGCAGGAGGAAAGAAAAAAGTCACGTAGCAGCCAACAGAATGGTTTTGATTACCCCATGGATTTGGGCCGCTTGCAGACTGGCGTACTGGAGTCTGACTTCCTCTGTGAGTATGAATTTGGCTGAGTTTAATAGTGAGAAAAGCTTACGAAAACCCACACATGCTGAAACCCAAAAGGCTAATGAGGAGAATAAACAGCTTGTGTAATTAGACCTTGTGCGTTTCCCTACAAAGGGATCATGAAATATGTAGAAAATGTTGTCTCTAAAGGATTCATGGTTACTTGGTCTAGTTTTTCATTTGGAAACTTTACTCCTTGCCTGTGGGAGTTAAGGGAACAAAGGGCTTCTGGGTGGTTATGAACCGGTGCCGTCACATGGAGTCTGATGGCTCTTCGGGCCTCGGCCCACTGCCAGCGGCGGGCACTCCTACATGCCACTTTGCTCTGTTCTGAACACAACCTGAGGGGCTTATTGTGTGACTTCTTGATGAGCCAAGGTCGGCTGCGGTTTTTTGGCTTCAAACGTGTTTTTCCTTCCCTGTATTATTTGTGCACAGAAAACAATGAAATGCTTTGTCTTAAGGAAATCTATTGTTCTTCTCAGACGCTCCTGGTGTCTTCAATAAAAAGGACACAATTGAAGTTTCCCCCCTACCCGCCAGGTTTGTCAGACTTTTGCATTTTGCCATTTTTGCTTTATGTCTTTTATTATGTGATATATATAAATAAAATGTAGACGCAGTTCAGGCTCCTGTGGACCCTCTCCACCCATCCCTGTTTCTCTCCCTCTCTTCCCAGAAGTGACTGCTAGGCTGAATGAAGTGAGCCACATAATTTTCAAGTGAATGTTCTCACTAAGGAACACGATTTCAAAGTGAAGTGCCAGCCACTGGTGCGAATGTGGAAGTCGGTTTCCAAAATCGGGCTGTATGACAACCATGCGAACTTCTGTCTCCCTGACGAGTCATTTCTCAGCTGGTATAAACCTTCACTTTTTTCCCTGCTGAATTTTATTAGCAGGACTTGTGGCTGTACCTCATGTTTTTATGTTCTTCTTCTTTTTTTTAATAGGTAAGATGTTTACATGGTTCAAAAATTAAAGTGATTTCCAAACAGTATATATTGAGGATTCTCCATTGTATGTTTCCTTTCTCCCCCGAACCTCATGGTCAACAATTTTTATTGGTTTCTTGTTTACACTTCCGGTGTTTTATTTTGCACATTGAAGAAAATGTGAACATATATTTTCATTTCCTGCTTTATTTACTCAAAACGCTGTATTCCATATTCATTGTTTTGCACCATATTTTACACTTAATGGTGTGAACTGGAGATTGCTGCATATCAGTACTCAGGTATCTCATTTTTATGTTTTTACAATTTCATATTTTTAATAGCTGTGTAATGTTCACCCAGCACCCTGTACATAGGACTTTAGTTACTTATTTTTACAGTTACAGAGTATTCCACGGCATGGATGTAAGATATTTTTCAACCAGTCCCCTGTTGCCGGACATTGGTTATTTAAAAATGTTTCCTATTGCAAACAATGTCATGCAGGTTAATCTTGTACATATGTCACTTCATGTGTGTACAGGGATGTGTATGGAATTCCAGCAGTGAGACTGTCAAAGGGTAGATGCAGGCTCCACAGGGCTGCACCGTTCTGCCTTCCCAAGGGCACTGTTAGTTTCTGCTTCCTCACAGCTTTGCCAAGACAACGTATTAAGTAACTGGATTTTTCCCTCTAATAGGCGAGAAACGGTATTATATCTCTAGGTAGTTTTAATTTGCATTTATCTTAAGTGATATTGAGCATCCTTACAGCATTTTAAAATAAAAAATACACACAATAAAGTACACAAATGTTAAGTCGACAGCTCGATGAATTGTTGACTATGTAGACATCCATGTAACCTCCTCCCAGCACCCTGGAGAATGGCCTCGCGCCCCTTGCTACCCAGTGCTAACCATCATGCTGAATTCTACCCCATCAGTTAGTACTTGAACTTCACATAACTGGGGTTGTGCATATGTGCTCTTTTGTGTCTGACTTCTTCACTAAACATTATGTCTGTGAGATTTGTCCATGTTCTTGCATGTAAACAGTAGCTCATTGTTTTTCTGTTGTATATTTCCTTGTATTAATATACAACAATTTATATCAATTTTCTAAAAATAGACATTTTGGTTTCTAGATTTTGGCTATGATGAACAAAGCTGCTCTCAATGTTTTTGACATGTGTTTTAAAAAACTTATATTGTCATTTTTTTCTTTGGGTGTGAACTCAGGCTTGGAGTTGCTGGTGTATGTTTAGCGTTAGTAGATTCACCAGCTTTCCAAAGTGGTTGTACGGTTTACACTGCCAGCAGCCATGTTTGCGAGTTCACGTTGCTCCATATCTTTGCTAAGACTTGCTTTGTTATGAGTCTTTATAATTTTAGCCAATCTGGTGGACCTGCAGGGATATTTAATTATGGTTTTAAATTTTATTTCTCTGATGGATAATTTTGTTGAGCACCTATTCATGTTTGTTGGTCTTTTGAATATTCTCTTTTATGAAGTGTCTTTTAAACCTGTTTCTCATTTTTAATTGGGCTGTCTGTTTCTTATTGTAGGGGATTGTTATATATTGTGTATATGAGTTCAGATTTCATGTCATTTAAATATAAATAATTATATATATTATATCTTTTTGGGTTGGTCTTTTCTGTACCCTGTTTAAGAAATCTTTGTTCATCCCAAGGTCATGAAAATGTTCTCTTCTAGAAGCTTTATTGTTTTGTCATTCACAGTTATGTCTGTGACCCTTTTGAATTAATTTTTGTGCACTGTGGAATTTAAGGGTCAAGGTTCATCTTTTTTCTATAAAGATACCTTGATGGAAACCTACCACTTACCAAGGAAAAGACGGGACCATCCTTTCCCTTCTGAACTGCAGTGGTGGCTGTGCTGTCAACTGGTGACCATATGCGTGTGGGTCTATTTCTGGGCTCTAGTCTGTTCCATTTGTATACATAGCACATTGCCGTAATTATTTATGTTTTTTGGTAAGTGTTGGTCGTGTAAATCCCCCAGTTTTATTCTTCAAGATTATATTTACTTTTCCAGGTCCTTTGCAATTCCATGCAAATTTTACACTAAGTGTGGAAAATCCCAGATGGAATTTTGGTTTGGATTGTCTGCACTGAATTATGGATACATTTGGGGGAAAACTGACATTTTACTATTTCCGTTTTCAGTCCATGAATATTTATTTAGGCCTTTAATTTTTCTCAGCAACCTTTTGTAGGTTTCAGTGTAGAGGTCTTACACAAAATTTATTAGATGAATTCATAGATATTTGATGTATTTCGTTACTATTTAAATGTTTATCTTTTGAAAATTACATTTCCTATTTAGTGGTTGTTAACAGACAGTTGATTTTGATATGTCAAACAACTTTTCATGTATTTAAGGACCATTTGTGATTCTTTCTCTGGCAACTGGATTTTCTTTTTCTGTTGCATTGTGAAAGCCTTCTTCCTGATTTCTAGGATTTCCTTATAAACTCGGAATGACATTTTATCTGTGCTGAGTTACAAAATTTTTCTCAGATTGTCATTTGTGATAAAATTCATTTTTCTGTTTTCATCATAGACCAAATAATTCAAATACTGGAAGGATCTTAGAAATCTTCTACTCTCACTCTCTGATTTTACAATGAAGAAACTAGTTTAGGATGTTTGAGTGACTAAGGCCAAACTACCAAGTAATTACAGAAACTGAATTTGAATACAAGTCTCAGTTCAGTTCTTTGTTCGCCATGGTACCTGTACATAATCTAATAGTGCTTTGTATTACGGCATGATTGACTGGTGATGTGGGATTATTTTCCCTAGATTATAAACTCCATAAAAATAGGAAATTATACTTCCTCAAAGACAACTACAGAACTGCATATATCATATGCACTCAATAAATATTTATTAAATTGAATCATCAAAAGTGTAATATTCCACAAAGAAGAGGCAACCAAGGTCTAGATGGTTGAACTGGGGAATTCTATAAGATATATATGGAGAATATAATACTAATTGTACACAAACTCTTTCAGAAAATAGATCTGAGAGAACTTCCTAACTCACTTAATGAAGCCATCGCTACCCTGATACCAAAGCCAGACAAAGATAGCACAAGAAGAGAAAACTATTGACCAGTATCTCTCATGAACATGGAAGCAATAATCTTTCACAAAATATTAGCAACTTGAATCCAGCAGCAGATAAAAGGATGACCACCATGACCAAATGGTATTTATTCTAGCAATGCCAGGCTGAGGTGTCTCCCTTTCTTCACTTTCTGGTATTCCCTTTACATGTATGTTATACATTTTGCTATTGTCCCACAGTTTTTGGATATGCTGTTCTGCTTTGTTTCTTTTTCAGTCTTTTTTCTCTTTGCCTTTCAGTTTTGGAAGTTTCTATTGTCATACCCTCAAGCTCCGAGTTTCTTTCTTCCTCTGTGTCCCATCTACTAATGAGCCCATCTGAGGCAGTCTTCATTTCTCTTACAGTAGTTTTGATCTCTGGCATTTCTTTTTGATTCTTTCTTAGAATTTCCATCTCTCAGCTTACATTACCCATGCAATGTACGTATCCATTATCCACAGTTAAAAATGTCCTGGTCTGTTAATGCCAACATTCCTGCTATATCGGACTCTGATTCTAATGCTTGTTCAATATATTCAAGCTGTGCCTTTTGCCTTTTAATGTGCCTCCTAATTTTTTGTGACAGCAGACGTGATACACCGGGTAGGAGGAACTGCGGTAAGTAGGGCTTTAGTGATGTAGTGCCAAGGTGTGGGGCGAGGGCAGTGACTCTGGAGTCCTGCGATGGGTGTCCGTCTTTGGTGAGCCTGGACTCTGACCCTCCCCAGGGCGTCCTAGTTCTTTCTCTTCCTTAGGTCGGGAGCTGGAGTTTGGTACTTTCCTTCCCCCAGGTAGGTTAGGCTCTGGTTAAACCTCAGCAGGTGTGTTCTGGTACAATAGATTCACCTGAGGGTAGGACTTGTTAAGAAGAACACAACGATCTGGTCTGTTTTAAAATGGTTCCTTTTCCCCTCCCCCTGTGGGAAGCGCCAGGAGATTTGTTCCCACTACTGACAGTGAGAACATGGTGGAACTCCGGGAAGTAAAGCTCACAGAAGTGCAGGGGCCCCTGACGACTGGGTCCCCCTGGAATTTTTATCTCTCAGCATCATTGTGGCGACAGAGCCCCAGAGAGCAGTTTCCAGGCTCTCGGCCTCACATAGAAAGGTGCTGGCTCGGGTAGTAGATGGCCGTCAGCTGAGGTTAGTTGGCTGTCAGCTGTAACCATTGAGCCATTGGCCACTAATATAACTGCCGCGGTTACGAGGAGAATTGAGGAGAGTCGGTCGGTTGGCAGCAAAGCGGACAGCAGGTCGCACGTTGTGTGAACCCAGCCTCCAGTGAGACCATAGTGGTCTGACTCCCCTACCTATGGCTCCGTGGGTGTTCCTTTTTGGCCTAGCCATATCCTGCGTTCTTATGTGGGGAGCGGGAGCTGAGACCCCGCAGGCTGCCCCGCACGACAATCATCCACACGGAACTTTCAGCAGTGGTCAGTTCCGGTTCAGGTTTTCCTGCTCAGGCCCTGGTTGCTGTAGAGGTCTTGGCTCCAGTAAGTTACAAGTCTCCATAGTCACCTGCCTGTGTCTCCAGTTTGGGGGCAGCAGTTTGTCTTGTGGCCTCACTTCAACGATCGGTCTAAGAAAAGCTATGTTTTTTTCAGCCTTTTACTTATTGTTAGGATGGAGTTGTGACGTCTAAGCTCCTCATACTGCAAGGTTGATTTATTATCAAAATTCAATTTGTGTAATAGACCATATTAATGGAATAAAGGACAAAAACCATATGATTAGCTCAATAGACAGAAGAACACCTGAAAATATCCAACATGCATTCATGGTAAAAGTTCTCAGCAAATTAGGACGAGATGAGAATTTCCCCAACCTGGCAAAGGGCTACAGCTAACATCATGCTTCACACGAAAAGCCTGCATGTTTTCTCTCCTTAAGATTTAAAAGGAGACAAGTGTGTCTGCTCTTGCTATTTTTGTTCAGAAATGCATTGGAGATTCTACTAAGTGCAATGAGGCAAGAATAAGAAATTAAAGATATACAGATTGGAAGGTTAGAAGTAAAATTATCTTTGTTAATAGATGGCATGATTTATATGTAGGAAGTCTTAAAGAATCTGCCAAAAAGCTATCGGAATTAAAAGGTCACAGGAATAAGGACAGTATGCAAAAGGTAGTTGTTTTCTGTATATTAGCAATTAATAATCCCAAAATAAAATTAAGAAAACAATGTCATTGCCAAACTGATGTTGAAAAAAGAATACAGACCAAATCCGGGATATTTTTTTCTTTGGGGAGTTCTGCCTAAGAGTCTCACCAATTTCTTTTTAAGAAGGTATTAGGAGTTAAGACATGATCTGTATTGTGTAGATTTTATAAATGATGGTGTGGGTTTTATAATATAAAAAAATAGATGAAGTTCTATTGAAAATAGATATACCAATCAGTGACTCCAATTGATCAAGATTCTAGTGGTTGGAAAAGATTTTTTGCTGTTTAGGCATATAATATGGTAACATTATCTATCTATCAGACTGAACAAGATGTTACTAACCCACCTTCCTGGGCAATTTAATAAAAATGGCAGCAATCTTAAAAAAAAAAAAGAAAAAGAAAAAGAAAGAAAACAATATCATTTACTATGGAATGAAAAAGAATAAAACACTAAAATGCATAGGCATAAATTTAACAAAAAAGTGTAAGAACTGTATGCAGAAAACTAAAAAATTCCCCCCCCCCCAAATTAATGAAGACCTAAATAAGTGCCAGACACAAACAAAAGATCATGTATGATTGCGTTCATGTGAAATGTCTAGAAAAGGCAAAACTACAGAGACTGAAAGCAGGTTGTCTGGAGCTAGAGTCAGAGCAGGGTTGATGGCAACTGGACAAGGGGACTTTGGGGGGTGAAGAAAATATTCTAAAGCTTGAGTATGGTGATGGTTACACAACTGTGTCAATTACTAAAACTCATTTGAGCTGTATACTTCAAATGGGTGAATTTTATGGTATTACAAATTATACTTCAAAAAGCTGTTAAAGAAGGAGAAATCTCTAAAGAGGAAGCTGTATCAGATGCCAATGGCTTGGAAGTTACCTTTCTTAAACGAGTGTTTCTTGTTTCTTCCTTTTCAAGTGAGTAGGGTTTTCCTTTTTCCGTTTTTGCTTTTTGAACAGGCTACTTCCTGGTGATTCTAGGGAAGGATTATTCCCCAGAGCAGATGTACATTACCGTTCATGCTGAGTCTCTTCTTCATTGGGGACAGTTGCCAGGAGAGTGAGGCCCAGCTGGAGAGGGCTGAGTGGGGCTTCTGGGGTAGGCTCCCCCCAGTTCTCTAATTACTCCAGCTGAGCATACAGAAGAAAGGCAAAGCCACAGGGAGGCATATTAATTAAAATGTCTCCTTTTTCTGTTGGGCCATTGTCGTTCTCTTCCCTTTTAGGAGGTTATGGTGTGGGTGTACACTTCGTTATTTCCTTCCGCCTTCAGCATAGTTGCATGATGGAAGAAGCTCACATTCTAATATTCAGGAACAGTCACTTGGGTGGATTAATAAGTAGGAATTTCTAATTACCAGCTGGGGTCAGGGAAGAAAAAATATCTGTTATACTTTCAAAAGGAGACTTTTGGGAACTGTCTTGAGGGGAACTGTCCCTAGCGATTTCCTTCTGGTGTAGCTCATTGGACACAGTAGAAAGACCTCGGCCCTGGGGCTTTCTGGTGCCTGTTACTCGCAGTGAGATTTAACAAGAGGCGTGTAATAACCCCACTTGCTGAGCTTGCTTCCCTTGTTTGTTGAGGCATTCATTGCCAATTAGCAAGGGCAGGGGCAACCTGCCTCTTCGGGAATTTGGAGAGAAGATGGCTTTGATCTTTTCTGCCGCGGTTATTGATACATTTTCCATTTCACCAGTGTCCCCATCTCTCTTCCCACATAAAAAAAAAGCCTAAAACACACAGCAAGAAACCATTAACGTAAACTGGTTGTTACTCAGGAGGCTTTTTGATTGGATGTCTTAATTTAAAGACTGGTCTGTTCCTTGTAAGATCGGAGCCTATGTTCTCGGGGACATATGCTGCGTTAGAGCCCTGAACGGTCCCCTGTGGATCTCGGTGGGGGTTAAAGCCCAGAGAGTGGCAGAAGGATGCTGCCTTCCTTTTGTGCGCAGGGCATTATTTTTCCTTGCTTTTTCTGAAGAGTGCAAGCTGCGTGTATTAAGGCAACTAGTTTGGCATAAATGTCTACTGACATTTTCAGGCAAGAGCGTATCGTTTATAGGCATCTTTGTGTTGACTTGTTGGGACTAGACCTGCTAAGGTGTCTCCCACAGCAGTGGCCTTCTCCCCCATCCCCTTGGAGGCCACTGTTCTGCTTCCCGAGTCACAGCATTATGTCTCCTGTTCTCCAGAGGACCAGGATGTTCCTTTCTCTGTCCCAGAAGCTCATTCCTTCCTCCAAACATTTCCGTCGTCTGTCTGTTCCATCTGTCATGCCCTGTCATCTCCGAACCCGTTTCATTTCCTCCGTGGAACCAACTCCTTTCTGTTCTGAACTCCTAAGCCTGCACCTGCCCTGTTGAACTCATTTCCGAGCGACGACAGGCCCTCATGGCTGGTTGGGCAGCCTTTTCCCTTGCTAGACACCATTCATCTGCGAGTGGCCACGTGTACCTCCCGTCAGGCCAATACGGTGGAGACGTCTGCTGCGGGGTCTCTGCAAGCTTTGTTTTCCTGATGTAGGTGTCGAGCCGCCAGGTGTGAGGCTGTCAGGACAATGAGCGAAACTGAAAGGAACAATCAAGTCTTTATTTATTTATCGTGACACTGTAAGCAAGAGGCCAGGAGTGGCCCTGGCCCCCAGTGTCCACTCTCTCCCATGGAACAGCCTCGGGCAAGGGTGCAGCACAGATGGGGGAAACGATCATTCCTGAGGATCCTGCCTTTTTATGGATCTGGAGGGTCGGTGAGAGGGAGAGGGGAAAGGTCAGAGTAGAAAAGTGCTGAGTCAGAGCGGAGAAAATGCCTTGGCCAGGGCCCCTGGAGGAGGTCTTGCTGGAGGTGCCTCGGCAATGCCTGAGCCCAGGCCTCTGATAAGGGGCCCTCAGAATGGAGCTGACTGGGCTTGGAAGGCAGACAGGTGTAGGAGCGGGGCCGCCCGGTGGGGTGGGGAGGGCTGAGTCCTTGACTGTGACTCCCTCCAGAAAACTGCAGTCCTGCCAGGCAACGCCCAGTAATAGCCTATGGTCAGGCCTGAGTGATCACACACAGGAGTTTGCTTTACAGCTGAATTTTTCAATAGGAGCCACGTCTCCTCCTTTTTATTTTCTTTAAAAGCTGACAGGTGACCTGGTGGTTGGAGCTGCAGAAGGCAACAAGGGTCCATAGGGAAATAGTAAGGGAATTCAGAGGTTCTGGAGTTAACTAAAGCAGAACCAGCAACTGCATGCCTCTGGACTTCCGCCTGATTGATTCTTCTTAGGAAGAATCAATTCCTAATATCTAAGTTACCATGGTCACGTTTTCTGCTCCTCGTGGCCTCAAATATTCCTAATTGGTACACCATTTAATCATAGTGTTTTCTACTGTTATATAACTGATATTGATCTAAATTATTACATATAGTTTGTTATATCCAAAAGGACCAATCTCAGCCATTGTCTGCTACCATACTATTTCCCTTTAATCTTATTGCAATTCAGAGTTGATGGTCAGCATGATTTTTCAAAGCTAAGGCACTAGAGATAAACACTGTACGATTCTTAGTGTATTTGTTAGCATTCCTAGAAGAATAATGTTGAGCAAAACTCCCAGTGTCAATGGCCGTGAAACCGAAGACCAGAGTCAGGTCCCAGTAACAGATCTGATTACAGAAAGCACCAGCTGACGGCTGTTTGCCTTTGGAATGTTCAGTGCTCTCCGTGAGGGGCTTAGGTCTTGGCCTAGTGTCACCCTATTGCCCAGGAGTGGGCAAGTGCCTGGAGTCACATGTAGGATGCTTGTTCCCCTTCTACGTTATTCCATCTACAAGCAGGCCGATTCCTTTTTCAATAAAGTGCAGCTCTATGTTTCTTAGGACAGTATTTCTCCGGAGGAGTAGCTGGGTTGTAGGCCCAGCTGTCGCCTTCTTGGCCAACATTACGTAAGCTTCATCAGTTTGTGAATAATGTTGAAAATGTTGATTTTGCTGACCTTCCCTGAGCCCGTGGCTTGTGTGTAGGAATTGTTTATGCCCTAGACACAGACTCCTGGCTGCTGAGACTTAGGGGAGACTCGTAGCACCACTTCCCAGATTCCAGGTCAGTACACACAGCTTCTTGACAGGTGAGATCATTTCAAGAGAGGCAAAGCAGGTCTGTCTCAGGGTTTCCTCCTTAGGATGTACTCAATGACTTGATAATCATTCCTGGATGAGCCAAATTCATTCTTCCCTGTACAGACAACAGGCAGATGAGCATTTGCCCAAATGCTGATGGTGCACTGTAGGTTCTCAGCTTCAGAGTGGCTTCCAGAGACAATGCCCCTCTAATCTAATTACTTTCCTTTAAATCAGTTCATTCACAGCCCAAGCGTCAGTTTTGGCAGAGGGTCTCCAGCATTTAATTGGTCCAGTTCTAAAAACCCTACACAGGTCAACTCATTGACGTCTGATAGGTTATATTTCACCACCAGCTTATCTTGAAGGGTTCATCAGTAAGTAACACTTGATAATTCACTATCATACGGGCACTGTGTTGAGAGTGTTAATATCTGCTCATGTAATTTCTCAGGTTGAAATTTTACAGGCACGTTTCATGGCATAAGATGATTTAAAAAATGACGCTAAGAGAGCTAAAATTGGTTGACTGCTGTGCAGGGCCATGTGCCAGCAGTGACATGCCTTTTCTCCTTGAATCTCACCACAACCAGATAAAGTGGTGGATAGAACTTCGGGGCCCATTCTGGTTATAAATGGTCGTAGACTCGACTGCTTCCTGAGGAAAACTCTGTCCTTCTTTGCAGCTATTACCTTGGTCCCTCTCCGTGTGGCCGTCAGTGGGTTCTTCTCCAGGCTCAGGCCTGATGAGTCGGCTTCTTGACCTTCATAACAGCAGGTTAACCCCCCTCTTTTCTTGCTGTACATTGAACACATGAATCTGCCTTTAACGGAGAGTTAGGTGGACTGGGCAGAGCTTGGCTGTCAGGAATAGTGTTCGTGAGAGGACCCACGAGGGTCCTCACAGAGAGTATGGGGTCTGTCCAGTGTGCCCTTCTCCGCTGTCCCATAAGTGGTGACCACTGTCTCATGTGGCTATTTAAGTAAAAATAAATTAAAAATTAGAATTTTAAATCTACTTCCTCAGTCAAAATACCCATATTTAAAGTACTCAAGAGCCCACGTGGCCAGTGGCTTTCGCATTGAAAGCACAGATATAGAACGTTGTGACCGCTGTGGAAAGTTTTATTGAACAGCAAGCGCTGTGATAGAGTAGTCAAGAGTTTCATATCTGGACTGCTTTTTAAAAAAAATATTTTCATTGAGTTGTGCTTTGCTCTGTTGACAGTGGCCTGTTCTAATGATGCGTCTTGAGTGTTATGTGTCAAACACTGTTTTGAACACTTTTTATGAACTGACTCACTTATTACAGCAGTTCCAAGAAGTAGGCGTCATTTCAGCTCCATTTTACAGGTAGGCACATAGAGGCGCAGAGAGTTCAGTGACTCGCTCTGGCCTCCAGACGGGAAACAGTGCAGGTGGAATGGGAGTCTCCTCACTTTGGCGCCACCCCGTGCTGCTCTGCCATTCCCGTGGAGCTGCCTGGGAATTTGTTCTCAGGATCTGAGGGGTGACTAGTACTTTCATCCCTTCCTGTTCGTGTCCCGGTCCTCCTGGCTGTGGCTCTTTATTTCATTTCTGTTATTACAGCAATGCAATACAATTCTGATGCCAACCACCTGGAGTTAGCAATTCCCAAAACACTGCCCTCACTTCTGACACCAGTCACAGTTTCGGGAGCCCCCAGATCACCCACACTTCTGACCATGTGGATACAAACTTGGGGGTGCCTGTGACTCAGGTCTGGTAATTTGCTAGAACGACCCACAGAATGCAGGAAAGCACTGTAGTGATTACAGTTTTATATCAAGGCTGTCGATCGGGACCAGCCACATGAAGGGACGATTAGGGGAGGGAAGGAGGGTGTATCACCTCCCCACCCGTGGATGTGTTCACCACCCCCAAGCTTACTCGAGCACTGGGGTTCAGTTTTTAGTGGGGTTTCATTACATAGGCACGATGAACCGAATCATTGGCCTTGTGATTGAACTTAGTCTTTAGCCGCCCTCTCCTTCCTGGGGTTGGGCTGGCTCACAGCCTCAAGCTCTAATCCCTGGGTTGGTCTTTCCCGTGACCCATCCTGAGTTATTAGTATAAATCAGGTCTGACGCCGGGGACTCCTGAGTAACAAAGCCACTCCCGTCACTGAGGAAATTCCAAGGACTTCGAGGTTACACCCAGGAACCAGGGACCAAGACCCGACAAATTATTATACACCAGCATGTATTTCTTTAGCCTGCCTCGAGTCCTTTGTGAAATGAAATGGAGGATTTACATGTGTGTGTGTGTGTGTGTGTGTGTGTGTGTGTATAAATAGAAATGTAGACATTTTATGTATATATATGTATAACTATATATGTATTTTAACATAGGTACAAGTGGACTAGCAACCATAGTTTTCCAGATGCCCAGACTAAAGAGTGCTCAGAAGTAACTTGGTTTTACGTAACTCTTCTATAACTGATGAAGGTGCCGTGGCTTGCCCAGCTGCTCAGTGGCTGAGGCGGCACTGGAACTCGGGGTTTTGAATCTTACATTTAATACTCTTCTTGTCTGCACCATGTCCCGCTCCTCCTCTAACCTGAGTCACATATTGGCACCTCAGGCTTTTCTCACCACCTCGCTGTCCCTGGAAGCCGCAGGCTGCCCTCAGGAGACAACAATGGCCAACGGGTGAAGCTCAGTACAAACAGTATTTCTGTGCCTCCTGCCTTTGCACACGTCTGTTCCTTCTGCCTCAAATGTTGTTCTCACCCATTGGCTATTTCTGAACTGTTTTTAAATGTACCAGCTAAACCTAACCTCAGTGAAGTCTTCGCCGACCGGCTCTTTCTTAAAGTTAATCTCTCCTTCCTCTGTGTTTTCACATTATTTAGAATATGCCTTTATCAGTGGTCGTTATCACAGTGTATTTTAATTCTTTTCCCACACCTCCAACCTTAGCGGAATTCTTGGTTTCCCCCTTGTTGCCACTAAGCCTGTTCCTCTCGTCTTCCCAATCCAGATAGAGCATCTTCAGTGACTCAGCTGCTCCATCTGAAAACTTAGGAGTCACGCGAGTTCCCTCTTGTTTTCATCTTGCACATCCAATGAACAGCAAGTCCTTTGGCTCTACAGCTTAAATAGGTCCCAAAGCTCTTCTGTCCTACCTCCAAACTCGTCTCTCTTCTTCCACTCTTGGTTTCTTTCCATCCGTTCTCCATACAGTGGCCGGAGCTCTTTCAACGTGGAAAACAACTTTTGTTACTTCTAGCTTAAAATCCTCTGTTGGCTTCTTTCAGTGACATCAAATCCAATCTTCTTATTGTGCCTGGTGAGAACCTACGTGATGTAGCCTGTTCCTCCTCCGTTTTTCCCCAGGCTCCCTCCTTTGCTAGGTCCTGGTCTCTCTGGATTCCTTTCTGTTTTCCACACACACCACGCTTGTTCCTGCCGCAGGGTCTCTCCAGGTGTGGCTGGCCGTGTGAGTGTGGTGGGATGAAGGAAGGTCGGGCTTCTGTCCCTCTCCACATTCTCCATCAGCTTCCCCCAAACCACTCGAAGTCCACACAGAATCAAAGTAAAAAGAATTGGCTTGCTCCACCGATGTGGCGTCGAGATGAGTTCCTTGCGCTTTCCCTTCCAAACACATCCACGCCAGGATCTTTAGGCTCATTTCTTCTCAAGCCTCGGTGAAAATGTCATCTCCAGAGAGAGCCTTCCTCGATCCATTTCAGCACCCTCCTAGCTCTGTGAGATTACCTTGTTTTACTGAGTTTGATAGCACTCAATAAATTGTCGTGTTTATTTAAAATTGTTGTCTGGCCTCCCTAGAAGACACACTCCAGGGTCGCAGGAACCTTGTCTGTTGGGTACATTGCTCGTTTCCAGCACCCCAGCCATAGTGGGCACAGAGGAGACTCGCAACCACCAGGAGTAGCTGAGGGAATGAATACCCACTGCCGTCTGCCCCAGGCTGGGCACTTCCCGAAGCCAGGCCTTGTGACTTACTTTCTGGTGGCACCAGTAGCTCAGGGAGTTGTACAGGGAAGGAAGTCAGGA
Source organism: Rhinolophus ferrumequinum (assembly GCF_004115265.2). Lineage (NCBI taxonomy): Eukaryota > Metazoa > Chordata > Mammalia > Chiroptera > Rhinolophidae > Rhinolophus > Rhinolophus ferrumequinum. The sequence goes on along the minus strand of NC_046300.1, from coordinate 4,356,993 downwards.
AAAGTCCATTGAGTAATATTAAATAAAATTTGGCTTTTATCATTTATTATCTGTGTGAACTTGGACAAGTCCCTTAATGTCTTTTTTAAAAAGAATTTAAAAATTTCAATTACAGTTGACATACAATATGATGATAGTTTCAGGTGTACAGCATAGTGAAGAGACATGTATGTAGTTTACAGAGTGGTCACCTGGTAAGTCTAGTACCCACCCGGCACCGTACGTAGTTATTATATTACAGTCGCATTGACTGTATTCCCTATGCTGTACTTTACAGCCCCGTGACTCTTTTTATACCTGGCAATTTGTATTTCTTAATCCCTTTACCTTTCCCCCCATTCTCCCAACCCCCCTTAACCTCTGTGAACCTCATTTGTAATGCTCATTTCTTAGGGAGGTTGTCAAGATGAAAGTAGTCAGTGGTACTGTATTCTGCAGATGCAGGGGACAGGTTGCTGTCACTGGTCGCGTTTCTGCTGACCATGCCAGCGGGGCTTGGCTTAACCTGCGCTCCTCAGCGGTGCCTGAGCTCCGCCTCACCGGCCTCAGGCCTGAGATGCACCTCTGGTCAATTATCGAGAGGCCGGAAGGCTGTTGCCGTGACCCTTGCTCCTGTAGTGCTCACAGCAATGCAGACCTACTGGGTGACTCGGCGCCTCCGCAGGCGCGTGGCTGCTGCCCACGCATCGGCCTTATTTCCCCTGTGCTGCTCGAGTGTCTCCGTGAGCCATGCCATGTCCTTTCTCCAGCTAAATGATTAGCATCCAGCCGTTCCTGTGTTTTAATGCTTGTGTTCAGTTAATTTAAAAAACACTCCCGATAAGGGTTCTTAGTTCATTTAAAAACTGTTTAAAGCTCAGAGAATACTTGTTATTAAAAAAAAAAAAATCATTCAGCTCAGGCCTTTTTTCAGGGTGGGACTAAGAATCTTGACAGATATCGATGATTATTTGCCAAAGTGACATTTGAGTGTTGGTCTCTGATGCTGGGAAACACAACCCTGCAGAGCTGTGTTTGACAACGCATCCCAACGTGAGTGTGGGAAAAACGGATTCTGCAGATGCCCCCATGAAAGCAGTCCTTTTATAGTAGGCAGGAAAAAGCAGTTGGAGGTTATCTCAGTTTGAGGGAAGTGTGACTTTTAGACCATCCAAAGAATAGGAGCGCCCTGGGAGGGCTGAAATTGTGGAAGGTGTTACCCAGGATCCAAAGGGTCCAGAGGATGAGGGCGAGCGTGGGGAGACAGTGTCAGCCCAGGCGAGGTCGGATCATTGACTTGTAGTTTTCTCCCCCCCTTTAGTTGTTAGACATCCTGGTCTGGGATCCAGGGCTCCCTTCTGTCGTGCCGCTTTGCGGGTTTTAGCATTTTCCATCACTTGCCTCATCTATCCCCTCCTCTATTTCATCAGAGTCTGTGTGAGCTTAGCCAAGACCGTTTAGTGGGTACCGAGGAGCAAAGCACCATCTTGTTCTGGTAACATGCTGGCGTATTTGTCAGGAATCCTCTGGGAATATCATTCCCAACCCCAAGGTGATGATGACTGCTAGTTTGGATTTCAGGCATTTTATGATTCCTAAATTTTCACAATTCCCCTGGAGTCACTTCCATACACAGCCACCGACTGCCCACGTGCACAAAGCCCTGAGCTGGCCGGTGGGCGGTTAGCTATGGCTGATAATCCCTGTAGACACATGCTGGTGTGGGGTGTTCAGGTTTCTCTCTGTCCCAATTCCAGTCTTCCCAAATTGGCTTTCCTGCCTCTGTCCTGAGCTCCTGGCATAATAGGGTTGTAGCATGTGCTTTATTCTAAGGGCATTAGAGGGACGATCCCGCTTAATCCTCACACTTTTTGAGATAATGGTCCGATTCACCTTGTTTTATACACAAAGAAAAGGAGATGCAGGGAGGTTAAGCAAATGAGCTGTGGTGAAATGCACCAAGAGCAGACCCGACCCTGAGTGGTTTATCCCCTTAACCACTGTGCCTATAACATCAGATACGTACGTATGCCTATTGTACTCGCATTAAACAAATACTTTGTTGACAAACTACTGCCCAGAATTCTGCCCTAAGTGAGGTTTTCTGGAGAGAGAAAACACGTGCATGAAAAGGTTTTATCACGAGGAGTCAAGATCAATGTCAGCACCAGACAGCAACAGGGGGCTGTCTCAGGGAAGTACGTGTGAAGGTCCAGGTGTGTGCTCACAAGATCCTGTTAAATTGAAAGATTATGTTTGCCCTTGTGAGGTCCGGAGGAAGTTTAAGGCAACTACCAGCGGACACTGAATGCAAAACTACAAGAAATGGATTAATCAATAAGTTTCAACTACTGTTGCACAATCACTTCTGTCCACGTATGCTATATTATCAGTGGTTGGTGAGGATAGATGTGTGATTATTCACACTTGCTGCACTGGAGGCAAGGTTGGTTTTCATTAATTGGGAAGCCCCCCAACTAAATCCTGTGCTCTTCAGTTTTAGGTCCCACAATTCTATTCATTCATTCATTCATTCATTCATTCATTCATTCACTAAACACTTTCTGAGCATCTGTAATGTACCAGGCACTGGATGTTACTTACCAGAAACTAGGGCATAGTCTCTGGACTTAAGAACTTCCCAGTCTTCTGAATGAGAAAATAAATAAATAAATAAATAAATAAATAAATAAATAAATAAATAAATAAATAAATAAAACATTTGAACCAGAATTCAAATGTCTGAACAGGAAAATCAATGTTTTAGTGCAGCACAAGGTTTAAACTTTGCAAAGGTTTACTTAGGTGTTTCCTGCCATTAAAGATCATATATATCTAAATCTATTATCTATCTATCTATCTATCTATCTATCTATCTATCTATCTATCTATCTATGTTAGTCTGGATAAGTATTACCTTTCAATGGCTACAGTTTTCATTATTATTTACTCTGAAGCCGCCTTCGCTGTGTGCTTATCCCAGTTCTGTCTGCTAGGCCTGAGCCCTAGACGTAGTAGGTGCCTGTGGAACACAGAAGACGTGAAAGCTGGTGTAGTAGTTATTGGCCAGTAGTATCTTGCATTAAGTAATTTACCAGCATATTTAGTTGTCATGAGATTCAAAGAAACAATGAAAAATAAAATAAGCCCGTCATCATCTCCTGCAGCTGAAAATCATTATTCACCCATTATTGGTTATTTCAAGTGTACATGCAAACATTTTGAACATATGAAAAGATCTTTTAGTGAGATGTGGTTGCAGGTGATGTTCAGATGCTCCCTTTGAAGCTTCAGCGGCGGATTTCTCAGTCGGCAAGGACGGTGTCTCCTGCATTCTGCGTGCATCGTGATTTCTCTAGAAAAATCCAGACTTTGTAAAAAGAGCATGATATGTAAAACTACTAACAAAATTTTACCAACAGAGTTTCCTGTGTTGACTGTACCTTATTTTAAACCACAGAGAAGTTTACAGAGCATTTTACATGTGATTTTTAAAAGCATATGAAAAAGTGCCTAGCTACTTTAAACCAGGGAAAATAGTTTTTTGTTTTTGTTTTTTGATAAATTCTAGAGAGGTGGAATTGGATATAATTGATTATGAGCTGAGAGCACAGAACATTAAAATTGAAGTGACCTTCAAAACCAACTCGAGACTGAGTCTCTCAATGTGTGAATCTGCTCTGTTGCCTTTTTTTCCTGCTGCCTGTTTGGATGGGGTATTCACTACTTAGAAGGCAGCCCACTGTACTGTGGAGTAACAGCCAATTGTTTGCTTTAGTCAATGAGGTCCTCTTTCCTTTTAATACCTTCCAGTTGGTTTTGGATATTTTGAATTATATAGGCAGGCTTAAAGAGAATAGGAAAATCGTATTGCTACTGATTTTCAGTCTGGACACTAATTTTATTTTGAACCTACGTTGTCTTTAACACCCTGAATTCTTTCAGTGCCAAAGAAGTGAGCCTGTAACACTTTTCTCTCTAATTACAGTAGTTATAACTCTCAAACTATGTGAAGTCTGAATCAGTGATCTGCCATAAATACATTGAGATTATTTTCTGGTGAGTGATAATCAATTTTCCTCCTGTCTCCGAATTAGTCCTCTATTTGTTTACGTTACCAATTCAGTAGGAGTAATTATGTAACAAGAAAATGATGCTGTCACTTTAAATAAACCGCCCAGCGACTAAAACATCAGAACTATAATTAGTGGCATCACTCACAGCTTCCATTTTAATACATAATGGAGAAGGGTATCATTAGGTTTTAATGAACTTGCTTTTGTTTTCACTGTATTATTGTTTTATTTCACTCTGGATGTGGTGACTTCAAAACACCATTAAATGTCACTAAGCATCCTTATTTCATACTCGGGGGTTGCAGTGAATGTAACTACTTGCCTCTGCATCAGACTGCCAGTTTCTAGTCTGTTTTTCAAAAGCAAACTCAGTTCCTTCTCGTAGCGTCAGTCCAAGGCCCTTTGGCGAATCGCCAGGCCAGGGTGGGGTGGAGAGGCCCAACAGCGTTAAGGAGTTTCAAAGGAAAACCTTCTCTAAGGCGTGAAAAGAGTGGAAAAGGAAGTGTGAGAATGAGAGAGAGAGAGATTGGGAATGAGCTTGAGCACAGGGGAGTCGGGATGGCTGCATGGCAGAACACAGCCCCCTGAGTTTATTAATATGCTAGCTCCTTGGGACCCGGAAGAATCCTTGCCTGAGTAGAAGGGGGTACTGGGAGTCTTGCAAAATCATGGAGTGCTAACATTGGAAGAGAACTTGGAGATCGTTTGGTCCAAGGCCTTCATTTTGCAAACAAAGCAACTGAGATGCAGAGAGGTTATGTGACTAGCCAGGGTCACACCCCTAGTGAGTGGCAGAACTCAGACTAGAGCTCAGAGCTCTCACCGTTTCCTCTCTGTCCCACCTTTCTACGTGCAGTGAGATCCCCGTGTAAGTATAGTTTCCACTGCTTCTTCAGTTTGAGACAGTTGCTCAGGCAGCTGAGAAAAAGCCACATTCCCTGGGATCACTGGCGATGTCACCGGGAAGCCTTGGCAGCAGTGGGTCCGTCCTGGCATTGCACTGACCAGGAAGGAGGAGGGATGGGGGCAGGGAGGTGGGGGCTCCCTTGAGCAAAAGCTCCACGGTACACGGAGCCGAGGAAACCATGAGTTGAAAGTGGTCCTTTTACCGAGAATAAGTTAGAGGACCACACATGCGAGCACGACAGGAGATCCTCTTGAGACCGTGCCCATCTTCTCTTCCATTATTCTCTGTGTAGCAAGAAATTCCTGGGACAGCTTCTGGGACGGGTAGCAGTTATTACATAAAACAGATTTTCACTCATCTTTCTTGATTCTCTAACCTCCACAACTAACCGACTGTATTATTAGGAAATGAATGATAAGTTTGTTTTTCCTTGTATACTCGAAGAGAAGTGTCTTAGCAACCGCATGGGGAACCTAAGTTTGATTTCCAGACTGGGTAACCATCATTTAATCCTGGCTAATAATAGCTAGTTATACAACTTCGGAAAATCACAGGTTTTCACTCATAGAGCGAGGGAGTTGGCCTCAATGTCTTGAGATGAAGAAAGTGGGCTCTGAAACCCACTCTTAGTGGTGTGACCTAGAGCAAGTCACATAATGTCTCTGAACCTCACTTTCCTCATCTGCAAAACGCAGCTGATAATAAAACCTACCTGGTAGCATTTTCTGAGGATTAAATGAGTCATACAAGAGAAGTGAAAGGCTGCCTGGGACTCAGGCATACCTAAAATTGGTATTATCTTGGCTGGATTTTAGGCCCTGTTTTTGAGTATATATTTAGAAAACACATACGTAGATACTGCAGATATTACAAACTCCATGTGTGAAAATCAAGCCTATCATCTTTTCCCCAAACCCACTTCCCCCCTTGTGTTATTAAACCTGATACCAACACCACCATTTACTAAGTTCCCCAAGCCAGAAATCTGGGATCATTTAGACCACTCTTTTCTTCCCGTCTCTTAAGTCCAGTCAATCACTAAATATTGTGGGCAGAGTTTTTCAAATACTTCCAATCAAATCAAGCTTTAGATGTACTTTCCAATCTGTCCGTCCCCCGCCCCCCACCCCTTCCTGCATTGCCACTGTCCTGTTTGAAGTGTGTTTCCTACAGAAACCTTCTAACTGGTCCCCCACGTGCCACGTTAAACCCGACATGTTGCCTTTGGCATGATCTTCTAAAACACACATTTGATGACATTTCTCCTCCATTTAAAGGTGCTTACAATGTAGAGTGTGCCTCCCTCAGCCTGGCACAAAGGAGGCCCTGGTCTGACTACTATCCAGTTTCTTACCACACCTGCTGGCACCTCATGTTTCAGACATACAGACGAACTTGCTTTCCCCCGGACTCATCATGTGCTTTCTCTCACCTCGGAACATTCAGCATGTACTCCCCAGCCCCCAGCTCCTTTTCCTGTCCCCCTCTCCAACCCATCCATCCGCCTGGAGTGCCAGTCATTCCTGAGACTCAGCTGGGGTGGGGGGACCTTCTTTGCGTCCAGTGTCTTTGTGTTCCCACATCCCAGGCTTATCTGTTCTCCCATCTATCGTTGGATTCCCCGAAGACCAGGCAAGCAAACAGTTTGTGAATTTGTTTTTGACACAATTGTCAGGTCTAATTTAGATAAAATCATGCGGCCTGAAATATTCAGAGGATTCTTGGATCTGTTTGGCCCATGTGGATACGTTAATGAAACCCACTTGTAACCGACACCTCCCCAACACCTCAAGGTCAGTTGACCGTTTACGCTTAGCTTTCTCTCCTGTCTTGGGGACCCACTTCTTAGAAGCCCCTGTGTGCTGAGCAGCATTTTGTCAGATGCATGAGGAGGGGGCTTCCCTGTGTATCAGAGAATCCTGGGATAGATCACCAGGAACCTGGGAACACTCTGCTGCATCTTGGCAACACCCCTAGTAGTTGGCAAAATTCTGCCTGGTTGGAGAGTGGGAGAACTGTGTCACCTGGAGCACGTGTTCGAATACAGTGTCCTGTCTCGTTAACGACGTTGGAGTAATTCCTTTTGCCACGTGTGAATTTGAGATTAAGGTCCTGTTGTTCACGTGTAGGACTGAGCAGTCTCCCTGAGTCTCAGCAGGCGTCTGCCGACACGCGGGCCAAGGTGGGGTGTACGTACGGACCACGGCCCTCTCCTCCTGGCTCCAGGCTTCTTCCGTATTTTCTCTCTTACAAAATGCTGTGTGTAGTCCACGCATCAGTGTCTGATCAAACCTGCGTCTGGGTTTATCTTTCCTGCAAACTAAGAAGAGAAAGCTCCTGCTGTACCATTTGCCGGGAGGACGATCCTTTCTTCATTGAATTACCTCTGATACAGAATCTGCTCCTTCAGAATTCAGTGACCCTTTTCTGAGAAAAGCCAGAGAGTAAATGCTTCAGGTCTTGCAGGCCGTACGGTCTCTGTGTCACTCAGCTCTGCCACTGTGGCATGGAAGCAGCCACAGACAGCATGTAAACAAATGTGCACAGCTAAGTTCCAATAAAACTTTATTTACAAAAACAGGTGGTGGCTAGAGGTGGTCTGCAGGCCAGTTTGCTAACCCCTGTTGGAGTCCATTCCCACCTGTCGCACATGGGGAACCGTAGGACCGGTCCAATTCCTCCGCAGAGCGATATTCTCCATCATTTTAGACCTCTTTATTTTAAAGCCCCCGGACGAAGACTCTCTCAGCGAATATATGCTCTGTAGTTCTTTTAATGGGGCTGTTTCCATGCTGGGGTGACATGTTTCACCTCGTCCCAGCTAGTCCGAATGTCCACTGCTATATAGCTACTCTTTATTTTACCAGCAGGCAGTTTGTCACTTAGCCTCACCTTTGAGCATGACACCTGTGTGAGCCTTGCCTGTTATCAGGTGCCACGGGAGCTCTTAGCCCTGTAATGGTGATTATAGTAGTTTGCCAGGGCTGCTGTAACAAAGTACCCAGAGCGGGCGGCTTGAAACAACAGAAATTTGTCTCACCTGGGGGCCAGGTGTCTGAAATCAGATGTCCGCAGGGCCGTACTGTCTCTGATGGCTGTAGGGGGATCCAGGCTGTTCTTGGTGCTTGTCATCCATAGATGCCTGGCTCTAGTTCTGTGGCCCCTTCTCCCTGCGTCTTCCCTTTGAGCTTGTCTGTCTGTGTCCAATTTCCCCTTTTTATAAGGACACCAGTCATGTTGGATTCAGACTCACCCTAATGACTTCATCTTACCTTGATCACCTGCAGACTTCTCGTTCCGGAGGAAGCTGGAGTCACAGGTGGTACGCGAGTGGGACTTCAGTATCTTTTGGAAGGACGTGATTCAATCCCTAAAGGATGGAGGTGGCAACGGGTTTAACAGCAGCTGTGCTCCGTAAAATCTTCGCAGATGAATTTACAAGCCTTACTGTCCCACTTGTTACAAAACGTAATATTTACCTCTCGTTGCCTTACTTCAGTAAAAGAGGCAAGTCACAATTTGCTAGTCTAGTTTTATCCCCAGGAGAGAGAGAGAAAAAAATTACTGTTTGTATAGCAAGTGTTAGGAGGGCTTCATACTACGTACCAACAGGGGTTTGACGAATGAATGAGTTGTTGGCAGTGTCTAACCTGGGAGTTGACACACAGCACGTGCCCAGGAAGTGGGAGAGCGTCCGGAGCTGAAGTTCACTTCCATTCGTCAGGACCTGGTCACCCTGTGTCAGGCTCTTGCTGTGCGTCTGGCTCTGTACTCAGTGCTTCACACGTGTCTCACTGCACCCTCCCCGTGACCCCGGGTCCTGTAATCTCTCCTTTCTGCAGGTGAAGCGGAGGGAGATGAAGTACGAGGTGACTTGCTAATGTCAGGACCAGAAAGTGACAAAGACAGGATTTGAAGCCCGTCAAACTAGGTTGAACGCTCATTAAAAATATTTTTCTTTTGAAGTGTAATATGCACACAGAAATGTGTACATACAGAGGGTGCCAAAAAATGTATACACATTTTAAGAAAGGAAAAAACTATTAAAGTTACGCTGAAGGGAACCACTTTGAGCACCTCTTGTAATTGCAGAAGTCAAACGTGACTCATATTCATCTTTTGTTATCGGTATATATTGAATATTACAATTTTAATGCAGTTTTTCTCCTTTCTTAAAATGTGTATACATTTTTTTTTTTGGCATCCTCTGTATTATATGTGGAGAGAAAGCCCATCTATTGAATCGCTGCGCTCTTTTTATCTCTTCTGTAATTCGTTTGCGTGAAACTCCTTTTGACCACCGACTGCGCAGCAGTTTGATGATGAGTAGTGCGGGGACGGGGACTAACCTCGCCGCCGGGCAGAGCTTGTGCTTGGGGGCAGGTCTCCTTGTTCGCAGGCAGATCCCAAAAGGCCCCGAACTCCATGCTATGATTTCCATATTCATCCTTGGGCAAATTGCTGTCGTGAAAGGTTTTTAAGCAGGTTTGAGACATAATGAAATTGAAGCCTGTGCTTTGGGCAGGACTGGGGCAGGAATAAGTGGAGATTTTGCCCGTTACTTCCCAAACCTGCCACTCAGAGGCTGTGAGCATGTTTGGAAAGGCAGGCGTTCCTAACTCTTGTTAAGAATCACCTTGTTTTCATTGAAGGGATAGTCTGCCTCACTGTGAACGTCCCGGGAGTAGAGGCTCTGGGTGTTGGATGATGGTCATTGCCCAGTGCCCGAGATAGTTTCAAACCTCTGTGGGCACATCAGATACTCACGTGAAAGACTCTGTGCAGAACGCGCGAGACGTGGTTCTCCATTGTTGGAACACTGTACTTATGCTAGGCTTTCCCGAAGCAGGTGTGAACAGACGCCCGCAATGCCTCTCCCCATATCTTACCAAGAGACTTACCGAGAGAGTCCATTTGGTGGCTCGTCATTCCCAGGAAAATGCAAGCCAAGTCCCACGACTTGCTTCTCTGACCTTTCTGCTCCCCGCACAAGAAAGGAACAGAGTGCACTGTCTGAATTGCCACTGCTGCCGTCAAGCTATCCATCAAACAACCAGTGGTTCTGACAGTCCTCTGACTGTTATTTGGCCTCCACCGGTGATTCTCGGTACTAGCTTGTGTGTATTCCATGGTAGGGCCATCTCAGAAGTGGAAAAAAAAGTATGGTCATTCACTCTTTAGAAGGCAATTCACAGAAAAATATGGGATGATGGCTCTATCGGAAGACTGATATTAGAAATTAAGAAACAGGATTAAAGCGAACCATGTGCGTTGATCCCCATCAACGTAAAGTGGTGAAGCCCAAAGAGCATGGACCGGCAGTCGGGAAACCTGGGTTCCTGTTCTGACAGCGTCAGTTTAGACCTTGGCCAAGGAGGGCACATACCTTCTGGAGGCCTCCATTTCCTTCCATGCAGAGGAGCTGGAAGACTGTCTCTGTATAGAAATGTCTGAGCAAGTGAGTCCAAGAAAGGGACCCTGGGATGTCAATATAGAAAAACCAAAATGTCACTAAGGAAACCGAAGGACGATCCTGTAATAGTTCTTTAAGGGACACATGGGTCACTAGATAGATTTTAAGTCCTTATGAAATCTTTATAAATTCCTTCCCCTCCCCTCCCCTCCCTCTCCCCTCTTCCCTCTCCTCCCCTCCCCTCCCTCTCCCTCTCCCCTCTCTCTCTTCTGATAACGAGGATATGCATGAAAGGGAATACTAAAACAAGGCAGGAAGGAGATTGAGATTGCTTTTGGTATGATGAAAACAAGGAGAGAGAACTGGTTGCTTGAGTGTTTTCCTTCTTCTGTTCAGTGAGCTAAGTGCCGTAACCTGGCAGTCTCCTGAGAGGAAGGTGGTGGCTCCATTTTCTTGGTGGAGAGGTAGACAATGAATTTTCCCAGGCTGCTGCTTCGTTCAGTACCTAGTGACTGCATACCGGACATTTAAAAGTGTTTGATCCACTCTGGGCATCCTTCCCCCTCCAGCTGACCCTCTTGAGCTAAGCAATAGTTTTGCTTTTTTAGAGGACCAGCAGCGGGCTGTAAAGTGATGAGTTTGCAGTTTTGTGACACAGGCCACAGTTTTCAGTTTTCTTCCACTACCTTTTAAAACCTTTATTTATATCTTCATTGTAACTGAGCACATTCTGCCTTGTATCTTTATGGCCCTTTGTATAAACACCTGAACCATAATAAGCTCCTTAAAGGCAGAGACTGTGTTTTGGCCTCTTGGTAATTGTGAGGGATGCCTCGTGTGGTACCCGGTACCGAGCACGTGCTCCTTGGGTTGAGCTTAACTGGACTGAGTCCCCCCGGGCTGGCCAGCAGTTAGAGTGAGCTTAAATCAGACCAGTGTTTACCTGTAATCTGCTCAGCTTCCCCGCCCAGGTAGTGGGCAGGGCGACCAGCCCCAGGAAGCACAAGTGCAGAGCAGGTACGGGATGCGTGCCTTACAGATAGAGCTAGTCCTGTGGGCTCAGTGCCCAGAAAGCTAAATAGGTTTCAGCTTGGTGACAGGGCAATTCTGAAGCTTCGGTCGGTTGTAGCAAAAGCAAATCCTAGGTGCCTCTCTCACTTGTGTGGGAGGGACTTCCAATCCTGATGGCCTCGTGCTAGGAGAGGGACTAGACAGAGAAGTAGCTGGAGATAAGAGGGGTGATACGGGGAGCAGTCCTGAGGTGAGAGGAGAGCAGGGGGCAGAGAAGGTCCCCGCGCCAGCACAGCAGGTGTCCCAGAAGCCAACTCCTGCTCTCCGATTTTTTTTTGCCAGTGATGCAGTGATTCTGAGGATAAAATATCATATAACACTACGGAGAGAACTATTGATTGAAAACTGCTTTGGGGAAAGAGCAGATCACTTCTTCCTCCCTGAAAGGGGCGGAGGGTGATGCCCAGAGTGCCGGTATATACCATGAGCCCACGGATAACAAATGGCCCACCTGGACAGCAGCCTCGGCTCACTGCCCAGGCCTAACACCGCGAGGAGTGGGAGGAAAGGCAAGGTCCCTGGCCTGAAATGCCACCAGCTCCAAGGACATGATGGCGCCCCAGGAGCTGGCCTAGCAGCGTCACGTGAGGACACTGGGTTGGCAGTGTCTGCGATGCTGGCCAACCTACTACTGTTCTATGACTCATCCCCATGATAAGACAAGATCAAATACCAAGCAGTTAAATGGGGTGGGCTCAACTAAGGGCAAGGCGATGATTGACTCATATCATAGCCAATAGGATGAAGGGTAAGAAAGAAGTTGGTCTCCAGACACTGGAGGATGCTTTAGTACTCAAGGATGCGGGTGAATTGCGTCCAAGCTCCCTCTCTGGATCAACTTTGAAAAATGGGAAAGGCCCTGACGTTCGTGGTTTAGCGATGGCGTGTACTGGCATATGAAAACACATGCGTTTTGTAATCAGCGGCATGAATCACTCAAGTTTGCGCTTAGTTAACTGGGAAAATCTCATACATTGATTTACTTCAAAATATTTATCGAGCATCTGTTCTGTGCTGGACACTGTTCTATGCACTGAAGATGCAGCGAAGAACAAAACAGAAAAGTGCCGCCCTCATGAGCCTTCTGCAGTACATGCACGAGCATTAGTTAGGTGCTGACTGGTGCTGCCAAGTCCAAGGACGGGAGTGGCTGGGGAGAGGGGCTGTCCAGTGCTGGCAGGAGGTGAAGGGAGTTTGCATTCTCGTCTCTCACAGCTGAGGCGCCTGTGCAAGTCTTCTCTCTGGGCCAAACCCTCAAGGCAACTCCCCTCACTGAATGGTGTGATGTTTCCGCAAGAAAAGGCGAGGGGATGCTGAGCGGACCACACCTGCAAGTGTCCATGGTGTTGGAGTCCCACCTGCAAGCGACAGCGGCTGACTGGCTGGTTAGCATGATGGGGTTCATTACATTAATGTTGGGGAACACACGGATTTCTTGCAAAGCTGGGACCAGGTTTGAAGCGGATCCCCAAATCCTGCCATTGGACTGGTCTGAAGAGCAAGCTGTGGCCGTCGCCAGTAAATCTTAAAATCTTAGAAGGTCCAGTTTGTGCAGCAGCTGTTTCTGCGCCTTGGACGTGGCTTTTCAGTAACGAGCTGCTGCCAGGAGGAAAGGAGCAGCCTCACCTCGTCCCTTACGATTCTGAAGCTCCTCGGTGCGCGTCTGGCATGGGAGGCTCGTGTGCCTGTGGCAAGGGAGTCAGGAAAAGCAAGTTTCTAGCACTTTTAGGAGGAGCAACGTTTGCTCCCTCCCTCCATAAAGTGCAAGTTCTCCAAACACAGAAAGGGGTCCTGACGCTGGGCAGCTCACACAGATAGCAAACGCCTACCCACCCGTTCCGTGGCATGGATAGTGCGGGATTTCCTTCCTCACCGGGCCTTCCTGGGCGGGAAGTCAGCTCCTCCATCCGAAAGTGCATTTCGGCCCAGGGTTACAGAAGGAAGTGGATGTCTCGAGAAATGCTAGGTCCCTGATGTTTTCCTAGACAAACACTGTCGCCCCTTTGAGTGAGTGTCACGTGTGTTCTCTTCAAATAGCCTTTTTGAAGTTTGCCAACATAAAACCGAAAGGTTCATGTCCCCTTCTCTGCTGAGAGTCAGAGGGCTTCTTTCCCTACCCGAGTTCTCAATGACTTCCCTGCTGACCCCACAGTAATTCTCAGAGAAAGGCTTACTGATGTTTCACTCATGTATGAAAGAAAGCCATCATTTGGCCATGTTCTGGGCCGTGCGTGTGGTGGGTGCCCCGCTCTTGGCAGGAGAGCATTTCACCTTTGCTTTCCACGATGCAGTTCTTAGAAAAGTGTACAGACCTGTTTTCCACAGCAATCAATCACATGGCCAATAAGACAGTAGGCAATCAATAAATATGTTTTCGAATAGATGAATGGAGTCCTGGAAAGTGCCAGCTTTGGGGACAGGTAGACCGAATTCTGTATCAGCTGCACAGAAATGCGACCTTCAACAACTCAATGACATTGAACCTCATTTATTCATTGTCAAATGGAGGGAATAGTTTCCATCTTGCAGGTTTGGGGCCAGGATCAAATGAGATAATGTATATATAGAGTGGCACATAGTAGGTGCTCAAGAAATGGTATATATTTTATTATTCATGAGAGGATGGTATTTCATTAAATGTTGAATGAACGAAGAAATGGGTGGATAAGTGGGTGGAGAACTTCCTGGTGTGTTCTTGTGGGCTGAAGTTCCCACGGGTTAGGATGATTTCCTGTGATGGCTTGTGAAGGAGACTAGAAATGCTTCAATGAGGGCCCAGAATCCACCATCCTGCCTTCCCACATGGTGCTAGTTCTCTGTAGAATATCCTTGCCCCACTTCTTCGCCTGAACACCTCGCACATCCTACCACACCCAGCTCAGGAATCACCTCTTCCTCTGAGGCACGTCCCTGACCCCTCAGCCTGGGTCGGACACCATGGAATCAATAAATATGTTTTCGAATAGATGAATGGAGTCCTGGAAAGAGCCCAGCTTTGGGGACAGGTAGACTGAATTCTGTATCAGCTACTGCACAGAAATGCGACCTTCAACAACTCACTCAATGAGTTGTTTATTTCCAGCACAGCACTTGTCGTACTGATCAACTAGACTTGCATCGCCAGCCCCCCTGACCCCCACCCCCGCAGTGCCTGCTTCTTTGCAAGTTGAAGGAATGGATGGATGATTGTTGTCCAGATTGTCCAATGCGGTGTGAGACCTTGGGCAAGTGTCTTAACCTAAGCTCCAGTTTTCTCGGTAGTAACATGAGGACAGAACTTGATCTCTCTGCCTCCCATCAGAGTTTTGAGGATCAATTGATTTTGATGTAACCCAACAGGGCCTCAAAAGAGCTTGCCTGGAGTATTTAGAAGACCAAGATTTGGCTAAGGACTAGGTTCTTGCTTAGCTTATGCCATACAACTAGCTGTTGGGTGGGAATTGCAAGCTAGCAGGATTTTAATTATCTCTGGGGAAAAGGTAAGCTGGAGAAACAGGGACAGTTGTCAGGGAAAGAGACTAGGGATTTAGAGAGAGTTCTAGAACTATTTCTTCTGTCTATCCATGAAACCATCAGTAGCAGTGACATTATTCAGTGGTGATTTTGGAGTTGAGTTTCTAAGGTTTTATTTGAGGGAGTGGGGACAGGGCAGAGTTAACGATTGCTGTCACTAGTCTCAGAATAGCCACGGGCCACGGGAACATTGGCCCAGCGAGGTGCAGACAGGTTGACTTACAGATGTGGCTGTGATCTGTGTTGAAACCCGTCTCTGAGGTGGGTTAGAGACTGGATCACATACTGTCACTTCTGTTTTAGGAATTGGAACACCCTTGCAGACTGTCTGGCAAATGACCAAATGCCTTCTTGGATCCAGCCTTTGCTTCCTTTTCTCTCTCTTACTGATTTATCCCAGGCAAGTTTGTAAAGGAGTCTGAGTTATTTTAAGCATTCAGCTTCTTCCAGTTCTGTGTTCTCTGCACTGCCCCAATTTAGTGCTTCTGTCTGATCCAGTCTTTACTCACCTTCATGGCCCATAGGCTGGTCTCTGCAATGATATCAGCTATTTAGATATTTAGGTGAACTTACATGATGAATGCTTGCATTTTAATCACACTAATCCTTGAATTAGGGAACAAAAGGCATTGTTTCCCATTAGCAGGGTTTCAGAAACCACCTCGCAAGTAGAGGGCAATTTTGAGGGGGACAGTTGCTAGGACTGCTGGTTACCATGCTTCCGCGGGAAGGTCAGTTATGCCTGGAGTGGTTCAATTCTAGTCCCAACGCATCTTTTCACAGGGCATGGAGGACTGGTATCACTGTTGCTTCATTTTTTATTAAAAATAAAGTTGAGATAATTGTAAGAGCAATTCCTACTCTATAGCTATTTGTTTGGCAGTGGAATGCATTGCAGTCTTTTGTATTTAAACCTATAAAAAAAAATCAGTAAACCAAATTTCCAGAGGCTACATTTTAAATGACTTAAAGACAGTCAGACGAAATCCACTGTTATAAGCTTGAGCCTGTTGAAGTGATGCATTTCCCATAGGCGGAGCCGATGAATAAATGGTTCAAACACTGCCTCACCGGAAGCAAGCAAAACTTCATTGGCCTCTCTCCATCACCACTTCTCTTCACTTCTTGGCACCCAGTAGGACTGCAAACCCACAGCAAAGGAGCATTCCTGTATGTGGGGAACTGCCAGTCTTCCTCACCCCAAACTGCAATATTGGTAAAATCTGGAGATGGTAGTTTATGGCCATAGATTTCGGTGCGGCCAAGTGGGGGATGGGTGGTCATGTCCTGTTTGGAGATTTTCAGTACTACATCCACTCTACACACTACTTTCCTTTAGAGAGACAGATTTTAGATCAAAATGAGGAAGAAATTCCTAACTGAGTGGCTCAGAGGGGGCCTGTGTCACCTCTAGAAGTCATTCGCTCCCTGTTATGGCAGGTATTTCCTCGCAGGCTCGGGAACTGTGTGGGGTTTCCTGCAGTGAGTGGGGCTGCGCTAGGAGCACTGGCAGTGTATCTTATCCCGAGGTAAGACGGTAAGGCCACTGGTCACAGTAACCCTCGCAGATCCATCGTGGAGACACCGTGATGGAGAGGCACTGGCTCAGCAGGCTCAATGCTTCTGTCCTCCCCTCCAGCCTTGGCGGGATGGCTGTTGCTTTAATTGGGCACCAGATGAAGTACTTTATGAGCGCCACAGTAAGAGAGTAATAGGGTATCCTTAAACACTACAGCTGGAGTGCCACGTGACGGAAGTTCTGCCGGGTTCCCGAGGAACTCCCAAGGGGCCAGCCAGGTCAGGAAAGGTGGGTGGCTAAGGAAACAGGGGATTTCTCCCCCTCTCGGCTCAGGTCTCGCTCCTGCGGCAGACATTGGAGCAACTGAGTGGAATGGAGGGCTGATGCTGGCACTATTTAAGTTGTTATGTTTTCCCCTTCCTCTCTCTTTTTGACCTTACAGCGTGTAAGGCTGAATTTAGGATGCACAGTCTGTGGTTCCTGTCTGAGGTGCTTCCAAACATGAGATTTTGTGAATTCTACTCAGTGACTCTGTACAGATCTGGGTGAAGAAGTTGCGACCCTTTAGCCCAGAGTTGGCCAACTTAGGCTCAGACTGCAGACCACAGTCAGCTCATTGTCTGTGTTTGTAAATAAAGTTTTATTGGCACACAGCCGTGCCCATGTATATACATTGCGGCTGCCTTCAAGCTAACATGGCAGAGCTCCGCAGTTGCAGTGACGAGTGAATGGCCCTCAAAGGCTGAAACATGTACTGTCTGACCTTTTAAAGGAGACACTTTGCTTACCCTCGCTCCAGGTGTGTGTGTGTGTGTGAGGAAACATGCATCTGCTCCCCCACTTAGACATCAAATGGCTTCCTGTAAGGAAGGAGTTTTCTAATGATTCTGGGAAATAAGCCTGAGCTCTCGGACCCAGAAGATGATGAGTTCTTGCTTCTCCACCCACTAAACTGAAGCGAAGAACTTCTATTAAAAACAGGCCGTGAAGCACACTACTTATCACTGTATCAAAGCTGTCAATAAAAATCAGCCCCCATCTCTGGGGTGAGAAATTCTGCAAATGATTATGGGTTAAGAGAAAGATATTTATCTCATCGCTTGTCTCAACAGCAGCCTTTCTCTGCCTGATTAGCTGGGGTAGAATTTAATTCTGCGTTTGAAGATTCCAGATTAGATGAAAAGAAATGTTTTCTTGGAGGAGTGGCTGGGAGCTGTGTGCAGATGCTGATTTTAAACCTTGTGCTTCAACTTAATTTTAAAAAATGCTTTTTTTTTTTTTTTTTTTTTAGTGTGCCAAAGGAGGCTTATATTTCCTCCGACCTCAATTTCCCTGAATAGAGCTGAGTGAG
The DNA here is from genome assembly GCF_004115265.2 of Rhinolophus ferrumequinum. Classification (NCBI taxonomy): domain Eukaryota; kingdom Metazoa; phylum Chordata; class Mammalia; order Chiroptera; family Rhinolophidae; genus Rhinolophus; species Rhinolophus ferrumequinum. The sequence continues at coordinate 4,339,164 of NC_046300.1, read as the reverse complement.
ATTTCCAAGCATAGTGCAGAGCTGCTTATCGGGAGGTGAAGAAAACGTGTCGTTAGCTGACTCCTGCTGAGGCATCATATTTCGAAGGCTTAATGGTTAGGCGGCGACGTTGTGATCAGGGAAGGGGGAATTACTGGTTGTTAGAGGGCTATTTCCACCTCTGATTTGGCTCCTGATTTGATGTGATGGTTCTGCTGACTTAGGAATGTAGGAAAGGGGGCGGCAGCGCTAGCTGCTTTGATCGGTGTCCTGTGTCACAGCTGTTAGACGAAGCGCCGCCCGCTTCCACGTGGCGGTAAGTCAGTCACTATATGTGGTCAGATGTTCTAAAGCCATTTGTATGCGGGTTTGGCATGTAGCTTTTGTCATTGTCAAGAAGGCCAGAAAAAGGCTGTAAATTTTGTCAACAAACAACCTTTTAGGTGAGGCATTTACCGTCTCAGCTCTGCTGCCAGCCCGCTGCCGCCTGCATCGGGAAACTCCCGTTCCCTGTCTCAGGTGCCTCTCCTGTGAAAGGACGGGGCGGCTGATGGCTTCTGGTCTGCCAAGAGTTGGTGCTGTGCAGGACTACCAGCTTTCCTCTTCCTCTTCTCCCTACGCGGGCAGTATTGACTCCACGTGGAAGGCTGGGAAATGGCAGACTTCTTCACTCACCGGTCCCCCACCCAGCTCCATCTTTCCTCAGACTGTAGCTCCCATTTCCCTCTTCTTCCTTCACCCGTTCGTTAGTCTCTGGAAGCTTCCCACTTTGGCTCCCTTCTCCATTCCCACCGTATCTCTTTATTTCACCGGGTTTTCACCATTGCCCCCTCCCACCTGCCCCCATCTATTTCTTTCCCCTCTGTCATACTTCCCCTTTTCTGCAGGTTTGTTTTGAAATCCCCCCAGAGCACACTGGTGGTTGTCTCCTCTCGCAGTGCTGAGGTCCTCAGGTGAAATGCCTTCCCTGGCATGGGTAGGCAGGATGCTAAGTGTCCAAGGACCTGTGAAGGTCAAGGCCTGTCTGCTCAATAAAGGGAGCTTCACGGTGAGACCAAGTCCACACAGCAGGGAGACCCAGTGGATTTCCCTTCTCTGGCAGCCTGTGGTGAAGTCAGTCAGAACACGCTCTTTGTGACTGTGCCTCAAGGAGCCAGAGGGGAATGAGGGAGAGGTGAATGGTTGGCTCAGCCTTTAAGGAAAGCATCTTAAAATCCTTTTTCATTGATGATTAATGCTGGTGTTCTGTCCCCATGGTCTTATGTACAGGACAACTAGAAACCATTCATCATGAAACCCAAAACTCCAGGCTTCTGGATTGGGATTTAAATATGTATTGCGTCAATTTTTGACGCAGTCATGAAGAAGGCATTAAAGGCTTGTGGCAAAAATTGACCATGAACTTTGGGTCTCTCATGAGTCGACTGCATTCTGTACAGCGATGAACACAATGCCTAAGTAGAACCACGTGTGGGTCGGTTGGAAAGCACAGTGATTGCTGGCAGCTGAAGGGCGCTCAGGTAGAAGAGGACACGGATTGTTCTCCTCTGAACCAGAGTGACTGGGTGCGAATTGCAGGAAGGCAGGATCTGGCAGACTGTAAGGAAGGAATCTCTAACAAGCATATTTTTCCACTAAAAAATGGGTCTCTGAGTTTCCAGTTCAGGAGAAGCTGGAGGAAGACAGCTTGCAAAGGGTTTATTCATTCATTCCTCAAATATTTACGGAGTACCTGCTCAGTGTCAAGCACGCTTCTGGGTTCTGGGACCCAGCAGTGAGCAGAGCTTCCTGGAAGATTCAGGCATCGCAGGTGTAACTTTCAGATCCCTTGTATCTTGAAGGTAATTCTGGGATTTGTTCTGCTTCTAGGAATGGGGGTTTTAATTAGCTAAAAATCAATGACGCCATCACGCATGCACTATCTGTTTTTCAAGAAGTAGAGTGAAGTGAAACTTGCTTATACCTGAAATTACACTAAACACAGTGGTCAGATGAGAGTCTCCGTAGATTTTCCGTGCCACAGGGTCATGATTCCGGGTAGCAGCGACAGTCCCAGAAACAAGCCAGTCACTTGTGCTTCGGAGTGACTTGGATTGTGAGTACGCATTCACCTGCCTTACTCCTTCATCTCAAAGGCCAGTATTGAAATGCAGCCCTATGCGCTGCCGTGCCTGTGAATCGCAACGTGAGCAGCAAGGGTTTGATGGATTAGGAACTAGAACTTGCTCACTTTCATACCTTGGGAAAGCTACCTGTGTCCCGGGGCCCCCTGTCTCATACGAGAATGGAGACAGCGGTTTCACCCAGGCCTCACACGAAGGAAACGCCTTCCTGTTGCACAGAGAGGGCTTGTGAATGCCATTGGGTCACATTTCATGTCAAAATAATACAGACGGCGAGCCACGGACTGATCTCCCTCACTGGAGTGCACGGGATGTCAGAGCCACCGCCCAGTGCGGGCGTAACTGCTACGGCTCTTGATCAAAACCTGACCCTGTGGCCTCATTATGTTTCCTAGGAACAGAGAGACTTGCATCCTGTGAGGCACACGTGACGTGCTCGTAGGCAGGGTCACCTGGGAAAAGATCTTGCCATGGACCCACCTTCTCCTTGGCTCACTCCGGGGGCAAATTAGAGCCAACTTTTCTGTGTTGGTCTGTTCTCTCTAAATTAGCATCTCTCTAAATTAGTGGGCATTGCTGCTTTAGTGAAGATTGAACTGGGTAAATATCGATGTTGTGTGGGCAGCCCTTTCCCGACAGTGTTTCCCAGGGCTACTTTGTCTGCAGTGCACTTCTGAGGCAAACGTGCATGCCCCGTCTGGCCTTGCACAGCAGCGGGGCTAAGCTCGGGGCACAAATGGCCCCCGAGGTAGCAGAGGGACCCCGACCTCCAGACAGGCTTGACTTCGTCAGAGCAGCCTTGGTCTCGACTGACTTTCTCATTTCTGTTGGTTAAGTCCCTGAGTTCCTCTTAGTACTTGATCTTGGCAAGCATGGCCCTCCTTGTTTGGGATTGTCAGTCTTTTCAGAGCTGGAAGTCGAGACGAGCTGGTCTTGTGATTCTTAACCTGGGGTCCATGATGGCTTTTGGGAGCTTAATTTGCAAATATAATACACACACACACACACACACATATATACATACACATTTTGGGGACATAGGGGTTGTGAGGAAGGCTCGTAGCATTCATCATATTCTTACGGGATCTGTAAATCCAAACAATTTTAAGAGCTCCTGATCTAATCGAGGTTCCCTCATTTCAAGGCACCTTGTAAATGCACAAAATGATGATTAGCCTTTACCTTAAACAAGCACCACATTTGTTGTGTGGAGTGTGGCAGGGCGTGCAGTGAGCAGTCACTGCTTTCCTATACCATACAATGTGTAATTCATTTAGTCATCAAGCAATTGAGAATTAAAAACGATATGGCATCCTGGGGCTCTTTGAACTGGGGATACGGAGGTAAGAGACACAGTTTCTGTGGTGAGTGACGTCGCAGTGTCGATGCAGAGCCGTGACCACACAGCTGTGTGTGTGACAATCGTCAAGGGCTCGTATGCCCCCCCGCTGCCCAGGCGACACGTGAGAAAACTACCAAAAGTCCGTGGAATCGGCTTGTGAATTGGGAAACCGATGTAACAATTCCATGTATTCTGCAACAGTACACAATCCACGTGTTTTTCCTCAAGAGAGAAAATGAAAACAGACCAAGCACCCCTGGGAAAGTTTGTGGTGGGGCTGGCAGTGTCCCAGGATTGGGGAAAACAGCCTCGTCCGTCAAAAGAGTTCCCAAATTTGCCTGTCCATTAGAATGCCCGGGAGAGCTTTTTCTTCTTAAATACTTGTCAGAGTAATTCACGCACACAGTTATAAATACCAAATCGCAGTCGAGGAAAAATGGTAGCCTCTGTGCCAACACTTTCCACTCCCTGGTCTTGCTTGAGCAGCTTTTCAGAGCATATGGGCTCCCCAGATCTCAAACCTGGACGCTTCCCTGATCCCCGAATTGTCTGGATGGTGGGGGAAGGTCCCAAGCCTTTGTGTTGTGCTGGGGCAGCCCAGCAGCCAAGGTTTCCTGTGGACTAGCCCCGGCTGGCTGACGAGATTCACCCGGTTTGGGACCTTTCTACTCACCTGGACACTGCCAGCCTTTAATGCGCATAGTGCAAGTGCCGTGGACGTGCTGTAGAAGCAAGGAGCGGTCACTTCAGTCATCTTCAGGGTCGACTTCCGGAAGAAGGTGACATTTAAACGCCCCTGGATGACTAGGCCAGGTTTTGAAGCATACCCTGCTCTTCCCGTCCTGGGAGGCCGCTGTCCATTGCCAGTCAGGTTGTCCTCTGGAGGGTGACGTGGCCATAACACACGTTGCATTTCTGGCCAGGTCTTTTCAAACATCTTCGGAAAGTTCTGGAGATTGAGATGGATTCCAATTTCTTCTCTCTCTCGACTATTCCAACGGACCTTCTGTTTACTCGTATGCCTTACTCCAATATACACCAGGCTTATCGATGGTTGCCTCCAGATGAAGGGAAAATGAGCTCAAGGGGCAAAGCATCCTCCCACTGCTGCGTTTCCTTGGAACAAGACTCACTGCCTTGCACAGTACAGTGAAGCAAAATGAAAGGATGCTTGTGACTAACTTGACCTATTCTCTTAACAATCTCTAAGTATTAATCTCATTATGTGATTCTAATGCCATACAGGAGGACGGGCGCTTTTAAAGGTCAGCAAGTGAATGTATTAAAACAGTCTCTGATTTACGTATCAGGTGAAAATTCAAGAAATGCAAGCTTTTTCTGTTTTCTAGGGACTTTATTCTCCTTGTCCCTCTTCCTATTCTGTTACTTTGACCTTAATGTTTACAGATTATTAATAATCTCAGTTCCTGGAATGCTTTGTGATCTTCAACAAAATGAAAACTTTTTGTTTTTCCCTTATAGTGGGAGTTTTTCCTTATCTAAGGGTATCCCTCTGCTTTGAGAACAATCTATACTATTCTCGGCTGAAAGAACAATAAAACTAAGTATTATATGAATAATAAAATAATTTGAAATCCTTGGGAGAAATGTACGACATACAGTAGTGTCACATTGTTTCAATGGAGAATGAAGTGTAAGAGTTAGGTCAAGCCAAGGAATGGTGTAAAGAAGTACAGAGGAGTATAGGAATAGAAAACTAAGAAATAGTTTATACACTGTAGGAGAAAGAAATATGTTTCCTCTTTATCTAAGTAGGAAAGGAAGCAAAGGACAGGAGATTTCAAAGTGCATTGATTTTTCCTACTGGACAAAATGCTAACGTGCTTTGAAAACTGAAATAGACAAATGATGGCCTTCTAGGTTGGGAAGGAGGGAGCCACATAAGGACAGAGGAAGGGGACCTTTTCTGACTCCTTTTAAAAATGGTGTTCAAAGAAAGTTTGGTTGGGGGAAAAGAGGGAGAAACCATCGGCCTTGAGAAGTCTTGCAATGCGTCAGGTGTATAAGTAGGACCTCTATTATACTGTGTTCAAGGTAGCGTCTCAATTTTGGGAGAAGCGGTGAGGTGATAGTTCTAGAAGGGGAAAGCCAGATGGGCAAGTTCATGTCCAGGTATCCGATGCAGAATTAAGTTAACTGCAATGGAAATTAGGATATATTCCAAACCAAGGCCGAGGGTCAGAATTAGAGTTACAATACAGAGTCCAGGGTTTAGTCAGACGGGAACAGTAGCCTAGCACAAGCTGAGAGAAATAAGAGATTTTAGGAATCCCCGGGGGTATTTATGACTCACTTATACTGGTTCCTGCAGAGGATGTGTGGTCCTTTGGAGTGACTGAGTGGCTAAAAGAGAACCGTTCTTGGCATTGAGGTCCGCACAGCGAGTGCACGTGTTCAGATAGCCGCCATGAGCCCTGTCGTCTGCTGTCCGGTGTGGGCTGGCATCATTGCAGAAATGGCGCGTAGCATTTTTTAGGAAACAGTGAAGACCTCAGTGGTTGAAAGAGGGAATGTTTTACTTGTCAACCTAACTTCGATAACTAGAAATCATGAAAGCCAATTGTGCAATTAGACTTACTCTGCAGTAGTTTGTCAAATGACTAGACCGGTTTCTTTGAGGAAGATAATACTAAAATCAGTGGCATGTTGGTAAATGATGAACAACTGGCTTTCCAAAAAAAACCAACCCAGGTGTGCAAGGTGTGCGTGTACCCACAATCACAAGTTTATTATACATTTTCCTGAAGTAAAACACACATAGCACACAATTTACAATTAATAATAAAATATACAGGGTTCTTTCTTGTAAATTCCACACAGCCAGAATGCTGCCCTTGGTTTTCTTCCAAATTCTTACATCTATAGCAAGCTGTGCCTGCAGCTGATGAGTGAGTGTAGTTCTGACATGAATGTTGGTTGATATTTTCATTTACAACGATGAGTGATATGAAACTGAAACACTGAGGACATGCTGGAAATTGACTCTTTCATCAATGGTGTCAGCAATTTCTTTGCTGAATTGGGTAGTACTTTTCAAATACTGGCAGACGAGTCCCTCAGCTTTTTGTGCTACTCACAGTGCAATGACTATTGCACAGTAAATTTTTATGTTTAATCTGTATTATTAATAGTTTCACTATCAACAAAACAATAAAGCAAGCCCTGATTCACAGCATTTGCTGATTTCTGTGGTATAAATACTCTCATCACCATGCTCCACTGCAAGGTACCAGTGTGGATTACTGAACATGAAGTTGGGACGAGACAGCCGTTAGCACACTGTGATATAATAAATCCAGCGTACATGTAAAATGCACACAAATAGCCTCAAGAGCGTCAGACCAGCTGGCTACAAACTTGAGGGTTCCCACGACCTCAGGTGTGATCATTCACTAGATCAACTTACACAAATGAGGAAAGCGCTCTATTTAGGCTTAGAGTTTGGTTATAGCAAAAGGATGCAAATTAGAACCAGCCAAAGGAAGAGATGCATAAGGTCAAGTCTGGGTGGTGTCCAAACATGAAGCTTCTGTTGTCTTTTCCTTGGGGAATCCTGGATAGCATTACCTCTTCCCAGCTAGGATGTGTCACAATACTCAAAAACCCTCAGTATTCCCAACCAGGGAAGCTCACCTGAGCTTTTGGTGTCCAGAGTTTTTGTTGAGGCTGGATCACGTACTGCTCACGTGGCTGACCTTTAGTCTCCAGCCTCTCCTGGCGATTCAGGCTTTTCCTTTAGTGTCCAGTTGCTCCAGAGGTTGGGACTTACATGGCATATCTCAAAGCTTCCATCCTTCATCGCCGTCTTAGTCTGTCCAGTGGTTAAAGCCCCAGGCAAATGAAGACACTTCTATCAGGCAGGACGTTCCAAGGATCTCACCCTCCAGTAACGGAGGGCAAAGGCCAGACCTCTCTTTGGATAAATTTAATTTTCAGTAAACAGATTTTAATAAGGATTATGTTGAAGCTGTAGATCAATTTGGATTGTATTGTCATCATAACAATATTAAGTCTTCTAAACCATGAACACTGAACAGTCTCTTTCCATTTACATAGGTCTTTAATTTCTTTTTGCCATGTTTTGTCGCTTTTATTGCACAAGTCTTATACTTCTTTTGTTAAATTTATTCCTAAGTATTTTATTCTTTTTGATGGTATTACAAATGCAAGTTTTTCTTAATTTTATTTTAGGATTATTAATGTCTAGTGTACCAAAATGTAATTGATTTTTTTTTTTTGTATATTGAACTTGTATCCTGCAACCTTGCTGAACTCGTTCATTAGTTCTGTGTGTGTGTGTGTGTGTGTGTGTGTGTGTGTGTGTGTGTGTTTATTCCTTAGGATTTTCTATATGCAATATAATGTCATCCTCATTTGCAGATAGAAAGGATAGTTTTACTTCCTTTCCAGTTTGGATCTTTTTATTTTTAATTTTTTCTTGCCTAGTTGCCCTGGCTGTACCTCTAGTACAATGTTGACTAGAAGTGGTGAGAGCAAACATCCTTGTCTTGTTCCTGACCTTAGGGGCAAAGTTTCAGTCTTTCGTCAGTAAGTATGATGTTACGTAGTTGTGGAATTTTCATAGATGCCATTTCGTCAGGTTAAGAAAGTTCCCGTATATCTTTTCCTTGCTGAATATTTTCATACCTTAAATTTTAATAAGGCTGTGTTTAATAATAATAATATTACAAAATTCTTGATAGTGTAACATTTGGCACTCTTGAGCCAGTACAAACCAGCTGTAGCACCTGATGGTAAAGTTGACCCTTTCGCCTCCTTTACCATTGCCACCTCTAGCTATGGCAAACACCGGTCTCTTCGGTGTCAGCTGAATGAGTGCCAATATGGTTATAATGCTGACACATACCTTTCAAATAGAACTAAATGAAAGCATTCATTTCTGTAATAAAAATCAGTTACCACACATTTTTTTGAAAACACAAAATATATATTGTGTTAAATAAGAAGCTTGCTTTGAGACTACAGTCTTTCAGGTGCCTCGAATATCAGTTTATGTAATTTAGCGAGATGATTACTATGTACAATGAACATTTATTAGTCCATTATCTAGAAGTCTGGCTGTCCTAACTCAAGTTTAATTTACAAAATATGCTATCTGTGAACATCATATCTGTTTTATCAGTGAAGTTTCTGTGGTTTTGAAACTATTAACCACACAGCAATACTTGTAATAACAATAAAAGCATTAGTGCTATATCTATGGAAAATACCTTATTAAAAACCACATTTCAAGGTGCACTGTCATTTTGCCTCATTACATGTGCAATTAAGGAACAAACAATGAGAAAAAAAAGTTTTCTACTCTCTTTTACCTCAGTCACCTTTAGGAAGTTTAATTAATTTAAGAAATTTGCAGAGGAAGTAAATTTAAATATGAAACTCTGTCATGTAGTCTGAAAGCATATTAGTGGAACTTCATACTGGTTTATTCTTGCTATTATTTCCATGGAAATGGGGGGAAAATGGCATCAAGGAAGTGAGAATCGGTCATTCACAATCTTGACTTATACTTAATCACTGTTTTCCGTGGCTAAATTTTATTATACCATCAATTTAACGATATGAATTTGTTAGACAAAGGCATTTGGAAGTTAGTCATATTTCCTTGATCTAGCTTTTCAAGATATGTTCAGTTATTGAGACATTTGCTGCCTTTTTGTATTCTTACTGAAACTAAATCACCCTTTTAGGCACATAGAAGGGCCCTTGGGGGAAATTCATTGATCCCTCTTAGAATTTGCTGTAGGAAAGAGAAGTTTGGTCAGAGTCAGATATGAACCCCAGAATTAAATTTTTGTGAGATACCAAAAATCCTCAGTTAAAGGATTTTGAGATGCTAAAGATCGCTCAGTAGGGTTGACAGACTCAAAAAAATTTTATAATTATAATGCTGTCAACAAGAAAAGGCCTTAGTACTGAAGAAAAGGGACCCACTGCAAAGAGTGCTCTCTGGTCTGTTTAGGCATATTGGGACAAGGTGGATGCATTTTGGGGATGTCTTTCCATCTTACAGCAGTGTCCTTAGCCTTTTCTCATATCCATGAGCAGGGCTTCCTTGTAACCCTCTTCACACAATGTGATTCTGCCTCTTGGAAAGAGCAAATTGGAACTGGGAAGGGAATCTGATCCAACCATTCTTAGAGTTCTTTTCCCCAGATGTTGATTTGTGAGGGAATGAATCTCTCGATGTATCTGGAACTGTAACACAGGAACGTGGGATTTCTGGGCAGCCACCTTTCCTCTGCCATAGAAAGCCAGCCAGAAGGAAAGAAACATATATAATGTAAAGGGAAGATGAGAAAGGGAGGAAAGGATATGCTCTTCAGAATGTCCTAAGGGCTTTTCAACATGAGATGAAACACTCATCACTGTTCGCATTTTGTTTAATGCTCAATTGTAAACATCTTATTTATGTAGAAAACTGTTTTTGTTGAGCAAACATTTAGATATTGATTACAAATGTTGATTAAAGTGCTTCAAACAATTTAAACTGTAGTTACTAATTTAGTGTGGCTGATTCTTTTCTTTACTTCAAATTCCAGCACAAAAAATTACATTATATAATGATTGTAGATCTTCTTAATACCCCTATACCAAGAATAGTTGCAAAAATACTAATACCTTCTTATTAACGTTGTTTCTTATTTTTTGGCCTCATCTCTTTTTATGGTTTCATCAACTACAGTTTCTTAGGGTTTCAGAAGTTCAAATCAGACTCAAGCTGTTTTTGTAATCTTACCAGAACAAAAGAAAAAGAATATTATTCCAGACAAGGTGGGGTGTAAGTTTTGTGCTTTTAATGGATTGAATCTTATAGACAAAGGTCATTCAGAATTAAGCCACAGGTCATTAGGTCAAACAACTTTAGCTTTTAAATCTTTTCATTGAAACATAACATACATTCAGAAAACTACCCAAATCATGAGTGTCCAGGCCAATTGCTTTTCACAAATTGACCACACTCATGTAGCCAGCATCCAGGCAAGAGACAGCACGCCTCTGGAAGTCCCCACCAGCTATATCTCCAAGTTAACAATTGTAGTTATTTTAAAGTCCTTGCCTGTTGATGCCAATATCTTGATCACTCACAGGTCTTCTTTCATTGTCTATTTTTCCTTTGATTATAAGTGATATGATCTTGCTTTTTCCGTGTCTAGTAATTTCTGTTGGGTCAATGGTCCAGTGCCAATTCTCTCATTCTCTGAAACCAACTGGGTATCTTACAATTCAGTTCAATTCTGACACTATCTGGAGTTCCTGCAGACCCACAGATCAAGGTCTCAGTCTCATAAGACTGCCTGTACTTCAGACACCAGTCCTCAGGCTCCCCATGCTTCTGCCCAGCTGACTACAACTTTGGGGGTTCCCATGACCCCCCCTCAGATTTGATCATTTGTTAGAATGACTCACAGAACTTGGAAAGTGCTGTACTTATGATTATAGTTTATTATGATGGATGTAAATGAATAGTCAGATGAAGTACAGGGCAAAGTTTGGGTGGGGGGGGCACAGAGCGTCCATGCCCTCTGTGGGGGAGCCACCCCAGCACATGGCTGTGTTCGCCACCCCAGAAGCTCTCCCAAACTTCCTGTTCCGAGCTTTTTTTTTAATTGAGGTGTTATTATCTAGGCAGGCTAGATGACACCATCGGCCTTGGTGACTGAGTTTAATCACCAACCCCCGACCCTGGGATGTCAGGATGGGGCTGAAATTTCCAACCCTCTTATCTCCTGCTTGACTAGAAGCTATCTAGGGGCTATGCCTTGAGTCACTTCATTAGCATAAACTCCTGTGGTCAAAAGGGGCCCATTACGCATAACAAAAGACACTCCTATCACCTAGGGAATTCCAAAGGTTTTATGAGCTCTGTGTCAGAACGGGTCAGTAGTGCAAAAATAAAACATACATATTTTTTATGACAGCACAGATGGTATGAGGAACGCCATGCACAGTAGACCCCAAAAGACTCTAGCTGATGCTCCCTTCCCCACGCGGGTAGAGGGCTGATCGCCTAGTCCACTCAGTGTTTTCTGAGTCGGGGCTGGGGCACAGTTTGGGGAAGACTCTCTATTTGGCTGGTTCACCCATGTGTCTAGAGTGGCATTCATTGGAGTGCCTACCAGGTCTTCGTTTCCCTTGCCCTGAAAGACTGTGGGAAGTTCAGTTTTCAACTGAACCCTTTAGCTTCCTGCCCCAGGCAGCTTCAACATTTTACAGATATCTTAAGGGAGAGATACACCATGTGTTTCAGGACTCGCACGTATACAATTTTATCATTCTAGCTCCACAGAAATATCCAAACTTCTGCTGCTTTCTGTTTTTTCAACAGTGGCCTTCCGCCAAGGGCCAAGCCTGGATTCTCAGCTTCTCGGTGAGCTGAGCTGATAAGTGCCGTCTGCGAAAGTGGCCATGGAGCTCAGGGTCAATTCAGCACTCCTCCTGGGATTTTCATCTCTGCCTGTTTTGTTTGCAATCTCGCTCCTCCTGGTGGTTTTTCATTTCCTAAGCACTGCAGGATTTCACTCTGCCTTTTAGAGATTGTGACCTTGCTCTTTAGCTTTCCATCCAAACCTCAGAAGTCAACAAGTATTATTGAGATGCATTTGGGCCCCTTAATTCTCCAGTTTCCCACTCCAGCCCTGTGCAACTGCTAAAAAATGATGTCACTTCCTTTCCCCCCAATAACAACTCTGTCTAGGCCAAACCCGGATGCTTAGTGGGCGCTCAGAAACAGCAAACACCTCCAGGGGAAAATCTATGCCCCACTCTTTAATTCCCCTCTAAATAGTTCTCTTTTAGCTGGAATTGTAGTCCTTCTAATCCTTATTGTCCCTATAGTTTCCTATGATTTATCGGGCTTTTTATTCGTTGTTATCAGCAGGAGCGTTGGCCTAACATGACCTATTACACACAACCTAGGAGCAGAAATACAGGCTGCAAAACTCTTTTTTCAGAAAAGTGCCACTGGTTGGTCATGGAACTCTTGTATCCCCATTTTTCCTACAGATTTTGATTTTTTGAGAGTTGATTTATTTTTTGACAAATGATCTGTTCTTTGTTTTATATGGCATGTTTATAACTCACTGTATTGCCACTGATACACAGAGGGTGCCAAAAAATGTATACACGTTTGAAGAACGGAAAAAAAGTGTTAAAATTGTAATACAATGAATGACGCTAGCATTCATTTAACACCATGTTTTGAGCGAACGTTATACTACACACTGTTACCGTAATTCAATTCAACTTCGAAAAGTAATACATAGATAACATCTCTTAAAATGTGTATACATATTTTTGGTACCCCGGTATTGTTAAATATGAAATGTGTATTTCTTATTACAATTTATTATAATTAGTACAATTTATTATAACTAGAGTTTCCATTCCCTGGGAGGTCAGGATATGATTATGTGCCCTTTTCTTCTTTCGGACATTTGGAACATAAATTGTTGCCAGAGCTAATCAACAGCAAGGTTTTCATTCCAGTTGGTCTTAAGGATAAACCACATGGGTTAGTTTTTCCTGTTCTCGGTATAGATGTGACTTTCTCTAGTGTTGTTTGGCTCACATGTGTTAGTTCACTTTTTCCTGCTGATACACAGAGAAACTGGTACATATTTATATTCTATAGACAGACATATGCTTAACAGGAGCAAAAAAATCCATCATCTGTATTACTTCTTTCCTACGTGTTAAGACCAAAAGTTCATCAATCAATGATATTCACTCTAGATTTGTATCACTGCATCTTGGTATTCTGACATTAATTTTCCTCTTTTGAACATCATTATGGGCTTATGGCCCAGTATGGGCTTACACATCCTGCTTGTTTCAATTAATTATTATGATTTGCTCAAATAGACCCAGCTCGGTCAGTGAGTGACCTACATGGGCTCCTTTGTCCTCTGGAATTCTTGGCACAGTCCTTACTTTTAGGAAACAATGGATTTCTAAACCCATTGTAAGCTTGTTCTTCCCCAAGACATGGAATCGATTACCCTCCAGTAAGTTTTTGTGACATCCCGGGGAAGAATACTAGAGATCAAAGTCTGAGTACACATGACATGGAAGATGGATAAGAGTGCTGCTGCTTTCACTGAATCCCTCTTGGTAGTGACAGGACGGAAAGATTCTGTTTTTATGATTATGAGTTGAAACACATCTTTTCAACTTAACTTATTGTTGTTTCCTACTTATTCTATGAGCTTTATCAACCACTAATACTTTTGCCCTCTTTGAAATCTGATACTCTTCCACCTGCCACTTTTAGTCCTTCCTGAGAAGTGGTTGTATTCATACCCTTGTTTGGGCAGGCCTATCCTTTATGCTTTTTTTTTATTATTATTATTAGTTTCAGGTGTGCAAAACAATGTAATAGTTAGACATTTACATGTAAAGATTTAGTAGGGTGTCAGATGGGCACTTGTCTTATTAGGGAGACCACTTCATGGATGGTGTGGATGCCTGATCACTGCACTGTACACCTGAAGCTGAAGCTGAGTAAAACTGAATGTCAACTATAATTTAATACATATATATAGTGACAGGGTGTGGAGTACAGCACAGGGGATAGAGTCAAAGGTATTGTAACAGCTGTATACGATGTCAGAGGGGTAGTACATTGGGGATGGAGGGTTATCACTTTGTGAGGGGTGTAAATGTCTAGCTATCCCTTTATTCTTAAATCCTCTTGCTAGAATTAGCTCAAGGGAGCTTCTGCTTCTTGCAGCCAAAGGTCATAACTAACAGGCTTATTAACTAAGGAGGAACATAATGAGTCTGGCAGCTAGACAGACTAGAGGCTAAGAGTTACTGAAATCTGAAAATAAAAAGAAGTTCTGACGATAAAATGAACACAATTCTCTTTATAGTTTTGTTTAGAAAAAGAAGATCAAGGGAGGGACTTCAAATGGTGTAACAGTACAGGAAAACAGGAAAAGCTCAACTAACAGAAAAGAGAAAAAGCTGTCAGGGAATCTTTTCTTAAACTTGAATAAGTAGAACATTCGTGTAGAAGAAAGTGGAAATCCACAGGGAACACTTCATTTTAACTGAGTTTAAAATTCTCTGGGATGGAGAAATTTGTCCATGGGCACAAAGCAATGGCTGGACTGTCGTCAGAGGTCTTTGAGGGGTCCCCAGACACAGAGAGACACTGGCAATGGAAGAGAAGCGTCTATAGTTGTGAGTCTTTTAAGCTGAAAGAGATCGATTGGCACGACACTGATTGTAGTTGTGACTGTAGAAGATGTAATTCTAGGAACGGTTCGTTCCTGCTTAGCAAAGGTGGCACGAGGGACTGGCATGGGTTTACTAATAAGTGCCCGTGACAGAAGACCCTTCTAGCTCTGTTTCCTTGGACAGAGTTACAGAATATGTTACAGCAGACCATGGGCACTGGGATTTCGGCAAGGCACTGGCTATCGCTCATGACATTCTTAGGAATCAGACGGAGAAAGGTGGTGGGTTAATGGTGAAAAGCAGGTCGATTTGTAACTGGTTGAAAGCTGTACCCATGAGTGTTGATGTATGCGTTGACATCTATTAGAATAATCAGTTGGAAGAGCGAAAGCAACATTTCCTTAGGGCCCCGTAGAGATAACACAGCCCAGTGCTTTTTCGATCCCATTATACCAGTGTTATCCCGTCAACAGAACTTTCTGCGATGATGGAAATGATGGTCTGTGCTCCCAGGACAGCAATCATTGGACCGTTTCCTGAGCTTTTGGAATGTGGTCAGTGCAAGTGAGGCACAAGGTTTATTTTATTTTTACTCATTTTAAATGAAAATAGCACGTGGCTAAGTGGCTACTGTATTATATAACAGACTTACAGTGACTCCAAATTTTTAATGAAACGCATGCAAAGTACAAGTATATATTTTTCATTAAGAGGTTTTCACAAGATTCATCTTATAGAATCATAAAATGGTTTTACTGAGAGGATCTTCAACTACGTACATCTGTTTACAGCTGAGAAAAGTGAGGCCCAAATGGATTTAATGATTTATTCAGAATCATACAGTTAGTCACTGAACAGGGACTCAAACCAAGATCCTTTGAAGCTCCCTCAGTGCATTTTTCACGGGTGCCACATTATAGAAAATAGCCTTTCATGGGTTTATAAGTATGTATTAGATACTGACTTCCAGCAGCCAAGCAATAAAAATGTTTCCTTCTGATTTTTAAAAAAGTTTTAGGTAAAAATAAGTAGTCTTCTCAAGCCAATACGTCGACTCTCTGTTGATACGGAATTTTAAAAATGGGATCTTGAGGTTGTGTTTCTCAGTGGTGAAGGCCAATGCTAACTAATACTAGCTGCCGGTGAGCGAATGTGTATCCTTTCAGGGAAGACTATTTTTAGGCCCCTGAACATCAGAGTTGATTTTCTCTCTTTTTTTCCCCCTCCACTCAATTAAAAAATATATTATTCAGGACTGTAGCACTGTGCTAATGTATTTCTGGGAAAAGGAAGAGGTGACCCGCTGCTGCGTAAAATTGTAGCAAGAAATCAACGGGGAAGGGATTAGAACAATTAAAATCTTACATTCACAAAGGGAAGAAATGAAGTCTGATTAATAAGATTTACAGTCAACATTTACAGGAAGGAGAACAACACGGTTTCAAACACTATTTGTATCAAACTGGACTCCATATCCCCTCACACTACCCAAATATAGAATTCCTTCTTCTAATATAGAATTGAATGTGCATATATATATATATATATATATATATTTGTGCAATTGCATAGTCTTGATGTCATTTTAAGGCAAATCTGTGTATTCTGTGTCCCTAAATGCAGGGAGGTGATATGCAAGAGCTAATTTGCTCATATGGGGGACGATTATTTTTCAGAGAGAAAAAAAAACCCAAAAAGAAATTAATGTCATTTTTGACTCTGGATATTGGTATATGCCAATGTTTTATTTATCATGTAGGAGTTGCAGATAGTCTGGTAAAAATGAAGGAGGGCAGGAGCGATTTTAGAAAAGGAGCTGAATCTGAAAAGCACCAGGGAGATGCAAAGATGGGGAAAGTGTTTGTGCCCCAGAGAAGTCAGCACGTGTGTCCCTGTGCCTGGTCACTGTCTGTGGTGCCTGGGTGCAGGCACCTCCTTCTCTGGTCCCTACTCCCCTCGTCCCGTGTGTACCGTGGACCAGAAAGAGCCCTCAGAGACTATGTATTCCAATTGCCCTTTGTATAGAGGAAAGAGAGGTGCAACGAGTCGAAGAGACTTCCCTATGTTTACATAGAATGTTAGGACAAAGCTGGGACCAGGCAGAGGTCTCACAGTTCCCAGCTCAGGATTCTCTTCTCTCTACCGTGCTTCTGCTTATCTTCGAAGTTTGAAAATGGCTCAATTCTAGCTTCCAACCATCTGATCAATATGGCAAGTATGCAAGTACAGTACACGTGTTTCATTCTGGGCCTTGTCAGAGGTTACATCGAAGTAGAAGAAAAGATGTGTCAGAGCCAGTGATTTGCTTCCTACAGATAAAATTGAAAACAAAACAACCCCCTTCCCCGCCACCACCACTAAGTAAACTTTTTGGATGCCATTTAGCCTATCCCTCTCCTTCTGCCCTTCAGTAATATTCGTTGCGTCCACTGTATGCAGGATATGGAGTGTAGATCTGAGGGAGCAAGGCTGCGGGTGCAGGCATCGTGTTAGCAGAGCCAGTCTCTGCTGTGCTGTGGTACATCTGCCCCCCCGCCCCCGACCCCCAGCCCTCACACGGAAGGTCGAAGTCCCACTTGTCCCTGTGACATTGCCTTCGTTTCTTCATAGCTCTGATCTTATCTGAATGTATCTTCTTTCTAGTCTTGTCTTCTGTGTATCTTCCTCAGTATTATCCATGAAAATAAGGATCATCTGTGTCTTACCCACAGAGTAATACCTGGTACTAAGGAGATGCTTGACCCGCACTGGTCGAGTGAAAGCACTTGTTGGGGGAGCACACGTGCTCCCCCCGGGCAGGTGCCTGATGCACAGATGTTCCAGCTGCAGCCGAGCCCCGCCTCCTGTCCTGGGCAGTGGTCCCCAGATGCTCCCCTCTGTGACACGCAGTTTCCCCTTTCATCTGGGGTTCTTGCCTGTTACTTAACCACAGTTTTAACCACTTTAGTTTCTCCCAGCAGGTATAAGTAGCTTTGAACTCGGGACAGATTGAGGTCTTGATAAGGAAGTCAGATTCCTAATGCCAGTTTCCTTCATCGTCAACATCCAGTGTTAGCTTTTCTCAGATCAGTAGGCATGAGCTTTTTTCTTATTAAGGTAAAATTCACGTAACAAAAAATTAACCATTTTATGATGAGCAAATCAGTGATGCTGCCACTTCTATCTATTTCTGAAACATTTTCATCACCCCAAAATAAAACCATGTATTTATTCAGTTAGTTCCCATTCCCTGCATATCCTCCCCCTGGCCACCACCTGTCTTTTTTCTGTCTCTCTGGATTTGCCTATTCTGAATATTGCATATAAATGGAATCAGACAATATGTGGCCTTTTGTGTCTGGCTTGCTGCGCTGTGCGTATTGTTTTTGAGGTTCCTCCGTATTTTAGCCGGTGTAAGTACTTCGTCCCTCTTTATGACTGACTGATACTCCGTTGAATGGATTGTTTATCCACATATCTGTCGGTGGACACGGGTTGGTTCCATGTTTTGCTGTTGTGAGTCGTGCTCCTTCGAGCAGACATAGAAGGACAAGCATTTGTTTGAGTTCCTGGTTTTAATTCTTCTGAGTCTATACCTCGAAATGGAGTTGCTGGGTCATACGGCAACTCTGTGTTTAAGTGTTTGAGGAACTTGGTGTTTACTTTTAAAAGTATGTGTATAGGCTAGAAGGAGCCTGCCAGGCGGTTCTTGGCTGGAAAATGATCGACCGTAAGTTGACATCGCTAACTCTACTAATTAAAAACACCTACGATTTTTAAAAGATGGTTATCCTTGCCAAAAAACCCAAAATAAAACAAAAACAAGTAACCCCCCCCGCCCTCCGCCAAATAGCTGCAATGCCTATTGTGAGAAGATTAAGTGAGATGCAAGAATTATACACGGAATGTACCATATAATAAGGATTAATGTACCAGCATTTCCATCTTTTGTAATTTATTGGCTACTTGACTTTGGAGAGGTCGTTTAATTATCTGGCCTCAATTGTTTTACTGTTAAAAAAATAATATTATTCATGAAATCGGGGGCCTGGAAATAAAAGTAGATGTGTGGAATCTATAAACTTAGTGATGGAGAAACTCCTCCGCGGCCACGTGCAGTTCCCTGAACAGTGAGCGCTCACCCCCCACATGGCTGTGTCACAGCCCCGAGCCGGTGCTGCCGCGAGTTCATTGCCCGGGTCTGAAGTCTGGTCCCGCGTTTTCCCTCCCCTAAGGAAATCCTTCTAGTTCAAGTATTTCCTACTTGCTAACAGTGATTGATTCTCCAGGACTAGCTGGGGACTGGGCTCAGCCTCTGAGAAACGTACAGGACACCCCGTGTCCCCACAATAATCCTGCGTTTTACCAGCGAGGAAACCGAAGTTCATGGAGTCTCGGCAGTTTGCCCCTGGCCATACAATTAATAAATGGTGGAACCAAAATTGGAAATCAAGTGTGTCTGACGCCCAACTGTGAACTTCTCCTGACATCGCAGTTGGGGACCTTGCTCAAGCGGGGTGGGGGGTAGTGTAGAACCAGCGGCCTGCTCAGTTTCTTTCTCCGTCATGGCTGTGCCCCACCCCAAGGGAGAGTGTTATTTAGGGGCAACTGCACAGCCTGTGGGGACCCAAGAAATGAGGAAGCTGCTTGATGACACGCTGCCTGCGCTCATGCTCCATGAGGCCATTCCTCTTAAGTTTTGTGTTTAGCCCTTAGCTAAACATGTTGAGAACTTAGTGGTGTGTGTGTGTATGTGTGTGTGTGCACGCCTGTGTGCGCCTGTGTGTGTGTGCGAGTGTGCACATGTGTGTGTCCTCTTCCTGCAGCGCAGAGCCTGACATCTCAGCTAGGTCTTGAAAATTAGGATGAGTTTCCAGTTGAAGAAGTTGAGGAGGGCGTTCCAGGCAGTGTGAATGGAAAGGAGTGAGGAGAGGGCCGGAGGCATTTGGGGGCCAGTGGGGACTCCCGTGCGCGGCAGAGGTTGTGTGTATATTAAAGCAACACTGACTGGAGTGGGGGTTGTGCTCAGCTTGGGAAGGACTCTGAGGCCAGGAAGAGAAAATTGTGCTGATAACGAGCCCTTGAAAGGCTTTAGGCAGGAGGGGGTGTGATCAGGTTTGGGGTTCAGGAGGGTGGGCAGTAATGCGGAGGGTGGACGGGCGTGGAGGACAGTGTTACCTGCAGAGAAACGACAGGCTTACGATAAGCGGTGACAGTGGGGCTGCAGGGGCCGGCGAGATGTAAAGCGTTTTCTGATGTGAAGGTGAAGTGGAGGAGTTGAGAATACACGGTTTCTAACCTGGTTAAATCATTAAGCTGGACGAAAAATGGCGCAGATGGAGGAGATTTGGGTTTTGGAGGTGGAGGGAAATGGGAAAATAATGAGGTCAGTGTTTTTAGCACGTCGGGTAGGAATATAGACAGTTGGAAACACAGCGCATGAGATGGAGGTCTGGCAGCCATTGGCTTACAGGTTGGCGACTGAAACTGGGCCGTGTGGTCACCCAGCAGTGTGTGGGGTAAGGGGGGTAACCCGACACTGAACCCTAAGGGGCATCGAAGTTTCATGTAATGCAGAAGAAAATCAACAATGGTGACGTGAGCTAAGAGCAGGAGAACTGGCGGAGAATGCCATCCTAGCAGTTACGGGAAGACTGGGGGTGCTGACGTGCACGTGGGGCGTAGTTCTCCACTCGCGTGAGGACTGAAAATAGTGTAGTGGATTTGGCATTTAGAAGAGCAACGTTGACTTAAGAAACATAGTTACTATGGGTGTTAAGGAATAAATTAGAAGTGGCAAAGCAGACACAACAAGTATAAATAATAGTTTAAACTTAATTTCTGTTGTTTTTCAAGGCAACATGTGTGCACATTTGAAAAAAATCAAGTACTACTAAAAGGCCCAGAGGGAAAAAAAACGGCAGCCGGCCCTCTTTGTGGAACTAGTATTAAATGTTGCACTTCCTGGATTCATTTTCTAATTTCCTTAGCTTTTCTCTTTTATTTCCATTTCTTTGATTTTTTTTTTGTGGGGGGGGGTTCGATTTTTGGAAATTTCCTTTACTGAATCATTAAACTCTTATGTTGCACTTTAAATGTGGATGAATGATCACACTTTAAATCTTTAAGGCTCTCCTTTGTTCTCTGATTTTTTCTTTCTTTCATATTACTCTGTTCTTGTTTTGCACACAACAATTTTCTTTTATCCTTCTGAGGAAGGAGAGGCTAGGCTAGAAGTAATGGTGCTCAGAAGTCCAAAGAGAATTCAGGAGACCATTTCTGTGCCTTGTTGGGAGAGGCTGGTCCTGTTTCCTCATGCAAATGGAATTCTCGTGGGCTGTCCTACCAGGCAGCCATTGTCCTGACATGGTTGAATTTTAAGGATGGGCACCGTTTAGGCTCCAGCTGAGAATTCTGCTACAGAGACACATATACATGCTCTGTTTTGTGTGCTGAACAAAATTTACACCCGTCCCAGACTCTTGGTGGGAGCTGTGTCTACTTGGGCACAGTGGGATGATTAGAAAGGCGTAGCTGTTATCAGAGCCCAACTTAAATGTCACTTAGAACCAAGCAGTGCCTGGGAGTGAGATCTGAGAACCTGATTGGCTTAATATATATATCTATTTCTATTTCAGACAGAGCAGAAAACCGAAGTGAAAATCTGGGTAGAAGTTCATGTTTAAGGTACGTTTTTTGATTTCTAACTCCATGCCCCACAGTTTCCCAGGGAATTATCTCACTAATATCACGAGTTAGGTTTTTCTATCCTCACCGTTATAAAGCAATTGAGACTCAGAGACGTACTGAATCCTTCCCAATGGAGAGTGGCTGGGAGGATAACCCAGGCCTTCGGACTCCAGTCCAAACCCCTATCTACTTAGCCACCTATTTGTTCCCAAAGCAAAAAAGAACGAGAACCAAGAAAGTCAGTTGCGGAAAAGATGAGGAAGAAGCTGCCCTTAACTCTCTGCTCACCTATTTTAAGTTTTTGAGTATTAAATAACCTGTATCAATATTTTTATTTCTCCCCTGGAATAATTTGTCTTTGGTCCTAAGTGGTCTTTTCATGTATATTTATTTCCTTCTGTATCCTTTCTCTTGTTTGAAAGATGGAAAGGGGAGGACCACGGATCTGTTAACCTTTGTTGTAGTTAACTTCCCACAGGTAAACTTTGACTTTTCCATTATTACAAGGCAAGAAAGATAGCATCATTGTAGAAAAACTAGAGAGTATAAATAAAAATTAAAAAATTTAAAAACACAATCCATAATTCCTCTGCTTAGAGAGAATCACAATTTCCAGACTTCCTTTTTTCCCCCCAGGGATAAAATTTAAGGATGGAGCCATATTATATACGGTTCCAGAAAATGTTGTGAACATCTCATGTTAGTAGATGTTGAGCTGTACCATTGCTTTTAATGACTGAAGAATTTTCCCTTGTATGATGATAAGTAAAGCTTTGTTTTGTTCACCCAGCATTCATAGGTTTCCTTTGTGTTTGCAATCCCACGTCCCTGACCTTATTTGCCTTCCAAGTAAGTAGTGACAGATTGGGACTCATGATTTTATAACTGCCAATCTCATGACGCCTTGAACTGACTTGATAGAAATTGCTGGAGGTGTCCAGCGAGAAGTAAACAGTTGTGTAGTACTTATTTTCAACATGAGACCCTAAGTGAAGACACTAGATAAGTGATTCAAGTACAGACCAAAGAGGCTCTGAGTGAAAAGCAAGGGTCACTGCTTTAGTGCTTTTCACATAAGAAAGGGAATAAGAAGGAAAGAAACTCAGGGACAAAGTGTAAATGAATTTGACTTGCTCACCCTTGAGAAATTTGGGATTTGAGTGCTGAATCTTAAATACCTTCAGAGAATTGCTGAATTCACAATTTAATAGATCAAGCTGGGATGTAGGAGGAGGAAAACCAAAGGCTTTCTCCTACCTCCATGAAATATATATACACACACACACATACACACACACACACACACACACAGACACATATATTTTTAAATTTTAGGTCATTTATGGGAAAACTTTGCAGGAAACCAACTACATGTGCTAGTGGTTGGAAACTGCTTACTCTGAGCACAGGAGAAAGGCAAACCCCGGGAGAGACCAGTGTTCTAGTGTTTCTGTGGGCCATTTGGGAGCTGTGGCCCCGACATTCACTGCGTAGTGAAGAGATGTAAATCACTTTGTGAAGGAACAGATTAGCCGCCGGTAGATCTGGTTCAGTCCCTGCTCTGCAAGCACTTTCTGTATTGTCTTGCACAGGTCACTGAACCGTTTGTGTCTCAGGAGCTTCGTCTACACATCGGTGTTAACTCAGGTCTGATTCGCCTTGTAGCCATTGAAGGAACCAAGTGACATAATGAGTTTAGAGACACGTTGAAAAGGACCAAGCTCTGCAGATAAGGGGTTCACAAAAAGTAAGAGTCACTTTCATTTACTCGTGATCAGTTACGTGCCTGATTTTCTTGTTCCCAGAACACAATTTTTTTTATGAGTTTCAGGTGTACAAAACAATGCAATAGTTAGACATTTCACCCCTCACAAAGTGATAACCCGCCTCCCCAATCTACTACCCCTCTGACATCGTATATAGCTGTTACAATTCCACTGACTCTATTCCCTGTGCTGTACTTCACATCCTGTAGGACTATATATGTATATTACATTGTAGTTGACATACAATATTATTCAGCTTCAGCTTCAGGTGTACAGCACAGTGGTCAGGCATCTATACCGTCCATGAAGTGGTCTCCCTAATGAGACAAGTGTCCAGGACACAATTTTTAAGCACCGGATCCGTTTCCCTTGACAGTGCTGTACATAGGAGACCGACCAGCTCAAATAGGAAATCTGCCCAGAGATAAATTTTTTTTTAGCAGTATATTTTAAAAATACAGCTTTATATCTAGAAAATCAGCATCAGGGCAGGAGACTAAAACATACGATCATTTCATTCAAAAATTAGACTCAAACGTGGAAACCATGTAGTTAGCCAAAACAAAAACCAGCTGGGAAATATAAGCCACCCTCTTACCTAGTCCTGGGACTAGATAATTTCTCCCCACAAAAAGGCTGCGTATTTTAAATAAGTGGAAAAGATTTTAGAGAGGCAGTAGTTGTTCTTGTTTGTGAATGGAACTTTCTGTGTCGCTTCCTTCCCGTGTGTGTGTGTGTGTGTGTGTTTGTTTGTATGAGATGCATGTGGACAAATAGTTCAGTGAGGCCTTCAACTTCTGAAATTCTTGAAAGCTATATTATTTCTTAGACCAAATTTTTATTAGTAAACTGCATTCCCCAAAGGCTTAATGGCTTTCCCCGATGTGAGTAATTTTCTTTCTATTCATTGGTAATATTTGTCCTCGATCAACAAGTTCAGTGCTATCATGGAAAAGCTTGATCATGGTTTTAGGCCTTGGGTCCCTCAATTTATATGTGGAACGTCTCCCAGCCGCTACCTAAGAAATGATCTTAAAAAATTCCCACCAACAATCAGCAGGTGAAGTTGGATCTGGGGAATGTCCATTTGGCATCTTTCAGAGAAGGAATAATGTTGAATCTGTTTGCCTCTGCTCTACAGGACATTTTGTAAAGTCCATAATCTGAAAGTCTAAAGAGGGCCGAGGTTCTTTGTTCATCACCTCCCCTTTGTGGGAGGCATTTGCATCTGCGGGGTAACTTTCAGTGGTTTGTTCCCACCCTGCTACTCTATGTCAAGGTCACGATGACCTTTTCCCGGACTATGATCTGGGAATGGTGGTAGATCTTAGTGGTCCCACATAGAGAGACTGAGGTTTTTTTTTATTTTTTAATTTTTTTTAGTAGGAAATCTTTCAGACAAACTTTTCTTAGTATTGACCAGCATTATTAATTTTAAAATCCTCTCTTTTTAATCAACTTTATGAAATACACCTTCTCAATCAGTGATGAGAACTAGAAGGAAATAAGTGGATGTGGGGTCAGAAGACCCCCATGCTGCCACAAGCATTAGAAATTGTAACCTTTTATGAAGATTCACATTCAATTAATATTTGATTGATTGACAAGCAAGATCAATGCCACTTCTGTGGGCCGGCAGGCACTGTAATAGCCTTGAAAATGACTTGGGTTTGTTGGTACACGTCTGCAGCTTTGAACGCATGAAAGCACAGGTTGCCGTCACTTTATTGAAGAGGGGAGAGGATAATAAGGAATCTGGAGCTGGTTGTTCTGCTTTCTCCAGCTGTTCCTCCTCCTGCTGGTTACAGCTCTGCCCCTCCTGTTCCCCTGGCCCCCCAGCCCCCGAGGTTAGCCTCTTCGTACCCAGACTGACTCCAAATCACTAAGGCAGCTTGATGAAGACGTTCAACTACAGGTCTCGTTAATCTTTATCTTGGTCACTTAAAATTTCTCCGTAAAGCACAGCCCAGTATAAGCAAAACCCAAGAGGAAAACTGTAGGTTGAAAAGAGGTAATAGAAGAAGCTGAAGACAAACAACTCAGCATCTTCTAATGCCTCTTTGACAGTTTCCTCTCACCTTTTTAGTAACCATTAGCCATTCTATCTATTCTCGACACATGTTAACTCTTTTATTGGAAAGGCCCAGGTGCACTAACTAACGCTAACATATAAATGGACAACAGATAGCATCATTTGTTATCCCTCCCGCCCTCTGTGTGTGTGCACAGAGGAGGGTATGAAAAGAAACATGTTTTGTTCCATCCACCGGACACATCCACCTGAGTATGGGCCTGTGTTCTGCTCCCACTTGTGAGTTTCTATAGGACACTGGTTCCTTGCTTGCTTGGTGTGCATTTTGATTTGATTTCTTCTCTAGAAGTATTGACAGAGTCTACGGCAAGTCTGAACTAGAGTTACTAGTAATTGCAGCACAGATCTGTTTGTCTCCAATTAGACATGAAGACTAAAATGAGGACTGAGGACCACATACATCTGCCTGGAAGGGCACTGTTTTCTTGTGTGCTCGTGTGTTCCCTGTCTCTTACCTATGTGCACTCGTATTTTCTATAACTGTCCCCATAACATCAGGACCACTTTCTGACCTTTGTTTCCCTTAACTCTGTTGTAACTATTCTCCAGGATTTCTGGCACGTAAATTAAATGAATGAATGATAACGTAGGGTGGTACCTTTCAAACAGTTTTGACCATGCCCCACAGTAAAACACATAGTTTATGTTGTACTCGGTGTACATATACTATAGATGTAATAGTAACACACATAATTAGATAGGAATAAAGGTTTCCTCAGACAATTCTTACCCTCACAGGGCATGATGCACTCTGAATTTTCTGGTCCATCTTATTTCATGTCATCCTATTTTCTTTCTTAACCAATTCATTAAAAATAAAAAAACCCTGCTGACTTTGAGCAAATAAAATATTTCCTCTATGGATTGCAACCGGTGGTTTAAAAACCACCGTGCTAGCCTTTGATGTACTATACTTTGCTCCCGTATTGTTGGGCATTTGGGGGGTTTTCAGTTGTTTGTCTCCCTTCCATCCATTCCTGACCTTTCTTTCCTTCTCTTGTTGTTATCGCAGAACATCTCCATAGCTCATGAGTTTAGTAGTTTGCTTTGTTGTTATTCCCAACAATGGAATTACTAGGTCAAAGATTTTAAAAAGTGTGGTCCTTTGTATTTGCACTTCAGTAAGGCATAATGTATTCTCACAGAGGGCTGAAGACCTAATCATGGAGTGTCAGGTTGTTCTGACAGGCGGTCAGAAGCCAGGCGGGATATACAACACAGAGGTCTCTATTTACGAAGATCCATTAACACCTACTAAGCGCTAGGCAGTAGCATTGTGGGGACAGGATCGGAGGCGGAGGCCCTGGATATGAGTCTCACGTTATCTGACGGTGACAGTGGCAGCGCAGTGCCAGCTCCTCTCTGGGCTGTGAGGAGGAGTAAATAAAATAGTCCATCACTGCACAGTGTTCTTGTTTATTATTACTGCCTCTTTCTCTAAGGCGCGCGCTGTGCATGGCTCTCCCAAGGAAGATTCTGTTTCTCATTTAATCAGCTGGGGCATCAGCACATTCTTAATTGCTGGCCTCATTAGAAACGGGGTGGCCTTGTGCAAAGAGGGGCAGAAAATCTGGCAAATTGTCATTACTGGGCAGCTTATTCCATGTCGACAGAATGAGGGTGACCTCAGCTCAGGTTTTAGTGCCACCAGAAGCTCTAGCTTCTGTCACTCATCCATGAAGCTCCTTGTTGTCCCTTTGGGGTACTGACCAGCAGAGCTGACAGAAGGATGAAACTGAAGAGAGAACAGAACAGAAAACAAAGGGAAACCCACAAAGCTCTCTAGGTAATTTTGTCCTTCCTTTCTGAATGGGTTGGAGTAATATCAGGATTTTTTTTCTTTCTCATATTTTGCCTCTGTTCTAAAACCATCGTGGAAAAATATAGTTTACCTGATGGCATAGCTTTATAGTTAAGATTCTAATCCATAGGCCCGTGTTTATCTAGAGTGAGTCCTAATTGATTTCACCTCCTGGAGTCACTGAGGACTCCTGAGGCAAGTTTGACATCCACAGTTAGCTGAAGAATAGATCTCTTTGCCTCAAATCAGGGAACCCTTCTTGAGAGGACAAATTAATTGTACGAGTTCCAGTCAATGCCTGACTTCTCCTAGACTGACTGGTTTGTAGGTCATCCAGCTTCTACTTTTCCCACCTCCTGCAAGGTACTAGTTAGTTATTTGTCAGTGACTTAACTCTTTGTTTTCAATGGAAAAATGACTCTAAAAAAGGATACGCTAAAGAAAGTTGAACTTTCCTACTTGTTAAATCATTCTGCTAAAAATTAGTAATTGTAGGGGAGTTTTAGGTGGTGAAAATATTCCGTATAATACCGTAATGATGGATACACGTATATTTGTCCAAACCCATAGAATGTTATGTAAGCTATGGACTCTGGGTAATAATGATGTGTCAATGCAGGGTCACCAGTGTATCAGACGTATCATGTGTTGGATGCTGACAGTGGGGGGGAGGGCTGTGTAGGTGTGTGTGTGGGGGGCACATGGGAAATCTCTGTATCCCCCTCTCGATGTTGCTGTGAACGTAAAACTGCTCTTTAAACAAGTGTTTAAAAAGGTAGTGGTAGCAGAGATTGAAACGATTACTTAAAATGAGGCATTTGTGGATTTTGGTTATGACTTAAAGGGTAGGTGTAAAGAGTCAGTGAAATAAGATTAAGTGAAATAATGATTGCCAGGTTCCTGGTTTAGGGCCTGGTGAACAATACTATTCTCAGCGGCTTGCTGAAAAAATATATAGCTGCTGCAAACAGAAATACCTTTCTCTCCATTTCTCCTTTGTTATTTTCCTTATGACGACTGTTAAATCCATTTTAGCATCCAATTGTATAGTACTTCAAAGTCAAGACATCTAATCTCATCGTTTTTTCTTTAGACTTAGCCACATCCTAGAGAAATTTTCCTAAGGAGATTTATTCAAGGAGATTCACTGAAATATTGTTTGTTGTAGTGAAAAATCCATCAATAGAAGAACACATAAAGAAAGTATGACATGCTCATTTGATGGATTATTGCCTAACTGTTAAATTTGTAATAGGAATAGATCTCCAAAACATAATTTTGACTAAAAATCTCAAGTTACCAAATAATGGAACTAGTAAATATAACACATTAAATTTTATAATTGTAGCATTATGAATAATAATGTTCTTGAGCTAGGATATAAATATATGTATGTAAAGTATAAAAGTGGTTTGTAAGGATACATGTTAAATTCATGATAGAGATTTCTCTGGGAAATGGGGCTAGCAGAACAAAACTGGAGTGTAGAATGGCGGGTACTTCAATTTTATCTGTATTGTCTTATTTCTTTATAATGAAAAGGGACTTGTAGTCCCTCAAACAAATAGACATTGAAATGAAGAGACAGATAATCACAGTAACATAAAAACTCATGACTTCCTTTATTAGTGCCCCTGTTTCATTCAGTATTATCTTACCTGGGCTCAAAAATCTAAGAATGATTTTTGATATTCTTCTGTTCTATTACCTGCATCAGCCTTTCATATATCCAGGTATGTTCCTTCTTTCAGAGTGTACACCAGATATGGACCTTTTCTTATGTTTTTAATGTTACTATTTTAATTCACAAACTTATCACCTGTGTCAGTAAGGCTCCCTGCAGGAAACAGATGGAACACTTAAGTTGTGTGATTGAGGAAAGTTTTAAAAAGGGACACTTCCTAAATGTGTGCGCATGGAAAAAGCAACAGGGTTGGTTAAGGCTAGTAGGTTGGTTAAGGAAAATCATACCTCACGCTACCCTTAGACATGAACGGTTAATGGTGGAAACTATTTCAGTGAGAGAGAGAGAGGTTGAGAATTACCCAGAGTCCTCTGTGGTTAGGAGAAGACACCCCCAGCCTTAGGGGCCCAGCAGTGAGCTGTCTGGGGAACACAGGTCCCGGCTCCTCTCCTCTCTGATTTCCTGGTGCTACATCCCTCTCTTAACCTCCGTGGGAAGCCAGGTGCGTTGCTGCAGGTGAGCAGCTGGGCATGGAGTGGGGAGGAGGGGAGGGGTGGGGAGTGGGCCTGGAATCCAGTTCTCGTGTCTGGGCTTCTGGAAACATGGATGTAGGATGTATAGACACAAGCTTCGGTTAACCAAGGTAAATTTTGCTCTGAGGTAAACTCTGTTAGCGTTAAAATGCAGAGTCCGTGAGGGAGTCACAGGGTCTGTTGCTGCTGTTCGGCTTTCCTAAGCAGCAGTGGCTGCTTCCCGCCTGTGTGGTTGTGATAAAGATGCCAGCATGTCTCTTCCAGTTGTCTTGTCTGTGGGGTGGACATCGCCATAGGGGTTATCTGAGGATGAAATAACATCATTTATGTTCAGCTCTTAATGATACCTAATAATGTACCCATTAAATATTAGGCTTTATTCTCAATTGTGATGAAAATTATTCTCCAAGTCCAAGAAAGTCATGCTGTGCTATGCAAATCAGCCGTCACTAATTACCAGTGGCAAGTACAAGAAGTGAGGTAGAGTATCAGAGAGCATTCTGGGACTGGCCACCCTTTTCCTTTGCTTTGCAAGTCTCCACTTTGAGTTAAAGCAGAAAACCCCACAAACAAACAAACAAACAAACAAACACCAACCCAGAACAGCCCCTTCCCTTCCAAAAGCCTTCTCTGAGTTCTGCCCCACAGGCCTTCCTCTCTGAGTCTCTAGAGCATCACGTTTAGAAGGCAAGTACTAGACCGTGTGGGTATAGACCACCGCGCAGGGTCTCGTGGTGTACACAAAGTAGGCGTTTCTGTCTACCCAGGAGATCAGAAGCTTTCTGAGGACAAAATCTTTCCTTTTCTAAAAAAAAAAATTCTTAGAAGTACTTCTTAATCCTTCCTCCCTTCATCCACTCCTTCCTTCTCCCATCTACTGAGTTGCGTTAGTTTATTGAGGACCTAGCAGGTTCTGCGCCCCTCTTCCATTGGGTAACGCCGGGTAGTGATACCGCAGCTGCCCTGTCCAGATTGTCTAATAGGCGTTGGCCTCTGCCAGGTGCTTCACACACATAATACCTTTTACTTCATCATCGAGACAGTACAACTTGACGTCAAAGTCCATTGAGCAATGAGAGGGGAGAGAAGACATGAGCAATTCCTTTGAGAGATTTGGCTGTAGGAAGAAGGAAAAAGAGGTCCGTAGTATGTTGCCGGTGAAATTGTGTGAGATAGTCTTTTTCCCACTTCTCCTCGGGGCAAACACCGGTACAGAGCGTTTGTGATCCAACCAATGTTTAACAGAGTCAGTAAAGGAATTTCATGCCAGAGCATTCACTTCTAGAGCAGCGGGTGGCCTTCAGCTGCTGACAGCACCATTCCCCCAAATCTGGAAAGTAAGGCACCTGGGGAATCCCTGTTGGGCTTTGGAGAGAAGCTGTGGGACAAGGCTGCTGAGTTGTCTCTAAGCGCCCCCTCCCCACAATCAGTGTGAGGTCAGACAGGAGTCATTTTCATGTTATTTCTATGATATCCAGTGGCTGGAAGAGTCTTCTCACCCTCAGCAGGCCCCTGGTAAGTAACAGCAACCCCCTAAACATTTATAGGGCTCCGACGCGGCTCAGGCGCTTTGTACGCACCATCTTATTGGATCTTCACAACAGCACCGTGAAGGGTAGAATACCATTATCTCCATTTTACAGATGAAGAAATTTGAGCCGAGGGAAGTAGAGTTGCTTCCCTAAGGTTATATTGCTGCTAACGTCCACTTGCGTCTTTGGCGCCAAACCCTAGACTGGGACCCCACACCACCTCTCGTGGTATCTCAGGGGGAGGGAGTGGGGAGTGTACGGCGACAGGCAAGGTCCGCGACTTCTTGTTTCCACCCAGCTCCTGATCTGCAAGTAGACCTACTCAAGTCATGTGACCTGGGCACCGTCCCGGGCAGACGAATCGTTTCTGTGCCATCTTGTGACTCATGGAGAATGGGTTGGATTTTGTTTTTGCTGAGGACGGTCTTGGCCAAAGTCTGCTTCACTGTCACCAGTGGGTTAAAAAAATCCATTTTCTGGGTTTCTAGTGCATCAGATGTGAAGTGAATGCCACAAATCTGCTTAATGAGTCTTGAATGTGAACGGTGTACTGGTGTATTTAAGACAAATTGCAATTGTCAGAAATTCCTCTGTGGCTTCCTCTGAGGCCTGCAAATGGAGGGCAGTTAACTCTGGTTCTCTGGCAGTTTAAATCCTTACAGTTTTTTTTTCTTTTGATGTGAAACCACGAAGGACGAATTATCTGCAGAATGCTTCTTGGTGGTTGGAGGAAATATTCTAAAATCCTTTGCTCACATGTAGCTAACATGTTCAAGCAATTGCCAGAAAAAGAGCTACTGTACGTAAAAATATGGCGATATTTATTACAGAAAACAATAGTGTATGTTTAGGGCCCCAGAAAGCTTTCAGAGGAAACAACTTCCTTTGCCTTCGAAGGCCATTCATCATTGCCACGTAAAGGATATTTCTGGAATCTGGAGAGAGAAGAATACAACAAACATGCATTTGAGAGTCCTCTTTGAAATGAAATAGAGGATTAAAAAACAAAACGTAGGTGGAGCAAACAAATAATGTTTTAGGCTCTGCCATGTATTAAAATTGAATGCTGTATGTCCCTGTATGTCTACACCCTTGAAATGTGTATGTTTGCTGGTTCTTCACCTCCCTTAGCAGAGGCACCTCCTGCTTGGAAGCGCCTGTGCTTCGAGGTGTTGACTCCATTTCATAATTCTGTTGCTCCTCTGAAGCGATGTCTCCAGAATGGCCCGAGTAAGTGAAAGACTCGGCACTTTCAGTGAGCAGTACTGCACGGGAGCCTCAGTTTCCCTCTGACGCTCTCTCACTGAGCTCTTCTCATGTTCACATCTCTGTGAACATCTGCATTAAAGATGAAAGGGGTGTGAGGCAGTCTGGGAGAAGAGAAGCTTTGTCATCTCAACCCCAAGGGGAACATAGGGTTTCTTCTAGGCACTTTGGCAGAAGCACTGTCTCGAAAGGCAAGAGGCCAGAGGAGACCTGAGAGTCTTGGTCACGGTTTCTGACGGCACTTGGAGCGTTGACCAGATAAGCGAGACCGGCAAGCTGCGCTTTGAGGGAGCCCTGAGAATTTCTGGGCACATGTCTCTCTCTGTGGGTGCCCCCGCCAGCCCCTGGCCCTCAGCTGTTGTCATCCCGTTGGGTGGCGGGAGCTAAAGTTTAGGTGCAAGGACAGCTGCAGGGAGGACACAGTGACACTCCTGAGACAACCCCGGTTAATCTAGGCCTATGCCTCTTGAAGGGCACTCAGAGATTTGGGAGAAATGGTACATGTTCTCCTGGAGGGTCAATTGTACGAGGAGATATGGGGTGAAAATCATCTTTTTGATATTAAAAGGACTGACACAGATGTATTGTGAATTGGAAGGCAAAAGTCACATGAATTTTTAAGATAAAACCAGAGATTTTAAGGAAATAATAAGCTTGTAGTAGGTTAGATTCAGGCCACTTCCTCCACTCCCATCCCAATGAGCACGTGAAAACTCTGCTTTTAAGGGCTTTGGTCGGATGTTTTTGAGCAGTTAGACACAATCTGCGGGGAACTCACAAGAGGTAAAGGACTTGTTTAAACTGGAACTTTTAAATTGAAATTTGAGGTCGAAAATTGTCAATCTACAGGGTGAACTTGACACACAGACCAAATTTAATCAATAGACATGTTTACTTTGATCCATACTTTGTTAATTAGTTGCTAGCATTTATAAGTCAAATTCCCCATAATCCAGTTTCTTTTAAAAAATGAAAAGGATGCTTTGGCAACACCGAGCATGGTTTCTTGTATGGCGGTCTTCAGCCAGAGGTACACAGCGTTGCTCCCTGCGAGCTGCGTGCTTCTAGCTCACCTCGCTCATCTGCCTAATCTCTGTAGACATTTCCCTTTGTGACTCGCTCTTCAGCTGAGATACCACTGGGGTTTTTCTTGTGGCCTTATCATTACAGGAGTCACCTTCTCATATGAGTCACGTGCCCTTCTGTCACCGGCTATCACTGTCATCTGTAAAGACATTTCAATTCCTTTGCATCTTGAAGGCTCCTCCTTAACTTCCTGATTTGAGATAACTTTCGATGACTCATGCTGCAGTGTGCAACTGCTGTGCGAAGACTGAGCCTGTTGTCTGGTGTTTCTCCCTTGGTAGCGACCTATACAAACTGCCTGTCCCCACGTTTCACACATTGCTGGACTAGGTGAAGGTCACTCTAAGTTGTCGTCCTTCATTTTAACACTTAATGGGATAGAAGCATGTGCCAATTTTGGTTCGGACGACAAAGTGTAGAAAGCATGGTTGCTTGTCAGCTCTGGTGTTAGAGAAAGACCCTTAGACAGGGAATTCGGGTCTTTGGGTTGCAATTCCAATTCTGTACTCACCCACATGGTCAGGCGTGACAACCAAGTTGGTGACGTTTGGCTTCCTCCTTTAATTTGGATTTTGTCACCTGCCTTTTCTATCTCATAAGCTCATTGAGAAACTGAAATGTAATAATAAAAATGAACCAGCTTAGAAGACTTTAAAAACCTTACGCATTTTGACATCATGTTTATATGAACTCCTAAATTGGTGGGCTATGTCTAGGTGATTCTCTGCACTGAACCAGTAGAATCCCCAATACAGTCAGTTGTATTTCCTGATGATGATGTAGTTTCCATTTTTAAAGACTGAAGAGAATATCCAATTATAAGAAAATATATCTTTATTGGCCAAGTAGGGCCTTAAAATGATAAAAGAGTATCTTGCTCTCTCTTATTCAATGAATACCAGAGTTACTTACCACTAGCTCCAAACAAGAAATAATAAAGTTATATAAAAATGTGTTTGGTTTTTATAGGCTTGGAGATCACTGGGACCCAACTTTATATTCATTATTTGCTAACACCATTTTTTTTCCCATGCACTGTGAATTTGTCAGGGTCCTTTTTCGTTCAGACATTCAGGAATATAAATTTGTTTTATATTGATCTGCTTACAGTAGTTGGTATAACAGCATCTTGTAGCAGACATGCTGCTGGTCATATCATATTTTTCCTTTTATAACAATTTTAGTGTTTCTCGTTGGTGGCGAAAAACATCAATGTTTCTCCTTCAACAATTCTGAACAAGTCATTTGATGTTTTCTGGCTTAGCTCCTAAATCTTGTGTGGTGTGGATTATAAAGAAAAGAGACATGAAGGGATTCTGCCATCAATCTCATTCTTCAGAGCTTTCAAAAGAAAACTTTGAAGGGCACTAGATTTTCTGCAGCTGAGGACGTCTCTGGCATTTACATTCATGAAGAAGGCTCGCACAATAATCCTTTTCCACAGGAAAGCAGGACACCGTTTGTTCTGTTACTTGTGGTGTCCCATGGTCAGAATTTTTAAAGCCATTTTTAAGTTTGAAACCTAGAATTTAGGACCCATGGATATACTACAGACCGTACAAAATCATTTTTTTTTAAATGTGATAAGTATGTCTTTGAAGAAGCCAAGAATTGTTAAGAGAGTTCTGTTTTAGATAGATTTGTCCTGTATAAGTATGTTCAAATTACATTGTCGGTCACAAAGATTTATCCTAGACTCTCATACCTAGAAATACCTTACTTACGATCAATACTCCAGTTAATCTTTGTTTTTCTCCTTACGATGTCCCTGCCAACGGGTCATAGGGTCCTGTGTTCCTTGAAGTGTCTTCTGTAGATCTCTTGTTCCACGAGATGCTTCCTCACAGTGCGGTTCAGTGGTGGTAGCAGTGTTTGCAGTCGGTGACGTGCTTTGAACACAGTCCTCTAATCCACTTACGACAGTTGGCGCCCAAAGTGAGTGGATGCCTTAAGGACCAGGAAGAGCAGTGCCATTATCTCCTTAGCTATAGATATTATCTCGTTAACGGCCT
This sequence comes from Rhinolophus ferrumequinum, assembly GCF_004115265.2. Classification (NCBI taxonomy): domain Eukaryota; kingdom Metazoa; phylum Chordata; class Mammalia; order Chiroptera; family Rhinolophidae; genus Rhinolophus; species Rhinolophus ferrumequinum. The sequence continues at coordinate 4,304,053 of NC_046300.1, read as the reverse complement.
TTTGATTTCACCACTCCAGCCTCTTACTGACGTCGGTTAGGAGAACGGGCTGCCAGCTGTTCACCGCGACTTACGGTGACCACGTCATGTATCGTCTGAACTGAGATGCTTTAGAGACTGAAAGGGGTGCTGTTAATAATTGTGCCTGACAAAAGGTGTCATTGGCATTGTGTCAGATGAATTGGGGTGTTTGGTCACCCTGTGTTTGATGAACTTACCTCTCTTTCAAAGCCTAGCTCCATCCTAACCTCTCCATAGTAACTATTTTTGTTTCCTCCATTGGAAGTAATTTTTTCACTGCACCCAAATCCCTCCTTTATTAAATGTATTATTTTCTACCTTGTCTTCAGAGTCACTTAGGTGGACTCTGTTAGGGTCTAAGTTCATGAGGACGTGGTCTCTACTCACACCGCTTTCTATCTCCAGGGCCTATTTCGTGTTACTCTGTCATAACAAGTACTAAGCAACAGTTTTGAAGGAGCAAGTGAATGAATGGATGAATGAATGAGCTCAACACCAAAAGTCTGATAACCTTCTCAAATGGTATCATTCTTTCCCTTCTTAAAATAAATGGTTTACACTCAGTCTGTTCCACTCTCACACAGCCGTCATAAACCTTACTTCCTTCAGACCGTTTGGACTCTCCCTCATTTATTTTCTATATACAAGTCTGTTAAGGTATCTCTTAAATTTGTTTCTTCGTCATTCCCACTCGAAAAATCCGGGTCCAAAGCCGTATTGGATTATTCCTGGGTATATGCTGCGGCCGTCTAGCTAGTTATCTTGTTTTGAATTTTTTTGAATTCCTGTTTTGGAAATACATGAACCTAATCTCCCTAAAGTAGAATGTGAATGTTTCTGCCCTGGTTTAGCCCTGAGAATCCCTTGCAGTCATCCATAGGCTAAAATTCAAACCCTGTGACCCGGCTTTTAAGGCCATTCATTAACTGGGTATCAGTTCTAGATTCAACTTTGCCTTTTGAAATGTTGATTTCTTTAGGCGTCGTATTCCCTATCACCCAATTTCTTTGTCTAAAATAGTGTGGTTCAAACGTGGTTCTTCTCCAGCCTTGCCCCTCGCGCTTTTCTCCTCTCCCACCACCAAACTATTCATATGGGTCTACAGTTCTCAGATCCTTTCAGCCTCCGTGCCGCTGCATGTGGTGTTTCTCCTGCCTAGAGAAACTTCTCTCTTTGGGGCTTGCATATTCCTCCTCATTCTTTTAGACTTCTCATGACCATTGCCCTCTTTGTAATATTTTCCCTCACCCTTTCCTACCCCCCAACTGCTGCGAGGCACTTATCTTCCATGCTTTTACCTGCATAGTTCGCGTATTATACACATCACAGAGAATTATCGACTAGTCTTCTTGTCTTTCAGATTGAGTGTTTCTTGAGGCCAATGACATAGTTTAATTTATTTGTACCTCTTGAACCTAAGAATGATTAGTATAGAATAAGTTCTCAACAAATATTAATTGCAAGGGTTAGCAGTATGACTAACATTTATTGACTACTTGCCACGTGATAGCTATTGCCTTGTTTGGGTTTATGTAATTTAACCCTTGTAACCACCATCAGAGACAGACATTCTGGGCATCATTTTACAGGTGAGGGAGTTTAGAGGCTCCGAGAGGGGGAGTAACTTACCCAAGGGCAGACCACTAGGTGACAGGATCAGAAATCAGGCTACCAAACGGCAAAGCTCGTCCTTCTAAACACCGTACATGTGAACTCATTTCTATCTCCACACATGGGCTTGTTTGTGGAAGAACTTCCTCCTCAGTTGTTTTCTTTTTTATCAAATCATTTTTATATTTCAAGGCCCAGGCCAACATCTAGTTCCTACTCATTTCTTCTGGGACTGTGTCAGCCTTACGTATTGTACTCAGTTATTTGGCTGTATGTTTCACAAAGTTCAGTACTTTAACACGAATGGCTTGACATGTATCACTTTTTAAATCTATTTCGTGACTCTCTTTGGACTTGGGTTGTGTTCTCTGTTTGGATGACACCTCACACCTGCCCCTTCCCCACCCTACATACACACTTATTATAGTTCTGGACACTTACTTAATAGAGCTTTGATAAAAATATTTGGTTTCATACCACGTATAGTTGGTTGTTTTGTTCTTCTTCCCTCTCTGAGGTAGTTTGGCATCTGACAGGGTTAACCAATATGAAGACTCATGCTTGTCAAATTCTGTTCGCTAAGGAAAGGGTTAAATATTCCCAACAAAGAGGATACATAAAGGAAAACAGACCTGACACATCAAACAGTGATCTCTCTCCCCAATTGTGTAGACTCTCTGTGCTTGAAAGGATCCTTTAAAGTCATGTAATCCACCTGCTTCTGAAAACAGAAGAGGAAACTGAGGGAGACCCTTCTTTGCTAGCAGCTGCGCTTCAAATCCCCAGCCCTCCGGAAGGAAGCAAAACCCTTCAGCTCCTGTGCTGTTTCTGCCGTGGGAAGAGGGTCTACGAATGAACACGTGCAGATCAAGTGCAAATGCTCCCCGCGTTAGAGTGTTCCAGAGTGGATCCGGCTCTGTGGGGGGTAGCTTTGTAGATGCCACCGGGCAGCAAAGGGGACGATGACAGTGAGCTATGGGGCAGGACAAGCAGCCAAGCCGCCCTAAGAGAGACGGAAGGACTGACTGTTGGTAGGTGGTCTGTACGGTGCCTCAGGCCAAGTGGATGCAGCTGGCCAACATGGGGGGAGGGGAGGCTTTTCAAATCTCTTCTTTTATTCCCTGCTGCGTTGGCCTTTTGGGAGAAGAGGTGATAACTGCACAACTAAGGAACTAAATGTATTGCCGCTGTCCTTCGAGGGGTCCAGGAATTACTTACTTAATGGTCTCCTGAAGATGTTTTCTTCTTTAAATAAAATTACGTGCTCAAAAACTACAGTCAAAATGAAATTGGAGCATCTGAATAAGGAAAAGTGTTCTGAGTAGGCTGTGAAGTTTATGTCCTTGTGAGAAAATAATGGTCCCAGACAAGGGCTTCCTACAGAATCGTTATTACCAGTCAAGATGCCACACAAATTGGTCCAGCCAAGCTGCCAAGTCTGGCAGAATTATGTTTTTCTTTTAGGTTCTGGTACATGCTGTTTAATTTCAATAAAAATGAATTTTTGTTCAAATGACAGAGGGCTATTATCCTATTTGAATTTGTTTTAAAGGCTGCAACAGGTTCTTTGTCAACAGCATAACACATAGTAATGATTTAAATTAGTATTCAATTTTAACATAAAAAAAGAGAACTCTTCTGTAGGAAGACAAAGGCCAAAGGCAGAAAGCTATGATGAATTTTTTTTTTATTATTAGTTTCAGGTGCACAAGATAAAGTACTACTTAGACGTTTACCATTTCTATCCCTCACACTGTGTGAACCACCTCCCCCACCCACTACCCTCTGACATCGCACACGGACATCACATCTCCACTGTCTTCTGATGAATTTTTAAGGGTGCATTCAATTGTCTATGTAGCCTGTCTTTTCCCAGTCACATCCATCTTCATGCACGTAAGACAGCTTTTAGCAAAATCTATCCAATCTAGTGTTTATCGAGCAGTTATGTACAAGGCATTAAACTACCGTTATGAGAGGTAAAAGGGGAGTATAGTCTTTAGGGAAGACACTACACGTACACAAATTACATAGTATTCATTAATTTATTCATTTAGCAAATATTAGTGGAGCGCCTGCTTTGGCCAGGACCTATGCTAGTCATAGGAATACACAGGGAACAAAAACGTGGTTACTCGGCTCTCGGGGGAGAGAGTCTCAAATCAAATGTTCATGTAGACAAATGTGTAGCTACCTCGATAGAACATGGTTCTGATAGAACATTGTTCTATCGATAGAACATGGTTCCATGAGTACAGGTGGCAAAGGAACCGGTCCACGGGAGCAGTGGTCATCCAGGAATGAAGGGACCTGGGAGCTGAAACTGAAGGACTCCCACAAAGTGGAACGGGGTGCATGTTATAAGGAAGATGCTAACAGAATATCATGTGATCAAGAGGCAGGGAAATGAGACTCGGGTTGGGAAAGTCAGAAAGCCTTGGGTAGGAGGTGGTGGCTTGTTTTGAGGAATGAGTCATGAGTTGCATAGGTTTGGGGGCCTTTAGACTCTCTGGTACATCAGTTAATGACTAACCCATTATTCTTTCTTTGTTCTGCAATTCAGTTTTCATCAGTGGTTTATTTATCCATAAAACTCTGCAGTTCCAGGTATATAATAGACTGTGCTAGAGAGGCATTGGGGAATTGACAAAGAGGAATAAAAGCTCACATGCTAGCGAGTAAGACAGACGCAAGAGCAATGTCCTGTATTTTTTCTGTACCATCCAAGGGTTTTTCAATTGCTTATTACATATTATTCTAATAGACTACGTAACGTTCCTCATTTGTCCAGCGGCATTCCTCACCATGTCTCCTAGGCACGGTGCAGTTGTACAGGCAGTTAGACATTCTGGAAGGTTGCCAGCCATTGTGAGTTGTGCTGTGAATAACTGATTACTGATCACAGTGAAAGTATTAAATCTGAGGAAAAATTGGTTTTCAAAATAGACCGGATTCAAGGTTACTCCTGTGGGAATACCATGTTCAATATGTCGCATTCCTGCATCCTGATGCTTCCTTCAGGGGGAGCCACAGGGTGGAGTTTCAGGAAACAGGAGGGAGAATTGCACAGAATGCACAGTTCCTTTGATTGGCACCAGAGGTCGTCACATGGCCATGGCTTTGGAACTATCTGGCAGACGTGAATGTCATCTGTCACATGGACCAGATTGAGAGTCACTGGTGGACCACGAGCTTCTTGAAAGCATGGTCCGTGACTTCCTTCCTTCCTTTTCTCCCTACAGAGACAGAGTTCTATGTCCATCTGTTCGTCCACTCACTCATTCATTCATTCACAGCACAAGTGTGTTGTGTGGCGCTCTCACCTTACCTCTCTCTGTCCAGCATTAGAGCTTGTGGGCATTCAGGCAGGTGAGGGATCTGACTCTGGCAGCCAATTTGGAGACGTGCGCTTGTCAGACTCTCTTCAGTAAGGACGGAGCCATGTGCAGTAAGGGCAGAAATAAGAAATAAGTCTCTACGTGTCCGGTTCCATGCTACATGCTGGGGCCTCAACCGTGAGGGCAGCTTACAAAACCATACCTGTCTTCATGGAACCTATGATTTAGTTGGCGAGCTAGGAAGTAAATAAGATGACTAAGCGAAATTTTAAATATGCTCATGATAAATACCATAGAAAAATAAAGGAAGAGGAGGAGAGGGAAGTAATAGGGACGCGGTGACATTGATGGAGCTTGGAATTTTAGATGGATGGCCCCAGAAGGCCTCGCTGAGAAGCTGGTATTTGCTTTACAGCCTGAAGGAGATAAAGACACACAAAGTGTTTTGTTGTTCTCCAAGCATTTGTGGAGTGCACAGAAATTCTGTCCGTGTGAAGTGAGGTTTTCCTGGTGGAGCAGCAGGAAAAGGAGCGCAGAACAGTGTTGCCTATTGCCTGAGGTCCAATGTCAGTTTCATGGTATCATAAAAAGCCGACTGGCTCTGCTCGAGTATGGGGAGTGGGGAGCACGGTGGGAAGAACGGGTGGCCCGGCACAGGTGTGAGGACGGAAATGGTGGAAGTAACCACAGGTGTTCAGAGAGAATGCTCACTTCCGAATACAGAGTTCAGAGGCTACCTGGAACTCCATTTTCTTATAGGAACCAACCTGTCTCTCCCTGCCTTCTCTGTCCTACACCTGTTGTCTGGTTTCTCTCTTAGACCACGCTTCTGCTTGGAAGGGTTTGTGTTAGACCTTCTTAGAATCAAATAGGTGTGTACATTTTTTTTTTCTAATCCAACTCTCAATCACTAATTTTCTTTCAAAACTTTTTTCAGGCTGTTAACAAAACTAAATTATCTGTAATTGCTAGTAACAGTTGATTTGTCTGAGATTATCACTGAAGTATAAAATGCAATTTAGAATCTCATTATGATTATTATTCCATTTCATTCACTGAATATGGTGACCTTCTGATTTAGAAATTTAAGATGCTTATTAGATTATTGTTAAAACGGCACTGGTATAATGGTAATGATATTTTTCTAGTTTCTTTTCCACTTGCGTATATAATATTTTGTTTTATTGCCATTGGGGTTGGTGGGGTTGGGAGGTAGTGGCCATTTCTCTCACTGTCTTCTATGAAGCCAGACATTAAGGAGACTTACAAAACTGTGAAAGTATGTCACTCTTCTCATTATTTTTTTTCACAAAATATTTTATTAATATGTAATGGGTTTATGATTCTTATTTTTAAATGCATCTGTAAAGTTTAAATTTTTCTCAATTGTAATTTCTAATATAGTAAATATGAATAGATTAACCCTGAACAAAAGCTCTGTGTGTTGGTTCCTCAGTAGTTTTCAAGAGTCCTCAGACCAAAAAGTTTGAGAGCTGTCGGTTACAGGTCTGGAGCGCGGACGCTGACATCAGACTGACTGCCTGTTACTGAGTGCCAGGTGGCCCTAAGCAAGTCCCCTACCTGCAGTGCCAGTTATGTCCCCTGTAAAAGGAGCATGTTCTCATTACCAGTCTCATGGGACTGTCCTGAGCTATAGCTGGAAGAAGGCGTGGGAAGGGCAGCATGGGAAGTGCTGAGCGATCAGTAACTGATAGGCCTTGGAACCCGCCCAGTTCCTGACCTGTAGGAGCCGGAAGCTGAGGGGATCACATTATGTGCCCTGCTCGAGGTCACAGAGAATCTGTGTTGGGACTTGTCTTCTGATTCTCACCACCCCACTTCAATAACTTCATCAGCCACTGGCTTCAAAGGTGCTCAGAGCGGTACAATCATTATTATGTTTTCCTTTTGGAAATTAAGAGGGAAAAAAAAAGATTGTTTTCTATTAGATGTTAAAATGATCATAATCCTTGTACTTTATTATAATTGTATGCCGTTTACAGTTCTCTAACCACCTTCAGTCCAATTATGTTCAGCCCTATAAGGAGGCAGAGCAGGCCATTGTTTCCATTTAATAGAGGAGGAATTCTGGGGCTCAGGGAGGGTTAAGTGACTTGCTAACATTTCAGAGCAGATCAGGCATAGATGCCAGGCCTTTAACTCCCCTGTGTTAGATTACGCAGCCGTTCATCACTGTAAATATCCTCTGAACCCAACTTGGTCATTTCACAGAGGAAAATGAGTCCCAGAGAGGCGGAGTGACTCTCCAAGGGTGCGACGTTCCCACATAAAGGGAAGAAGAAGCTAAAATAGAAAATGTGGTTGAGGAATTCTTGTGTTTTTTTGTTTTAGGTTGTAGTTCCCATGGACTTAATGGCGATTCCATTTTATTCTGATTCTGGGCTGTATAAACCTTGTGGGGGATTGTTTCCGTGTCTTAAATGTCATGGTTTGGGTAACGCATATTTTGCCTCATCAGCTGGGTCGTTGAATGGCGCTTGTTCCTGGGGTCTCTGTGTTTCAAAGCTCATTGTGCTGTGGCAGAGGCATCAAGTTGCACCAAGGGACTCATTGACTACTTCACAGGCCTGAGCTTTCCTGCAGACATCCTCCCGTGTTCATGTAGTGCACACTTTGCGTTTGACCAGGTGGTCTGTGTATTCGCTGATTGATTTTCTGGGAGAGGAGGAGGAAAGGACGTCTGGATTCCAATGTCAAATCACTGGAGCATCGCCTAGATTTGTAGAAAGGATGTCTAACGTAACATCCCAAAACTAATGTTTTTGTCCCTTTTTGGGCTTTGTAGCAAAATAGCTCCATGTCTCGTATTTGCAGTTCTTTCGTTAAAAAGGAATTTAGAAGATGAAGGAGAATGAAGGGCATCCAGCCTCCTTGGCATTAGGGGTTTGCCCCACGTGTTGCCACACGCCTCCACCTCGTCCAGCGCGGTCTTAGAGTGGTATAAGGAACGTGGACATGACGGGATGACCGAGAGAATGAACTTCCTTTTACTTATGGTTCCCAAGGCTTCAAGACGGTGTAGTCCTTCAAACAGGACCACTCACGATTTGGCAAAACAAGTGGGTATCTCTTGCAAGCTAATAATTTGATGCCTCTTGGAGTAGATGTCCTTTCGTGTGTGTTCATTTCGTGGGGAGTCTGAGCACTGTGTGGGGTGAGGGTGGAGCGAGACCACTGCTGGTAGCAGCCCTCAGCCTCATCCCTATCACCCAACCTCTGGCCCCCAAATTTATATTTTCCAGTCAGCAGAGCCCAAACCCTGAGCTGCTCACATCACCCGCCTCAGAGGGCGTTCATTCTGGATGTGCCTTTGTGGGGTCTCACAGCACCCAAAGCAGTTTACTAAGTTATTGTGTCCAGCCACACATATTTGTTTCCCGACTTGGAGTTCTGGTACACGCGTGTTTCTTTATCTCATACGGTTATAATAATTTAGTGCCCCGAGGACCTTGCTTCAGCTTCCCCTATTTGTTGGTGGCCTGATTAGTGGAGGGGTTGGTCCGTTCTAACCTGTGACCAAGTCTGTGTTACAGGGACAGAACTTCTACCTTCAAATACATGGAGTAGGTAGGCAGTGTCTAGTTCTTGAATGAATGAAGGAAGACACATAATAGAAGACATATTTTATCAATTTGTACTCACTTGAGAAGGTCTGTTTGACACCTGACCTGGTATGTCGTAAACCAAGAAAGATGTAGAATTGGCATTTCTGGAGGAAAAAAGTCCTCATCTTTAGACATGATAACCAGACGCTATGCTTTTCCAAACTCTAGGCATGATGACTATAATCCCTTGCTTTTGCAAAGTACAAAGCACATCAATAAAAGTATTTACTAGTCTCTAAAATAACCTTGTTAAGTGCAGCGGGCAAGGTGGTCGCATTCCCAACTTGCAGAGCAATGTTGCTAATTGAACTGGAGAGGCTCCTTGCGTCAAAGGTTACGTGTTGTTTACGTGCCGACGTCTGGAAATTTATGTTTTCTGTTTCTTAGTCCTGTGCTTTCTCTACTTGATCATCTTGCCTTGTTTCTGGAAAAGATTTACTTCTTACCAGTCAGGCAACTTAAGCACACATTGTTTTAAGATTCTGTCTGGGAGTTTTGCTGTACACAGATTCTCTGCAGCAGAGGCGACTTCCTTCCTCCGAGAAGACATCATTCCACGGCTGCTATGACCACTGAGTCGGTCGCTCACAGCCACGTCAGAACCATGAGCCAGTCTTCACTGGCTGGTGTTTGCTTTTTGGCAAATCACAACATTTCTCCAAGCACTGTTTCCTGTGTAGCCTCCTCTGTAATCGTTTTGTTGGGCCTGGTGGTTTGAAAAGAGCCTTGACTTTTCCTGGAGGACAGCTACTTGCATTTTCCTGGACTTTATTGGCAGAATAATTAGGAGCAAGAAGTTGGGAGACATGAATTTGGCCAAACTCATGGAAGAGGTGCCTTTCTTCCTGTAATGATTTCCAAAGGAGGTAGCGTGGGGGCCGGGTACCCAAAAAATTCACTATTACCCTCCCAAATTGCATCCATTAAAAAAGTGCCATTTCCTTTATGAAGTCTTTTCTCTTTTTGAAATAGCATTATTGTTTTTCTAAAAACATCTCATACTTGCCACCATCATCCAAACAAAGTGCACAGTACAAAGGAGGAGGCAGAAGTCATCCCAGGTCCCCCCACTCAGAGAAAACATGTTAACGTTTTGGTGAACACCCAGAAAGTCCATTGTAACCTCCTTTTGGTTTTGGAATGACTCTGTGCCAAAGGCGATGTCGTACTTGTTTCTGGTTTTTGCGTCCTCTCTCTCCCCTGGATCATCAACTTTCTCTTAGTGGAGAGACAGCGATGGGGCCACCTGTGTCTGTGTGTAATGTCTAACAGGACATAGCATGTTTGGTAGGCTTTCGAAGAATACTCTGAAACACGCAAGTCAGAGATACAATTCTACTTTAAGTCCCTCATTGTGGGTGGTTTGTGCTCTCCTTGGAGCAGATTGCAAACGGAAGACAGTGATAGCAGAAGATTGGGGAAATGAGATGAAATCACGAGGCAGGTAGATTTCTCTGTTTCTCCCGGGTGTCTCACCGGCACCCTGGTGGTGCGGTCTGGTCTGCTGAAGCATCTTCCTAAGCTAATGGAACTCCTCACCCTGGGTGCTGATTGGTGACAAACAGCATTCGGGGTCCCATTGTTGAATTTTGGTGCCTTTAGAGTCCAGTGATTTTTAGTAATGTGTGTCTTGGCAAAAGGACAGGATGTTAGCTCAGGTGTCACATTTAAAGGGTAGGCGGCCTGCTTTGAGCTTCCAATTCGGTAGCTGCCATCAAAGTTTGAATTACGATTTCAATGACAAGTCAGTTTGGGATTTCTTAATCAGAAGTGAGGTGTTAGAACAAAGCCGCATCCCCGCCAGTGGCCCAGGACCTCAGCCTTTTCAGTCTGGGCACAGTGACCCGTGGGCTGTGCTCTGATCCAGCCGAAGGGCCGAGACCCAGGAGACAGCTCGGTGTTTTCTAAATAAACTGCTTAGCACTCCGCCTGGAGGAGGGACTTTTAAATATATGGACCCCGCTAGGCAGTGAGCCAGTCTGGTCACTTACCTGCTGGACATCTAGTAGATAGACAAAGAGTTTAAATTGACGTGGATTTTATCATTGAAAGTAGACCGACTTAACGTAGCCTGTTTCAATTGCCCGAGCGGCCCTTCTTTCCTACCTTTTATTTTTCTCTAGTGAAATCGTACCCATTCTCCCTCATTCTCTCCAAGCAGAACGTAATCTCTTTCTCGTTTGCAGCTCTGTTCATCAATAGTTCACAGAGATAATATTGCACAATGAAAATATGAGCTACTGCATTGGCTGTTCAATGGTATCAGCAACTTTAAAACAGGATACTCATCTCTTTAACTCCGCAGCAGCCAGCAATCCTTGCCTCAAGCCTTTGGATGTTGCCAGAAGTAAATCTGTTGGAAAATAAAAAATTTACTTTAATTCTATTAATTTTCATTATTAAAACGTTTTCACTTTTTCTTTTAAAATAATTTCAGACACAAAAAAAGTTGCAAGCAGAGTGCAAAGAATTCCCATATTTCATTTAGGTTCCACAAATGTAATATTTTCCCATATTTGCTTTATCATTATCTATCTATATACAGTTTTTCTACTTACTTGTTTGAACATTGCAGGTATGATTTCCTTCAGGAGAATTTTAGACAAAGACAAAAACATGTTCTTACACTTACAGTCTTTGTGTTGAAGGATTTTTCTACATGTCCAATAAATAATAATAAAAAAAATAACAAAGGAAAACTAACACTATTAGCAGTTAACATTCATCGAACAAATGCTGTGGGCCAGGTATGAGCTTTACTTGTTGTATTCATCAGGGTTCTTGCAGAAAAACAGAGGCCAAGTTTATCTGTAAAATGAGAGGAAATAAATAAGTTGGTAACTGAGGTCGTTGTCCCAAGAGGCTGGAAGTCGCCGTTGTATTGAAATATGTGCAGTCACTGTCTGAGCCCTTAATGTGTATCAATTACCTCACCGAGTCCTCACAACAACTCTTATGAGGCAGTCATTATCATTCCCATTTTACAGATGAGCAAACTGAGGCAAGACTATTTAATAACTTGCTCAAGGTCACCAGTGAGAATGTGGAAGAGTCTGGCTGTGAACCCAAATAATATGGCGTTTGAGTCCAAATTCTTGGCATCCGTGTTGTATTTCTCTGACATACATTGAGAAGGTCTTAGGGAAATTTGAATATGTGGCCCCTGGTTTACAAAATCAGTGTTCTAATAATGCTTCAGCTAGGAGACTTCAAAATATGTTTACAAAATCAAGTACAAATGTGTGCTGTACGACATACGTATGCTTATTATAAATATGTCTATTACATGTGTGTGCTTGGTGTTAAATCTATACCTTAGTTTTTCCTTTCTTTCTATACTATTGTTTGGGTTCTTAATTAGAATTTAATGCCTCTCAGAAAATGAATAAAAACCTGGATTTTGCCCAGTGTTTACATTTTGCCTTGGTTTTCGAAGCGGGTCATCCATTCACTGTGCTGGACTCAATTAAAAAAAAAGAAAAAAAGTTGGTTAACATATAATTGTAGGTCCAGTTATTTGTCAATTATACCTCAGTAAAAATAATTTACAAAGGTATTCTCATAGGCCTAGAAAGTCTGGCCTTGGGGAGAGAGTTGGAGAAAGTTAAGGCGGGAGGGGAACCTCAACACCACCTTGGCTGAGACTTGTGGGGGGAGGTGAAAATCTGCTGCTGTGAGCACGTGGGGCATAGCCTACTGGACCCCTGAGGCATGCTGGGAAAATAGTGATGCCATCTTTTGGTGTCCAGCTGTGGCTTTCATTACTCCAAACCTGAATTTTGAAAGCAAAGCAAATGGAACTTGCATTCTGGGAAAGGAACCCTTGAGTGGTTGGTGAACCCCAAAGCTGTCACACTGGAAGGGAGGAAGTGGTGTTTGCAGTACCCACGGCCGTTGGGGAGAAGTGGTCCTCACCCCCTGGAAACAGAACCGCCTGCGGGTCACTGCTCGGCGGAGGTCAATGGACCCGAATTCCTTGCTTTTACGAATGAGGAAGCTGCGGTCCAGAGGGCGGGCACGGGCTGGGGTGCCTGCAGACCGTGAGCAGAGACAGGGCAGATGTGGGAGGGAGACAACAAAAGTCACCAAATTGTCGCAGCTTCGGTTTCTCTATCTGTGTGTTTAAAGATGGGGGACTAGATCAGAAATGGCACACGTGTGGCACTGTTGATGCCCCATCTCCTCCAGGACCCATGCCAGACCCACTTATGATGTTAACATAGTGAGTGATTATAGTGTGTCGAGTCACACTCTGTCCCAATAAGCTTCAAGAATGGCCTCCAAGCCTTGTCACCATGGCGCTCTGCACATCCGCCACCAATCGATCAGACCGGAGTGGGCATGGGAGATAAACCTTTTCATTACCCCTGGGCTGGATGCTCTCTAAGGACGTTTCTGGCTCTGAGAAGCTAGTATGTAATTTTAAGGACTGAAGGAAGGTTTTGGATAATAATGTTTCCAAAAGCCGGAGCACAAGGGGGTGTGACTTGGCTGAGCCCGTGTCCTGGGCACCTGTTTTTTTGGGCTGAGTTTGAACCCCTATGGCTCGAGTGGGAAGGGCTGAAATGGGTGAAATGGCTCATCAGACACTTGCTGAGGTGGCTCAGGGAGCACTGCCTGGGGTGCAGGTGCCAAAGAATGTCCCTCGGGAGGAGCCATTCTCCCTGAGCCTGCGAGAAACCCACACCGCCAGGGGCATCCAGACGCGGCGTCTTGGGCCACGTGATGGACAGACACCTTCTGCAGAGACCCTGGCAGTTCTGGCAGTGGGCACACAGCTGCGTGCAGCTGCGGCTTTGCTCTGGCTCAGCAGACGCCTGGGCCCCGCTTTCCTCACGTGTGGAAACGGGGTAATCACAGTACTACCTCATAGCGTTGTCGTGTGGACTACGTGAGCTGATGTACACGAACCACGTTAAACAGTGTCTGGTGTATAGTAAGCGCCATGGGAGTGTTGGTCAGTTTATTAAATTATACCTTTTTTTTTTTTTAAAGTTTCCTACTCTAATATAGTTAGAAAGAGCTCTAACTCGTGGACCATTTCTGTAACTAATGAGATGTGAATTTAACCACCTCGTTTATCAAGTTGACTTTTCTTATGGTGTTTTTAAAAATATACTTACTTTTTTAATTATTATTTTATTGGGGTAGGGAAACAGGACTTTATTGGGGAACAGTGTGTACTTCCGGGACTTTTCCAAGTCAAGTTATTGTCCTTTCAGTCTTAGTTGTGGAGGGCGCAGCTCAGCTCCAGGTCCAGTTGCTGTTGTTAGTTGTAGGGGGCGCAGCCCAACCCTTGTGGGAGTCGAGGAGTTGAACCGGCAACTTGTGGTTGAGAGGATGTGCTCTAAACAACTGAGCCATCTGGCAGCTCTGTGGCAGCTCAGCTCAAGGTGCCATGTTCAATCTTAATTGCAGGGGGTGCTGCCCACCATCCCTTGTGGGACTCGAGGAATCGAACCGGCAACCCTGAGGTTAAGAGCCCACTGGCCCATTGTGGGAATCGAACCGGCAGCCTTTGGAGTTAGAAGCACGGAGCTCCAACCTCCTGACTTTTGTTATGGTGTTTGATACGTGGAGAGGGGTGTGGAGGTGGTTTAGCGAGCTGGGCCCACTCGTTAGCCGGGTGTACACCACCAGCGTTTGCTTTACCTGGAATGCACCCTTCTCCTAGCTGCATGACTTGATTTGGGGGGATGTTCATAGATTAGCTTGGTGTCCACTCAGGTCACTCCTTGGACCGTGGCTTTGAGAAGGATTGTGATGTCGTGTTTGGGCTCCGTGGGACACAGAGCCGTACTTAGTCAGTAATATCTGCCCTAAGTGCAGGGAAGGGAAGGCTGCAGGCGTGGTGTCAGGGCTGGCCACTTAATTTGTGAGACCTAGTACAAAATGAAGGTGTGGGCCCCCTGGTTCAAAAGCAGGAAAAAAGTGTCATAATGTGCCCTAAAATACAAATCGTTTTCCTTTCCTCCACCGTGCCTCGCTCTCTCTCGTCATGCTGTTTTTAGTTGCCATTTAATGTTATTCTAAATAAAGAAAAGCAAACAATTTAAATTATTAGTATGAATTTTATGATTCATCTTATATTATCCAATGCCAGTTTTAAATGCAAATATAAAGGCATTTAACTTATATGCAGAATCACCAAAATTACTCAATTTCTTTTTCATAGCTTGCACATACACATTCTCCTCTTACCAGAACAGTGAAAATGCTGTCAGAAACTGAATCAACTCTTGTTACTTCCTTCTGATATGGACACGTTCTACCAACACGTACTGATGAGTAAGAAAGGACTGAGAGGAAAGGAAGCTCTGGTTAGCCCTCCCTGTCCCTTTTCTGCTTTGTCCGCGTTTTCAGCAGGAGTGGGTAGCAAACACAGGGAAGTAACCAGATAAGCAAGGACGTGATGGGCTTCGTTGGCGTTGGTGTCTCTTAGAATGCTGCCGTCTTTGTGCTGTGTTCTCGTGAGAACTGGGGCCTCTTGGGGCGGTCTCCTTTCTCAGTTGTGTCATCACATGCTTGCTTGGAGTCTGGCTGCACTCCCACCCATTGTGGACGTGCTGAATTCTGCACGTGGGGCCTTGTGAAAGCAACGCGCAGTGGTGGCCACGGGACATGGAGGCGGACACTTGCTTTGCCGCTCACGTGCATTTCTTCTGCTCACGTACAGTCTGCGTTGTCCCAGCACACATCACTTAACAAACACAAGTTCGAATTGCCTCAGAATTTCAAGGCAGTGAAACCAGATCATTACACCAGGGGGAAGGCCCTTGCGAGCACAAGGCGCTGTGTGAGGACAGGTCACTCGTTCCAGACGTCGACCGGCATCCATTGCTGGCTGTGTCTCCTCTCTCCCTTAGGGGACCCTAAGACCCAGCTCCTCTGGGAAGACTTGCATGGTTGTGACAGCTGGTATCGATCACCACCCCCACGATTTCTGTAGAGCTCGTTTTACGTGCCGGCTACAGGCCAGAAACCGCTTTTGGTGATGAGTTAGCTCTTCCCACGCGTTCTTTCTTCCCACAACATTATAAGCTTCTTGAGGACAGAGTCATAATCATGGCTCCATTTATCATGCAAGGTCGGCCTTGCTGAGGTTTGAGTCATGATGCTATTAACTTCTTGGGTATTAAAATACAGCAGTCGGTAGCCGTTATTGTTATTGCTGTTACTGTTCTTCTCATAAAAGCCTTCAGGCTCTGAAGCCAGCTTGCCAGTGCTCTAACTTCCTTCCTTACTTCCCAGGGCAAGATGCTTAATCGTCT
Organism: Rhinolophus ferrumequinum; assembly: GCF_004115265.2. Lineage (NCBI taxonomy): Eukaryota > Metazoa > Chordata > Mammalia > Chiroptera > Rhinolophidae > Rhinolophus > Rhinolophus ferrumequinum. Next base: position 4,288,186 of record NC_046300.1, on the reverse strand, counting down.
GATATTCCCTATATTTTGTTACAAGAATTAAGTGCTGTAAGTCCTCTGACAGTTAGCAGTCACATGACAAATATGTTAGCTATTTTTATTACTATTGTTATTTTATTACTATGGTTGTTGTTCGTTTGGGTTCCAAGAGTACCATTATTGCCATTTTTAAGATGAGGAACGAGAGCGGCACTGAAAAGACAGCCAGGCGAGCGGGAGACCTTCCTGTGTCCAGAGCGGAGCCGTCCAGGACGGCAGGTGTGAGCCGCCGGGTCCAGGACCTCCTGAAACGCGGCTGCGCTGGACTTCATGTGCTCGCAGGGATGCACACTGCGCACCGGGGGCTGCGTGGGACAGAGAATGTACAAGTCCCATGACTGCTTTTATGTTGATGACATGTTACATGGTCAGGTTAGGGACATCGTGGGTTAAAGTACATTGTTAGAGTGAATTTCATTTGTTTCTTTTTACTTTTAAAACTGTGGCAACTAGAAAATTTAAAGTGACTTCTGTGGCTGCATCACAGTGCTGTGAGATGGCGCAGCTCGGGGCGCCGTGGTGGGGGCGCTGGCCGTGGAGGGAAAGCCATTTCTAAATGGGCATCCGCTGAGCAAGCTCGTAAAGCTCTCCGATGTCCTGGTCATCATAATCATTAAGATTGAGTGTCAGTGACCATGCTGGGAACTGTGGATTTTACTTCTCCGTGTAAAACATCTTTTTAAGCTGGTAATCGGTTTGCATCTTAGATGAAGCTAATTCTGGACAGGAAGCAGGGAGGCCGGGTCTTCCTCCACGTGGTGTTAACGGCCTGAGGAAGAGCCCAGGCTGTAGAATGGAAGCTTTGACCTTCAGCTCCCTGGTCCAGCTGTGTGGCTCCAGGAAAAGTGATCAGCCTTTCGGTGCCTTGGTTTCTTTATCTGAGGAAAGGGACAAGGGTACCTGCCGAGCAGGACACCTGTGCCCTCTGGATACCCTGTCCATCGCTCTGCCTTTGTCCCACACTCTGGGAGGATGACCCGTGAATGACGTTGGTTGCTGCCCTTGTCCACTGGTTTCAGATCCAGTGGGAGTGGGCACCACCTGGACATTAGAGTTCTGGAGACGTATGTGGGGGGACTCTCTTTGGAGTGAGCGTAGATACTTGTGTGCCGTGCTAATGCCCACAGACAGTCCGGCGGTGGACGAGCTGCCCGTTCTGTGGCCGCCCCAGCGCTTGCTCACTGGGCTCCTGTCCGTGGCTGTGGCACAAGGACATTATTAGTCATGGGTCAGCAACACAGACCCCCTCAAAGAGGAGATGTGCCCACCGGCCCACAGCAGAGGCTAATGCTGAGCTTCCAGCTCCATGTCACCCTTTCCCGAAGGGAGCAGCTGGCCGCTTGGTGACAGATTCTTTCTGTTAGACCTCCTCTTTCATGGAGGGGACTTTTATTTGTCCCCATAGGACAGAGACATATTTCATGTATATGTTTGCTTTCCCTGCTCTCTGGTCTTCTGCATCACAGTGTCATCCAGTGTCACCTCTGACCCAGGGTCACCGTCCCCGGCTCATGCCTCGGGAATTCAGGGGTCCTATTGTGTGTGTCGACTGGAAGCAGCTACTTCACAGAGTAGTGGGGTGACCTGGTGAAGGCGCGGTTAGGAAGCTGGTAGGAGCTAGTGCTCCACAAACCTGGAGGGTGGGCCTTGATGTGTGCTGTGTGCCTGCAGACCAGTGGCCCAATGACAGTGTCGCCCCCTGCCCGCAATGCCCAGGTCTGGGAACTCTTACAGAAAAAAATTATTTACGATACTTGCTAAAGTTGGTGAGGAGTACTTTATTGAAGGAGACTCCGCTATGTGTGCCTTTATGCAAATGATATATACACACATGGACGGGATGATTCAACAGACATGGAAAAATGTTAAAAATTGGTGAGTGTGAAATATTCAGCCATCAAAATGAACGAAATCTTGCTATTTGTGACAACATGAGTGGAATTTGAGGGCATTTTGCTAAGTGCAATAAGACAGAGAATGACAAACAGCGTATTATCTCACTTACAAGTGGAATCTAAAAAGAACAAACTCATAGATACAGAGAGCAGATTGGTAGTGGCCAGAGGCGGGGGGGGGGTGGGGGGGCAAAATGGGTGAAGGGGTCAGAGCGTACAAACTTCCCGTTGTACAGTAAGTCAGTCACGGGACGTACTGTACAGCGTGGTGACCAGAGCTAAGAACACTGTAGTGCATATTTGAAAGTTACTAGGAGAGTAGATCTCACAAGTTCCCATTATAAGAAAAATAACTTTGTAACTACATGTGCTGACAGATGCTACTTGACTTATGTGGTGATCATTTTATAATATATACAAATATCAAATCATTATGTTGTACACCTGAAACTAAGATAATGTTATAGGTCAATGATACATCAATTAAAGAAATGGTGACCATGGGGGAAAACAGAGGCTGTTACACTGGGGTTTTGTAGTAAGGGAGACCGAGATTCAAACACAACAAGAAAAAGTGGGAATTTATAGCCAAGGGGCAGGTGGGGGTCAGTGAATGGAAAACGACTAAGCGGAGAGAGTGGGGTAGGAGCTTCTCTGGCTGAGCCGACCGAACTCAATTCCTGCTGAAGCTGAGTGGGGTGGGCGCGGTGCAGGATGAGGGATGCGGTGAGTCGTGGGGGTGATGAGATACGGAGGATGGGGAGTGTGGCCAAAGTGACGTGGCAGGGACAACGCGAGGTGAGCGGGGAAGCCCACTAGTCGGGGTCCAGCTGAGAAGAACGTTGAGGTCAGCTGGCTAAGGTTTGGTCACGGAGTGGCTCTTTGTCATAACCAAGGGTGACAGCGGGCGTGGCCTGTCTGACCAGTGACTCAGGGAAGAGTTCGTGTTTCAGGAAGTTCGGGTCCCGGAGACCCTGATGCTCAAGGAAAGCACGTGTCTAAATGAGACACCCCTGCGGTTTCAGGGAGCTGGACGCTGAGTGCCCCTGGCCAATTCGACCTCCTCATGTTGCTGGACCAGCAGGTAGAAAAGGGGTCACTGTATCAGTGGGGTGGCTGGTCCTGGTCACCGGGCTGCCAGACAGTGGAGTGAGGAGGGGAGTATCCAGGGGTGGTGGGGGGTGAGTGTCTCTTGTCCAGTGGTCCAGGTCTGTGGACGCCTACGCAGCCCAACAGAGAGAAACCCGCCGAGGATTCAGCTCCTTCTGGAATCCGTATTCGGTCAGCCTGTCTGTCAGGCCACTGTGCAGCTGAGACGCAGGCAGAGGGCCAGGGGAACAGGCCATACTGGTGAGCAGTGAGGACGTCGGGCTACTACGCTTATGATTTAGGCCTTAGGCTCGAATGCAGAAGCTAAAGAGCTGTAACAGTCATGGTTTACGTTAGCTACGCAGCCACCCCCCTCAGCCCCACGTCTTATGTGAAGGCACCGATGATGGGAAGATGACTGAACTGACGTCATCCCATCCTGATTTGGCATCTTCTCAATTGGCTCACAGATAAGAGAAGATGCTTGGGGGATGGTAGAGAATTGTGTGGGATTTCTTGTGTCCCTTTTCAGATGCACTTTTCACCCTTTTCCACTTTGCTCTGTGTGCCAGGAGGCTCGTCTGAATGGGCTGCTCCCATGGGCTCCCTCACCCACTGGTTCCACTTGTGTTCTGCCAGTGGAGGAAGGACGGGGAAGCCACGGCAGCAGATCAGACGCAGGTGGGACTCGGCCCTCTGCATCCGGTTCCGCGTTCGCGGCTGTGGCGGGCCGACTCCGGGACTCGAGCATTTGTGGCTTCTGGTATCTGCGGGCTTCAGGGTACTGCGGGACGACTGTACACATTCCCCGGGCTGTCTTCCGAACGCATCACGAGCGCCCACGGCTGCACTCCACTGAAACGCGCGGTTCCTGCTTGCTGGCCTGAGTCCCCGCGTGCGGTGCTAGCTCAGGTGACTGACTGCAGCAGTCCTTGCGAGGTGACTTTAAACTCTGCTGGAAGGCAATTTGGGGAATATAATCCATAATGTTGTAAAGATTTTGTAGGGTATCCGATGGACACTTGTCTCATTAGGGAGACCACTTCAGGGATGGTGTAGATGCCTGATCACTGCACTGTATACCTGAAGCTGAAGCTGAACAATAATGAATGTCAACTATAAACTAGAAGCGGAGTACAGCATTAGGAATAGACAGTAGAAATGCAATGGCTGTGTGCGATGTCAGAGGGGTAGTGGATGGAGGGAGGAGGATTGTCACTGTATGAGGGATATAAAAGATAAATGTCTAAGTATTACTTTGTTTTGTGCACCTGAAACTAATAAAAAAAATGTAAAAAAAACAAAACAAACCAAAAACCTCTGCTGGAAGGGACCCTGACTGACGGGCCTGCCTCGCTGGGTAGTTTGGAGGACTGGTGATCCTGAATGCAGATCACTCAGCACAGTGACGAGGCAGCACGTGGCAGGCACTCAAAAGGATCCTTCTCTCCTCCCAAGTCCTTTGAAATTCCAAATTCCAAGGATTGCTTAAAGAATTAGCACTGTTTCTTTAAATAAGTAAAACACTGTATGTGAAAGTGCTTTGTAAAATGTAAATCGCTATGTAATGCAAGGTGACCTTACATGAGACTTCCTGAACCTTGAAAGTATCGTTTTTTGAAAAATATGGTTCTGTCTGTCTTACCTTAATAAGATGTAATTAAGTTTCTCTCAGAACTGGAGCAGGGCAGAAACTTCAACTGCAGATTTCCATGCAAATCTCATTGAATGAAAGCACTTTGTTCATCTTCCTCAGGCTCTAGGTCTCTGGTTTTAGGTTTCTCATTCCCATTTCCTGTTCTTTTAGCCCAATGAAGCCTGAGTGTCAAGATGAGCTGACGGAGAGGTAATTGCTTGTGTGTCTCATTGTAGGGGGAGAAAAAAGCAATAAGAAAAGCATCTGGGCATGTGGAAGAGCCTATTAAGTCTGCATCGTGCGTTCCACAGAACCTCCTGACACAGCAGGCGAAAGAGTGAGGCTGGCAGACAGGCGCTTTCCTTCTGCTCTAGAACTTTCTGTGCCATCAATCAGCATTATTACCGTGTTTCCCTGAAAATAAGACCTAGCTGGACAATCAGCTCGAATGCATCTTTTGGAGCAAAAATTAATACAAGACCCAGTCTTATTTTACTGTAATATAAGACAGGGTCTTTAAAAATAAAATATAATAAAATATAATACCGGGTATAATATCATATCATATCGTATCATATCAAATAATATAATACCTGGTCTTATATAATATAAGACCAAGTGTTATATTAATTTTTGCTCCAAAAGACGCATTCGAGCTGATGGTCCGGCTAGGTCTCATTTTCGGGGAAACATGGTAGGAGGCCCTGAGAGAGAGCATGGCGCATGGCTCCACGGCCCAGGTGTTGCTTTTCCTCTTACACATGGCAAGTCATCGTTAGAGTATATCTCTCTGTTCTTGCATTTGCTCCCCCAGTTTAATGAAACTCACCACTTTGTGTTGTGTCCCATGCTGTTTTATTGTCCTTCCAAATGAAATCGGAGCAAAGAAATCTAGCATTTGCTCATTAAAACCCTGGCTGTCACGCAGCCCTTCTCAGTATTGCAGAGACTGTGTAGAGATTGGTGGTTAAGAGCACACAGTGTACACGCACAGCCCCGGGTTTGTTTGATGCCCAAGTCCCCCACTTGCCATGTTATTGCTGCCTGTTTGCTTATCTGTCAAATAGGGCTAATAATTGTATCTTGTTGGAACAATTAAGATCAGCAGTGAGTGAACAAGCCCTTTCTAAAATGTCAAGTGTGTACTGATTTAAGGGGTTATTATTTCTAAGCTAACAATCTCTTACAAATGAATTAGACTTTTATCAGACTGTATTTGCCTTGAAATAAAGACCAAGCAACACTCAGTGACTGAATACGGAATCGGATGATAATGTAGGCAGAGGCAAGCTTTCTGACTAGATAACACGTGTAAGAGTATCTAGAATCGTTCCTGCCATATGGTGAGACCTCAATAAATGTTTGTTTCCTTTTTTAATACTGCATCGAAATGCAGAATTTAACTTTCCTGGGGGCACTACCCATTGCCAGGCCATTTTCCCCAGGCAGAAAGAATTTCAGTTACAAGGCAACAGGTGACCGTACCAGGAAGCCACAGCATGTAAGGGAGCATTTGCTCGCATCACCTTGTTTGGCCCTCAGCACCTGTATGGCAAAGGCAGAAGTTCTCTATTTACTTTCCTGATATTCCGTACGAGGGAGCCAAGGTTCGAGCAGTTATGTTTCTGACTCTCCCAGTCACGTGGCTAGACTCCATCATGCTAACTTGGACCCTTTCCCCAATACACCTGAAGGCAGGTAGAGTGAGAAGAGCGATGGGCTTTTGTTTCCTAGGCAAGAGGTGTGCGTGACGCGGAGTCCCTTCTTTCTGGGATCTGGTGGTTCACACTGGTGAGTATGGAGCTTAGGGGCCGACTGCAGCTGAGGAATGGGGGTGACGTGGCACTCGGGACATACAGAATGGGGTCTGAGTGCAGCTGAACTGCTCGATGGACAGAAGAGGTGTGTGTGTGTGGGGGAGGCAGGTGTGAAATTGCAGTGGCATCATCGTTACCTGGTCAGGAGTGGATTGACCTCTGGCTTCTCCACAAAGCATCTAAAACAGACATTCTTGAAGACATTTTGAGATCTTACGGAACTTGAGAACTGAAAGAACCACAGAGGTTATCCTTCTCATCCCTTGCATTTTATGAATTAGGAATTTCTAAATTTATGCAGCTAGTAGTTTGGTACACAAGAACTTTATTTATTTAACATGCTTCTATAGCATTTATGTGCCAGCACTGTTCTCAGGGCTGTAAACAATGATTCCTTTATTCCTTATGACAGCCCAGGAAGAAGACACTTCAGGTCCACAGTCCTTTATTTGCAATTTGAATATCAAAAGATTCTGAAAAAAATATATATATTTTTTCAAAATTGGTGCAAACTCATTGGTTGCAAAACCTGACCTAAAATGACGGTTTTGCAACCAATGAGTTTGCACCAATTTTTATGTATCCCATGTCCTGTTAATAATCATACATTTTTATTTCAAAATGTATAAATGGTTTGATTATGGGGTCCTGACCAGGAAAAGTTAGCTGGAAGCATCACAAAGTACTTAGTCTAACCTCCTAGCTTTCAAAAATCCAAAAAAGTTCTGAATTTCAGAGAACATTCCCCCTGAAGGTTCAGGATAAGGGGCTGTGGAAGCTGTGTTGCTGTCCCTGCTTTATAGATGGAGACCTGAGGCGGAGAGCTCACAGAACTTGTCAGGGGCGCACAGAGCCGTTCCTGGGGTTCTAAGCCAGGAAGCTTAGCTGGCAGCCTGAGCGTGTAACCCACGCAGATGCCCGGTCACCAGCCCACAGTGTTCTCCCGACAAGGCCAACCACAGTGACCAGAGGCCACCATTCAATGCTCTGCCCAGGTGCTCTATGTGCACATGATGTCACCTAAGTGTAGAAACCCCTTAACCTCCATCTAGACCCTCACCGCTTGCATTCTGCCATCATCTCCTGTCTCCACCCATTAGCTTCCCACAGAGCAGCTGGGGTGATTTTGTAAAATGCAAATCCGATTCCTAGCACACCTGCTGTACGAATCTCCCCGTTGCAATTCTAAGAACCGAAATCTTCCACTTGGCGAGGGGTGACCCCGCCTGTCTCAACTCATGCCACAGCCCCCAGGCTTTCTGCGCGCCAGGCACCCCCACCTGCTTTCTGACTGCATTGTGGTCCCTCTTGCCGCAGGCCCTTTGCACATGCTGTCCCCTCTCCAGGCTGCTCCTCACTTAGCACTCCCCCCGCTCGTGTCCTAGTGACCTCCCACTTGCTTTTCAGGTCCCCGCTCAAGGTTACTTCTCCAGGGATGGGTTTTTAAGTCATAACAGTTTCCACTTGCATTCACTTGTGTGATTATTATATGAGTGTCTTTGCTCTCTGCAGTAAACTCCATGAAGGCAAAAATTATTTCCATTTTTGTTCATCATGACTTCATATCCTCAGAGCCAGTCATCTAGTAAGAGACGAATGCAGATTTGGTGAATAACATGAAATAGTGACTTTTGAATAGAATGCAAAGGTTTATTTCTTCATTTTGTTGAGACGTCTGTAGAGGTTTCAGAGATTCGAGTATTCGTTCATGGAGCTATGCCCGCCATCTTCTTGGGTATCACAGAGTTGGAATTTCAGACTTTTTTTTTTGTTTTTTAAGTTGAGGACTATGTGGAGGATTTAAGCTTTCCTTTCCAGATTTGCGATTTCTAAGCGCCTCCTTGTCTGCTCCTACTGATAGAGAAGGGACAGTTGAAATGGGCAGCAGTAGACAGACCGTACTCTGCTTTCCTGAAAACCCCGATGACAGCCCAGGCTGTGGGGGATAGTGGGCTGGATGTGGCTCTCACCACCCCAGCACTGCCAGTGTTGTGAAAGGGGTGAGGACAGCTCTCTTCTGTCCGTCTGCGAGCCTTATGCTGAAATTGGAGTTCTCTGGAGGAGCTAGTGCTGCCTTTTCGTTTTTCAAATACAAGTATATTTGTGGGACTGTTATAAAGGCTTCTAGAAACCTTTCACATAAAAGCTCACTGTATATTTGGAGTGATCAGCTTTTTCAATATGTCGTCCCAAATTCGGTCTTTCTCTATGGCTCATTCCCTCTAAGGAAAAGAAAGGCATTATGTATTTACAGGTTTATCGAATGCAGTAATCCATTATTTGGGAGTAATTGCTAGAGTAATCCTACCTCTTTGGTTTCCAGAAAAGCCTCCCAGACTGACATCTCACAAATTGTAAATTAAATGTCTTATAAAAGCTATCAACTAGACCTGACTGTCTGGTAAAGGAGCATTAGGTTAATGGTTAAAACTGAGGGTTTGGGTTTTTTAGCTTTTATTTTCTTGAATGTAGTTTGCCCTCACCGCTATTGGTGGTTTCGTTTTCCACAGTTTCGGTTACCTGCAGTCAACTGCAGAACGAAAGTACTAAATTGATAATTCCAAAAATAAACAGTTTCTAAGTTTTAAATTGTTTGCCATTCTGAGTAGTGTAATGAAATCTCGTGCCCTCCCACTGCGTCCTGCCTGGGACGTGGGTCATCGCTTTGTCCATCGGATTCATGCTGCGTACGTCCCTGCCCGTTGGTCACTTGGTAGCATCTCATCATCAGATCGACTCTTGTGGTATCACAACACTTGTGTTCAAATGACCTTTATTTTAGTCATGGCCCCACAACCATTCATGTGACTTTTATCACAGCATAGTGTTATAATTGTTCTATTTTTTTATTAGTTGTTATTAATCTCTTACTGTGCCTAATTTACAAAGTAAAACTTTATCATAGGAGTGTATGTATGGGAAAAAACATAGTATATGCAGGAGTTGGTTGTCTCTGTGGTTTCAGGAATCCACCGGGGGTCCTGGAGTGCATCCCCCTCGGATAACGGGGGACTGCTGTGTGTATTGAAAATTTTTCTTCTCCCAAAATGTCTTCCAAGGAACCATGCTTGTCCTAGTTTATTTCCAATAATGCTACTTTTCTTCAACTTAGCATTTTCTTTTATATAGTTAAAGATATTAGTTCAACATGTTATTCTGAGGAATTTGTCACCTAGGTAGTCACTTAAATGGCCTCCCTAGCCCCACCTTTCTCTTTTACCTGGTTTGCCTCTTACCTTCCCAGACATCTTTCAGCACAGCGACTCCTCATCCTGAGAGGATCCACCCAGTGCCCTGGTCCCTTAACCTGGGGACCTTCTTGACCACACGTCTCCTTGGCTTGCTATATCCCGTCAGTGAGCCAGAATGCCTGTTTCTTTCTCCTCGCTCCTTATCACGTTCCTAAATATTACTGCATTTCAAGGCCTTTTCTGAAGTTATTTAACAAATATTTAAGGAGCATTCATTATACACACTTTGTAAGGGGTACGAGGGTGAGGACAGCGCTTACGGGGGGTGCAGGGCTGTCTGGTGGGACATATGTGCACACCGGCTTGGGAGCCGTGTCACCCCACAGTCACGGACGCAAATGCTGGTGCCATACCGCCTGGATTCGCATCTTGGCTCTTTCATCTACTGTCTGTGTGATCCTGGGTCTTAGTTGAATTCCTTGATTCCTCAGTTTTCTCATTTATATAAATGGGGACAAGGACCTCACATGGTCATGGAAAGGGTTTGATAAATCGCTGCTTACAAAGTGTGTACGTGACAGTGTGCAGCACAGAGAAAACACTCAAGTTATCAATTTTGGCGCCTGAGTTTTGATAGCGGGAGTTCCAACAGAGAAAATGCAGGCCGTCAGGGGTCCCAGGTGTAACAGCTTGAGATGGATGTGAATTTTTTTTGGGGGGGTCAGAAGACAGACTACGATGGGCAGAATTATGACCCCCAGACATGTTCCATCTTAATCCCGCAAACCTGTGAACACGTGAGGTTCCACGACCTGGGAGGACCTAAGTTGCCGATCAACTGACTATAAAATAGAGTCTTCCAGGCCGTCTGGGTGTCCCAGTGTAATCACAAGGGTCCTCAAAAGTGGAGGAGAGACTTGCAAAATAGAATCAGAGGGACAACAGCCTTAGAAGACTTGGCCAGATGGCTGGCTTTGGAGATGGGGGAAGGAGGTCAAGAGCTAAAGGGTATGCGCAGCCTCTAGGAGCTGGAAAGATCCAAGAAACAGACTCGCCCTTAGAGCCTCCAGAAGGAATGCAGCATGGCCAACACCTCGATTGGAGCCCGGGGAGATCTGCCTCACGTTTCAGAACCACAGAAGTGTAAGATGACACATTCAGGCTGTTTGAAGTGCTAAGTCATAGCAGCCATAGGAAACGCGTATGCCTGGCCTAGGCACGTAAGTAGAGCTGTTGAGAGCAGCCAGTGATGACTACAGAGCAGTAACTCAGAAAACATACCTAGATTACAGTAACCAGGAAAGGCTCGCTAACGTTATTTTGCACACTTGCAATGCTCTGCAATCTGCTTTTTTCCTTTTCACATTCTTTTCGTTTTGTTACATTTCTGCTCTACCATCATTTGCACCGCAGCACTTCTCAGCCATTCCCCCCAACTCTTGTTCGCTGTGTAGGGATTTTGTTCAGCTGATGGGTGCCCACCACATGCTGAGTAAAGGAAGGTGTTTTCACGCTTCTGCAGCCTTTGTCTGGCCAGCGCACGCTGAGGAGAAGGGAACTGGTGAAACCATGCAGTCTCTTCTTGGTCAGACGCTGTTCAGAAGGTGTTGGAATCGGAAGATGCTGGTTCATGTCAGTCATGTGGTCTTGGGGATGTCCCCTAACCTTTCTGAGTCTCAACTTTGTTCAGTGTAGAGTGGGAATACTTATAAAACCTATGTCACATACGAGTGCCAGTGAAAAACATTACGGGTATAAGCCCTCAGCACAGTGCCTGGCACAAAGCCAAAGCTTAGTACCACCTGTTGAGAGGAAGCATTATTGTTTATGTATCGATTTCTCTGGGATTCTAGGTCAAGAAGGCTGGGTATGGAGATGACAGACCGTCTGTGTGAGATTTGCAATGAGCACACGCTGAGTGTCTCATAAATATCACATACTATTGGACCAGGCACACACTTGAGGCTAGAAGATTGCGACACATAAATGGAGGGCAGAGCATAACATGTCTTTAAAAGCAGACGGATAAGCATACACCTAAATAAAGTATTTTAACTGTTTGCTGCAGCGCGTAAAGGACACATTTCAGAGGATGGGCTGCCCATGCCAGATGGCCAACAAGGGCAGTGTAATTGGACGGGGCGGTGGGTTTCACGGCATTTTTGCTGCAGTCAGCAAGCTTTTCGGTTTCTACTAATCTCACGTTTCCTTTGATGACTTCTGGCCCCAACATGGACGTTTCAAAACATTTTATCATTTACGTGATAAATTCTTTACACTGAAGCTGTGTCGTTTCAGGTGGAGGCATGGCTGCTTTGAAAGCCGTATTGGGGATCTGCCTTAAAATTATGCTTGCATACTGTTCTATCACTACTGGCCTGCATTCAGTTATTTAACAGTTGTTTATCTTCCGGAGCGTCAGCTGAACAAATGGTATTGCTCAAAAGGTCACGCTTGAGTTTCCTCTGATGTGATTAGTTTTATCGGTCTTCATTATTTCTCCGACATTCCTTTCTGAATGGGTTACTATGGACTGTTTTGGAAATTGATTTGGCAGACACTAATTTTTGTGGAGGATGGCAGTTTTGAACCCACAGAAAAGGTGATTATAGGATTTGCAAGTTACTTCAGAGCCAGTGATTGTGGTAAAACTTTACTTTTCATTGTAAGGTGTTATGTTATTTCCTAAGCTTATGCATAGCTCATATTTTTCTTACATGGGAAAGGTTGAAATTCTTAACTAACACAGATCACCTGGAGACAGTGGCAGTTACCTGGTGCTTCAGTGTGCGTCTGAGGAATTGTCCTCCCCTCTTCCTTCTGTACTACTTAGTAAGATTCATTGTCTTCCAGTTCTGAAATCTTACGAGGGCTCCTTTCCCCAATTTCAAAGGCCATGCCGCAGGTTCAGGAGGACAGGTGGGATCTGCGGGTTGGGGGAGGGGATTTGGAATGCGAGTCCAGCTTCTAAATTGTGCGGTCAATCTGTACATGCCTCCTGGCGTCTTTGATCCTCCTTTTCTCCTTTTCAAATAATAATAATAGCTTTGCCTATCTCTTGGAGGTATAGTGAGAAGCAGATTGTGTGCAAAAATAGTGGACTGACATGCAAAGAAAATGATGGATTGTTAAGTAGCAGTTTCAGGTCAGCACAGGTCGGGCATATTGCATTTGAGAGGGGAGCGTGTCTGCTTCCCCAGTAGTTGGTTGGTTTGCAGGGGTGCCTCTGAAGCGTTCAGGACCTGTGAGCCCCTGGGAAGCACGATCGGATGGGAGCCTGTGCACAGCAGTGGCCTGGCCTGAGACTAGCCCTGGGGCAGTTCCAGGACCCATAGCTACTGGTAAACTCCTCACCGGGGCACCTGCCTTCCTCTATCTGGGATGCTCATGCTTTCACCAAGCGTGGCATTTGGAAAGGATACAGCTGGAGCTCCCCCTGTCCCGTCAGCCCAACCTGCTGGATCGGCAGACGGGGAGCAGTGAGGTGACCTTCACATGCCAGGTCACTAACCATTCCTCATCGACGGCCTTCATGTCTGTGACACCCCGGGGACACCGAGGGGGTTGTGCCATTTCTCTGAGTCCGTTTTCTTATGTATAGAATGAAGAGGTTGGACTACAGATGTAGAAATTTCCTATAAACTCTTTCAACCCACTAATAACAATACCTCCTGAAAACCTTATGCGTAGGGTTGTTTTACGGGGTGAGTTGTGTCCCTGCCTTGTTAGTTAAGATGCGGTCATAGCAGAGTAGGGTGGCTGGTGTTCCTATGAGAAGGTGACCGTGTAAAGACACAGACACACAGGGAGAAGACCGCGTGGTGACGAGGACAGACATTGGAGTAAAGCTGCTGTGAACCGAGGAAGGCTAAAGGTTTCCGGCCAACCACCAGGGCCTGCAAAGAGACAAGCGAGGGGTGCGTCACAGCTCTCAGAGACAACACAGTCCTGCTGACACCTTCATCTCAGGTTGTAGCCTTCAGAACCAGGAGACAGCACCGGTGTCAGTGTTGGGGGCTTGGAGGCGGCCGCCCTAGCGATCTCCTACAGCTTGCTGTGCAGATAGAATGCCCCAGAAGATGAAAAACATTTTGAAAATTAAAATGCCACATGGGAATGAGTTGTTTTGTATCAGTCGTGATCCAAAGTACAGCACCGGCCTTACTCTGGGCCAGTTCAGCACATATGCTGTGGAAAGAGAAGAGAAGGAAGAGCAAGAAAGCCAGGCCGCTTCCCTGTGGGAGTACGTCCACACGCTGCTCGTTCCAGCAGCAGGAAAGAGAGCGAGCAGAAGGGAGCATGTCCGCAGTGCTGCCAAGGCCTGGAGGCCCCTGTCCCCTGGCAGTCACGGCCCAGGGGTCCACAGTGAGCCGTGGCCTGGAGGAGGTTCAGGGTCGGGAGAAGGGGAAACGTGGACAGCTGCCTCTCTCAGGTAGTCACACGTCTACTTACTACGTGGAAATACGTGCGTGTCCTCTCGTCCCGAGAACGTTTGTGTGAAATTGAGGAGGAGTGGGGTGCAGTGACGTTTCATTTGCCTTCTGAGTTCCGTCAGTCACACACTTGGGTGAGTGAACGGTAGGAGGGAGATGCCACTTGTTGGCTCTTGTCCTGAGTCTCAGCTGTAAGGAAGAGCTGGGGGAGTGCAGCCCTGGCCCCCCAGGGAGCCCCATGCGGGGGAGGGGAGGGCATATAGAGCAGGAGGCACAGGGGTCCTGGCCACCTGTCTAGCCCATTGGATGGAAGTGCTCAGGTCGGCCTGGGATGGACAGAGAGTTTCCAGTTATTTTGACAGTTTTCTTCCACTGCCTTCCTTCCTCCAATCTTCTATGTACCGCAGAATATGGTACATTCAGTCCTTTTCTCAGTATTTGGGTACTTGTAGTCAAAGGGATATGTGGGTGATTGAATGCAGTAAGTCATTTTAGCAGGGAGACAACCAAAAATATTAGCCACATAAAATTGTCAAGCTTAAGGGAAAGTGAGCAGTTTTATACTTTTCCCACATTTCAGAGATAATACTTGGATTTGAAGATTGTGTTTCCCAAAAGACTAATGTTTAGTGACCGCCTGTGCCAGGCCCTTCATCGGTGCTTTCCTATGCATCGTGGCAGTTTACAAAGCAGCTGTGAAATCCTGTTTTTATTCCCATTCTACGGATAAGGACACTGAGGCCCAGAGAGCAGCTGCTCAAAGCAGATGGAAAAACTATCACCTTCATCGTTTTTGTCACAATAGATTGCTTTGAGGATAGCTTTCGGCTGAGATATCTTTTTCTGGATGACATGTCAGGTTCTAACTAAGCCGTTTCTCACGGACAGGAGGGCATCTCCACATCTCCTTAAAGGTAGCCAACGAAATGTGAGCAGAAGTGATGCAGCGTTACTTCCGGGAGGAAGCCTCACGAGCTCTCGTTTTCCTTCTGCCATGGCAACCACTTAAGCTCTTTGGCTTGGGCCTGGTGTTAGGATGATGTGGAACAATGTCCTCAGCCAGCCTGCAGTATCCGTGCAGTGAGAACCAGAAAGAAAACTGTTCTTTAGGTCACTGAGATGGCCAGGTGTTTATCATGGTGGCATAGCTGAACGTTTCCTGACTGATACCATTGTATGACTTGGGCTTTACCTTACAGTTATTTTTTTTTCTTGGCTTTCAAACCTATACCTCTTAGATGATAAACCTCCTGTAAAAGAACTATGTGCTCTTCTTACGCTGTGATTTTTATCTAGTGCCTACTTGGGAGCTTTCGATGATGGAAGGGTTGAAATGGTACAGACTAATAGGCAGAATCCATGTCTCACATGTCCGTTGCGTTCCCCCTATGTGCAGAGCAGGAGGAGGGATCCAGAGGTGAGTTAGGAGGTGGCCCGCCTCAGGGAGCTCACAGGCCGGCAGAAGTCGGCTGAACTTGCACGTGAGACGCACACAGCAAGTTACCCTCCTCCTCCTGTGTGGCTGGTTCCACGTGACCCATGCAGCATCACACTAGACCTTTATGACGTCACTGCCCGACCCAGTGCCACGCAGACACGGCAGCGAGAGGGGAGAAGCGAGTGGCTCCATCTGCCGGTCGGACAAGTTTTCATGGAAGCAGTGGCGTTTGAGCTCACACTTGAAGAGTGGAAAAGGCTTTGAGAAAAATACCGTACTTTGCTGTGTAGAATGTGCTCCTGTGCATAATGCACACCCACGCTTTTGGATGAAACTTTCGGGGAAACAGAATTAGAACGACCCACGTATAATGTGCATCCTTCTTTTCCCTCACAAGTTTGGGCAAAATCGTGTGCATTATACCTGGCAAAATATGGTCATTGTGATCATGTGATGAGACAATAAAGGTAAGAATCAGGCAATAGTACTTAGTAGCTAAGATCGCAGGGTTCAGAATGAGACAGACCCCAACTCAAGTCGTTTCCATCCCTTATTAGCTCTGTGATCTTGGGCAAGACGCTGCCTCTTTCTATGGGGGCAGATTTCCCATCCATAATACGGGGGTGACATTAGTACCTGTCCTTGAGGTTTGTCATGAAGAGAAAATGATAAAGGCATGTAAATATTGAATAAGATCCTGACGACTAAGGAAACGCTCAGTGTAATTAGAGGCCAGCGTTTACTTTTACAAGCAGGCAAGGAATAACCTCTGGGTTGTGTCTTGTGGTGTTTCAGATTCAAACTCCTCATGCTCTGTCTGACTGCAAGGGGCTGATGTCATTGAGTCCCGCGCGATGTTGACAGTCTCCTTAGAGAGTTAATGCCACCACTTAGTAGTGACAGTCACTAGACATTTAGTTCCCAGTGAGCTGCATCTCCTCAGTGTGGAGGGGCAAAGGAGCTGTGTGGTTCAGCTCACCAGACCTTCCTGCCGGTGCTCCGTGACCTCCCCACTGGGCTGCCTGAGGGCTGACTTCATTTGAAAAAAACGCATTTAGAAAGGTCAGGGTTCGGGACGCCTGCGCTCTAAAAGCCTCCTTAGAATGTCAGAGTCGGTCACTAAGTGAGCACCTCGTCTCAAGTCCTCACCTGAAAAATGGGGAAAATCGGGGTTCAGAAGGGGAACGAGAAGACCAGGGTCACAGTGTGGCAATGGTGACATGAGGTGAGGTCCCTGCTTTTATGGAGCTAGGGATCCAGTGAGGGAGACAGCTGGAATGCAAGACAACAAATACCTCCAAAGTGAACAGGGTGCAATGATAAAGAATGATGAATTGAAGGGATAATGTGCCAAAGGTAACTGGCGAGTTCTTGCTGAAGGTGGGGTATTTAAGCTGAGACCGGAAATATGTCAAGGTACCAGCCATGCCGAGATCCGAGGCAGGAGTGTTCCAGACAGAAGGACTAGGAAGCCGGCAGTTTGTGAGGCAGGGATACATTTGGTGTATTTGAAGTGGAATGTGCCAGAAGCCCAATGAGCCAGGGGAACACTGGCCACAGAGAAGGGAAGGCAGAATTTGTAGGGCTCTGGGCCACCGGAAGGAGAGCAAATTTGTCAGTACAGAAGGAGGAAGCCTGCTGGAAAGTTTCAAGCAGTGGAGTGACAAACGTTGATTAATGATTAAAAGCAATCATTCTGCTGTGGAGAAGACACTGTTAGATGATAAGAATAGAACCTGGGAAACCAATTAGGAATGCATTTCAACAGTCTTAGATGAAAGATGGTGATGGAGTGAACTAAGGTAATGACTGGATGAGAGGGAGGGAAATGGACCAACTGGAGATACATTGTGGGGAGGGAATTGACAGGATGGTGGAGAGAGTGAGGTGAAGAGAATGTATAATCAGGATGGACTTTTTATTTTTGCCATGAGCAACTGCATATATGGACAGTCATTTACTGAGATGAAGACTGGGAGAAGAGAAGGCATGGGGACATGTGGTTAAGAGTGCAGTATTAGATAAAATCAGGGTGACAAGCAAGAGGTGTCGTCAAGCAGGCAGCTGCCTATAGAAGCCTCACGTGTTCCAACCACCCCCCTCATTGGCTATCAGCCTGCTGCAAACACTAGAACTTTCTGATGCTGCTGCCCCCCACAGAGCCACGCAGACATGGCTAATTGATTGTGGCACTCTTCCTGAGGAGCCTGGGTATGGCCTTGGACTCGTTCTCGTCACTGTGCTCCAGGCGGCCACAGCACTATTTCACTCACATTGGTGTCCCAAAGACACCTCGTGGCCATTCCTGCAGTGTTGCATTACCATCTTTTCTTCACCAACCATCTCAGCTTGCCATTGGTTTTATTGTAAAAGTCAGAGCAAGTGGAATATGGTTCATTCTCAGCACAGGCTGAGAGCCACTGTGCACATCTGCTGCTGTGCAAGGTGCTGGTGGGAGAAGGTTAGTTAATGTATGGTTTGGTCTTTCCCTAAAGAAGTCTACAGGGCATCCGTGTGTGGGGCGGGGGCATCAAGGGGCACCGCAGGACAGTGTACGATTAAATGTCCAAATAAGTGGTCTATGCAGGTTGTTTAGAGGAGGGTGGGATTACTGCGTGTTGAAGAAATTCTATGAGTGCTGGACAGAGCGCAGGCTTGATCTGACCTTCAGGAAGATGAGGTTTGGATGAGAAGGGGGTAGGATGGTGTCACCAGATGGGATAAGCAGTCCAATTAACGCATTGAAGGGGAGAAGTGGGACATACGAAAGAGGGGAAGCTGGCCATTATGGAGAGGGAAATTGGGGGGGAAATTGAAATGGCAGTCATGTTATTGTTCTGACTTTAGGACAAGCCTCTAATCAGTGATTGGCTTAAGTGCTGAGTTGTTTTACTGTGAAGCATGAGTTCCCATTTCTCAGATTCCACTCTTAGTTTTTTTGTTTTGTTTCATTTTGTTTTTGCCACCAGCTACCCGAGTAAGCCAGTGCTGTTGTTTTTGTTACAACAGCATGCCAAACGTGGTAACAATTTTTGTTAGCAGGCTGACCTCGCAGGTAAACCCCAATCTCAGTGGCTTAGCACAATACCAGTGCATGTCTGGCTAACATCATGATCTGATGCAGCTGTACTCAGTCCTGGATGCCTCTCCTCCAGGCAGTGATTCAGGGACCCAGGCTCTTGGCATCTGGTGGCTTTTCCATCTTCAATAAGGGGCTCTTGCAGCTGCCCTACCTTTGGGTTCCATTCCAGCCAGACAGCAGGGAAAAGAGCAGGAGGGGTTGTGGAAGGGAGGGGTTTATGACCCGTCAGTGGGAAGCTCCACCCTCATCCCGCTGGTTCACAGTCTTATAACCAGGTATCACTGCAAGGGAGGCTGGGGGATAGAATTTAGCTGTGTGACCTGAAAGCAAAGGAGATGGATTTGGTGATTCTCTCTTCCACAAGGTGATACTGGTCACTAGATTCTTAGATGTGAGAGCTCCTGAGTTTGAGGGTATTTGGCACACAACTTGGACCAGGCGTCCTCCCTTCCCAGCACATCACCTCCCCTGGCACTGGGGGGGCTGAGCCAGCCCAGATTCAAGTAAGACCTTGGCTAGTATCTGCAGCAGGTCCCCTGTCCCCCTACAGATTTCAGGTAACTTTCTTTTTCACCTCTGACTCTGGACTCATCTTTATCTCAGGCTTGTCCAGGCTCCTGTTTGGACACCAACCTTCCCTTGTGCCTTTGCCGTGACCTCTGACACCCATGTCCACAGACTCTGTCTCAAGTTCATGATCAGTTTCCTGTGAAGAGTACCACATCTCGATGCTTGTGGCTTCTGGTACGATTGTCTGTCTTAGTCTTCGAGACTGTAAACCAGAGTCTGGCAGTGTTAGAAAGCAGCCTTAGAATGTCAGCAAATTCACAGTATCGGGAAAACACAATGGCTTGGTAAGGCCTATTAGGAGGGTGTGGTGTTTGCATGGAATCAGGAGCTGGATTGGAGTTAGTCACATCAAATGGGGATACTACATATACTTCCTTACGTTCACTTTGTGTTAAAAGACTTTTTATGCACATAATCTTATTCTCATAGCACTCCTGCAGGATAAGCATTATTATCCCTTTGTATCAGTCAGACACAACCAAAACAATAGAACCAGTAAGATAGATAGATAGATAGATAGATAGATAGATAGATAGATAGATAGCAAAGAAGGAATTGGTTTAGACAAGTGGGGGCTGGCCAGACAAGCCTGATATCTGCAGGGCAGCCTGTTGGGAAGGGGAGATTGGAAATCCTGGGCATGAACTGAAAGCACAGGTCAAATAACTTCCTTCCGGAACTTCAGTTCTGCCCTCAAGGTGATTCAGGCCCACCCAGATTATCTAGGGTAATCCCTTTACTTAAGTCAACTATGTATGGATTTTAAGACGCTAATGACATCTACCAAATATGTTCATAGTAATTCCTAAATTACTGTTGGAATAAATGAGGGTGGAGCCTAGCCAAGTTCACTTGTAAAAGTGACTGTCACACCCCATTTTACAGATAAGGGAATAAAGGCTCAGAGAAGTAACAAGTGGCAGAGCTGGTCATTTGGGCTTTTTCTGTCCTGCTAAAATGTCTTCTTAGGTAGTTTCCAAGTCCTTCATTTCATACAATGTTTGCAGCAGGATCCAAAGAAAATATATAGACTGATTTCCCGAGAGTGATCCAGTTCACACCATATTCAAAACAGAACAGTGGAGAAAGTCGTTCATTGCACGGCAGCCAACGAAGTGTGAGAATGCCTGACAGTCTGTCCTTGTCTAAGTGTCCAATTATGAATAATTCCCAATATGCGTAAGGCCCTGATTTTAAGAAAGTCGATGATAGTCGAGTTTTCTTCTTTAATTCTTCATTCAGGATTGCAAGAGACCTTAACATTTATTTCCAGCCCTGAGGCTGCACAACTTATTGGCTTAATTATAGAAAGCTGAACTTTCATCTTTCTTTAATTGAGCGTGGATAATTTGTACCTATGATCAGTAGCCAAAAGGTCCTAAAATCACTTTCGAAGGCTCATACTCTTGAACTGTAGTGAAGATACCAGTTATTTTGTAGACCTGTACAGTTATCATTTTGTGCATCCGTTTCAATTTGTTGGTCATTATTGTCAGCTCTTCATGACTAATGTGGTTTGGAAAATATCACAAGAAGTACGATTTCCTTTTTGGTGACAGCCAGTCCATTAGGGGAAAGGAGGCCAGTGAGGTGGCAGATGCTAGCTTCGTGGGCCCACAGTCTGAGTGACAATCAGGGATCAACAGATCATTATTTTTCACAGCAAGGAGAGGAGGAGGGGATCAGAAACCGTGAACGAGGCGTCAGGTCCTGGATGCTTTGGTTGTGCATTCTAACGTAAGGAGGCCAGTGTGTTTTCATTGTTCCCCTCCCCTGCAGCCACACTAAGAAGACAAAGCTATCGTTACAGGTTATGTCTAACCACCAAACTCACGGTCCTTAGTGAGAAAGCACCCCAGAGGCCAAAATGATTTTTGTACCTGTTTCTGCCATACATTTCTATGCTGGAAAAGAGAGTTGGCCCCTGATTTATTACAGCCTTGGGGGTAGTTTGCAGCCCACACGCCTAATAGCAGTTGTGATCTAACCTGAAAGAAGATGGACGAGACTGTGCGCCAGTGTAAGAATAGTCTGTCACCTCGAGGGCAAAACTGGCAGGGTGGTCAATTTTTTATCCCTTTCAGGCAGAATTACATTTTTTTTCTTTGTAAGGATAGTTTAGAAATTTAGAGGTGAAAGAAATACATGATTTGAATACAATGTTTTCCCTGAGGTTCTCAGAAAGTGTTTTAATGCTGTTCTTCCACTCGAATCATACAGTGGGCAGGTCAACTGTGGGGAAAGAAAATATGAGACAGAGGAAGGAGAGGGGCTGGGGGATTTGGGAGCCAAGGAGAAGGCTCAGCAACCTTTCAATTAATAAGGAGAATCGGGTGGGGCGGGGGAGGCCCGGGGCTGCCTGCGGGAGTCTGGGGAAGGCAGGGCAGGGCTGAGAGAGGAGTTCGAGACAGGCGGTAAACGTTTCCGTGACAGCCTGTGAACAAGCAGTTTGGGAAAGTGGAGATTACAGGTCAGGAGCCCAGCAGAAAAGAGGAAGCATGCTCACTGGAACTTTGTAGAGAATGTAAGGAAGGGCTGTTTAGTTATGTGTCGGCAGGGCCCAGGCTCTTAACTGGAAATGGATGCTGAGGAGCCGGGAGTGGACGCTGAGGAGCCGGGAGGGGAGGCTGAGGAGCCGGGAATAGCCTCAGTGCGGAGCTGTTATACCACTGCGGGCTGAGGAGCAAGGGGTGAGCGTGGGGTCCCATGTTACCTGAACCCCCGGGACCTGTCACCATAGAAGGAGGCTCTAGACACGAGTTGTAGGCGGACCCAGGCCTTGCTGGAGCCGCAGTCTGGGGCAGGGAGACAGCGTGGAGGAAATACCCCACCCTGACTCCCTTCCCACCTCTGGTCTTTCTATGGGCCAGTCCCACCTGAAGTCA
The DNA here is from genome assembly GCF_004115265.2 of Rhinolophus ferrumequinum. Lineage (NCBI taxonomy): Eukaryota > Metazoa > Chordata > Mammalia > Chiroptera > Rhinolophidae > Rhinolophus > Rhinolophus ferrumequinum. The sequence goes on along the minus strand of NC_046300.1, from coordinate 4,266,123 downwards.
GAGGAGTGGAGCCTGCGTGATGCACACAGGCCGAGAATGGACCTGGGGAAACGGTCCCGCGAGCCAGCAGCACAGATGGAGCCAGGAGGCGGGGAGGTCCGCGTCCCGGTCCTGGTGGGGGACCGAGTGCTGCACGCCTCTGAGGAGGCAGCTGGGTCCCTTCTGCTTCTTTTTTCTCCCCATCAGTCAGTGGGGCAGCAACTCTCCTGGGAGATGACCGGGGACCTGAAAGCACAGCCGGCTGGGAAACGAAGAATCACATCAGCTTTAAGACTTGGGTCGGAGGAGTCTGCACGTTGGCTCCCATTGCTAAACGCTGCCTCCGTCTACCTGAAAGCCATGTCGCATTTCCTGAGCTGCCGAGGATTGGCGTTGGTTTCCTTACTGAAAACTCCGGTCCTTGGGGTGCTCAGCAGGTCCGTGGCTCAGACAGCGCCGTTCCTTTCTGTCTCGGACGCAGTTGTGAGCTCTAATGTTTCTGGGCCCTCGCTCTGTCCCCCTTGACTTCAGAGGGTCCCTGCTCCGTGGCTCTAGGCATTGATAGAGAGAAAGGGCTGATAAGCATCAACGGGCACTGAAGAAACACCCCTTGTGCTGTGTTTCTGTCTTTGGAGACGTTGTGAGTTTTCCTTCCCGCTGAGAAATGTCTTATGCCCTTGGTGGCTTCTGCATAACACGCTCAGAGCAAGTCAGTATGAGATGAACGAACGTTTCTCCTCTGCGTTCCAATATCTTTTTGTGAAAATGGGGATGACCTGGTCTATGTCACAGGATGGTCGTGAGGGGGAGATAAAATAATGTGCTCACAGAATGCGTTCCACACGACATGGGGCCCCAGGGAGGCCTCCGCGGGTCACGCTCAGCCTTCACTCTCCTCGTCGTCCTGCTCAGATCAGCACCGTCTTCGAGTTGCTGCATTTTGCTTCCTGGTAACTTTGTGTCGAGCACCAGCACTCGACATTCCGAATCCCTTTTCCGTTGCTGCCATAACAGATCACCGCAAACTTAGCAGCTTCACACCACCCCAAGTTTCGGTCTCAGTGTGTGGGTCAGGAGTCGAACACGGCTCCCCGGGCTCCCCTCCAGGTGCTGGGAGAGCTGCGGTCCTTCCTGGAGGCTCCTGGGGAGAACCTGTTTCCTGCTCCCTCAGGTTCGTCCTTGGCAGAGTCCAGCTCCTTGCTGGTGACAGACTGAAGTCCCCATTGCCTGGCTGGCTGTCAGCTGAAGACTGTTCTGGCTCTGGAGGACGTCTGCATTGCGTGGCTTGTGGCCTTTTCCCTCCATCCTCAGAGCCAACCACAGGGAATTCAGTCACCTTCACACTGACACTTCGTCTCTGACCGACGTTTTGCTTCCCTCTTCTGTTTTAAGGGCCCATGTGATTAGATTGAGCCCTCTCAGAAAATCCAAGACAACCCCTATGTTAAGGCCAGCAACTTTAATTCCATCTGCGGTATCCATTTTGCCACGTAACACAACATAGTCACAGATTCTGGACGTGGACATTTGGGGCCGGGAGAGGGACATTAGTCTGCCTACCACATATTTCATTGTCTCATTGAGTTCTCCCAGTGTCTCTCTGAAGTGGATTCATTATCCCCATTTTACAGATGAGAAAAAAGAGGCTTAGCAAAGTTAAAGGACTTGCCTAAGGTCAAATCGATAGTAAGTGATGAAGCCAGGATTTACGTCTAGGCACTTTGCCCCCGAGACCTGCCCCGTTTACAGTCATCCTAGGCCGAGCTGTAAGATGGGCTCTGACTCGAAGTCCAGGGATCCTTGTGGCCCAGGAGGTCGGAGACGCAAATGAGATCTCTTATGTCTGTCTCCAGGCTGTATGTTTGTGACCGAGTCTCATTGACTAGGGCACAAACACCTTCTTGTTTGTGCCCTTTTCACAGCTTTTCACAGCTTTCTCCCAATTTCAGACCTTTTCCATTGTCACATTCTCTCCACCAGATCTTTCACAAGACGTTGGAGGAAACATGCTGAGAAACAACAGTGTGTCTCAGCAAATATGTAGAATTCTTTGTGTGAGCCTCTATTACTTATTTACTAATTACTCTATACAAAGTGCCTGTGTCACTTAGTGACCCTGTGAGGCAGCTACTGTCAATAGCTGGGTGTTACAGACAAGGAGACAGGCTCCCATAAGCGGATTTGAACCTTTGCAGTTTGACATCAAGTCACTCCATTCTGTGACGCTGGTGTCTTCTCTTCTCAGATGGAGATTTTTGGGTCTTTCCTTTTGTACTCTGAACTGTTACCACACTGGGCCCTTGACTGAGGAGTGTGACACCAGGCTTCCTGGCATCGGGGCTGATCTAGGTCCAGGTAAATGCCATCATGTTGAAGCCTGCGTACCCTGTGGGCCAGGCAAAGGTAAAAACCATGTCAAAACAAGGAGCTTTGCCGTGATCACCCAGTGGCTCCGTGACATTCACATGTGAGGAGCGGCATTGAGGACTGCGATATTGTTTAATGTGGGGTAGATGAGACTCCAGACTCCTGAGGTTTAAGTGCAGAGCCTAGAACTTTCTCTCAGTTCCAACTGAATCCTAATTATAAGTCTCAGAGCACGAGCGTTAGTGTAATAGCATTTCCTTACATTTGTGTAGCTCTTTATCATTTGCGACACGTTTGGACATGTTTTCTCCTTCAGTCCTCAAAAACACCTTGTGAAGTCAGGTAGGAGAAAACATCTGATGACAATGATGGTGACGACGATGGTGACGGATGCTTGCCCTGTGCCAATGTCAAACACTCTACGTACTTTATCTTGTTTTATCCTCTCACTGTCTTTTGAGGTAGGTGCTACTATTATTCCCATTTTAGAGATAAAGCTAATTGACTTTTTCAAAGTCACCCAACTAGTAAGGATGGAACCACGTTTTGAACCCAGGCACTGCAATTTGAATCCCGGGCCTGCACCTTAATCTAAGACTCCATAGCATTATTTTCATTCTGCAGCTGAACAAATTAGGACTCCGAGTAAAATTAAGTAAGATCTGTCAAAGGCCACGCAGCTGTCAGTTCTAGGTCTTGTACCATTCCTACCTTCTGTCTGCAGGGCATAATGATCTCGCGGAGTTATGGAGGATTAGAGTGAGCTCACTTACGTCAAGGCTCCACCAAGCGCCAAATATGTGACCTTGTGTAAATCAGGGCTGCTCTCTAATCCTCAACTCACTCAACTCGAAAATCGGGATAATCAGACCCTGTTTCCCGAATATAAGACCTAGCCGGACCATCAGCTCTAATGTGTCTTTTGGAGCAAACATTAATATAAGACCCGATCTTATTTTACTATAATATAAGACCCGACCTTATATAATATAATATAATACAATACCGGATCTTATATTAATTTTTGCTCCAAAAGGCTCATGAGAGCTGATGGTCCGGCGAGGCCTTATTTTCGGGGAAACACGGCACCTACTTCCTCAGTTGTCAGCAGGGTGGAGACACTGTATATAATGCTTGGCGTGTGGGGGTTGTAGTCAGTATACAGTAGCTGTTATGATTGGTGAATGCCCCTTCCAGCCTACCAGCTGCTTGTCTAAAGGAGAGTCCATGCCTGGTAGGTTTTGGGTCTAGAGAAATTGCAGCTGATTTGGGGCAAATGGTCTTAGCAGTCCTCAGTCATTTTTTAATGTGCGCCATAGGATGCTAAATCAGCACGAGCTTAGGGGAGGCTCAGAGATGTGTCCTCGGCCTGAGAAATACAGTGGGAGGAGACCAGATAAGGTTCCGGTTAATGTGGCAGATCTAAGGCAATCACATCTGAGGACTGGGGGCTTCTGAATAAGCTTCGTGCTTTCCCTTAGCTGTTCCCCTAGATGAGCTGCTGCTAAATGTGATTTCTTATGATCTCTTCTGCTGTTTATCAGCTCCGTCCTGCAAGACGAGATTCCAAAGGCAGTTCAGGAAAGCTGAATGAGATGTGGTATTGCAGACACGGGGGAGTACTGGACTTTGTCCTCTGTGTGGGGCTGTTTGTACGGCGGGGACCACTGAAATACACGCCGCTGGGTAGCTTTGTAAGGTTGGTCCCCTGAGTAAACATTGATGTGCCCAGAAACAGAATTCTATTCAAAATGATTTATGGCCCATGGAACTGTGGTGTGATCTGAATTTCCTTTGGAAGGAAACGCAGACCTCGAATGAATTTAGAGGGTAAGAATCGGGAGAGGAGCGTGGACACAGAAATGCCCTAGCGTCTTAGTTCCTTACAAGCAGACCTAAGGGGCACGCCAAGGGGCGCATATTCTCTGATGTCTCCTGACACTGAAGATTGAACTGGAGAAACCGGTGAATTCTCTGCTTCCTGCTGAGGTTTGTGTGTACCTCGGCCTGCTAGCATTTCCCCTGAAAACATGAGTGGAAGAAAGCTTGAAATAAGTAGAGACGTCTCGTCTCTCTTGGTGCCTGCTTCTCAATGGACTTGAGCTAGTGCACAACTGTTTAAGATGTCTAGGTGTTCCAGGAAAAAGAAATGACCAAGTCCGGCACTCCCAACTTGAGGTTTTGCATCAAAAGGAGCTCCAAAAAACTGTCCCGATGGTAAAGTGGTCTGTGTACGAGCTCTAGAATCAGGGATCTAGCCATCTTCAAATCCCACCTCTATCACTTAGTAGCTGTGTCTCAGGGAAAGTTACTTTCTCTCTGAACCTCAGTTTCCACAGTGTAAAATGGCAACAATAACAGCAGCTATGAAAGCACATAGGATTGTTATAAAGACTAAATTAGAAACCCACATACACGACTTAGCAGCGTGCGGTCCGTAGTAAGTAAATAACACTCAGTCATGTTATTTCTTAAATGCTTCTTTGAACCGCTGCTATCCAGAGTCTATGGATCTGTCAGTGTCGCCAAGTTACGGTCGGGCCACTTGATCTCTTTTGTGAGCCGGTGTTTCATGAAAGCTCAGTCTTCACTTCAGAAGGCAGCCCTTCAAAAGCCCAGCCGGTAATTCCCCAGACTGGGTTTGCGCCAAGGAGACATGGCTCAGCTGTGGATATGGCCCCGAGGCGTCTCGCGGCTCAGTCCCCAGGGATAGGAAGCCCGGGACTCCACAGGCAGTCGCTCTCACCCCCATCCAGCCACCTGAGCAGACAGAGACGAAGTGCATCCAGCCAGACACAGGTGCGACAGCCACCGCAGGCAGAGCCTTTCCAGAGCTGCCTGGCTCAGCCGTTGGAGATAAAGGTCGGCCAAATGTATAAGGTGTCACCTCTATTTCTCTCGAAGAAAAACAGAAGGAAAATGGATTTGAGAAAAGTTTATGTCTGATTCAGCAGTTCAACGCAGTCAGCCAGGATGCTCTGAAATGATAGGATTAGACAAAATGTGAGGGGGACGCTCAGAACTGGAGAGGCCTGAGCTAGCCCAGCTGCACGGCTTCGGTGCAGTCAGGCCTGTGGCTGGGTCTCTGCACTTCTGCTTCTCTTACCACACTGCTGTCCTCGGCCTCCTGGTAATACGAGCACAGATGCTATCAAAAATCTCATACACTGAGTTGCTTAATAATAATAAGGTTTTGAAAAATAACATGAAGCCACAGTGCATAAATAAATGCTCTCTGCTCTGGTCTCCTAAGTGGCCTCGATGGGTAGGATTTAGCTTGGGACCTTTTGTACCTTGAGAATGGATGTTCTGGAAGCAAATGAGCGAAAAGGACACAATACTTTTTACAAGTTTTTGCCTTTGCTTGGCTTTTGAAACTTGTAACATGTGAGGTTTTTTTTGACTCCTCTATTTTTAACAAAGGAAAATAATATAATATGCTTTCCTTTACATGAAAAAGTGGCACAGGTGGTGCTCTCTTCACAAAAGCAGAACTGACCTGCTTTTTGTAGTAGTGATGATGGATTGGAAGACATGCAGTACCACTATTTTACTGGCCCCTATTGTCACTGCATGTGAACAGTTGCACGACAGCAGGCCAGGTCGGGAGTGCAGCCTTGCTTCACATGGGTGTCTGGATGGGGCTTGACCCCCTAACCTTAGATTCACCAGCACCGCATTCTAACAGCTGAGCTATAAGCGCTCTCTTCAAGTGTCACAGCTGAACACCCACAAGCCGCATCTGCAAGGCTGAGTCCCTACAGATCAGCTCACAGGCACTGTTCCTGCTGGGACAGTGAAGGCTCCAGCTGCCTAAAACAGCAGGCAGGCTGACACCGCATTCTCCATCTTCCTGCTTTCAAAGCACATTGGAGGGCGAGCAAGCTGGTTTCCAGTCTCCTGAACTGAAGGGCGTTAAATGGGGCATTTATATGGTCTCTACTCAGATTTTCTTAAATGGCTTGGCAGAGTCTTTAGTGAATAAGTATACGCCCTCCAGAGCGTCACAGTCCCATAGAAATATAATGCAAGTCACGCACACGAGTTACATTTGTGCTTTTACATTTTCTAGTAGCCACATTTTTTAAAGTAGAAAGAAACAGGTGAAATTAATTTTAACAATATACCCAATAATCTGTTTTAGTTAGGCCAATATATCCAAACTATTATCATTTTAATATGTAATCCATGTAGAAATTATTCATGCGATATCTCATTATTTTCATGCTAAGTCTTCAAAATCTGGTGTGTTTACACTCACTGCCTGTTTCATTTGGACTGGTCGTCTGTTAGCGCTCAGTGGCTCTGTGAGGCTCATGCACTGCGCTGGACAGAGATGCTCTGGAGGCAACGTGAAGACAAGGTCCTTCTCAGTGGAGAGGCTAGAGCCTTGCTAGCCCCCTCCAGGCCTGACCTCTAGAAACAGTTGCTTTTCTTTGTCAGTGCAATTCAGAGCAGCAACTCGATACAAACCAAACAAGAAGCAAAACTGGTTTTGCAGGATTGATTCATCCAGCTTTTCTTGGGGTTTCACAGAAGGAGAACACTTTTTGTGTGGACCACTTTGGGGTTCAGTCTGGTGCTTCAATTCACTTTCTCCTATGTCTCCCAGCTGTGGCAGCAGACAATTGCAAGTGCAGGTTTGGATGTAAAGGGCCTCTGCTTTCCTATCGTCTCTGGCCATGCTTTTGAAAACATTATATAGATACACCTACTTTTGTAAGTGTTTGAAATCCACCTAGAGAATCATACACTTTTTTCTTTCTTCCATTATCAGTCAGTTATTTTTAAGGGTGAAGCTGTTCTTTCTATTCACTATCTAAGACCCTGTGAGAAAAAGTGATCTTGTCACTCTTGAAATTGCCTAATGCTGTTTTTGCCTCCAGGCTAAGGAAAAAGGCCTGCCTTTTCTCCACAGAAGCCTCGTTTTGTCAGCAGTTATGGTTTTACTGTTGACACTGTACCTCTGTATTAGTGTTAGCACAAAGCTCATAAACCTTAGCAAGTTCATTACTCACCAGTTAGTTTCAAGTGAATTTTACTGTCTTGCATCTAACGACGCTCTTTATGGAGGAGGCTCAAAGGGCTCACGTCTGCCCGGCAGGTGGTGCAGCGCTGGAGTCGCCGCCCCTTCAGTTAGGAATTCTGACTTGAGGGAGGTTTCTCAAAGTCTCTGAGGACAAAATGCTTCTTGTCACTGCCTTCCAGTTCCGTGGCTTCCACCTTCCCTTTCCTAGAGGCTGTGGGCGAGTGTGAGGAAGGCCCTGGAAACGGGACCAGAAAACTTGGGGCGCAGTCAGAGCTCCGCATCTGGGTAGAGGACCTCAAGCCGGTTGCTTAAACTTCCCGAGTCTCAGCTTCTTCATGTAGGGAATGGAGGTGAAAAGGCTTTTGGTGAGATTTCAGGGAGGCAGTGGACACTAAAGTGGTCTGTGAGCTATGACGAGTTCTGCAAATGTGAGGAAGGAGTGTTATGGAGCCCAGGAGGAGTGCCGAGCTGCGAAGACCATGCTCAGCCGGACATGCAGTCACGTTGAGATGCTGACGGACGTAGGCCCTTCTTCAGAGAACCCGTGTTCTAGCTTTACAAGGCGGGCACGGGAAGAGGGTGAGGCGTTATGTGCAGCCTACAGCTAAGTCCCACCATCACCATGTTCTCTTTCTCCTCTCTACCTAGCCCTGTGACGTCACTTCCCTTCCTGGATGTCACTGATGGACGTTTCATGTTGGTGTCACCTGGATTAAAGACTGGGGAACGGCAGCATTGTTGTATGTTCCACGTCCAGGGCGGCAGGCTTGGCCTTATGCGTTCTTAGCCCTGTGAGAGAGAAACCTTCTCTGAGTCTGGTTCACATTGCAGACCACGGGTCACCCATGGAGAGGTTGTGAATTTTATTTTTTATTATCTTGTATTTTCAGGAACCTTGTCTCAGAGGCTTACTAGCTTAGTTTCTCTCCCTTTGATAGCAGGATAATATTAATAGCATTTACTATTAGGATAACTGACTAATTTGGGTTACATTTAATGGCTGGGTTTGTTTAAGTATTAACATTAACCTCTAAGAGTTTTGAGTGTTGAGACCACACCTTACTCATGCCTCTTGTCTTTCTATTCCCCCAGAACCTAGTACAGTGTCTGGCAAATAGGAGGTGCCTAATGAGTGTCCAGTGAATGAATAGTGAATAATAATAATCAGTACTTTTGAAGGTCTAAAATGTGTTGGCACCCTTTAGAGATGCTCTCATTTAATCTTTTCAGTGGCCTTATGAGGCAGATAATATCCTCATTTTATCGGTGAGAAAACTGAATGGCAGAGCACATAAAAGATTTACCCAAGGTCATGCAGTAACAAGATGTATGGACTTAGAATTAGGTTAGTCTTGCTTCAGTGCATTTTGTGCTATATTTCTGCACCTTTAAATGCCTTCTAGTATTAATATAAGTAGTTCCTTAGATAATGTAGCTTCTAAAAGAGGTAAACTGACACTAAGATAGGGGCTGTAAAAAAATCTCTATTTAAGAAAGAGAAAGGGTCTGATGTGGAGACGAGATCCCTCTTCTCTTCCACAAATCGTATTCTACTATTAAATTTGTACTCAACTTTCCCCAAATCACCGATATTTACTAAATACTTAAGTGCCAGGAACGTGATTAGTGCTGTATACACGTTTGGTTCTCACAACCACCCATGAAACAGATACTAGTATTTCCCTAGTCTGTAGACGGGGAGCTCTGACACCCCGAGGGAAGCACCTTGCCCCTGGGCCCACAGCAGATCCTGGCTTAGATGTAAACGTAGCTCTGTCTGACTCTAGAGTGGAATCTCCTACCTGCTTCGTGACACTACCTTCCACCTCTTCTGCCGTTGTCGTCAGAACTAGCAGTTGCAGGTCAGTTAGTCCAGGACTGCTGAACAGCGATTCCCGACTGTAACCCATTCAGAGCTGGGCACCGTCCCTGCTGCCCCACTCTGTTCAGCTAGTGCTCGGTCCGTGCCCGTTTCATCCTTGCCGGAGTTCTCAGCGTCAGCCAGCTGGTCAGTCAGTCTGTGAAACACTGAGAACAAGAGGAAGGTCAGTCGTGCCTCAGTGTCACCCTGGGCGGCATCACTTCACTGCTGGAGCACACGCTCTGTGTCCCGTACCACGTTCCCTGACCCCCCCGGAATTTCAGCAGTAGCTGTGCTGGACAGTTCCCGGGCGGTCCTCGCCTCATGGTGCCCACCTTCCCCCTTTCTGCTCTTCTCCTCCGCTTGTTCTGAACCCGAAGCTCTTCGTCTGTTTTGGGCAGCACAGAATGGGGGTGGGGGTAGGGGCAGGGTTTAATGCCCCCAGCAAACCCGACCCGTGGAAAATTGGATAAATGCCTCAGCCCCTTGTCCTTCGGAGAAATTCTTAGGTGCCGTCTGCAGGGTCCCTGAGAGCTAATCCCCAGCGGCACCGAGCACCAGCTGCCACAGCAGTTCCCGCGCCCCCGTGGTTTTCCCCACCACTCGGCGTCACTCTGTCTGGTCCCTAACTGCCACCTCCCGGGAGTGTCTCCAACACGCACTGCTGGCACCCAAGTCCTTGTCTCTGGGTTTTTTCGTTTTGTTTTGTTTTTTGAGGGGGTGGGTGGTGTGGGGAAGGGAAAAACTAAATAAGATACACGCTTATTTGTTAATGACTTGGTGCTCGAGGCCACATGTGACATCACATAATGTGAACAAACCGCGTGGTGAGACTAATTAGAGAGGCCGTCTCAGAGGAGACCGAGCTCCAAGGCCTCGGAGAGATAGGTTTAAGGTAAGTGGAGAGACAGCTTAATTTTCAGGATTGCCCTTTCCGCCTTTGAGAGTTCACAGTGTATAACCAATTATACTGATGAAAAGATGCAGTGCTTTAAAAGGATGCAAGCATGAGTCAGTTTGCTGGAACCGAAGGTGACCACAAATTCAGTTTACCTCCATCTCTGCACTATCGATTTTGGTATAAAAGAGACTAATCTGCCCTGCATTCCTACGTCTGTGGTCCTAGGCACTTGCCAGTTGATTGGTTTTATGACTTTTTTCTCCTTGAGCCTCTGTTAGGGCTTTGTTTTTAAAAGATGCCAGGTAGGATATTTATAATCACTAAGCAGTCATCCCACCGAAAAAAAGAAAAAGTTGCGAGAAGTACATGGCAGATGGTGACATGAAAATTATTTTGAAGAATATTTTTCATAATGATGAAGGATGGAGTGAGGTCCTGGCACGCGTGTGGGAGGCAGGCAGGATTTATGCCCGGTGTGTCTGGGCTCCTAGAGCTAATGTATCAACTTGTTTGAAAACTTTTTAATTAGGCGGATCAGTAGGATGTGTGGATGAGTCATGAAGAGAAGACCTTTCTCTTTCGGTAAATGAGGACAAACGAACCATCAGGAACAAGAGCTGCATTTCTTTGTGTGCCCAGAGCAAATGGCGCCGTTCTAATGAAGGCAAGGCCACGGGTCTGACCCCTGCATGGGCCAAGTCAGGCCGCCTGGTTCCGTGGCCCTGACTGCTGTCCTCACCCCTTAGCCGCCGTCACAGGGGTCTAACGCAGAGTGCCACAAACTATGCGTTTTCATCTGACCTTGTCGCTTGCGTGACGAAGGTCATTCACTCGCTTCCCACTGCATGTAGCATAAAACCAAACCCCTCACCACAGGCCGCAGGGCCCTGGGCAGTTGGGCCCCCTCCTCTCAGCTTTCTCACCTCACTTGGAGGGACTCTCCCCTTTGCTCCCTGTTTTAGCCAAGCTGTCATGTGACAGATAGGTAGGTCCAAGCTCTTGCCAAACATTTTCTTAATACTGAATAAGCTGTAGTAATACAGCATAACAAGCTATAGTAATTTTAAATGAGATAATATTTGTGAAAAATGATATCCCAACCTGCAAATACTGTATTATTAATTATTGTTATTCTTGTTGTTGTTACTGATAGCGTCATTAGCAGGTCTGGAACCTTAGAAAGCAAAGTCTCTATAAAGCACTGGAATATTTAGGGGGCAAAAAGCATTTCTAAACGAAGCATTCCTTAACTGGGAATGCGCCTCACAGAAAGAGAAATATTTGTGTGTTCACGAGAGTGCTCTCTGTTTGTTGCTCCACTCAGCCGTGGTCAGACTTTGAGAAGACCCCAAGAAGAGCAACCCAGATTTGGCGCACTGGGAACGTGGCCCTCCTGATGGCCCTCTGCCCAGCGCCCGACAGGCCGTGTTATTTCGTCTATTTACCTGTTTGCTTATTCACTGCCTAGTTCTCCCATGCAGACAATGTGCATTTCACCAGAACTAGTCCAGTGCCTGAAACAGGTGCCTCCTAAATATTTGTGGCTTGGGTAGTACACAAAGTAAAATGCACACTCTAAGGGTGGTGGATGAAAGTGTTATCTTTGGTACACAGGATGGACTTTCAAACCTTCAGGAAGGCTTGTAAGCTGGACTTGGAACAATGTAGAGCATTTCTAAAGGCTTCAAGTCTAAGCCTTTCAAGCATGCATGATAATTCTTATGTTAGTCCTGGCTAGAAAGCTACCGGCTCTGTTAGGAACTTTGTGTTGACGTGCTTGAGACAGGTGTGGTGTTGGGCAGAAGTGTTTCGACGTTGATGGACAGCTTTGTGGCCGTGGAGTAGAATTCGGAGATTCCCATGGGTGCAGTAGCCCCACGAAGTTGGGCCCCTTGCAAACCACATTTCTCACTCCCACTCATTTGAAATGCACTACGATTGCTAGAGTTCTTGTGACTGAGATTTACGCTTTTGAATTGGTTTTACCAGGGTAACAGCCAGCACTTCGGGAAGCATATTGCAGATGTTCAATGGATACGTAGTGACTGGAGAAAGGGTCACATTTTCTCTTATTGATCAATAGGCAGTCCTATGCTATTCAAGCCCTAGTGAAGCCATCTCCCACACTGGGTAGGCTTTGCCTGCACAACTAGTAGGATGATATGGAACCGACCGAGTGTGACTTCCGAGGCTAGGAAACCCATTAGGGTTTCCCTCTTGCTCTTTCTTGGATCATTCATTCTGGGGGAAGTCAGCTGCCATGTTGTACAGACACTCGGGCCGCTTCTGGAGAGGTTCCTGTGGTGACGCTGAGGCTTCCTGCCAACATCCATGTATGTGAACCACCAGGGAAACCTGCAGCCCCGGTCTAACCTTCAGATGCCTGCGGCCCTGTCAGCCATGTGGCTTCTAACTCCCCAGTTCACAGAAACTGTGAGATGATACATGCTTAGTGTTTTAAGATACTAAGTTTTGAGGCAATTTGTTACATGACAGTAGGTAAGACATACATATAGGGATCAAAGCAAGGACCCAAACGAAACCTCTTTAGAAAGCAGGCTAATTCTATTATCTTCGTCAGTGTTTTCCCTTGCTCTCTTATTGCCCTTGCTGTATATTAAACATGCTAACCCGGTGTCTACCATATTGTTTGTCATTGTTTCCCCCAACCTGGTATTTGTCTCTGTTTTGGGTTTCTGTTTGGTGTTCAGAAATGTGTTCATTTGATGGTGATGTAGTCAGTCCTTTTCCTTTGTGTTTTTCCTTTTCCTTTGTGTTTTTCCAAATTGCTTCTAGTTTCCCTTTCCAAAGCTTTAATAAAAATTCAATAGTTTTTTTTTTTAATAACTTGTTTTTTGTATTTTTGGGTATAATCTAGCTACCTCATTACTATAAAATCTAGATTTTTCTCTTATATCATACTATGTATTGCATGGCAGAACTTAAAAGGTTACTAAATTTACAATAGATTATTACATACCCTTGTTTCCTTTATTTTCACAGTCTGCCACTTTGTCAAAAAAGAACATTTAAATTGGTCTGTTTTGTATAAAGTCATTTCAGTGCTACCTAATATGTTGTTTCTACAAATTCCTTGCCACTTAAATTTTAGATGGTTCTATTCTAGATTTTCTATGATCATAAAAGTCCGCAGGTCTGCAACTTCATATATCTTAGTTTACTCAGAAACTTTTATTAAGAAAAGTTTTCTGGCATGCAGACTATCACCTTGACCTTCTCTCGTCCTTTGGGTTGTATTTGACCTACTAGCCTGAATTGGCAGAAATGTGAACAGTCAGTTTTCTTTTAATTAATAGCCCGATTGCAGTTCACAGTATATCACTCTCATTTATGTCTATTGGTAAATTCCTCAGCAGCATTCTTAAAGAAGAAAAAAGGCCCAACAATTCTCTTGATACTTTTCTCGAAGTTTCATTTAAGTTCAAAACACAACATTCATTTCATGGAAGAGATTTCAGTTGTTGCTCATAATTTCTGTGGTTAGAGCTTGACCCAGGCATCCAGGAAGTCAGGTGTCTGCATTATGGATCGTTTCCAAGCAGCTACATTGGATCACCACCTGGGTGGCAGCTGTTCTGACATTTCATCTGTGCTCTGTCAGACGGGGCTGGCATCCACTGCTGGCTCTGCAGTGGAGATTTCTGACAATTCCTGTCATTTGTTTTCCCTGAAGCCAGGCCCTTCTTTGAAACATGGTGAACCTGTATCTTTTGCTCTTTTCTGCTGGAAGCTTTTCAACTCGAAAAAAGTTCCTGCGGTGCTGTTATATTCCATTCCTGCCTTTATTAGCAAAGTATCCTAGTCACCGAACCATATCCACCAGGATTTTTATAATGACTTAGGGGGTGAGTCATATCAAATGATTTGTATACTTTTATCTACTTATTAATACAAGCATATCTTGTGCTTTAATGGTTAAATCACTGTTCTGTGCCTTAATATTATTTCACAAGTACCCCGGAACATTCACTCCCATGCCTAACATTTTTCAGTGACATTTTCATTGGCCTTCTATTAGTTCTTCAAACCAGCTCTGCTTTCAGCGACCACAGGGCCTTTGAACGTGGTGCTTCTTCTTCCTGGAATGTGCTTCCTCTTTGCTCCTCTCTCCTGTCACCAAGTTAATGATTACCCATCCATCGAATTCAGGTTGAAACATCATTTGCTCAAGACTCAGTCAGGTACTTTTGATACATTCTCTGAAGGCATCATTATTAGCTGTCCAATTTCAACCGCTTATTTGTGTGATTATTGAATGTTTCACTTTCCTTCCAGACTTCAAATTCTGTGAGAACAGGGACTAACTGGGTCTGACTTGGCCCAACATTGTATTCTCTGCATCTAGTACCTTGCCTGGCACATGTAGGGACTTGAATATTTGTTGGGTGAATGAATGAATGGTTTTGAAATTATATTCATGGAAACTGAGACATAGAAATCTTAACTAGCTTCACCAAAATCCTACGGCAACTAAGTAGCAGACGGAGGGCTTGAACGTGGGTCTTCCATTTTCTAGTTTTGTGATCTTTCTGCAAAACACAGCTACTCTGTGGCTCTGTGTTGGCCCTTTTACATTTCTCCTTTTCTTAAAGCAGTCGTTTGCTCCGGGTCTTACAGGTGACTAGGCTAATTCAGATCCACACCTTGAGAGTGACTGCGGCCTCCAAGGAGATGACAGGTGTGTGTCAGTGCGCCTACATATTGAGGGTGCGGAAAAGGAGACACAAATCATATTTCTTCCAGAGTCTTTCCCTTTTAATGAGTTATAGTTCTAGAGAAATAAACTGAGCTGTGGGGGCTATCATGAAGGGACTCACCCGGTGAGGGCTGTGGGAAAAGGCGGAAGCACTGCTCCGAACTTACGTCAGTGTGTGTCAGCCTGAAGCTGCGAGGTCCACGCGTATTACAGTCAGTCCAGATATGACTAAATGTTTTCATCCTGAATCTTCTGCTCATTAGCTGTGAGAGGTCGTACAGGTCCTCTCTGGCCGTAGTTCCATGTCTAAAAAATGGTGGGTGTATGTGTACGTGCGTGTGCATGGTGTGTGTGTGCGTGCGTGTGCATGGTGTGTGTTAGGAGTGATCATAAGAATATCGGCAGAAACTCTGACTGCAGGTCTACAAGAAACTGCTCCCCTTTCCCTCACATTGTTTGCTTAGTGAGCTAGAATGTACTTGTGACTTGGGGACCCAGGACAGATGCTTATTCCATTATATAACCCAGCTCTTCCAAGAGTTTACAGGAGCCAGTCCCATCTGTCTTTGGATTATGGCTGTTTTCTGGGGCTCATTGTTCATGATTTTCAGACTCTTCTCTCTCTCAGACTCTCTCTACGTATAATGATATACAATGTGCTATACAATTATATACACACACACCACACACAGGTATACAATTATATATGTATATATAATTAGCTGTGCCTATCACAGCATACATAGATCTTGAATATATAGCTTGCATATATATATGTGTATAAATGTATTTAAAATTAGATCATATTATGCATACTATTCTCACAAACAACAATTTCACAGCAGAAAAGTAATGTTTTCCCCTTTTTCCTCACTCCTCAACACATAATTGGTAGTCCCTCCCAGTACCTCACGGTCTCACAGAAAAGTTGAAGGGAAAATAACCATTGTGGGCTGGAAGACATCGCCTAAACTCTACGTGTCTTTAACCTGACTAGCTCCATTGACAGTGAACTTGAGCCGAGTGAAGCAACTGCTTACAGAGCAACCAGAAAGGACTGTGGGATTGGAATCCGGTGCACTGAGCTGATCCTGTGAAACAGTGGTCACAACACTACAAAGCATATGCAAGCTGTATATTCAAGATCTAAGTGTACTGTGATATCCTATTTCTCTTTCTTAGCAATATTTAAGGAAGTCATGGACATCTTTCCTTGTTAGTTCATCGAATTTAGATTTTTTTTGGATGGCTGGCAATTCATTGTATTACTATGCTTTACTTAAACAATGATCTTCTCATGGGTATTTATATTGTTTCCAGTCTTTTCCTATTTTAGGCAATGCTGCAGTGAACATCCTTCTGCATACATCTTTGCCTATTTGTGTTTCTTCTTAAGAAATCTGTAGAATCCACACTTCAAGTTGGTCATAGTATTTAGGTCAAAATTGTATAAGTAAAGCAGTAGAGTTAGCCAACTCCTGCAGGAGGGCGGGAAGGAGATGTCCGGCGGAGGGTGATTTTAGATACGAGGTCATGAAATGCAGCAGCCTCTCCTTGGTCAGACGTTGTAGTGTTGTGACCACCGTTTCACAGGATCAGCTCAGTGCACCCAATTCCAATCCCACAGTCCTTTCTGGTTGCTCTGTAAGCAGTTGCTTCACTCGGCTCAAGTTCACTGTCAATGGAGCTATTCAGGTTAAAGACACGTACAGTTTAGGTGATTTCTTCCAGCCCACAATGGTTATTTTCCCTTCAGCTTTTTTATGAGTCCGTGAGGTACTGGGAGGAACTACCAATTATGTGTTGAGGAGTGAGGAGAAAGGGGAAAAACATGACTTTTCTGCTGCGAAATTGTTGTTTGTGAGAAAACAAGCTGATGACGTCTCGGAGCCGGCTTCTTGCCCAGGGGACTACTAGGAAGGGAAGAGCCCACCCTGGCTTGGGTTTTCTGTTGCCTTGAGTTGCTCGAGCTGTGGTCTCTCTGTGACACCTGTCATATAGCCAGTGCTTTCGGAAACATTTAGGAGCTTCCCCATGCTCTCAGTCCCAACTGAACCCCAGGTCTGGATGGGGGGACTGTTTCATCTTTGGCATGACTCCAGAGACTCTGACAGGAGAGGGACAAGAGCCATCTGAAGCCATCTGGTAGGGTGACCTCTCGCCTCTGGAGTTTCTCTGGCAACACGTCTGTAAGGTCATCATCTTGAATGGCTCTTGTTGGTCCTCAGAATAAAGCTTATATTCATAGCCTTGTGGTTAAGCCCTCTGTAACTGAGACATAGGTGACCTTGCGTCCATATTTCCTAGCTCCCCTAAACACAGCCTGTACTCCAGACAGCACTCAGCTTCTCCCGTCTGTCCTGACTTAGGCCGTTTTTTGTACCTGCTCATGGCACTCATCCGGCTCAAATGTCATCACTTCCAGAGTATCTTCCTCCTGGAGCTCTTGTGGCATTTTAACTACTTTTCTATGACACTAATGACTTTTATTCTATATTGGAATTTTCTATGTATCTTCCTCGTATCTCCTGCTGGAATCTGAACTCTGAGAGCACAGCTCACATGACCGAATGTCAGCCTCCAGTCCCAGGACATTGTCCTGTATTAAGTAACATTGAGTATGGAGCTGGATGGACAGACTGACCCAGTCTGCAGCTGAATAGCCCTGTGCCAGGAAGACTGGGAAGGCCATACGTCCTACTCTGGGGACAGCTTCATCTCTCAGGCCAGGCCGTCTGACTCTCGTTGTCAGAAACCAGTGCTGTGTTCGGGGCACCTGAATATTTGCGTTCCATACCTAGAGTCACCCACTTCTGCTCACTTTGTTCCTCATACCTCACCTGACGAATTGGTCCTATTGGAGCAGTGGGAGAAATGTTGGGAACCCAGCGTCCCAAAGACAATGGACACGATTGTCCAGCTCACATTCAGGTGAGTTTCCCGGTAGGTTAACAGCACAAGTTCATTCTCTGGTTTTGGAATTTTGTACTAAAAAACAGTCTCATAAACCTTGGCCTTTACGAATAGATATACTTTTAAAAGCACCGTAACAAACCCATCAGTACCTCTCTTAGGTCATTCTTCTATAATCTTTAACTTGGGGGCAAGTTAGCTAACTGTACAGCTGATGTTTACCCAACTACATGTGGCTGGTGTTCCCTGACTGTCCCTGAGGCCTGTGGGCACACTGTGTGCAGCCGTCAGAATGTGTGCTGTCCTGCACAGACAGGCCATCGCGTGGACGTGGGGTGCTGCCTGTGGGAGCCGTGGGTTGTGCAGGCCTGGAGGCCACACAGACCTGAGCATCAGGAAATGGGCATTTCCAATTGGAAAGCTCTGGACCCCTCCTGGCTGCTGGAATGAAGTACTCCCCCCTGGGTGCTTTAGACACCGGAAATGGATTGTCTCCCAGTTCTGGGGGCTGGAGGTCCAAGATCAAGGTGTCCTCAGAGGTAGTTCCCTCACCGGCTGTGAAGGATGGATCTCTCTCAGGCCAATGTCCTGGGCTTATCGTGACCGTCTTCTCCCTGTGTTTCTCCTACCGCCTTCCCTCTGTGCCTGTCTGTCTGTGTCCAGATTTCCCCCTTTTATAAAGTCACTGGTTGTGTTGGATGAGGGCCCACCCTCATGAGCTCACTTTCACTTGGTGACCTCTGTAATGACCTTTTCTCCCACTAAGGTGATGTCTGAGGTGCCACAGGGCAGGACGTCAGCGTATCTTTTTGTGTGTGTGTACATGTGGGTGAGGAGAACACAGTTTAGCCCATAACAGCTTCTAACACATAAAAAGAAACTCTGGTGAGAAAGAGCCGAGTTCAGCGCCAGGAAGAGCTGTGTGAATCCAGCTCTGCTCGTTCTGGCTGGGTCCAGGCAGGGAGAAGCCTGCATCCCAGGCGCCTTCGCGGGGTCGCATGGGCTGGACTGGAAGTCAGGGCAGGCTGCAGGCGAGAAAGGATGACGAGTGTGATGGGGAAACGAGGCGGGACGCGCGTGTATGTGAGAGGCCCGGTCATCTCACAGTCCCGGCAGGATGGGGCAGCTCCATGAGACCCTGTGAACTCAGGCTTTGGCGAGGACGGGAAACGTGCGGCCGTGCAGCGTTGGGCAAAACCCCCATAAGCCTCAGCCGAAGCCCAGCCTCCCGAGCGGCTGCCCTGCTCAGCCTCTGTCACCCTCCGCCTGTCGGTCTCCACACTGGGGCTCCCAGCCTGGTGGCTCTGGGTACCTGTGTGGGCTCTTGTGCAGAGATGGCTGAGGCTCTACCATGAGATCGCTGATGTCCAGAAATAGGAATGTGATATATAACCATGTATTTTAAAAGATATAAGGTATACAAACATATTATATATAACATATATGACAGGTATTACATAAAATATGCTTGTATATAAATATATATTTAATGTTTAATATAATATATATCTAATATATAATATTATACTGGGGGTGCCAAAAAAATGTGTACAAGTGGACACTTTGGTCAGCGTTGCTCAAGCAGTGGTTCGCCGTAATCAGAAGTGTCTGGACGCTGATGGGAACCACTCTGAGCACCTCTTGTCATTGCAGAAGTCAAACGTGATTGTATTCATCTTTTGTTATCAGTGTATATTATTACAATTTTAATACAGTTTTCCTTCCTTAAAATGTGTATACATTTTTTTGGCACCCTCTGTATATTTTAAATATATAAGTATATGTAAATACATAAATTTATAATATGTATTTATCAACATAAATATAGAATATACAAAATATAAATATTTAAAACACCTCTCTACATATGATACATGTATATATATAAACATGTATACCTATATTTATATCTACCTATGTACCTTTATTTATATTTACATAAAGAAGCATTTGAGATATGTAAAGTAAAATACATATTATATAGTATATTATATATTAAAACATATATATTTAAAAAATATGCCTACATATAATATTTTATAGATTCCTGTCTATATATGTATCTATATATCTATATTTACCAATCTATCTAGATATATAGAGAGAAGCAATTTGGAATATATGTATATTTGGAATATATATATATATATATATACACACACACACACACACACACATATAAAACATATTACAGAGACTCATGTGATCTGAGATAGAGGAGAGACATCAGAAGTCATGGAGTAAATATATATATGTATATATATATACACACACACACACAATAAATTTATGTATAAAAGTGTGTGTATTTTAACCCCCTCCAAATGGTTATCAAGAAGTGTTATCCCGCCCTTGACAAGTCCTGCCAGTAGAGGGCGTGTTATGGGAACCGGGGCTCACAGCCAGAGTGTGTCGCCATCCGTCCTGGGGGAAACCTGACGGAGGCCTGAGGAGCAGATGTGGTTTCCCCTGTGTGCATCAGGTTTGGGGGCAGCGCGCAGCAGTCTGGCACGGCTGGAAGTCAGACCCTGGAAGAGAGACCCCATCCTTGGCCCTGGGGGCTTTGAAGCTCCTTACTGCAGCCGGGGCAGCCAGGATATAACAGCATTACGAGTGGGCTTCAGGTCCATGCTGCTGCATCAGCATTTAGCTTTGGGGGTAGACCAGCCCCACCTTCCCCACCCCGCCCACCCCCCCCACCCCGCCCACTCCAGAGTGATTAACAAGCTGAGTGGTTGCAGCTGTATGACCTGGCAAGCTATTGGCAGGATTTGCAGCACCAGCATTCAGGCTGGTAAGCTGGCACGATCGGAGGACTGGGGTCCAAGACTTGCCACTGGCGACCAGGATTACTTGCCTTAGGCATTGCTGAGTTTCCATGGCACTTTGCAGAAAGTGAGCTTCTTTCCTGGGAGGCCTGCCGTCCAGGGACAAGTCTTGGGCATGTCAGCGCTTTCCTCTCAAGGGAAATGGTAGAAGTGCAGAGAGCAGAGAGGTAGGCGGCTGGGGCATTGGTATCTGAGCAGAGATTCATCACACTGTTGCTCCAGCCCCATCTCTCTCATCTCACATGCCCAGAGCCAAGGTTTGAATGCAGATGCTTTTATTCCAAATTCTTTGCCACATCCTTCAGCTCTTCCTCTGTTTTCATCAGGTGGAGCCTGTGGGAGTTGGGGAGAGTACGTATGAAAGGATTATTCTTTTTGGCAATAGCTGTTGTGCCCAAATAATCAGAAAATATAGAAAAGATTTATTCCAGAATCAAGAAGTTAGCTTCCCTTCTGTGTTGGTTGTGAGGGAGTGTAAAGACATGTGAATACTTTATTCATTTTTATCCATATTAGGACTTCAATTTTACCACTTCTTTCAGTCCTTTGTCTTGGAGGAACCAATTCTTGTTTTATGTTATGAGTTTAGAATTATACATGTTTCAGGCCACACATGTTGTGGCTTTCCAGTTTTATTGTGTTTATTTGGTGTTTTGCTTCCCACCAGTCCTGGATAGTCACGCCCAATTCCGCCAAACTGTTTGTTGCAAGTGAAAAGAACTACGTACACTTGTCAGTTTGGAGTAGAGTTATAAAACTGAATCCGAATTAAACTGCACAGTACCCGCCATTCCTGGAATTGAGATATTTATATGTCTCTTAAATATGTGGAATTGTGCGAGAAGTTATCTGAAGCTGTGCTCTTGGCTGAAACACAAAATTCTTGATCCCCAAGGAGTGAAAGAATCTCCCAGAAACTCTGTGATTGCACTGAGACCAGTTTCTGCTCTGTTAACCCAGACCACAGACATATGGGGCAAAACTACCATAAAAATGCAATCTAAGTAAAACTGCTTTTGTGTACTCTATTCCTTTTGCTTTGAATTTATTTTCCTGCAATCTTTGCCTATAAAACTCCTACTATTCTCACCAGTTCTACTACTGAAAATAAGTAATAAGTAGCTGTTATCTGTTTTCTTGTCATCTTCATGCTAAACTGTAAGTTTATAGCCTGAAGGACAGGAAAGGTGTCCCTTATTTCTCTGTAATCATTACATCACCCCCGTGCCTCGCAAATTGTTCCAACAGAATTTGTTGAGTTGGCCTTCAAGAATCCTCCCTGAGGAATGGAAAGATGCCTGGGTGTTAAGATGAAGGAGTGGCCTGGCAGGACCTCCTGAGTGTGGTCACAGCACATACACCAGGTAGGCTGCAGCATGTGACATCACAGCTTCCGCTTGGCCAGTAGCGTGGAGTCCGTGCTAGTTCCAGGGGGACTCGGGCAAGTCACTCAGTTTTCTCATCTGTACAAGTGAGATAATAACCCACAGGATGAATGGGTACAGCACGTACAGCTCTGAGTGATCAGTACGTACGCTGTAGTGTTGAAGGTGCTGTCCCAACCTCCTGCCCTCCCCCAAACAATGAGACCAGCTCCAAGAGTCAGGGTGGCCGCTGTGGATAAGGGGCAGGAGCCTGTCCCCGGCTGAAGTGGGACATTCTGTCTTCTTATACAGCGACGGCAAGAGCCTGGCGCTGGGTGGAAAGTCAGGTGACAGCGCTGACTCTTGCTCTGCTGACCCATTGACTACCTATCTGTGCCGGAGTTACTGTAGCTCTTTGAGAGGGAAGAACTTGTTATATTTGTCTTAATGGCAGAGAGGATGATCAATCACTTACCTATCATCACACGTCTAATAAGCGAGGCTTCGATGGCGGTCGGGCTCCTTCCGGAGCTCCTGGGAACAGAAGAAAGTGTGACGTCCTGAGACAGGAAACATGATCTGGGTACGTATCCCTCACTTTGTCAACATGGGAAAATGCGTTTATCTTCTGTCAGGACACGGAGGAACCCCCTTCCCAGTGCCCTTTCCCTTGACCTTCTCCGGTGCCATTTCCTGCCGTGCCATTGAAGACGGAGTAACGTCTGCCTCTGTCCTAGGCCATGACGCACCTGCCCCCGCTCTGGCTGATGGCGGGAGCCATCTGACTATCCCGGGCACCGGTCCCCACTAGTACTCGATGAGGGAGGCCACGTGACTGCGAAGTAGTGAGGAGAGTCACTGTGTGTGCTGCGTTCAGCAGGGAGATAACTTTGCGTTTCAAAATCCTCTGTTCTCCTTCTGCGTCTTCCTCTATGTACCCTGCCCCCGGCTTTGCTTTTTTTGTTCATCAGCTAACTTCTGCTTTTAGTCCCATCAGTCCTTCCTTTTGTTTGTTTTATGCCCACTGGGAACCTGGAAGACAGGACAACGTACATCTGAAATAGAGATTTATTGTCTGGGAGAGATCAGAGGATGGTTTATTTCTTCTTCTTCTCCTCTTCTTCTTCCTCCCTCCTTTGTGATCAAATCTCGGTTCTTTGCTGATAACTTTTCCAGGCCACCAATTAAAACACTGGATAATGAGCATTTAGATTAGGTGATTAAGACGTCCTCTGCCTCCCAGGTCAGTGCCACCGGAATTAATTGGCACCTTCTCAGTTGGAGTTCAGTTCTGTGTCTCATCCTACCAGAGCTCTCTCTAATCCATTGGCACGCAGGTTTCCTAGCCCTTCCTCACGCTGCCTGTACCTATCATCTCTTGATGAGTGTTTGACCCTCTGCCCCCCTCTTGCTCTGTGATTTGTTTCCCCGCCACTATGTTCCTTGCTCTCCTCTGCCTGGAATGGTGTACTTACAGCTGTAGACCCGGGGGACAGTCTGCACTGAGGTCATCGCTAATGGTTCTGCGATACTAGTTGTTGAACCTCAGCTTTCTCACCTCTTCAAGGAGATGACAGTAGCTTACTCACCTTTTGGATAGTCATGAAGATGAAATCAGATAGCGAATGTAAAGGGTTTGGCTGACTACCTGGCCCTTAGTAAATGCTCACTAAATATTAGCTACTCTAGATCTCCACTTATACGTATTCAAATCTCACTGCTTCTTCAGGGCCCCCATTCAAAACACACTTCTACTAACTGCACGAGAAGTCTTTATGACCATCTTCCAGTCCATGGTGCCTCTTCCTTCCAGTATTCTTCTTCTGTGACTTCTACGGAATTATTTGGTTGGCCTGAGTTTATATTCAGAGTCCACAGGTGAAGTGTTCGTGGCGACCAAGAACCAGGCCTGGAGCACGGAGCCAAGGCACATTTCTCTAGAATGGAATTGTGATATTTTGCCCCAGAGTTAAGGGGATCATTTTGTCGATGTTGTCTTGCGTTCTTGAGCACTCCACTCATTTCTCACTATGCCAAGACACTGGCATCCTGTGAGTTTTGCTTCCGAGAGTGTAATCAGTTCAGGCTGCTGAGGCTGCCACGTGGACTCTGGTTGAAACCAAGGGCTGGGCTGCTTGGTAAGCAACGGGAAGGCCTGTTTTAGACCGCTACGGTCGTTCACCTTTGGAGGGCTGAAATATAGGATGTTCTGAAAGAACCTTTAGGGTCGACCACAATATCACGTGTGTGCATCCTCGGTTAGGGGAAGTTTGGTTCCTCATTTCCAGTAGCAGTATCATCAGATTCTTTTTAAACTGCAAGAAATTTCGTATGTATTTTGCCTCACAAATACCTACAGTTAGATCAGAATTTTAAAAACTGGGCTTCTATCGGCACTGAATGACATTAATTCTGCATTCTCTCCTAACAAGGTTGAAAGAGAGGATTAATCACTTATTCATGCAAAACCAACTCCCATGAATCATTTATTTATCTTATTCTGGTAATTTTGCTGAGCTCATTTTTACATGCCGCAGGTTGCAGATAAAGTGCAAACTCAAGGGTGATTTACTCTCCACAATAAAGACATGATGGCCTTGTAAACAGGATGTTTCCTATAGGAAATCAATAGGTAACCATGGAAATGACTCTACAATGGGAAAATCTATTTCCTTATGAACAAATCATCAGAAAGACCAACTGTAAGATGGAAGGGTTGGACCCGTGCCCTAACCTTTCCCAAAGGTGCTTGGTCTACCCAAAGGAGAAAACATGCGTGGTGGTGCCAGTAAAGAATTATCTGAAGCTGAGTTGAGAAGCATCACTGCTGACTTGCTGAAGTGGAGCTTGGAATTTCTTCAGCACCATCCTTGGAGGTCTCACTAAGAAACGCACATCTAATGGCAAGAAGAACTTTTGAGATTCTAGGAAGCTTGAATTCTTGACCCAGCCTAAACTTCAAGCAGTGATCACATATTTGACAAGTAATTTAATCTCATCGGGCCTCACCGTCTACATCTGGGAAATGAGTGGATCAGACCAGCCCAGGGACGGCAGGGGTGACGTCTGTATCACCTCACTTTCCCTTCCTTGGGAGACATTACTAATCGATTTTGGCCCTCGTTCTCGTTGAGCCTAGACAGAGCCTCAGAATCCTTGCTAACATGTTTCTCCCAGCAGCTGCTTCCTGTGGCTCACAGCTGTCATGCCTGAGAGATCCATTTGCTTCTGTGTGACCTTTAAGACTCATTTAGCCCTGACGTTACAAGTATTTGCAAACTTAGCTGTAAGCACGGAATGTCTGTTCATGTCCTTTCAGCTAGACTTGAGCACAGATTCCAAACAACAACAAAACAATTAGAAATCTACTTATATTGTCTCTAGTAAGCCGAGGGAATGGTTTGGCCTCATTAATGAGTCAAAATATTTATTTCAATGAAAAAGTTACTCTTGAGCCACTTACCGATAAAAGTGAAGCGATGTTTGCAGCACTTGGCGTCTGTCCATTTTTATTATCAGCTCAGACACAGCTTAAGTAGAAATGTTTGGCCATTTGTATGTCCTCTTTGGAGAACTGACTCTGGGTGGTGAACCCACAATGTGATATATTGATGATGTTTTACAGAATTGTATACCTGAAACCTATGTAACTTTACTAAAACTTGTCACCCCAATAAACTTTAATTAAAAAAAGAAAAGGAAATGTTTGCTATTTTCATCTACTCCGTTGTCAACAGCAGAGGGCAGCACAGTCACTTTCAGCTGTCTTCTTGGGGAGCCATTTGTGCATCTACCGGGGCATCGCACGCAGGGTGTAAGGTGGGCTGTGGAGGGCTGCAGTGGAAGAGGGCATTCACGTGTCAGGCCCCCTTAATTCCAATCTCCAGGACTGTGGTGTTGAATTCTCCCCTTTAGGCTTTCACAGTTACCCTCACCCTCTCTGTAGAGTATTTACATGTTTTAGCATCGATGTTGATCCTTTTCATTTCAGTCTTTCTGTTGTTTCTTTCCCTCCTCTTGCTGCTTGTCTCACCTGAGAGGCAGTGTTATGTAAAGTGAGGAGAGCACAGCTTTTGGCTTCTTCTGAAGGTGTAGGCTTGAACCCCAGCTCTCTCTTGATACGTGTGTGACTTTGAGCCAGTCAGTCTCTCCGGCCTCAGGATTCCCGATTATTGATATTAAGCAGAGACAGAAATACACATTCTTCCAACAGGGTGGTTGCGAATATCAAATAAAATCAGACCATGGGAAAGCATGTTTGCATACAGGTTTTAAAAATAATTTGCAACGTCTCGGATTCTGCTGTCGCTCATATGAACCTAGCTTTTAATTCACGTGAATTACAAAAGTACCTTTCAGAGTTTGCTTCTGAGTTACAGAGCAGTGTCTGTAAATGGGTAGCTTCGGCTGCCTGGCGTCCTGGGACATGTTGGGCGTGGAGGCTGCCGTGTTGGGAGCACGACTGTGGGAACTGGTGTCGCTGTCCGGGCTGAGCCTTGAAAGTGTGTGTCAAAGCCCCACAGGCTTGACTGTGAATGTCCACTTGATCCTGAAAAGGGCTAATACTGACATATGACATCTATCAGCCCGAACGGCTCCTCTTTCCAACAGATATTTGGTCATACCCACTCTACCTGCAAAGATAATGTAACTCATAGGTAATAAAATCTATCTATGTATATAATTTCATCCAGAAAAATCAATATAATGCCCTACTTCTAATATAAAGTGCTAGCAGATGTAAAGCAATTAAAAATGACATCGTGTGTGTTTCAATAGGTAAATTTGTGGGCCTGGTGACGCTGAAGACACCAACCCTGACGGCACAAAGCGCACCAGTCACATGCTTGTGCCCACGTGGGAACCACAAGCGCAGACTGCCACAGGGGCTTCCTACTTGTGACTCGTACCAAAACTGTCACTGTGTTATTGGCGAAGTGATTTTCGTAGTAATGGACAATTCTTGGTTAAGTTCCCAACTGGATGGTACAGTCTCCCCTGGATTTATAGGCTCGAGACTGTTCTGGGTAATTTGTTGCCTATTGGAACTTGCAGCAAAGTTCTACTTGGAGGTTATAAAACCAAGTTAGCATCTAGGCTCAGATAACTTCAAAGAGGTTTTGTTTCTCCCGTATGACTGTCTGGAGGGAGACAGTGTGGCGGATGCTTGTGTGGGGTCACCCGTGCGTTGTGGGATTTCTGTGTACATTGGCGTCCACAGTCTAAATGCCAGGAACAGCGGGGTGATGATGTGGGAATAAGGGGCTTCTATTGTGATAGTCGCACACACTGGCGGCAATCTCCAAACACCGCATTGGAGGCAGAAGCATTTCAGTTGAGAATCAACCATCCAGGCAAGGAGTTCCGAGAGCAGCTTGGGCGTGCCAAGAGTAAGTAGCCTCACCGCTGACCGTATGGACCGGGGGTGGATGCCAGGTCTAGAGTGTTCATGGGGCAGTGGTGGGACAGTGTCAGTGCCCCAGCCGAGCAGCTTACGGTTCCAGTGAGAGCTCTGGTGGAGACCAGGAAACCCACACAGAGGGCCAGGTGAAGGCATTGGACTGGGGGTGGCGTGGGGCTGAGGTGAAGGCCGCCGCCCAGCAGACACAGCTGCGCTGGGCTCAGGACCCAGGAAACGCAGGGTCTCATCCCAGACTCCCACCTGCTTATGGGGCCAGGCCTAGCGATCTTCACCAGCCGCGGTCCCCAGAGGGCTGTGGTCACACACCCGAGACACTGGGGAGTCTCCTGAGAACTTGTAGAGAAGACAGAGAGTGAAAAGTGTAGAACTAGAAACACTGGAAGAAAGTTACAGAAAAACAGGCATCAGTTCAGTATTTGGAAGCACTTCAGACGGAATGGCTGCCTTAGAACAGGGACCTTCCGTGAAATAATAACCTCTTACATTTACAAAGGTATTTGATGCCTACTACCAAGTTCTCACGTACGTTCTCTTCAATTCTTCCTATCTTCTCTCACTCAGTAGTCTCCTATTGTCCAGGGTCATTTATTATTAGCCATCTAGTGAGTTCCTTCACACCGAGGTGCAGAATCTTCACATATTATCTTCTAGAGGCACTGCTGATTAGAAGGAAAGACTGGTGTCTGTCTCAGTAGATTGAGCTGGTTTTCCACTTTGGCTGTGTTTCAGAGTCGTGGGGAGAGATTTAAAATACACACACACACACACACACACACACACACGCCCAGGGCTCCCCTCAGGCTATTTAGATTAAGAAGATTTGATTATGGGATATCTATTTTTAAAGGCCCAAGTGATCCTTTCTGCAATAAAGGCTGAGAACAACGTTTCTAATGTAGAGAGTCTTCTTTCATGTTAGAATATAAACATTTGAGCCAATGATTCAATAAGTAACAACACATTCCAGAACACCTAGCTCAATGCCGGCCACCAAGCTCCTGCTTAATACATGTCTGTTGAATGTTTGATTAACGTAAAACTTCAGGCATGGTGGCCTGTGTGTGTGAGAGAGAGAGAGAGAGAGAGACACAGAGAGAGAGACACAGAGAGAGCGCGCTGCAGCGTTTTGGAGCACTATTAGTCTTTTCTCATACGTTTCAGTTTTTAACTTCACAGGCAATGGCTTACTTCCTGCAGATTTAAGGCAGGAAGATCTTAATCCTACCTCTTTAGCAAGTTAATGATTTCCCATTCTTCTTTCCCCTTCCTCCCTGCCTTCCTCCTTTCCTCCCTTGCTTCCTTACTCCCTCTCTCTTTCCCCACTCTTGTTCTGTTCTTTCTTTTATCCATCCATCCATCCATCTGTTATGGATTGAATTGTGTCCCTCAAAATTCATATGTGGAAATCCTCCCCTCTAATGTGAAGTATTGGTGTTTGAAGATAGCTCCTGTAAGGAGGGGACCAAGGATAAATGAGGTCATAAGGGTGGAGCCCTAGTCCCATAGGTCGGGTGTCCTTGTAAAAAGAGGAAGAGACCCTAGGAGTGAGCCGCAGAGGACAGGCTGTGTGGGGACACAGTGAGAAGGTGGCCCTCTGCCAGGCAGGGAGCAAGGTCTCACTAGACAACAACCCTGTTGGAACATTGATCTTGAACTTCCAGCCTCCAAGACTGGGAGAAAATGAATTTCTGTTGCTTAAGCTTCCCGGTCTGTGCGACTTTGCTATGACGGTCTGAGTCGACTCGTGTTCCACCTGGCACCTGTCAACCATCTCTTACCTGTGTGACAACACTTGGCCTGTCAGGTTTTAGTAGCTTCTTTCCCACTAACACAAAGACATCCCAGAAACAACCACGTTTTTGGAATTATTACGAACAGCAATTCCAGACCTACAGTTTCCACTATTACATTGCAAAGAAAAGGGGGTGGTGTGAAGAATTGGGTGACCTGGGTAATTTTTTGGTAGTGAGGCTTCAGTGACCGACAGTTGAATAACATCTGCTGACACCAGGGAGAGCTCTGAGGTCTTTCTTTAATCCTGGAGCAGCTCGTGAGGTCCAAGGAGAGGCAGTGTCTTAGGCCCTTA
Organism: Rhinolophus ferrumequinum; assembly: GCF_004115265.2. Taxonomy (NCBI): domain Eukaryota; kingdom Metazoa; phylum Chordata; class Mammalia; order Chiroptera; family Rhinolophidae; genus Rhinolophus; species Rhinolophus ferrumequinum. Next base: position 4,236,656 of record NC_046300.1, on the reverse strand, counting down.
GGTGCACAAAGAAGTTGAATCAAACCTGTCTTGTTGTGACTGGCAGCCATGCTGCAGGCCGACAATTCGTGAGAATAACAAACTGCGACAATGAGGCTGAGAAGCTGGGGATTTGTGAAGCAGTCACTTCCGTTTCTTGTCTCATTGCATTTTTTGTCAGTTGACTCATTTCCTCTCATTTTCACACTTAGCAATGAGTTTAACAGTTTATGACGGATTACATGCCCGATGATGAAAGAGACCAGGCGGCCATTTTTCCCCCTTGCACTTCTGCTCACTGTGCCTAAATTCCACCCAAAGATCTCCCTTTTTAGGCCGCCCTTCATGAGCTCTAAGAATGTTACGAGAGAGAGATCTGAGCTTCTGAATCTGTCTAGGTGGAGTTTTAAGTCAATGCAAACACAGTTGTATGTGAAACTCTTTGGATCGCACATAGGACTTCATTGGAGAGCAAATGTTTCCCTGGGGGTTTTAATTCTGAACATTATTCTTGCGTTTGTGAGTGATCTGTGTACCTGTCCATTTCCCTTCGAGGACTCCTGCTATGCACATTATGCCTCTGTCATCCTTAGCACCAAGCTTTCCATAGACATTGCCATTCATATTCATTCATTCATCCATTCATTCATTCATATGTTTATCAAATGTACAATTAGGTAAAGGCCAGCTGTCTTTGAGACCGTCAAGTCTTGTTCAGGAGATAGACATGTATGTAAATAGATGATTAAAATACTCTTTTGCAAGAGATACAACCATTTGAGCCTAAGGAAGGAATAATGAACCATCCCTGGGGGGTGTGGAGAAGGGGTAATCCTGGCGATCCATCCTCAGGGACCCATGGGAGTTGGCATAGGGGAGGAGGGAAGGGCTTTCTGGCCGGGGGCACCGCATGGGTAATGGCAGGAGAGCAGAGGGATGCCCCTTGGAAGGCCTGTGGGACGCAGGGGTGGCTAGAGAGCCACAGCTGTGGGGATGCTTTATCATCGTAGTTAGTGGAGAACCAGAAGCTGTTTCGTTACTGATGGGGAGTGTCTTTCATGCTTTCTGCTTTCTGCTTCTGAAGCGTGCTCTTCACAACAATGCCTTTGTTCTCATTGTTCCTTCTGTCTGGAACACCCCCCACTCAGCCTTTGGGGGTCACCCCCCTGTGAAACCTTCTATCTTCTTGGCAGAACTTATCCCCCCTCCTAGGTTCCCATAGCACTTGGCTGATACCGCTATGCAGTTACTCTGTAGCTCGTCATGTGTGTTGACTTTTTCTGTGCTGGACCGTGAGCTGCGCGAGTGCTGAGACTATATGTTGTTTTCTCTCGGTGTTCTTACTGTGTAGCGTAATGCCTGGCAAAAGTGTGTGCTCAAAACATGTAGTATGAATGGAGGAATGACCACTAATGCTCCAAGCATAATCATTTTAGCAGAGAAGCCGCTTGGTGCAGTGGGAAGAGGCCGGTATGAGGACACTGGACGCTGAAGTCTAACTTCACGTTGCTTCTTGGAGCTGAGGAGCTGAGCCAGGAGGCCTGCCCCCTGACCGTCGGGGGCTACTTCTGTGCTCACATGGGTGGAGAAGTACCTTAGCAGCATAAAGCCTGCAGATGGACTGAAGTGATCTTTTGAGATTCCTTCTGACTCTAATAGCCGTGATTTTAAAACATTTCTGATAAACTGGTTTTATATTTACTCACATTTTCATCATTTTTCTTTGAAGTGGCAGGAGACTTTATTATTTATCTGCTTAACTGTTCTCATCAATACATGGAGGTTTACATTATCATTAGATAGTAGCAAAGGGAGCTAAAATCCAGAGTGTGTGCTCTGAATAGTCCTAGGGTCACAAGGGATGTGGGGAGCATATTTAGAATATCTCACTGTCACTAGATAGTTCTCAAACTATTCTCCTACGATCTTCTGTAAAAGTAATCGTATGTTGTTTTCTCCGCCCTGGCTTATTAACATTCTGTCTCCAAGAGTTGGTGTGTGTGTGTGTTGAATTTTTAATAAATTGATTAGCAGACAGATGACCAGAATCTAGGACAGTGATAATAAATCATTTTATCAGTATTCACAGCCAAATGCCTTTGAAATTCTGAAGGAAAAAGAAACAACTCAGGAATTCTTTTTCGTCCGGTTTTTATTATCCGGAAAACATGGTTAAACTAGTACATCAGATGGAGATGAATTTGTACCAAGGAAGTATTAAAACAAAGAAATATTTAAATCATTGCTTTTCAATAAGCACATCGATAATCTTATCTAGCTGTTCTGAGATCTGGGAAGATTATGAATCTATTCCTTTCTTGAAATGTGTTCCCCTTATTTAGTGGTATTGTGAACAGAGCCCTGTAGTAAGTAACACAGGCACGAATGAGGCAGTGTCCTAATTGTCAGGGGTCATGGCATTTTGGAGAGACAATGACGATGAGAGCGCTGGCTGGGGACCTGTGGGCCAGGGCCTGTAGGTGCCGCTCAGAACGTTGTAGACGCGGGTGGGCAGTGAGGACAGCGGGCCAGCCCACAGACGGCTTCCGCAGACAGGGCGGGAGAGGGGACCACTCCCGCTTCACTGCCTGGAAAGGTAAATGGCAGGTGACCTGGCTGAGAAACCATGGTCTCTTGAATGAGAAGATCTGGTTGTTTTCCTCTCCGTCACAGCAGAGAGGAGCCGCGTCACCGGCGTTGCTCTTCCCTGGTTCCCGGGGAGAGTCGAGCCGTCTTCGTGTGGGTCTTCCAGGGTCCTGAGGAGGGAAACAGGACGGGGCTCCTCCCCCCACATCCTACCCCCCCCCCCCCCCGGCCCCTCAGCTTCACCTGCTGTCTGAACCCCTCGTGACTTGGCTCAGGGTCTGGCTACTTGTCACCCCAGCTGGCTCCAGTCTTTTCATATGTGTAGTTAAAAATAATATAACCTCTTCAGATCATAAGAGTAACACATTCTTATTGTAGACCATTGGGAAATAGAAACTGCAAAGCACCAGCAAGAAAATAAAAGCCTCCCCAAGTCAGAAATAACCACTGTTATTAGTCTCTACGTTTCACCATCAATGAGGTCAGAGTTGGCACACAACTTTTCCCACTGAACATTGCATCTGAGGCACTTACTGCACCTTTAAAGTACTTCTGAAGCATTGTTTTTAATAGCTGTTTTATATGAAAGAAGATCCACAGTTTATGTAACGTATTCCCTATTGATGCATATTTAGGTTGTTTAAAAATTCTCCTGTTTATATATTCTGTCCAGAAGACGGGCTTTCCACATAAAGTTTCCTCTACTCACTAGATTATTTTGTTAATAAATATGATTACCTCAGATTCACAACCATCCCCAGGATGATTTCCTAGAAATAGAATTATTACGTCAGAGGGTATGAATATTTTAAGCCTCCTGATACCTACTAACTCGATAGAGCTGTATTGGTGCCATATCCTCTGTTTAACCTTCCAGGCTCCTCTTCTCACACTTGGCTGATAATACACAAGATTTTCTGACACTGGGAGGAACCATGGCCACCTGCTCTGGGCCGCTGGTGCCAATCCACCCATCAGGGAGATTCTTTGACATTGATTTAGACCCTGCGAGGGATTTAATGAGGATTGAAAGTGGTGCTCGTGTGTTGTAGGAGTTTATAACCCAACTGGGATAACGGTGGGAGAAAAATGAGACATAGGGAAAAATTAACAAGTAATTCAAGACAGAATCTCGGTAATCCTCCTGCATAGCCGCGTCCCCATTAGGAATCTGAGGTCGCTAACGACGCAGGGTCTTCATGATCAGCCTGAGCCTGGATCTAAGCCAGGCCCCCCACTGCTGTGGGCACACGGAGCGACTTTATTATCCATCTGCTCAGTGAGTGGCATCTTGACATGTCAGCGGTTCTAATCCCACCATCTTCTCCCGGATCATGGCAGTAATGGTGGTGATACCTGATGCTTGCTGAGCAGTTGACCTGCTCCAGGCAGACAGGTGAACTCTGTGTGTGCAGTACCTCATTTTATCTGCCCCAAACCCTCGTGAGGTGGTCGTACTACCCCTTTTTTATGAATGATAGAACGGGCTTAGAGTGGCTAAGAGGTCTCCCCACGGTCACGCATCAGAAAGGGATAGAGAGAGCAGTGATAACAACGCGGGTCTGTCAGTCCAGGGCCGTTAGTTATCTCCAACACGTTGCCGTCCAGGCTGTCCCCCCGGAAGGGCCGACAGGCTGAGCCTCTGCTGGGAAGTGTTCCCCAGCTGCACTCTCTAGCTGGAGTCTAGCTGCTCTCCGCAAAGGCAGCCCCAGACACAGGATCGTCTAGTCGCTGGCGGCCGCTGCCTCAGGAGCTGTCATCCTCGCACCCTCGTTTCTCAGGGGGGTGCCGCTGGTTGGCAGGGCTCCCGGGGCTCTGCTGTCAGTGCATCTCCTAGACTGATGCCTGCCGGGGTCTGCCCTGCTGGGCACACGTGGCCTTACTCTGAGCCTCGCCTCTGGAGGGCATCTTACAGTAACACCCGCAGCTCTGTATCAGTGCACAGCTCTTGGCACGAGGGAAGGAAGCCACAGAGCCCCCTGCATGCCAGGGCTAATGTGCCCGGACCCTGGCTCATGGCGAACACTTGCCCTTCTCAGGACGTCCTCTTAGTCGCAAAGTTAGAGAATAGTAGAGACCCCGTCACTTTCTCTGTGCAATACTGAAATCCAGACCTCTCATAGACTTGACAGTAACTCCAAGTTCCTCTTCTCATGCCTTGCAGGCAGGCTTGCAGCTCATATGGAAATCAGACCTCAGGAATGTTTTCCGAGGCTAGATGTGCAAACTCAGCTCTCGCCTGGATCCTGTGTGGGAGGGAGTAGGTGTAAGCACCGTGGGAACTGGAAGAAGCAGCCGGTAAAGGCTGCGTCCACCAGGGCAGATTCCCTACAGGAGGGGAAGCTAGAGGCGCGTATGGAAAGTGGCCAGGTTAGAACAGCTGGGCTTGAGCAGGGAGGATGCACACTCGACACGTCAGGACGGAAGACGTATTCACCAGAATGAGAACGCTGGGCTGACGGCAGATCCATGGCCTGTGCGCAGAGACGACTTAACCTACACTGTTGTTGCTTCTGCCCCACACTGCTCTGTGTGATGCGCTGTTTGCAAGGCCATGCTGAGCGTCTCTGGATGTGACAGCTCCTACGTTAGCTGCTGCTTCTCAGCACATCTGGGCAGGAAGTGCCTCCAAGTGGCAGCCCCTCTCAATGTTCCTTTTGCAGGAAGGCTAACGAGCTGCCTACTCAGTGCTTGGTACTGTATTTCCCCGAAAATAAGACCTAACTGGACAATCATCTCTAATGTGTCTTTTGGAGCAAAAATTAATATAAGATCCAGTCTTATTTTACTATAAGTAAATAGTATAATACTACTATTTACTTATATAATCTTATATAATATAATATATAGTATATAAGATAATATTATATACTTATAATATATAATATTATCTTATGTAATATAGTATAATATAATATAATATAATACCGGGTCTTGTAGTAATTTTTGCTCCAAAAGACGCATTAGAGCTGATTGTCCGGCTTGGTCTTATTTTCAGGGAAATACAGCAGTTGCTATCGAGGCAGCCGTTTTTCAGTTTTCTTCCTTGTGATTTTGTTGTTGGTTTTGGTCATAGATATCAGAAATTCAAAATAGTTCAAATATCCAGGGGACTCTATTGGCTTGTGTAACCAACTGAAAAGTTCAGCTTAGATTTCAGGAGTGGCCTGACTGGAGCTCAGTGTCTGTTTCCATCTTGTAACTCTTCATCCTCCTGTTTTGGCTGCCCGCTCACACAGGGCCTGGCCGTGGTGATGTCCTTGGAAGCTTCGGACATGCTTCCTCATAGGTCTACACATAGGAAACACAGGACTTTTTCTTGCTGATGATTTGAAAAAGTGTCGTGGGCCTGCCTCTCCGTTGGACTGAATTGCATCACATGTCCAACTCTGAACCAATGACGGGCAGAGGAGATGAGATGCTCTGATTGGTTAAGCCCGAGTCACGTGCTTGCCCTTGAAGTCAGAGATAAAATCATCGTGCCTCAAGGATGCTGACTGAGCTCTGACCACGTGGGCTTCCCAAGGGAAAAATCGGGATGATGTTAACAGAAAAGCGGAAAATATACAGTAAGTGCTAAACAACCACCCTCCATGTACTGTAGCATCTCTGAATCTCCACGCATCTAGCTGAAGAGTCTCATTGGCCCAACGGGCTGGGCGTTTTCTGTGCCTGTCACTTCGGTGTGGCCTGGATTCCCTGGCAGGCCACAGAGCCGTGCTGCTCCCTGATGGATGTGCCTGCCTCTCACGGCCATTGCTGACATCCTGAAGGTCCCGGAGAAGGTTGAAGAGGCCCTCTGATCTCAGTTGGGAGGGGAGAAGGATGCTCCAATGTGCCCTGGATCTGGAGAGAGGGAACGGAGGGTGAGTTTGTGAGCTGACGTGACGGGGCTGGAAGTGTGCAGGTGAGGCTCCTGAGCTCCTCCTGTCACAGGCGTCCTGGACCGAGGCAGGAAGGCACAGTTGTTAGGAAAACTGGCCTCTGAAGTCAGACTGCTGAGTCTGACCTGGTTTCTTAACCTCAGTAGCCTCCGTGTTCTGTTTCTCCACGGGGTGTCCTCAGGAGTCCCTGACATTATGTGTGTGAAGTACTTGGCACGGAGCGTGACTCACCCCTCGTCGGTACGTAGTCCACATTTCAAATGCCCTGCACCCAGCACATAATGTCATAGCAGCTGGAGCCCAGAGCGTCCGTCTGTCCAGAGGCTCGGAAAGTACAGGGCATACTTTTTGTTGTTGGACATGAAGCTCTTTCTTTCATCTCCATTTTAGTTCCTGAGGGGCCAGCGCGTCTGACTCGCATCCTGCTGTATGTGCTCTGACGCCTCATGGCCTCTGGGAGTGACGGCCACATGCCGCCTCTCTCCCACACCAGTCAGCCCGAGTCCTACCTGTTTGGTCTCTGACCTGTGTCTGGATCTGACCTCCCTCTTCACTGGCCCTCCCCGCCTGGGATCTGGTTCACAAGCTCCGCTCCCTTCCTGATTAATTCAGGAATCTCACTTCTTCCAGTCTCTCACCTTGTCCCATCGGGTCTGCTCCTTTTTTTCGTGATTTTCCCTGACCTGCAGAATAGTGTCCTAGTTCTGTAGCAAGCTGGTATTTAAAGCTCCTCCAGTCTGATTTCAGTGTGCCCTTCATCTGCAAGTATCTTTCCCACCAAACAGCCATTCCAGCCACAGCGCCAAGCTTCGCTGTCGTCTGTGAACAGCGGGCCTCAGCATCCGTGCGTGCAGGTTTCCACCCCCACGGTCCTCGCAGCCCAGCTGCCTTTCCTCTTCCCTGCTTGGCTCACTTCTGCTTGTCTTTTAAAGTTCAGCTCCGCGCCCCTGGGTCCCTGTTCCTGTGCCTCCACAGCAAGATGTACGTGCATTTCCTGGAGCACGTACTGGAGCTGTTTAACAATTGGTTGTGTACCAATCTCTGCTCTTCTATGCACCATAAATTCCTGGAAGAAAAGGCACATATTTATGCAGGTACATATACCCAGTGCCCAAAAATCACTCAGAAAACAGCTTGTTTTCTGCAATGACCAGAAGGTTGTGTATCAGGAAGGACAACACACAACACTGTGCGTTTTTCCGAATGTAGCACCATTTTTTGAATGGTGCTTTGGACTTTTTCTTCCATTTGTTTCAGTATAGATTTGACCCTTGAACAACATGGGGGCTGAGGGCGATGACTCCCCTGTGCAGTCGAAAGTTTGCACATAACCTTTGATTCCCCACAACCTTACCTACACAGTTGTCCCTTGGTGTCTGCAGAGGATTGGTTCCAGGACTCCCCAGGGATGCGTGAATCTGCGGATGCTCAAGCCCCCGGTATGAAATGGCTCAGACCAATGCACACAGTCAGCTCTTTGCATCCACAGATGCCCAACCACAGATCAGAAACAATATAGGTATTTACTGACAAATAACTGGTGTGAATGAACCCACGGAGTTCCAACCGGTGTTGTTCATGGGTCAGCGGTCTCTTAAATTATGGAACTAGTACATTGTTTTGTACACCTGAAACTAATAAAAATAGTAATAATAATAAAAAGAAATATGGGAATCCGTTCTAATTCTTAGAAAAACATTAATCCCTTCTCCCGAAGTAACCACTGTCATTAGCTCGGTGGGTACATTTCAAGACTTTCCAAAATTATTTATTCTTTAAATAGCTTTATTGAGATATAATCCATGTGCCATGAAATTCCCTCTTGTAAAGTATATAATTCAGTGGTGGTTAGCATTTTCACAGAGTTGTGCAGCCATCACCATTATCTAATTTTAGAGCATTTTAATCATCCCATTAGCTGTCACTCCCCATTTTTCTTACTCCCCAGCCTCTGGCAACCACTAATCTACTTTCTGTCTCTATGGATTTGCCTATTCTGGATATTTCATATAAATGGAATGAGACGTTAAGCCTTTTGTATCTGACTTCTATCATCTAGAATAATGTTTTCAAGGTTCATCCATTTTGCAGCATGTAATACTACCTTATCCCTTTTTACAGTGCAGTATTATTCTGTTCTATGGATATACTGTATTTTGTTGACCCATTCGTCAGTTAGTGGACATTTGGTTGTTTCCACTTTTTGGCTATTGTGAATAACACTTTATGAACATTCCTGTACAAGTTTCTGTGTGGATGTATGTTTTCAGTTCTGTTGGGTATAAGCCTAGGAGTGGAATTCTGGGTGATATGGTAACTCTGTGTTTCACTTGCTGAGCAACTGCCAGACTGGTTTCCACAGCAGCTGCACCATTTCACATTCCCACCAGCGATGTATGAGAATTCCAACTTCTCTACAGTCTTGTCAATGCTGGTTCTTTTTTTTTCTTTTTTCTTTTTTTACTGTAGTCGTTGTGAATGTGACAAACTATTCTACTGTGGTTTTGACTTTGTAATAACTAGTGATGTTGAGCCTCTTTCCTGTGTTTATTGGCCGTCTATGTATCTTCTTTAAAGGTATATCTATTCAAATGCTTTGTCAAGTTTGAAATTGGTTATTTGGCCTTTTATTAAGTTGTAAGCATTCTTTATATATTCTGGGTGTAAGTTCCTTATCAGATACATGATTTACTAATACTGTCTTCGCAACCTTCTTATATCCATTTACATCAGTATGTATATATTTTGTGCATATATTTATATATGTAAAGACTTAAACAGATTTCTCATTTTCCTACGTGTGGGATTATATTGTTTGTATTATTGTACATATTTCTTCTCAGGTCCTTGTACACGTAAATCTGCCTCATTGTTTTCAGTTTTCACAGAGATGGTCCTAGAACCGTTCCCTTGATGGTGGGCATTTGATGAGTCTCGATAGTTTCACTATTGTAACGAGTGTGTAGTGAGTCTCCCTGTAATGGTCCATTTCTGCACATGTGCAAGTACCCCTCTAGGATACCTCGAAGAGGAATCACTGAGTTTAAGGGTGTCTGCATTTTACAGTATAATATATCAAAGTGCCTGTTAGAAAGGCTGTAACAGTGTATGGAAATACCATTTCCTTGCATACTGGCCAACATCCAAATTTAAGCTTTGCTCCTTAGCAGATGAGCAAAAATACCACCTAATTGTTTTAACTTGCACAATATTGTTTCCATATCATGATTTCCATGATTTCCATTATTTGGTATTCAGAATAGAACCTGTCTCTCATCTAATTCTGTCGATCTTTCCTTCACCTGGGAGCCCTTTCATGACGTGGAAGGGAGGTGATAGACGGGCTGGACAAGTCTGGCGTTATATTCTAGCTTTCACGTATGTCGAGGCCCGCTTGAGAAAAACACGGCTCTTAAAAGACTTTCCATTGTATTTGGAGCTGACCAGACTTTTAACCACAATCCAGAGACTTTTAACTTCAGAAAGACGTGGTATTTTACTTTAATCATGCTATCGAAAGTGCTCCCTTTCCCAGTGGCTTTTCAAAAGCATCTTTTGTCAGCAGAAGGCTTGTATTAGCACATGTAATCTCACTGTACTCCATGTTCACTGAGAGAGGAAAGCAATGTCCTCCGGTGCCAACTGTGGAAAGTCGTGCAAACACTCTCAAGGGGAAAGAAGTTTTGCAGCTTCTTGAGGCTGCACTTGTCACTCTATGATGTGTCCTAGCAGAAAATAATGAAGTTTTCCAGTGCTCATGTCTAGAAGGTAAAGGCTTACACGATTTTGCTTCCAAACTGACAGTAGTATGGAAAGAAATCAGAGGATAAATATGGAGAGACCAGCTAAAAGTGTGGGCTTAGCAGTGAGCATGACACCTTGGATAGGCTCAGTTGTAAGTGCCGGTGGTTGGAGCCCCTGAAACCAGGGCTTAGGCAAGAAAATCCAGGACTAAGAGTAATAGCCGTGGCTGTGGACTGGGGCAGCTGGCATCGGTGTTGTGGTTGCAGTAACCAGTGCTGTGGTGTGAGTGCTCGGTCAGTAATGGGGAGAACGAGGACAGGGTTCAGACAGATGTCGACACACTGGAAACTAGATCGGGATTCTGGAGAAGGTCCACTGAAGGGTGGGAGCCGATAGGCTTCAGGTCAGAGCCCTCTGACCTCGGCCAACATGGGAGGAATGGAGAAAGTGGCATCTCTCGGGGAATCTGTACAAAATCTTCACCAGGATGGCTTAGTGAAAAAAACCATTAACAGGTAAATTGGGGCATGTAATGCATCTTCTGTGTTCGGGACGGGCTCACAAACTGAGGAGGGCACTTGGTGGATGTCTGTGGACTTGGTGTCGCAGTGAAGAGTTGCCAGAGAAGGCAGGATGAGTGTTCTGTCAGCACCGCCCTGCGTCCCCGGCGATCACTCTACATTTCCTCTCGTCTTTGCTCGGAACTGGTAGGTAGTAATGCTTGATGTCTATTAGACTCCAATTCAGTGTTGAGATCCATAATTCAATGAAGATAGATATGGAAATGGTTTCTTTTTCATTAAAAGGGTAATTACCTAGTTATCAGTGTGCTGGAAGGATGAGAGCTTATGGATTTTTCATAAAATCCTAGGTTTGTAAGGGGCTGGGTGAAGTCATTTCATTCTGTCTTTGAGCAGGCCTGAATTTAATTCACCCCTGATGGATGGGGTGCTATTTCATAAGGTCTCTCGAGAACAAGGGCTGGTCACCCTCAGTATGTTAGCGACCCTCGGCTGTGACATTCCTGCCTTCATATGGAAGATGCTGACTTAGAATGGGAGGCCTGGCTTTTGTGTCCTCTTTAAGTGGAGAGAACAGTGTTATAAATGTCCTTCATTTTCATTAAGTCAGAGAACATGCATTGAGTACCTACTATGTGCTAGATGTGAGTGATACAATGGGCAAACACTAGGAGTGACAGATCTCATTCTCGGTGGCAGTTAGCTGAGACACAGGATGGGTCGTAACCAATAACCACGTACACAAGTGACTACAAATTGTAATCAGTGCTTTGGAGGAAACAGTGAAGGTGCTGTAATAGAGCAGAATCGGAGGCGGCTAAGGCCTAGTTTGCATGAGTGGTCAGAGGAGGCCTCTTTTAATATGTGACATTTAATACGAGCCCTGAGGTGTAAAAGGAGAGAGGAGCATTCCTGACAGAGGGAGCAGCATGTGCAAAGGCCCTGAAGCAGAAATAGCACGGTGTGTTTGAGGAATTCGAGAGGTCAATGTGGCTAGAGCGGAGTGGTCAAGGAAGAAGGTGGGATGCAGTGAGCTCAGAGAAGGAAGTAAGGGGCCCAGTGATGTCTGAGTTGTAGGCAGTGATGAGGGGTTTGGATTTTATTCTCAATGGAATGTTTCTAAGAGATCACTCTGGCTGCTGTGTGGCAAATGAATTAGATGAGGGAAAATTAGAGCAGAGAAATCAGTTAGGAGGTGGCTACAAGGGAAACATTGGTGACTTGGACTGAGTTGGTGGCAATGAAAATAGAGACATCTTTGAGATATGTGTAAGGGTCTCAGTGAGGGGTTGGATGGATTGGTAAAGGAAAGACATCAGATCAAGGATGACATCTTGATTTTTGGCTGTGGGAACTGGTAAGATGGTAGTTCCAACTAGTAGATGGAAAACTATTGGGAGGAAAGGTTTGTCGTGGGAAGGACGGGATTTGAAAGTTGGCGTTTGCACATGTTAAGTCTGAGATGCCTGTGGGACACTCAGGTAGAACTGTTGAATCTGAGTCTGAGCTTCAGAGAAGTTGGCGCTGGAGAAAAACATTTGGGTGACGTTAGTCTGTCAATGGTAATCAAAGCTGTGGGAAAAGAATGGAATTATGGAGGGAAAGAGAAGAGAGAAGGAAAGGGGGCCGAGGTATGAACGCTGAGAAACTCAAATATCCCCCCGCCGTCTTCAGAAACAAGGAGTTAAGTAGAGAGCACACCCAACTAAAAAGGGTGTGGGTTCTGATCCCATTTTTAAAAATGCTATGACCTTCGTCACTGCCTCTCTCTGTCAGTATCTACATTCTTAAAGTGAGGTGTTTGAGTCCTAAATTCTCTTCAATTGTCAATATTCTGTGACTAATATCTCACTTCATATTAGATTCATTTTCCAGTTACTTTGACCATTATCTGTAACTTTCTTTACTTACCTAGAATTGGCATACCCAGAATACCCTTTTCTAACTCAAGATTCTAATTTTAGGTGCATCAAGTTAACATTCCTCTAAATCTTTCTCCTCCAATGCCAAGTTGTGATTCTTTGGGCAGTTTGGGCTGTTCCATTCCAATCATATGTGGGGAGGGGTCCTGTGGCACAATATTGGCAGGCTTTCCTTCTTCCTCAAAGATAAGCCGCTTTATTTTTGCCATTCCTATTCAACTCAATTTTTCAGTTTCTTTTAAATGAGCTTTAGAGGTTTGAGGAGTGCTGGTGGGTGTTCTCTTTGACCTCACTTAAGTTTGTGTTTGGTCTAGATTTTAAAACAAACCAAATTGACCGCCTCTGTTCAGTACCCAATAGGACTTATGACCCAGGTGAATTTTGGGTTGAAAGATGTATTTCCAACTGCAACGAAGGGAATGTGTTTGTAGCAAATGAAGTATCAGAGAATTGCTTAAGGAAAAAAAAAAAATATATATATGTGTGTGTATATATATATATATACACACACATATATACACACACATTATATATATATATGTATATATATAGTATATATATATATAATTTGTTATATACATAACAAATTAACACTGACAAATTATTCGTGTTGAAATTATTTTTTAACAAAGTGCCTTTACTGTCCTGTCATGATGCTTTGTTGCAAATTTTTCTTGAAAGATAATTCTTCCTGTTGCTTTTGCTTTTGTCTCACAATGTACCATCTGAGCCCGCTGAGAAAGTTGAAAAAAAAATAAAAGAGTTCATGCTGAAAAACAAAGGTCATTGGTTAGTGAAAAATGACAGCTAAAATAGCAATTAGATGTCATATAATAGACTTTCTTTTTTTTACCAAAAAAGACTCTGAAACTGGCATTGGGTCATCTCACCAAAGAAGGAACGTTATTACTGTAGTGATGACAATCTTCCTGTCATAGGTAAGCCTTTGTCAGAAATTTATTTCTTTTATATGTTACTGTTTTTAGGATTCAAGACTCTAGTCATGACTGATATGGTTATTAGAGGAAGAAGAGTTTAGATGAAATGAAAGCAATCATCCCTTGTTACATGTAGGGTGATTCAGCCAAATTAACAGTAATGTGAAATGCATAATTCAAAAGTGGTGAGAAAGTATGAGCCAGTAAATGGTTATGCTCAGATGAAATGGAATATTAACAGTGTAGTGTTGCATTTTTCCTCATGGTTCTAGAGCTCTATGTGGAAACCCTTTCAAATGATCCAAAATAGACCCAGCTGGGGTTGGTCTCAATATATGTGGTGAACATTTCTAAACTGTATTGTTTGAGTTAGACTGTATTACTTGTCCTTCCCCTTTTCACCTGTAGTGAGTTGAATGTAGACCCCCCCACACACCTCGTGCACTCCAAAGTTACATCTGAGTCCTAACGCTCAGTACCTGTGAATGCCACCCTATTTGGAGAAAGAGTCTTTGCAGATGTAATTAAATGAAGAATCTCTAGATGATTTCCTCCTGGATTAACTGACTGGATCCTAAATTCAATGAAAAGTGTCTTTATGAGAGGAGGAGAAGACACAGACCCACAGGGCTTAAGACCATGTGAAGACAGAGGCAGAGGTTGGAGTGATTTGTTTGTAAGCCAAGGAACGCCAAAGCTTGCCAGCAGCCACCAACAGCTAGGAAAGACTTATGGTATGGGCTTTTCCTCAGAGACTCCAGAAGCCTGCTGACACCTCAATTTGGGATTCCTGGTCTCCAGAATTATGAAATGCTAAATTTCTGTAAACCACCTAATTTGTAGTGCTTTGCTGCAGCAGCCCTGGGAAACAATTACACCACCCTCTGTTAAGCATTCTGTAGGAGGCAGCATGCATTGACCTGAAAAGTTAGGAAACATAGGTCCTGAGCTTCATGCTGCCAGTGGCTGTGTGACCCTGGGTGTGTCACAACCTCTCTCTCAGCCTCTGTTTCTTGGTCTATAAAATGAAGACTTTAACTTCCTTTTCAAGTCCTTCTAGCTCTAGCCTTGTTCTCCCACTATAAAAACAAACAAACGACAACAACAAAAAAACCAGAACAAGAAAATGGAACAAAACACAAAATAATGCTTTTTACATATTGGACAACAGGAAGTACAGAAATGTGTTTACTGATCAAGGGGAACAAACAAAATGAGCCCTAAGATGCTCTAGTTTTTGGCTTGCAGTCACTTTCTACACTGTACCCCAGAAAGGGGGAACCAAAGCAAAGCCCAGTGCTATTGCTGAGTTGAAATGTTGGTATTTGCAGAGGACAAGAGTGCTGGGATTTGTGTTACAGAGCATCAGCGAAGAGAGAATTATGCACAAACCGGCATAGTATTCCCTCAAATCTTTCTTGGATACTAAGATGGTAATGTAGATGGTAAAACTCCACAACATTGGGCAAGGCAGTGACTGGGTGGTTGTGGTCTACATGGTTTCCAGATCTCACCCAGCCTAGGAGCTACCATGTTTCCCCGAAAATAAGACCTAGCTGGACAATCAGCTCTAATGTGTCTTTTGGAGCAAAAATTTATATAAGGTCTGATATTATATTATATTATATTATATTATGTTATATTATATTATATTATAAAGATCCGGTTTTATATTATAGTAAAATAAGACCGGGTCTTATATTAATTTTTGCTCCAAAAGACACATTAGAGCTGGTTGTCCGGCTAGGTCTTATTTTTGGGGAAACATGGTATTTAAGTTTTAACTAGTCACTTTAGAGAGATGTCATTGAACACCTGGTATATCATTGGAGACTCCAGAGCATTATGTCTTAGTTGTAGGACTAAAGTAAAGGTTACTCTTGGCCTCTATTAACAGAGCAGAAAAATAAGCCTTGAAAATATCAGGCCCATTTGCAAGTAACATTATTTGGCTGCTAAAGCAAACTTCAACATTCTTTAAAGGAAGGCAACAAAATCTGGACACTCAACAATATAACTTTCACAATGTCTTTCGTGTAATTAAAAATTACTAGACATTCTAAGTAGCAAGAAAATGTGAGTCATAACCGGAAGACAAACGAGTCGATAGAATCAGACCCAGGAATGATAGAAACAATGGAATTAGCAGACAGGATTTTAAAATAGCTTCAATAAATATCCACCAAAATTTACATGAAAATATGAATGTAGTGAAGAGATAAATGGAAATATAAAAAGAACCAAATGGAACTTCTAAAACTGAGAAGCACAGTATCAAAAATGAAAAAAATAAATGGTTGGTTATAACAGCAGATGAAACCCACCCCCAGAAACAGCATAGAGCTTGAAGACAGAGCAGTAGAAACCATTCAAACTCAAGCACAGAGAGAAAAAAGTCTTAAAAATATGGAACAGAGCCTCAGTGACCCATAGGACCACAAAGGACCATATTGTAGTGTAAGCGCCTGACAATTTGATTTTTTAAATTGTAAGTACCTGACTTTAAGTTTTTAATTGCTGACACATCCATTTCAAAGACATCCATCTTGAATAAACAAACTGCCAGCTACACAACTAGATGAAGAGCCAGGCCACCCCACCCATGAACTTCCCCTTTTGGAAGGTCCCCCTTATGGAAAGCCCTTTGTGACCTATTTAACTGACCACTTGAGTGACACTGCACTTCCCTTTCCGTGCTTTAATTCCTGCTCTTAAGTTTTAAATTCACCAGTGAAGAGTGAGCTCACAAAACCCTCAGCACCTCACCCTCAACCCCAATAAAGGCAGAGCCCCAGGTTTTCTCTCTCCTCTGTCTCTGTCTCTGTCTCTGTCTCTCTCTCCCTCCCTCTCCCTCCCTCCCTCTCTCTCCCTCCCCCTTCCACAACCTCATTGTGTGGCCCTGGGTGTGCTGTGTATCTTCCAGGACCTGTGAGTAATAAACTTTATTGTTTTCAAAGTTTCCTCATGGTCGTTCCTGAGGTGCATCTTGCAATCATAATAAGAATGACAAGGGCTGCAGGGGAAATGCCTGTGGGGCTCCCGCAAGTAGTACCAGCCCAGATGAGTGCCTCAGGATTCCTAATTGACTATCATTATGGAGTGGCAGGGACCTACACAAAACACATATGTCATTGGAGCCCCAGAAAGAAAGGACGGGACCGGCATAAAAAAAAAATAAAAAAAAAATCAATGGCTGAAAAACTCCAAATTTAATGAACCCTCCAAATCTACTTACCCAAGAATCTCAATGAGCCCAAGCAGAATAAACACACAAAAAAACTAGACTAAAGTTTGTCTTCATAAAATTATTGAAAACCAGTAATAAAAAACATCTTAAAAGCAGCTAAAGAAAACAAGACACCTTAACATAGAGGACCAAACTAAGAATTACCACTGATTTCTTGTTAGAAACAATGCAATCCAGAAGATAATAGATATCTTTAATATGCTAGGGGAAGAAAACCTCTCAACTTAGAATTCTACGTCCAGTGAAAATATCCTTCAAAGATCAATGTGACATAAAAAAATTTTCAGGCAAACAAAAGCTGAGAGAATTCATCACCAGCACACTTAGACTCTCAGAAATGATAAAGGAAGTTTCAGCAAGATGGAAAATCATACCAGATGGAATCTTGGGCCTAGAGAAAAGGATGAAGTGTTCAGAATATGGCCAATCTGTGGGAAAATACAAGTCTCTCTCTCCTCACACATATATCTCTTTGAAAAATAATTTTCTTTATAGCAAAAATAATAATGCATTGTGGAGTTTATGACATATGTAGGAGCAAAATATGATACCAGCACAATGGATTGGAGGGAGAAATGGATTCTGTTGTGAGGTTCTTACGTTATGTGTGAAGCGGTCTTGTGTTACTTGAGGGTAGATTGTGATACGACGAAGGTGCATATTACAGTGTCCAGAGCACCAAAGTTGTGTTACTATAATAGCGTCCTTACTCATCTCCTTGGTTTCGTCCTCGATTTCACAGCTAAGTTTGATCACATCTCTGCTCAAAACTCTGCAGAGACTCCCCACATCAGAGCAAGAGGTGGAGTTTCACAAATCTATACTTAATCCCTTCCCAGACTACTTCCCTGACCTGGTCTGGAACCTCTGCCCGCTGGCCCTCCACTCCAGCCAGGCCGGCCGCCTTGCTGCCCTTTGAACCCGACCGGCAAGATCTCTCCTTGGGGTCTCTGCTCGGGCTCTTTCCTTTGCCTCCACCTCTCTTCATTTCACATATCTGCTTTACTCCCTTCTCTCCTTCAAGTCTTTTCCCACATTTTACCTTCTCATTGGCGTCTTTCAGTAACCCCGATTTGAAATGTCAGCCGACTCCCAGCATTCCCCGTACCTCTTCCTCTCCCTGTCGTTCTTGTAGTGCGTCTGTTTTCTTTGCAGTACTTCTTCTTGGCTTAGTTTTCCTCGTAGTACTTTATATTTTCTAAGGTATGATGAACTTCACTAATTTGTTTTATTTATTGTCAGTCTCTGTCCCCAGAATCCATCACAACCTAACCTTTACATGAGTAGGTGTTCTTTTTTTCCCTATTCTGTTCACAGATGCATCCACGAGGTCTAGAATAGTGCCTGCTATGTAGTAGGTGCTCAATAAATATTCCATTGAACGACAGAGTCCTCACCCCAAAGCTTAGGAACTCCAGGAAGAGCTCCACGACCCCTTCCTTTGCCAAGCTGGCCCTGCCCCCGTGGCCGTGTGCCAGCACGCAGACTACACACTTCCCTGCCCTCTTCAGCAATCTCCCCGTCGCCTCACAGTCTTGCGTTGCTTCAAGGCTACACGGGATTGGGAAGATGTCCCTTATCACAAAAAGACAGACGTGAGAGCCCTGCTCTAGGCTTTTTCTTTGCCCTGACAAAGATGACAACCTGTTTTTTTCTTTAAAGTACTTGTGTGTCTGGAAAATAGCCACTCCGAGAAGGCTGGGTTTTTTTTCTTCCTGTATTTCAAAGGGAACATGTGGTCTTTTGGGGGTTTTGATTTCTATCCTTTGGAAAAGTCGGCACCTGCAGCTCTTTTGCCCTGCAGGTTGGGACCGTCCATGCCCGACAGCAGGGGGATGAAAGGGGGCTGACCGTGGACGAGCCGGCTGCCGTTCTCAGTTCAGGCCTCCGCGTGAAAGCAGAGGTGAAAGGACCACAAGACTCTTGCTCTTACCTGGGACTGGAGTTGAGGAAAAGACAGAGGCCAGCTACCCTACACTAATTGATTGACTTTGCAGACACAGCCTGTGGAAGGGCATGGTGGTTTCCAGGTGGTGTCTGTTTCTGTCTGCCCTGTGCCCCATGGATGCAGCTCCGAGGGGACAGCATGCAGCATTTAGTCATAGCCTCAGTCCTCAATGGCCACGCTCCTTGATGTCCGGGGCACTGAAAGCAAAGGGTGGCCCAAGACACGTGGGCAGACGTGGTGTGGTCTAAGGCACTGGCCGTGATGAAAGCCCACTTCACTGGCTGTCAGTATCATTATGGATAGACCATGGTGATTAAATATCTTTTAGGTAATGCTTTTGCACCATATCTGAAGGTTACGAGATTAGGTGTCTATTTGTTGTTTCAAGCTGGCCCTGTCTTTACATGTGTCCAGACAATGAAGAGTGCTGGGTTTCATTAGTGAATTTAATTTTCTTTGGAGTTGATTAGGGAGCCAGCCAGGCTGGTCCCTCCCCTGACAGGTTCAGTGCAGCCAAGCCACCAGATCCATTTCCTCAGTGTCATGGGTAAGGCTTCCTGGGTGTGGGACTGGGAGCATCTGCTGAAGGTGGCAGGTGTTAGCTGTTGTGCACACAGGGGGCACGTGAAATTCTATCCTCCCTTTCTTGACTCTGTCCCCAGCCTAGGGCTCATTTCCTGGCATCCTGGGGGGGTGGTCCTTTGTGAAGTAGAAATGAAAAAGACCTGTGTTGGTATGTGGTTAGAAAAGTGAAGAATGGCTTCGACCGGAAGGTAAAAGACGCGATCAGGTTGGTGACTGAGGTGAAGGTATCACATGTCTCCTTTGTTTTAACCAGGGTCTTATTTTAACATTAGAGAAGCTTTAGTCTAAAGAGATTAATTGTCCAAACAAATTACCAAAGGTCTCCGATGATTTCAATATGCCTCTACTACTCTAGTTTTATTTTTTACTCAAGACTCTTGGTTGCGACCGAAAGAAATCCAACTTCTGTTAACTTGAATAATAAAAGGGGATGTGTTAGCTCACAGAACTTTGAAGTCAAGGCTTACAATGGCTTCAGGCACAGCTGTCTCTCCCTCACTTCTGTTTCTCGCTGTGGATCTCGTATTTTCCTATAGAATATAGTGTTTTTCCATGTAGCGGGGAAGATGGTGCCAGCAGTATTTGATTTATAGCCTTGGCTCAGTGATGAGAAATCCAAGCCCTTCGTCCATCAGCTCTAGGTCGTTAGGGAGACGACTTTGTTTGACCTATTTGCAGCACATGTCCAGTCCCAAGGGCGGGAAGGCAGAGCGCTGTGATCGTCAGTCCTGTTACAGTCACACGTTTAAATGGGGGGAGGCGTTGTTAAGTTTAGATGCTGATTTTACAGCTCATTTTTATTTATTTATTTATTTATTTTTGCTTACATATGCATAAAATATCACTTTTAAAAAAGGAACATTTTCACTGTCTGAATAAGATGGTCATGTAAATAAGTACTGACCCCAATAGCAAGGTTTAGTAAGTTTATCGCTTTATTATCATTTGCATGTCACAACATCTCTTGGGGTGGGTAGGGCTCGAGTCATTCTCAATTTTGCATTTGAGGAAACTGAAGCTCAGAGACGTACGAAATTAGGTAGTACCCTTAAGGCAAGCTACGCAGAAAAGCAAAAGTTATTTTGTCCATTTTGGAAGTTAACATTTTATGGGTAGGAATGAAGTATCAAAATAAAAGTACAGTGCATGCTCCACCATCCTGATGAAGATGTAAAATTCTCTTACGGCTTTGATTTTAAGGGTTGATTTAGGTTGTTCAATTCTAATAATAGTCAATTAACTATAACTTCCATTTGGAGAGGAAATGGTGTGAAAGAGCAGACGTATCTGTTTACCTGTGGCGAGACAGGAGTGCATCTATAATTTGGCAAAATCCCTTCATGGGTAGAGCTGTAAAGGGACCCTGAGCTGGAAACAAGCATTTGAGCACATCGTAGGTGTCCAGTTTATTCTGCCGGCTTCTCCAGCTGGCTGTGGATACAGCCTGAGTGTTAGTTAATATCCACAGCAGAAAAGAAACAAGGATTAAAACAAAACTCTTCCCACTCAGATGTGTTCTTCTTGCAGTCTTACCCACCTGTGTCAATGGCTCAAGCCAGAAACACGACCCTCTCCGTCTTCCCTAATCTTATCTAGGCTAGAAGCTGCTCATCTAAGCGCGGTCTTTAAGTGTACATTCCGATTTGACCTCTTGTCTCCATTTTTCTCTTCTCATCCTGATCCAAACCTCATTATCTCCAGCCTCGATTATTGATATCCTAACTGGTACTTCGTACCTCCAATTCTGCGTCCCATTATTCTTAGAATAGAGTCTAAATGTCTTCTCTTGGCTTACTACTCTCTGACCTTATCTGCCACTGCTCTCTTCCCTGCTATGTGGGCTCCAGACACAGTCGCCCTATTTTTATACTTCTAATACACTGAACTCAAGCTTATATTTGCCAAAATGCTTAGAAAAATGCTGTATCTTCTGTCTGAAATTCTTTATGTTTAGTTACGTCCATTGCAACCTCATTCTTGCCCTTAAGGTCTCAGCTTGGAGAAGCTTTTCTAAACCTCCCTTGACTATGGAAGCTAAACTAGCACCCCCTACCCTAATCATTTTCTGTAACGTCTGTCATAGCTTTGTAGCACTTACCATGCTGTGCAGTTATTTTGGTTATGTATTTTGCATTTGTTCTCTTTTTAAAATTACCAGAGCAGTGATCTTTTGTTTCTGTGTTATTCAATTCTGTAACTATTATCACCTAGAAGGTGCCGGGTATAGTAGGTGCTCAATAAATATTAGTCGAATATTTCCAGGCACCTAACAAGACAGAAACGATCACGACCTTCATGAAACATATCCTTCTTTAGTCAGTTACACTCACATGTTTTTAAGTGTTATGACATTTTGAAAGTGTTCAGTGCCAAGAATATATGAAAGTAACTTGGTATTCCCAGGTACTTGAATTAAATTCACACTTCTGTTTTCACTGATTGATCTTCCTTCCTGCTGATTTTAGCGATTATTCTGCTGACAGGCTAGGCAACGTGTTAGAACAATACAAAGGCTTTCGTATTCAGGTCCAGAGCTGTCATAGTCTATTGATGTTGGATGTGTGGATGATACTTAATACAAAATAAAAAGCTCTATAGGTTTCTCACTTTTCAAAATATGCTTTCGGTGAGTCAGAGTAAGAGATCAGAAAGATTTTTAGATAAGCCTATTATTGAACTAATAATATGAGAGCTGAAAAGTGAGCCAATCTGTAGTTTTCTTTCTGGCTTTACAATGGTGTTTCATTATTCACAAATAACCTTTCTGAACATTTTGATGCACTTTATAAAAATAGGGTTTGAAATAGTACTTAAACATTCAGTTTGGTGATCTGTCAGAAGTGAACAACAGTTTTTGTCTCATCATTAATGTGTGTTCATTACAACAATTTGAAATGCCTTTTTTTGATGTGATTGTAACTCTTGACAGTTCAATCTGAGGTACATTTCACGTTTAAAAGTCTTCTCTTGCCACAATTTGGTAGCAAAGTTAGAGCAATCATTTTTTTATAACTCAATGTTGCTCTACTTTTTATTTTAAATTATGCTTTTTTTGAGGTAAAATGTGCTTAAAACACTGCCATATTCTTTAATCAAAAATGTATTAAGCAAAAAACAATGTATTAAGCATGTCTAGGATTAAAGCTGCATTCTCTTGATTCATTCAGGGTGTTTTGGCCGAGTCACTGAAATAAAAAACTATATAACCTTGAGTGCCTCTTGGATTCCAGAAGCATTAATTCATGTCCTCACACTCTAGCACTTTAAGGTAAGCAGTTTTCCATTTCCATCTTTCAGTACCTTTTCTTTTTCTTGAAACTGTGTTGTTGATTCTTAATCCTTTATCTTAGCAATAGCTTCTGCACCTGTCAGTTTCCGGACCCATGGCGTGCATCTTTGTATCTTCCATCCATCAGTCAAGGGACCGTGGGTTCTTCCACATTCTGAGCCTGCCCTGCCATTTCTCTTACGTCCAGTGTTTCACTTCCCTGATTTTAACTGTGGTGTCCTAGCACGTGAAGATGGCTCTTTAGAACAAACCATTTTAGCCTCCTAAACTATAATGTTAGCACGTGCTAAAAAGGGGGCTTGTAAGAACAAGTATAGGCTCACTCTAGCTTTGTTGATCAGATTCAATAAAGTCGTGAGCTTATAGCGAATGCCAGTGTCAAGAACTTTGAATTGGTGAGTTTGAAAGACAGTTAAAGACAATTGACTTAATTCTTATTCTGTTAATTGTGTTTCTACTGGAACTGACTCAGTGGTTTGAATGGCACTTGGACATTTCTTGAGGACAGACTTACAATGCTTATTTGTACTTCAGGTTGGGATACTCCCTTTGGGGTTGATGCTGGAGGATAGCAGATTGAGAGGCTGAGTTATAAGTTCCGCTGGTTCTTTTGGAAATAAGATTCCATAGGTAAGAATGAGGATGATAATGGTGGTGGAGCTGCCATCCTGGCAGTGAGCCAGAACCCTTTCCAGTTCTTTATTTAACCTTATGACAAATCCATGCGGTAAATTCTATTCTTACCCTTCTTATAAGATGAGGAAACTAAGACAGTGTAAGGGACTTGTAGACACCAGGCAGTAAGTCGTGCTGATGAGATTCCACCTTAAGTCTGTTATTTCCAGAGTTTGCTTTTAAAAAGTTGTCTTAAAGTTTTAGAGCAGTTTTTGGTTCACAGGCAAAATTGAGAGGGACATACACAGATTTCCCATATGCCCCCTGCCCCCACACGCACAGCCTCCCCCATTGTCAAAATCCCCCCGGATGGTACGTGTGTAACAATCAGTGAACCTACACGGACATGTCGTTATCACCCAGAGTCCATAGGTTACATTTCTGTTCATTCACCCTTGGTGGTGTACATTCCATGGGTTTTAACAAATGTGTAGTGACATGTGTCTATCATTATGGCTTCAAGCACTGAATCTATAGGTCAATTTGGGAAGAACTGACATCTTGACAATAGAGGGACTTCCTACCCATGAACGTGAATTCTCTCTCCATTTCTTTTTTCCTCTTGTTTGATTTCTTTTTATCAGAGCTTGGTAGTTTTTCTTGTATAGATCTTTTTTAAACTGGCAGTAGTCTTTTATTTAGTATATAATCTAATGACTTTTAGTATATTTACAGAGTTGTACCACCATCATCAGTCTTGAAGATATTAATATCCTTTAAATTATTCCTGGGTAATAATTAGCAATAGCAGCAGTCATTGAGTACTGACTCAGGAGCAAGCATGTTACATGTAATTTATTTCTTTCAATTCTCTCAATAATCCTATGAGGGGTATTGGTGACCTTCTCTTATAAATGAAATACTGAGATGCAGAGAATTTGCCCAAAGTAATGGTAGTCATAGAACTAGTGTTAACACCCAGATGTTCTCTTTCTGGAACCTGCACACTTAACTACATTATAGTAGTTCCCCTTATCTATGGGGGATACATTTTAAGACCCCCAGTGGATGCCTGAATCTGCAAATACTATCAAACCCTGTGTATACTATATTTTTTCCTATCTTGTCTAGGTATTATACATATCTGGTTAGATTTATACCCAAGTATTTCCTTTTTGGGGTGTTAATATAAATGTTGTTGCATTTTTAATTTCAAATTCCACTTGTTCATGCTGGTATATAGGAAAATGTTCAACTTTTGTGTATTAGCCTTGTATCCTGCAACCTTGCTATAATCGGTTTTTAGTTCCAGGAGTTTTTCCATCGATTCTTTCAGATTTTCTTTGTAGATCAGCGGTGTCCAAACTTTTTTCAATGTTTTACACTGAGGGCCCTATGCGGTAAAATACACAAACAGCCGGGCGCTCACTCGAGGTGAAGTACGTATTGCTCACCTGGTTTATTTAAGTAAACTAAATATATTTTTGGAATTTGCCGCGGGCCAATTAACAATGGATCACGGGCTGCAGTTGGCCCGCGGGCTGCAGTTTGGACACCCCTGATGTAGACAATTGTGTTATCTGAAACATAGACAGTTTTATTTCTTCCTTCCTTGTCTCTATACCTTGTCCTTTCTTGCCTCATGGGATTAGCTAGAATTTCCAGTGTGATGTTGAAAAGAAGTGGGGAGAGGACCTTGCCCTGCACCTGATCTGAATTGGAAAGCTTTGAGTTTCCCGCATTAAAAGATCTCAGCATGATGTTAGCTGTAGGTGTTTTGTAGATATTCCTTATCAAGTTGCAGAAGTTCTCCTTTATTCCTAGTTTCCTGAGAGTTTTAATCAAGAATGAGTGATGGATTTTGCCAAATGCATTTTATGCATCTATTGATCTGAGTATGTGATTGTTTTAGCCTGTTGATGTGATAGATTGATTTTCAAATGTTGAGCCCTTCTTGCTAGAGCTCGTCATTTAGCCACTTTACAATAAGATCCCACTGAGCTGTGTAAGAGTCACCCTGGTTTATAAGTCACTCTAGTCTATACCAAACAAAAAGTCTTTCCTTTGTACAATGTCTAAAAGACCATCACCATGGTCTTAGATGCTTTTGATGGTGTAAGTACAGAATCTCAGTACATGATATGTAAATCTCTGGAGCTTGACCCTTTGTGTTATTTTCAACATAACATTTCTAGGCATAAGTACTGAGGGCCCTAAAAATAACTCAGAGGAGAACCTTACGATAATTTTATCTACAGATAGCTAAGCAAACTAAGATATAAACATTTCATATGTATTTCCTACTCTTTACCTCTGTCTCTGTCTTTGTCTTTCTTTCTCTCTATTTACTAATAGATTAAATAAAGTGTAATATATTTAAACTATTTTCTAATAGATTATATATGTAAAGTGTAATATATTTAAACTATAATATATACTCAGTTGGCCAGGTTCTGTTGTTTACAGACATGTCCTTCATGTAGGATGTCCTTTTGCTGATCACTATTTTATTTGGTGTCAGGATAACCTATAAGTGTTCATTTTAGGAGATTTAAAACCAAAGTACCCAGGTGAACACCCACACTTAGCAAATAAACTTCATGGATATACATCGAGTACAAACTTCATTCTTGGCTTCAGCTTGCTTTCATACACCTGTGTTCCTTATGCTCCATCTTTGTTTATTTTGCTCTTTTTGGCAGTCTTTTAAAACTAAAACAATATACATAAACAACAAAACATATATATCCATATTTGATTTCAGTATTTATGTTTTACATTATTCATGAACTATTTAGAGATACATTTAATACTCTTAGCTTGAAAATAGTCACTTGCCCAAGTGAGTAGAAAGAATGTTCCTTGCACTTGATTTGTTGTCTGTTTCTAGCCACAGGGTACAGTGAAATAGGGAAAAAGGGCAGAGTTGGCTTTTCATTTTAAAAATAATTTGCAAGGCTGTAAATTCTATGGCATGTAATATTTCTAAAGCTGTTAATAGTCTGCTTAAAATGAAATTGTTTTTTCATCCTTGACTATTCTGAAGAAGTGGATACAATGTCTGAAAGCATTTCTATGAAAAAAAACTTAGTTTTCCTTACAAATGTAGTGGGCAGCAGTGTACAAGTAGTAAATGTGTCATAATTGAGGAAGAAGAGCTAACGGCTATTTTCTGTTTCAACAAGAATTTATGAAGTGTTGGATTTTCCCTAAGGAGCTAATTATTTGCTGAGATTACTATGGTAGCAGATTTTACAAGAAGGTCAAGATCTCTGTAAATAGCCATGAAACAACTAGAGATGTTATTTCAATGCAGCACTGAAACCATATGAACCAACGTGTTTTTTAAAAATGACTGAATGCAAATGGTTATTTTAACCATGAAGAATTTTCAAGTAAAATATTTAATAGTTCTTATGAAGAAATATTTAAAATGTTTCTGGTTCTCTGGTTCCTTGGCCTACTGTTAAAAAGACAGTAACGTAATTTTCCAATCGTCATGTAGAGTTCATATTCTTCATGGAAGTTGACTTCTTTATCTGTAAGGTATGAAAAATTGTAGCAATGGTCGTGCATACTACACGGTATATTGATGCCTTCTTAAAATGCTGTCTTTGGGAATATTCCATGCGTCATAGGTGTTTTCATGAGCTCGTTATGTCCTTTCTAGGATGTGTGTCCTGGTAGGAGACATTTCTGTTCCTTGCCTGCCCCCGACAAGCATTCATTCTCTCTTCTGAGGAGAGACCCAGGTTTCTGTGTCTACATGCTTTGGGCGGGCCTGACTCCACCTTCTGACTCCAAAGGCGTGAAAACCCACATTGAGCCAAAGAGAAACCCACGTGCTATGTCAGGCATGGACCCAAACCGGGGCATGCTGAGGGAGCGTCAGTTCGGCACATTTTGTCGGAATGTCTGGAAAGAGGTGCTTTCTCTCCACTAGGTTGCTAAGCTGAGATGGTCGAGGTGGGAAACTGCAATGTGGATGGACCCTCCTGAGAATACTGTGTAGCAGAGCCCTAAAATGGAAAAAGAGGGTGTCCGGTCATCCTTTGATCCCCTGGATCGGCTATGCCTGTAGCCGGAGGTACCCCTGGATTGCCTGGGTACCCGAGCCACTATTTTACCTTATTGTGCTTAAACTAGTTTGATTTGTGGTTGTGTCGTTTACCAAAATCTGGAGGGTTCAGATTGGATCTGTGGGTTCTAGTAGGTGATTTAATATAAGATATAGTATCACTACGGTGAGGTCTATGTATAACTTGTGGAGGGCATTATTGAGGCAATTATCCCGATGAGTCAAGTAAAAATATCCTTAATTATTTATTTCCCACCACATTATTTGCATTTAAAAAAATCAATTTTAAATAGAATAATCTAACTTTAATATTACTCTTGGATGAACAAAAGAAAAAGAGCAGCAAGATAAAGCATCAAGAGCACTAGGTTAAAAGTGGGAAAATGAACTCTGCTGGGCGGGTTTTAAAGGAAGTAGTTTAAAAGCATAGGGAGGGGCTGTACTGGCAGCCAGCATACGACATGGATGTCTGCATCAGCGGACACCTGCTTTTGTGTGCTTTTGATTCCTCTCCATTCTCCTTAATATGCTTTCACATCTTAGTGGTAACTTAATTTTTTAAACCATTAGCACAATTTCCTACAAACCTTTCTGTTTCAGAATATTTTTACGGTCTCCTTTTGTGATGAGGACTTAATAATTTAGTTAGATCTAGGAATCTTCCTTGCCTCTCTCTTTGCTCTGCAGGATTTACATAAAGTGGGAGTTATCTGTCTTTTAAGTGTTGTGGAGACTCCAGGTACAGAGTCTCAGTGGTATCTCTGATTGACCCAGAGAAGTTGGAACTACCTGGATTTATCTGGGAATATTATTCGGTCCTAACAGGATAGTGTTATAGAAGCGTCATCCATGAGACAAGGTCCTTAGATCTTTGAAAAGAGATAGCAAAAGCTCTCCTTTTATGCCTCTCTTGATAATGTCCCCAACTCTGCTTCTTTTTGTGGGATGTGGTTTGTTAAGGTTATGGTTGAGGGAAGGGCACAGAACTGGGAGTGGATTGGGAAGGATGTTTGTATGTGTAATAGGATTATATGTGTGTGTACACACACACACACACACACTGCACATAGTAGCATCTTTCCATATATATACATTTATTACATCTTTATATATACTGTTACATATACATATGCGTATATGTAATATATACCTATGAGTGTGTGTGTGTGTGCGTGTGTATGTATGTATATATATGCACACACACACACACACGCACCTTTTCACACACACCCCTTTTTATGTGTTACTCCTTTGCTTAGGGTTTGTGATGTGACCCTGTCTGCACATATGTAATAATATGAAGGAAGTTTCTTAAGTATCTGAAAACTGTATGTGTCATTTGTGTATTTATCTGTTGCCTGCTGACCACTTGGTGGTCAAAACTACTGAGCCATGCCTGTTACTGGTAACAGGTTCTATTCTTGGCTTTTTTTTTTTTAATCTGGCTCTGTGACCTTGGGCGACACACTTTACTTATCTGGATATTTGCCACAAAGATATTTTCAGTTCTAAATTTTTTATTCTCTGAGAATTTTTTAGGTCATTCTAATATTAACACCAGAAATATTTTGGGCTGAGAAGTGTGGGTAGTAATATTATTTCACTTTCTTTAGCATTTTGCTCTGGCATCATTATCTAACACTGTTCTCCATACTTTGGGGAAGACAGAGCATTACATCACCACAGACGTTCTAACTCGAGAGAAAACTGAGGAATGAGCCTATCATTCTGTGTGTTTGTTAAGGAACATTCCAGTGGGTCGGAGAGCCCCTCTGAGGCATTTTGTTTACTTGTGAGAAAAGTGGTCCTTCATGTAACTCCCACCTTGAGTTCTCTCACCTTGGTGATCTCCAAATGTAAACAGTAGCAGGTTCCTTTAATGTTGCCACGTGTTAAAGAGATAGACCAGCTCCTGAGAATAACTTGTGCGTATTGGCGACATGTTTGACAATAACATAGCATTTCCTAGAAGACTTCTGTCTTCTGGATCTCACATTGATTTTTTTAACTCCCACCATTTTGTTTCTTTGCAAGTATCCTGCAGATTTCTTCTCAATATTATCAGGGATATGTGAGAGACCCAGTATATCTCCAGTAATATTATTTGTGTTGTCTTTCTCTGAAAATGCAATGGAAAAACAGGTTCTATAACTTCACACAGTCTTTCAGATAGAATTAGAATACTAAAGAATTCTACTGTGTTTCCCCCAAAATAAGACCTCATTGGAAAGTAAGCCCTAGCATGATTTTTCAGGAGGACATTCCCTGTACATAAGCCCCAATGCGTCTTTTGGAGCAAAACTTAATATAAGACCCGGTCTTATTTTCAGGGAAACGCGGTAGTACAATTCTGTGTTCTAGCTGTAAAACAACCATTGCTAATCATCATTAATTAATAATGTTATAAATATTAAATTGAACATTCATAGTAAAAAATGTTATAAAGTGCTGAGGTCTGAGCGATCTGCTCTATGTCCACTCTCTTAACTGCATGAAAAAAAAAAGTATGCCAACTTCAGTATGTCCATAGTCAAGGTTTTAAATGTTTGGAAATAAATTAAAACAGGGTTGCTGATTTGTTCTGTACTAGGGACATTCTGGTATTTCTAGATTTGTAATAAATGTATATAGGATTTTTATTAAAAAATAATGTTAACTATTAAAAGAAAGAAGAGACACTTTCAAAATTGGTGCCACTAAATTGGTGTCATAAATTAGTAATTATTAGGACCTTGAGATTGTGAATGACACATATTTCAGGACAACTGATGAACAGAATCCTTCTGTGTGTCCTGTGCAAGATTTAGTGTTAGCTAAGGTAATCCGTTCTCTGGAGTAGAAGCCGTAGCTTCATCGTCATTTGCATAGAATGCTACAGCTAAATGGGACCTTATCAATTCCTGCGTTTTATAATGATGAACTGCCCGAAGGTAAAGTGATACATGACGTGAGATAAGCTCACAGATCTCCTAATAATCATTTATTTATTAACAAATAAATGAAAACCAGTTCTTCCCCTTCATGGAACGTTTTAAAGTAGGTGTCTTTGGGAGTCTCCCTTACTTAATGTTTTAGTGACAAATTGAAAACAGTGGTGTTTAATACAAAGCTACAAAAGCTACAAAAGATCAGTCTGTAACTAAGCTGGCATACGTAGATACCTATCTAGGCCAGGTATGACTTTTTTTTTTTTTTTTTTTTTTTTAATACCTGAAGCTCATTTGTTGAAAAAGGAAAATGTTTGGTTCTTTTCATTTCTCTTCCCTATATCTGGGAAAGTTGGTCATATTTCTTCAGATCTATGAGAGCTGACATCTATTTTAATGATTTTATTCAACATGAAATAACGAACTAGCGGGTGAATCCTAAAAAGGGCAATTTGTAATATACAGACATAAAAAGGATGATTTGAAGGCATCTTTTTTAGTGTTGTTCATTTGTTTGTTTATGTTGTGGATATTGCTAATTTGATAAGTATTTTACTTTTTAGCTTGTGAATTCGGTATGTTTAAAATCATTTTCTGTCTTCATGTGACTCTCTGTGCCTGTGTGTATTTTGTGTAGGATCTATTTATGGTAAATGAAACAACATATACTCAAAAAGTAAAATAAATATTGAAAAGGTCCAAATATATAGTGCAATTAATTTTCAAACAGTGAACATACCCGTTTCACCACCACCCGGATCAGAATAAAACATCAGCATTCTCGAAACCCTCCTCGTGTACCCTCCTAGTTCTCCTGTCTGCCATCGTTACTAGTTTTCCCTGTTTTTGACCTTTATTTGAATGGAGTCATACCTTAGGTACTCTTGCATGAGTGGCTGTATTAGTTTACATTTGTGACACGTATCCGTTGTCGCATGTCGTTGTGACTCCTTCATTCCCGTTGTTGTGTGGTCCTCGTTGCATGAATACACCTCAATGTATTGACCTGTTCTATTGCTGGATGTTTAGATTGTTTGGCTATTTAGAGCATACTGGTAGGACCATTGCCCACGTGTGTTTTGGTGCATAAACATGTATGTATTTCTGTTGGGTAAATACGTAGGTGTGAAAATGATGGGTCATAGGGTATGTGTGTGTTCAGTTGTTGTAAATACTGCTGAACAATTTTCAAATTTATATTTCCTTACAACAGTGTGAGAGTTGTAGTTGTTCCTCAACTTCATCAGCTCTTGTCATTGTCAGCGTTTAAATATTGTTGTTCTGTAATTACATAGTAGAAGTTCCTTGTGGTCTAAATTTGCAATTCCTTGATGACTATTTAAATAAAGTTCAACCCCTTTCAAATGTTTATTGACTGTTTAGATATCCTCTTTTGGAAAGTACGTGTTCAAATTTTATGCCCATTTTTTTTCTAATATCTTCTTTTTTGAGAGCATAAGCCCTTTCATATAAGATCTTTGCAGATTGTGCATATCCTGCAAAGAACTTTTCCTACTCTGTGGCTTGCCTTTTAAATACCTCTTTTGATGAACAGAGGTGCTTGATTCTGATGTAGTCCAATTCATCAATCTTTTTCTTTATGGTTAGTGCTTCCTGTGCCCTGTTTAAAAATCATTGCCTACTCCATAATTATGACTGTGCTTTCCTAGGATATATCCTAGAACTTTATTTAGACTCATAAACTATTCACATTCTATTCCCTTGCTCTATTTGTCTATCCTTCGTCCAAAACACACCATTTTAATTGCTATCGTCTGTCTTAGTTCTTTATGTCTATCAGTATAAGTTCTCCAGCTTTGTTCTTTTTCACGATGTTCCTGGAGGTGGATTCTGGGAAGAGGGCAGAATAGGAAGCACCAGGAAGACGACTCTTCACCTGGAAAACAATTGCACTGGTGGACTCCGTCTGTTCTGGAACTCTGGCATCTATGGAAGGCTTACAACTTCCAGTGGGAAGGCCTGGATGGAGCAGTTGTGGTTAATATTGGTCAGTTGCAGCTTTTGGCACAGTAGCAGCTCTCCGTACTCCCCCTCCAGCCACTGGCTGGCACGCCACCTGCACACCACTTGCTGGAGCCGGGGTGGGCAGCTGGAGCTATCAGGGATCTGCGCTCTGATCTCTGCTTTCTGCTTTTGATCACAGAGGGCAGTCAATCAGGCAGGTAGCCATGGGTCTTCCACCTTCCCTCATTGTTGCAGGATCCTCCCTCTCTGGATGAAGAGCCTTCCAGGGGATTTGAAGGGCTGGTGCCCTTTCCTCTCCACCCCTTCATTTTCTCTTTCTCTTTTGGGAGCCATGCACTAAAGAGTAGGACCCGAAAGCAAGCGCATATATGATACTAGAAAGTGACTGTGCATGTCCCGGGAGGGGCGCGTGTGTAAGAGACCTGAAAAGGCCAACATTTATACTCCAGGCTGATCCTTGGCACAGAGACCATCAAAAAAGAAAAGAAAAGGAAACGAAAGGAAAACAAAGAACCACAAAACCAAAAAACAGCGAAGCTTGGTGAAGGAGGAGAATCTCATTTTGAGAGTTAGCACATCATTAGATTAAAATATCCAGTTTTCAACAAAAAAGAATTTCAAGGCATACAAAGAAACCAGAAAGTACGGCCCATTCAAGGGAAAAAAGTAAACAGAAACTGTCCCTGAATAAAGATATTCCTGGATATTTTTGGCCTTTTGAATTTCTATATAAAATTCATAAGCAGCTTATTGATTTATGTTTTAAAAACACTTGCTGAGATCTTGGTTGGGATTGCATTGAGTCTGTAGACTAATTTAGGGATAATTGCTATTTTACAATGTTAAATCTTCTGGTCGATCAACACTGTACAGCTTTCCATTTAATATTATTTTCTTTATTTTATCTCAATAATGTATTTTAATATAACTTATTTTTTAGAGTAGTTTTAGATTCATAAAATTGAGTGGAAAGAACAGAGTTCTCCTATATCCCCCGCCCCCACCCACAGCCGCCCGTACGATTGACATCTTGAACCAGATGCTACATTTGTTATAATTGATGAACCTGTACTGACATGTCGTTATCACCCAAAGTCCATAGTTTACATTAGGGTGATTGGGGTACAGTCTGGGTGGTGTACATTCTGCGGATTTCACCAGATGTCCAATGACATGTAGGCACCATTGTCATATCATACATAAAAGTTTCATTGTCTTGAAAATTCTCTGTACTCTGACTATTTATCCCTTCCTCCCTTCTACCCCCTGGCAACCACTGATCTTTATCCTATCTCCATAGTTTTGCCTTTTCCAGAAGGTCATGTAGTTGGAATCATGCAGTATGTAACCTTTTCAGGTTGGTCTTTCGTTTACTAATATGAATTTACATTTTTACTCCATGTCATTTCATGGCTTGATAGCTCAGTTCTTCTTAGCACCGAATAACAGCGCTTCGTCTGCATGGACCACAATTTATGATCCGTTCACCTCCCGAAGGACATCTTCGTGGCTTCCAAGTTTCGTCAATTATGAATAAGGCCGCTATAAACATCCACATACAGGTTTTTGTGTGGATATAAGTTAACAACTCATTTGAGTAAATACCAAGGAGCATAATTGCTGGGTTGTCTTGTAAGAGTGCTTAAGTTTGTAAGAAACTGCCAAAATGACTTCCAGACTGGCTGCACTATTTGTCATTCCCATCAGCAGTGAGTGAGAGTTCCTGTTGCTCCACGTCATCACCAGCATTTGGTGGTGTCAGTGTTTTGGATTTTGACCATGCTAATAGCTACGTAGTAGTATCTCATTATTGTTTTAATTTGCATTTCCCTGATGACATACATTGTTGAGCATCTTTTCATTCCTTATTTGCTATCTGTGTATCTTCTTTGTTGAACTGTTTATGAAGGTCTTTGGCCATTTTAAATTGGGTTGTTTGTTTTCTTATTATTGAGTTTAAGAGTTCTTTGTATACTTTGGATAATAGTTCTTTATCAGATATGTCTTTTATAAATATTTTCTTCTGGTCTATGGCTTGTCTTCTCATTCTCTCAACAGTGTCTTTTGCAGATCATACATTTTTAATTTTAATAGCCCAGCTTTTCAGTGATGTCTTTCATGGATTATACCTTTGGTTTTTATCTAAAAAGTCATTACCATACCCAAGGTCATCTATATTTTCTCCTATGTTATTTTCTAGGAGATTTATAGTTTTGCATTTTATGTTTAAGTCTATAATCAATTTTGAGTTAATTTTTGTAAAAAGTGTAAGATCTGTGTCAAGATTAATTTTCTTTTGCATGTATATGTCTAGTTGTACCAGTAGTATTTGTTGAAAAGTTTCTCTTTTCTCTGTTGTATTACTTTTGCTCCTTTGGCAAAGATCAGTCAACTATATTTATGTGGGTCTGTTTCTGGAATCTACAGTCTGTGGCATCGATCTATTTGTCTGTTCTTTCGTCAATACCACTCTACTTTGACTACTGGGTTTTTATTGAATGTTTTTAAATGTAAGTAATTTTTGCTCTTATCTTCATTATTGTCTTTCTCATACTTTTTGTGGGGTATTATTTGATGTTTGTTTGTCTAATTTCTTCGGATGAATCTTAAATCACTAATGTTCAGCTATTCTTCTTTTCAAAGAAATGCATTCTAAGACTAAAAATTTTTTTGAGCACAGCTTTATCTCCATTCCACATATTTTTCTTTGTCTAGAAATATTTTTAATTTGCTTTCATTTTTGAAGGATATTTTTGCTCGAAATTGGTGTATAGGTCGTAAGTTCCTTTATTATAGCACGTCAAATATGTCATTCAGTTGTTTTTCTTGGATCCTGTCACTTATTTTGAGAAGTCACCTTTCAATATTATTGTTGTTTCTCTGACAGTAATGTGTCATCTTTCTCTAGAAGCTCTTAAGATTTTCTCTTTGCTTTTTCCCTCCTTTTATTAGCAGTTTCACCATGATGTGCCTAGTAAGATATTCTTTGAAGTTACCCTTCTGGGAATTTTTGTACTTCTTGAATTTATGGGTTGATGTCTGTCATTAGTTTGGGGAAATTCTCAGCCATTATCTCTTCACATTTGGGGGCTCTCCTTTCTTCTCTTTCCTCTTCCCTTCTAGGATGCAGTTACATTGTGTTAGACCTCCTCACTGTGTCTCCTAGAGCGTATTAAAGGTGCCCACAGATTCTTTACTCTTCCCATCAAGGGATGGAATCTGTCTCTCCCTACCCTCCCGCCTTGGAGTCTGGACTGGCCCTGTGACTTGATTTCACTGTGACCACCTCATCTCTGCGGCCAGTGATACACAAAGTAGGATCCCTGGACCAGCAGACTTAGCCTCACCTGAAACTTGTTAAAAATGCCTGGTTTTGAATCTACCCTAGACCTACTGAAGTAGAAACTCTGGACGTAGGGCACAGTGAGTGTTTCTGGACAAATCCTCCGGAGGATTTTGATGCATGCTAAAGTTTTAGAATATGTAACTGTCCGAGGCGGTGGTCCAAGGCGTGGGCAGATAAAGTAAGCAGGACATTTGAGTCCTTCGCTATGATTGTATGAACCCCAGAAGTAAGAAGCCCTTCTTTCCTGATGGCATTGCTAAGGTGGTATAATATAACCCTGGAATTACTGGCAGCCATTGTCTTTCACTTTGTAGAAAAACCCCTCTGGAGTAGGAGAGAATGAGATTGACACACAGGCAAAATAAAGCCCAGACTACTCGGTTTGAAGCCTGAATCCAACTGCGCCCGAAGCCCCAGAGTAGCCCTTGACTTCTCAGTAATGTGAAGTATTTTCTCAAGCAAGTTTGGTTTGGTTTGTGCACTGACAGCTACAGTCTTGACTAATACGTGGGCAACCCTCCCCATTTCTTCTTCCAATGGAATCTCAGGCAGGGCCCCCAAGTGCAAAGCAGAGGGATGTAGAACTGCTCTGAATGGAGCAGATAGTCCTCAGGTCTTCCTCTGTGGCTTCTCCTGCCTCTCTCAGCCGCTTCTGGGGACGCTGCAGGGCAGCCTCAGAGCTCCAGGTGGTGCAGGTTAAATGAAAGCACCTGTAGTTGACCTTTTGTCTGTGACAAACCCCTTGTTTTGCCTGATTTTAGCTGCAGCTGTGACGGGAAGTTGCTGAAAATGGCCCAACTCTAGCATCCTGCTGTGTCTGTGCTTTTCTGTCCCAGGGCTCTCTCTCCAGTCAGTAGGTTTGCTTAGCACAGACAGCCTGAAAATTCATGGGAGTTCATACTTCTGGAGGCAGGCTTCTGCAGGGAGGGGTACAGAAGGGCCCTGGGCATCCATCCTGGGGGCACATTTCTGAGGTGCATTCTGTGTGATTGCAGGGAGCCTCAGGTAGGATGGTGTCCTCGCTACCTACAATAGTGACCAGATCTAAACGACATCTTTTGTTTTCTTCTTCCCTGCCTCCTCTCCCTGCTTCTTTGCTCCTATTTCTTGTTATTACTTCCCAAATAGACCTGCACCCAGTCTTTTTCTCAGGCTCTGATTTTGGGGAGACCCAAACTACGACATCAGTGTTATAAAGTATAGAACGTGTAACTTTGAATCTCAGCTCTGTGAGTCGGTTATGATGCGGCCGAACAGCTTCCCTTCTCTAGGCTCTATGTATGTCACTTCCAAAATGAGGAGGCAGAATCAGCTGCTTACGTAGTTCCTTCTGCTTCTGACTTCTTGGGTTCCTTCTAGCTCTGACTTTCATGTAAGTCCATGTACTGTGTTGGAAACAGAACAATTATACATGAAACCAGAATAATGAGGATGGCCAATTGGAATAGTCAGGCTCTTGAGGTTTTTCCCTTTTCCTTTTTCCATATTTTCCCCCAGAAGTATCCAGATGATCTGCCTCATTCTCCACCTTGATTGGTCTTTATAGATACAGACCCAGAAAAATATCCATAAGTCCCCTAAGCAGACCACACATAGCTATTTGACAGGCTAGATGCTCTCAGAAGCACTGACACTCACAGCCTTCTGTTTATGTAGGACATAAAGACTGAGAGGAAAAACAAGTGTAGGCTGAATATGACCAACTGTCTGGAGAACAAAAAGCAGCATAATTGTCTGAGTACTTTAGGGCTGGAGCCAAAACTACTTAACAAAAAATGACTTCAATTTCATATCGATTAAAAAAAAATGAAACATTACACCTGGGGATCCAGCTATAGATTTCAATCTTGTTTTCCTTGTTATTTGAGATAAATTGAAATCTATGCTAATGAACATAATCACGAAGGGAAAGTCCATTCTTTTAGCCACTAGAAATGACTGCTTTGAAACCTTATTTTTTTACACAGTGGTGGCTTCCAGTGGGACCTTAATGCATTGATTGTGTTGCTACCTGTTGAAGAAAAGAGAGGGAAGAGATGCTTGCTGACATGTGGGGTATAAAACTGAAAGGAATAAGACAAACAAACAAAGAAACAAAAACTCATAGACGCAGACAATCGTTTAATGGTTACCAGAGAGTAGGAAGGGGAGAGGGGTGGTAGAGGAGGGTAAAGAAGGTCAAATATATGGTGATGGAAAGAGAACTGAGTCTGGGTGGTGAACACACAATGTGATATATAGATGATATATTACAGAATTTTACACTTGAAACCTATATAACTTTACTAACCATTGTCACTCCAATGAACTTTAATTGAAAAAAAAAAAAAAACCAGGAAGCAGAAGGAGGTGGAGGCTGTGGCTCAGGGGACATTCCTGCGTATGATTGTCAGGGGAGAGAGGTGCCCCCTGCTCCCAAGGGCTTCCCTCCACAAGGCTGGTCTACAGGAAGAGAGGGTCAGCAGTTACCTTCCAACGCCGTTTAAGGGATGCTTCTGGGCTCATGTCTTTCAATATGCTTTTTCCATTTAGTCCTTGGTGT
This sequence comes from Rhinolophus ferrumequinum, assembly GCF_004115265.2. NCBI lineage: Eukaryota > Metazoa > Chordata > Mammalia > Chiroptera > Rhinolophidae > Rhinolophus > Rhinolophus ferrumequinum. The sequence continues at coordinate 4,198,519 of NC_046300.1, read as the reverse complement.
GTAAAATTTTGGGGAGACCTTCCTTTGCGAAGTAAAGAAAAACTAATGCAAAACACCTTGGAAAGGTGGTTGGGTTGAGTCCTGAGCTGGGAGTCAGGGGACAGAGCTCTTGCTTCTGCTGTGCAGATAATAAGCTTTGTGAATCCAGGTAGATCACTTAACCTTTCTGTGGCTTGGTCTCCACATCTCTAATACGAGTGGCTTCAGAAAAGATGATTCCTGTCGCATTTTGTAGCTCTAAAATCTGGATTACTTACTGATGGAAATTCATGCGAATGTCTAAATGACGGATATCATATTTTTCCCTTGGAGTGGATTTGATGAAAGGGGTAGACAAAAAGGGGTGAGCATCAGGGCGGGGAGCATCTGAAAGTGGCCAAGGATGGAGCAAGGACGCACTGCGCTGCTTACAATTTTATCTCTCATGTTTATTACCACCCCATCTGCAACACTGCATAAATGACATGAGTAGGAGCTTGGAATAATCTCAGACTGATGTCTTTCATTGAAAGGCGGACCGAGATTTTAGTTCTGCCTCTATCACTTCTCAGTGGCTACAGGAAGCTAGCTACCTAACAGCTCTGGGCCTCAATTTACACACCTATAAAATCAGGGTAAAAATACCTCCATTGTTAGTGTCAGATATCCCGATGAGTGATGATCGGTAGGAAGTAGTCACAAAGGAGGAAGATTGCAAGGTTCTCCAAGACAGTTTCGTCCTCTGGATGCCACTGTGTCTCCCTAGTACAGATCTGAGAGCGCCGCGGCCCGTGGGGTGTTAGTGTGAAAGACACAGAGTCATAAGGCATGCCAGTGCTGGGGCAATCACCCCAGCCATTCAGTTACGTTATCTCTGCTCAATGCTGGGTCATTTCAGAGACGGCATCCAGTATTGGTATCTTTAGAGCTGGCGACTTTTCCCAAAACGGTAATGCACCATAGAACTCATCACTTTCAAGATGGACTCATGTCTGAGCACATGAAAAGCAGAAGCAGGGCTGTGGACCACTGCTGTGCAGCAAACCTAGGCTGGGATCACGCAGAAGCCTGTCTGAAATAACTGAGAGTCGCCTCAAGTCAGTCCCACACTTATTATTCATGTTCATGATGTTGCCAGGGAAGCTTAGAAATTCCTCGTAGTCTAAGTGGCTTGTTAAGTATAAAGCTTCACCATAGAGAAGAGCAAACAGCTTCAAACATGTCTTTAGTTGACTGGAAATTCATCATATCACAATGTGCAGTTAGTGCCGTGGAGATGAGCTGATGATAAAAACTCCTTTTTATAAGCCCTGATATTTTATTAAAAGGCTCTTTATTCTTCTTTAGATCTGTGACTCCCAATCTTTCTGATATGTGACCTTCCTCAAACCAAGAGCAGTTGGACATTCATCTTAAGTCTGAAGATGATGGATGGATTGTGAAGTTCTTAAAAATTCTAGAGCAGTTTGGACCTAATATGTGGACGAATTAAATTTAAAATGCTGCAACTTTTTAGCTCTGGCTATAATAGTGTCAACAAAATGTACTCCTCCTTCTATTTCTGCACAATAGGAATAATATTCAGATTTCCTGCCACTCCTTCCTGCAAGATGGGGGATTGAAATGCCAATGACTCATGAAAAGTTAGTGTGGGAGAACATGCAAGAGTCTAGTAATTTTCTCTTCCTCATATAGCAATTCATAGTTCCTTTCAAATTAAATAATACGGCACATACTTTATTGGTAGTGCATGGCTATTTACTGGAACTAGAAAGCAGAGCCGTATGTACAACAGACCACCTCCTTCTTGATACTTGTAGCGCATCTACTGGTAATACTGCTAAGAAACAGACATTAAGCTCCTGTCCAAAAGGCTTTTTCCATTTGAGAATAATACATACCTCTTCACTTCTTTTGTAACTCTGAATGTCAAGTACCCACATAAAGAAGGGAAACAATAATATCTACAGTCATCATTCAGAAGATTACTGGTGAGCGTAACAAGAACCCAACTTGCAGCATCCACGCAAAATCGTTTTGTCAACAAAAATTTCATTTATCAACAGGGGAAGCAGTGGGCTTGTATTTCTGTTTCAGTAGAAAATGTCCCAGCTTTTATTTAATCGCCTCGGACTACCTTTATTCTCAGGGACGACAGCATTATAATGGATGTACCATCAGGCAACAAGCAGATTTATTTCCTGAGACAGAGGAGCTTTGACATGTACAGAAAGTGGGAAGTTCCTGTAAGCAGAGAATAAAAACAGACGAGGGAACTTCCCCAGGGAGAGCATGCTGTTGACCGCCTATAATTGTATACTATTTGCTAAAAGTTCAAAAAATGAGATGGTGAGAGAAGAAGACACAGCGTAGGAGGAGGCAGCAGAAATGACTGTCTGTCCAGAAACGACTTGAATTCTTCCTGCTCTCCAGCTTGCTGAATCCTTTGGAGGATGTCCTGCCACGTGGTTCAGTTGGTGTTCTGATTATGAGACATTTGGGTTCTAGTCATGAGCTTGTCACAGGGTGACCCTCTTGGTATGCTACCATCTGCCTTGCGGAGCTCTTACCAGGTTAAGTCAGTTTTGCCTGCACATCTCTGCTTTGGCAGGATCAATTATTGAGATGTTAGTCTTTGCCTTGTTTTGGCTGATCTGAAAAACTCAGAATGACTGGCAGCTGGATATATGATAGTCACAAAATTTTAGTCTCCTTTTTCAGAAGGGGGCCAAATCTTTTGTGTTTGTTTTTCTCAAGGGCATTGATGAGGTCTAATGCAGAAGTTGCTTAAAGGCAATATTTCTACTTGGCTTTTGTCATTGTCATTGAGGAAGGGGGGGGGAGAGCAAGATGAGATTCCCTAGAGTGGGAGTGGGTCAGAGGAGGTGGGTCCAAGTGTACCAGAAACCAGCACCCTCCAGCTTAGTAGCGCGTCAGGTGGAGACATATCGGAAGGGAATGGTGGTGTGTCCAGACTTTGGGATCCATAGGTCAGGTGATCAAAGGGTGACCTTTTTTTTCTAGAATCACTTCCCCAGGGTTATCCCCCTGGCTTGGCCTGAACTTCACATTGGAACCCGAAAAGACTTAGAGCAGGGGGCACAGGGTGGGCAGAATGCCCCTAGTGGTTGAGATTCAATCTCTTCACAGTTTGGCTGGATTGGGACTTGTATTAGTTTGCTAGGACTGCTGTAATAAAATACTACAAACTGATGGTTTTAATAACAGAAATCTATGGTCTCCAAGTTCTGGAAGGTGGAAGTCTGGGATCACGGTGTCGGCAGGACTGGTTCCTTCCCTCCCTACCCCACCCCCAAGCCCTACATACACACACTTTTGTTTTGATGAGCGATATAACCATGTTTGTGTTGCTATTGAAAATAATGCAAGAGAGAGACAATAATTGCAGAAGAAAAATCTGTGAGAAGGTGAGGAGATAAATAATTTTTTTAGGGGTAAAGACATTTTCTTATTAACAGGAGGAAAAGCATAGAGAGAGGACAGGTATGAAAAGGTCGGTACATTTGCTGTGTCTTTTATATGTACTAAGACTTCTCCTTTCTTTCTAAGTTTTGGTTCTGTTCTGACTTCCCACCAATGAGGTACCTGGGTGGTATATTTTATGAAACTTGAATGTTTAGGAATCTTCTTTTGTTGCCTTCAGCACACACACACAGCTAGGTCCAGAATTATTGTTTTAATCTCCAGAAGTCTAGAGCTATTTCTCCATTGTTGTAGTATTTTGGACTATAGAGGTGTTTGGGAGCAAACTCTCACTGTCTTCAGGACATGGCTTGTGCGTGTTATAGCAGCTTAATACGTGCTTAGTGATGACAAGTTTTCCAACAATTTTGCTAGGAAGTAGAGCAGAGACATATGGATGGGTAGAGGTGAATGGGGTTACACTGCAGTGACAAAAGCCAGCTAAAATCTTGGTCACCTTACGTGTCAGTAGCTAGAAGTCAGCTGTGGTCCTGCACCCTGGGTCTTGAACCCCACGCATTGCATTTTTCAGGCACATTTTTAGTGGTTAATTCTTTAAGATTTTAAGTGATATATGTCATCTCTTTTAGCTCTGGGAGAATGAACCCAATTCCCTTTGATGAGTACAAGGTATGAAAGAAAAGTGATCCATCGTATAAGCATATGCTTTGAGAATGAAATCTCTAAAACGTAGACACATCAGGTACAATGAAAAACTCAGACATGTAAATTGTAGCCTCTTTTTTGAGACCACGTGAGGAAAAGTTGCACATCTATTAGGGTGATAAAGCAGCGGGGCTCCCAGAGCGGGACCCGTCCTTCCTTACAAGGTCCTCGTATAAATTAACATCCATCTTAGTAATAACTTCTACTGGATGACCAAATATGAAGGGTTTCAGCTACGCATGGAGCATTTTCTTCTCCTAAAGTATCCTTTCCTTCGTAGCAGTGGTCAGGGAGGAACTGACGTCATTGTCACAGAGAGTGAGAGTTCTCGTGTAGGTGGCTTCCTTGTGCTCCCAGGGCACAGAGTGGGAGGACAATGGTCAGGCGTGTGGGCTCCGCAGTATGCACTGGGATTTTCCAGCAGGTTTTGAGCTATTGAGTTGCCCCTTATCTTCTCCGAGAGCCATGATTCTTAATTATGAGAAACCCACATTCAGTTATAGAATAAATCATGGGGATGTAACGTACAGCATAGGAAATAGAGTCATCAATATGTAATAACTATCTGTGGTGTTAAGGGGTCTGTCTCCTAGACTTATTGTGGAGATCACTTTGTAAGGTATATATATTGAATCACTATGTTGTACACCAGAAATAATATAATATTGTATGTCGACTATAATTAAAAATAAGTTAAGAATAATTAGATTAGCAAAAAGAGTTACAATCAACAAGCCATAATTGCCAAATTAAAACGAAATGTTCAAATCAGCTAATTTCTCCATAATTTAATATAGCCCCAATTGACAAAATAAATAAAGCTTAAAAAATTTAAACTATTTTTGCTAGAATATCCAAATTATTCAGAGGAAGGGAAACATGGTGGTATTAAGGAAAATAAGAACTTTTGGATTAGAAAAACACTTTAACTTGATTGTACTCATCTCTTCACACAGGGAGGACACACAAAAGATATTTAGATGAAAGGTCAAATTCAGTTCACAGAAGGTAAAACTTTGGTTAATTGGGGTATCCCCCCAAAAGACGAATTCTGCTTAATTGAAATCTGAGGGTCAATTAAACCAAACAGAAAATTCTTTCTAAAATGATATTTAAAAACTTTCTAAACCCTCTTCGTTTCTTAGTAAATATCACGTTGTGTGATAATCAAGGCTCTTGTCATGAATGAGTTGAGGCTATGCAAACCCGTACCAGTTCTCATTATGTGCAACTACAGAAGTAAATATGCAGTCATGAAAGTAATATAGAAAGAGGAGTGAATTTGAGGTAACAACAGTATAAACCTTGGTATTTGCTGGGTATTTAATCAATTTTAAATCTTCCTTTCACTTTGTTTTCTTTGCTTTGCCTCTTTCCCTTAACCCTTATGAAGTTAAGAAATAATTAACCAAATATAAATAATTAAAATGTTTTTATAGGCTGTAAGATTATTAAATAATTAAAATATTATTATACACTGTAATAAAAATAATTATAGAACAAAAAAAAAAAAAAAAAAAAGAAACCCACTTTAACAAAGATTGAGTGGCAGAGACTTAAATGGGAGAGTTCACTGTCAGAATGTCACCTGTCCCCCAGTTTGCAGAGTTTGGGAGAGTATTTGGGGACAAAGTCCCAGTTGCATAGCTCTTGCTCCTCGGCAGGTAAATTGGCAGTGATTTGAGAGGGGGCCTCATGACATTTCTGCTCAACAATTTTTTAATCATTCCTTAAAACAAATGCCCTTGGTTCATTTTGGAAACATAGATGTTGCTCAATGTGTAGCAAGCTCAGAGACCTGCCTGGGAGACGATGAGTTTTCTCTGCCCTTTGGACACAGCTGGAACCAAGATGGGAAGCCTGTCGTGCCCTTAGTAGCTAACACTGGGCAAGTTCCTTTACTTCGCTCAGGCTGCTTTTAATGGTCTCTAAACAGGAATACTGGTCCTTGTCTTATATAATCCATGGATTTACTTTCAGTAACATGAAGTACTTACGGCATCCTCATTCCTGGCTGGTGGGTACTGGGGACACAAATAGTAATAGCTAACATTTTGAGTATTGACCAAGTATGTGCAAGCCTCCTAAGTATATCTCCTTGATTCCTCCCCTCAGCTTTATGAGAAAAATAGATTCCATCATGCTTATTTATCAGAGAAGGCAGCCACACTGAGAGTTCAAGTAACTCATCCAAGTGACGTAAAATGGAAAGCATGGTGACTGAATTCAAACAAGGCAGCTTTTAGCTGAGAGCGGATGTTTGTAACCACGTTGCTGTCCTGTAAATACGCAAAGAGGTAGCCCCTGCTGCTGGTGTGGGTGCAGAGAGGAAGTGAGCACTTATGGGAACGGGCTTGCCGAGCACCCAGACACCCAGGAGGAATAAGCCGTCACTGCTGGGGATCGGCTCTGGTTTGAAGTCTCAGACCCTGATGAGTCTACAAATGTTTTATCCAATGTGCTTGGATTGTTGCTGATTTCAAAGCCGTTGGCATCAGAAACACAGATACATTCTGAAATTCTGGGAAATGTCAATATTATTTAAATGTCAGCCTCTCTATGAAAATTCCCAATGTCGTGGTGATAAAGGACCAGGAATTTTACCAAATGTCTGCCATTGAGGAAATGCTTCGTCCGTGCCATCATGGAAGAGGCCAACTGGACGATTTAAAAGATTCTGATTTTGTTAATGATTGATGTTATTATTAGGTGGGTGCAAAAGTAATTGCGGTTTAAAAGGTTAAAAATAATTGCAAAAACCACAATTACTTTTGCATCGACCTAAATAGGAATACACTTTACACTTTGCTAATATTATTTTTATTAATCATATGCATATTTCAGTAAAAACTGAAACGTGATTTTTCTGAGCAAATTACAGGATGTGATGTATGAACGTACTATAAGGCACCAATAAATCAGAATGAAACAAATGAAAATGGTACATGCTTAATGGCTTGAAGTTTGGGTCAGAGAGGAAATGAAACCGGAAAGTTCTGAATTAATAGCACGCGGCAAGCTTGGAGACTTGCATGCCATCCAGAGCTTGTACATACTGGGTGCTTTTAACTTGAAAGCAGAAATGGCTTCTGTAAAACATGGTCTTTTGTTAATTAGACAACTTCCAGCCCTTGAACATGAATCATTAAGTGCTGATCCTGCCCTAAGGACAAATGTGTGTGATCTCCTGGGGCTGTTGGAGATAAAAAAGAGGGGACGACAGGAAAGGAAAGTGCTTATTTCTCAGTTTTAGATTATCCAATTATTTCAAGAAGAGAAATAGCATTCATCGGGTCACTTAAAAAAGAATTAAGTGGGAAAATAGGAAGAAAGCATTCTCCGTGGCAGGCATGGAATTTTATGACAATTATGAAAACAAATATTTAAAAATAGTTATTGATCATTTCAGTGGTGACAGGACACACGTGTGTTGCAGGTTACTGTGTGTGAGGGAAACGTGACATGGCGTCAGTAACGTCTGTTGTTACCATAGACCGGGGTTTGCAGGCAAAGCCGTTGGTCATTACCGAGGAGTCTGACATCCTTGGCAGACACTGTGTGGATTGAAAGGGACATTTCATGATCTCTAAACATTTACACTCTTGGGCTCACAGTTCACTACTTTAGGGTGGCCTGACTCTCATTGTCACTCAGGCTTCTCGTATTCCCTGGGCCCTTATTGATGGTGACTTTTGCACTTACTGCATCACGTAGAGAAGGACTTTGTTTTCCCTACATACCGTGTTTCCTCGAAAATCAGACCTAGCCAGACAATCAGCTCTAATGCGTCCTTTGGAGCAAACATTAATATATGACCCGGTCTTATTTTACTATAGTATAAGACCAGGTATGATATGATATGATATGATATGATATGATATGATATGATATGATATGATATAATACTGGGTCTTATATTAATTTTTGCTCTGAAAGAAGCATTAGAGCTGATTGTCCGGCTAGGTCTTGTTTTCGGGGAAACACGGTAGGTTTGCTTTCCAGGTGCCCTTTTCGTCAGTGATGAGAAGTACTTTATACAGCGACCCAGACTGTGGGCAGGTTTCCTGGGAACTTGTGCAGGACCAGCTCTCTGAAGCTGTGGTGTCACTAGCCACTGCACGCATGGTGAGGAAAGGGACACATCCCAACTTATTCTGCAGGACTATGTGTATATATATATAACTGGGCTTAGCCGGCTTCCTTCTGCTCTTACAGCTGCTCTGGGCTGGGCTGGTGGGAAACAATAAGGGTATAAATGAGAGGAATTGAGGTGGGTAATCGCCGAGGGTTGTTCATGCTGCTGACATCAGAGACACTGGCACCGGAGCTCCAGGCAGTGGCCAAGGCCACGTGGAGGGTCGTGGAGAAGGGGCTCTTCCGCCCTGTGAGATGTAAAATGCTGTATTTCAAGATTGCAGGTATTATTGTTTTTCCATATTGCTTTGACAGTTTAAATTCCCCGGGCTTTCCCCGAAATGACGCGAGGGAGCAGGCTATATCTTTCCGTCTAACTCTTTTCTTCCCTTCCTTCCCTTCTCCCTGCGCGTCCTGTCCCGCACCCAACAAGCCGAGGCCAGGGTTGGATACTGGCGGCTGTGGCCAGAGCTTCTGCCCTCTTGCCTGCCCCTCCCCTTCAAGTCAGGCGTGGACTGCGGACAGCACATTTGTGTCCTTGTGCCTGACTGTCCCCAGCAGCGCTGTGTTCAGAACCTCCCCTGTGAGTCGCCGCTGGTTTCTGCTTCAGCACCCAGGCCGCCAGCCGGCCGCCCCCACTCTTCTCTCCCTCATTTATCATTTTCCTGTGACCTATTCTTCGCCTCCACTGGGAGGTGTTTTTCTCTTCTCTTTTTCTTTTTTCTTTCTCTTTATGTGCTCCCTTAAAATAAAAATGGTGGCCCCCTTGCACTGGTTGGTGACATTTCATGATAGTCTCCAGGCTGTAAAGGAGAGAAACGTATTTTTAAATGAAAGCAGCAGGCGCCACGTGCTCAGAAAGCTTTGATGGACGCAGCCAGTGTGCACGGCTCACAGCCTTCTTTGTGCATGGGTAGCTATTAGATGTTTAATGACAGCTGCTGTTAGGACTAGATGGTCTTAGATGTGGGTGAGCAGTTTGGAATCTGGCTGCAGTAGCTAAGGCCTCATTGTAGGAAGGCATATTTCTACCGCTTTCTAGATGAGAGCCCAGGCAAGGTTTAGTTTTTGACTTGGAGAGATCATTTTGGGGGAGAAATGGGTGTTGGGAGGGGTGTGGTCTGTTTGATCAACAATTCTTATTAATCATACAAAAAGCATTCACCACATAATGAGCACTTGGGTATTTAGAAAGAAGGGAGATACAAATGTTTGGAAAGAAATAATCCTGTTTATCATTTTCTTTATGGAGGCAACACATAGCTCCTTGATGAGAGATTTCAGGATTCTGTTCCTTTCTGTTCTCCTGGAACCCCCAAAAGAGACGGAGCTCACAAGGGGCAGTCCCGAAGTGTTTGCTGAATGACTACAAAATGTAAACACAGGAAGGAAATACTCTGCAGGCAGAACGCAGGTGCCCAGACTCTGTGAATGAACCATCAATCAGAGACAAGGGGTGGGGACATCTCCAGCAAACAAGGTGACTTAATACAGAGCGAGTCTTGCTTTGTCTTTGTGATCTCTGTGCCTCAGTTTCTTCATCAGTATGTAAAATAAAGGATCTGAATTAGATCAGTATTTTTGTAACTTTACCTTTGTGCATGATAACCACCTTGGTGACGCTCAGGGCCTGGGGTCCCCTGCCAGGAGTCTGATCCCGTCAGTATGGTTCTGCGGGGGACATCAGACGTCTGCAATTCTCACAAGCCCCACAGGGGACTCTGGGGCAGGTAACCCACGGACTAGCCTCCGAACCAGCTGACCTTTGAGCCGTTTATGTACCTCAGACATTCTCCTTCGAGTTGTGCCCAGGCACTGAGCTCTGCGAAAGGCCCCCGCCGTCCTGCTCGGGTCATCCTTCCTGGCACTGCTCACAGCCCAGCTTACCCGCATCCATACCAGCCATCCCAATCCTCAGCACCTCTGTTGAGCAAAGCTTCTCATGTGCGGCCGCATCCGGGGATTGAAGGCGGGTCTGAGTGGGCTGCTGTTGGGTCAAGTTCAGAGTTGTGCCTGGAGAGAGGCCAGCATCCCGGGTACAGGACGGCCTTGCCTGCTGCAGGAATTGCTTGCGTGGAAGGACTGAGAGTGTGGGGACCATTGTGACTTGTGCACCCAGTGCCCTGCCATCGGCTCGGCCCCCAGGTGCTCACTCACCTGCTTTTGGAGACTGTCCTGCTCAAGGTCACCGACATACTTCTGACGGGTCTCGCCGTGCCGAGTAGAAGGCAACATCTCCTTTGAAGTCTTTATACGTCTACACATGCGGTTCGGTGTTATGTCTGCTGCTCTCACTGACGCACCGAGACCCGAGGTTCAGGCTGGTCCTTTGATAGCCATTCTTGGCACTTGATGGAAGAGCCAAATGAAGGAAATGAAACACAGTCCCTGCCCTCCAGGATTTTAAAGTCTCAGGGGAGAAGCAGGAAATAAATGCCTGGAAAGGTGACTTGGAACACAAGGAAAGTGCACGTCAAGTGTCAGAGGAACCAGAGCAATAACCAACCATTTCCTGGACGGCTGCTCTGCGCCAGGTACTGTGTTAGGTGCTTTGCATGTGTGATTACATTGAATTTGTGCAGCAAACTTATCAGGTAGATGGTGGAGTCTCCACTTGATAGAGGAGAAAACTGAGGCTCAGAGAGATTAACCACCATGCCCAGGGTCGCTCAGCTGGTCAGTGCCAGGGCTGGGCTTGGAACCCAGAGCTGTCTGTCACCTACTTCATCGTGCTTTGTACAGTAAGTGAAAGTTGTACCGACACTTTCAACCAGTGAAGCCTTTTAACCATCTCATTTTGGGGTGATTGACGGTCAAAAAGAGGGTGCTGCTAAGGTAAGTGAAGTCACAGAGCTTGAAAAGAGTTGATTGTCACTGGCTGGGTTCTCGAGAAGAAGCTTCTGAAACGGAGTTTGTGATGCAAAACGTTGATTAGAGATCAGCACCTGGGAAAGGAAAGAGCAAACAGAATCGAGCCAAGGAAGAAGTCAACGTGCGATGAGCCCCACAGTGGCTCCCCTGGGAAAGGCGGACCTCAGTGAGTCCACTCTCTGCACACCCTGGAGACACTGCCGGCGGGAGGCTGTCTGCTGACCCCACGCCTGGCAGCTGGAAGCAAGGCCTTTCGTGAAGGGATCTGGGTTCTGTGTCTGTCACGGTGAGGCCAAGGGCAGGTTCTGCCCGCATCCCAACGCTGCCCTGGTTCTAGTTTGTGTCCAGTGAGTGTCACTGAAAGTCCTGACTGGCAGCCTGTTTGGCTGCAATGGGCAGGGACCTGGGGATGATCAACCCACAGATGTCACTTCCATGCTTGTTCAAAAGGACATGTTTTAGTCTGGCCTCTTTCCTTTCCCACCGGGTCTCATTTGCTCCTCAGAGATGCAGACTAGAAATGCATGTAGTGAAAGAGAGGAGCTCTGTTTCCTGTGACAGAAGGGGATCTGGCCCAGTAAGCCACCAGCTTTCATTGTTCTTCTGCAGTTGGTGGATTTCTAGGATTGGGCTCTACTGAGGGGATGTTCACAGGCTTTTTGAAGTCAAAATTTACTCCTCTCAGAGATGTTAATTAGCTTGACTGTAGGAATCATTTCACTATGTATATCAAACATCTTATATACCTTAAATAGCTATGATTTTTATTTTTTAAAGAGGCAAATATGGGCCCAGTGATAACGCCACTCTTGGTGTGGTTAAGAAAACAGATACACAGAATGCACTAAACATGGATCAGACAAGCCCCAATTTGAATTCTGCATGATCGCTTACTAGTCCTATGACCTTGGGAGAGTACCTTAACCTCCCCAAGCCTGTGCCCTCCTCAGTAAAATGAATTAGTTATTGCTGTTCCTATGATCTTGGTTTCCAAACTCTTAATCCTCTTGGTTATTCTGTTCGCATTCTTAAAATTTGGAACTCAGATGTGAATATCATATGAAGGACATTGTGTGATCAAAGTGGCACATAGACCTAATGTCCCTTGTCCCAGGTAGTACACACCTATGAACACAGCACACGTCTGCAGCAGCACGACTGACAATCACAAACATTGTTGGCTCAGTTGTGATCAGTACGTGCAGGTCTTTTTCTCACAAATTGCAAGTAAGTCAGGTTTTCTGTGTCCCATCCGGACTCCCATCCATCATATGCAAATGAATTCATCAAAAAGTAAGAGCTTGTGTTTCTCTCAGTTAAATTCCATGCTTTTCAAAAAACAAGGGAGCTGCTCTCCCCTGTCACACATCCCAGCTGTCCCAGTTGTCTGTGGCTTATTTGTCCATGCAAAGCAGAAAGAAGAAGTGTACCCCTCTTGTTTGGGGACCCTGGCCAACCCCCTGACTCAGCTGCAGAGGCCTTGGTTCCCAGAGTGCCCTGGGACGTTTTCCGCCTGCATTTTCTTGTCACAGTTGAGAGCTGTCATAAAACCTACCCCGCACTGAGGTGCCCGTCGCAGAGGGTTCGAGGAGAAGTGTGGACTTGCCCGCCTCGCTCAGATCGCACAGGTAATCATGGGTCACGTTGCCCTGCAATGGCCAGCCGGGTCTGGAGCCGCCCTTCCTGACTCTTTACGATGCAGGGGTAACTTTGAATGGCAGTTACCCCTGGGCAGTTAACCGCAGCACAGGTTAGTGGGGATACAGTAGTCCCCCCCATTCATGGTTTGGCAGTTACCTGCGGTCAACTGCAATCCAAAAATATTAAATGGAAAACTCCAGATGTAAATGATAAGTTTTAAATTGTGCGTCATTCTGAGTATCATTTTGAAATCTCAGGTCACCGCGCTTGGGCTGTGACTCCTCCGTTTGTTGGGAGTCTCCACGCTGCGTCCGCCTGTCGCCCTTCAGCCACTTAGTCGCCGTCTCAGGGATCACATCAGTTGTCACGATATGGCGGTGTTTGTACTCCAGGCCCACTTATTTCACCTAATGATGGCCCCAGAGCACAAGAGGAGTGACGTGATTTGGAGATGCCACAGAGAAGCCGAAAAGTGCTCCCTTTAGGTGAAAAGGTAACAGTTGTTGACTTAATGAGGTATTTTATCATCTCACCCATCACTAGGAGGGTGAGTATAGTAAGTACAGCAAGTCCTCAAATAATATTGTTTTGTCCTTTCGTTATAATGTTAAGAAAAAATCGATTACTGGCTGGGGCCACTGTCTGTATGGAGTTTGCACATTCTGCCCACATCTTGTGGTTTTCTCCAGGACTCTGGTTTCCTTGCACATTCCAAAGATATGCATGTGAGGTGAACTGGTGGGCCTGTGTTGTCCCAGTGAGTGAGTGTGGGTGGCTGTGAGTGGCCCTGCCCTGGCCGATACAGGCTCTGGCCACCCATGGCCCTGAACTGAAATAAGCAGGTTAGAAAATCATTATCTTACTTGTTTTTATTTATCTTCCTTAAATGTATGAGGTGTGGTCACACAATACGGTGAATGTTTAAATAAAAATAAACTACAATAAAAAAAACATTGTCATTAATTCCCCTCAAAATACTCCCTCTCAATTTGAACACAGTTGTCCCCTCATTCTTGCCACTTTCTGAAGCAGTTCTGGAAGTCCTCTTTCGTGAGTGTTTTCAGTTGCACTGTTGTGGCTGCCTCGATGTCCTGAATCATTTTGACTTTGGAGAAGAGCTAGAAGTCTCACGGTGCCAGATCCAGTGAATAAGGTGGATGAGGACCCACGGGAATGTTTTTATTTGACAGAAATTGCCGTACCAGAAGCTATGTGTGACACGGAGTGTTGTCATGATGGAGGATGATTTACCACGCACTATAAAACATACCTTCTCTCAACCGTAGCTCACACCCAACTGACTGCACTGAACAAGTTGAAACTTGACACACACTGTTACTAAGGTTCGATGCACTGCTTCCCCTTGTTGAAGATCGCTGCCTTTCCATTGGATGGCACTCAGCAGCAGCATTCCCCATATTTTGTGACAACAACAGGAAGGCTCTGTGTCACACATCACTTCTGGTATATGGCAATTTCTGTCAAATAAAAACATTACAGTGTGCCCTCATCCACCTTATTCACCAGATCTGGCACCTGTGACTCCTGGCTCTTCCTCAAACTCAAAATGACTCAGGACATCGAGGCAGCCACAACAGCGCATCTGAAGACACTCACAAAAGAGGACTTCCAGAACTGCTTCAGAAAGTGGCAAGAATGAAGGGATAAGTGTGTTCAAAGCGAGGGGGGTTTTTTGAGGGGGATTAATGGCAATGTGTCTTTTACTGTAATAATTTTTTTTCATTTAAACATTCAGCATATTGTTCGATCATAACTCATATGTGGAGCTCACATTTATTTCAATGTTTAACATTAGAAGTGTTCTGGGTCTTTATTTAGAAGTTTGATGATGCTTTTGTGATCAGAAATATGCCGTAGGAACTTAACTCTTGTTTATATCCATCAGTCTAAGGTACAACTGGTGTTATTATTCATCATTTGGCTTATAGTCCGTTTCCAAGAACCTCTTGGTGATGTTAAGTGAGGACTTACTGTACAATAAGATATTAGGAGAGAGAGAGAGAGACAGAGACCGACCATATTCACATAACTTTTATTACTGTGTATTGTTATTGTTTTATTACTGTTGTTGTGAATCTCTCACTATTGTATGCATGGATATGAAAAAACACAGTACATACAGGGCTCGGTACTATTCATAGTTTCAGGCATCTGCTGGGGGCCTTGGAACGTGTCCTCTCAAGCAAGCAGTATACACCTGTGAAGGAATCCCTCCAAAGAGGCGTTAGGGCTGCCAATGGATGTTTTGAATCCCCCTCCTCCTGCCCAGGCTGTGTCCTTGTCCCTCCTGGGCCACATCAGACTCCGGGGTTGCCCTGGTGGCTGTGAGAGGCTTGATCCACCCCATCTGGGCTCTGAAGCCTGGAGCCACACGGGACCACAGCCAGCAGAGGAGGGGAGCCGGCTTTTGGCTGTTTCCCCACCAGCTCTATTGGAGTGATCATTGGAGGGGCTGTCATTAGGTACCTCTTAATGGCTTTATTAAATGTGCCGACTTAAATTTATTTAGTTCCAGGGCTTCTCTGAGTAGCCATAACTATATTTCACATAGTGATTTCTGCAAATTAGAAATGTCTTTTTTTTCCCCTGAGCCCAAGAATTGCAATGAACCCACGATTCACAACCAAATTTAATCAAGTACGTTTGTGTTTTTTCCCTTTGGCAAGTGTGCGTTCCTTGGGCCTGCAGAGAAACACGATGCTGCTGTTGGACTGGCTGCACAGAGCTGATAGATGGGCCGTCAGGATGTGTCGCTCATTTGGCTGTTAAGCCCTGAAAGGACTTGACAGCGCTGGGTCCTTACATAATGATATTTAATGTCTGGTCTTGGGTTTGAAGTTAGTTTTCCCAAGTGTTGGTAAACACCCAACTTTGCTCTTCTTTTGCAGTACATCCCCTCAACTTAGTTGATGTGCTTTGGTGGAGGACGATTTGCAGGTGTGGCGGAGTGTCAGTGTGGTGTCTCTGTTCTCATTATGCCCATGTGCTGTGAGATATGTTGGGTGTGTGCTTGTGTGTGCGTTTCAAGTGACCACCTCTGACCGTGGCATTGAAAACCTAAGGAGATGGAAGAAAAAGCACCAATATCCTATTGTTACTCCCTTGGGGAAGGGCAGGAATTCTGGCCAAAGAAAAAGAATTGCAGGAGTTTGCCAGAGCAGTAGAGTAGGGGGAAAATTAGAAATTCATTTATCTTTTAGAGACCCAAAAGGTGTTAAGAGCATAAGATCGAATGTTAAGACCCCAGGATTGCCTGGGTCTGAATCCTGGCATCACTCCTTACTACTTGGGTCACCTGGGGTGAGTTACTTCAACTCTCTGAGCCTCAGTTTTCCCATCTTTAAAATAAGGCTGATAATACTGGGAATGTGAAATGGGAAGGGTATTAATGGTTTCTCCCAGATTTCTTATGGGGAGGTAATGTCAGGTGGTGGCCCTTTGCCTGCTTAGAATGTGCTCACTTCGTCTTGGCCATTGTTATCATGGATCAAGGGTAACGGTACTGTCCAATGATTGTGTCACAGAATTCTTTTTTTTTTTTAACATTTGTTTTATTAGTTTCAGGTGCACAAAACAATGTAATAGTTAGACATTTATCATTTATGTCCCTCACACTGTGTGAACCCCCCGCCCCCCGTCCACTGCTCCTCTGACATCACATAGAGCCATTACATTTCTACTGTCTCTACTCCTAATGCTGTACTCCGCTTCTTGTAAATATATACATATATGATTGTAGTTGACATTCATTATTGTTCAGCTTCAGCTTCAGGTGTACAGTGCAGTGATCAGGCATCTACATCATCCCTGAGGTGGTCTCCCTAATGAGACAAGTGTCCATCGGATACCCTGCAAAACCTTTACAACATTATTGATCACATTCCCCAAATTGACTTTCGTATCCCCGTGGCATCTTGTGGTTACCGACTGTGCTTTCTAATCTCCTCACCTTCCCCCTTATCCTCACACCCCTCCCGTCTAGCAACCCTCAGTTTTTCCTCTATGTCTCCAAAACAGTTTCTGATTAGTTCATTCATTTACTCTTTTCTTTAGATTCCACATATAAGTGAGATCATATGGTATTTGTCTTTCTCTGTCTGACTTATTTCACTTAACATAATGTTCTCTAGGCCCATCCATATTGTTGCAAATGGTAAGATTTCATTCTTCTTTATGGCTGCGTAATACTCCATTGTATAAATGCACCCCAGTTTCTTAATCCAGTCATCTACCGATGGGCATTTCGGTTGTTTCCATGTCTTGGCTATTGGCATCACAGAATTCTTAGACAAAGCTAACCCAATTTAACAATGACAAGGCTTAAGGACCAAGAAGTGATTCTCTTCCCACCGTCCACTGGCGCTGTGGAGTTTGATCTGTGCACAACACATGTCATGTAATAGGGTCTCCGTCCCTCTAAAAACTGAATAATAATAATAATAATAATAATAATAAAGTAGTAAGACCTTGCTCTTGAGAGTTCCATAACCAAGACATGAGCAGACAAAAAGATTTCTGAGCTATTTTTCAACACTAAAGTCTGTGATTTGGTGTCTCTTCAAATTTAAAAAAATGGTGATTGTCATCTTCTAACAGCCCCCGGGAACTCTGAGAGGAGTCTAATGGCTAAGTGTCCCATTTGGAGGATAAGGTCTGTATGCGGAGGAGCTGGGAAACGCACCCGGCACCCACCACCCATCTCCACGTCAGCCGTGTCCTGAAGCTGAAATGAAGTAGAGAAGGATTTTCCCAGATAGTATGGCTGACTTCTCAGCAACGTGACAGGATTTGTGTCTTAGGGTGGCTCTCTGCCATGGATAATCATTAATAGCGAATATTTATCATCCTAATAGCTAATATTTATTTAGTGCCAGCTGTTGTGCTAAGTACTTTATGTGCGTCTTCCTCAGTCATCACATTCACCTGACAATCTGTGCATTTCGAGAATCCTTCTAATTGGGAGGACACGGATGCTGAGTGGGGGGATGTGAGTGACGCACCTGGAACCCCGTCTCCGATCGCCTGACTCCACAGCTCAGGCTCTTACCCACTGTGTCCCAGGCTCCGGGCTTGGCTCCGCCCAGGCCCCGCGTGGTCACGTGGACTCGTCCTTTCCTGGCTCTCATTCTCACTCTTCTCATCTGTAACTCGGGGGTGCTGAGCTCCATCTCCAAGACTCTTCCAGTTACAACATCGCATGACTTTAGAGGTACGGGATGCTTCATATGCAATGACACGTTGGTAGACGGCACAAACATGTAACTCACCCTCTTCCTCCTTTTTCTCTCCTTCCACTTTCCCTCAAATTACCCGAGGATGGATTGTAGAGAAAAAGTAGATACATGGGTTTTACTGCATTTACTTATTTTTTAAAAATTTAAATTGACCCAAACCAGCCTCCCACACCTTATGGACATTGCTGGTTTCTGTGTCTGATTCTGTCCCTGAGGGCTACCCATTCATGCCTCCAGTGTTGTATGACAGCAGTTCTCACGGGACATTCGACAAGTCTGGGGTGAAGGAAGGCAACGGTTGTGCTCAGCGGAACATTTTCAGCCACGTTAGAACTGAGACTTGAGGAAAACAGCTAATAATAGCTGTCCCCCTATCAAGCAGAAGCATTTGTGAGTGCTTGGGAGTGTGTGATAGTAAATGTATGGTATAATTTTACTCAGATTTAGCCTATGGTCCTTTCAGGTTTGATTATTAATGGGAGGCTATGAACACTGGAGAGTGATAAAGCACTGCCTACTCTCTGACAAATTATAGGTGGGATCAAATGATGTATAAAGACACAGCAAAGAGAAAAGAAAGGTCGACTAGAAAAATTTCAAGTCCAATCTGCTGAAACGTTTAGTAGAAACCTTTAACTTCTGGGAGATTTTACTCTCTTCCTTTGAACAATGCATAATTCAAATGTAAACTTACCCAATAACTGACTATATTTATAACTAAAACTGCATTACAGAGTTTTTGATCTTGACTCAACAATTAATGGCTAAAATGGGAGATAAACAAAATCATTCATGTTTCATCCATATACTTCATTATCCATTCAATAATTTTAAGAATTATCTGAAACGTCCCTCCCCCACCCCACCCCACACCTCACTCCTTCCATTGCTCTGCTTTCAGCTGAGATGTTGCCGGCTGGCTCCTTCTCCCTCCAAACCGTGTTGGTGCCTGTGCCATGTGCTCTCAGAGGTATCCTGTGCTGCTCGGAACGGCACTTAACACCTTCCATTGCAATTGTTTATTTCTCAGTCGAGAGCTTTTGGCATTTTGCTCAGGAGAATTCTTCTTTGTGTTAAATTATCCCATATGTTGCTCACTAAATGCCAGTAGGTTGTCTCAGTTATCTGACAACCAAAGGTTCCACCATTCATTTCCGAATGCCCTAGATGGGGGAATGTTTTTCCTAGCTGAGAACCAACAGAAGAATACAAGTTCCATGAAGGCAGACATCATGCATGTCTTGCTCAATACTGTATTCCTCGTGCCTCGCACGCTGCCTGGGACACAAACGATGGTCAATAGAAGAGCCTTTTATTGAATGAGTACAGCTGACTCCCGCTGGGTTGGGACTGGTGACTGGCGTGGAGAGAGGGGAAGAGAACACAGCTGTTTCAGGTCGTGGGAGACGAGAATTCAGGATGTGTGCAGCGCGGTCTGCCAACCAGTTTGCTGCTAATTTTGTTTCTTTCGATCTTTCTTCATATGATCAGGTGACAGAGAAGCGAGAAAGGTAGAGAATAAAGAAATGACCGTATACACCTAGTTAGGACCGCACGGGGGCCTCCGGGTCTATAGTTATTCTCTTGCCAATTTCATCTCATCTACCTTTTGGGAATCTGGAAATAAAATTCATAAATAGAGAAACATGAGGGTGTTTTTAGGAGTCGTACTAAGATGTCTCTGTAGACAGCTGCTTCTCCCACAGGAGAGAATAACATCTCTACATCAGCCTTTGAAAAGCAGGCACTAAGCCTGATACCTTTTGCAGCCCTCGCTCTGTGACTGGGTCAGAATCATTCATGTAGCAATTTGTCTGAACTTTAGACAGCTGTTTGATTCTTTTCCTTCAATTTCTTTATGAGATAAATTAGAAATCAAAGACTTGGATATTGGAAGGCCACCATAAAAATGTATGAGAAGGCAGTTACATTATTTTTTGTCTAGAATGACTTGACTAGTGTCAGGAGAGAAACAACTGGTCTACAAGTTCTAGAAATACATTTGATGATATAAGTTCAAGTTCACTTTTTCGTTTATAACTAAATTCTTCTCCGTCTTTATTTATTTTTGTTTTATCTCCCAAAATTCTCCCTAGACCTCTTCTCAAGATGGAGATGCTAGATAACTTGTAGCTCCACTTCTAATTCCCGTTTGCTTCACGGTACGGACTGTGTCCTTCCCGGCTTTGTATATTGAAGCCCTGTCTTCCAAAGTGACCGTATTAGATGGTGGGGCCTTTGTGGAGATGATTTGGATTAGATGCGGTCACACAGATGACGTGCTTCTGAATGGGGCTAGCACCCTCCTAAGAGTCGGAGAGAGCTTACTTCCTCCCTCTGCTTCCCAAGTAAGGGCTACAATGGGAGGTTGGCAGTCTGCAACCTGGAAAAGGGTCCGCACCAGAACCCAACCGTACTGGCGCCCGGAGTTTGGACTTCCAGCCTCCAGAAATGTGAGAAACAGATTTCTACTGTTTACCAGTCACACAGGCTATAATATTTTGTTATAGCAGCCTAAATTAAATCTGCATTTGCGTGCGGATTTTCTTATTTATTGCCAGGACAAACAAGAGTGACATATCCACAGCGAAGTGGTTAGTAGCAAGAAACACATTTTATTTCCACTTGTTCAGCTTCCGACCGTATTCATGATTCCTCCTTACTCCTTAAGTCAAAAGAATGCAAACCGTTCCAAGGTTCCTCTTGACCTGTCTTACTGTATTATTTCCCACTTTCACCATGATTTCTGACTGTGACCTGTACTTAGTTACTTGAATTGATTTACTCTTTTTAGTTTTACTAACCAACTTTGATATCTGTCTCTTTCCTTTTATAATTAGTTCCCCATCTATCGATAATATTGCCCACTCAATCTATAACACTTACAGGAAGAACAAGGAGTGTCCTGGAATCAACTTCAAAAATAAGGTTCTAATATAGGCTCTTATGTGGAGTTAATAGTAGAACCGTACACAAGTGGTGATGAGCTATATAGCAAAAATAACATGGCCTGGCATTGGCCAACACCCAGTACTCCTGGGGAGGGAAGAGGAGTCATGAGTGAGACTCCCAAAAGTGGAAATACAAGAATTCTGCTTTTTACCCTGCTTTTCTTTGTCTTGCATTTCCTACCTGTGACAGTTTTATCCCAATATTTGTCCTTTTGTTTTTATTGTTCAGGATAGTTTCTCATGATGGGAAACATCAAGTCAAATCGTGTGACAGGATGTGCTGAAGGACTGAGTCAACTCTTGACCACCGAAGGCATTGCTGAATTAATGAGAAAAATTAAAACTCATTTTTCAGAGGTCAACAGAGGCTCACTTTTGTAATTTGACTTCAAGTGATTGATGACTGTTTTCCCACCCTGTATTTTAACATCTTTGACATTGAAAATTACATGCAATGGAACACCATTTAAGATCAATGACCAATGTCAGAAAGAAAGACACATTGTTCAGATTTGGGAGGTAGAATTTTTGAAAGAACTGGTGTCAAACAATCTGTGTTGGAATCCTAGCTGTGTGACCTTCGGCTTATCATTGAACATTTTAAAGCCTTGTTTTTTTGTGTTTAGCCTATAAAACTCAGGTCATAAAATCTTGCTTTATTTCAGTGATCAAATAACATGATTATTGTGAAATTTTACCATCTGTAAGGCACACTGGAAATCTATTGTACTTGTACGTGACAATGTTCTTAGTTTTGTTTTGCTTAAAAGTTTCTCGCAAAACATTAGTCTGGACTAAATTTTCTTTCAAGATCTCAGTTAGTCCTATGTTGGATCTACCTTTTACAGGTGAGTGCTGTTTAGATATATTTCCTAGGAAATAAGAGACTTCCAAACAAAAGACAAGAACATTTTCCTTTAAACAAAAAGATTCATTATATGCCAGAAAGGTTGACCAGAATTCTGAGCAGATGAACATCTCCTTCAGTGATACGGCATTAGTTATTTCTTGTCACCTAGCAAAGGAGTCCAAATTCAGTAGCTTGAAACAACAAATGTTTACCCTCTCAGTTTTCTTGGGTCAAGAATTCTGCTTTATTGGCTGGTCTTGCTCAGCATCCCACTGAGCTGAGCAAGTCTTGCTCAGGAGGTTGTAGTCAAGATGTCGGTTGGGGTTACGGTCATCTGAAGGCTTGAGTGTGGCTGTTGGCAGCAAGCTGCAGTTCCTCGCTGGCTGAATTTCATTCTGTGGGCCTCTCCAGGGGGTTGCTGGAGTGTCTTCACAAAATGGCAGCTGGCCTCTCCCAGAGAAGAGTGATCCAAACAGAGAGGAAGAAGGAAGGAATACTACATTTTGTGACCTTGTCGCTGAGATCACACACTGCCACGTCCACTAAGGTTGCCAGCCACCACACAAAATACCCAGTGAAATTCAAATTTCAGATAAACCGCAAATAAAATTTTTAGTGTAACTATATTCCATATATTGTTTGGGATATACTTACACTGAAAAATATTCATTATTCATCTCAAATTTAACTGGGTAGCCTATATATTTTTTCCCCAGTTCATGCTACCTTCATTTTAGAAAACATACTGAATCAAACAGGCTAGAGCTACTGCTTCCTTTTCTGTGTATTTCTGTCCTCCACTTGAAAAACATACAGTGAAATCTGCCTTCATCCATTCTGTCAATGACGTCAAATTCAGCAGAAAGGATCGTATTCAGCAGAAACGATCACCGGTTACTTAAAAAGAACCATTTAGAGTCAAGATCCAGGAATCTCAGCCCTGTTTCCATCCCCCACCCTGAACCCCACCTTGCTTCGCTTGGTAGGTCATACTCTTTCTCATTTCCTGTGCAGATTTTAGGTTAGTAGCCATCAATCTGAGGAATTCCTTCTGCTCCTGCCACCCACTAGTTTATGTCTCTGCTGCAAGCAGGCTGGGGCTGGTCCTGAGTCCAAACCCTGACTTCCATTCACTGTGCTCTTATTGGAGTGAGCTGAGATGGGCACTGACTCCAAAAGGTCCCAAAACTCCACACATATCATCAGGGGGTAGGGAGAAGCAAAGGTTTTTCTCTGGGCATTATTTTGATTGTTTATTTTTGGCTTCTGAAAAGGAATTTCTTAAAGGGGATCATATATAGCCCATAAACCTCAAAAAGAGTGAGTCAGGAGAAAAATACCACACAAGGTTTGATTTCACAATCTCTAAGCTCCCCAGAACCCAAACTAGGGAATTCACTGAATGAAGAGAACTTGTTTTTCCACTGTTTCTTCTGGAAAAAGAAGAGATGATTTTGGAAGTCAATGACTTCTTTCAATGCCTTTGATAACTTCTCAAAGTCTGATAAAGTGCTTCATGAAAGCACGGCTCTAGCTGGGTTTTTCTAATGTTCCAGGATAGTTTTCTTACTGATAGAATATAAAGAAAGATTTCAAAAAGTTCAGTGGGAAAAAGCCAGCAGAAATGACCAATTATAGGCACCAAAAAGAAACAAAAAAAAAATACAACTACTAAAAATTTAAAATGGAATAGCTCATAGTTTTATGTGTGTGTGTGTTCCTGTTGTCATCATGGGTGACATAAAAACAGTATCAGGAAGAATTACTTTAATTATATAATTCAGAATTAACATTTTAACAATACATAAAAATTTTACCATAATTCAGATTTTAGCATGATAATGATTATACATATTTGATAAATACATTTTTACTTCTCATAACAGCAAGGAAGATTATATGAAGGTTATTAAACAATTATGAAAATATATCTAACTTTCAAATATCTGGGCTGTTTCATTTAGCTTCTTTCAGAATGATTTTTTTCTTGTTATTTATCATAATTTTTGAGGGAATTCAAAAAGTTATCCGTATTTTGAAAGTAAGATGACCATTTCTGCCCTTTTCATTCTAACACATCCTGTGTTTTTATTGGCTAAGTCTGGCAGCCTAACTTTCTTTTTACTGTATGTTTATTAGAAAGCAATTGCTGAGATTGGCCTTCATCTGAAAGGGGAGGGAATTAAGTTCCAACTCCTGGAGTGAGACCTATCAGATAATTGGGGATCCATTTTAAAACTACCATAATGTCTCAGTGGAACAATGTGGACTTTCAAAGCCCACATACACTGGGTTCAAAACCTACCTCTTCCGTTCGTGAGCTGTGTCATCTTAGGTAAGTCACCTGTCCTCTCAGAGCCTGTCTTTTCTTATGTATAAATTGGGACCAGTAACCTACCTGTTAAAAGTCTACACAAAAGCCATTCCCAACCTCCTGCTGTCTTGCTGGATCACATCACAGAGGCTAAAATTTTGATACTTATATTCCCAGCTTTCTTTGCAGCTAGGGGTGACCTTATGCCCCAGTTCTGGCCCGTGGAAGAGAATAGAAACGTGCTAGAACGTGGGATTCTGAAGAAAAGCATTCGCTTTCCTTATAGAAAGGCACAGATCTTTGTTGATACCAGCATCTGATTGGCAGAATCTAGATCACATGTCAGTGCCCTGGCAGGAAGGATGGTTATGAAAAAAAGGGTGGGTAGCATTTTCAGCTTCTACAGGGGAGGTGGTCTTTGCTTTTATATATGTAACACTATGCTTTATAATAAGAAATTTTATATATATATATACATATATGTATATATATATATATATATATATATATATATATATATATATATATATATATAATGGTCTTAATCTCCATTTCTGGTGTAGAGATTCTAAAACCCTTGGATGAGACATGATGATGACAGTGATAAAAGTGTCTTTGTTGTGTTAATTAGGTACTTTTGGAAAGCGTCTAGGTAACTTATGCGTGGGGCTGGTTGCCAGGGGAACTAACCACGGGATAAGAAGGTTGGAGGTTTCAGTCCCACCCACCCACCTCCTGGGCAGGGAGAAGGTCTGGAGGTTGAGTTCAGTAGGCAATGGCCAGTGATGCAATCAGTCATGCCTATGTAACGAAGCCCCCAGAGAACCCCAGAAGGACAAGGTTCTGGAGCCTGTGGGTTGGGGAACGTGTGGGGTTCTAGGAGAGAAGTGCTCAAAGAGGACAGGGCAGCCCTGAGCCCTTTCCCACCCCGTGCTCTGGGCATCTCTTCCGTCGGCCTACTCCTGAGTTCTATCTTTTTGTAATCAACTGATAGTCTAGGCCAGGGGTGTCCAAACTGCGGCCCGCATTCCAGTTTTAATTGGCCCACAGCAAATTCCAAAAACATATTTAGTTTAGTTAAATAAACCAGGTGAGGCAATACGTACTTCACCTCGAGTGAGTGGCCCGGCTGTTTGTGTATTTTACCGAATATGGCCGTTGGTGAAAACTGTTGAAAAGAGTTTGGACACCCCTGGTCTAGTTAGTAAAATGTTTCTGAGTTCTGTGAGCTTCTGTAACAAATGAATCAAACCCAAGGTCGTCATTGGAATCTCTACTCCACAGCCGTTCATAGAAGCCCAGGTGACGACCTGGACCTGCAATCGGCATCTGAAGTGGGGATGGGGCATCTTGTAGGACTGAGCCTTTACTTAACAGGGGATCTAACTTTATCTCCGGGTAGATAGTGTCGGCATCAATCTGAATTGTAGGATACCCAGCTGGTGTCAGAGAATTGCTTGGCGTAGGGAACAAACCCACCCTGTGGGATTGGGTACAGACTTGTTAATATAAAATTAATCTATATTTTCAGACTTTATAGACACCTTGTAGTTAAATGCCAGACAATCTAAAGAGAGAGTAAGAACAGTCAAGATGTGGAGATAATACCTGAAGCAAAAACAGTTCTGGAAGAGCAGCAGGAGGTGACGTGCATTTCTGCCTCCTTAACCTGTTTGGGTAATTCTCACAGATCACAGAAACACAGTCCAGGTGGGGGCGGTGTAGCCCAGGTGTTAGAGGACAGCCTCTGTGGTTCCCATTCTGACTGTGACTGGGCAAATTACTTATCTCTCAGGGCTTTGATTTCCTTATCTGTAAAATGGGGCCAGTAATAGTAGCTATCTTAAAGGGGCTTTCTTCCGATCAAATACATTTTCTATATAGTAAGAGCTCAAAAACCGTTAGTTATAATTATTCAGGAGGGACTGAAATATAAAAGTGGATAAGAAGTGTCCCCGGTGGAGGGAAAGTCTGTCTTTGTACAGCTAATCAAAAAGAACCTTCAGCTCCAGGTGAGCCGTGCCATGCAAGTGAGGCATCTGATTGGCTCATCTCTTAGGAAGCATTGGAAGATCCCCACCAGGCTGGTCTCCACAGTCTGTATCTAGTAAGCCATTAGTCCGGTGAGGAAGTGAACTGCACTTAGAAGAGCTGAGTCTGGTCTGTCTCAGTAGCTGTGGCCATAATACGGCTGCCTGCCAAACCACCCAACATTAGAGGCTCACAATCAATCATACACATCTGTTTTCGACTTTTGCATGTCTGGGTCAGCTGGGCTTGGCTGGGTGCAGGTTTGCTCCAGGAGTTTTACATTTTACATAGCTTAGCAACTGGTTACGCAGGATATGTTCTTCTCATGGCAAAAGACAGGAGTCCAAGAGAGCAACCCGACCATGCAGACACTTAATTTAAAGCCAGTGCGCTTCTCCTGTCTGCTAACATCCCATTGGCCGAGACAAGTCACATGGCCAAGTCCACAGTCACAGGGCAGAGGCTTATCCTCCCCCCACCATGAGGCCATAGCAAGGGTGTGGCTGTGCCATCCAACTGCAGGGCAGTGAAGAATCGGGGTCAACGACTGCGTCCACCACGCAGCCCTCGCTCGTCTGAGGAGTTCGCCGTGTGTTCATGGGTAAGTCACTGCTCCGCTCTGGGCCTCGGTTTCTCTATTTGCAAAGTGAAGAGGTTGAATTAGATCTGCAGTTCTCAGCCAAATATATATTAGAATCACTTGCAGAAGCTTTTCAAAAACACCAGTTGCTTGGGTCTCACCTAAGGCCGATTGGATCAGAACCTCCCAGGGGTAAGTCTCCAGGGCTGGTTCGTGTATAACGCATTCTAGATGATTCTCAGGTGCAACCAGCTTTGGGGAGCACTGTGTTTGATAGTTTCCTATGTTTCTTCTGTTCTAAAACTAGTTTAGGTTCTAATAGGCCTGGTTGGTTGGCCATCGTAACTTGTTTATGCCGGTTGATAGGGTATAAAAAACCTCGTGTCTTCAATAATGGCTGAGTTTCCCCCAAATGGCAGCGACTATTGTTTTCTCTGTGTTCCTTTGCTCAGATACATCCCTGCGTTCTTGCAGCTGTCTTCCTCCTCCTCTTCCACCTACTGCAGTTGCTGGAAAGCTTCCTGAAGTGAGAGCTCTCCCTCCCCTTCCGTGTCACTTATTATCCAGATCTTGCCTAAACTGTACTTCCAATGCAACTTCCCTCCTTAGAACCAGTGTCACCCATCTTCCTGTCAAGGTTGACAGTGATTAGCACACCCCACAGGCTGCCGCTCTTTCCCCACCTACCTCAGTGTCAGCCTGGGCACGGGGATTTGCATTTCCCCAGGAGCGACTCTAAGAGCTGTTGTGAGAAAGGCGACTACAAACGTTAAGCATCACCTGTGAATTTCAGAGACGCTGAGAAGAGGTACTGGTATGGGGGGTGGGGCTAGAGATCAAGACATTCTCATTTCCTGCAAGAGCTCCACAAATGTCGTGGGGGATTGCTTATAATTCACCAGGATCAGATTTTATAACTGTTGGCTCCCTCTGCCAGGTTCCTTGATTTTCTTGCTCACTAACAAGAATTATAATTTGGAGTCTGTAAGCGAATGAAAAATTCACAGATAGATCTGAAGTCACTGATAAATTAGTTTAATGAGAATTTTCTAATTTTCCTTTTCCTCCTCTCCCTCATCTTTTGTACTATTTATTTAAAACTTGTATTTCATCAATTCTAAGGTGCATTCTGCCCCCCCACCCCTGCAAGACTTTCATCTCTTTTCAGTAGGGGTGTGTCTCATGGTTGATGGTGTCTTACAATTCCCTGGAAGAAACTTTTTTCTCTCTCTTGGAGGCACATGCAATAATGGATGACCTATAATTAATGGCTGACTTCTTGGAGACAAGGACATAGAGCGTGGTCAGGCTTTCTGCTAAGTCTGCTGCTTACATTTTCCCACTTAGTCCTCACAGCACTCCATTGATTACTTAATTGATCAGTACGTTTTTTTCTTATCAGCAAATGCTTATTGAGCTGACATTATTAATAATAACAGTGAACGTGTATTGAGCAAGTCCGTTACAAACACTCTCTACATTTAGTACTTGACCCTGGGAGGTAGATGTTGACACTACTCGCATTTTATAGGTCAGAGGTTAAGAGATTTGCCACAGTCCTAAGTTGGTAGGCAGGGCGGTGGAGCCCAGCCTGGTCCTCTGCCTTCACAGCGCATGCTATAACCACCAGCTACAACACCTCAAATGTTGGTTATCGTTACAATTAACATCGGTAAGGTACTTTACCATTTACAATAGGCTTTCACAGACACTGCTTTAATCTTAGCCCAATAACCTGGAAAATGCAAATTCTTTTACATGTTTTGCATTTAAAGATGCAAAACACTGTTAAAACACTTTTTTAAAAGCTACTTTAAAAGGTATTAACAAACCAAAGAAACACACCGGGGGAAGTTAAGAAGTTGGACCTGTTTCATTTACTTCATTAGCGCCCAATAAATAAAAGCTGGGTCAGAGTTCACGCTAATTACTATGGGAAAGAGAGTTGTGTACTTGCTTATGGAAAAGCAAACTATTGCAAAGTATGAGCTTTGACTCCAAAATCGAATTCTGCATTTCTAACTAATTAAGGAAAACACCATCTAAACCAAATGGATTTTAAAGAGAATGCATAATAATATTGTAAAATGGATCACTGGAGTTGGTAAATATGATAAATGAATTTAGGCCGATCACTCTTGTATATAGCTTCAGTTTTATAGGGAATGACCTGAAAATTCAGGATATTAATGTATTTGGGTTAAGTCTACTGTTTTGTCATTCCAGTGATTTATGGCCAACAAAGAAATCCCAACAAAAGGGACTGTGAGTGAACAGGAGAATTATAGTTAGATTGACGTTGCTTTCAAATAATTCTATTCCTTCCATCTGTTAAATAACCTAGAACTATCATAAAGCCACAGAATCATAGGATTCTAGAAATAGGAAGGCCCCCAGGAGGTTGAATATTTCCCCTCACACAGGTAGAAGCATGAGCTTGCTGACAGCCATCACTATTTCACTGCATTTCTTCTTTGCTGGGTGGCTTCTTTATTATTAATATGTTGTATCTTGTAAATCTTCATAAGTATTTAACCTGGGTGGATCACTTTTGGAAACTCCTATTTTCTGGACTATCCCCTCTGACCCCTGGGAGTAAAAATGCGAAAGCTAGCTTTAACAAAGGGCTGGAAATCTTGCTATCTTGAAAATGGGACATCCTTCCCCAAAGTACACCATGATTTATGCAAGAGATGAATTATATTTGGCCCTAGATGATTGCCTTTTAATCAAGGATTTCAAGGGTGAATGAGCCACCTACCAGCTGGTTAAAGAGTTAATAACCAAGATGAGTAAATTAAATCTTCTTTTTATCCAACCCCAGACTTTTCCTTCTTCCCGTCTTTAGTCTGTGTGGGATAAAAACAGATCCCCACAAAAAGCCTTTGTAGCTCAAGTGACAGGCAGCAATTCCTTACCTCTAGTTTAGAGAATAGCAACATTTCGTCAGAATCCATTGTAAAATATTTTTCTTTTTTAATAACACAACATATTTGTCATGAAATTATAATAGATTTAGGAGTGGACTGTACCTCAGAGATCATCCATTCCAGTTCCTTTATTTGCAAATGAGAAATTTTGTTACTGGAGCGATCAAATACCTTCCCAAGAGCAGAGAGCCAACTAGTGTCAGAGGTAAGGCTAGAACCCCGGTCTCCCGAATCTCAGCTTAATTTTGCCCCGAAATCTTCAGTTCATATTGGCAACTTCTTGCAAATAAGAATAATGTCCATGAAACTCTTTTCTTGGGAAAATAGCAAAAGATAGAACTAGGTAGCGAAAGAGATTTCTTTTTAATAGAAGGCTTCAAAAATGACCTTTAAGGGTATTTTCCATATTTCTGATCAGTTGGTGCAATAATCTCTAGCTGAAGAAAAGGGCATGCAAAGAGCAGAGCCATAATAGAGGAATTACTTTGGCAATTACCGTTACAATTACGAGCCCACCTTTGAAAAATAGATGGAGAAATCACTAATGGAAAGAGTCAGCATCACAGCCTATGAGAAGACCAGAAATATCAATACCAAACTTCTAGGCCATTCCATTGTATTCTCTGGTTGAAATATAATGGAAACCAAACACACAGTGCCTTTTGCCCACTGGAGAAAGTGGTATTTCCTATGTAGCTACATGCTATTAAACCTGAAGAATCACTGGGTATCTTTTCATTGCTGTGAGCTACACCCTTGTTGCCTCCAAAATGGAAGTGATACAACCTGACCAGCCTACCGCACACGATAAACATAAGTTTCATAAACGTTCTGACTGAGAAACCATGGGGGTTTTGAGTGAAATGTTGGAGCTCTGTTGGGACTTTCTCGTAATGAGAGTAGCTTTTATTTGCATTTCTGTAGACTATTTCATGGAACCTGATCCCAGCCTTCCAGTTCTACGTAGGGTATAAAGGAAGACAAAGCACACGTTGCTGGAGATGAAAAAGCTTCTGGTCACTTTCCTTTCACCTGTTCAGCTTAGGCAACCGAGTGAGAGAAATTACCACATGACGCAGACATGTGCATGCCTTCAACACTTCCCCCAAAACGCACCTTTTGTTCTGCCCATGATGGCAACACAAACAGAGCTCTCGGCACAACAATACGCCCACTGGGCCAGGCCAACCTTCTACTTAAGCAGGTAAAATTTGCTTTAGCTTCCATTATCTGCTGAGAATGCAATGAGAAAAAAAAAAATTACAGTTTCTCAGGCATCCATTTTTCTAGATACCCAAGTCCCTAACGTTCCCCAGAATTAAGAATTTGGGTTTGGGTGGAGTATCAGTGGTGAAAAGGTCTTCACGGCTCTGCCTCTATTAGTGCACAGTTCCACGTGGGACTGTGACAGTTGTTTCACCCTCCTTCTCTGTTTCTCCTTGGAGGAGAAAGGTAGTGTCTCTCACAGTAGTTTACCCGTTAGGGATATCTGCAGAACAAATGAAACCATTGTCTGTGGAGCTAACCCTCCAAATAAAGATGCTGTGAGAATCTAGATAACATTCAGAGTTTGAATTCGTAGTCACAGAGTCCAAACGGTAGCTCTCCTGTGCCGCCGGGCTGTGCTTGAGGATTCTGCAGATGCAAAGATCTCAGTTCTCTCCCTGGTTCGGCCGTGGGGCTAAGCGTACATGCTTCTTAGCTCCGAGCCAGGCCTTTTCTACCTAAGTAGAAATTGTCATCATTGACAACCAGAGCCTTGGAGCAGCTTCTCACCTCCAGTTTACAATAGGACTCTACCTGGGCAGGTGATTTAAAGTCAGATCAAATAAAAATGTTTATACCATGTAGCACCGTTTTAGATGAAATGTATTTCTTCATTCATTAACAGAAAATTCAGCTAAGATTTTGAGGAATGTGCTTTCCCCAGATCTGAAATAGTCTTCATGTCAGTCCAGCTCTGCCACTCGACTTAGCATTTCTGTGTTCCAGTTCACCCCTCTGGGGAGAGGGCCAGAGATGTTGTAAGAATAATGAAGCCACCCTTGGTTCAGATAATCCCCTGGCCTGAAAAAACGCCCCATGAGCTCTAAAGAATGATTTATGCAGGAACAATTTAGTTCTGCTTCCCTGCTCACCCCGTAACCAAATTCAGTTGTTTTTGGGGTTTTTCTTTTAATAGTCCTTGACCACATGAGATCCTTGATTTCAGACTGAGGCTTTGAGGTTTGAGAATGAGCGTTGCTACTGGCTATAAGTTGGGGTTCCGGTTCAATCTAAGAATATCTGAAATTGCCTTGAGCTGTAATCAGAGTACAGGAGCAAGTGTCAGAGTATTTCTGTCTGTAATGGAAATAACCAGAGAAATGCAAAAAATGTTTCTCTAGTCTGCTCTAACCAATTCCATTTTAGATTCCAAGGCAACTGTCAATTTAATAGCAGGGCCCCTTTAAGCAGAAGTTTTGACTTGCAATGAATTTAACCGGCTGCAGGCTGTTGAATGACTGACTTGATGACAGCTCCCTCTCTCCTTTGTTGAAAGCATTGAAAATGGAAATCACATAGTTTAAAATTCCTGGTTATTTTACCTCCCTATCCTCACCGCTCTAACCCATTGGGAGAAACCGTGCTTTCGGAAGAATGTCTTAATTTTGGTTTCCTTAGAAGCAGACCCTAAGAAAAGAATTTGAGAGAAAGTAGCTATTTGGGAGGTGATCCCTGGACATACCAGTCCAGGTTTGAGGAAGTGAGACAAGGAAGGAGCCAGGAAAGTGTATTTGATCAGGCAGATCAGAACTGTGGGTGACTGGAGCCTAGTGTCACGGGGGTCTGGGGACTGGTAGAGAACACAGGCATCCTGCCTCCTCAGGGGATGGAGGGCGGCCGCCGTATTTATGGAACAGCTCCAACTGACACCAGATTGTGCTTGAGAGCTGCTGTTGGGAAGAGTGTGCATTATTCCCAATAAGTCTTTGATTGTGTCACTTATGTCATCTGAACTTCATTTTCCCCTGTGCGAGGTGGAGATGACTCTGGCTTGAGAAGATTGCAGTAAGAATTCGATGCACTAATGTACTGAAGTGCTTTGTAAGTGACAAAGTCACTCTATAGGTGTTATTTGTTATTAATGCAGATAAATCCGTGCTCCATTCTCCTAGGGAGTGTTAGGTCTTAGCAAGACATTAAGACATATACACAAATACATTTCACAGAGAGTGTGAGATACATGCCAATTAGAGAGGAGCACAGTGGGTGAGGCCCACAGGCGTTGGAGCTGCAGCCATGGCCCTGCCACTTATTAGCTGTCTGACCTTGGGCAATTTACTCACCCTCCCTCAGTCTCAGTTTTCTCATCTACAAAATGGGCCTGACAGAATTGTGTGTGTCGTCATAACGCACATTAAATTAGGTAATGCATGTAAAGTGCTTAGTAGTTATTAAGTCATGGTATTACCATCATTGCTGTCGTCATTATTATCATCTGCTCCTACTCATCGCATAATTCCAAGGAGGGAGCGGTCACAACCTACATGGAATATGATGGGCTCCAGGAAGAGCATCCTGCGAGGAGAGTGCATATGAGAACTCTTAGCAAACTCCCCTCTTGTCAGTGTTAAGAACCTCCTGCTGTGCACGGATAAGGTTACATGACTGGGGCATGGCAGTGGGTAGGGCTCTGCCAGGCGGAGATGACAGAGGAAGGAATACTCTGTGGAAGGAAGAGCTGGTGGAAGCAGCCGGGCGGGCATAGCAGGCTGGTGGTGGGGAACGTGGTGTAGGAGCGTCAGCATATTCAGAAGCGAGCACAGTGTGGGGGGCATCTGCGCAAGGAAGACCTTGGGGGTCGGGGGTCACGTGCGCGGCGGGAGGCAGGAGGGGCTTCCGAGTATTTGAGGGCCTCCGAGTCAGTGCTCGCGGCTTCCAGCCTGATCCTCCATCCGTGCACCGGCCGCGCCTTCGGGCCTGAATCCAACGGGGCCACCGTCTTGCGCGGCTTCACCTCCGGGCTCCTCGCAGGCCCTTCCCGCTCGCTTGCTCGCTCGTGTCATAGCCGCGACCTGTCGCATCTTCGCATCTTCGGTTCCGCTGACCGCCTCGCCTGGAGACCCTTCTCCTTGTCAGTCTCTCCCAGCCGGGCATGCGCTTTCCAGCCTGCCGCTTGCGGTTCCTTCTGCCATAGCACCTCTGGCACGTTCTGTCCCCACCACCCATGTCCCATGTCCCAGCAAGGGTAGGGCCTCTGGAGGCAGAGACTGTGTTTCCATCTGAATGTCCGCGGAGGGCTCAGCGAGGACGCGGCTGCCGAGGGGGAGCCACACCCGCCAGCGGGGTGGGCCGTGTCCACAGGTCACCGGTGTCTTTCTCTAACTCGCCAGCTCTGGTCAGTGGGGGAAAAGGACAGGCCGGCCTGGGCCGCTTCTCAGCGGGGTCTGGTGACGGTACCGTGATGCGGCTGCTCTGCGAAACGGAAACCCAGAGCCTCCAGGTAGAAACGCTGCTTTGGTCTATGATGTGTCAGGTGTCACTGACTTGTGTGCGTTCAGTTTCATCTTGATTCACCTCTAGCTCTGAGCGCGAAGTTACGAGACGCAGTTTTAGTTCCAGCTTCGCCATGAATTAGCTGTGTGACTTTGGGCGAGTGTTCTCCCCTCTCTGTGAGTGGCAGTGGGCCTTTCCCGGACACTCAGGGCGAGGGGCCTGTGGTAGATGCCGCACCAGCCGGGATTTCATTCAGCGCTCACATCAACCCTGTGACGCGGCGCTGTGACGGCTCCTCTTTTCAGGAGATTGAAGCGAGCGAGGCGCAGCGAGTGCAGCGAAGTCACGTGCCCAGGGTCCCCGAGCACAGAAGTGACGGATCAGGATTGCCTGGCTCCAACGCTTCTGAGCTTAATTTAACCATATTATGCTTTATTTCCGTTTCTTTACGTCTCAGCCCCTTCGGCCTTAAATGAAGAGTTGCAGTGGGGATCTCCAGGATGCTTTCCAAGCCTGTGACTCTTCTCTCAGAACACATGTTACTTCAGGCATGAAGCTGACACCTGTAATTTGTAACCTAGCTGCAGTCAGTCTGGCTTGTAGCTAACACCACCCCAGTTGCCCTGAGTAAACTGTCTTAGCACCACGCTCACCTGGCAGAATTTTGCGGGGGGCAAGGAGGGTAGGGTATGGAGGGGCTGACCTCCCCCAGGGGTGGGCGTGTGACCCAGGACCGGTCTGAGCTCACATGTCATCCTTGGGCCACAGTGCCTGGGTCAGGCTTGGTCACGTGACTGACTTCAGGCAGTAATTACCCATGCTCAGGGCGTTTATTCTGACTTGTAGGGAAAAGACGGGCTCGGTACTCACTTGCTTTGTGATTGAATCTGGGACGATGTGGGCAGTCAGTCACCCGTGTGCTACTGTGGGACCAGGAAATCAGCCAATGCAGGGCAGAGCAGAGGACTGGGTCCCGGTGACATTGTGTCACCCCATGAATCCTCCCTTACCTGAAGCCAGGCCTAAGGCTGGACTCTCCAGATAATTGAGCCAATGTTTTCCGTTTTGGTGGTTTAGTTTTCTGTTACCGGCCATCAAACGATAAGATGAGATTATGGGTTTTTTTTTTTCTTCCTTTTGTTACAAACTTTCTAAAATTTGAATTGAACAAGCAATTTCTTCCTGATCAGGCCCAGCCAGAGTCCATCAAGCCTTGAGTCATCTCTATTTATTGCAGGGAATACATTATTCGAGTGGATGAAAAGGTACCTAATTTGTCAGGTGATAAAATGCCCCTTGAGTGGCACAATGAAACTTGAGGACTCCCTGCGCCCGAGGGCTCCTGATCAGAGCTTGCCTGCCGAGTGCCATTGCTCGTTGTCACCGTGCGTTTCAGGAAAGTTAGCGGCTGCCTGTGATGTCTGTTGGCTTTTAAATGGCAACTCACTTCTGTCCCCTCCATGTCCTTGTAATTACATTTGAACTTTGAAAGCAAAGATCATTTCGGTTAAGACGGTACGACTTGATCGAAAGAATTATCTCTGTACTTTTATAGAAGTCATTATATTTCATTGAGCCATAGAATTTTAAGGTTGAAAGAGACCTTTAGAGATGGCTTCCCCCCGACCCCCACCCCCAATTTCCTAGGTGAGGGAATGGCCGGCAGACTTGGCAGAGTCACACAGTAGTTAGGGGGCCAGAGGCTGGAATCAAGGTCTTCTGACCTCCAGCCCGGATAGTTTCCACCACCCCACCCCACTTCTCCTGATCCTATCCTGATAAATATATTACGTGACACAAACTACCAAAGCCTGAGAGGCAGGGCAAGTAATTGCAAGTCTACACGATGAAAATTCATTCTCATTCATACCATCTCTGCTCTTTTTTTGGGACCAGAGCCAATCCAGCCAGAAAACTTACTGGAAGTTAATGTAAGGTAGGAGACAACTTAGGCACTTTTCCCCAGAAATGAAGGAATTTGTGATGGGTTTTGGTGCCCAGAAAAGAAAACAATTTTCTAGAAAATCACTTGCTAAGTACAGGTGATTCCTGAGTGTTCCCTGTAGGAGATTTGATCCATAACTCTGCCTGGAAATACTGTTACAACTGCAATTTGTGCCATTAACTACCCCTGAAAATTAGATTACAATTTTCCATTATATTCTGTAAGTTTATCTATTTCTCCATTTCAAAATCCCTTCATGCACCAAGATTTTTTCTTTTCTTTTTTGAATTTTTTTTTTCTCAGTTTTATTCAAAAATAATAGTTTGATTTACATATACTGTGAAATGATTACTGCAGTAGGTCACCACCCTTCATTTTATACAGATACAATGAAAAGAAAAAAGCAGTTTCCCCTGTGTTGAGAACTCTTAGGATCGGCTCCTCCACAACTTTCCTATTTATCACACAGCAGTGATGGCTGTGGTCATGCTGCGGACAGTACATGCCTGGTACTTACTTATCTTATAACCAAAAGTTTGTACCTTTTGACAACCTTCCTCCAATTTCTCCTTCCCTCACCACCCCCACGTCTGGTAACCACAAATCTGATCTCTTATTTTTTTAATGAGTCTGGTAGGTTTTTAAACAATTAGATTCTACATGCAGCTGAGAGATGTCTTGGCTATTATAAATAATACCGCATTGAATGTGGGGGTGTGCACCCAGATTTTAGCCATGTAATGCTTACTGGCAATGACAAACACTCATAGTTATTTTTAGAATCACTGAGTGAATTGGAGATTAAAGCCACTCAGCAATTAGTGAGACTGCAGCAATGTTATCGTGAGTTAATTCATCACTAAGGGTTTCCTTTCACCTAGGAACTTTATTTGTACACTGCTGTCAGTGATTTGTCAGAAATAAGAAATCAGAGGAGAATCAGAAGGGAGACCAATGGGAGACGTAGAAGCCTAGATACTTCTTTGGATTTATAAGGACACACTTTTAAAGGTTGGCCTTCACGTCAGTGATGGTAAATAAATGACAGTGCCAACAACCGTCCCTGAGGTTGGTTAACCGAGGTCACCGGCTGTCACACCGTCTCTCGGAGCGAGGAGAGACAGCTGCAGAAACTACCCTTTGAAAATGGACATGTGTATGTGTTGGCCCTTTTCATTGTCTCTGAAAAGTGTGACGTACACTGCAGTGCGTCAGTACACTGCGGAAGGCGAGCCTTATGGTTCCTGAAATGCCAAGCCCTTGATAGTCTGGTCTGACCGTAGAAAGGGAGAGCCTCAGTTCAGAATTAGAAGCTTATAAAGCCAACTTAGAGGTTGGCACTAACTGAAACAATCACGCCACAAATATGTGTTCAATGCTCGATTATTGTTAGCAGCATTAAGGTCACAAGAAGAAGAAGAAAAGAACTTCCGGGCGCTATCAAATGAAAGCTCAGTGTCATTTTTCCTCCAGGAGGAGGACATGGTGGTGATTGCCCATTTTTCTTAAACGACTATGCAAATGCTACTGTTCATCGTGACAGAGGAGGTTTTTCCGCAAAAGTGATAAGCTCAGGACCCAGGTCTGTTTTATGGAAAAGCTGTGGAATCCCTCTAAAAACTTCTGTCTGGCGAGCAGGAAAACGTCCCACCCTCAGCTTGGGGTAAAGATACTTTATGGACTTGAAATATTAGAGGTGAACGGGCAAGTTTCCTGCCGATTTAGTGTCCCTCTCTGCTGCTTTCTAAGGCTACACACAGGGAAAAAAAAGGGCCTGCTGTGAACAGGAACCGCCCCCAACCCCCAGAGCCCCAGGTGGGCTGGAAGGGCAGCAGGAGACTAGCAGGGGAGGGGATGGCTGGTTCACAGAGCTCGCAGGCCTTCTAAGGATGGCCGTGTTAGCCACACGGAAAGACTCTCCAGAGCCTGTTCCCCAAACCACTACAACAAAAGCAGCACCACAACAGAAAACCTCCCCAACCGTGGGAGAAGGGAGAGGAGCTGGATTATGGGCCTCCAGTCACATCTGATAGATAGGCCCGATGCCAGCTCGCCCTGAGCACCTACCACCCCAGGGTCTTTCGGGACCCATAGCCCTACAGACTAAGTCATACCAGGGTTGGCCTTTAGCTGATGTCTGTGCAGCTGTGTGGACCCGTATTTGAACCCTTCTCTACGACCATAGAAGGTCCAAGTTAGAAGGGACCACCCTTCCCAGCTAGTTAAAACCCTTCATTTTGAAGATGAAATCATCGATGCAATCTTCAACAAACACTTACTGAGCCTCTATTGGGTGGCAGGCTTCATTGCCTCAAAACCCAGAACAGTTATTTACTTAAGGAGCAACAACTGGGTGCCAGGCGTGGTGTTAAATTAATAAGATGACTGCAGTACCAGCCCTTTGGGAGTTTTCAGTCTATGGAGGAGACAGACAGTAAGAAAACAAATAGAGAACATATGAATTGTTGTAAGTACTAAGAAGAAAACAAGCACGGTATCAGAGAATAATAGGAGAAAGGGGAAGCTGAGGCCAAGAGATGGGTCGTGACGAGTTCTAGGCCACGTTCCAGAAGGTAATGGTTGGCAGGGATTGTTCACTGAATTGGCAGGTGATTACTGAGCTCTTACTCTGCATCAGAACTGGCCTACGCACTGGTGGTAAACGGGAAACAAAGCAGAAGAAAGTCCCTGACGTGATGGACCTTAAATTTTAATTTGGAGGGACAGACAACAAATGAATGAGCAAATAGGATATATAGTATATCCGCTATTTCTAATCACCGTGGAGATCGTAAGAAAAAGGGAAGGGGGGTGAGGAGTACCAGGTGGGGGGCGTGACTTGGCTATTTTAAGTTGCTTGATCAGAGAAGCCCCCCTTTCCTCCGGGAAAGTGACATTTGAGGAGCTACGTGAAGGAGGGCAGAGAGAGAATGAGCTATGTGGGTATGTGAAGGCAGAGCACACTAGACCTGCCCTAGGAGTAGCCTCTAGCCAGAGGTGGCTGCTCACGTTTAAATTAATTGAATACAATTAAAAATTCAATTTCTTGGTTGCGCCAGGCACATTTCAAGTGATCAAGAGCTACAGTTGTCCAGAGGCTGCCATGTTGGACAGCACAGGTCTAGAACATTTCCATCATCCAGAAAGTTCTGTTGGGTAGAGAGAGGGATGAGGTCATGTGCAAAGACTTTCAGCTGAAAGAGGGCTTGGCGCATTTGGCCGGCAGCCTGAAGTCTGGTGTGGTAAGAATGAAAGGTCATTGTGTGCGTAGGATAAGAGGAGACTGCAAAGGTGGTTGGTAGAGTGACGGGGGCTCATTTTGCACCCCAAAGGCAATTGTAAGAACATGAGTGAAATGGAAGGACATTGGGGGGTTTTGAGCTAAAGAATTATGTGCTCAGTCTCATATTTTAAGAGAATCATTCTAGCTACTCCATGAACAATAAATTGTTGGGTACAAGAAGACCAGTTAGGAGAGTCTTGCCCTCAGTGAAGCAAGAGATGATGGTTATTTGATCCAGGTGAGAACCATTCAGATTCTGGATGTTTTTAAAACAGACCCTACAGCATTCACCAATAATTCATCCTTGAGCTGATGGTGACGTGGATTGGGTTTGTGTTATCGGAGGTGGTGAACGTAGTCAGATTCTGATTTTACACTCAAGGTAGATCCAACAGGATTTGCCAGTAGAACCTATATGTGGTACGAGGGGAAGAGAGGACTCTGGGATGACTCCAAGGTTTGAGGTTTGAACAAGTGAAGGACTGAGTTACTATTAACAGACATGGGGAAGATTTAGGGTAGAACATGTTTTGGGGAAAGATCAGAGGCCCAGTTTTGAACATATTAACTTTGAGATACCTGTTAGACATCAGGTAGAGATGTCAAGTAAGTGGCTTTAGATCGGAGACTGGAATTGAGGAGAGTGGTCTGGACTGGAGATAGCAGTTCCGGAGCCATGAATGAGCAGATGACAGGTACAGCCCTGAGACTGGAGTGAGTGTTCACAGAGAAGAGGTGTGAGAACTCAGTCCCAGGTCACTCCGCCGGGAAGCGCTCAGGGGGGTCAGGAGAAACCAGCACAGGGACCGAAAGGACTGGTCAGTGCAGTAGGAGGAAAACCAAGAGGGTGTAATGCCGTGGAAGCCAAGGAAAGCAAGCATTTCCAGGAGAAGGAGGAGATCACCTGTGCCAGGTGCTGATGACCGTTCAAGTACAATGATGGGGACTTGTAATCAACCACTTGATTTAGCAGCAGGGAAGCCATCGGTGTCTTTGTCAAAACCAGTTTCGGGAAGTGAATTTGATGGAGAGAACGGGAGGCAATAAAGTAGTAAATGGCAGCTGGGAACTCGGGTGGTAGTTGGGGGAGAAATAGGTCAAGATTGTCCAGTTGGAAGAAATCACAGCACGTTTGAATGCAGACGAAGGTCATTCAGTGGAGAGGGAAATTTTAATTATGCATGAAAGTGAGGCAGCGATTGTAGGGCACGATCCTAAAGGAGGCCGGGGGAGGATGTAGTGTTCCATCCAGGGCAACGGATTGGGTGGGAGCCGGGACGGTTACTCCAGGACTCACCAGTACTTCAGCTGAGTAGCAGGAGGGAAGGCGCAGCATGTGGCCACAGATGCAGATGGGCCTATAGCCGTGCTGAGAACCTGTGGAATTTCTCTTCTGATTGGGTCTAATTCCCAGTGAAATAGAGAGCAAGGCCCCCAGAACGAAGGAGTGGGAGTAGGTGGCAGGTGGGCGAGAGAGAAAGCGTGAAATCGTTCTCTCAGGAGAGGAAATGATTGGGAAATGCAGTAGAATTACCGGGCAGCACTGAGGCCCTTTGGAGATCAGTGGTCATGAACTTCAGAGCAGGGCGTTTTTAGCGGTCATCGTCCCCTCCCCTGCCCAGCCATGGTCAGCTGTGCACGTATAAATTCCGGGTTGTCAAGAGTTGGAGTTAGCTAGGGTGGGTTTGGTTGAGTGGACGAAAATAAGAGGGGCCAAGGAGGTGGGCTTTGTATGTCCCTCAAGGAAGGGAAAGATGCACCAGGAACGTAAGCTGGGAAGGAAGGAAGTGAGGCCACGGGAGGTGTAACAGACAGGACAGTGGTGTCAGGACTAACACTAGTGGTGTCACTCCTGGGTGGTACAAAGAATAATCGGAGGGCGTGCAAATGATAAGAGGTGGGTGGTGAGTGGGATGTGTGAACTGGGGGGTCGGGAAGGCTGTTAGGAACGCCACAGTGCAGAGTATGGTGGGCGGTGCGTGGCTGAGGTCAGGCAGGGACAAGGTCACTGAAAGAGCAGAAGTCAAGGAACTAAGAGGCCGGGCAATTAGAAGGGTTATCTACATGGATAGTAAAGTCACCAGGAACGATGACAGGAGTAATATTAGAGAAGGTGACAGTGAGTGGGACCTACAGTATCCCAGAATAACGGGGAGTGATCTGGGCGGTCTGTAGAAGCCGGGAACAGGGAGGAATATGCGTGCAATAGCCAGACAGAGGAGTGTTGTATGGACGTGGGAGGGAGGATGGTCTTTACGTAGAATGAAGCACAAGCCACCTATTCTCTCCCTAAACGCCGTTGTCTTCTCTGATAACTAGGGGTTTCTTCTAGGTGAGGGGAGAGGCCTGGGTTCTGCTCCCCACCAGAGGAAGCTGGCACTGCCCTTACCTTTATCAGTTGAGGACAGTACTGGGTGCTGGCATTCCTGGGTCCCAAGACGGAACAGACACGTAATTGTAGGAGATACTGGTGAAAGCTTCCGTTCCAGAATCAGAGAGTTTTATAAGAAGGGAAAGTTCTTCCTTACAGTCAAAATCCAAATGATAAATGTAGAAGGGAGGATGGAATTACAAAATCATTATTTGGCAAACACCATAATAACTGATCCAAGTAAGAAAATTCAATGGGTGCTAACACTGGGGGTGGCGGTGAAAGTGTAAGAATAACAAGAATTCCCAGTCTCAAAGTATTTCCCTATGAGATCCTTACAAAGAGTAAAAGAGTGTCTTGACGGTGGAGAAATCTGGTAGGCGTTACCTTAACCAAATGATCTCATTGGTTGATCGGACATATTAAAAGCACGAGCACATACCTTCTGAGGGGATGCACCAAGGGGAGCTTGGCATCACTCTTATGTATTCCTGCCCAAAGTACACAACGTGAATCTAATTATTTAAAAAAGTGTGACAGAACCAAATCAAAGGACTTTCCATATATTAAGTGGCCTGTTCTCTTCAAATATGTCAATGTCATGAAATACGAAGAAAGATTCAAGAACTATTCCAGATTAAAGGAGATTAAAAAGACATGCAAACTAAATGAAACACATGACCTTGGGTTTTTGATTTGCTTAAAGAACATTATTGGGGCAACTGAAAAAAATCTGAATAAGGGGTTTAGATTATAGTATTTTATCAGTAGTAATTGTAAATTGCTCTTTGGTCACATACAAGACTATTCTTATTTTTTATGCTCAAAACACCTCAGAGAATATTCTTATTTTTAGGAAGTACACATTGAATTATTTAAGGATAAAGGGACATCGTATCTGAAACTTACTCTTTTTATTTTTTTTAATTTATTTTTAATTTATTGGGGTGACAATTGTTAGTAAAATTACATAGATTTCAGGTGTGCAATTCTGTATCACATCATCCATAAATCACATTGTGAAA
The DNA here is from genome assembly GCF_004115265.2 of Rhinolophus ferrumequinum. Taxonomy (NCBI): domain Eukaryota; kingdom Metazoa; phylum Chordata; class Mammalia; order Chiroptera; family Rhinolophidae; genus Rhinolophus; species Rhinolophus ferrumequinum. The sequence continues at coordinate 4,155,731 of NC_046300.1, read as the reverse complement.
CTTACTCTTAAAGTGGATCAAACAGTGAAAGAGAGAGAGAGAGAAATGCAGTAAAACGTTCTCATTTGAAGGATCTGGCAAAAAAGTATCTGGGAATTATTTGTACTATTCTTGCAACTTTCATGTAAGTCTTAATTATGGCAAAATTTTAAAAAATGCAAGGTGTTTAAGTCATTGAGTCATTGCCCTGCTAAACTATTGTCGGTGTCTGAGTTTTTGTTTCTTCATTTGTTTGTCTTCATTCCTTTGTTGTTTTCAGTTTTATATACCATAATTAGTGAAATCAGATGGTTCTAGACTTTTTCTGTCTGACTTATATCACTTAGCATAATAATCTCGAGATCCATCCCTGTTGTCGCAAATGGCACGATGTCATCTTATGGCAGAATAGTATTCCACTGTGTATATATACACATAGCACATCTTCTTTATCCAACCATCCATCGAAGGACACTTTGGTTGTTTCTGTGTCTTGGCCACCATAAATCAAGCTGCAGTGAACATCAGAGCACATATGTCTTTACGGATAAATGTTTTCATATATTTTTGGTAGATACCCAGGAAAGGGATTGCTGGGTAATATGGTAATTCTATTTTTAATTTGCTGAGGAACCTCCACACTGCCTTCCATAGCGGCTGCACCAACAGTGTATGAGGTGCAGTCCCCAGCGTTCTTAAGCCACATTGTCTCTCTCCACTCCATCCCAAGGATGTGTTGACTGTTAAGGAGAGTTTCTAGTACCGGTAACAGAGCACTGGGTCTAGAATCAAGAAACTGGAATCTGAATTCTGGCTCAATCGTTGTGCAGTCTTTGATAAATCATTTTCCTCTGTTTGACTTCAAACCATGTCTGGGATGTTAAAGGTTTGGACTAAGTGACCTTTCTTCATCCCTTCCAGGACACTGTTTATGCTTCTCTTATGTCCTTTGGATGTTTAAGTGACTGAGTCTTTCTGGGTGTGGCTCATGAAGACTCTCTGCCATATAATAAATTGCACTTGATGTGACCACAATGAATTCACATCAGAGAAATTTTCAATGTCGCGTTATTTGTTTGTTTGCTTGTTGTTGCTGTTGTTGTAAAGGATGAAAAAGCCAAGCAAAACATTCAACAAAATTACTCAGTTTGTGATTTCATTTACTAGCTTTCTCATACAGGAAATTTAGGTAAACAAACTTCATTTTGGGAACAGTTTTCTTGGTGTAACAAATAAGCCTTAGAAGAGTTAATCACTCAGCAAATAAGCCTTTTTTGCTGAGTTTGGTTTATTTCCCAAACCTCCAGGCACGAGTGTATCCCCAGCCTACAGGAGGCAGGGTGCCATGAACGGCCTAGTGGAAACAGCTAGGAACAGGGGACCTGAGCTCAGCTACAAACCCCACAGCAGCTTCACGCCTTGATTTTTGCCTGGGGGTCGTTCCCTAGCCATTGGCCTCCCTTGCTCTGAAATAGAGGTAATGAGGCTTGAACCACCCTTGCCTCTCAGAAGTGCTGCGAGGGGGAGATTTAAGTAACAGAGTGTCTTCATCAGAGCACACTTAGCTCTGGCTGCAAAGCCCGCAGCGAGGGTCTGAGTCGTTCCGTACTAGCACAATGTAGGATGTAATATAGAGAGATGTGACGGGGAAGGGAATCCATTACCCTCTCTCCCCCACGCCACTTGTTCTTGCCTGAGCATTGTGTTTTCTTGCTAGCACTTACCCTAAGCTGCGATTAATTAACTTGTTATTTAACTTATTTATAAATCAGTTGCCCCTGGAGAACCTAAGTCCACGGAGGGCAAGAGCCAAGTCTGCTTTGTTTGCCTCTGTTCCATTGCCCAGCGCAGCCTGGCAAATAGTAGCGGCTCAATAAAACCTTATTGAGTGAGGAATGAGTGATTTACGTGACCCATGAAATAATCTTGCTAGCCCTTCGAGACAGCATTTGACAAGATACTTATAATTGCTCATGAGCTTTCAAATTCCAGTAACCAAATAGGCAATTTCTGAGGAATGTGGTTTTAAAGATACGAATTATGGACAACAGATGAATAAGCTGACACGTGATACCTACTATCTGAGTCTCTCACACAGCAGTGGGGACTGCTTTAGGAGCGTCAGCCTATGTGTATAGTCGGTAGCAAGGAAATGGACAATTCAGAAGGTGGATTCTTTTTAGGTTTGGAAAGTAATTTGTGCATATCTTTATTTTCTGGTGAAGAACCTCTCACATTTTGTTGTGTTAAGTTGCTGTGAAAATGCATCTGTTTTATGTCAAATTTGAAAAGCTGCCCAGCTCCCAGCGCTGAAGGCAGAACCTTGGAGAGGGGCGTGCACACTGGGGTCCCTCGTTTGCTTGGACGACCCCCCGTCCTGTGTGTGTCTTCTGTGGGTGATTGATTTTTGCTTCTGTACAGCTGTGAAGGATGAGGCGGTTTGTGTGTTAAACCTTCCAACAACCACCTGTGGTTTGAGTCACCTGTCCTGCCAGCATCCTCTGTTTTGGTACCCAGAGCCGGGAGCAATGCATGAAGCGGGGTGGCAACGGAGACGACGCTCTTGACTGCATCCGTTCTTCAGTGGCACTTGACATTGAAATAGCCTTTGTTCTTGAAAGCTGTATGTCTTGTTTTACTTTCTGTGTGCATTCTAGGGAGGCCTGTTTTGGATATATTTCGGACACTTGATCTGTGGTCATTGATCCCTTTGTCTTCCTGAAAAATGACATTGATTATGTCATTCTTACTGTTCAAAACCCTTTACTGGCTGGCTCCCCATCACTCATAGACGAAAACGAATAAAGTCTTAGGTGTTCACGCTGGCATTCATTTTTCCTCGTTATTCAAATTCCAGGATAGTGTCCTGGTTACAAGCATGGATTCTAGGATTAAATATCTGATCCTGACTCTTGGGTGACCTTGGGCAAATTGCTTCACTTTTGTAAGCCTCCCCTTGCCTCCAATGTAAAAGGGAGAAAACAGTGGAACCCATCTCATGGGTTGTTTTGAAGATGAAACGCAATTATTGCAAAGCACTCACCATTGTGCCTAGGACACCACAAAAGCTCAGTAAACGTTATTTTTCCCTCCTCTCTCCTGATCCAGCAACTGACCTAATTACTGTTGCAAGCGCCCCATAATTTACTAGTTCCTTCGGTCTTCTTTTGCCTCAAGCTTTTCCTCACCCCTTCCCCGTCTTTCCCAAGATCACGTGTTCCTCATTCTCTGACGCCCTGTCACAGTTACCTCCTGTCCAAATGCTTCCACAGCAGTGATTCCCACTTTTCTGCTCTCTGGTTCTACGTGACCTCTCTCTCCTTCCTCTCACTTCCCTTGACATTTCTTCCGAGGTGAAAGTGGCAGCCACTTGATTCAAGGGTGCTCTTCTAACTCACACTGAGGCGGCTGCGATCTGGGGACTGTTTCTTCCTTTGCCACGCGTCTCTGAGATGAGGTAGTGACCCCCCAGAGCCCTGAATGGTAAACACACGCACCCGAGAGCCTGTCCAGCACATGGTAAATGCCCAACAAGTATTTATTCGGGGAAAGGATTGCTTTTGTCATTTAAGATGCTATGAACGTTTATTTATAACGTTCCAATTTTCCCTGAAAGTCACTGATACCCTTAGCTGGGAATTTTCCTTGAAAATGATTCATTCTAACCATAAGCCCACTGCTTGTGAAGGAATAAAGTTCCCTGATGAGAAAGACCCTGGACCAGATATCAGGAGAAGAGACTCAGGGAGAGGATTTTCGTGAAGCTGCAAGGGCTTTCTGTGTCTCCCATGTATATCCTCTCAGAAGGCCTGGTTTTACCCTGAATTGAAATTCCTTAGGGTGTGTATAGTGAGATTCTAGGGGCCTTAGGGCTTTGAGCCTGGAGAGACGTGGTGACATGTCAGATATATTTTATGGCGTATGAATTTAAGTTGGTTTGGGGAATTCTATATGCGAGAGGCAAATCTCTTCAGATTACTAGTTCCTTTCTCTGTGGCAGATATCATTTCACTTGTGGCCCAGGGTAAAAATGATTGCATGGGAAGCAGAGTGCTTTGGGATTTAGAAACATCACGATAGGGTATTTCTGTCTTGCCATCTTGTTCCTGCACAAGATGGCAGAAAAAAGATGAAGTCCCTATATTTTGAAAAAGAAAAAAAGAGAAAGTGACTTTTTTCAAGAACAGCAGGAGTGGGCTGGAGGGATGACACCTGTGGCTTTGCTCAGCGGTTGACCTAGGCTGGGCTGTACACAGAGAGGAACCTCCCCCACATGTCGTTAGAGCTAAAAGGGAGACTTCATACTCACACGACGTAGGATTGTAGGTGATGTATCCTCGACAGGCTAAATGAAATAAGCCTCAGGCAGTTATCCTGATGATAATGCAAGATAGGAAAGTTTGGGGGGAAAGCTTAAGTTCTCCCATTTCTGAGATGCAGGAGACCTGAGTCTGTTTCAGCCTCTCCACTCCCTGCTTGGGAGAGCTTGGCCACGCTGATGTCCTTCTCCATCTGCAGAAGAAGGGTGTTGAGCTGAATGGTCTGTAAAGGTTCCTCCAACGGGCATTTATCAGTCGGCCTCGATGAGATGCCGTCAGCTCAGAGGCACCCTTGGTGATGGAGCAGAGCTCGCTTTGTGTGTCACCGTGAAGACTGTTCACACAGTTCACAAAGACCGCGGGGCTATCGCCTGCAAGTCTCCCTCCCAGGTGGGCCTGTTAGAGGCTGAGTTGTCCTATGTCGGAGTCCTAGGCCCCGGGACCTCAGAATGTGACTGTATGAGGAGACAGGTCCTCTAACGACGTAATTAAGTTAAAATGAAGGCATTAGGGTGGACCCTAGTCCAATATGACTGGTGTCCTTCTAAGAAGAGATTAGGACACAGACACACACAGACACCCACCACGTGGGGACACGGGGAAGGAAGATAGCCGTCTACAAGCTGAGGAAAGAAGCCAACCTTGTTGATAGCTCACACTTCCAGCCTCCAGAATGGTGACAAAATAAATTTCTACTGTTGAAGCCACCAGTTTGTGGTACTTTGGTGTGGCGGCCACAAAAAAAAAACAAAACACAACACAGGAAATCTCTGTGCTCCTGAAAGAAAAGTGGAAATTCTACTGGGGGCAGGAGGGAGAATTTTGGGGTTAGAGGAGAGAGTGTGAAGGGCTTCTCCTAAAATTGTTTCCTGAGTACCCAGGCCTTGGGGCAGAAGGTGGACCCATAGTTACTCATCGTCTCGGGTGGGGTGAGAAGACAAGCTCCGGAAGTTCCCTGGGTCAGGTCTGCCTTAGGCTTGGGGATGCAGGGCGAAAGACACAACATAATCCTGTCCCCCGGCTCCCCAGCTGTGGATAACGTCAGCAGCCTTCATGGTTGCTAAGGGGCTTACGAGAGAAGGCATAACGGGCAGAACTGACTTACTCTGAGGGTTCCAGGAAGCCTTGTCTAAGGAAGCAGTTAGGAAAGAATGAGGATTAAGCAGGGAAAAAGGAGGTGTTCCTGGGAGAGGGTGTGTGTGAAGGTGGGAGGCAGGATGAGGATCTGAAAAGCAGCCTGGAATGGTCGTAGTGCTGAGAGATAGAAGCCGGGGTACGAAGATGGAAGGTAGTGAGTTAGAAAAGATAAGCAGCTTAATAGAGGAAGAGACAGACCAGGGCTGGGATTGCCTCGTGCAGCACATTTGGCTGTGATCGATGGCCAGTCTGCGCCCTGTCAATCACTCTGTGCTCCGAGAGGAGTGGCCAAGGGACACTCAAGTCACCCATGACTGGTCTTACAGGATTCGTGGAAAGAGCTTCCACTCGGGATTTCCCTTCCCATAGTCCCCAGGGAACAGGCCAGGGCAATGTAAAAGGAAACTTAAACACAAGAGCCTGTGTCCACTCTTCCAGGCCCAACTTGCAGTTGTCTCCCTGGAAATGACATGGCCTACGGAGAAGAAGAGAACCCAAATGAGAGGGTTTGGGAGTAATTGTAGAAATGTCAGACAGCTTTGCTTAGAGAAAAGGAGAAAAGTAGACTGATTACAGAAGACCAGTTTGAAAGGCTCTTTCAGCAACCTTTGATTTGTTCTTTCTCCGCTCCTGCCATGATATATGCTACAGATTTTAGGGAGAGAGCTAGATGTCTTGTCTGTTCTCTGCCCCGAGACAGACTTTTCTGTCTGACACTCACCATTGTTTGGTGTTTCTACAGTGGCAGTGTGGCTTTTGTTCCATTCTCCCCTAGAGTCATGCCTCTTCCCCGAACTCCTCTCCAGCCCAGCGAGTGGTCGTTGTGGACCATGAAGGAGAATGTGTATGAATTCCTGCTGGTCACCTTTGCAGTGCAAGGCTTTCTGGGAAAGGAAACAAAAAAGAATGGCTGTGCTATGTTGAATAAGGCTTCCAGAGTTTGGGGAACTGGGAAACTGTACTCCACTGAACTTTAAAATAGATGTGTCCATCTGCATGGGGAATATTCGTGGCTACCAAGTCCACTGACAGTTGTGATATGCCCCCCAGAAAATGTGAGCTGTTGTGTCGTGTGTTCAGGATGCAAAGCTGGGGGCTGAACACAAACCCCCACTATCCCAGGTCACACAAATGGCTCAGCCCAGGCAGGCATCCTGGGTCGCACAGTTTGCACAAACTTAGATCGAAGTTAGGACAGAATTTCCCAAGGTTCAATAGAGAAGAAGAAAAGAAAGGAAGGAAATACAAGAAATGCAGTCTGTTCCCCAAATCAACCGCATGCCAGCTTCCTCTCTGCAGCAGCCCAGAAATCTCCTGCCAGACCAAACAGGATCTAACGAGGAAGATGGATCTGCTCAGAGCAAGAACTGATCATTCATTCCTACATCAAAGCCGTGAATGACTTCATTCATTCAGCAAACCTCTATTGACTTTCGGGTTGTCCAGTGTTTTTCACTGTCTACAGAACTGCTTCTCTCGATTTATATATCTAATGGGGAGCTAACAATAACTTACGTGTGGTCTGTCTGGCGAAATGGATTGGCATGAAGATATCTGTAGAATGGTTATTGGAATCTTTCTTCGGAGGCAGAACAATAATTCAGAGGTGGGGTTGATGGAATCTGAAAATAGCCTTGGACAAATCTCCCAATGGTGAAAACACCACGAATTGAAGGATTATATTCACCAATTTACTTGTCAAGAGCAGAATTAGGAAAAAAAAACCTTTGCTACCAATCTCCTCTTGCAATCATGAATTTCTCTTCTTGGGAATTAATCAGATTAAGAATCCACAGGAAATCTCACAGGAATAGATTCTAGATTCAGAGTATTTTATGTTAGGTTACACTATCATGCTTTCATATGTTATACTTTTGGAAACAAAGGGGGTTCAGTGTGGGATTTTGGGGGTAGAGTTATCAAAATGTGGCTTGTTCTTTAGGGTTATTCCCAGCTAAGGGAATAATCTTTAGTGTTTGTTAAAACACTAAAAAATCAGAATTGTGTCTAAGCAAGTGAACCAGAAGTATTTGTATTTAGTGGGCAAGGATTGAGTTGAACAGGGATAATTTGTGCTTTAAAAGCCCACATAGTCAGTTTCCATTTTCCAAATGCTCTTCCTATTTCCTTGACACCACAGACACCAAAAGAAACCCGTATTCACTTCCCACGGCTGACTGGGGTGGACATAAGCAATTAGGGCAATGTCTCAGCTGCTCAAAGCTTGGGTCTAAGGATTCCCACAGCCGAGATTCCAACTGAAGCTTCAGGGCTTGGGGATTTATCAGGCTGCTCTTGCAAATTTATCTCACCAGGAAGGCAATCCCTGAGGGATTATGGGGAACGGCTAAAAACAATTAAATTGGGGCGCATTACTCAGCCTCTCCCTCTCATCTCTGCACAAAAACTTGCTATAACTTCTCTCCGACCTCGGCTTCCTGTGTAGTTAACCCTATATTTCTAGTGGTCCCTTCCGCCCTTCACCAGAGTATCTCTGGAGTCGAATCCCAGCTCCTCTGGAAGCTGTGTCCCATGTCCTTGGAAGCTCTGTGGCCAGCGGGACTCGCTCCTCGCCTAGGATGCCCTCCCTCTGGGTGTAGGCTGTTGAACACTCACGGGATCTAGTGAGACCTGAAGTCAGAGCTCCCCAAACTGACCAGGCCTCTTCCTCCCTGTCCTTTGTGCCACCATGCCATCCTCTGGGTGGCCATTTGTCTGGATGTCCCTCTTCCTTTGTGACTATGTCCTGGGGAACAAGAGCCCCTCAGGCTTATTTTTATGCCCCTGGTGCTTGACGTGTGAGAGGTAAAAAAAATCCCCAAAGAAGGAGCTGTTTACCACTGGACAGGCCGTGATGGATGAGTCTACAGACTTCAAGATCGTGCTTTCAGAGAGAATTTAATAATACGAGAAGATGCTTACTTTCTACAGGAAGAAAAGCAGTATACAAAACCATATACACCAGGTTTCTAATTCTATATTCATAAAGATGTATATTTGTATAATTATATGCATATGTATGTATGTAAATATATACACAGAGGGAAGAGAGTAGAAGAAAGTACACCAAAATCTCACTTGGTTATTTTGGAGTTGTAGAATTATACACTATTTTTTCTTCATGTATTCTCCAGATTGTCTATAGTGAACATATAGTACTGTTATAATCAAAAGGGGAAAAAAATACCATTCTTAAATGATTGGCAGTTAGAATCCATCCTATCATGGGTTGGGGGCACACCTAAGCCAAATAGAATAAAATCTGGTGAAATCGAGCATTGTCATAAGTGTGTGATGTTCTAACCAGAGGAAAATAATATGGGAGCATCTATTTTAGTTACTAGTCATAGTGGCCTTCTTTTCATAGTTCCATCAGTAGAACAGGTGATATTTAAACCAATTTGCCTCTTAGAAGATAGAAAGTCATATATTGTTAAATTAAGTTCTATTGAGATCACAAAGATATGGGATTCGGCATAAAACTCTTCACTTCAATGGTTCTTCAGGGAGTCTATCCTCCCTGTACTCTCATCTCCTGGAATGATTTACAGGAAAGTTTAGAATACACAGGGCATCAGAACGGGTCTTTGCCTGGATGATGTGGTATAGCTTCAAAAAATAGATCAGAGAAACGATTAAAATGTCAAACTAGCCTTAACGGTTACAAAAGAAAAGGAGCAAGGCGGCATGTTCCCTCTTACCTAAACCTGTAACAGAGCTTTTGTGGAAGGTCCTTGAAAGATCCTAGAGAGGTCACAAACACCTCCCCGTTTCCATGCTCCCCACTCTCGGCGGAGAACTGCATGAACCCAGCACATGCGCTGCCTCTTTAGCTAGGACACAGTTCAGTGGTTAGTGTCGGGCCCTGGGGCCTGGCAGCCAGCGATGCAATCCTGGCTTTACCATGCGTGACTGATAACAGCTCAGTTTCTCCATGTGCAAAATGAGGAGCTTCCTGCTTCATAAAGTTATTGAAGATTATAGGAGATAATACAGGTCAGGTGCTCTGCACAAAACCTGCAGCTTGGCACATGCTCAGTATGCAGCAATACCTGGCGTAGACTCTGACTTCTACCCCACCCATCCCACCATCCATCCATCCATCCATCCAAACTTTTTTCTTCTGCAGCTTCGTGGCTTCTGGTCGTTTGTATGGAGTTCTCACAAACTTTGAGTAGTTGCCTTTCCTTTCCTCCTTTTGCTGGCTGTCATTTACGTAGAAGGATCTCAGGTTTGAGTCTTACATCAGACCCTGGACTGTGCGGCCTCACTGCTGGGCAGTAACCCCCTTTGCTGCATGTCTCCTTCTGCTCCAAGAGCCAAATGTGTTTGTGAGTTTTGTTCTACACTTTTGATCCAGACCATTTGATAGTTGAAAACCACACATGTGAGTCATGTAGACCCCAGGGTTAAGTTCTGCCTCTTAGCAGCTGTGTGATTTCAGGGAGGTTGCTTACATCTCTGAGGCCGAGTATCGAGTTTTTTCATCTCTAATGGAGGGACAGTGGTCCTCGCCTCCTGGGGTGACAAGAGGGGTTACATGTAAGTGACTCAGGTGCAGTCCCTAGCAGGGGCTAGATACACAATAAATGTGTTTTTTTAGTGGTACATTTTCCTTATTAGTTTTTGTTTAAGTATAGATGGTACACAATATTAGTTTCAGGTGTACAATATAGTGAATTGACATTTTTATACCTTACAATGTGATCACTCCGCTAATTCTAGTAGTCATTTGTCACTGTCCAATAAATGTTTATGGACAATGTTATTGACAATAAATGTTTCTCCCTCCTTAGTCCTTCAGAAGTCCCCATTGTAAATGGTTTGCTGACCTTTCCCCCACGACCACCCCTCTTTTGTTTATGAGTGAGCTGTGCTGGCTTGTACACAAATGCATTAAAATACTACTTAATTCAGCACAGCTCCCTGTTAGGAAGGAATGAAGATTCCGTTCAGGCCCAGGCTGGAATTGACCTCGTCAATTTAAGCTTATGGGAGACAGAGAGGGTGACCAAGGCAGAAAGGAGAGCAATAGCTCGGTCTGGTTCCCACTGCACCCAAAGCTGCTTTTGTGAGCTGTGTGACAATGGTTTTGTGTCATAGTAAGTAGTGTACAACTGACAAAATGGGGCATGGCAAGAGAGCTATCGTATTTATTGAAAAACAAAAAACATATAAAAAAACTTCTTTTTTTTTTTTTTTGTACGTGGACTCTTTTGCGGGGAGCAGAGGGTTTCCTGAATATCAATATCCCGCTTAGTGATTGTATAAAAGCCATTTGCTTCCACGTCATCCTTGCAACTTCCTGATTATATGAACTTTGCATTTCCCCATTTAAGCTTTGGAGCTAAGCATTGAGTTTGTCACTACTTTTACGTAAGTCGCCCATGGTTACTGCTGCTAAGGGAAGAGTAAGCCTGGAATCTCCTCCACAGAACTCTCTAAAATTTTAAATTTCCTGAGTGTGTAAGAGAGAGGAGAGTATAGGGAGAATCGAAGGTTAGAATTAAAATTTAGCTTGATGTAAAGAGTTTTGCTGTGTATCTCACAGACACCATCCCATCGAGCTTCTGAAGCAGGGAGAGAGGTGCTCAGTGTCTCCCACGGGCCCTTCTGTGTCCTACTCTGCCTTTCCCATGGGCCTGTGACCCCAGCCTCTGCCCTTCCGCAGACGCTCCTCCTTCCACCTTGGAAGGGTGTTGGATGGAGGGAGAGGACACCGGATGTGCAGGGCACAGCATAGTCACCCACTTGCGAACTGTTATGGTGTCAGGCAAATGATTACTCCTACGGGCCTTAGTTTTCTTATCTGTAAATTGGGAAGAAGACCCAATTTACCCAGACTTTTTGGGATTAAGTTTTATCCTCAATTTCTCAGGATCTGCAGTACAAAATCATATCATGAGACACATCCATGGTCCAATGGCTGTGGGAAATGCTATACACGTTATATTAGTCCAGTCAAGTCTTGGGGAGTGCGGTTCTGTAATACAGGAACCCCATTTAGTTCTGTTAACTTGTGCTGGCTAATGCTGAACCAGCAAGTACAAAAAGACTGAGTTCCTTCGCCATCTCCTTATTCGTATCATGCAAGAATACCTTCTTCTTTCATTCCCTGACGCGGAGTCCAGAGAGAGGGCGCTGGTCACGGTGCATGCAGGAAACCACATCCGCTCTAGACCAGATCAAGTCCTGCAGACACTCCAGGCCCAAAGCATTCTGGGTTCCGGTGGTGACTCTAAAACCATCTTTAAAGACACATGTTTCCTCCAGCTGACCCCTTATGAATAATAATGAAAAACATTCTGCCTGCAAGCAGGGTGAGAGTGAAAGAAATGAGATGAAGAACGCATTTTCAGTTAGAAAGCAACAGAAGTAGTTAGATTCCCTCTTTCAATGAATAGAAAGGCAGAAAGTATGGTTTTCCCGGCAATGGGTTAGAGATATGAAATGGTCTTTTTTTCCATGGTAAAAACAGTAACAAAGGGAAGAAAATGCCTTGCTAGATGAATAGAGATGGAAAGCAATCACCAAGCAAAGGATTAATTACAGTGTCCTTAGCAAATAAATGAATGACTGAGTAAATATCAGACCATGTGAGAGAAAATAATGGACGTAGATATTGTTTGTAAAAGAATGGAGATGATTCCTTTTTTAAAATCACACGAATTAGAAAAATTGATAAACATTGCATTTGTTTTTATATTCATGTCATCAGTTTAATTTGTCATTAATTAAATGGCCAAATTTGGGAATGCCTATTTTGAGAATATGCTCTAAAAATAACCGTGTAACATCAGATTAGAGACACATTATATGGCTTGAAGGTAATCGGAAGAAAAGGGAAAATTATGAAATTAGAAATCGCCCTATAAAAGTCACTTTACTGGTAAATGTGCTATAACCTTCATGTGCTCTCACTCAGGACTTCATTTGATGTGTAATTTCACCGACTGGCTAACTTATCAAATTAAATTCAGTACGATTGAGGACATACTTGGTTAGGGAAAAAAGTACGGTTCCATGTTGCTTTCTACCAACTGAAAACCAAACCAATTAGCACAGACAAGGAAAAATAAGCTAAAATATTTTATTGGAGGCGGAAAAGTTAAAAGATGTTTTTTCCCCCAAGTGGCCTGGCAAAAGGTAGTTGACAGAAACACTTGGATGCCCAGCTTGCTCTGCACCTAGGATAGAGATGGGATGGCCTGCCTCCATTTATCCCCCTAATATCTGGGTGTCAATTCTGTGCCAGGTTTAGAGCAGTATTTTATGGCGTTGAGGGGGCCCCCCCACTCGTCCGGGTCACCGCCCCCTCACCTCCTGCAGATGAGAAGGAGTTTGTTAGGTGGTCTCGCGCGCTCTGCAGATACGCAGACAAGCGTCCCCACTGGCAGCCCCCAGCGTTGCACTCAAAGCATCTCCAATTCTGTATTCCCACATGGTACTGGCAATACTAGAGGGCAGGAGCTTTCCTCACCTCCTGTTCCCCGCCCCCTCCGTGGGCTAAAATGTGACCTGAGGGAAGGGGAACTTGTGGACCTAGTGTGTTTGTGAAGCAGGGGCGGCTGAGGTTGATGAGAACTAAAATATGAGCTTGCCTGGGAATCTGGAAGGCTGCAGGACCCCAGCAAGAGTTGGGGTGCGTAGTTCTCAGCCGGCAGGGGAGTCTGATGGGATGGTTCTCCCTGGGCCCAGGGTTTCCTGTCAGCCAAGGAAGGAAGGCTGTGGGAAGAGAAGCTTCTAGCTCAGATACTGGTGCTTTTGTGCTGCTTACTGGCTTGGGCATTTGGAATTCTTTTCTTCCTCTTTGAAATGGGAAGGAAAGCGATGCTCTGTGTGTCTTTCTAAGCGACTCATAAAACAGGGAATTTTACAAAGAAACCCTTCCGCCTGCCTCACCTGCACTTTCTATCTGCTCCCTTTCCCTTGCTTTTGCTCAGCTGGCACCTGCTTGCTCTCACCCCGTTTACAATCTCATGGTTCCTGGTGGCAGCAGGTGCCGTCTGAACGGCCCCACTTTATTTCTCTGCTTCATCAATCTGTGTGTTCAAATGGGTCCTTTCTCTTCTAATTATACCTTTAAATCCCACCCGGCCCCACTGTGGAACTGGCCTCCTGACTAAAACTGTGCCTCCTTCTATTCTAAATTCCACACGCACACATTTCCTGGGAAACACTTAATTCTACAAAAGTGTCTCTATGTATTATTTGGACGAAAAATGTCAACCGTACTGAAGTTGTTCTGTTCTCTATTAATCACTTACTTGTCCCAGCAGATATCACCACACATATATGGACTAATATGGGTCTAAGCATATAGACAGCTGTTAAAAATGGTATAATGAGTAATACATTTTGGAATACTACCTAACTCTATGTTTTAGACCTTGAGCGAGAGTGTGGATACTACTAAAAAAATCAAATTTTAACAAAACCCTTACAGAAAACGAATGTGACATATACAATCTCTCTCTCTCTCTCTCTCTCTCTCTCCCCCCCCCCCTCTTTTCTCTCTTTTCTCTCTTTCCCTCTCCCTATTTAGTTAAGCATGAGATACAGTAATACACCTTTGTTTCCCATATGAACTTTTCCCTCCATTAGGTCTGGTCAGTAATATTTAAAATATAGAAATCCTGTTCATTAAAATAGAGATTTCGTCCCTTAGAAAAAAAGAATTCAAAACTTTTTAGGGCCTAGTTTTCAAAAGCATCGTGCTGTAGCTGATTTATTTTGGTGGTGGTTTTTAGGGATGTGAAAAATATCACCACTGCCACACCAAGAACTATAAAGGATACATTATTGCAAATGTTCTAAAAAATCAGAACAAAACTAATTTATTATAGTTCTGTCTTCATTGTACACCACACGTTGGTGAGTTAAACACAACAAAATTATTGTCTTTTCTTTTAAAAGTGTCTACTAAAGATAAAAAGAATAAGGTAACAATTAACATGTAGTTTGTTACATTAAAAAATCTGATATACATATCTCTAGTGCTTGTTAGCTTGTTCTAAGCCTCTTTATCTATTACAAAAAAAGAAAAGTCATTGTTCAAAGGCAAACATTCAATTCAGTTGATACAACATTACAGTACAGTTAACTAACATCATTCAAGGAAGGTAGCAAGTCTAGCCTCTGCTTCTGGAGTGAAAAGTCTGTAGACCAGATTGCTACAGAAAGTTCAGTGCTGCTTCAAACTGTATTGTTAGCGTTTCGGAGGATGTGGGACGTTCTACTGATGGCTTCGGAAGAAGGGGTCATGCTACTGGTAAAAGCACAGGGGAACCCCAACCTGTCATTCATCATTTTATTGAGCATCGGAGTGAGAACAGCATTATTGAGTTTAGCACAACTAAAACAAAATAATAATAATAATATAATCGTCATCATTATCATATTCGTAATAATGATAAGAATAAAAACCAAACACAAACTGGAAGCCCGGAGACGCTGCCAGCCGTGTCAAACTCTTGCGATACGCTATACTAAAAAAATTTGAAATATCCACCCGTCCTCTCCACTCTGCCACGAGCTAGCAAAGTCAAAAATACAAAAGTCTTCAACTTGTTACTTTTGCAGAATAAAGCAAAAATGTCTTTGTGCTCCTTACTACCAGAAGCAAAACGCCCACCGCGTCACCACATGTAATAGCTTCTGGATGTGTCGACCTGGGTCGGCTTGGTGTCTGCAGAACCGTCTTTGTCTTTCTCGTTGTCACCTTCCCAGAGGTTAATGAGCGGTGGATACAGCTCATTGAGTGGGATGGAGGAGGTCTTTTGCATATACTTTTTTAATGAATGGTGGTAGTTTTTTCTCTTGAATCTCTTGGCAATATACACGGCAATGGACGCCAGGCTAATGACGGCAAACACGGAGCCCATAACCGCAGCAAGGGCCGTGCTGGTTTCTTGATCAGAAATGTCCAGCGCGAAGGCAGCGTTTTTGGTTGTGACGTTAACACACGACCTTTGAGTCTGCTGGTGGATGTTGGACACCGTGAGACACACTTCGTAGTCGGTGGAAGGCTGCAGGTGTGTGAGGTTGTACTCGTGGACATCGATGGGGACCCTGGCGGTGTATGTTATGTGGGGGTTGTCAATCTTCATGGTGGCAGATGACCATTTTAAGTTTGACGTCATGACGTTGGAGTTCACTTTCCAGGACACTAAGATGGAGTGAGATTCTGTCTGCTTGACATATATTTTCAGCACCTGGGTGCCATCCAGAAGGGTCCCGTTCACCTTAATTGTCACCACGCGCGTGTCTGCCCCTTCGATATTCTGGGCGACACAGGTGTACCTTCCTGAATCTTCGATTTGTATGTTGTCTATTTCCAAGGTGCCTTCACTACTTAGCTTGTATTTGTCTGAAAGCGTCTCCACAGTTACCTTGTTTCCCAGGGGTGTCACCCAGTAAATGTCCGGTTCCGGCTCGGCCATGGCCCGGCAGTCCAGGAGGACCGCTGTGCCGATCTCCACGTTTAAATGGTTTGGGAACGTGTCATGGGAGATCATGGGAAGGCACTGCTCGCTGGCGTCCTGGCCCAGCGCCTCCTTCACCTGCTGCCCGCGGTACTCGGGCGGCGTGGCGCAGAACATGGACAGCGGCTCCATGAAGCGGATGTTGGTCTTGTTGGAGTTGATCCAGTGCGTGACACAGTCACACCGCAGCGGGTTGCTGTGGATACTGATCTCCCGCAGGTTGGGGAGGGACTCCACCGTCTTCTGGTAAACGGCGTTCAGCGCGTTGTTGTTGAGCATCAGGCTTTCCAGCGCAGGGACGCTTCGGAAAGCCAGGCGGTGGATGTAAGACAACTTGGGGTTGTTGGTGGCCTCCAGCTTTGTGAGCTCCGGCAAGTTATCCAGGGCGTAGCGGTCCACGGACACCAGCTCCCCCATGTTGTTGATCCCCAGTTCTTTCAGGCGAAGCATGTTTCTGAAGTCCCCTTCCTGGATTTTGTGGATTGGGTTTTTGTTGAGGTCTAAGAATTTCAAATTTGGAACTTTCTGCAGGGCGAGTTGCGGGACCTTGACCAGTTTGTTATCGTAAAAAGACAGGCTTTCCAGGCTGTCCAAGCCCACCAGGGCGTTCCCGGGGATGTCAGTGAGATACATTCCCGCCAGGACCAAGCTCCTTAAATTGGACAGAGGTCTGAAGTTCATGTCCAGGATGCCGATGACGGGGTTCTCCCCGATCATGAGAATCTCCAGGTTGGGCGTCGAGTCAAACCAGCGGCTGTCAATCACTTTCAATCTGTTGGAGTTCAGGTGGAGCCGTAGAAGGTTTCTTAAGCCTGAGAACGCGTTTGCAGAGATAGTGCTGATCTGATTGTGGTTGATGTAGAGTTCTTGGAGGTTGCTGAGGTCTTGCAGACAGAAGTCCGTCATCTCTGTAATCTGATTCTCCTCCAGATGCAGCGTCGTGAGCTGGCTCAGGTTGGCCAGTCCCACCTCCCTGATGCTCGTAAAGTTGTTCTGGGAGAAGTCGAGCTCCGTCAAGTTGAAGAGCTGCTGGAGCTCGTCCACGGTCTTGGCGATGTTATTGCTCTGTAAGAGAAGCACTTGCGTGTCGCTGGACAAGTTGCTGGGGATCCGCGTGAGGCGCAGGTCGTTGCAGTCGACAGTGGTGGCTTCCCTGTATGTGGACTGAGGGGTAAACCAGGGCCTGATTTCACACACACACAGCTGGGGGCATTCGCTGCTGTGCAGGGAGGACCCAGTCCATGACGTCATCAGCAAGCCCAGCACCAGTCGGCAAGCTGCTGACGACACAGAGCTCATCTTGGCCATGCTGGCCTGGACCCCGACACTCGTGCGTTGGCACACAAGGGGCTGGGGCACTGTGGCGCTACGTGGGACAGCGCGCAGAGAAGGTAAACATTCACACCTGTGAGTCTCGGCGGGCACGTGTAGGATTCCAGAGTCTGAAGGGATGGTTTTCTGGAGTTTTCAAAAGGGAGGCAGCACTTAGGGGGCTGTCAGCTGTGCCCCTCGGTTCCAGGCATGCCCACGGGGCTGGAGCACCAGTCACTTCGGCCAACTCACAGTCTGGAGGTGTGCCTGGAAATGAGATGAGGACAGACGTCATGTTTATTCCTGAGGCCTCCTACATCACAGCCTTTCTTCGTCTACTGAAAAGGCATAATCACTTGCAAAGTGAGTAACAGAATGTCCAAAATAACGAAACAAGCTTTTCAATTGCAGGACAGTTCCTGCATTCCAGTTCCTACACTAAACTGGCAACCGATTTTACAATTAAATCGGGACTTCTTGTATTATTGGGTGAAGCCACGCAGACACACACATGCACACACACACACAATAGGAACACTGAAAAACCCACAGATGTCATTTCTTCAAAACAAAAGTGACTTTAGAAATGACATGTATTTATAGCTCCAAAAAAAATCAACTGTCAAAAGCGAAATACAAAAGACAGTGTATTAAAGACTTAAAGTTCATTTTTAGTTATTTGCATTTTAATTAATATTTCATTTGTTCTCTGCAATTCTTTCTTTTCTAAATGGTACATTCTATAGACATATTCAACTAGTGCTTTTCTAGCTCAATTATTCTTATGCAAAAAATTAATTTACCACAAGTACAAAAGGCAAATATCACTCCTTCTTATATTCTAATAGCCACATCTGATTTTGATTGAATAAAATAGTAAAAGGATGCCATTGCACCATACCACTGGTCTCCATTAAGACACTAACATACTTACACACGTCCGTACATACCACAGGTATAATTTCACCGATCTCATGGGAGTGTCACTGACCACTT
Organism: Rhinolophus ferrumequinum; assembly: GCF_004115265.2. Classification (NCBI taxonomy): domain Eukaryota; kingdom Metazoa; phylum Chordata; class Mammalia; order Chiroptera; family Rhinolophidae; genus Rhinolophus; species Rhinolophus ferrumequinum. Next base: position 4,137,505 of record NC_046300.1, on the reverse strand, counting down.
AGGAGCTGCAGACCACGGATATTGGACGTGTTACTGAACCTGTTGAAGCCTCTGATTCTTCAACTATAACATAGGACTGTTCATAAAAGAACCTCTCATAGGATTATTGAGAGAATTAAAGGAACCTACGTTAAGCCGTTAGCATAGTGCCTGACAGATATGAAATGCTCATAAAAGTTAATTATGTTTATCTTTATTATCTTATTATGGTTTTAGCTGAATAGTGGTTGTTGGAGGGACAAGTAATAAGAGGAGAGCTGGAGAGGTTTGATGTTATTTTGCCATCATCTGTTGGTTTTAATAAGATCTTCTGAGGTCAAAGGTATTGCTCACCTGCTTGTAAAGATGACATTAGTATTTAATGATTCTAGTTTCCTGGATTCCAGTCCTAAAAAAAGCCACATGGATTCATTGTCTGCCTGGTTTTCTCAAGATTAGGCGAGTCACTTGGTAAGGTATTAAAATATGGTTATATGTTTTCTTACATTTGCGTTTCCATAATGAACTTTGAGTACTGAAGGGACTTCCGTGACTAGTGCTTTCCCCTCATAAGATTACTGTCAGGATCCAATCAAATAGAGCATATAATGTGCTTAAAGCCTGGTGTTCCACACATAGCAAGCTTTCAATTCATATTAGCTGCTGCTGTTCTCTCTTTGCAAAACAGACTTATTATCCTTGTGATTGACCAAGAAGTATAATCATACAAAGAGCCAGTCCTAAGAAGTCCATATTTGTCATATTTTAGTAGAGACAAGGAAAAGTCCTACATGTCATGGTTGTTTTAGAAAATCTGCAAAGCAAGTTGCTGGTCTAACATGATAGAATTAAAAAAATAATCAACAACAAAAACGTGCAGTCCAGATCGGGCAGTTTGGAGGTGGGAGCAGGAAGGGGCCGTGTTGCGTGGTGCTGGCTCCGTGCTGGCTCTGTGGGGAGGAACACACTGCATTCCCTTCCCCCATGCTGGTTACATCACCATACATGACACATGTGCAAAACTTGGCACTATCATAAAACCACCTGCTTCTGACTGTTATCAGGACACTCTGTAAGTGAAAACATACTCAGAGAATAACATATTCTGAATATTATTACCTCCGCAAATTTATTCCACTCTTTTAGTGTCTGTGAAAGTAATTCTAAACCAGGTACAATGACCACAATAAATGTTCAGATAAGAAAATTTCTGCCACATGTTATTCCTTAGTCTTAATTCAAAATAAGAAACAAACAAACAAAAAATCTACTTTTTATAACTCTGAGATGGAATTTCAATTAATTCTTATGTTTTGATTGAATTTAAGGACACATTGTAAAATATGTGTTAAAGTTGTGTGAGGCTCCCAAAACAATCTGGTGCCATTGAAAAATATCTTTTATGGGACAACACTTGAATGCCTCCATTTTAGTTTAAATTACAGGATTTGAGGTAATTGTGTTGCAATATTCAAATTTCTCTTTGACATATAACATACCTCTTTAAACAAGCAAGCAAGCAAACTTCCCAAGCTCAGAATGTCAGTTGTCATATCAAACAGAGAGGGAAGACATTTTCCTCTCCCAAACCTGCATTTGGCTCCTTTGGAGCACAGAATGAAACTTCCTTAACACAAAAGGAGGTGTTTAAGGTGTTTCTATTTGTATACCATTCTGAATACTCTTTGGCATATTTCCCCAGCCTAAGTTTTGAATACGACATTATACATAGAACAAAGCTTCAAAGAGTTCTTAAAACATTTTATACACTTAAAACATAAGGCATGTCGTAGGAGCTATTCACTAACGATGTTTAAAAGGAATCCATTATCACAAGAGAAGAAAACTACAGACCAATATCTTGATGCAGAATATACATTTGACAAAACGTAACACCCTTTCATTATAAAAACAACCAACAAACTAGGAATAAAAGGAAACTGCCTCAACCTCATAAAAGCCATATGTGAAAGGGCCACAGTTAAAACCATATTCATTGGTGAAAGAGTGTAAGCTTTTCCTCTAAGACCAGAAACAGTGTGAGGGTGCCCACTTCTATTCATTTTGGTACTGGAAGTCCTAGCCAGAGCAATCAGACAAGGAAAAGAAATAAATGACATCCAAATTGGAAAGCAAGAAGTTAAATTATCCATTTGCAGACGATATGATCTCATATATGGAAAACCCTAAAGATGCCACAAAAAAATCCTTCAAACTATGAAGATAAATAAATGATTTCAGCAAAGTTGGAGGATACAAAATAAACACATAAAATCAGTTGTGTTTCTGTGCCCTAACAATGACAAATCCAAAAAGGAAAATAAAAAAGTAATCCAATTACAGTAGCACCAAAAAGAATAAAATACTTAAGAATAAACAACCAAGGAGACAAAAGACTTGTACACTGAAAACTACAGAACATTCCTAGAAGAAATAAAACATGCAAACAAATGGAAAGACATCCCATGTTCATGGATTAGAGGACTTAAAATTGTTCAAATGTCCATACCACCCCAAGTGATCTACAGATTCAGTGCAACCCCTATCAAAATCCCAATGGCAATTTTTGCAGAAATAGAGGAAAAAAAATCTTAAAATTCATGTGGAATCTCAAGGGACCCCAAGTAGTCAAAGCCAACTTGAAAAAACAACAAAGTTCCAGGCCTCACGTTTCAAAATGTACAACAAAGAACAGTAACCAAGACGGGTGGTACTGGCATAAAGACAGACAAATAGACCAATGGAAGAGAAAGCCTGGAAATAAACGCTTCTGTACATCATCAGATGATCTGTGACAAAAGTATTAAGCCTACGCAATGAGGAAAGGATATTTTTTCAACAAATGGTGTTGGATATTCACATGCAAAAGAAGGAAGTTAGACCCTTACCCTACACCATATGTAAAAATCAACTCAAAGTGGATTAAATGTCTAAATGTAAGACCTCAAACTAGAAGACTCTTAGAAGAAAACATAGGGGAGAAGCTTCAGAATATTGAACATAGTCCTTTCTTGGATAAAACGACAAAAGCAAAGAAGTCAGGCAACAAAAGCAAATACAGACAAATGGGATTAAATCAAACTTAAAAACTTCTGCACATTAAAGAAAACACTCTATGAGTGAAAAAACAATCTTCAGAATGGGAGAAAAAAATTGCAAATCATATATGGGTTAATGTCCAGAATGCATAAGGAGCTCCAACAGCTCTAAAACAACATGACTCCCCCCACAAAAAATAATCTGATTAAAAATTAGGCAAGGGATTTGAATAGATAATTCTCTAAACAAGATATATAAATGGCCAATAAGCATATGAAAAGATGCTCAATATCACTATTCATAAGAGAAATACAAATCAAAACCACAATGAGATAATCACCTCACACCTATGAGAATGGCCACCATCAAAAGAACAGAAAATAAGTGCTGGAGAGGATATAGAGAAATTGGAACTCTTGTGCACTCTTGATGGAAATGTAAAATGGAGCATCCATTAGGCAAAACACCATGGAGGTTCCTCAAAAAAATTAAAACAGAATTACTATATGATCTAGCAATCCCATTTCTGGGTATCTACCCAAAAGAAGTCAAAGCAGGACCTCAAAGAGATATCTGCACCCCCATGTTCACTGCAGCATTATTTGTAACAGCTGAGAGATGGAAACAACCCATATGGCCATTAATGGATAAATGGAAAAAGAAAATATGGCATATGCCTAAAGTGGGATATTATACAGCCTTAAAAAAGAAAGAAATCCTGTTACACCAATGATACGGATAAACCGCAAGTACATTCTACAGATGAAACAAGCAGCCAGGAACTTTACACAAGAGGGCAAATGCTCTGTGATTCCACTCATAGGAAGTAGCTGACGTAGTGAAAGTCATAGAAACAGTAGAATGGCGGTTGCCAAGGGCTGCAGGAAACGAAGGGGGGGATTCCTGTTCAGTGGGCATAGTGTCAGTTGTGCAGTATGCCCAGGTCTGAGATCTGTTACGCAAAATGTGAATACAGTGAACACTGCTGAACTGTACAGTTAAAAATGGAAGGTGGTAAATAGAATGTGTTTTTTTTATCATAAAAAAAGGAAATCATAATTCAGGCCAACGTTTGTCACAAACATACCAATTAATTATCTTAAATTCGGCAACAAATAAAAAATGGCTGGCACAGAGTTTTTAAAAAATGAAATTGCTTTTATCTAGGGCTGACTGCATTAAGTCGATCAAATGTGAGAAAAAAATGTCCTGCTAACTGTCAGCATGATGTTCCACAAACAAGTCTGGCAGTTTAAAGAAACAATCCCTTAAATAACAAACCGTGGCTTTCCAGCCCCAGAATTGGCAAGGGACACATTTCAAAGAGGCTGACAATTATATAGTTACATTTGAGGCTTCTTCTTCCAACAAGATATATTTGGGACACTCTGCTCTGAACAGAAAATTCCAAAGGAAATGGACCGCACGGTCATCCCCAACAGTGAACGTGGCACTGACCCGCCCGTTTCTCCACGTAATCAGGTCAGATGGGAGGTTAGTTTAACAAAATCACAATACTTGGTAGGACTTCAGGCTCGGATCAGGCTGGGATCCTCATGCATGAAGTTCTCATGGAGTTGGCAGAAAGAAGCAGTAACAATAACACGACGGTTATGTTAATTCTCGTTAAACTGAAAACCGGGAAGCTCTCAGCTTGTAGCAAGAATTTTGCCTTGTGGGATCAAGTGATCTGATTTCAGATTCTGACTTCTTCACTTACTGGTACAAACTATGTCAATTCTGTGTGTCTCGTTTTCCAAAGCTGAAACGAAGGCTAATGACACATACTTCATGTATGAAATTGATGAAAGCTTAATAAAATAATCTCCGTGAAAGTATTCAGCTCGGAACCTGGGAAGGAGCCCAGCAGAGTGAGCACTCCAACGCTTATTTATAAATGTCTCTGGAACCTCATCAAGTTAGCCATTAAATTCCATTCCACCCCGCAGGCCATGGGGCGGTGAATAAGCAAATCTCTTTAAGACCCTTGGCCATGACAAGTGTTTGGGAAAAGCCGTCATTTTTATTGTGGACCATTTCCATTATATTTTCAACCAGTATTATTGGAATTAACAGTGTGAGAAACTCAAAGACCAAGTAGCGCACCGTGGCTAAGTTAAAACCCTGTGCAGGCAAGCAAATTATGAAATACAAACCTCCATGCGAGAAAATCAACATCATCTCATAGACGTTGTGGTCACAGCAATGAAGAACGAAAATTTGGATCTCCCAAATATGAAGGAAAAAACACCTTCTTAGGACATGTGCTTTTGTATACTTTCTTTGGCAGTCAAATTCATACCATGTCCATAAAGTTTAGAAAAATCATTCTGTTAGCTCTGTTGGTCCCCAAATAGATCCAGGGCTAATGCAGCATTCAAATTTGCTTCTTTTCTTGTGGGGATGGCTTGAATAATGGGGAAATGGGTTTTTCTGTTTGAGTAAGATTTTCTTGTAGTTAGAAAATGCATTGTCTCAATAGGAATTCTCCCTCTAGACTCTCACGGGTGGGGGCGGTGGATGAGGGCAAGGGCGGAGGCACAGCAAGGTGAAGCCAGACTCTACTCTGTGGGCCGATCTCTGCCTGTGCCTGAAGGTCAAGCTGACTTCTGCTGCAGGTCCAAGTGGCTGATGGTTAGACTCCAAAGTCTGTAAGCCTTTGGAAACGGCGGTTTAGCGCAGAGCTGGGTGTGGATGCTGGAGGAAGATCCAGTTTTCAGACTCAGTTCTGACACCTTGAGCAAGCTCATCAAAGCTTTCTGTCTGAGGCTCAGTTTCCTTTCTGTTTAGAAAATGGAGATCGTGAAACCTACTTTGCAAAGGTGGTGAGAATTCGAATGAGAAATATAAAGTTTTGGCAGAGGGCCTGGCACGTAGCAAATGCCCAATAAATGTCAGTTACTGTTATTGACAGGTTTGAAGTCTCAAATTGGATGTGAGCATGGAGAACGGGCATTGAGCATGAGGAAGGAGTGGGATATGGAATCATAGAGGGTGTCTTTTGTAGTCTGAGGCCTGGCCGGAGGCCTTCTGACAATGGAGACGGCTCGTGCAGGCCGACCAGAGGGAGAGATGACAGCAAATCCTTTATGCAGGGCATATCTCATTTCCTTTAGGGAGGGAAAGGTCTTGCCAATGCATTCAGAACTCGGAGTCCACATGGACTGTTTTTGAAGACATTAGTTTCTTGGACTTTTACCTGGCCCCTAATTCTTAGATTTCTTTCTCCAGTCACTTTCCAAAATGATGTTCTATGTTCACACGTTATCCAAAGTGAAACACCCTGCAGAGTGTGAGTGATCCCAGGTGGAGGGTGCGTGTGGGAGGACGCGCGGCAATCGCAGGAAGGAAACAATAAAGCGATCCCCCTGCGAGGACATCGTGGAGCTTGCTGAGGCTCTTTTGCATCAGGAACTGTCCCTGAGAGACCGCACTCATCACGAGCAGCGTAGCAGCGTGGCTGAGGCCTGGCCAAGCGGGCCAGGCCACAGAATGAGGACACTGGGGAGGGAGTCTTCATTTTGGCTTCACTATGAGCTTCATCGTTGGCCTTGAGCAAAGCTAGTAACTTTGTGTCCTATGTCAGTTCTGCTAGAGTAAGTAGGTCCAGAGGAAAGATGGTCACAGCGTCTCAGGCTGCAAGGAACCTCAGGAAGTCATGTTATCGGCATATTCTCCTGGTGTCATGAAAACCTGTTCTTCTACTCATTTTCAGGGAGGCAGTCCTTCTCCCCCTCCCGCCCCCTTCTTCTTACCTCCTCTTCCTTTCTCCCTCCATCCCTCCCTTCCTGTTTTCCTTTTTTGTTATTAACATGTTATGGAGGCATGGAGTCTGTGCCAAGGATCTCAAAGTCCAATGCCTTCAAAGGCGAGGCTGGTGAAATCAGTTGAGTCCAGCGCAGTCATGTAAAAAGCTGGACTGTGCATGCAGTCCAGAAGCCATCCAAACATGTTTTAACTGCACAGGCCAAACAAAACGCATCTGCTTTCTAAGGCCTTGTAGGGCTTGTGGCCAATTTGCTACGTCTGAATTACAGAAGTATAGTAGTAATAATATCACCTGTAATGCTTAGCTAATGGGAGTATTTGGTAACGAGATGATTAGATACAAATTTTTAAAAATATTACTGGCAAATAGCGCATATGTGAAAACTTATAATTAGAAACTTGCTGTATTACAGTGTGAATCTTTTCTCTGAAGAAAGCTTCTTTACTGCTTTTAACAAGAGCATTACATTTACAAAAATTCATTTTATGCTCCTTTCTTTTGGAAGACCTACTTGTAAAGGCAGGCAGAACCTTCGCGATCCCTCGAGATGACCCCGTTGATTGGCAGGGGAACAAAATGAAACTCCAAGACCTTGAGCCCCATTCAGCATTTCCTGATCTGACCACCTGAAATTTCTGAGTTGGTTTTCCTGGTTCCCAGAGAAAAATTTGATTGTCTTTCGCTGATTTTATTTTTTTTCTTGTATTTATTATTATTATTAATTGACAAAGTCTCAACAATTCTCTGGGACGTTTGGGTGGTATAAACGCACTCATGGAAACCGAGGGGATGACACAAGTGACCTTTTTGTTGCCCCCCCATTTTCCTTTCTCTTTTGGGCCAGGGCACATCCATCACACGGCAGGCTCACTTTCCGCCAGCCTCTTTGGGAGACGCCCAGAGGCACAGCTGGTCTCCACGCTGAGCATAAAAGCTGGGGTCACAATTCACTCGGCTTCGAAAGGGAACTGGGCCCGCAGAGCACATTATCCTTGCAGGAGGGATGGCCAGGCATGGTAAACAGGGCAGGGCTGGACTGGATGGGCTGAGAATTACAAAAGAAAATTAAAAAGGAGAAAAGAAACACGAAAAGCCAAAAGCCCAGACGGAGCCAGCTGGCATGAACCCAGATCCAAGCGGGTGGTGCGGCACGGCGGGGAAAGGTGCTTCTGGAAGAGTCCTGGGGAATAACATCTGCTTCTCGTCCTGGTTTGGCCTCAGCTGAGCAAAGGCAAGCAGGCTGGCATTCCTGTGAAATATGAGGAACGCAAACTGGGGGAGTTAGATCAGGCCGCAGAGGTCACCTGGCACCTTTCAAACCACCTCTCATTTTGTAGAGGAGGACATATATTTGGAGGCCGCGCCTGACTCCGCTCGAACTCTCCAAACACAGGCTCCTTTAGTCTGTGGAACCCTGCCCTGCTTCACTTTGTGTCGGGTTAGCTGGAATTCATATTCCTGAGCGAGAGGGCTGGGTCTGAAACTCTGAAGGCCGTTGGTCTCTCTCGCTCCACTACAGTTACCCCTTATTAGAAGCACAGGAGAACAGCAGCATCCAATGTAGAGAGGGGGCGCTGGTTTATTTGGTGACCTCCACCTTGACCTTTGCTTAGGTGGCTCAAGGGTAGGGTGGACAGCTCAATCAATCACGCCGATGGCCAACGTCTTCCAAAAAATGAAGTTGGGTCAGCTAAACAGTGTTCATTGATTTTTTTTTTTTTTAAACATGGCAGTGAATCCTAATGGCCTATCTAGTCTACATAAGCATGGCTAAATTGCAAGTTTAATGTGTAAAATGTAGAGATGAAACTTCTCTTAATTTGATGATTATGTGTTGCAAACTCTGTAAGGGCACAGACATTTAAATGTAAGAAGCGTAAAGTGGGTGTGAAAAATGCATAGGAGTTCGAAGTGGACATTGAAGGTAGAGGTCTCGTGAATAACATAGTAATAATATGAAGGTAGCTAACTTGACTTAATAAGAGACTGACTGCGTATTAACCACGTTGTGATGACTTCCGTGTGTTTGGTAGAAAGTCTGATCATCCTTATTTTCATGGAGGAGTCATCACTTATGCAAGGTCTCAAACGAGACAGTGAGTCCAGGACAGAGGTCCCTTGCTCTCCTGCTGTCTAGCTCTGAATCCTACCTGGGTGGCTGGTGGTTGTGAGACTGCAGCCCTGGACCACAGGGGAGGGGACCCTGGTCCTTAACCTCTGGTTTTGCCTCCAGCTCAGATCATGCGGCTGGGCCGTCTCCCTGCCTGGAAGTGATAAGTCGGAGCTAAACCCAGGTGATGTCTTAGAGCTCCTCTGCCTTGAGGATTTTAGGTATTTGATCCTTCTTTTCTGGGTTTCTTCTCTTAAAGACATCCACGTAAGCAGCACTCCTTATGACTGGAAGTACAACACTCGATCCTGGCTTTTTAAGAGAAACTGTATTTAATATATAGACTGGGGGTGCCAAAAACATGTATGCACATGACTTGTATTCATCTTTTGTTATCAGTATTTATTATTACAATTTTAATGTTTTTTTTTCCTTTCTTAAAATGTGTATGCATTTTTTGGCACCCTCTGTATATATTTTAAGAAAGGCACGGTTTCAGGAGGCAGACAGAGCCAAGTCCAATTCTGGCAGTATACGTGGCACCTTGCACAAGTTCGTCCACCTTTCTGGGCCTTGGTTTCCCCATCTGTCAGGAAGGAGTAGTTATACGAGTGTATCGGTTTCCTGTTGGCGTTGTGAACATTAAATGAGAGAACGTGTCCTGAGCAGCAAGCACCTGGGACATAGAATCTCAACAATCATGCGTATCCTGTGGAGTCCTCAACTTAGAAAATTAGTCAGCTACTGAAAACCTAAGTTAATGTTTACTCTTCCAACAAGGAAAATAGTGTGTTTCCTGAAAATTATCTGGAACAGCTTTCTTTATTCTCCTTCCATGATTAAGAAACCCAACCTTCCTTGGTGCTTTCTTTTTTCCTCACAACACCCTGTGGGTTAAACAGTGTGATTGTCCCTTTTGACCCTGAGGAAAGCGAAGCATAAAGATATTTGGAAACTTGCCCAAGAGACACGGCTAGAACGTGATGGAGCAGGATGTGACCGAGACAGTGGTCCAGAGCCCGAGCCCCAACCCCTGCCTCCCACCTGTCACATGGTCACCCCAAAGAGTCCCCGATTTTGAATCGGATGAATGGGACCGTCGGTGAGGTATCAGAAGTACAGACTGACTGGCAGGGAACATGTATAGCTCTTGAAGTCAATACCGATTGCTCCCAAATGACTGGAGCTCAACAAATCAGAGTAAAGATCTAGGGAGGACTCGTCTCTGCCAAATGGCTTGGGTACCACTGAGAGAGCGTCTGTCCCTCGAGTAAGGACAGAAGAGACACACACTAGACAAGCTTGAAAGCAAAGGCACAGGGGTATTTCTGCAGTTTGGTTTGCACTGAATCTTATGGGAGAACCTGGTAGGTCCCAAGATGTTTTACTTTACTTTAGTATGATGCACAGGGAGACAAGCAGGTGTCCTCCCTCAGGCCAAACAAGGAGCAGGACTCAGAAAAGCTCGGCGGGCAAACTCCCCAAGGATCACATGACTTCCGGTTCAGTCTCCCCCTTTCCCAGCTAATTTCCAGACTGTATTTTCAAAGGCTACATCATTTTCAGAAAGAAGAGAAAAGCCACACATTTATTTTAATGAGACAATGCTAATTAAATCTTGACATGTTAGTTACCTGGGATTTCCATTTTTCAGGTTAATGGTAAGCCTCTAGAGGATTCTCCTTTGCAAGCGCTGCTAAAAAGTGCATACCTGTCTATGCTAAGAGGGGCTGAATGACACCCAAAGCATTCCATCCCTAATTATCCGGGAAAACAGTGTTCCAAACAGTGAAATCCTTCACCAAACAAAGAAACAAAAACAAAAAACAAGAGATGGCCATTTACCAACACACTTATATATTGACCTTAGTTGCTCTGGGTGCAAAGATAGAAACAGTAAGCAAAGGGAATCAAATTGTTAGCCCAAGAAAGACAAGAAGTGTCCTTTCCAAATAATGCAGCATTTTCTAGCCGTATGGACACTTTCCAGTTTTCACATGTAATGTTCGTGGCGGGGTCGTTTGGCTGCGCTGGAGCCCTGAGTACTTACGATGGTAGTTAGTTCTTCCTTGACATAAATGCTTCCATTTAATGGTCACAGCCCTAGGTGGGGGCAGCCATTACTTTCCTTATTTTTATGGGTGGGTGATGGAATGGAGTCTCAGAAAAAGTAAGTGACCTGGTCAGCCTCCCGGAGCCCATAGAATGAGAGAAATTCTACGTGAATCCAGGCATCAGAAGCCAGAGCCCAAATCATACGTCCTCTTTGCCAACCTGTCTGGGCAGGGGGAGTCCTCTGGGCAGGGGGAGGGACCCATGTTTCTGTGTGTTCACCAGGAGCCATTCAGGGCTAAGGACTGGGCTGGATCTGCACAGTGGGGGCTCAATCAATCAATCAATCAATAATGGAATCAATTCAGATGTGCTTTCCAGGTATCAAATATGACAACTTTAAGCTCACCAATACTTGCAGTCCTGCTGAATCTCTTCTACATTTGGGCTGGTACAAACCCTGTGCTTTAAAAAGCCATAATCTTATTTAAGTAATAATAATAATAAAGCTTGCAATTTAGCATATATCTGCTCCCCATTCATCCTAATGGTTTGCGATTTCAGAAAAACATGCTGATTCCTTTTCTCTCGACCCTGATGAAATCAGGATTCAGTCTAAATGCAAAAGAGGTCCAATAAACTGGTGCCCAATTTAATTAGATCGATTTAATGAAATTAAACAAATAGTCATCGGGTGTTTACTGTGTCGCAGGGCCAAAGAAAGCAGACTCTGCCTTTAAAGAGTTTATAGTCCTTTGGGGTGAAAATAAGACAAATACACGTGACTCCGTAAGAGAAGATCCATGTCAAAAGGGAGAGACGAGGGAGGAGCCCTGTGGATCCTGGGAAGGAAGATGAGGGCTGCCAACCTCTGCCCGCCCCGTTGGCACTGCCCAGCACAGTGCCCACTAGCGTAGCTCTTGAGAACTTGAAATGTGGCCGGTGTGAAAGAGAAACAAAATTTCCCATTTTTATTTTATTTCAGTGACATTTAGATAGTCAGATATGGCCAGTGGCCACCACCATGGGCAGCACAACCCTAGGTCCCCAAACTCAGCTGTTCATTAACCCAGGGAGTTTTTCGGAACGCAGATCTTCATGCCTTATGGAGATTCTGATGCAGTAGATTTGGGATAGGCTCTGGGAGTGAGTGTAATTTTTAAAAGCTGCACAGAGGGCCGTAATGCAGACCACGTTTACACAGTCCAGCCTTAGGCCATCGGGCTCGGCTGTGCCCTGTCACCATTCACAGCTCACAGGTCTTGCACGCACATGTAGGCGGGGCCTGACTGCTGCAAAGATGCGGCGTGGCTTTGCTCTGAGCCACTTTGTTTCCTTCCTCTCCCCACTCATCCTGATGTTCTCAGGGGTGACCCAACTGCAAGCTCACGTATGACTGAGGTCCAAGGTTACGTTCCACTCAGCGTCATGGCCGCAGTGCCTGGCCAACGAGGGTTTAATGAACACCCGCTGTTAGCTGAACAACCAAGCGATGTCACAAGACACATTTTAGATAGTCTCCCACCAGAGAACAAAGGCCACCTGACAGGTGGAGGGACAGTGGAGCGCAACAGGAAGCACGCCCCTAAAAGTGCCCGTGATCTGAATTCAGAAGCGAAGTCCTAAGGAGACAGGTCTTTTGTTCAGAATCTCAGGAGGAGGCAAAGAAAGGTTTCCATCAGAAGAGATCACATGTGTTCAAACCAGGTATGGCTGCGCACCATTCTTCTCCTTACCACCGTATACAGTAGGTGGCTAAGAGCATTTTGCATAGAAAATCACCTAAACAAAAGATGTTTAACCCCGTACCAGATGCCAGGATGCTTAGCATATTTCGTAAAGGAAAGGATGATTGTCTCAAACTTTGTAGAAATGAAGCCTTTTGGATGGCAAGTTTGGTACACAGAGCCCAGTGGAGTGCCAGGTGTAGAGGGACAATCAGAGATGGCTGCTGATGATTAAGCCTTTTACATGATAATATACCTATTTGTCTTGTATTTTAGGCATTTTAGTTGCGTCCCATCAAAAACACTTATCATTTCTGGATCATATCTTTGGGCAAGATAATTGCAGACGATATGAGATAAAAGCAATTGTAAAAGTTAGCTAAGCCAATTCATATTATTGTGGGAAAGGTAGAAATGGTTTTTGAGAACTCAGGAAATTCTCTTCATATTTCCCCACGAGAAGAGAAGAGGAGTAGAAAAATGGCACCCGAGAAGGCAGTTCTTTAGAACAGGAGAAGAACTCAGGCTCTGGAGCCGACAGACGAATGAAAATCCAGCTCTGCATGCACGCACCTCACTTTTCTAGTCTCCGGTCTTCCACTGAGAGCGGGGTCAGCGGCCTGGGGTTGTTCCAAGGCTCAAAGGTTAACGCGTATAAAATGCCCCGGGTACTTACTGTGGTTCCTGTGATCTGGAACCAAGTACTGCCTTCGGGTTGAGTTGGTCCTACCCCAAAAGATATGCCGAAGTCCTAATGCCCAGGACGCCAGAATGTGACCCATTTTTGGAAATGGGGTTATTGCAGGTGTAATTAGTTAGATGGTCATCCTGCGGGGGTGGGGTGCTAATCCTTATAAAAGGGAAGATGACGGGAAGACCGAGACCCAGAGCAGATGGCCTTGTGAAGACAGGGACACACGGGTAGAATGTGCCATGTGTCAGTGAAGGGAGAGGGACTGGACTCATGCAGCTGCGAGCCAGAGGACACCAGAGTTTGCCAGGAAAGTGGCAGAAGCGAGGAAGAGGCAGGAGGGAGCGTTTTGCAGGCCTCAGAGGAAGCATGGCCCTGCTGCTGGTGGCTTCAGGCCTTGGTTTCAGACCTTTGCACTCCAGGACTGAGAAGCGACACAGCTCTGTTGTTGAAGCCGCCCGCTGTTTGGAGCTTGGATACGGCACTCCTAGGACACAGAGACAGTCTGCCCGAGCCTCAGCGCGCGTCCTGGTTATCCCTGATGGAGGCTCATTTCAAATACCTCGCCCTCCTTCTCCCCGCTGCTGCATACCGTCTGCACAGAAGAACTGCTTCCGAAGGGGTCGTTGCCTACCCCTGCCTGTCAATCTTAGGGAGAGGGCCATAGCCATTTCTTCATTTGAAAAGGAACTTGTAAACTTGGTGATCTTTACAGCTTCTTCTTCCAGGACCTAGCAAAGCAAGACTAATACTTATTCATGAGCTACGCCAGCTCTGTGCCCAAAGCAGTTTTTCTCCAATATTTTGAAAGTCATACACCAGATACAGTTTGAAGAATTCTTCAACCTATGGTCTTTCAAATCCCTTTTAAACCCGAGATTCTGTGACAGGCAAAGGAAGTAGGACTGGGGGAAGGAGGGGGAATATATATATATATATATATATATATATATATATATATATATATGTATATATATATATCTGTTTAAATCACTTGTAGGATCAGGAAATTTTGTTTTGTCTTTGTGAGAAATGAGCTATTTGCATAGCTGGAATCATAAAGTAGCAATTTAACATTACTGAACTGAAAAGCTGACAGAAGGCTAACTAGAACAAAACATGAACCAACAACTGGGCTCTTTCATTGCTCCTTTTTTAGTACCAGCAAGTACGGTGTTATAAAAACTACCATGAAATCAATTAATTTTAGCCCGTTTACAAGTTGTTTTAAGTCTCCTCCCATAATACGTCTATACGAAATAACTGCTTTGTAATTACCGACCTGATTAAATGTTAAATAAATGCGAATCCTTAGTTTGGCAGCCTGTGCATTGCTTTGAAGTTTTTGTTTCATTACTTCCTCTTCGGTACTTCACAGTATATTGCTGAATATTTTTGCTGTAGACATAGATTTCATCGTGCCACGCTAATGGGTGCTGCACAGCAGCCAGTTGCTACAACGGCTCTTGATTATACATTTGAAACTGCAGATAGACAATTGGAAAAACAGACTCATCATGGTTGGGACTGAAAGTGCCAATATGTCGGCAGCTGATACGAGTAGCATAGATTTTTGGATGCAAACCAAGCCAAAGCGGTTCCATTAGACTGTAGCTGCTTTGCCTTTCCGTCAGACCGAGCTACCGTTAGTGTAACTGTGAAAATAACTTCTCGTCAAGAAAATGGCAAACGTTTTAATATCCATTTCAGAATATATATTGCAATTTTCTTTGCTCAAAGAGAGTCCTGGACCCTTTTTGTTATATTTTTAATCCAATAATAATCTTTCTTAACTATCTGGCATTTTAATAAAATTTTTTTGTTTTTTAAAAAAATCCAATGTCTTGAAGGTAGGAGCCTATCCCTTTAGCTCTGATCTAGTGATATTTCTCTAGAGAGTCTGACTGCTTAGAATTTGCCACTCAGAAAACTAAGTGCTGTTTAAACTTTAGACTGAAAAAGACGTCACGCACATAGTCCGTGCACATGAAAATGTCCCTCTACAATCTGGAGACCAGTATTTGGGGGTGTGCAGATCTTCAGCGGAGAAGTTCTACTCCAGCTGTCTTTTAACAGCAGTGTCGGGGGAATGACAGCATCTGCCCTTCAACTTGAGAGACCTCAAGCATATTGTATTTCTATTGAATGCCATCTTTTTTTAAAGAAGCAAAATAAAGCCATCTGTCCCTGAACACTTAAAATAAACTTGGCTTCCAGTTCTTTTCCTAAATGATTTTTATACAACTGCTTGTGCTAATAAGGACTTCAAGAAGTTTATTTTCTTCATCATTGGGAAAGAATGACTATAGTAAAAAGTGTGCCTGCCTGCTCAGACCTTCCCTCTGGAGGCGTGTCAGCCCCGCCCCCGCCAACCCCATGTCTCTAAGGAGTGTCACAGGGGCCACAGGACAGGATGCAGAGCACAAGGTGCTTTATCTGTCTATGTTCTCACAGCACCCAGTGGAGGTGGAGGCCGTTACTCTCATTTCACAAATGGTGTTCCAGCTCAGAGGTTAAGTGACCTGTCAGCTAATTGGTGCAAAGCTGAGATGAAACCCGAGTTTGGGGATTTCTGTTTTTTCCTTTTTTCTTTTTTCTATAAATTTTATTGAGGAATATTGGGAGACAGTGTGTTTCTCCAGGGAGTTGTCCTTCAATCTAGTGGTGGAGGGTGCAGCTCAGTTCCAAATGCAGTTGCTGTTTTCAATCTTAGTTGCAGGGGGCACGGCCCACCATTCCCTGTGGGAATTGAACTGGCAACCTTGTTGTTGAGAGCTCGTGCTCTAACCAACTGAGCCATCCAGCTGCCCCCGAGTTTGGTGATTTGTGAAGTCAGGGCCCGTTCTGTAATACCACCTGCCTTAATTGTCTTCCTGGACCTGCAGTAAAGACTGAGAGTGCATTGCAACCCTCTCTGATGTGCATACAAGGAAACTAACTTGTGGGATAAAACCTTGGTTAACCAGAAGATTAGGCTCAGGGGATTTGCAAATTTAATTTTCTGGAAAGTTTTTCATTTCAATCCTTAATTCCCACTTTCTTGCCTTTGATAAGGAAGGTTCTCCCTCTCCCTCTCTCTCTCCGTGTCTCTCTCCCTCTCCCTCTCTCTCACACATTTTCCTCCCAGGTCCTTGATAATGAACTCATTTTGGATTTTTTTTCCAAATCTGAAGTCTTGGTTATTAACTTATTTTCTTCCAATTCTTCCTTTTCTGTTAACAGTAGACTCCAGAGGGGAAAATTTCTAGTTAATTAAGATTTCTGGTAATCAGGTTTTTAAATTGTGTTGGTAAGTTAAAATCAGGTGAAAGCTGCCTTCCTGAATTTGAAATCGTCCCTCGTCACAGATTCTCCTGGTGCCAGTGTCCCGTGTTACTGTGCACTTGAGACGGACGGTCCAGGACTCAGTGTTCTGATCGTGGATGTCCTGGACACCGTAAATCCTCCAGGGCACACAGCGGATGGCCCTTAATTACCGTTTAGGCTTTGTGTAATCAAATGGTGCAAAGGAACAGCTGAGAACATTAAAATGTCAGCACACATTATCAATCATAGGGCTTTCTATAGTCACTCTTCACTTCACATGTTTTATTAAATTAAAAGTAAAAATAACTTTAGTTGAACATCCATATTGTCATTCATAACCATTAAAATATAAAATAGTACAATGCTATTATAAGATCATCTTTATGACCTTACTTCCTAGTTTTCTAATAGAAATTGTAGTTACTTTTTGAACTTTGAATATGGGAATCATTTTTTTTAATGAAGCAAAATTAAAGTTATCTCTTAGAAAGGCTGACTACATAAGAAGGTTATTTCTTAATAAAATACATTTTAGAATAAATTGCATTGTAATCTTATCTATCTACTTGTAGAACTAACAGGCACCTTAAAAGTTGTATGCAGGGTTTTAGGTTTTAGGGGACATAATTTAAATTTGGAATGTTCAAATGGTCATAATAGAGAGGAACTATATTTTAATGGTGGTTTATTATTACTTCAAATTATATTTAAATGAAGATAACGGGGATGTAATTTGAAAACAAGACCAGCAAATGAGAATTCTTTTCTTGAAAAACCAAGCAACTTTAAGTAATAAGCTTTGGCAACTTGGCATAAAAACGTGCAGATAGCTTATTTTTGCTTCAAGGCTTTTACGTCTCAAAACTGTAACTAGCAGCCATGTTAACACTCACGAAAAAATCCTGGGTTAAGAAATAGTACCATGAACATGTGGCTGGTGATTTGGTACCGTTTCAAATGCCCACAAGATTGCTGGGGATGGATTAGCTTACAGAGCAGCAATTCTGTGTAAGGCCCTGGCACGGGGTGCGGGTTGGACAGGGCAAGTGGGGGAGGGGTCAGGTCTATGCAGACCAGTGCCCTGAGTCAACTGTGAGCACTTTTGTAAACTAAATTTTATGGGGGAATGTTGGGGGACAGTGTGTTTCTCCAGGGCCCATCAGTTCAGAGTCATTGTCCCTCAGTCTAGATGGGTCTAGTTGTGGAGGGCTCAGCTCAACTCCAAGTCCAATAGTCATTTTCAATCTTTAGTTGTAGGGGGCGCAGCCCACCATCCATCCCATGCAGGAATTGGACCGGCAACCCTGTTGTTGAGATCTCGCGCTCTAACCAACTGAGCCATCTGGCCTCCCCATGTGAGCTTTCTTTACAAGTCCAAGTTCAGAGACATCATGTTAGTAGCCTAAGATTGGTCATGGTGGGTGGATTCATACCACAGCAATTGGCGAACTGTGTAAAGCAGGGCTTATCTTTTTGGAAAACCAGCTGTTACACACTTACCGGCACGCCACTGGTGTCAAGGCACCAGAGCAGCACGGTGGGAGCAGGTACACGGAGTAGGGGCTACCTCACTTTGAATGGGGTTTAAAGTCCACCAAGATAGGCATGGAAATCAAGACAGACAGGTAGGATGGAGCCGAGGTATAGAGGGCCTTACACGCTTCACTATTTCTCTCATTTACTATACTTGTCAGATGCCTAGCAGAAAACAGAAGGCACATCCAAAAGGGAGTGAATAATGCAGGTTTTAAAAAGGGGCCGTTTACAAGGGGAAAAGTGAAGATGAACTCACAAAGGACGGAGAAACACCCCTGAGCCGGCTGCTGCAGGAGGCAGAAGCCAACATGAAAACAGATGGCACAGGACCCACTGATACAGACCATACAAGTCTGATTCCCAGAATACAAAGCGACGTGGAAAAGGACCGGGTGGACCTGGAGGGGTATGGAAACTATCCAGCACAGTCTCATAGCCAGTGGGGACCCCCAAATGTCTTTGTACAAAGAACTGTGAGGTGGTTTCTATAATTCAGAAAGATGGATCCGCCAGCTGCGTGTAAGGCAGGCTGGAGAGGGGACATCACACATGGGCCAACCCCCAAAGAAGCACTTATAATGAAGTAAGTAAGAGGTCATGGGGACTGGAATTGGGGGTGTGGTGAGAGGAACAGCGAAGGGCTCCTTAGGAGACATCAGAGAACTACAAGTAGAGCGGCATCTGTTAGATATTATTGCTGACTAGATGTGGGGAGAGGGTTGGAAAGCGTTAAAATAACACCCCGGCATTGAGCCTGCATGACTCTGATGACAGAGGTTTCCAGAACAAGAAGGGCATGCAAGAGCTGATTTTGAAAGTGGGATGGACTTCCCTTTGTGTGATTAGAGGCTAGGAAGAGAGAGAAGGGAGAGTATTTCTCCCTCCGGTTCCCCTCCTGCCGGGCCAGTTTGGAGTGGCTTTGCTCCTCTGCAGAAGCTCATTTTGGATTCTAGACAGCACTGCCTCCTCACGACCCTTCAGCGATGTAGTGACTTTTAGGGTGAACATAGCCAGCAGCCATTTAGAACCGGAAGACTAGACTTTGGCAGTGACGTTGTGGCCAGACAGAAATTTGGATGTTTTTCACATAAAGCCTAGTATAGAAGATGTAAGATCTCAAGAGGCACAGAGAGAAAAGCAGGTTAGGAACGCTGGGGTTCCCGGGAGGCCGAGAGGCACGGCCCCAAAGCTCAGGCCAAATACCAAGGACAGCACTGCGTATCGCTGAGAAATAAGGGACTCTGTCTCCATCATCTGCTCTGGTAACCATTTGGCGACAGTGTCTGAAGGCGGTTACATGTCAACACAAAGATGGAGACAAGTCACCACAGGGCCGCACTGCTACAATAATCCAGTGATCTCTGAAGTAGGAACCATAATCATTGAGATCAGGCAGAAAAGATCTCTCCACAGAGGACAAATCAATACCCTCCAGGTTTTACGGTCGTTAGCGCCCTAATGCAGTTAATTATTCACCATCTAAATCCTGAGGAGAGTCCTGCACACCCAACACCAGTCCCCTCTTTCGTATTTACACCAGCCAGACGTGGCCAAGTGCAAGTTACAGAATGGAGATCGTGCGACCTTCCACACACGAAGCACTGGCGTGCCAAGCAGGAGGGATGTTTTGAGATATTCCCAAACTCCTAGTATGATAAAATTTACAACTACGGGCAACACACGTGGTGTGCCGTCAGTTAGCCAGTGTCTGCGCCAGGGGTTCATCTACAATGAAAGGAAAATGGATTCCAGGGGGAAAGGCAGCAGAAAGCAGGGAACAGAAGGCAGGAAACTGAACCAGACACGACTGTGCACCCACTGTGAGTACGGTGTATCTTTAACCAGAAGTCCAGCAGTTCAGCCATATACCCAAGCCCACACAGAGGGGAAGGACAGGCTCTGTCCCTGGTGTGGCCGAGGCGTCTGCAACCTGCCACTCAGCCAGCCCAGGCCCCCCGCCCTTGTTCATGCGATTGGGCTCCAGGAATTCAAGCCTTCTGTTGTCTCCCCCCTTCCATGACTAGATTCCACACATCCCATCTCGTCCGTACAGATGGCAGACTCTCCCTTCGGGAAACAGCTTATGAGTTCTGTCTTCTCTGGACCCCACATGTACTTTGGTGGAAGGGGGATGGAAGGTGTGAGATTAATGATCCCTCTTTTGTCCTGTTCTAAGCCACATTGTCTTCTCTCGGCCCTCAAACCCGTCAAGCTCTTTGCCCCTCCAGGCCTTTGCTTCAGCTCTCCTCCTGCACCCCGTGCCTGGGTAACTCTCACTTGCCTTTGAGATTCTGGCTGGAATGTCTTCGCTGAGAAGCGTCCCTGTAACATTCTCTTCAGGCCTTGTGTACGCTTTCACTGGCCTTAGTACAGACACTGTCCCACTTACTTGTGTGGTAACTGGATTCATGAAGGGAGCGCATTTCATCTGTTTTGCTCCCCACTATACCCCCAGCTCACAGAGAAAGCCCTGCACGGGGGTGGTGCTGCCGCTCTTTGCCAAACGACTGAAGGGAAGCGCTGTCATGTGTGTCTTAAGCATCGTATCATGTGCTGTCCCTACTTCTTGGCCCATGAGGGCAGCCAGAGGTGACCAGCTGGGTGGTACCGACTGTCCCTAACAGGTAAGAGTAATGATATCTTCAGTTTCCTGTAAAGGCAGCCACCGACCCACTGGGAAGATCTGATTAGGGAGATGAAGCAGGGCAATGAACATGAAGTTCTCTGTAAATAATTATTACTTCCTAAAGAAGTCAAAGAAAATGAGGCACTTACTTAAGCGTATTCTCAGACCTCTGCTTCACGTGTAGACAAAAATCTGCTAGCTGAAACAGGGTTGGGCCATCAGGCTGTCATACAACCTGTCCCGGGGTCATTCTACCAGGGGTCTCCTCAAGGTCACCCACTTTGACTTTGTCTTGTTTTGTAATTGACCCTGGTCCCAGGACCACTGGTTACCCTGCTTTGAGTTCTTATCGGGTCCCAACCAGGATTCAGCAGAAAAGTACCCCTTCTACCCATTGATTACCACAAACTAGCGTTGGCCCAGGAGCTGCAGAGGCCTTTGTGTGCAGGATCTCACTGAAGGAGGCCGATGATGGGAGAAGGAAGGTCCTGGTGTCATCGTCCCCATTTCACAGGTGAACACACTGAGGCTCACTGCAGTCTCTCTGTACCACAGAGCTAAGCAGCACTTTTGGAACTAATTCTTCCCAACTTTAAGACCTGTCTAATTACCCACTGTCTGCCCTGCTGTGGGCTGGGCATCTCATGACACTGGCAGTCACTTGCCTGGTTCTGTTGCATCACTTGCATGTCAGAGGGACCCCTTAAAGCAAAACAGTCTTCAGAAGCAAATCTCAAGTAGCTTTTAATCTCGCTAGCAATTCTAAGCTCCTGTAAAAATCATTCGACATCTTTCATAAGATTCAGCAATCTCTTTATCTCTGCAAATACCAAAGACAGCATCTTTTTTCACAATTGATCATTTTACGTCTGTCTTTTTTCTGTGTAACAGAAAGATGCTTTTCACTCTTTAGAAATTGTCTAAATGTATACAATGATGATGTAACTTGACAGGCAGTATGATGGTGATTGTTAGGAGAATGAAATATTTAAGTGTGCATTTTCATCCACTTAAAATTATGTCTTAAATACCATTTTAAAATGCTGTTAATAATTCCAATATCATTTTAAAGGATAATTCAATGATGATTGGTGCAATAAAAATACCAGGCTAAATTTCAAAATTTTAAGTAACAAAGAAAATACATCATGTTTTATTTTCCATAAAGCTTACTTTAATCATGGAATTATGGAGTTTTTAGAGCTGGATGGGCTGAGAGCTGGTCCAGTCCAATCCTTTTGTTTTATAGCTGCAATTAAAGAGGAAGAAACGTGGCCCAGTGCTTTACCAGCGCAGGTTCAGAGTCAGACAGACGCAAGTTCACATCCCTGCTCTGCCACCTACCAGCTCTGGGACTTCATCTGTCACCCACAGTCACAGAGCCGGCGCTTAAAAGCTAGCTCCATAGAAAGCTTGCTCTAAACACAATTTGATAAAAGGGACTCTCACCTCTCAAACATGTACATTCATTCAGTCAACAAATATTTATTGAGTACATACTAGCTGTGTGACCTTGGGCAAGTTCCTCACTGGCTTTGTGCCTTAGTTTCCTGAGCTGTAAAGGGGTAGCTACGTTAGAGTTGGTGTAAGGATTAAATGAGTTCACGCTATAGTGTGTGGGACAGTGCCTGGCACGTTGGAAAGACACAATATCGTTGGACGTCATTTGTCCTCCTGCCACCACACTGTGTTAGGGAACATGGGAGGCCCTGGGGAGGAGACTTGGGCGCCCTTCCTAAGATTTTCCTGTTGACCACATGGAGCAAATATCTCGTCCATTGCTCACCCTAAGGGTGGTGTGTTTGGAAACTTCCTCACTAGGCTTCTGTTTTGACTGCTGCCCTGAATGCATGAGAAAGTATCCCACCAGCGTCTGCCCACGTTCTTTGTGTTTTCCCTTCAGATGGCTGTGAAGAGCCCTAGGTGTCTCACCTGGCCTCCCCGGTGGGAAATGTGAGGAGGTTGGCTGGGATTCCAGGGGTAGGCCGTCCCCGTGGGGCACAGCAGAGCTAACTGGTCCTGTGGGGCGCTGCATGTTGTCTCACTTCTCAGAACTGTGGGCCGCTGGAAGACCAGTGGGCAAACCCAGTTAAGTGCCCCTCCTGCGTCTCCAGTGGTTCTATCATGTTCTGATGAGTTCACGTAGATTTCATCCTCAGGGCGCTAGGACAGGCCTGACGTCCTGTGTAACTCTCGCTCGTGATCTTGGCAGTCACAGAGTGATGACGATGAAAAGGACTTTGAGCGGTCACTCATCTGCTTCTCAGTCCTCCTCCTCACAGGAAACATGACACAGTCCCAGAGGAGTGACCAGTCAGTACCTTTCAGACCTTGCGAGAGGGGTCTCTCCAAAACTCACTGTGATACACGACATGCACTTCTCAGTGTGGGATCCAGTGCATCTCCTGTGTTGTGTGCGTGTGTGTGTGTGTAGACACCGGTCGTCATTCTCTGGGAGGAAAGTGAAAATGCCCCGCCAAAGAAAGAGGCAAAAGCCACACCCCCACACCACGCACTGTTGAATCTCTTCCAGGCATAACGTCCCAGTTCCTTCCACACGTCCTGGGTTATCTCATTTTCTTACCCAGGCTTCACTCCCCCGTGAACCTTTCTCCCCAGCTGGTCACGGATATTTTTTAGGCTTTAAGGTCTGCCCGCTTAAAATACGATATTAGAATGTCCGATTAGTCCTGAGTATCTAGGAAACCCAACCTAAATATCCGTGCATGACACATTTTAGTTGATGCCTCCCCGGTCCTTGCTCTCTTTGGTAACCCACGAGCTACAAAGCCGAGCCTCCGTCATGTTACTACCTGTTCTGACAACACGGTTCAGGGAGCAGCCGCAGGGGGTGGGAAAGGCCCTGGTCTGGGCGGCAGGGAACCTCGGGTCTCATGGCGGCCCCAGCCTCTCACTACACGTGTGACCTACACACATTCAGCGCCAGGAGGAGGACGCCTGCAGCCTCTCTTCTTTCACAGCTCACCCTTAAGGATGTGGTAGGTGACTTCTCAAGGTCACACTGAACCTCTCCATGGCTCTGATCCTTTAGTTCTTGGAAAAGGGGAGAAGGGACGATGTACTTAGTGTCTCAGGATGTCACAGGTCCAAGGAGACGCATGTGCGCTTTCAGGAATCTTCCAGCTTTGAAGTTCTGAAACATGAGGTATGATGAGTGGTGGCAGCTCGGTCCGTCTTCTCTTTACGTGGCTTGTGCCGTCCCGAGTCTCTTGTGACTGAGTTTGGTTCGGTCTCCAGCCTCCTCTCCTGCCTCCTTAAGATACTCTGGATTCTGACCGCATCCTACAAGGACTTAACAACTCCATCCCCAGTGTAGAGCTCAGGACAAACGTAAGGGGTCCACCTTTTCTCGACCAGCCATCTAACTCGCGATGTGCAGAGAGATTAGGTGTAAAACGGTCTCCTGAATGCCTTATTTCAGCGGATGGCCTGTTCTGTGAACGAACCAGCCATTTTTCAAAGCCGTTGCTGCAGCCAGAATTGGACCGAAGGCTCGGTCTGCCCTCCTGCAGCTCACACTTTCACCACCGCGGCACGTCACTGCCGGTCTCCTCTCTGTAACCCCTAGGCTTACACTCACTGAGGACAGAGCCACGGTGGCGAGGGAAGCTTTCTCAGCCTCGGCTCTACGGCCATGTGGGGCCTGTCCTGTGCATTGCACACGTTGGGCATCAACCCTGGCTTCTACCCACGAGGTGCCAGCAGCACCCTCGCCCTCAGTTGTGACAGTAACTGACGAAAATGTCTCCCAATATTGTCAAATGTCCCCCCGGGGGTCAAAATCACTCCTGGTTGGAAACGTCTGTGCTAGATCTAGCTGAGTGCCTTTTCCACACTGGGCCCCCAATAAATATTTGTAGAAGAATCCATGATTGATGGAAACGAAATGCTTATGATGGACTTAATGTACAAGCTGCAGAAAAATCAAGCTAATTTCTTTTGGCTTTAGTAGCTCCTGTAATGCCTGGCACACAACTGGCGCTCAGTATGTATTTGGTGGGTGGATAAGTGTTCCACGACCATAAGCGACTTCCTTTATCCCAGGTAAAATTCTTCCCCTCAGGAGGGCCCAGGTGAGGTGGTGGGAAATTGTCATACTAGGGGGAGAAATCGTTTTTAAGAACCACCACAACAAAATCTCTTAGCTGTGGGATTAGGAATCATAAAAATACCTTGCTGAAAAGAGCAGCATGGCTGTGTCCCCACAACCTTTAGTACTCCATTTAATCATGGCATTTGGGGCAGAGATCAAATTCTTTGTAGTGGAAATACTCGAAACTACTAGAAACGTCTCCCAGCAAGCCGGGACCCTTCCAAACACAACTCGGAGGGAATGGGAAGCGCAGGAGGGTGCAGACATCTCAGAGGTCACACATTCGGTCACTGGTGTCAGAGCTGGGAAAGGAGTCTGTGCCTTCTGACTCCCTGTACGTACGTTGATTACAGTGACTATTCTGGATGCAAATGAAGACTTATTACTATTGTGAGATAACAATGCAGGTTAATGATATTCTTTGTTGCCATGCTAACATTTTTTTTTTCTAGAGGGGAGAATTATAGGCATGAAACCAATTAAGCAACCTTTCTTTCTTTGTCAAGTTTTAGTTTGCCTAAAGTAAGATTCTCTCTGTGCTTACTACTTAATAGTGCAAACTGATTTTTTGGCTCCCTGGGTCGCACTGCGGTGGAATTCAGTGTGGGTGCTGCCCAGGTTTTCCTGTATGAATGGAAATTGACTATGCTGACACGTTTTCTCACCAAGCGCAGCCATAAATAGGAAGAGCAAATATTTCGAAATGCACATTTAAGGAGCACCGTCCTGCAGAGGCCAGGCACGATGGAAAGGTCACCCTCGTGGTCTTTGTCTGCCAAAGGCTTGTGGTTGCTCCTTCCTGGTCACCCTTGTAGGATGGCTGTCCCCCCGTGATTGAAACGGTGGCTCCAGAAAACGGCAGATGAATTTTTGTGTTCTCTCAACTTTAAACAGTTGTCCTTTACTCCCGGATCTACAAAATATCTGCCACAAAAACCTTTCATGTAGAAGGATGTCATATCACATGTATATTGTTAATGTCACTACGGTAACCCGAAAATGCCACCGGTGTGTTTGTTTCAGGCACAAATGAGGGGACAGCTGTAGAATCCACATGGCGGCCAGTGTTATAATAGATGTGAGCCAGGATGACCTGGGTCAGAAAATGACAACTCATTTATATTAATCAGACCTTTCAAATAACAGGTCTGAGCTATAAAGAGTGTAAAGGGAAGGTAATAAGCCACTGGAAGAACAGTTTTCAGTCCTCAGATTTCAGAACCAAACGTCGGAAGTAAATGCAGCAGCAGCTTTGGAGGAGGAGACCCTGAGCCAGAGTTGACAGTCCTTTGGTGCTATCGCTGCCAAGTTTAAGCCTAGTCTCTGTGCATCTCAGGGATGGTTTTCAGTGTCCTAAGTATATATTGGTTCCCTGCAAGCTAAATGTTTAGGTTCCTTGTGGGGCTGGAGGCACAACTCCCACAAACCTTTTAGCAACTTTACTGTTAATGAAATTAGTCCTTCCCACCCCATTCACCCAACCCTGTCATGTTACAAATGAGGAAACTGAGGGAGTGGGGGCCGGGAGGGGTGTTAAGAAACTGATTCAAGATCACCTAGCTATGACTAGATAGTAGCTTGCTTACTGACCAAGTAACTGACATCATTTCTAAGAGCATCCTCTCTTTGCTAGACCTTTTGGAAATAGCTGAAAAGTAAAAAATATAATATGTAAGCCGACAGATTGTTTCCTTTAGAAAAACACTGTAACATAAAATGGTATGTGCTTTAACTATAGAATAATATATTTAACAGTCCTATAGGGTGGCCATAATATCTGGAAATAGAGTCTCTATTCTTTTCCCATGTATTAATTATAGTTGCAATGTCAATAAGCCATTTATTATACATTTGCCTATACTTTGAGACATGGAGGCTGTACCCTGTAATATACCTATAAAGTAGAAGTGAACGTTAATGGTCTAAAACAAGAAAAATTTAAAAGCAAGCTAAATTTAAGAAGATTTGTAGGACGAATGGTTCCCTTGGTCACTAAAGCATTGGATTTTACAGATAGGTTTATCTTTTGCCTCTATTCTGCACCCTGAGCCAAAATAAAAGAGAATGCATGTTTTCCTGACTTCATCTATATAATTATAATTTCATCCTGAATAAAATATTAATCAAAGCTCTATTCATGAGTTGAAGCTACTTCCATTGTTCCCAGAAACCAAAATATGATTCTAAAATGGAATATGCTTTATCTCCAGATTGGCTTAACCCAAAATAGATGTTCAGCATAATAATTTTGGAAAATTAAACACAATATTTGAGCAGCCTTACATTAGTGCTCAATTGAATCATTCAAAGAATATTATTTTGTAGCTTAAAAATAAATGATAAGATAGCATTAGGAAACCCTACTAAAAAAAATGGCATCCAGGTCCTGTAATTGAACATATTTTATTTATGGCTTATTGACGGTGGCATAAAAAACCCACCTTTCTGATTATTTATAGTCATACCCAACTGGCTTAGGAAGGAGTAATGCAACTCTGCAGAGGCCGACTGTCTCTGGTACCTACCAGGTCTGTTCCCATCAGTGTCACTGCTTTAGGATACGTGGTAATTTCTCCATCAGTTCAGGGCAGGAAGCCAACCTTCCGAGGGTCTAACCAGAGAGATCAATGTATCTAGATCAAGGGCTCTACCCTTGCTTTTGTGGGAATCCAGACACCACCCAGAACTACCTGTGTTGCTGTCTCCAAACAGAGTCTGCAGTTGGATCGGGTCTAAGATTACATTGAGCAGACTGCTCCTTTTCTAATAATCAGTCCTCTTTTATTAGTCCTTTTGTAATAATAAGTTCTATTCCTTATTGACCAAGGGATGAACACTAATGTTCCCTTTCATTAGACGCGCAGAATAAAGGTTTCATGCAGGCAGGATGATGATCAAAGATAAGTTCTCACAAATGTGAGGCTTTGGTCATTTTCAAGTTACAAGGTTTGTTCAAAAAACACCTAGGTGATAACTTCACGATAAAATGGTTTCTAACCTAGTTTAGAAATGTCAGCTGTATTTTCCAGCTAGCCTCCAGTTCACACTGAAGGCAGGATCCCAGGCTCAAGTCACAGAAGAGTTTATTCTCATGATTCGGTACTTTCTGGGTTCTCAGCAGCTCTAAGACAGAGAAACTGTAATCTTAGCTATCTAACATTTTCTTCCTTAAATGTGACTTAATTTTTCACCTCCTGGGAAAGTCCTGCCTTATGTGTAAAAGTCGCTGAACCAGCAAAAATAACTTAAGGACACATGTACAATGGCGAGTAACATCTGTCAACCACCCCGCCCTCCCAAACCCTGCACCCTCAAACAATGTTGTCTTTTTTTTTTTTTTGGTTGTATTTTAATGTCCCTTTCAGCGAATATATAGAATACAGCGGCGGAATCTGTTCAGTGAATAGGTTCTTTTTCCCTTCCACAGTGTTTGAGACGGACAAAAGAGGCCCCTCGGCTGGCTTGTCAGTAGGTGTAACCCCGGCTCACGTGCGACCCACCTTTTGTTCAGCGGCCCCACAGCCCAGGAGGTGGGCAGTGGTCTATTAGCTAATGCTAGAGGAGGCAGACATGTCCCTGCTTTGGGGTCTGTTGTATGACTGCCTCCCCAGTCGTTCTGTCCTGTGGCCTGAGCACCTCTCAGGTGACTGGAACTCGGTGGTTTCATCACTTGCATTTCTGCAAGTTTGGTGCCTTCACAACTAAAAGAAATCTGACTGGACAGTGAACACTCTAGTGAGAACTTCATGTGGGTCAATGATAACTTTCTCCCCCTTGACTGTCGATCTCCAAGGACGGAGAGAAAATGTGAGTGGGAGGTGGAATTACTAAAAGAAAAACACAACTCTAACTAAAAGTTGAGGGGTCCATTCAGAGATCACCCCAAACCATCTGAAGTGGATGAAAGGTCTGCCTGCTTCACAGAAACATTTTCCTCACCAGCTTAGAACATCCAGCCTAAATGTTACACAAAAACACACAACCAGGTAACCAGCAAGCAGTACTTGGAGTTTCCAATACAATAGCTCAGAGAATTTCACTCCTGAAAAAAGGTGTCAGAAGCGATGGAATTCCCAAACAGAAACCCTCACACGGCCCCCATTCCATTTTCTTAAGGTCTATTGTTAACTAAGGACGCCTTGTCTTTTCAAATTCCTTCAAGTGAATGGAAGAGGCCAGACATCTGCCAGGATTCGCTCACATTTGCATGCAAATCAGAGACTTGGGGACACACAAGGCCCCAGAGCCAACACCACCACTTCTACTCTAGACTTAACACTGATCCAAGTACCTTCCTGAACTTTCCACCCCTCTGGTCCTCGCTTGTAAAAGTGAAGTCACCAGCGTATTCGAGTAGTAGTCACTCAGTGTTTAGACTCCCATGGCAAAGCAAATTGCAAAAACAACACAACATACTGTCTTTTGGAAAACCCTACACGCCGAAGCCCACTCAGCAATACCTGTTTGAGGAATCCCATGTCTCCTTTATTGTCTGAGACTGGGAATGAAAATGCTAGTGGTGGCATGAGAGCTCGAGAAGGGTCCATTTCCCTGCACTCTTGGCCTTTTCCTCTGTGGTTCAAATGCCTCAACATCATTTACCCCCGCAGGTCGCTCATTTCCTCACTCAGCGCCTGTTCCTGGCGCCCGGGCTACAGCGAGCCCGGCGGGTAAAAGTCCCCCTCTCCAGGGCAGGTACCAGGCCCACTCTCCCACGCGGCGCACCCAGGCCGGGTCCCTAGCCACCCACCATCCTGGGACCTGTTTCAGCACCTGTCCGGGTGCGCGGCGCCCCTCTCGCGGCTGGATATTCCCAGCCCGCCACGCAAGGGCTCCCTCGGTGGGAGGAGGTCGGCGGCTGCCCACACCCCTCTCCACGCAGCACAAAGGACGCTCGCTGGCAAACTTTCCTGGCTACCCACCCCGGCCGCGCGGGGACCCCAGCGCGGGCTCGCTCCCGGGAGCGGACCGCGGCTTCCCTGACATTTCATCATCCCTGGCAGCCTTCTGAGCTGCAAACGTGTCGGGTGAGATCTGTCTCCACTTAGACCGCCGACAGGCAAGTAGCTGCTACTGAAGCCTCGGGCTTCGGTACACTCAGTGCGCTGTGAATGACTCCCCTGGCCGCTTTCTTTCCGCACAAGGCCACCGCCAAGCATCATCCGTTTTCTTCCCACAGCCAGCCACCTTCCTTTCCCTTCGCTCGGTCCTCTTCCCCACTCCCGGGGCCCTCTTTCCGCGCTTTTCTCCAGCCCGGCTGCCTTCCCAGTCCACATCCCAGCAGCCCCCCTAACTCGGGGTCCCCGGCTTCACCCTCCCCTGCGTCGGTCCCTGAAATCCAGCCGGCTCGCCGCCTTTTGCTATTTCTGCCTGGCCTTCGTTGCGAACTATCGCTCTCCCCAACCCGTGTGGGATTTACATGTTCCGGGGGTGGGTGGGAGAAGGGGGTTACTGGATTCCCGTTTCCCCGACTTCGTCCTTTTCTCAGCTCCACGAGCCGCGCCCCCTTGCTCCCCTCAGGCCCACAATATGCCCCGCGGTTCCCCAGACCCTCTCGGTCTCGCCACGCTGCCAAGTTTTGGCCACGACTTCCCCTCCCTGCAGCCCATACCTCCCGCCGCCGCCCGGCTGGACCAGAGCACTTACCCCGAGGCCCGGCTGGCGGGGATGTCGGGGTGCGCACCGACCGGCACCTGCCGCGGCAGCAGCAGGCAGAGGAGGAGGACCCGCTGAGCGGAGCCTCCCTCCCAACCCGCAGCGCGCACGGGCTCCTTGGGGGCCCGGCAGAGCACCACGACAGTAGGCGAGGCGGCGACACGAGCAACAGCTGCTGCGCCGGCCTGGGCTCGGTCCAGCTCTCGGGGACCGGGGCAGAGGCAGGCAGGGTTGGGAAGGAGGGTAGGATAAGTGGGGTGCAGAGGGCGGGGCAGCGTGCGGCCAGGTCCGGAGGAAGGCGCCTGGGGCTCCGAGGGATGCCACCGCGAGGATGCCAACGCCCGGGTTGACGCCGCCGGTCCCTCTCCCCACCCGGAGAGCGCTGCGGGCGCGGGCGCACGGCCTCGCTGGCTCCCAGGCTCGCCGCCGGCGCCCTCGGTGCGCCCCGCTTTGTGCTCCGCGCAGCCGGCGTGCACCTGGTGTAAGCAAAAGCGGTCAGCTGATGGGCCGCTCGCTGATTGGCTGCTCCGCCGTTTCCTCCCCTCCTGCCGGAGCCCCCTCCCGGCCTCCTCCTGCCGGCCTCCCGCCGCCCCCCCACACCCGCCCCCGGCTCAGCCGCGTGCTGGGGCACCATCTGTAGCCCGCCCAACAAAGGCGCAGCGCCGCGGGTCTCGGGTGGCCCTGCCGCCCTGCGCCACCGCCGCGGCCGAGGCAGGCAGCAGCGGCCCGCCGCTTTTTGTCTGGGGTCGACAGGCTGCGGCTGGGTTAGGGAGGCAAAGCACACAGCCGTTTATCAGCAAAAGACAAACCAAAAAAAAAAAAAAAAACAAAAGCCCATGCTAGGAGGGCAGCTAGGCACAATGGGAACGGATCCCTGCGCAGCGTGGGCTCAGAGGCTGAGAAACAGACAAAATTCAACCCGGGCGAGAGCCGTTTCTGAAGTCTAACCCTTGTCTTACAAATGCACAGGGTTCCTTGGGCTGTGTGCACATGCCTGGCTGTGCCACACGCGTGGCTGTAGAACTGGCCCGCACCCTCGCCGCCAGAAGGAGTATTCCGACACTACGCTAATGGGAAGCCTTCAGATGTTTCTGAAAGTTTGTAATTACAGCCTTTCGATTTGTTGGGTGTGAAAGTTGTGTTCCAATAAGTGGAGGATTGAGACTGCAGCCTGTTTGAAGAGGGAGGATGTCGCAGCCAGGGGTGGAAATGGGTCTTGAACCTGAGCCTCAGCTTCCAAGTGGCCACTTCAGAGCCACGCTCTGGAGAAGCCCTTGGTACTTACTGGACAATCCGCTTCAAGCTCAAGCATTTATTATTAACCCCTCAGCACTGAACAACTTTGGGTAAAAGAACATGGTGACATTTCCTGATGTCCAAGCTTTGAACTTCTGGGGAATTTGGAAGGATACATTATTATTACACGCAATCACCTTTGAATTCCTTGAACACTGTAAATGTAATCCAGTCAATTATCTTATTATGTCTGGAGCCCTGTGGCATTTCTTAGTTTCTTTCACTGAGGCTGATAAACATTTGATGCTCTCGTATTTCCATCTCCTTTCTGTGATCCTGATACCGTCATGCAGATACCAGTGGGTCACTGTGTGCCATAGACGGTTCTAGGGAAAGAAGATACTCTGATTCAGGGTAGAAGGCAGACAGAGAGTGGAAAGACAGCTCTTCAAAAAGGCCCATTGCCCCTAGGGTGCTGCATATACCCCAACGAGAGTTAAGAATGGTCAAAGCAATTTGAGTCTAGAACCTTTCCTATGCGTCATCCTTTTATCTGTTTCCCCTTTTTCATGCTGATGATGTGTAGCTTGGAGTTTGTCTGAAAGAAGGCGGGCCTGCGGTGGAAATACAGAACTTGAATGATCCCGGAAGGGTAGAACGCAGGCTTCTTCGGGAGTCTCCTTTAGGTTTTCCAGCCCGTCTATCTGGGACTGGAAGGGAGAGGACGCTGTACCCTGCACAGGAGGACTTCACAGAGGCAGCTCTGGGGCAGTGGACGCCATTAGTGGTCGTGGGCAGTGACTCTTTCTAGAGACGTGACGTGTCTAGAACAGCCTCCGGCTTTGGAAGAGACTTCACAAGAATGGTCTGAAGCCCAGCTAAGAACAAGCCAGGTCAGGCCTGAGCGTCTGAGCTTCGAGGCTAGCCAGCACTGCAGTCTGTGAGCTGTGTCTCTCAGGGCAGGTCCCTCTCCCTCCTTAAGTCATGGTTTCCTTGGCTCTGAAGCAGGTGGATAACAATAACCATCTCAAAGCGTTGTGCTGGCTACGTGAGAGTAAGCGTGTACCGTGGTGCCACTCTCGGGGTTTGGGATTGGAAGTTCTGGCCCTTATCAGCCAGGTGGTCAAGACCACAGCAGGACATCAGGCCAACAGGTGGAACGACCCTTTCACAATCTGACACTGCTCACCAAAGATCGTAAGGTGCTGGCAGCGCCAGTGAGAGAAGCAGACTGGATCCCTCCACTGTTTCATGCGTTTCTTTTCGAATCAGCATGTCTTTCATTTAAACGTATTTTCCTCTGCTCCCAGGTAAGCATGAGAAAGGAAGCTCTGCCTATTTCTACTTGACCACTGCATTTATTTTGCTCAAGACAGAAGGAGCATTATCCTTAGGAAGAAATGAATGTGTCAGAGACAGGAGGGGGTTGGGGCGGGGGGACGGGGATTGCTGTGTGTGGGGAAGATTGCTGTGGGACAGACGGAGACAAACGCGGGCAGGCATAGCATTTACAAGGATGTCTGCAAGTGGGCCCCGCATTTGGAAATTTGATGCCTTGCCTGACTGATTCATGCGTCCAAATTGTAGGCACTGCCCTTTTATAACTCTGCGAAGGCGTTTCAGAATTATTTTTATCAACCGGCCCTTAAAAAAGTGCGTTGTCATTTGGATCCATGAAGGGGAAATGCCCAGTCCATGGACAAGGGCATCTAAGTCAAAGTCACTTGTTCCTTTTCAGAATCCTCAAGTCTGTCTGAACCACTGCTGTTGAGCTCACGCAGTCCTAGGGTCCTACATTTATTTGTAGAAAAGGACTTTATCTTAATACTTATTTATTTAGGTCATTGCAGATGTCAGAGGCTTTGAAGGACAATGGAAGTGGGTCGAAGGGCCCACAAGCCCCCCCCCCCCAGAAAGCCAGGTCTCACTGTGGATGTAAGGAGCTTGGTGGTACTTGTTTGAAAACTACATTAATTCAGAGGCCGGAAAGAATACAACCAGTGCTCTATTAATATTTCAATTAGAGAGAGGTGTATTTTTAACTTTTAAAAACTGTGGTTTTAAATGGCATGTTGTCATTTTATTTTCAAAATGGGGATGTTCCTTGTCTGGGACTCCCTGGACCTGGCCATGTGGAGACCCTTCAAATCCCTGGTCCCCCCACCTCCGCTTGAGGTTTTTTAGCTTGTTTTAAGAAACATTATAATGGGCATTAGCCTAACTTTACCGATCTGTGTGGTAAATGAGGGAAAAAGAAGAAAAATGATACTTTACAGGGTGATCACATTAGAATAGTCTTTAAAAGCACATCTGTATTTTGGGAACAAAGTTACAATATGCCATTTAAAACCACAATTTTTAAAAGTTAAAAATATGTCTCTCTCTAATTGAAATATTAGCAGAGATTGCTTTCCGGCCTCCGAATTAATGTAGTTTTAAAACGAGCTCCACCAAGCTCTCCGAGGATGATGACTCCACGGCTGACATCATGTGACTGCTGTGATCATCCTTAACTTCACACCACACGTGTTGTCTTCCTAAAACTTTCTGACAATCGAGTGGGTTTCGACATACGCATAGTTCCTGTTCTTCCAGTTTCATAATGTGCACGAAATCATTCCAACCCCACAAAAGGGTTCCTTGAGGTTTCTGTAATTAAAATGACATTAGCATCTAAGTCCGAGAGGTCACCCTAAACCCAGGGTGACCAAGCCCCTGGGTTTGCCTGGGACGCTGGGTTGTAGTCTGCAAACTCTCACACCTCAGGCAGCGCCTCAGTCCGGGACAACCTAAGAGGGTCCATGGCTCTAAATGGAACTCACATGAGTAGGTTCAGGGTACCGCTGTATTTCAGTTGAGTTACAACCTTGCGGACCCACCAAAGAACGTCCTTATGCTGGACTGGACGAGAATCCTGCTTCCACCCATAGAACTGAATTGCTGCAGAACCTTGACAATCGTCTAATCCAGCCTCCTTTTTTTATAGATAAGAACACTAAGCCCCAGAAGGGGACTCTGTCGGTGTGTTGACAAAGCCTGCCCTAAAAAGCTAGACTATACAGCAGTCCCCTCTATCCTCAGGGGACACGTCCCAAGACCCCCAGTGGATGCCTGAAACTGCGGATAGGACCAAACCCTATATATACCGTTTTTGCCTATCCATGCATGCCTACGATAAAGTTTAATTTTAAATCAGGCACAGTAAGACATTAACAACAATAAGTAATAATAAAATAGAACAATTACAACAATATGCTGTATTCAAAGGTATGTGAATCCAGTCTCTTTCTCTCTCTCATCATATTGTACTGTACTAATCTTTTTACTTAAAGGAAGCACTTTACAGCCTCTCTTTGGCATGTCCGAATTGCCTGTATCACTACTCTTGCACTTTGGGGACATTAGGAAGTAAAATAAGGTCACTTGAGCACAAGCACTGCAATACTGTGACAACTGGTATCTGATAAACAGGTAGAGAGTGTATATACAGTGTGCAGAACTGGACAAAGGGGTGAGTCACATCCC
The DNA here is from genome assembly GCF_004115265.2 of Rhinolophus ferrumequinum. Taxonomy (NCBI): domain Eukaryota; kingdom Metazoa; phylum Chordata; class Mammalia; order Chiroptera; family Rhinolophidae; genus Rhinolophus; species Rhinolophus ferrumequinum. The sequence goes on along the minus strand of NC_046300.1, from coordinate 4,102,140 downwards.
AGATGGGACAGAGCGAGACAGGGAGAGATTTCATCGCACTACTCGAACGGTGGGCAACTAAGGTTTATGAATTGTTTATTTCTGGAATTTCCCTTTTAATGTTTTTGGACCATGGTTGACCGCGGGTCACTGAAACCAAGGAAATCAAAATCATGGATGAGAGGGGTACGGCTGTGTATTATTTGGAGGCAGAGACCAGATGGCCAGCTCCTAGCCCCACCCCCAGCACCCAGCACCCAGCATGTAACAGGTACTCAGTAAACACCTTGTAAATGAATTAATTGAATCAATTGATAAATGACCATATTTATGTAACTGAACACATTATATCATGAGCATCTTCATAGCATTAAAAAGTCTTGAAACTATAGCGCTTAATGGCTGTATGATTCCATCAGTCTTCTGTTGGTGAGAAATAAGGCCTGTGCCAATTATTTTCCATAACATTACAATAAACGTGCTTTTAGAAGTGCCCATTTTGAATAGTGAACTCTATGTACATCAACTACAACTTGGATTATCAATTGAATGTATTCAGTTTTTTCTATATTCATTACTGTTCACCTTTAGACAGCCAGATCTTACTAAAAAATAAAAAGTTATTGAGGCTTTTTTGCGTTTATATTGTAAAGATTTTAGTGAAGAAGAGAGTTTTAGAATTAAGTTTCTTTGTTTTCAGTGATTTGCTCTGCATTCTGACTTCTCTGTTGGCTGTGTCATAACAGCTAACATAAATACTTCCTCTGCCAGGTACAATACTTAGCAATGTTTTCTATATTGTGAGAGACAGTATAGTGTAATGGTGATGAGCTAGGGCTCTTGATTTAAGCTGCCAAGGTGTATATTCCAGCTTAACAGTGCTGTGTGAGTTTGAACAAGTAACTTACTAAGCTCTCTGTGTTTATAACAGTATCTATATCGTGGGGTGTATGAGGATTAAAAAGATGTATAGTTAACACTCACTAAATATTAGCGTATTAGTTCATATAATGCCAGCTGCTGGAGCCAATAAACCAGAGAACCCCAGGGGCTTAAATAAGACACGTCTACTTCACACTCGTGTAACAGAGTGTGTTCCTCGCTGCTGGCCTCCACGTGGTCACTCAGGGCTCAGGCTGCTTCCGTTTTCGGCTCTTCCTCCTCCATGTCTGCAGAGGCCTTTCCATACAAACAGAGGATGAGGAAAGAGCAGAAAGGATCACATGGGGAGATGTTATGGACCAGGATAAGGAATGGTTTACATCGCCTGCACCTACATTCTATTGGCAAGAGCTCAGGTGTATAGCTGCACCTAATAGCAGAGAAATATGAGGAATGTAGACCAGGTGTGTGCCTAAAAGGGAGAGGAAGAAATTTTGCAACATACAGTGATCTATATTAAAAACAAAGTCACATAGATTAGAAATACCCAATCTCACCTACATTGGCTCTCATCTTTCTTAGTCCTCATAACAAGTCTGATAAGGGAGGGAGGAAATGGCTGGGTTGGATCATACAGCAAGTGAGAGGCCATCATTACAGCAAACAAAATATACATGAAATAGCCACTAGGCAGGGCTTTCTGATTCTTCTTAAAACTGTGCTTAGGCGACCGCTGACCTGATTCCCACCACGTGTCGCCTTCCTGAGTTCTCAGAGACCTCAGGCAGAGAGAGAAAGACTGTCCCCTGCCCCATCAGCCGCTTACACAACTTTTTCTTTCAGCAACATCCTTTTTGTTTCAGTAACCGTAAAACTTTAAGGAAGTTCAGAATCCTTCCTCGTAAGAAAATGCTCAGAGACTAGTGCACTGGAATTCAGTGCTCCTATTATCATAAATTTAATATCCACATTTACTTACAGTCCTGTGGGCCCACCAGGCTATGAAGGAAAGATTGGCAGGCAGAGTCGACACAAATGGTTTATATACATTTTGCAGAAACACTGAAGCTCATAGAATTTTCCCTACATTTCATCTAACACCTTCCTCTGTCAAGCTTGTCTCCATTGTGCCTGCATTTCATTTTATTTATATAATAGAGACGCTCACGCTTTTGATCTCAGAGCATGTTAACAATCTCTTCTGAGTAAAACATTGGCCATATTCCATTTTCATGGATAACTGAGTTCTCGTAGACCAGATGGATCGTCTATTGAGAGCCTTATTCTCTTAAATTCACGTTATGCCCTTGGGTCCGTGGCCCTGCCCGAACCTTGCACTGCACACAAGCTGTGTTTAGGAAAGGGGACTTCGTTTTTGAGTTTTCTGACTTTGGGAGAAGGAAGAGCTGCAGAGAGGCATGTGATGTATAAATGGTGACTGACGCTAGTCACTAGAAAAAGGCTAACTGCAATTCGATTCCGCAAGGACCGTAGGATTTGATGGCTGGCAGGAACCTGGGAGATAATCTGGCCCAACCCTTCCACTTACAGATGAGCAAATTCAGATCTCAAAAACGCTGCCTCTCCCATGCACTTCAGAGCACCCGGGAAATGTGGGTGAATTTGAACCCTTACCCAAGGTCACACTGCTGGAGCACTAGGTCCAATATTTGGTTCTTTCGATTTTCAGATCAGGAATCTTGCTCTAATGTCAGTGTACCTTTAGCTGGGATCCAGGCCTCCCAGAAGTTTGTGGGGACGCTCTCAAGAGTCTGCTACGTTGCCATACGAAATTTTTATTTGTTTTAATTCTGATAATCGAGTAATTGAATATAAGCATATTGTGAATCATCTGAATGACCTTTTTATAATCAAATGCAGAGAGATGACATCCAGTGCCCGTGTGTGCGTGCTCGCGCGCGTGTGTGGGCGTGCATACTTATGTTGATGCCAAGCAGTATGGCTTAAAGTATTTGGAGCTAATGGAAGAAAGACAGGTGGTTCTGATGTATAAATGATGTCTTCCCACCAGCTGGAGGCAAATGACGTCTCAGCACATTCTAAGAGAAAAGGTTCCAGAGGAATTCCGTGAGCTAAAAGTGATGGGAGAGTAAAAAGGGATGAGAGAAATGAATCCTCTCACAACATGGAATAGTCTAAACTTGGGGGGCAGGGGAAGAGAGAGAGAGAGAGACAGAGAGAGAGAGGATGAAAATCGGTACTATATTCACGGTTCATAAAATGACTTAATTTTAGGAAAAAAGGGAAAAAGTTCAACTATTACATCAATTGGTGTTTGAATCTGAGTTTAACTGATCTGGTGGTTTTGGTTTTTGTTTCCAAGCAGTTTTATTTATTACACTTGCTGGTATGAGTTGGATGGTGTCCCTACAAATTCATACATTGAAGTCTTAACACCCAGCACCTCAGAATGGGACTTTATGTGGACATAGGGTGATTGCGGATGTCATTACTTAAGGTGAGTCATGCTGGAGTAGGGTGAGCCCTCATCCATTGTGATGGGTGTCCTCATAAAATGGGGAAATCTGGAGCCAGACACACACCGGTGGAGAGAGTTGTGTGAACATGAAGGCAGAGGTCAGGGTGATGCTTCTACAAGCCAAAGAACAGCGCTCGTTGGCCAGAAGATCTCCAGAAGTCGGGGAGGGCATGAAACAGATTCTCCCTCAGGCTCTCAGAAGGAACCCCCCCCTACAGACCCCTCGATCATGAACTCCAGCTTTGAGAACTATGGGAACAGAACTTCCGTTGCTGACGCCTCTCAGTTTGTGGTACTTTGTTCTCACAGCCCTAGCAAACTGACTAAAGTGCCGTCTAATCACTGCACGTACTTAAAGTGTACAGTTCTCCCCTCTGTACACACAGTGTGAAAGCATCACCACAGTCAGCATGATGACAGCTCCATTACCTAGACTAGGGCTGTCCAAAGTTTTTTCAATGTCTTTCACCAAGGGCCATATGCGGTGAAATACACAAAGAGCCGGGCCACTCACTCGAGGTGAAAGTACGTATTGCCTCTCCTGGTTTATTTAAGTAAACTAAATATATTTTTGGAATTTACTGCGGGCCAATTAACAATGGATTGCGGGCCGCAGTTTGGACACCCCTGACCCAGAGGGTTCTTTGTGCCTTTTCATACTCTACTCCTCCCTCCCTGCCGAGCCCTCTTCCTTGCTGCCCAGGCCTAGACTCAGTAATCTCACCTGCTGTCTGATTATACACTGATTTTTACGTTCTTTCTCTCAGCATAACTATTCTGAGATTCATGCATGTAGTTGTGTGTGCTAATACTTATGGCTGAGTAGAATTCCCTTGTATGGACATGCCACAGTCTGTTTATTCGTTCCCCTGTTGATGGACATTTGAGTTGCTTCCAGTTAGAGGCTGTTATGTGAGACACTGCTCTGAACATCTGTGTTCAGGCCTTTGTCTGGATGTGTGCTTTTGTTTCTCTTGGGTGAACACCCAACCATGAAATGACTGGACCATATACTTGGTGTATGTTTTGCTTTTTAAGAAACTGGCCAACTGTTTTCCAAAGTGGTGGAACCATCGTTCCTCCCCACCGACAGGGGACCAGTTAGCTTACACGTTAACAAGGCCGAAGGTGAATGCCTTTATAGAGGTAGGAGTTTTAGATGATCTTGGTCGCCACCCTGCCTATTGCCTTACCCAGGCTCGGCTCATACACTTAAGTTACCCACCTGGTTTTGAAAGTACAACCTGTGACTTATAAAGTGGTTCAGAATTGGCTATGCAAATACGATAGTCACACGTTACATGTGTACAAACCTCTACAGTGTCCTGGACCAAAGTCAAAAGATCTGAGGGTGCCATTGAGCAGCCACGTGCCTCTCAGTGTGTCACCAGCCTCTGTGTGCCCCCTAAAAGGTCACAGGAAAGACACCAGTCCAGACTGCCTCCTCAGAGGGTTGTTGTCCAGATGAAATCTTACTGTTCCAGCGAGCATTTTGCAGACTGTGGAACGTGTAGACCATTTCTTCATTTTTCTCTGTGATGCCAGGACAGTGGAAGGCTCTCTGAGAGATGGGCTCCCGGGGGAGGTTCCCACGGATTGGGACAGCCACACCATGTGGATGGGGCAGCACTGGCTGCTCCTGCTCCCTCCCCCTCATTCCTGGGCAGAAAACAAGGTGCCTGCAGACCTTGGGAGAATGACTCAATGCCCTTAGGACACTTCCTCTTGAAGTCTGAAAGGAGTTTGGGGTTGGAGAGCAGGACCTATTGTTTCTGGAATTATCCTCGTCATACTTAAGGCTTTGTAGAATAACGACAACAACCATCGTCATCATCTAACTCTTATTAAGCATGTATTATGTGCTGGGCATGGGGCAATGTTTGCATGAATTCCATGTAATTCTTACAACAATCCCATGAGAGAGGCAGGTATGATTATCCCTCTCGTTGTTTTCAGAGGAGGTAATTGAGGTCTAAAGGAGGGTAGATAAATTGCCTAAATCCCGGAGCTCATACTCTGAGCTGTGACAAATCTGTAATTTCCGGTCCCATCTAAGCTACCATAATCTATTCTGCCAAGTCCTGTACGTACCATTGTGGTCATGATAATGTAGATATGCTTGTTGGGAAAATTTTTTAATGAAAAAAACAAAACAGATTGAAGTAAGGTCCCAGGAACTGTCCCCAAATACCTTAGTACTTTCAGAAAGAAGGACTCTGAGGAATACAACTCACATTTTATTAGAATAGCAGCGATATCCATAAAATAGTATGATTCAAAGGTCCATAGCTGGGGGTTTAAAAACTTTTGAACTGTAAAAGGCAAGGGGGTTTCAACTGATAACACGGGAGCTTTTTATGGGTGCACTCGCAGGGCCAGCTGTGGGTCACCCAGTTGATTCTTCAGGGCTGAGCAATTGTATGGGATGTAGTTTGCCAAGACTAGTCGGTACTGGTCACTCCTGGACCATCGCTTGCGGAGCCTGTGGTGAGAACTGGATGCGACACTCAGCTTGACCACTAATGGCTTCACTTCTCTGAACCCTAAGTTTTGTGTAACATGAGGTAGAGGATAGAATCTGTGATTTTCACATATTCTTCCTCCCAGAATTCCTTGGTTAAATAAATCATAAGGAAACATCACATCAAGACACGGAAGCAAATTTGTCTGGGTTCTTGGTTGCAGCCAGCAAATCTCCTCTAGGTAGGAAGAGATTTAGTAGAAGGCCCTAGTTAGCCTGTGGGGTGTCTGGAGGGCTGCACAGCTGGGCATGTGTGTGGTCCAGCTGGGAACAAAGCAGCAAGAGAACACCATGGGCCTATCCTGGTGGAAGCAACACTGTCACTGGTGCCCATCACTGTGGACCGGCCACACTGTGGACTGCGATCCAGAACCTCTACACAGGTCTCCCCTATGATGCTCCATCGTTCTCGACAGCAATCTGAGCCCCAGGCTGTGGCTGCCTTTCCACGTGGCCTTCTTGTATCTGTGTGCGGCTTGCCTGAGCCCAGGGCCTCTGCAGGGCAGGAAACCAGGAAGAGAGGGGTGGGACTGGGTGCTGGGGGCGCCAACTCACAATATCTGCCATCAGCGCTCCTTGAAGACGGCTGGAGCAGAGCCCCTACCCAGCTTTCACCCATCACTGTGCCTTGAGGATGATGGGGCCCTATTGGCTGGTCACTCGCTAAACGGGCCCTCACGGCTTTGCAGGCCTAAGTTAGAAAATGGCCAAACTAGAGTATTTCTGAGGTTCTCTCTAGTGTAGAAATTCCTGGATTCTATGCATGTCCAAGGTTAAATTAAAGTAGAGGTGTTTAAAGAAGTATTTTTCTGTAGGGCTTGGCTAATTCCAATACATTCTCTGTAATTATCAGCAGTTAAGAATATTACACCCAAGGAGTATGGCTTCACATACATTTGCATTTTGGTTGACTGCCTCAGTGAGGCATATCGGTACAAGAACATCCAATTTGCACAAAAGGAAAGGGAAGGGAAGGGGAGGAAAAGGAAACATTTGACAAAGGCGTGCATCAGATTCTTTTCAGAAGGGTATACTGTGTTTCCCTGAAAATAAGACCTAGCCGGACAATCATCTCTAATGCGTCTTTTGGAGCAAAAATTAATATAAGACCCGGTCTTATTTTACTATAAATAAAATAAGTACTTATAGTAAAATAAGACCGGGTCTTATGTAATGTAATGTAATGTAATGTAATGTAATGTAATGTAATGTAATGTAATGTAATGTAATGTAATGTAATAGGACTGGGTCTTGTATTTATTTTTGCTCCAAAGACGCATTCAAGCTGATTATCCGGCTAGGTCTCATTTTCGGGGAAACAGGGCATTTTGAACCTTTCAAGGGAAGTGTTTCTAGGTTGTGTGTACTTGCAGATGCAATTACAGGAAAACTGCTCACAGTGTGTGGCGCGGGTTCAGATCTGCAAACTCCAAGCACCAATCTCCCAAAACCAAAAGAAAGCCCAGGCAAACTTCAGTTACCTTAAATTATACAGAGATCCACTGACGTTATCTTTTGCTCTCTTACATCTCTCAGTGACCAGAAAACAACGATTCCAATTATCATCAAGATACCCCAGAGAATCGGAACTCAGAGCGGCACCGTGTGATTAGGCACGGCATGCCCATCCGCTGCTTGATCACTTAGAATGTGCTGTGGCATTGTGTCTAAGAGCTTGGACTCTGGGTGCAATCTCTTTGGAAGCTTTAGTCATCTTATCCATAAAGTGGGAATAATAATAGTAACTGTGTCAGATTGTTGCCAGTATTAGATGGAATAATGCACGTAAGAAATGTTGTCTGGTCCAGTCATTGGGGCATCTACCTTGGCCTTTGCTCCTTTGGAAGCCCCAGTGGTGTTGGCAGCTGAGCCCGAGAAGAGACTCTACCAGGTGACCTTCCAGAGGAGAGAATTGGGATGGTCGTAACTGTGTGTCCTCCGCCATCACCAGCTGGTACATACAGTTGCCCCTGTTCCTTGGAGCCTTTTTGAACTTTCTAAGTTCACCTTGCTGTTTGTTATGGACTGATTCCATCTCTGTTTGATTCAGTAAACATTGGCGAACATGGAGTACGTGAAAAGTACCATGGCCCACGAACTGGGAGCCTGGACAGACATGAACTCTAGTTTGTTGAATTTCTACTATATTCTGTGGCGTCTTTTTGGCTCTGAGCTTTAGCTGGCCATAGAGGATCAGATGTGGGCTGTGGTGGGGACAGGGAGAATGACATTAAAGAAGCAGGTATTAGGATCTTCCCTGCATATGTGGGAAAACCACAAGTAGGGTGACCACCGCCCTGCTTTGCCTGGGACTGAAGGGTTTCCCGGGAAGCTTCTGGGACAGACTGGTCATGCTAACAGGTCTTCTGTGCCTTATTGGACAGCCTGCCTACCTTTGAGGCATTTAATTCCTGCATTCAAAGTGAGAAGCTCTGTACTGGATGCAGTTGTGATATGGTGCAAAGAGGTGTAGAGTGGGATTTAAGAGAGCAACTGACACCGGTCTTACTCTCCATCTCGTGGGGACCCTTGATAAATGACCTCTCTGAGCCATAGCTCCCTCATCAGGGGTACCTACACCCTGGGTGTTGGAGTCAGTTAAATGAGAGAGTGCCTGGCACAGAGAGGAAGTGCAATAATTTTTTCATTTTCTATTTTCGAATAAGAAAATATACTACACTGGCTTAAAAATAAGAAGTTCCTTCTACATGTGCTTGTCCACGTTAACCTTCCATCATTTGTGTGTCATGTATTGCCCTGGAGAAGCTCCTTAGATGTTTCTATTGGGTGTGTTCCAAGTTAGCAGCAAAACTGCAAACTCTCCAAGTGCAACCATGATCTTTTCATGTCTGAGTGTTTCCTGAGAGCTTCCAGAACAAGCATGGTCAACTCTGAGGAACTCAAAGTGCTGAGGTTGGTTTGTAATGCCCTGGGGCTTAAATATGCAGCAAGTAGTGCCTTTAGGTTTCTATCTGCATCTTAAAATGCAGGTCTACCAGCAGGAATGTTATTTCTACATAGGTAAAAGGAGCCTGCTCAGATCATATCCTTTCGAAGCCTCCTCCTTACCTAATTAGTGCATTTTAATCCTTTACCTGCGTGAGTTCCTTACCATATGCAAATTTGAAGGAAGGGAAAGGTAGCAGAGACAGGACAGGTGACACCTCGCTGTGCTAAGTGGGCAGAACTCCTTCTGTGCCCCTGAGCCTGAGAAAACAGCTTACGTGTCAAAGCTGATAGTGTGGGTTCTGGAGTTTATAAGCAGCAACCAGCCAGCACATACGGGCGCGTTAACCCAATTGAGATGAACTTCCTTGTAATTTCTAGTTTTCTGTTAACATAATAGCTTAGTGCGTCTGCTCATTAGAAAACCCTAAAGCGCTTTCTTTAAAAGTACCAGCCAGGAGAGCAAATGTCACCCATTGGCAGCCAGCCTGACTTTCTTCCTGTGTTAATTCCCCACATCTCTTTTTCCAACTTCCCTCATCTTTTTCACATCGGGCAGTTTTCTGCCCCTGATTTTATGCCAAATGTTCATCCAGCGTCTTGACGTACGTTGTTGTGTGACGGCAGCATTGGTCTCCACATTAGGTCTTGTCTCCTGATGATTGAATCAGCTGGGCCGGGTGCTCTGAAGGGTAAACGCACCGCGGATTCTGAGAGGCGGTCATCACCGGGTGGTTGGGGTCGTCCCCTAAACAGGGCTAGAGAGAGATCTCCTGAAATTGCACAACTAGGCCCAGCCCTTTCTAACACTTGGGGGACCTTCCTGAGTTTGTGCCCACAGATCACAAGGGCTCATTCCTGGTGTTTGATTTCAGGTGGGAGAAGGGGGCAGGCGGGTTCCACAGAATGTTTATAATCGCTGAAAGAGCTAATGTGACCTCGGGCTTTATTAAAGGGAGAATTGTGTTGGAAACGGGAGGAGAAGTTTTAGCAAGATATGAGTAGCTGTCTCCAAATTAGATTATTCATTTATCCCACCGGAATGTATGACACGTCTTCTGTGAAAGGCACTGGTCTGTGAAAGATACAAATAGAACCAGTAAGCACTCTTGGGCGGCTCTCAGCCGAAAGAAATGATTGCTCTGGAAGGGGGCTGCTGCTTTTCTGGTTAGGCTCACCAGGCTGCCAGAGCCTTACCCCGCGATTACCAAGAGAGGCTGGCTGCTGTGCTGCCAGTGAAGGGGCCTGGTGGGGACTGCAGAACTGGGGAGAACACGCCGTTTAAAGTGAGCGCCTGCTATTCAGCATATTAGACTGTCACCTTGTGAGAATGTGGGTCTGGTTTTGCCAAGAGAAACTAGAGATCCAGAATGTTATGGGAATTATTTCACTTAAAAATATTGTCAAGATGGTAGCTAATTCAAGTGCTTAAAAGCTCTGTAGAAACCCTGCATGCTCTTGGGCTCATCCTGCTCTTGGTCTTCCAGTTCATAATTCCTGCTCTAATCAGTAGGATTCACCCAGTGAAGGGGGATTTGCCCGTATTTAGGGGGGTCTTTAACTTGAGACTTCACGTGTAGAGCCGATGGGTGGAGGTTGCCAGGAGTTCGTGATGAGAATGAGTCAGTTCACTTAATCAGTAGCTGAAGATAAATGGGTAACGTGTGTGTTTCCAGATGCTTCTGGTGTGGGGGTTGGTTTTCCGCTCACAGTGGAGAGTTTTAGCGTCTTGAGAGGCCTGTGACCTGAAGCATGTCACGCTTCCAGGGGGACGGTAACAGGAATAAGGCCTGCTGGACTCGACTTGCAAACTTGAGGGTGACGGAAGCCACTTCCCGAGGTTTCTGAGTATGGATTTATGGCGGCCTCAGGCGAAATTCTCTGTTATTGCTTTGAACTTCTGTCCAGCGTATCAGATCCATGAGCAAGAAGCTTGCCTTCCCTGTGTCCTGGGGAAAGAAATGCGTGCTGCCCACTCCTGGGCGGGTGGCCCTGAGTAACTTCTGGAATTGCCTGGATGGAACCTCTGTTCCTGAACAAAATTTCATGTCATTACCTCCTGCCCATATCAAGCCGAGTGTGGAAATGCCCCCACTAAACCATGTACGTGAACTTGCCCCATTAACAAGGCAGCAGCGGGCCATTTTCTCCTCAGTTATTAGTTATGTCCCATATTTGCAATACCAAATGTGGTAGTGGTTACCACTTTACCCGTTAGGCTGGAGTAGCGAAGGCAGATGGTGTATGCTTCGGGTTTGTTTTTCTGTAGAATAAACGGAGAAATGGTTGCCATTTTCAGTGAGGGGTGATCACTCACCAGTTGTAAAGGCGTGAAGATTTTGGCTGGTGAATTTGTTTAGATTTGCCTTTCTTAGAGTGGGAAGTGGGAAAGCTGGAATTCAGGCAGAATGTGCTCCCCACACAGACTGAAGTGAACTGATTTACCCCTGATTCACCCAGACTGGGCTGTCTCCTTAGCCAGGCTGCCGCACATTAGCAGAGGGAGACCGTGATTCGTATGCTTTGGGGGTTCTGGGGGAGCAAGGAACATGTTTTATACTCAGTCACGAGATGAGCAATTGAAACGCTATCAGCTGTGGAGTCTTTGTTTTTATTTTCGTAATGAAAAAAAATGGCGATTTTTACATTTTTAACATAATAAGCAGAAGAGTAAGTTATGTTTCTCAGTTACTTATGGGCAATGTAATGTACTTTTGACAAGTCTGTCACAGTTTCAACATTTATAAGTTTCTTCCAATGGGGTGTTAAAGTGTTTGTGCCTTTTGAATCTATGTATATGCATATATGTCGTGTGTGTGTGTGTGTGTGTGTGTGCACTTTCTAAGTGCTAAACACTTCACTAAACTCAACCCATTATTCATCTCACACTCTCATGAGGTAGAGGTCATTATGCTGTTTTCCTCGGCAAGAGCTACCACTCATAGTAATAACAACCTGCTTGAAAGCTTGCCGTTAATAACTTAAACAGGTAGGATTTGAACCCAGCTCTGTCTTAGTCTCTCTTATAGTAACTCCATTGCCAGCTATAAAATATCCACAGCCTATTTAGGTCTCAGAAAAATTACTTTTATGTTTTCTTTTACTCAGAATGTACTGTTTCCCTGAAAATAAGACTTAGCCAGACACTCAGCTCTAATGCATCTTTTGGAGCAAAAATTAATATAAGACCCGGCCTGATATTATATTATGTTAAATAAGACCTGGTCCTATATTATAGTAAAATAAGACCGGGTCTTTTATTAATTTTTGCTCCAAAAGACACATTAAAGCTAATGGTCCGACTAGGTCTTATTTTCAGGGAAACATGGTAATTGAGTCCAGATATTTTCAGCAAATGCATTTAAACTGGGGAGTGAACACTGAAGAGATAAAGAGCTGGCACAAACCCAGTTTTGTGTCAAATTTAAACTTGAACAGGACACAGTTGACACCTGGGTCTTTAGTCAAAGTAACTGATGTTACTAAGTAGAAATTACTCTCTTCCATCTGGAGACAGAGCAGTTGGATCTGCCCCCTCACTTTCTGAAGACCCAGATTGAGGCATGAGTAAAGAAGCCACCTGGGTACCTTGGCCATGGGACTTTTAGGCAAGTCATTCAGATCTTATAACAGTGGCTGTGTCGAAATGTCCGCAACCCAAATAAAAGCTGGTGTCCATAGGACAGTCCTTGGGCAGTGTTGCCTTAGGAAATAAACATAACCCATCAATCAAAACTAATTTAGACAATCGGAATCTTTACTAGGCTCTCTCGGATAATGTTCAAAGTCGATGTAATCTGAAACTTCTTTTTATGAAAATTATCTTTCCCTAGTTCTTTCAAACACAACATCTCTCAGATGAGTAGCTGACCTTAAATTTTTCTCTTTCCTCATTGTCAACACTCCAACTTTTTTTCTTTTATAGCTAGCAAATGTTGGTTTTCAATACCTTCTCCTTTTTCCTTCCACCACTTGTTTCTTTTCGTTCATGAGTAACTCATGACTTTTTTTTTTTTTTTTTTTTTAACACCGCTTCTCTGTAGCCATTGCATTGCTCAGGTTCCCCATGATAGAAATCCAGGAACCAAGTTTTCAGAGACAGAATTCCCTTTAGAGAATGGATGAAGGTGGTGTAGAATCGTCATACTCTTGTCATTTTTGCTCTGTCACAGGTGACAATACTACAGTATATGGAATGACGAAGGATTGTACATGACAGGTAGACCTGGGCATACTTTATCCCTGACCCATCCCTGTACCACCCACCACCCACCCCTCACCATGGACAAAACTGAGGAGCAGCATGAGGTTCAGGGACAGTATGAGAGTCAAGAACGGTGAGAGATTCAAGGACGTGCTGAGAGGTGAGGTCAGGGTCACAGGAGGATGGAGTGCCAGCCTGGTGGAAATTCAGCACTGGGGTTTTTACAATAACATCTGATGACTTTGGGAGTAGCACCAAACAGTCCCGTGCCGAATGTCATTTTCTCCACCTCTGATGCACACTGATGCTCTCACCTTTCTCTTTTCCACATGTGTCCGTCTTTCCCCATTCTTGGGGACCAGGTGAAATGTCAGCTTGGGCACATGGAATGTCAAGCTTGGAAAGATGGAGCTCATGGAGTTTAGCAGTTCCCAGCGATTCACACCTGGGCTGCTTTTTCAAAATTCACATCCTTGTATTCCGCCCTCAAAGGCTCACATCTGTTAGTTTGCTGTGGGGCTCTGGAAAAAAACAAACAAACAAATATATATATATATATATATATATATTAAAGCCTTCCCTGTGTTTTTATGAACCATTCTGGTTTGGGAAACCCTGATCTCATCCACCTCCTTCCATCCTTCCTGACACCTGAATTTCCTCCTGGTGGTCAGCCTAGGGAAGGTTGGTTTTGGCAATGGTGAAGCAAGCTCAAATGTACTTTGTGCTTACTGATTGATTGTTAGGCCCTGAACTAAGGGCTCTATCTCATTTGTCCCATGTCACACATGTGGCAATACTTATTTTACCCCAAGTCTTTGAATTCACCCTGAGCTCAAGCTCTCCTAGCTTTTGGCACCCAGATTCCTGCTCGGCCAGACCCTCCCTGCCTTGGTACCAAAGCCTGGATCACCCACCTCTGCACTCTCCTCTCTTCTTCCATATTTTATTGGGAACACAATAGAGTTTGACACGTTAAGAGTGTGGACTCTGGAGCCAGACTCTGTGTTGCAACCCAGTTCTGTCACTCTCTGGCATATTGCTCCAGACAAGCTAACCTCATGGTCCAGTTTCCTCATCTGTAAAATGGAGATTTAAAGCTGGACCCAGTCACAGGACTCCCATAAGGATCAGTGCAGTAATGCACATTAAGTACTTATAAGAGACCCAGGAATGGACTAAATGCCCGAGAAATGTTACCTGTTATTATCTCATCACACCAAATTTTCCTTGTCCATTTACTTGTGTTTCTCAACTGCTAGGCTATGAGCACCTTAAAGGAAGACATCTTATCTTATTCAATCTTGTATCTCAAGTATCTACTATAAGGCCTAGAAGATAATAAGTGCTCCAGAACTGGTCATTCTTATTGTAATTCCAATAAGAGGGTTCAGAGTAAGACATTCTACAGGCCTCCAGCCCACACACTGAGTCCTCAGAACTTTACAACCCTTCTAAATGATACCACTCCAGTGTCAATTAATGATAACATATTTTATTGTCATTTAGCCGCATGGCTCTCTAAGTTTACTCACTGCTTTGCCTATCAGACAAACCTGGATGGGAGCCTTGCTTGCTTCTCTTGTTCCCTTGACTTGGCATTGGGTAAGCCATTGCTCCTCTTAGGTCCTCGTTTCCCTCATCTGTAAACCTCAGATGACTCAGTGACCTTTCAGTGTAGCAGTAGAAGTAGCAGTGTTGTGTGAGAGACATGGGTGTGTAGTGTCTGAGATGAAAAAGACGCTCAGGGACATGCAGGTGGGCTCATGGCTTCATGGCGAGAGTTCAGCCCTGATGTGTGTTGATATGGCCCAGGCCTTTGTTTGGTATTCTTTACTCACATGGCCTGAAATCTTTTGTGGTCAGATTTCTTTCACTACTATGATGATTGAATTGTGTCTCCAAAAATGATCTGCTGAAATCCTAGCCCCCAGGCCCTCAGAATGTGACCTTATTGGACACAGGGTCACTCCAGATGTAAGTGGCTAAGATGGGGTTATAGTGGAGTAGGGTGGGCCCCTGTGACTGAGGCCGTATAAGAAAAGGAAAGAGGGAGACACAAGGAGAAGAAAGTCAAGTGATGACGGAAGCAGAGATTGATGATGGAACTGCAACCTCAGAGCACCAAGGGTGATGGCCGGCCCCGGAAGCTGGGAAGGATTCTACCCCAAGTCTTGGAAGGAGCATGGCCCTGACTGCACCTTTACTTCAGACCTCTGGCCTCCATGGTGGTGAGAAGATAGATTTTGAATTTGTTATGGCAGCCCTAGGAAATGGATCCAATACTAGGCTCACGTTGATGACCGCAGCTTTTCAAGGTCAGTCTAGAAAAAAGGGAACTCTTACGTGAGACTCACTTATAAAAATGAGCAGATTGAGGTTTTCCACAGACGTCAGATTTTTCCATCCTAAAAACGATTACAACTACAGAATGACTGGCAGACTTCCGGAGGGCTGGAAGAAACAAATCCTTCATCTACCACACTCTTCAGAGGCTTTTGGTTGTTTATTTTCCCCTTGAACTTTCCAACTTTTCTTAAAGAAGTTTGGGTCCCCAGAGGACCACAAAGCTTTTAGTTCAGAAAGGTAAGAAACTCCTGTTTGCATTTACTATTTATGAGCTGTGGCTTCCTATGGTCACGTGGCCCAACGGTGCTTTTAAGGACCTACTACAAATGAGACTGGAGTCATTATTTTTTAATGTAAAGAGGATGATGGCATACTTTGCAGTGTAATATACAACCAGCTGTCACATTCACCCTAGATTTGTATTAACACTGTTCATTTAGAAATTAGTCAACTACGCACCATGTTTACAAACATCGTGTTTGACATAAAAGCAATATTTGTCGGACACAGCATTTGAGTGTTTAATTGCAGTGTGTGATTCATAGGAACATCTTCATATCTAAGTAATTCCGTGGCATTAAAATTTGGGAGCAAGTGAGGCACACGTCTACGTTTCCGTGTAAAGTTCTCATCTAATAAGGAAACCCATTAGCTGTGCACGCGTCTTCCTCCCTCAACAAGGGGGCCGCTGCCCTCATGGCTGCTACGTTTCAGTCAACCTCCAAGTACCAGGAGAATGACAGTAAAACAGTCAAAATTCGAAGTGTTCTAGAAGAGAATTTGCTTTGTATTTGTTTCTGAAAAGCCTTTCTTCCGGGGAGAAAAGTGTTGTGTTGCGAGTCTGATGCCATAGAACTGGGAATCCAGGCCTGTCTTCCTCATAAAGACGCTGTTCCCTGTTTTATGTGTGTGTTCGACTGTCATGTACCCCTCCACTCCCCACCCCCACCCTGACCTCAGCTTAGGGAAGGTCTTTAGCTATGGAATGATGACATTCCTCTTTTGAAGGAAGTGGTTCCACATTTCCAGGGCTGAATTTTTTGACCCAGGTTACTACCACACAGTTGTGATTTTTCAGTTTTTTTTACAGATTAGCATTTCCCCGCTGCCCAAGTATTTTCCTAAAATAGCTGGATTATCGTATTATTTTTTCCTCTTGACGCTCATGTTCCGTTGCTCCTGGTGTTATCTGTCTCTGCTCCCTAAAACACTAATAAATCTTCAGTTATTTTCATCCATTCGTTCATTCGACTGTAGCCTACCGTTGGAGTTGATGAACTAAGCCTCGCTGCCTGTGTTTGTACTACTTACAAGATAAGAACTTTTTTTTACATTTTTAAATGGTTGACACAAACAAACAAACAAACAAAAAAGCAAAAGGAGACTGTTTTGTGACACGTGGAAATTTCATAAAATTCAAATCCCAGTGTCCAAATAAAGTTATATTGGAAGATAGCCCCCCGTCACCAGATTACTTATTCTCTGTGGTGGGTCGTGGCCTGCAAACACCCCGTGGCCAGTCTAGTACCTCCAGCGTCGCGCCTCCATCTCATGCTTCCAGATCCCCGCGTGCTGCTGTGAGACCCTTATTCCTGTCACTTCCCGCTACCTTGCATCTATTTTGTCTGCTCTCCCCACCCCTTTTGTGTGACACTCCCACGACGCTCTGTGTGGCTGGATCCCAAATTAGTTCCCTTCAAACAGCTCGGCAGCCATGACCTGGCCCCACCCAGCCCTGACTGCACCTCATCTGCCCGTGTGGCATCCGTCTCAGGCCACTCCAGCTGCTATAACAAAATACCACAGAGGCGGGGGGCTTGGCCAACCAGCATGTATTTCTTACAGTTCTAAAGGCTGGAAGTCCAAGGTCAGGGCCCTGATAGATTTAGTGTCAGCTGAGGGCCTGCTTCCTGGTTCGTAGGCAGACAGTTGTCTTCTCACTCGGTCCTCTGACGGTGGGAAGTGGGTCGAGAGCTCTCCGGGGTCTCTGTTACAAGGGCACTAGTCTCATTCATGAGATGCCACCCTCATGACCTACTCTGCTCCCAAAGGCCCCTCTTACTTGTACCGTCACACGGGGAATCAGGTTTCAACACGTGAATTTGGGGGACACAAATGTTCACTCCATACAGCACCCCGAGTGCTCTCTTGTCTGAACAGGAGCTTAGATAGTGAAGACATAAAAGTCATGAATTTCTTTCAAAGGAATGGATCTCAAGTTAGACCTCTCTCATCTTGTACCTGTTTGTTTGCTTGTTTGTTGAAGCGTACACATAGGAACCTACTTTCAAGCTTGTTAAGTTTCTTCTAATTGGTGGCAGCCCAGCACTGCTGTTGACAGAGATGGTTTTGAAACTTCATTTCATCAGTCATTGTACTGCCACCTTTCCCAGAGTTGTGTGTTCTAAAGGTTTGTTGTTTTTTTGCAGACACGCATTCTATAGCTTAGTCTAATGCACTGATTAAAATATTCAAGAGAACTGGACCTCAAACAGAGCTTTGTGGCACTGTCCTAGAGACTTCTCGCCAATCCAGTATTGATCTATTAAGCAGCCCCATTGGAAATGGTTCAAATAATTACTAATCCCCGTGACAGCAGATGACTCTAGGAGACTGTGTGAAGTGCGTTGCTGGAATGGAAATGGACTGTATCTAAGCTGCTCCCCTCACCCAGTAGCTTTGAGGTTCCCACCAGGCTATCTGTGAGTATGGCAAGGTCAAAGCAGAAATTTGGGGAGTCACAGAGACCTGAATTCAAATGCTGTGCCTGCCGCTTGACCTGGGAAAGGGCTTCCTGTGGGTCAGTGTGGTGGCGAGGATCCATGAATTGAGGCGTGCCCTCCTAAAGCAAGGGGAACACAGTGTCATGCACACTCCGCCGCAATGGTAGCTTTCATTTCTACCAGCAATGAAACGACTGAGAAAGGGATGAGATTACTTTAGGATGACGTGCTCTCAGTAAGTTCACAATGGCACCCAGTGACGAAGACAGGTGTTTCTAAACATCTACATAGCCTTTTTGGATCTTCGATTCTTGTGGTTTGCATACGTTTGATGTTAAATATACTCTCCTGGGGATTCTGCAGTTTCTTCTTGGCTGAATTTTATTCCTGTATATCTGACTCTAATATTTTTTTGGCACATTTCATATATATATATAGGAAGCATCCAAGTAATTATTAAATATCACTGGTGCTCTTTTCCTTTTCAGACCCCCTGGTACATTGTTTGAACACGTGGATATGCCTGTGTGATAGAGCCGGGCATTTCCGCACCATCTCGTTTCCGCGAGGCTTCTCTTCTGCTGAAAAGCTTGACTTGGGGTCGGGGGTCAGGTTTAGGGACAGAAACATGTCGATACCGGTGCCCCATCTGTCCTGTAACCAGCTGTGTGACCTCTGACATGCTATCCAGCCTCTCATCGCATTAGTTCATTCCCCTGTAAATAGTGGGTTCTCCCAGTTCCTGGTTCTTGGATATCGTGACTGTAGGGACCTCAGAAGCATGTACAGGAACCCTCAGACATGTGCACAGGGAGGGAAGAAGCATGGGACACTCAGGAAGGACATGAGTTTCACAGGATGACAGCGAAAATAAGGGTGTCACATGCACTTTGCAGGGATTCAGAGAAGAGAGGGACCTGTGGGTGTCAGGCTGTGAGGGGAAGATTTCATGGATGAAGCTCAAACAAAAGGGAGAATAGAGATGGTAAAGGGTTGTTATCAGAGATGCTTTGTATTCTTATTTTATGTTGTTGATGTGTTAATTCTCTCCAAGGCCAATGTCAGTGCAAGATATCTGCCCACTATTGTTTGGAATACTGCCTCGACTCCTAGTCAGGTGTTCTAATGTCCACTTTGAGTTCAGAAATGGGCAGGATAGTCCCAGTGATTTCCAAGCACACTGTTTTCAGGTGGTGTGTTGTTTTAGTTGGAGTGAAATAACATCCAACACTTAAGGACGCGTGAAGATAGGCAGAGTAATTTAGAAATTGTCTTCTGGCCCCAGCAGCGTTTGAAGGCAAACAACTCAGATAATTGTTACTAAATGTTTGCTTCCTCATGCTGAATAAAAGAAAAAGCAGGGCACTAGTCCGTGGCTCGCTCTGTTCGGGGGTGCAGTGAACTGTGGTGATGAAGGACATGGGCTCAGGAGTCAGACTCTGGATCTAACACTCGTGTTTGGAGGAGGTTGGGGAAGTTGTTTCACCTTTTGTACCTGAGTTTAATAATAATAAGACTGAGTAAATAATAATAAGACTTCTATTTTGTTTGGGTGAAATGCATTATCACATAAAGAGCGCAGACTAGTCATTGGATTAAAGTAAATGCCCACTATCCTTATCCTGTCATGTATGTCATGACTTTATTATTATCCTTAGCATTTCAGTATTCCTCCATAAATGTGTATACATATTATTAAAAGGAATACTGGATGGAAACAGGACTGAAATGCAAAAGAGAAGTGTGAAAACTTCTGAGTCTTTCTAAAGGCACCCATTGTAACAGGTGGGGCCTTGGTTACTAGAATTCTCCTTGAGAATTCATGCCTCTTTACTTCTGAGTTAAGAGTTACTACAAAATTAAAGAAAAAGATCTTAGAATTCTGAGTGATCCCTCTGGACCTGAGAAATCATCAAGTCACATGACTAATCTGTGATTTTTATCATTTAAGATTCATTTCTTTCTTATCGAAATGCCATTAAACGTGGCAGGAATGCAACAAATATCAAAATGTAAGTATTGCTTTGCCTAATCTGTGAATTCATGTTATTTGTTAACTAAATTCAATCATACACTAAATTGAAAAAAAAAAGTGTTGAAAATTGTTAAAATGAATAACCAAAGATACATTCTTTAGGAATTTTTGGCAGAAAAAAAATTTATTCCTAACTGTCAAATAGGTATAATGGATTCTGCTCTTTCCGAATTTCCATGGTTCTTTTGTCTTGGGTTAACTCCATTTTGGGAGCCAACACCCAGACAATGTAGTGGGGTGAGACAGCATGTAGAAATGAAGAAAGCACAACAGGGCATTACAAACTGGGGCACTGGGTAGGAAATTCATCTGCTGCTCCAGAGGTCCACACGCCAATGACCATAGAGCACTTCATGCATTCTTCATTCTGTAGCAGATTTAAGAACTGTTTCTTCAACTCTGTGTATCTTTTCTTTTCAAAGTTCTGACAATCAGTTGTCTGTCTCTCTCTCTCTCTCCATGCCTACCTTTGTTGGGGACAAAATGGTACTGGTGCAAAGTGCGAAGTAGTAAAATGATACAATGCACATTGGATCAGTGCACATTGGAAGGTAAGAAAGGACGCCCCTTGAACAATGGGAACTTCTTGATTGATATGTTTAAAGCCAGACTAAGTGAAGCACCAGAAAATCCCTGCCAAGCAAGGCTCCGGAAGATGGGTTAGAGCCTCAGTAGAGTTTCTCCATCTTGAAGTTCTTTATTTTGGTAACAGAAGACATTAGTTCATCATGTCATGTACTGAGACAATTGTTAGCATGCACAGAATGGTTGGATTTGAGCAATTGAAAATACAGCCAATGAAGAGCTGCAAGGCAGTGGCTTGTGCACAAAACCTAGTGACCTTGGCGTCACACGGAGCCCCTTGCTGAAGGCATGCCTTCATTTTTTCCAGGGAGGAGGTCACCTGTGAATCTATTAAAATGTGGAGAGATTCCACTTTCCTCAAAGAGTTGGATTGGACTGTACAGAAGACACATGCAGTGTTTGCCACCTGAGCATTTCTTTGTCATTCATTCTCTACCATCTCCATTTTCTTTGCTCATGTCACACAAGTTGACTCTTGTCTGCAACACCCAGTTTTTGACTTGAAAGGAGGAATCTTAGTTGAAATGGCACCATGCGTGCTGGTGCACTCCTCTCGCAAAAGGATTGAAAACCGCTGAGTATCATGGAGAATCATTTTTTTTAACCTTTCAAATGTTTTGACTTGGAACATTCTGTTTTCCCCTCCTGCCTGATCATCCATCATCACCTTGACAGGGAAATCGTGTCCTCTTTTATGATCTTCTCTCTTAAGATTAGAATGAAAAATGAAAGCCACTTGTAGCCATTTAGAGGGACGGTTTTCCACCAAACCCGCTCGACATTTCAGGGCTCCGCGTCTGCTACTTTGTGATAACATGTTCCTTAATTGACCGTGTGGTTTCTACAGTGATGTCACATGAGTCAAAACCTAGCAGGAATGGTGTTTAAAATTCCTCAACTCCCGGTTGTTGTAGGGTTCCATTCCCTGTTGGGGCAGGTGATCATACCGTGCCATTACCTGAAATACACGAAGCACGTTTCTTTTGTGCCCGTTTCGATCAGTCGGAAGTGAGTTCTTGGACTACTGGGTAGAGGAAAGCATCCTCACCCCTTTGGGATGGGTGTTGTAGGTGAGGGGTTGGGTAGTGTCCCGTACTGGCTGTTCCTTCTTTCGAGGCTTCTTACAGGTGAGGAAAGGAAGTCACTTCTGACCCAAACACACTTGCTTCGTGGCTGAGACAGCAGGTGGCCCGGGCACGTGGCAGCAAACATCTGCCCTCCTCTACTCCCTTTCCCGTCCTCTCTGAGCTTGGCTGATGTTCAATTCCTGTGAGTTTTCTGAACAAAGAAGAACGATGACTGGCCTGGGTTCAAAGGCCGAGGCAGTGTCATGTGTGCTCATCAGATAACGTTTATCTGCAGCCCTCCTCTCTGGGCCTCCGGGGGTCGTATTTCCCAGAAGTCCAGGCTGCAGCAGTATTCACCCTTGCTGCATTCTCAGAGGCGGGCAGGGTAGTTCCAGGGCCTGCACAGGAAGATAAGAGGCCCATGCAGACAGGGCCTCCGTGGCCAGGAGATCAGTTCAGGATAGTCACAGCCGGGGTTAATGGGAATTGTCAGTGAGCTGCTGATTTTTCCAATCGTTTGTCCCCATTCTGACAGACGACGTGGCCTGAGCCAAACACAGGATCCTGTTTCCAAGAATACCTGTCGCTTCGTGGATCAGACGTAAGGGACACTTCTTGGGAACTTCTGTGTCCCCGTATACCACGTCTCTCTGTCATATCCTGTCTGCATTCCTGGCATAGGCTTTCCGCTGACTGCCGTCTGCTGCCAAATGGCCACTCTTCTCTTTGCTGCACGTTGTTTTCTTGCGAAGCCTTAAAAAATATTTCTCCATTTCTTTCTTTTTTGTTTCTGAGCAGGGTACATAAGTGGCAGAAATATATTTCAACTCAGCACTTAAATATCTCTGTCAACTTTAGAAGTGAGCTCTGGGTACTGATAATCTGCCAAGGAGTCAAAGGTAAACTTTGCTTTTATATGTGCATTTCAGATGCAGTCAGTCAGACACATACAAACACTCCCACTCAGTCCCCAGGGCTCCTCTCTCTGTGGCTGATGTCACATGTGAATCCAAACTCAGGGAAATCCAGTCCCTAGAAGTGTAGGTGGTTTGGACCCAGTAACTAAACCACCAGCATTCATTTTCAGTGGCTTATTTTCCCTTCTGCTTATGTGAATAGCTGCAAATGGGTTCTATAATTTTAAAAATGAGAATATTTAGTGGACGAATCTATAGTATGACATGCACCATTTACGAGCCTAAAGAAAGCAGTCTACAGTAATCAGGTTGTTTCACCTAATTATTGAAGAAAGAAGGGACATCTTGAGAAAATATAAAAGTCTCATTGGCTGTGTTTTGAAGGCGTTGTCATTGTGTTCCGTGTTACCTACTGTCGTGATACCACTTTTATTAAGTGGTCACCCTGTGCCGAGCCCTGAGTTAATTCTGCACACGTGATCCCATGTATCCCCACTGGGAACTTTCGGAGGCAGGCACAGAACTCTGCATGATGGATGAGGGCGCTGACCTGGAGTGATGAAGCTACTTGCCTGAGGTCACCCAGCTAGGGTGACATTGATCTTGGATCTTTCTGCCTCCATTGGCCATGTTCTTTGTTGTCTCCCAGTAAAACAACAGACCTGGCTTTCCACAAACAGTGCTGAAGATCTCTTTCCAATCTCTTAGTTTCTCAGGCCTTCTCCTTTTTCTAGACTTGCCTGAGATCTTGAACAGAAGGGTCCCAAACAAAGGTGAGTCCTTGCTGACAGGGACGTAGCCAGAGCCCACGTCTCCTGGCCTCCAGCCCAGAGCTCTCTGTCAGTTTCCCCACCCCCTTTCTGGGGACGACACTGACACTTGCCCCCCTCCTCCCTCCAGCCACAGCCCCTCTGCTTCTGTTCTGTACTCATCTTCAGAGACCTACCCTCCTTGACATTTTACAGCATATTTATTGATTCTTTCTTTATAATGTTTCCCCATAATAGAACATGTGCTCTAGGACAAGAGTGCAGGTATTTCACTCACTGCAGCATCCTCACTACCTAGAACAGGGTCTGGCCCTCGGTGAAGACTTGTGGGTGAATGAATGAAACAGAGACCTTCACAAGCCTTCATTCGGCGAGACTCATTGGTATTTGAAGCCCAAACCCCTCTCCTTCACATAGTATATTTGAAAAGCTGTGGACACATTTTTATGTACTCTAGAAATAGTGCATTTTTTGTTTTGTAAG
Organism: Rhinolophus ferrumequinum; assembly: GCF_004115265.2. Lineage (NCBI taxonomy): Eukaryota > Metazoa > Chordata > Mammalia > Chiroptera > Rhinolophidae > Rhinolophus > Rhinolophus ferrumequinum. The sequence continues at coordinate 4,078,179 of NC_046300.1, read as the reverse complement.
AATGACTTAATACAACATTAATATGTAATGTTTTATATTCAGGACACACCTCGCTACGAGCTTTGTCCTTTTCAAAAGCTCAAGCCAAATTGTAATTAAATACACTTCAGAAATATGGCTTTAATTTATCACCTTATCATAGCACTTGAAAACATTTGACGTTTCTTTCTCTTCTACCCTTTCCATATGCGAAAGACAAAACAAAACAACACCCAGACAACAACCACCACACACGCCTGCTCTGTTATTGCACAGCTGCAACTTTCTGTGAAACCTTTCAAATGCTTATTAAATTTGAAACAGAGTGTGTGCATGCTACCTCATGCTAATGGGTCCAGAGTTCCTAGCTCTGAAACACGTGGAGGAAAGTCAAGCTTTGGTGAGGTTTTCGCGGGCCCTGGAGGAGAGAGGAACGAGAGTTCCAGGATTTCCTGAGGGTTTCCATTCCTGCCTCGGGCTGCTCCCCACGCGTGCAGTGGGTCTCGGGCTGTATTGCACAGTTTCCCAAGAATCAGTATTCACGAAGGTACGAGTGTCAGAGGGTTAAGAAAGGTCATGGGGCTGGCCCTGGAGGGAAAGCTGCGAGGAAGCTCGTTTCATGCTTCTGCTGTTAACCTGGGAATAATCTCCTTTGCGCCCGGGAAGGGGGACACTTTCTCCTTATTTCTTAACGCAACTGCGTAAAAACTAATCTCTCTCACCCACGGAAATGATGCATTCTGAAAGAAAGGGTTTTCTCAGCCGAGGTTCTCAGCCTTTTAGCTTTTCCTTCAGCCCTACCAGGGGCCCTTCGCTTCCTCTTTCCTCACCTCCCCACAGGAAGCTCACGCCATATCATGTTTTCTGGAAGCTCCGAATTCCTGTTGACTCCTTTTACTGGATTTACTGAACAGCAAACGATCTGTGTTGAGCCAAACAGGAAACAACTCGTCTGTAGAGTTACATTTCTTTATATCTCTCAGCACTTGTTCACCTGTTTTAAATGCAAACATGGCATGTTCTGGGGTGTCCATGTGTTCATTGTTTTACAACGTAAAGTGGAAATACTACAGCTTTCTGGGATTGGCTCCTGCGCCGCGTATCCTAACTCATACTTGTCCTTAATAAAAAGGCGTTTCGGGAGGACCGCGCTTGTTCTTGCGGGATAAACTCTTTACTATAAAAGTGTATTAAGCTACATTGACATTTATTCTTTGGGGAGAAGCTGCTCGTGTGTGTGTGTGTGTGTGTCTGTATTTAATATGCATCTATTTACCAGGCAGACTGAGCTATTAGGAACATGCATGGTTTCTCTATAAGAAAGTCAAGGGTGCGGGTCTGGCTAGTGCAGAAATGCAGACGTGGATGTTGGTTTCCCAGCTCTGGCGAGCGCTTCACCCTCTGTGCTCTGTTTGTGCCCCAGCCACACAATGCCCACAGGAAGGACATCCGTCTTAAAACAGAATTGATATGAGGGTTGAATAGTTGATCTGTCACCACACAGATCCTTCGCTTATATTAACTACTGTTATTATTTATTCAGCTGGCAAGTGAACACACAGTGAAGCAGAGGGGGGTTTAGGAAGGGACGGTCAGTGGCCAATGGGTCCTAACTAATTAATGTCATGTCCTCAGGGAAACCTGCCTGGAGTCCCTAAATGGAGATAGGCGACCCCTGGTATATGCTTTCAGAGCAACCTTGGCTCTTTTTTTTTTTTTTTAATTACGTTTACCAGTTTTCATTATTTGTATGATTATCCACGTAGGGTCTGATAGGTGATGGAAGAAGGAATCCGAGGTACTTGATTCACTGCTACATACTCAGTGTAAATCTCTTGGAACAAAGGGGGTGCTGAAAACCCCTCGGTGAATGACTGAGGAATTTAGGAAAGATTTACGAGGTACCGTGTACCTGGCAGGACGCTTGTGTGGTAGATGAATGGGTGGATGGACGGACTTTTTTGGTTTCATCTGACTTCTTGGGCTGCTCTTTCTCAGGGTTCTCTGCTGGCTCTCTCTGCTTTGCTCAATGTCTGATTGTATTTATATGTACTCGGCATATCCAATTCCATGTCAGGAGGACTTACGGCTCGTTCCATCCCCATTCTAGAGTCTGCAGCTGAGAACTGGAGAAACATGGTCCTTGAGGTCTTGAAATAGGTCCATCCCTGCGCTGGGCCTGGTCATGTCAGAATTCCCCTGGGACGATGGCTTCTACAAGCACGCAGTGACTCAACGGTCTTTGTACGGTTGATTTCAGGACCTCAGCTCTGCAGTGGAAATGGCGCCTTACGTAATGGAGACTCGAGGGGCTGGCTACACGGGGATAGTGGTGACCTGGACCTGATGGGTGTCCCATTTCAGGGCAGCCCTCGCTCAGCTCCTGTTCATTTTTGTCACCCCAGAGCCCCATTTTGCCAGATCTGCTAATGTTTCAAGAGAAGCTAGACGTCTACATTTACATGGGCAATACTTCTCTTTAAAAATATTATCAACTAATTTTTTTTATTTTTATTAAAAAATTATGACCAAACCCATAGTTGTAATGGCTGAATTCATGGTGATCTTAGTTGAACACCTGTGTTGGTACAACCCCAAATCATTTACTGTCAAGTGAAAAACTTAGTGCCCTAAATAATGTGGGAAAAGCCACTCCCAAAAATGTCTACAGAGAGTTGGGGTGCAGTTTCTACAGACCTAGGTTTGCAGTGTGAGCTTCGGCAGATTGCTTAGCCTTTGGAGAATGTTTCCACTGATAAGATCCTTGGATTTCCGGGGGGGTTATTTAACAGAGAGGAACACAAACATCTGTGCATACTTTGTAATGTGCTTTATTTATTAAATGTACACACTGAACAGACAAAACATGAAACATCAAATTGAGCATTTAGCATTTATTACAAATGTAAGTTATTAAACTCTCACAGAAAGTGCAAACTACAGTTACAATTGAATGCGACTGTAACTTTTGGACACTACAAATACTTTAAGGACTAGACAAAACACTGCAGTTACAGTGTTTACTGAACTCCTAGCTGTGATTACACTTAAAACTCTTCACGATTAGCAATGCTCTGATGTATTTCTGCTTCTCCCAAGTTGACTTCAACCTGAGCCACTGACCATTTCGCACGGTCCCTTATAAAACTGTACTTTATTTGTTTGATTAGTGTCATGGTTTTTATCCGGCGTCTTTCCCACAGCTGTAGCTCCTGGCAACGTACATGACTCCCCAGAATGGGGAGTTCTCTCGGTTTTGCATGGCCAGCACCTGTCATTCATTATCCTGCCTCTGCCCGTCTTGTAAGTACTATTACCAGCTCATCTCTGCCTCATTCGTGTTTGAATCCGTCCGGCCACCTAGCTTTCTGAGGACATTTGGCTAACCAGTCATCTCAGAATTCTCTCTTGAACCCTCTTTCTATTTGGTCATTGAGTGTGACCACTGATTGAACCTCACTCTACCTGGCTACCTACCACCACGACCATAACCAGTCTTTCCTATTTGGGGGTTTAGTTCCAAAGTTCCTTGGAAATACTTGGCTGAGTCATATTCCTTTTTCTTCCGTTCTCTGCTTAGACAGAGCATATATCTACACTTATGAACAGGTGTACAGAAGGATAAATAGAAGAGAAAACACCCCTACCTGTTCTCTTTTATACATTATAACCAATTACAAAGCAAATATATGTATTTATAGCTACTGCTCTTTTTGCATTAGAACTACCTTTTAGTTCACGCTGTGTTAACTTTCCTTGTTTGTTACCAGGATGGAATCACCGCCTTGCATGGACTCAGACTTGTTCCATTTGGCCATGATTCTTTTTCTTTTTCTGATGCTCCAGTTGCGTTAACTTGGTCGGTCTGCGTCTATTTATGTCAATATGCTGCCATCTGTCCTGATGTCCTCAAAAGTGTCACTGTTCTTTAGCAAACTTCGGAGGTTCAGGCTCTCCGGATATTGCTCAGTTCCAAGGCAGGGGATCAGTTACCCTCTGAGAATCCCAGGCTTCTTTTTAGGAGAAACATTAGAAATGAATGTCTGGGTCCTAGAGATCCACATAAAGAGACGAGGAGGCCGAAGTGTTGCTGACATTGTTGGGTCATTTTTAGAGAAAAAACTGAAAAAATCTGTATTTCCTTCTAGGAAACTGAGTTCGTATTAATTTTTCCAATTTAGCTATTATGTCACTCAATCTCCCCTTAAATATGATTTTTCAGTAATTTTCTCCGTATTAAAAAAAGGTTATCCCTTTAATCACACTGTATAATCTCTGTTACACTCCTTATACAGTCTTATATTCCACTGATCGGCAGTCAGTTTGGGGGTTCTTCCTTCTGTGAAATAACAAGAAAGCTACATATGTGTATATATATATTCCTGTCGCAGAACTTCTAAATCTGTTGGAATTTCCTGGGCAATAGGAGCGTCTTTTGTCCTAATGAGGTGACTCCTGCTGGCTCCTGGATGGGCGCTGGCTTCCAGAAAGACCCAGCTGTGATGAGAAGCTTGGAGCTTTCACCCTCCATTCTACGGAAATGGAAGGAATAATTACTCACGCCTCCGTGAGGACGGCTCCATAGAAACCCCCGAGTCTGGGCTCCAGAGCCCGTGGTGGTTACTGAGCGTGTGCACGTGCCAGGAGGGCGCTGGCTCCCTCCAGCTCTGCGGGGACAGCAGCTGCTGTACTTGGGACCCTCCAGAGCTCACCCTCCATACTTCTGCACCTCACTGTTTGTTCGTAGCCTTTAAAATATCCTTTATAATAAACCAGCGGTAGCAAGGAAACTGTGTTCCTGGGTTCTGCGAGCTGCTCTAGCAAATTGAACCTAAGGGAGAGGTGGTGGGAACCCCGCATTTGTAGCGAAGTCAGACAGAAGTGTGAGTAGGGGGCCTGCTACTTACCATGGGCATCTGAAGTGGGGGGACGCCTTACCCTGTGAGGTCTGCACTAACTCCAGGCAGCGAGTGTCCCGGTTGCGTGGTGGGGAAGCCCACGTGCCTCCCCAGGAGCGTGACAGGAATGCCACGCTCGCAGGGTTGCTGTGAGGAGGGCAGGAATTTCCCGACACACAGCGCACAGAGCGCACGTGTGACAAAAGGACGCTGATGTGTGACTAAGCATGCATAACCCAAACGCACCCCCACCTGCCACGCAAGCTACCTCTTGCTTAGAAAGTCGGGTTCATGTGTAAGCTGCAGAAGCTCCATTTAAAATGTACGGAGGGATCCCCAGACAAAATTACTTTTCCAAAAATGAATGCCTTCTATGTCTTTTGTGTTGCTAATCCTCTATGTGACATTCTGTAGTCTTTTAAATATTTTGGTATTAACACTGAAATGATCCATCTGGGTGGTTTCTGCATCTGCTAGGGTATAAGGAGTTTGTTCTGATCTGTCTCCGTTTATGCAGGGACTGTTGTACCATCAAGAGTTGGATGGTTTGGCCTGAAACCATTAGGAAAAAGCAGATCTGAAGATTAGTGTGCTCACATGTTTTTGGAGCAGCCGTGGTCAAATCACAGGCAATTCTTTTCGTAGTTGTCTTTTCAACTGAAACATTACCATAGATTAAAATTTACCACCATACCAGATGAATCCCCACTCCTTTTGCATTTCTGATGAAGCTGATTTGGGGAGAGGCCTCATTTCATTCCTTGATCAGAAATCAGTCTTTCCGTACACGCATACCCACTGAAGTCCTACTATGTGATCCAAGCTGACTGGGACACACACAGGCATATTTATCAAGGGTCTTGTGTGAAAACCTTTCACTGTTGTGGAGAAAGAGCACTTGTCTTGGAGTCAAACGTCCTCATTTTAAACAGCTATTTCTTACTAGCTGTGCCACCTCCGGTGAATCGGCTTCCTTTTCTGGGCTTCCATTTTCTCCTCTGTACAAAGGTGAAGAAATACGTCTTAGATGGTAGTGAGAACTACATTTAGTGAGATGAGGTTGTCAAAATGCTTTATATACTGCAAACGTACGCACGCACGTTTCACTAGTGCCGAGTGGAGTATAAGGCGTGTTGCTCGTATGACTTAGACAGACATACGTAATGCATTTGCTACCTGCAAAGTAATACACTGTCATTGCCACAGTACTATTGAATTCGTCAGGTCCCTTGTGAGTTCTGAGGAGAAAGATGTGTGTGAAACCTGGGGTGGTCAGGCCGTGCTAGCTATCGGAGACACCGTGTAAATGAGACCGGAAGCAATTGCTAAGAACTTAGCAATTGCTAAGAACTTAGGAAGAAAACAAAGCAACGGAAGGAAGTGATCCCAGAGAACGGGGTCTTGCTATCATGTCTGGAAAGAACTCGAGGACACACCGGAGAGGCCAAGCAAACAAAGCTAAGCAGGCAGTGGATTTATTAAAAAAAAGGGAGAGAGTACACTCCCAAAATACCAGGAGTAGGCAGGCCAGGAGGAGAGCAACTGCCCAGAGAACAAAGAGGCTTAGGAGTTTACTAGAATGAGGACGGGAAGTATTCAGGGTTGAGGGGTGGCGTCACAGGCATTCCCAGGCGGGTCCTCACTGACCACTCCTTCCCGTGGGGCGGTAGGGTTCCCTTGTCCTTACTTGGCCCTTGTCCGAACAGTCATGGCGACGCAGGCGGTGGAGATTTTTCCCCTCCCACAATGCTAGTCGTGTGCTAATCCGTTAGAGTTTGCTGTGGCTGCCCCTTTTCTTAAGAAGGATCTCATCTTCCTCTTCCCCGGTTCACACACGGGTAACTGCTCTATTTGATGATGGCGTGCTAGTTGCCTTGATTCTGTTTCCCAGGATTTTCATATAATTCTTTTTGTGGCCCTTGAAGGTGGTTCTGGGAAATGTGTTTCTCTTTATTTACAAAGGCAAAATTTCTGGATGAAATTCACACCCAGTGTGTTGGTTCCCTGAGGCTCTCTCTTCATCTCCCCTTTCTTCTTGCAGACAAATATTTTGGTCTGTTTCCCACACCTTTCTGTTTATAGACTCCCCCGCCCCCCAATACTGTCCTGCAGCCACGTCAGTAGTGTTCCATTGCCTCACGTGCACAGAGACCCTCTCTGTCTGAACCGCTGTACCCCCAGCCCCTGCCATCATGCCAGGCGCTGAGTAAGCTCTTAGGAGAAGTTTGCTGAACAGATAAAGGAAGGAAAGAGAAAAGGATACAACGAAGGAAGGAAGAAGGAAAGCAAGATTATTACCTAGGAAATGGCGGGCAGCCTCATTCGAACACAGCAAATTGTAAGCCCAAGTGTTGGACCGCTTACCACCTCAGTTCTTTGTGACTGGGGCATTAAAGCGTGAAATCAATAACAGAGATTTATCTTGCAAAATAACAGAATGTGTGGAGAAGTGCCTGGTGGTAGCAAGCCAATAGGGAATTTCTAATGGACCATATATTCCTGGCCCTTTTTCCCGTCTATCAACTCCGTATGATGTAATTTAAAAGGGCTTGGGGAGCTTAAAGCAGATTTCAAGGAACTCTGAGTGGTGACATGAAAAATAGGGGTGATGGGTACTGGTTACTGTGTTGGTTGGTTGCAGCTACATATTGACAAAACCAAGTCGCAAGACTATTTTTTTCTCTATTGTCTTCCAACTTTTTTCTTCCATCAAAGAGGAAATCTTTATGTCTAAAATGTGGTGATATTTGAAGGAGAAAATGAGTCCACAGGCCCAAGTAATAAATAATGCTAATCTATTATTTAGAGAGTTCTCCTGTGTACAAATGGCTTTGAATGGGAAAAAAGGGGGCAGAAAATAGCATCGGAAGATTAGAATGCAGAGGGACCTTTGAAATACCTTCAGTGCATTTCTGCTCTCCTGTGGGGCTAAAACTGATTGGGAAGGAGGGGTTCGTTTAACTGAAGAAGAACCCCTTTTTGTTTTACCCTTAATATCTTCTAGAACTGCAGCATGCATTATGGAGCCAAAGCCATCTATGTGCCTATTCAAATTTAAATTAAATGAATTAAAATGGCATACAATTTAAAATGCAGGGCCTCAGTCACATTGCCACATTGCAAGTGCTCAGTAGACACCTGTGGCTGGTGACAATGGTCCCGACCTAGAGAACGGTCCATCACCACAGAATATTCTGTGGGACGGAGCTACTTTGGAACCAGCTTCATCTATTTTCTTGAAAACAACAAGACTTTGGGCACAACCAACCGGTGTTATCTGACCTGGATCTCACGGTGTCTCTAGGCCTTTTACTTAAGGTTTTTATTTTTTATTTTTAGCTGTTTTCATTTCCCTCAGATGTACGGACAGTGGAGATTGTACTGAGTCTATTGGGAATGACTAGGATGGTTTGTTGGGAGCAGCAATGGAGAAGCTTCTGTTCATCACACTTAAGTATTTGTTTCTTGCTGCAAGAGAGTGGAAAAATTATTGTTAACTAATTACATGCTTCTTTAAAACTCCTAATATAACATTTCCCAAAATGTGCTGGGAGAGGCAGTCTAGGGAAAGACCCTGAGACAAAGCAGCTTTCTACTCAAAGAAGTGTGGGGAATGTTCCAGACTGTTCTCCACACAGCCGTCAAAGGGAACTTGTAAAATCGCTAAGGATAGTGCACTTCCTCGTCAGGCAAAACAAAAATAATCTTTAAATGATTCCTTTCCAAATCCCAACTCCCTACCAGGAGGCCCAAAGCCATGCAGGTGGCCCCTGCTGACCTGGGCGAGTTCATCTCTTGCTGTTCCTCCTGCCTCCCCCTGCCCCTTGGTGGCCTTTCCTTTAAAACAGCATATTCTCTGCAGTCTGGTGTTTTTGCACAGGCTCTTCCTCATGTCTGCAACGTTTCCCCTCCTTCTCTTTGGACAGACTTCTGCAAATAAGTCAGTTCTCAGCTCAAACATCCTTTTTTGGGGGGACTCCTGTAACCCTCTCCCCAGTTCCCAGTGTCTCTCTGTCACCCCCTTTACGAGTCAGCCTTACAGAGTGGCTTGTTAACTTGCTGCTTTTCTGTTGTCTCCCTTAGGCTGTCAGTTCTACAAAGGCAGACACCATGGCTGTTTTCTTTATCATTTGTTAGTACCCTGTTTACTGAGGCCAGGTTGACCTGCTGGAAAGGGCTGAGTGTGTACATTTTGTCCCTGCTGTGAATCCAGGGATGTCACATTGATAGCTTGAAACCAACCAAGTGAGAATATATACGTTACAGAAATTGGCAAACACCTCAAGTTGGGGTGTTTGTTTGTTTGTTTGTTTTTATTTCCCTTAGAGAGCTGGTTTTCAAACAGTTGCCATCTGTTAGCATGTGCCTGGCATATTGTAAATTCTTAGTATTTGCTATCTGAGTGAATTAATGTCTCTTGGACAATCTAAGTATCCACTGATAGGTTAATGCTCTGAGAAGTTCTGCGAATCGAATTCATACATCACCTGATATTCCCAAACGCATATGGCCCAGGCACATCTTTTCAAGGAATCACATCTTTTGGAGATCACTCAGAAGTAGTGTGGAGTGCGTTTTAGAAAATGCTGCCTGGAAACATTAGGGAGGAGGAGACACCCCCCCCCCCCCACTTGGCCTCCCCATTGCCCAGACTCCTGACAGAAGATTCCACAGCCTCTGCTCTAAGGGAACTGAATCTCACAATCACTGGACCTTCCTGGTGTGCCTACCACATGGAACACAGTCATTCAGCAGCTCTCTGGCATTCAGAGGAAGGAACAGAAACGTGTGCTGCCCACTGGGAAGTTGCAGTGTCACTGAGAAGACAGAGCCATTGTCGGAGGAGAGGCTAAGTGGCCGTGCATTGGTCCGTGGATCCATTTTATGGACCATGATGGAGCTGGAGCGGAGAGTAGCACATTCCAGGTGGAGGCAGAGGGGTGGGAAAATGGGTCACGTGACCAGTTGTTTCTGCAGGAGTGCAGGGTTCCCATCAAGAAGTCATCAGAGACACGTCTGAAAAGGAAAGTCAAACTCGGAGGACGTCGCCTGGCAAGCGAAAGGGTTTGGACTTGACTGATGGCGGCGGGAGGCAAATCACTGATCCGGCTGACAGAGCCCTCCCGTGGTCGGTCCTGCCCGCGTCTGCAGCATCACAGGCTACGGGATTCTCCCACGACCAGCACTGTGTGGTCCAGACCCCCTGCCTTGCCTCTGATCCCTCAGCCGTTCTGTGTTTCCTGGTCCCCCAGACCCTGTGCTCTGGCTGGAAAGCTCTGCCCTACCCTTTCCCCCAAATCCAGCCAACAGCTACTTGTCTGTACGTCTCAGCTCAACCATCACCTGTCTAGGGAAGCCTTCCCGACCGCTCTGTGCCGGCCCCACTAGGATTATAGCCGCTTGCTTACAGTCACCAGTACAGTTATATTGTTTAAATTTCAGAACAGTTGTATCAGTTTGTAATTACACGTTCATGAGTCTGATCCGTTATAATCTGTCATTCCCATGACACCATGGATTTCCTAAAAGTGGGGACCAATGCTTGCTATGGATCCCCAGAGCCTAGCCCAGAACCTGACACCGTAACTGACACGTCATACCTGTCGGTTGAATTCATGAATTAAATGCAATTGATCAAAACCACAAAGACCATAAAACCGGGTGAGTATGCTGATACTTGGAATAGCAGATACAGTTTCCAAAATTATCTTGACAGGTTAATACAATGGGCCAAATGTAGCAGGAGGAAATTCCAGAGGAAAAATAAGAAGACGTGAGGGGCAGAGTAGAGCCATGGTCAGTCGCTGGCCTCAGAGTCATGTGCAGATGGGCCCCAAGTGCAGACGTCGTCCACGGGAGGGAGAGCTGTGTCCCTCTGCATTCATGGAGGACTGTGCCCAGTTCTGAAGAGGAAAACATAGCTGAAAAGAAGCATGTCAGACGAGGACGGCAGAACGAGGTGAGAGACTCAGAATCGTGTCGTGAGAGCAAACTTCCAGGAATCAGCAATGCTCGTCCGGGAGGAAGAGTAGTATGTGAGCCGCCGTGGTGGAGGCCTGAAAGTCTCTGGCTGTTGTGGCTATTTTAAGGGAATAAATTGCAAATGTGGATGAGAAAAGTAATAAAACCAACAATTTTATTACTTTTTTCTTTAAACAATCGGAAAAAAACCTGAGATTTTAATTAAAAAGTACACTTAGAAAAGCACCTGGAAAAGAACAAGGCCTATTTTGAGAGGCGTAGGAAAAGGTCCATCCTGAAGAAGAGCTGTTTAATCATAATTAGAGATAATCCTGCCACGGAGTGGGCTGCCTTATGACAATGCCGGGCTCCCTGTTAGAGGAGGAGGCCAGCCAAGCCGGTCGGACAGGCTGCTGGGTTTGTTGTCCAGAGGAATTCACACATCGGTTAAGAGTTTGGCTGCATCAATCTCTGAAATTCAATGAGGAAGTAAAGACAGACCTCAGATGGGTCCTCTTTCAAACTGGAGTTTAAAAACGGATCGTTGAATTTGCAGAATGACCAAAATGTCCTTCGGTCGATGAACGGATAAGTAAACTGTGGTCCATTCAGACAATGGAACATTAGCGCTAAAAAGAAATGAGCTACCAAGGCCTGAGAAGACATGGAGGAAACTGAGGTGCCCATGACGACGTGGAAGAAACCAATCTGAAAAGGCTGCACACTGTATGACTCCAACTACGTGACGTTCTGGGACAGGCAAAGCTGTGAGACAGTGACAGGGGCAGCGATTGTCTGTCCAGGGGTTGGGGGCAGGGGGTGGGGGAGTGAACGGTGGAGCCCAGAGGCTGTTTAGGGAATGAAACTGCTCTGTATGACGCTGTAATGGTGGATACGTTTATCCAAACTCAGAATGTAGGGCAGCAAGGGTGACCTCTGATGTCAACTGGGAGATGATGTGTGTCAGCGTAACGAGTGCCACACCCTGGTGGGGGCTGTGATCCTCCGAAAGGCTGTGCGTGTGTGTGGGGGGGTGGGGTTGGGGGCCAGTACGTGGGAACGCCGTTCTCCCTGCTCAGCTGTGCCGTGAACCTCTAACTCACTCTAAAAATAAAGTCTTTAAAAAAAAAACTGTTGCACCAATCCATAGAATTGTGGATCTGTCATCTTTTGTTTTGCAATGTAAGACTTAGAGCTTTTATTTTCAAACGTTGACCATGTCTCTAAAGTTCATCAGAACGCGTTTCTTGTAGTTTGACTGAAAATGTAGAAACGCTTTTCTTGAGTATTGATTGGTACCCAAATCACGTAAGCCTTACCCCCCCAAGTACCAGTTACATAAAAATCTAAATTTAGTCACAAAAATGTTTGCGATTTCTCCCATAGTAGATGCAAAATCTTGTCCTGAATAATATGGTGCTTTGCTATTTAGAACAATAAAAAGAGGGGAAAAATAGGAGAGTGTAAGACTTCAGTATGTTTGTTTTTTCCTTCTTTAATCCATGGAAGTTAAGAATCAGATTCCACAAGGGCGCTGTCAGTAGTTGGGGCAATGAGGTAGAATGCTTCACTCTCCCTGGCTGCCAATATAACTCAGACGCTAGAACATTGATTCAGAAATTCCAAAGGATATTTGCTCTTGATTTCCATTGTTTCTGAAGTACATCTTTCCCCAGTAACCTGTGGTCTACATCCAGCAAATGGGGCTGTCGGTTTCCTGGGGTTTTCCCTGTGACCAGAGCAAGGCAGGCAGCCGGCGGCTCCTGGGACAACGCCCATGTTTGGTTTTTATCACCTAAAAGATTTTAAAACCTGAAATTTGGGAGATTATCGATACCTATCTGTCTGTCGTCTAGCTGTCATCTATCTATCTATCTGTCTGTCTATCTATCTATCTATCTATCTATCTATCTATCTATCTATCTATCTATCTATCTATCTATCTATCTGTCTATCTATCTATCCATCCTCTCTCCACCCATCTCTCCATCGTTAGAAGCAGTGGTGAGAATTCTGAGGCCTCTCCTATCACATTTTATCATAATTCCAGCCTGCCTTAAGTCAGCATTTTCATTTTCTGTGCTTGTTTAATGTTTATCTAGTGGCTGTTCATATAGGAAAGGAAAGGGGGTAGCAGGAAGTCTCCCTTTACAGTCTGCATTTTGACTCAAACTCTAAAGAACCCTCCCTCCCCCCGGAGAATTTCTCAGTATCTGTGCTGGTCTACAAGTACAGAGTTTTCTAACGTTTGGTAAGACGATGGGTGCAGAAGTGAATTTTCTCATTAAATAGAACCAGTAAGTGGAGTGTCTCACTACAGGAAAGTCTTGAGCTCAGACCACCTGAAGGCCCTGAGCTGAGGCGTGGGGACCAGGCCCGCTGGAGGCTGGGGCACTCAGCCCAGGGCACCCAGCACCTGTTTCAGGTTGACCCTGGGGAGTTGGCAGACTAGGGTTTCCTACCAGGCCCTTTCAGCACAGTGCCTTCTGCCAACCAGTTCTGCGTCTCAGAAGCCCATCAGGCTGAAAAACTCATGTTTTTCAGTCGACAACCTCATTGTTTTCTTCTGTGACTTTTTTATAGTGACATTCATTCAGGGTGAAACGTCCCCTCCTTTTTCCTCTGAGCTCTCTTCTTTCCTCTTTCTCTCTGCTTACTCCATGGATCACTTGTAACTATGGATTATAGAAGTCTAGGGCCTCATGGGAGTGTCCCTTGGAGGTTCCCTAGGATGGGACGAAAGGGAACAGGCAGGCGAGGGAAGGAAGATGTGGGGGTCCCTCCCCACGCACACACTCTCCGTGTCCCTCCCCTCCCTCCACCTTGCTCTGTGCCTCCTGCCACACGCAGCCGTTTCTCACATGTCCCCCTGCTTTGGTGATGCCTGATGGCACTGTCCCCAACACTGGCCTGCCAGATCACCTTCCCTTCTGCAGGAAGCCTTCCCTGCTCCCTCTCAGCTGGTTCGGTGCTGCTGTAACGTTCTGTGCACAGTCCTCCTTGCATTTCCCACAGTTCCTCACAGATTTGGTGAAACACGTCTTCATACCAGACAGCGAGTGACCTGTGTATAGAAGCTGTGTCTGATCCATCTTTTTCTCTGTCCTCAGTGCTTACCAATTGCCTGGAATACAGGTGATGGTAAGGAAATGTTTTAAAATGAATGAATGAACTTCTTTTCCTGCCATGCCTTTTCTGGAGCTAGGGTCCCTTCAGGACCACAATCGTTCATTTATATCTTTATTAAGCAAGTGCCAAACCCTGGGGCTGGGGTAGGTGTCAGGCACTGATGCTTTCTTTCCCTTCTATTCATAATTCTCTTCATGAAAACAGATGGAAATGCCTCCTCTAAGGCCCACTTAGACATTTCTTACAATAAATGTTAGATGGATTGCAGGGCTTAGACTAGTCAAGCTCTACCATTATTGATTAATTCCCAACTGAATGAACTGAGCGGGTATTTACATGTCCGTATAGAGTATGCGGCATCGATGTTCAGACTCACCTGCCGGAGCATGAACACGCGGTGTCTTCAGAGGCCTCTGGGCAGGCCCAGGGGACAAGGGGAGGGACTTAGACGGGGGGAGGGGCTAGAACCCCCCAGCTTGTACTCCACTTCAGCTCCATTTCTTATAGTCATTTTCCCATAAAACTTCCTTTGAAGAATGGATTTGCTGTCTAAAAATACTTTGCAAACCATTGGTACTGTTTTAGAGAAGTGAGTGAGGTTAATGAAAGAAAATGGTGTGCCCATATTCTGTTTTTATTATTATTGTGGTAAGAAAATGTACCAGTTTTAAGTGCACAGTACAATGTGCCATTTTTAACTCTATGTATGTTGTGCAATAGACCTCTAAAACATTTTCATTTTGCAAAACTGTATTTTTTAAGATACAGTACCATTTGAACAGTATGACATTTTGCTTTTAATTGCTCATTTCAGCCTGTTTTGAAAACTAGTTCCCTTCCTTTGGTGAATTTACCATGCCAGCATCATAGGAAATATTTGTTTCCCGTCTCCATTTTTTTTTTTTTGCAGGGACAGGACATACTGGCCTGCTAAGCTATGACCCTGTATTCTTAAATAGCAGGTCTTGGCTTCATTTACATAACGAAAGCCTCTGAGGCCCGGGATCTGCTACGGAGGATCTAGTGCAAGTCCCTTGTTTGACAGATGAGAAAGTAGGTTCAAAGACGCTAAGTGACTGGCTCAGTCACAGAACCAGACGATAGCAGCCTCGGGACCAGCTTTGCATATCTCCAGATCCAATGTCATTTGCCTCCTTAATTAGCTGCTTTCCAAAATCAAGGGTTAGTGGGTTGTCTGCCGTTTACATTGGGTCCTTGGCTGTGTGCACTCTTTGCAAGTACTGCTGGTGGGAGGAAGGAGGACATTCATCATGGACTGTGTCTCATTGCTGCCTGCCGCATGCCGGGCGCTAAGCTGGGGCTTTATGGAGGCTGTGTCACTTTTTTAACTTTAAAAAATTTATTGTTAAAATTTATTTAGAGCAGTATAAGGAGTCCACAGCATAAAAATGACCATCTGAACGCTTGTTTGAGTGCGGTTTGGTGGTATTGAGTGCGGTTTGGTGGTATTAAGTACATTCACGTTGTGTCACCATCACTGCCACTCGCCCCCAGGACTCTTTTCGTCTTGTAGAATGGAAATGCTGTCCCCATTAAGCAATTACTGCCCGCTCTCCTCTTCCCCAACCCCTGGCAACCACCCTTCTCCTTCTGTCTCTAGGAGTTTGACTACTCTAGGAACCTCATATAAGTGCAATCATACAGTATGCATTTGTCGTTTTGTGGCTGGCTTATTTCACTTGATAAGATATCCTCAAGTTTCACTCAGGTTATAGCATGTGTCAGAATCTCCATTTGAAGGTTGACTAATATTCCATGATGTGTGTGCAGCACATCTCGGTTATCCATGCATCCGTCAGTGGGTAGCCTGTCTCACTTCTGAGGGAGCACAATTACCTTCCTTTCATTTCACGAATGGCAATACCCAAATGGGAAATGTTAAGCAGCTCCTGGCTGGGCACAGGGCATAAGCAGTACAGTTACGGGCTGAATCGATACTCTTGGATCTGAAAGCTGTGCTCCTTTCTGCCTGCCCGTATCTGCAACATATTTTACCTACATCCACGTGCTTGGGGGGTGGGGATTCTTAATATCACATTTTAGGGCCTTTATTTCTTTTATTTTAGAGATAATCTAGAAGAAACATTTACTAACCTTTTAAAAGCTGATCAGGTCTTTAACCTTTAAGGTTTATTTACTTGCTGGGAGTAAGGTATTTATTCAAAGTGATTTTCTCATAGTGTGAATAGACAGCAATATTCAAATAAAAAGGTGGATTTTTTTTCCCTCCCAAACACATCATTCCTTGGTAATATACTAGGTGTAAAAATCAACTCACACTGTTGAGAAAAATCATTATGCCTTTTCGAGGTGCAGGAAAGTATCACTGGTGTGGGCTGCTTCTCTGTGAAGCAAGCGAAAGCCGCGGAGCCTTGCGGCTCTGTCCCTCTTTCATGATGGTAACAGCTGCCCTCCGCTGCCTTCCAGCTGTGTGCCAGGAATTATGCTAAACCCTCTATACACTCTACAGGCCCTCATTTGCCCTCATTCGCCCTCTCAGCAGGCCCCGGAGGTCAGTGCCCCTGGGTGCCTCATCCTATGGAGGGTAAGTGAGCTCAGGAGAGACGTGAGGTAAATGTTACCAGAAGAAAGGTGCCCCCATCCCCATGAAGAGCTGTTGAGGTCCCCACTATTTGTGTGTCAGAATGTGACCTTATTTGGAAATAGCGTCTATACAGAGGTCATCAAGTTAAGATGGGGTCATTAGCTTGGGCCCTAATGCGGGGGAGTTTGGACCCAGATGGGGTGACACAGCAAGAAAGCGGCCACGTGACGGGAGCGAGGCTTCCACAAGCCATAGAGCAGCAGGGTTGCCAGCAGATAATGGGAGCTGGAAGAGGCCCGGCAGGCTTCTCTGGAGAGCCAGCAGGGAGGGCCCGGCTCTGCTGACACCCTGATCTCAGACTGCCAGGCTCCAGAGCTGCCAGACAAGGTATTTCTGTTGTTTCAGCCGCCGCTTTTTGGAGCATTGTCACAGCAGCCGCAGGAGATGAATCCAGTATATTTGCTCGGTCAAAGTGGCAACCAGTGATGCAGCTGGTGTTTGGACACAGGCACCTATGAAGAGCTCCCTAAATGTTACCTGCTATTATTATTCACAGTCCTGTTAGTGGTGATATTTAGTGTGGTTATTGTGAGTAATAAGATGTAGGCCTACTGTCGTTTCCTTTCCCCTAAGCTTGTGCTAGTCTCCGTTTACTGCGCTACAGTTGGGGGTAACCTGTCACAGACTCAAAAACCTACTAGTGTCACTCAAAACTGAAGACGGAACTCGAGCAGCTTGCCAGGTTCAGCCAGGTAGCCCCCACTTGAAGGAAATGTGCCCTTCCCAGCGGCACGTCTCTGGGACTGTCGTGCGGGGTGTCAGGCGGGGTCTCTGGTCCCACTTCCCACATAAGAATGCAGGATATGGCTAGGCCAAAAAGGAACACCCACGGAGCCATAAGTAGGGGAGTCTGTGAGGACAGAGCCCCAAAAAGCAGTTTCCAGGCTCTCGGCCTCACATAGAAAGGTGCTGGCTCAGGTAGTAAATGGCCATCGACTGTGATCAAATGGCCAGCAGCTGTGGCTAGTTGGCCGTCAGCTGTAACCAGTGAGCCATTAGTCATGAATATAACTGCCGTGGCTACGCTAGTAGCAAAAAAAAAGAAAAAGGGGGGAGCTAGCAAGAAGATGGTGGCTGAGTCTGCAAGTGGCACAGTGAGGGTTGAGAATTGTGTTGCTCTTGGTTCCTGTGTCTCCAACCCAGCCGCCAGTGAGAGTATAGTGGTGTGACTCCCCTACCTATGGCTCCGTGGGTGTTCCTTTTTGGCCTAGCCATGTCCTGCGTTCTTATGTGGGGAGTGGGACCAGAGACCCCGCCGGGCGCCCCGCACGACACTTGGCGTAGTCCACAGGATCCCCTGCACTACAGAGTCGTACCACTATATTCTCGCTGGCGGCTGGGTTGGAGACACTGGAACCAGGAGCAACACAATTCTCAACCCTCACTGTTCCACTTGCAGGCTCAGCCACCATCTCCTTGCTAGCCCCCATTTCCTGCTAGCGTAGCCACGGCAGTTATATTAATGGCCAATGGCTCACTGGTTACAGCTGACAGCCAACTAGCCACAGCTGATGGCCATTTGATCACAGTCGATGGCCATTTACTACCTGAGCCAGCACCTTTCTACGTGAGGCCGAGAGCCTGGAAACTGCTTTTGGGGCTCTGTCCCCACAGGGACTTTGTGAGAGAACATTTGCGAAGTGATCACTTCGTTTAGGCCGTGTGTAGGACACCCCCATGAACCTGAAGCCCTCCCTCCTGAGCCATGGAGCGAGCAGGAGGCTGAACTCCTGTGTGATGAGGCTTTACCTGGAGAGAATTATTAGCGCTCAGCTCTGCGCTAACATCTAGCATCTGAACCTGCATCCACGGAAACGTAATTCAGCCTCTTAGTTTTCTGGAGCTGAGATAATTGGTTCCATAGAGACACAGGACTGGTGCTCTTAACACCGCGTCAGACACACTGCCTCCCAGTAACCAGAGGGCCAGGTCCCTCTGAAGTTAGAGAAGTGTGTGTGTGTGTGCACGTGTGTGTGCGTGTGTGTGCAGGCTTGTGGGGGTGGGCAGAGAATCATTGCTGTGCTCTTTGTCATAATTACAGTGGGTGATGATTTTTTCTGAAGGTAAAGTGAATTTAGCAGAACCAGACCCAAATTTGTCACCCTCTCCCTGCTCTGCACTTCAGCTGACGTCCCGCGTGGTTTGCCATACTAAAGACCACATTGGAATTTAGTAGAAAACAAAGCAAGCCATGTTTTTCTAGTTTCACAAATGAGCCCCACCTCATCTTTGGGGGAAATTGTGAACAGCTCAGTGAGCGCAGAGCTGGCCGTGTGGAGAAAGCCACAGGCAGGACATTTGAAAATGTGGTTTCTAATTTAGGTTCCGTTGCTGGCTCGCTTTGACTCTCTGGGAAGTCACGTGATTCCTGTGACCTTGGTCGGGTTACTTGTGAAATACGAGAAACACACAGGCCAGAGCTGCAACACGGAACGCCTGGGAGGGCTCCTGGGGTGGGTTTGTAGATCTGATGGCCTTCCAAAGTGAGGGCCTGCCACAAGCTCCAGGTGGGGCTTGTTTGCATGACGTAATGCAGCCCATCCTTAGGATAGCCGGGAGGAGAGTATGATGGTTGATATGGCAGCGGTTCATACCTCCTTTCTCACTGTGGGGACAGAGCCCCAAAAAGCAGTTTCCAGGCTCTCGGCCTCACATAGAAAGGTGCTGGCTCAGGTAGTAAATGGCCATCGACTGTGATCAAATGGCCATCAGCTGTGGCTAGTTGGCCGTCAGCTGTAACCAGTGAGCCATTAGCCATGAATATAACTGCCGTGGCTAGGCTAGCAAAAAATGGGGGCTAGCAAGGAGATGGTGGCTGAGCCTGCAAGCGGCGCAGTGAGGGTTGAGAATTGTGTGGCTCCTGTTTCCTGTGTCTCCAACCCGGCCGCCAGCGAGAATATAGTGGTGTGACTCCCCTACCTATGGCTCCGTGGGTGTTCCTGTTTGGCCTCACCATGTCCTGCGTTCTTATGTGGGGAGCGGGAGCTGAGACCCCGCCTGACACCCTGCACGACACTCACCTAGCCTTTTATCACAGCTTTGGAGTCAAAATAATGTCACAAATCTTCATTACATTCCAGTTATGCTAAGTGACTCCGGCTGTCTCCAAGGGTGAAAGGGTCAGGGCCAGGCAGTCACAAGCCACCGGCCGCAATCGACTCAGGCGTGGGCTCTGTCTCTTAGAGCTGTCAGCACCTGTCCTGGATCCTGAACTCCAGCTCTGAACTGTGTGCCCTGTAGTTCAGCTGCATGCATTTTAGATTATTTGGTTTTGATCCCTCTGGTGCGGCATTTGATGATAGCTTGGTTGTTCCCTTACCTCGGAGTCCCACCTCTGGCTTTTGCCCCTTGCTTGAGAAATTTAGATCCAAAAAAGCAGATCTCACCGTAGCTGAGAACAGCAGCTGTAGATGGCAAATCCGTGATACAGTCCAGTGTTCCGGTGTGCAGCCCACCCCAGTCTCAGTGCTACAGCAATGCAGAGAAGGGAGAGCAAAGGATTTGCCTGCTCCTGCTGGGGAACAGCTAGAGCAGTTGCTTTCTAAACCCTGCGCACTATTTCCACATTAATCTGACAGCCTCAGTTATGCCCCCTTCCCACCTCCATAGCGCTGCCCCCCAGGCGAAACTGAAGGAGACACACAGTACGTGCTCACTGCTGTCTGCGTCACTCCTTCCTGCCCCAAATTGCAGGCACCCAGAAACCTTGGCGCCCTGCCCTGCATCACTCCTGCTTCTGAGGAAGAGCCTGGAATATGGATTCTCCCGAAATCTTTAGACGTGGGTTCCGGGTGTGCCACTTACTGGCCTCATGTGGTGGATCCATGCCTGCTCCTTTCTGCATCTCCATGTCTCACGCTGTAAAAAGAAGGGGCTGGTTGGGATGACCTGTACGTTTTTCTTGGTTTAAAGATGACAGGTTTGGAGTCAGAGGTTCTGGTCTGGTTGAGAATCTCCAGTTGTGTGAACGTGGGCCAGCCCTTGCCTTACCCATGTGGGGATCATGAAATCCCCCGGGTGCAGGCAGCACAGAGAAGGGGTCAGTGTGAATGGAGCATCTTAGGGGGCCGCCTGGCGGGACAGGCCTTGTCAGACGCTCTGACCCAGGACCCCGGCGTCATGTCCACCCCACTTGAATTTCAGTCAGTGTTTCCTTTCTTTGGGGGCCGCTGTCCAAAGGAAGGACTTGAGGGGCTTTCTGTGCTCCCTGGAGAGCATGCCCCTTGGGTAGAGGCCTACTCCCACAATCTCCAAAACGTGTTTTGTGTGGAGTAACCAGGTAGTGAGGCCAGGACGATGGGTTTTTCCCTGCAGACGTTGTGTGTGGAGCCCCAGGGAGGGCACCCCCACAGTGAGATGTCTGTTTGAGGGTGTGTGTGTTGGGAGGGGAAGGTGGAGGTGGAGGAGCCTGGCTGAGGTGCCAGCCCAGCCCCGGTCTGGCTTTTCCTTCTTAGAATTTAAAAAGGCTTCCTTGGGCGTCTCCTTCCTCTAGGCTCTGTGCGGTGCCATTCTTATTCAAATCAGACCCCAGCAGAGGGGCAAACCTCAGTCACCCAGAGGTGAGCGCTCATTCCCCGTGTATTCCACCTGTCACCCTCACTCCAGCACCTGGACTTTTTTCTCCAAGGGAACATTCGGTGACTAGAAAGTACAAAAGCTGTGAAATACGATGGAAATTGGCATGAGATGAGACGGGCGAGCCCTGGAACCTCCGGGAGGTGACAGTTAGGACCCAGCAGAGCACTCCGCGCCCTCACGTACTGAAGACACTACATTTGTCAGGAGTCTCCTAATAAATATGTTTGCTTGTGATCTGTTAGCATCCACATCCGAAGGCTGCTGATCAGAGGAGCACAGCTTCACCTGATACACAGGGGCCCTCACGGGCGCACGGTCTCAGCATCCGCCTGGTGTCTGCGTCCCCGACTGGGCCTGTTCTGCACACGTTCTGCTCGTCTCTGCCAGACCGTCTCCCTCAGCGAATACTTACCTGGTCCAGGCCATCTTTGTTCAGGTGTCTTAGAAATTTCCTCCATAGTGAAGTGTTCTTCCAGAAGCTTCCATCTTTTGCTTTTAGAACCACTGTGGACCCTTCGGCGCATATATCTCAATGTTTCCAAAGTTCAGTCATGCATACCCCACCTCGAGAATTGTTCTATATCTGTGCGTTACCTACAATATCATCAACTTAATGTTTTCCTTTCAATTGACTTGTTTTTTTAACTTAAATACTTTAATATTGTCCTAAGCAAAATTATCCGTGGCTCCATGGGTGTGAAGTGTGAGTATTATTTTTTAGAATACATATAAAAATAAGCCCATGGACTAGCTAACACTGTCTGTGTGCCACCAAGGGAAGCACACTGTACACCTGCATTGTTAGTAACCGTGCTTTCTCTTATTTAATTAAATGAAATAAGTTGGGGAGAGGTTTGCTGAGCAGTTAATATGTGCCAGACACACAGTAGGTGCTTCATATATTCTCTCAATGGAGATGGCAATACGCACAGTAGCCCTCTGAGCTCAGTGTTGTTTTTGTACTTGTTTTACAGATTTAAAAAGTGGAAGCTCAGAGAGGGGAGGTACTTAACTAAAGTTACACAATTAATGACAGAAATTCAGGACTTGAATTCGTGACTTCTGGGCTCAAATGGGAAGTTTGCGCCCAAAGAAGGTGCTTCCAGGGGCTTGGTGCCTTTGCCGTGTGTCTCAGCCAGGGTGGAAGATGCTCTCTTTGTCTCCAGACAGCTTTTGGCTGATGAGAACCTGTGTTCATTCTCCAGCGAGTGCTCTGAAAGGCTACCCTTAGACATGAAGGTGACAGGCAGAAATGTGATACGTGTGTCTCGGGCACGATTCCGTCCTTTTGAGAAGCGTCTCAGTGTGTAATCGAGTCCCAGGCGTGCTCCACACAAACAGCAGATGTCGCTATGAAGGTCTGGGGTGGGGGGTGGAGAAAGAAGGGACAAGAGCAGTTTCTCCCCGACATCTGGATCTAATCCTTTCAACCCTTCACGTGCTACTTTGAAAGTGTGCTGTGTCCCACATAGTGGTAGGAAGGTGGGGCTGCCCGGACAGGTGAGGAGAAGCTGCAGAAAACTGGTGGAGCTGTTTGCTCGTGCGGGCGTGCGGAAAACCCATAAAGCCCCCAGATTCTCAGGCAGGGTGTGTGATGTCCTCCTGCCCTGTCCTCTGTTAGCCCCGGGAGCTCCCACTGCTCACGTGCAGGTGCCCCAAGTGGCTTTCCAGAACAGTGGTGTTTTATCATATCTCAGAAAAGGGAACTCATGAGCAAAGAAATCAGGGAAAGCTCCATACCATATTCTCTTCTTGTTGCTTCTAAATATTTGTTACTCATGAAAGGATCTGAGAAAGGGTAACTGATAAATTGGTTTAGCCCAGTGTTTCTCAAAACTATTTGATCCCTGTCAGGAAAAGCTGAAAGTCTTTGACACCCAGAGAGATTTCGGGGTGACCTGTCAATGACCACGAGGCAGTCCCTGCCTCCTCCTTTGGGATGTGTAGGCATCCTGGCCTTTGATTGCCTCTGACCACGCGACTTTACAGACCTGTGAGTTGCAGATAACTAATAGTGAAGCGGGTGATCCTTGTTCCCGAGCCTGCAAGCACACTTCTCCTGGTAGGGTCGCTCGGACGCATGCGCCAGCAACTCTGTCAGCGTCCCGGTCACCTAGGTGGTCTGTTCTTTACATTCTTCTTTGTACTTTTTTTTTTTTTTTACCTTGTTGCCTCATTAATGCGCTAAATCAAAATCTTTGACACACCTTGATTTCATATTTGTGGGAGAAATTTTATTTTTTTCTTTTAAAAACATCACCCTTTCATACCCAGAAACTCATGTTCTTTCCAGCCTGTTATGAGTTTCGTCTCTTCACATATTGGTGGCCCACCCATTCCGGTCCCTAGCTTCTCTCTCTCGTCCAGCTTAGCACTGTTAGGTCTGAACCCCAGCGTACCCAGCTGTGTTCTGGTCTCAGACTCCGTCTTCTGCAGCGTCCGTGGGCCAGTGAGCCTGGGGAGGGCGCTGTTCAGCATGGCTTCTCTACTGGCCCTTCCCAGAACATACTTTTTGTTTTCCTGTCTTCACTTCTGGCATCATTTTCTATTTTCCTTGAGCTGCCATCCTCCAATCTTCACCAAATCCTTCCTATCTTCCCCAGCCCAACCCCGTCCTCCATGCAGCCTTCCTTGGTTATTCCAGCCTGAATTGCTTTCTTCCTGCTCTGAAGTGTCTCAGTATTTTGCATCACTCCTATGCCCTTCTTTATATGCATCCTGATGTTGTTTGTGGACATTTTAAAAATCTCGACAAATTTCAGAAGGAACAGCATAATTCTTTACATTGTTTTGGTGGAAGAATCCTGGTATGTGGATTTGTTCTTGCTGACTTGGTCAAAATGGGAATAGTAATGGTGTGTGTGTGTGTGTGTGTGTGTGTGTGTCCATGTGCACAAGTAATTTAGCAACAAAAGGCTCCCCGGGGAGACTGGTAAGCACGACAAGTAACCGGGGTGAGGGAGGGAGCCAGGCACAGGTGCGATCTCACGCCAAGTCCGTCAGAGGCCAAGTTCAGCCTGACCCCACAGGGCCGTCTGGAGCAGAAGCTGTGCTTCAGAGTTGCCTTCATTGTGGGTCATAGATGAAGGGCCACCCAGGCACTTCCTGGTCATCTGCGTGTGCGGAGTGGCTCGAGTCACTGAGGGAAGTCCACCAAAGGAGAGCTGTGGGTGCTGGGCGTTAGGATCAAAACCACACAGGAAAGGTCCACACGCGTGCTGAACAGCAATCCGGTGGGACCCAGGTGGAGCGGCGACATGGCCCGTGACCTTGCTATTCAGGAAATATTTTAATATCGTGATAAAAAAACACACACAATGCAAAATGGGCTGTCTTAACCGTTTGTAAGTGTCCAGTTCAGTGGCAGTAAGTGCATGCCCGTTGTTGTGCCGCCGTCACCACCGGCCATCCGTGTTGCATCTCGGGGAACTGACACTCTGTGCCGACGAAGCCCCAGCCCCATCCATTGCTGCCTTTCACCAGCTCCTGCAACCACTGTCTCTGTGACTGTGGACGCCTCTCGGCGCCTCATGTAAGTGGAATCTGATGGTACTTTCCCTTTTGGGGAGCTGTCGTGTTTTTAAAGCAATACCCATGACCTTTTTAGAAATAGTGCCCTGAAAAGTTTCCATCATAGCAGTGGCCTCTCCAGCCCTCTCTTTTCTTACGGGGTACTAGAGACTTCTCCCGCTTCTGCCAACAGTTTCAAATAATCCGTCCAGAATGTGCCCAGGACGATTCTGATTGCCCATAGTTGTATGACACCTAATCCTGGGGACAGGTCAAGCCACCGAGGTGCCTCCTCAAATACTGATTACAAGTTCCCTTCTGTAGGACTCAGGCTCCCCCACACTGGGCGCCCATGTCCTGTGCAACAGAACTTCTTTTCCATGTGAATTTTGTGTCACCAAAAATGCTTTCCAGAACCCCAATCTTGCACATCGGTTTCCAGCCTTGTTTTTAAGCCACTGAATCCTTCCTTGAAATGACATTTCTCACAAGACCCTATTTCCCAAAACAGCACCAAGCAGAGCTGTCCCTGGTGACTGTGGAGAAAGTGGTCTCCAGAATGGTCCCAGCTTACCCTTCTCTGCCGTCCCCGTTCTGCTACCTCAGAGCCACACTGCTTGGTGCAAACAGCTTGGGAAAATGTCCCCCTGTCCCCAGAAGATATCCACGTCAAGGCCCTGGAGCCTGTGAATGGGACCTTATTGGAAGAAAGGTCTTTGCAGAGGTGATTAAGGTAAGGGCTTTGAAACAAGGACATTTCCCTGCATTTCTCCTGCTGGCCCTGAAGGCCATCACAAATGTCCTTACAAGAGGGAAGAGAGGGAGGTTCCAGGGAGAAGAGGAGAAGGCACAGTCACACAGAGGACAAGGCAATGTGGCGACAGTGCCAGAGATGCGAGTGACGCGCCACCAACCCAGAACTGCAGGGGCAGCCGTGGGCAGCTGCGAGAGGCAAGGGCCCGATTCTTCTCTAAAGCCCCAGAGCGAGCATATCGGGGGCTTGTAGCCTCCACAGCTTTGAGAGAGTAAATCTCTGTTGTTTTTGGCCATCAAATTAGTGGTAACTTGTTACAGCAGCCACAGGAAATGAATCCACCATGCAATTAAAAAAATAAAACTTTCCACAGCTACTCTATGAAAACGATTGTTGGTTATTGTCACCCCCTCCCTGGGCAGAAGAAAGGCCCACCTGGGATCAGAAAGCTTCCTGTGTCTCTCCTCCTGATGGAGACATCACGAATGTAGCATTTCAACCAGTTTCATTTCAAGGGTTCCTCTGTAACATAGGCTTTGGAGAAACTCTTATGAGAGAAGATTCAGGTAGTTTCAGAGCATAAGCCCTTTTTCCAGTCAAATGTTTCCCTGCAAGGACTGTATTTTGTGTCTGTGCTGCTAATCCATTTACATAAACTCCGCTTGGGGAGATGGACTGGAAATGCTTGGAAAGAAAGGACTCTATCTGTGGTAAGAAGTAATGCACCCCTTTGGTTCGTGGAAACTGAGCTATTACCGAGTCCACATAATATAAATATTTAAGCCGTTACTTCTCAATAACTGAGAAGGAAACAGCACTTGCAGACACGTAAATGAACTTGTGTAGAGGTGGCCAAGCCACTTCTTCTAGGTGGTTCTACGTGCAGGATTGTCACCGGATGGTTGTGTGCCGTAAGTCTCAAAGTGCGCACTACCACAAGCCTTCTGCGTCGTCATCATTGCTGTGTTTGTGTAGTACTTTACAGTTTGCAAAATGCATTGGCATTTATTCTCACTCACATCGACTTGGCAAGTAGATAAACCAGGGATTACCCGTTGTTTTGGGTTGGATTTTTTGGCCCCTCCAATTCTATACCGAAGTCCTAACCCCCTCGACCACAGAATGTGACGTTATTTAGAGTCACTGTAGATGTGGTTAGTGGAGATGAGGTCATACTGGAGGCAGGTGGGCCCTGCTCCAATATGAGCGGTGTCTTTATACAACAGGAAACATGGAACACACACATACATAGAGGGAAGATGGTGTAAAGAGACACAGGGAGACATGGTTGCCTGTGAGCAGAGGAACACCTGAGGGTACCAGAAGCTAAAGGAGAGCCCAGAGCAGACCCTCCCTCACAGCGCTGCGAGGGACCAACCCTGCTGACACCGTGATCTTGGACTGCTTGCTTCCAGAACTGGGAGACGATAGATTTGCACTCTGTAAGCCACCCAGCCTGTGGCGCTTTGTTTGTTTTGGGAGCCTTAGCAAGCTCATTCATCAGTGGAGTTCAGGAAGTGACTTCATATACAAAGACTGTTACCAAGACCATATAAGAATGAATCCAGGGCTAAAACCTGGGCTTTCTGATTCCTAGTGCAGTGAGGTGAAAATGCCACATTGTCTTGTTTGTCGGGGGCAGAGCTGGGTCAGAGGCTGAGAGCCTTTGTCTGCAGCTGATGAGCAACAAAAGCGAGAGGTAAGGAAATGTCGTCCTGCTCTAGAGCTGAGACAAGGGGACAGAGGGGCCAGGGTGGGTAGCAACTACGCACACACAGTCATGAGCTCTGGGTCGCAGGAAGCAGCTGGGTGCTGGGGTTTGCAGGCCCGGCCTGAGCCTAACACGTAGCATTTGGTTGCATGTGGCTTAAGGGTCGGAAGTTGGGGTTAATGGTGGAAGGAGTCATAGCGGTGGTGAGGCAAAAGCCAAGCGCTTGGATTGTTGGCTTTTCTGGGTGTGTGCAAAGTCTTCCCGGCACCTCACCATTGTGGGCAACAGCCAGGTGCAGCAAGATCTAAAGCTCTGTGTGAGGAAGCTGGGGAATGTCCAATTTCCAAAGACAGCCCAAGAAGGAGGGTGTCTCAATCATGACCGTGACTGTGGAGGAGGTACCATTGTTATCTTCACATCATAAAAGAGAAGACTGCACAGCAAGGTTTAGTTACCTGCCCCAGGCCACACAGCTGCCGACAGATGAGGTTTGGTGCCTTCGCTTGGGTGACAAAACCTGCATTTGTAACCAGTGGGCTATTTATACCACTTAGAAACATTTGCCTGTTAGGAGGTATCTAATGCAGTAAGAGAAAATAAATCTTTAACATCTCCCGGTAACTTTCCACTTGGCTTAAAGAATCCAACTCCCCTTTGGTCTTTCTAAGTGTTCAGTGGGGTTGGTGGCAATGTGACCTGGCCCTGTGGCTGCCCACGGTCGTCGTGGGGACACCGAGCATGTCTGCTTCCTCCTCCAAGAGCGGGTATAACAACAAAAGCAAAGGGAAAAATGGCATCTTCACAGAACTGCTTCCAGAGATGCTTCTGTTTGGGGCTGAGACTTGACTTCATAATATGTTATGACTGAGAGAAAGCGAGGCTGAAACGTGGCTGTTTTTGAGGTAATGCAGGAGCCTGAAATGCTTACGTGATTTGCAGGGAAATTACCAACAGAAACAGAAAACAGATTCTGTTTAGAACGCTTAAGCAAATCCATCTTAACTTTGGCCTGGACAGCCCATTGCTCGTGTGGCCTGGTGGCTAATGCCGAGCTTCTTGAGAGGCTTGCATTCCTCAGGTTGGTAGGAGGGAGGGATTCAGTGTCAAATTCCATCCGTGGCGGAGTCCGGGTGTTGGACTGAAACACTCACAAAAACAGCTTTTAATTTGCTTCTTGTAAGCACATTATATAGAATTTGACGTCCTGAGCATCTTCTAATCCAGCCACTGTGAGGAGAAGTGTCGGAGGAAGGGAGCTGGTCAGGTCCTGCCAAGCTGAGTAAGCGGGCTTCCTTTGAACTTAACGGCCTCAGAAGCCTGGGGCACTTTCTCTAGATATATTGTGCTTTAAATTCTGAAAAACCTAGAGATACTGCACACCTACCTGACTTTGAAAACAGAGGACTCCTGTGGGATGTTTATTTCTTTCATAACCACAAGATGAATTGATTGTGTGTGTGCGGGGATAGAGGAAACACACAGACCGTTTCCGAAGGCTTTTGCAATGAATATAGCTAAACTGCCTTGAAAAAGCCAGACTAGTCAAAATAAGTGCAATTATTTTTAAAAATAAGTCATCCATATAGGAGAAACAGTCTGGAAGTGTAAGCTGGAGAAAACAGGGTGCGTGTGTGTGTGTGTGTGTGTGTGTGTGTGTGTGGTTGTTGTTGGGTGTCGGTTTTCACAAGCTGCAGTTATCTGACAATGCTCACTTAAATTCTTCAGAGGGTTTTTCACTGCAGTGTATCTCAAATGAAGGCGGAGGAGAATAAAGGCCAGCAGACCACTGTACCGTTCAGCGTTCTCGTGATGAAAACCATTCATTCCCCTTAGGGTTTTGGAACCTAAATGTCTATTCCGAGCTATGTAGGAATGCATTTTTATTTATTTATTATATTCATAAAACCCACTTGGTCCCATTTAGCCTCAGGAGGCACCAATATCATTTTAGAATATCCAGAATTAACAACCGTTCAGAAATCCCTCAGAAACCGAAAATTGTCAGTCTTTACATCCTTCAAAAGGAAGCCCAGGCAGGAAGGCAGGATGGAAGAATGGAAGATAGAAAAAGGAAAGCAGATCAAACTGACTGGCTGGTGTGTTGGCGTGAATGCCAAGTCCCCCTTCCTTCCTCTCATAAAATGACCTGTGTCACCAGGTAATGTCTTCTGAACACAGTGGCTGGTCATTAAATATTTGTCTTTGTTTGAAACTGTTGGAAGAAGAAACCTACCAATTGACTAGTAATGACCATAACATTAACTATTATGTATACGTAGTACTTTAGAGACTACAAGACCAATATCGCACGATTACACCCTTGCGATTTGTCAAGTAAACTGTGAGCGGAGATGGGGGTGGGATGGAGAGGTGGGAGGGGAGAAGCGTACCCCGGTGTTTGTCATAACTACTGGTTTATCCTTTGATTTCAATCACGGTTCTTTTACTATTGGTTGTTGACTTTTAAAGTTAAGAATTGAAGAAATGAAGCGAAGCTATGAACCCGTCCCTTAGAAGAGTAAACACACAAATAACCAAAACTCTGTGCTTTCAGGTTAATGGATGCCTCAGAGGCCAGCCGTGGACCTGCCCTGGAGAACTTGGCCTCTTAGTACCAAGTGGACCATGCAGAGCAGACAGCTAAGAGACGGCAGGTAGGCTCTTGCTCTTTCATTTACAACAGGATGTCCCAGGCCTAGCACTGCCTTCCAGTGGTACCGAGTAGGTGTTTAGTAGACAACTATTTAATGAATGAATGACAGTGAGACTTTGAATTTCTATCATGTGCCTTTCCACCAAGCATCTCAACATGTTAACGTAGTCATCCTATGATTGTTTAAGTCTAGTTTAAGTTTTGAGGAATATCAGCATCAATCCTCAGTTTGGGCCAGTTGGTTTTCCTGCTGTGCCCTCCTGTGTTATTTCTAACCAAGTGAGGACTTATGGAAAACAGCTGGTTCTCATTATCTGTACGTTGCTTTGTGAACTTGAGCAAATGGTATCGTGGCTGAAGTTGAGATGCTAACATAATCCCTTCTCTCCCAATCCTTCTGAGATGCTGGAGAAAAGAAGTGATGTGATATAAGTATGCATTTTCCTTAAATAGGGCCCGGTGTTTTCCCAACCATTCTAGCTTATCACGCGTGTGGTGCCGGGACAATCGGTGTGCTGATCAGAGCTGTGACGTATGCTGTGAAATACTTAGTGACCAAGGTTTGGCCTGCCACATACATGATGCTGTAGGAGGCATTTTATAAGGGGATTTGCTCAGGCAGAACTAGAAAAAATAAATAAACTGGACGGGCTGCTTGTCTGCCTGCTATTCGACAATGTCCCCCCCACTTCCTTCTCTTCTTACATCCCGCATACGTCGTCACCATTATCCCAAATGCATGAGTCCAGATTTTCTTACCAGGAAAGCGATGTTGACCTTTGTCTCACCCAAGATACTCTAAAGACTTTTTGCAGCATCTGTGTTGCTGATTTGGAAGTTTAAACTTCTCTCCACTTTCAGGGAGGCCATTTAAATGAGGAAAACTGTTCTGAACATCCCAGCAGGCTCTTGTAAGTCACCACACCCGTGGAGATGCCCCGCCTCCCTTCCTTGTTCTGTCCTGTGATTAAAGACCTTCGTCCCCTTTGTAAGCAGCCCTGGGCTTAGCTCCACGCTCTGCCATTTACCAGCTGTCAGTTCCTAGTTTTAACCTCCTGATATCCAGTCTGTGAGCTGAGGCTCAGAGGATGTTCTCAGGATTCCCGTAAGAAAATGTCTGCACCACACTGAGTGTCGGCCTGATCTGAGCTGTGCAGTCCTTAGCTGCTGTCACTGACGCGGTGCCATTTGCTGGTGGACGCTGCTGTCCTGAGCATGTTCCCCGGGCTCGTGCTGAGAGTTGAGGGCGCTTCCTGCAGGGACTCCGCTGGGTGTTCGGTCAGGGAGGGAGGCTCCGCTGTCTGCCCGTGCCCCTGGCCTGACACTCCGAGACGTTCTTCAGGATGCGTCAGGCGTCTGTCTCTGGTCAGGACGGACAGAAGCTTCGTCAGGGGCTGAGTCTCCCAATATTGAAGGAGCGGATGAAGCAAGCTGTTTCTTAAAGTAGAATTTACCAAGAGCCCCCGAGCTTGTGGCCCACCCTCTGGTAGAGACCCCAGAACGGCAGCGCGGTGACGAGGCTGCCCTGGGTGCACCGTTCTGCCAGCCCCGGTCCCTCTGTGCTGGTCCTTGAGTGCTTCTCTATTGGACAGACGGCTGTGCCAGGAACCCCTGACCAATCTCTTCCTACCCATTCCGTTCGCCAGTGCTCTCCTCCCCTCGTGGAGAACGCCTTGCCTATCGCCCAGAATGCGGCTGCTCCCAGCTCATGGCTGCTCTCGTTTCAGCCTCGTTCTTCTGTGCCTCTCAGGGAGGTTTCGTACTTGCCGAGAGTCAGCTGCGCGGCCGCCCATATCTAGTGAGGGCAGGTCTGTGGGCTACGTGATTGCGTGTTTCAAGTCACTGCTTTACAATTGATTTAGTAGAAGTGCAAAAAGAGTTGTGCATTCGGTGAATGTTTTGTCAAGAGGTAGGAAGTTCAAGTCGCTACAAGTGCTGTTGAATTAGATGGTGGGTGAGGAAACTCTTACAGCCTTGGGGGTGCAGAGAATCGTACAAGTCAGAGAGCGTCTGCACTCAGATTGTTTGTCAGCGGCGTTCACGTCTTCACACTGCTTCGTAGAAAGCAGACCTGGAAGTCCTAGCAGATGACCTGTTGTTTGCATTGTTTGTGCAGGAGGGACGGTGTGAACTCTGACCGCTGGGCCAATCTAAAGTCAACCGTGACAACAAACCGAGAGTTATGTCAAAAGCTAAGGAATCAGCCCGATTTATGCATTTTAAGTTACAGTACAAATGGAAGGTATGTCTGTATCATTTTTAAGGATTTCCCAGTTCAACCAGTATTTTTTATTAATTGACGTTTCGGGTCACGGTGGGTGACAGCAGAGGGCTTCTCCTGCCCGCAGCACCCACCATGATACCCGCTGTATTTACTATCCGAGCACAAAGGATTTTGGGAACAGCCAGTGATGGTGGAGGGTCGTGCAGGTGGCTTCACAGTCTCTCACCTGGTCTCCTTTGAGCTCACACTGTGAAGCAGGCATGCAGAGCTGAGGGCGTATTCCACGGACAAAGGCAGTATGTGTGACTGTCTACCGAGACTGAGCAAAGTTTTATGGGTAACTTTTCATCGACAGCTCTGTTCACTCCCCACATAGTCCCTGGGAGGTAGGAGTTATTGTCACTGTTTTATAAGTGGGGCAGCTGAGATTCAGAGACATCCCATCAGTTGGGCCTAGTCACACACCAAAGAAAGACGTGGCAAAGCAGCTCTAGACTCTGAACCCTGGGATGTATCTGTGAAGATTGACCTGCTGTGGATTCGGATGGTAGCATCAGCTGGCCCACTCAGTGCTGAGACCCAGGTCCCATGTCAGCAGCGCTGAGCCTGAACCAGTTTCACCTAATGGTTGTCGCTTTCTTCAGGGTCTGAGCAGTTGGACTAGTTACACAGGGAGCCTGATGCCGACATGCTCTGACCATTCCAGGTCAGGGCTTGGTCGAAGCAACACAGCCC
This sequence comes from Rhinolophus ferrumequinum, assembly GCF_004115265.2. Classification (NCBI taxonomy): domain Eukaryota; kingdom Metazoa; phylum Chordata; class Mammalia; order Chiroptera; family Rhinolophidae; genus Rhinolophus; species Rhinolophus ferrumequinum. Next base: position 4,045,421 of record NC_046300.1, on the reverse strand, counting down.
CTGAGGAGCCCCACGCCCTCCACTCCTGCTGGCGGTGCCGCAGGTGTTCTGTGAGCCAGCGGACACTGAGGTGTTGGAAATGAGCCACCAGGAAGAGAGGGGGTGCTTCAGGCAGCACATGCCACTTCCATTGTTGTGACACCTGCTTCTTTTGGTGCAAAGGAAGGGTCTGTCGGAATTTCCATTACTCCCCCTATTCTGTGGGGTCACTTGGCTCTTTTTCCTCTGGTCTCCAACTTGGGGACATGGTGTGTCGGCTCAGCTAGCATGGCTTCATCATTAGAACCGTTGAGCGTTTTGAGTCAGTATGGAACCCAATGCACGTATTTGGTTTTTGTTCTCCAGAATTCTTGTGAAAAAGCACCAGGAGAAAGAGCCTGGCTTTTGAGGAACATCAGGGGAAGAGCAGAACACTTGGCAGTTTAAATCGGAGCTTTCTGAAAATTTCCCTGTGATCCACCATTGTTGGAATTACCAGAGGAACTTGGTAGCGATGCCCATATCTGGGCTTTACCCCAGATAAAGCCCAGGTGCTTTAGGAGTGGAGCCTGGGGTCCAAAGTCTGAGACCACTGGGTTAAGTGAATTCATGGAGCCGGAAACATCTGGCTCGGTTTCCTATTATGCTGTCACAAAGTACCTCAAGGCTGGTGGTTTAAAACAATAAAAAGTTACTCTCTTACACTTCTGGAGGCTATAAGTTTGAATCAAAGTGTCAGCGGGGCCTGCGCTCTCCAAAGGCTCCAGGGGACAATCTATCCCACCTCTCTCTTGGTTTCTGGTGTCGCAGGTAACCTTTGACGTTCTTGGATGCGCTCCAATTTCTGCCTCCATCGCCACATGGCTTTCTCCCTGTGAATCTGTGTCCCTTCTCTTCGTATAAGGACACTGGTCATGTGGCACTAAAGCCCATCCTGTCAGGAGTGACTCCTCTTAATTTGATTACATCTGTAAAGGTCCTATTTCCAAATAAGCCACCCTTACAGGTCCCGGTGGTGAGGACTGACGCATCTTTTTAGGGGACACAACTCAGCCTAACAATGTCCGACACATTTGCTGAAAGGACCTTTATATCAGTGGAGACAATACAAGTTCTACATCCTAATGGGAGGACTTTAGCAGGATTTATGACTGTGAGAAATACATATTTAGCTCAAATTAGAGATACTATATTTTATTTCATAATAACTATTTGAAATTCTGAAACCTTATTTAAAGTATGCTCTCAGCCATTAAAACCTCCTTCACGTAAAGAACTCTTGAATTTTTAATTGTTTAAAAGTAATTTTTCTACTAACTACAAGATAGTAGTGAATTTCATTACTTTGTAATTTATTCTAAAAAAAAGACGTTATTTCCTGTTAATCTCATCCATTTATTCATCAAAAAGTATGTATTATACCCTATCATACACTCCAGATACTATTTTAGGATCTGAACATAGAAAAACAAATGATACAGAAGCTTTTGTATTGTAACATAAAAATATGTTGTTTTCTCCTTAGGAATTTTATTTTTTTTCCATTGCTAGGATTTATTTATTAATATCAAATTTTCTGTTCACATGTTTTTTTCCAGCTTTATTGAGATGTAATTGACATACGAGGTCTGATGATTAATTTTGTGAACTTGTTCAAATGATGTTGCTAACCTTTTTTGATATCAGAGGGATTATTCATTATGTATTTGTATCAACTGGACAAACAGTTAACCAAGTTTACTATTTGGAAATGCTGAAAAGGCTGCTTGAAAAAGTTAGATGAAAATGACCAGAACTTTTCACCAACAATTAATGGCTCTTGCATCACGACAATGCACCAGCTCCCAGGGCACTGTCTATGAGGGAGTTTTTAGCCAGTAAACAAATAACTGTATTGGAACACCCTCCCTGCTCACCTGACCTGGCCCCCAGTGACTTCTTTCTTTACCTGAAGATAAAGGAAATATTGAAAGGAAGACATTTTGATGACATTCAGGACATCAAGGGTAATATGATGACAGCTCTGATGGCCATTCCAGAAAAAGAGTTCCAAAATTGCTTTGAAGGGTGGACTAGGCACTGGCATCGGTGCACAGCTTTCCAAGGGGAATACTTCGAAGGTGACCATAGTGATATTCAGCAATGAGGTGTGTGGCACTTTTTCTAGGATGAGTTCGCAAACTTAATTGTCAGACCGCGTACTTCACATAGAAACTGCTATAGGACTCAGCAAGTGTTAGGCAGTATTTTTATTCAATAAACACATTGCATATTTGTTTTTGTGAGCTATCGTGTGGGTTATGAGTTTGGATGACCCAGCGCCTACAATCGAGCAGTTCAGTAGAGCAGGAGGAAAAGCCTGATCACATATACCATAACCACCACGGCATAGAAAGCAGGCATCTCAGAAAGGAAAGTTTGCATTCACAGGAACTAGGGAAAGGGGAGGTGACTGCTGTTCAGGAGCATGGTGCCGAGAAAGAGAAAGGCACCTCAAAGCTTTAAGGATGGGCGAATCCCAACTGGCAGGAATATCAGAGGACTTCCTTCCACACCAGCCAGCATGGCAGCGAAAAGTGTTGGGATGGGAAGACGTGGGTGAGCTAGTGCGCCGGGGGGCTGAGGGACAAGGAACAGGTAGGGGAAAGCCAGGGAGCCCTGGCAGGAAGATAAGGCCAGATCCTAAAGGGCTGTCGCTGAACAGTGGTCCTTAATGCACCAGGGAGTCGTTGAAGGCCTTCAGCGTGAGTGTGAGAGCAGACAGAAGACGAGAGGTGTGCGACAGAAAGTGACCCTGTGCAGTGTGGACAGAGGGAACACAGGAGGTGGCGTGGCCACTACCGCCCATGGTTGCATTGTCACAGTGACAATGAATAGAAACATATGCCTGCATAGAGCATCTACTGTTAAATTGCTTTCCGGTTACCATTTGAGGAAGCGGGAGGCCGAGCAGACCTGCGTCTTCCATGGTCGATAAACGAGTCAGCAATGAAACCGTTGCCTTTGAGTCCTACTTACCCACAGGGCCAGTTTGTCGCTTGACACACATTATGAACTTGGCAGCATTCAAATCTTCTGTGAAGGAATAAGGCAAAACGGAGGGAAATGTGCTTGGGACTCTGCTGTGAGGAAGCGTGTCTGCTGCGCAGGCGTCTGCCGGGCACATGCTGGTCCCCGTGTCCTGGGCGCCGGGGGAGCGTTCGCAGGAGACGCGGGGTTCAGCAGAGAAAGTTCCTTTCCCCCTGCAGTTGCAAGCAGGACATGGATTTAGCATACATAAATCAAGTACTTCCTGAAAATTGCCTAGTGGTTGTTATCACAGGAAAGGTCAGCGAGGGGTTAGAGGTGGCTTTGCAAAGCGTGCGTGCGGAGAAGAGCAGTGAAACTCAAAGGGAAGCAGAAACTCCCTCGGCCGCGTTGCCTTCCCGGGTACGTCAACTTGCTGCATCTAGAGAGCGTGCACTGTGTCTTTTCAAGTCGATTGGTTCACTGCTTACGTTGCATTATGTACAGGTAATTTCTTATGCCTTTATAATTTGTGTTCATTGAACACATGTTTACTGAAAACCTACACGTGCTGAGCGTTGTTCTGAGGCCCACGCACTATTCAGGGGTCTGTCATGGGGCTTCCTTGTTTGCAGTTACTCTGCTGGCAGCGTCAGAACTGGATGAGGACGCAGGTAGACCTGGGCAGAAAGGCCCCCGGGAGTCTTCCTGTACCTGTCCGGCTAAGGCTTTGTCTGAGCAGGTGGTGCTCTCTCCTGCATAACAAGTGATCAGGGCCTTAGCTGCCTGCGACACACATTCAGTGAGTGTCCCTTAGCGCTGGTTATTACCTCATACTCCCTCGGGAGTCCAGGAAGGGCTTAGCTGAGTCCTCTCTCAGTGGGATTCAGGTCTCTCAGCAGGTCTGCAGTCAAGGTGTTGGGCGGGTGGCCCCCTCTTCTGGAGAAGAATTGCCAGAGCATTTTACTTTTGGCTGTCGTTCTGAGAGCTTCAGGGTTTTTGTGAGCTGTCTGCCCTCAGCTGCCTGGCCCCTGGACTTCTCTGTAGGTGGTTTACAACCTCTGAGCTCACTTCTGCAAGACCAGCAAGGCAGAGAGAGACTCCAGAGCAAATCTGCCAGGTGTCTCATTCAGTGCAAACTAATCGCCAAGTGAACCAATGTTGCTGTGTTATACTGGTTACAAGCAGTTTACACACACACACACACACACACACACACACACACACACACACTGGAGGAGGAGATTACAGAAGTGAAAATCAGTGCGGGTCACCTTAGAGTTAGCCCAGCAGAGAGGGCAGTAGAAGACATAGTCAAGGCAGGCCCCGAATGGGTCTTATTTGACTTCCTGTCCTCAGTGCCTGGTGCCCAGTGACTAAGGAAGAAAGTAAACTTGACTGGGCTTCTTTACGAGTTGTGATGGAGTAAGTACGCACGGAGGAAGCTTCGAGGAGGACTCACATTTCCATCCAGGGTGAACCGAATCTGAGACCACTCACCACGATGGGAAGACAAGCAGAAGAAATGAAGGTTAAGGGGATACTAGGTTAGCGCGGAAACACTGACCACGTGAAGGAGTCTTGCAGAGCAGTTCTTACAACTTGACCGGGACATGCATCACATGGGGCTCTTCCGATCAGAAGCAGGAAAGTGACCTGAGGTGGGGCCTGCCGTCTGTGTTTCTAGCCAGGTCCTGGGAAACGGTGATGGGTCCACGCACCCCTTTGTGTAGGGAGGTTCAAGAGCGAAGGACTTCAAGCATTTTTGTTTCTGAGCCATCTAAAGAATTTCGAAAGTTGACTTTCTTGCACATTTGTCAGTTGATATCTAATATTTTCATTGTTTAAGCAAAATAGATGATTCTAGTATGTTGTCACTATTATTCATATTTTAAAATCAGTTGTTACATCTCTCTTTTAAGTGTATCCTGAGGCCTGTAAACCGTAATGATTTAATCATCATCTATTTTAACAATATACTTGAAGAAGTTTCTGCTGCAGAGTCAAAAAATTACACACTATTCCTGTTTGTCATTGAACTCACATTTGCATTCCACTTTTAAAAAAATGAAATTTCTCATGACCATAAGGTCTAAATGTTAACAATTTCTTCTGGATTAAATTACTTGTTACAATTAGTTGACAACTGATCAAAATAACACATAATAAAAATTTCAGTAAACACTAAATAGAATTGTGCTGGAAATGCATTTCTAGTGAGATAATTGGTGTTGGTTTTCTTTTTTAATTAGCTCCTGTATCAAGGATAAAAAAAAATTAATTATTCTTAGAAGGAGGCCGGATGCAACCCCAACTCTTTCTGTCACTTCTCTTTTTTTTAAAATAGCTATGTTACTCAATGCTATGAGCTCCTTGAAAGATATATGCCAAAAATCACATAATAATCTATCACCAAACTTATCCTTAATGATATATTAGTGGATATGTTCATTAAATGCTCCTTCAAATGTACTGAAAGCAAAAAATTGAAACTACCTCATGTGTCTTGTAAGAGTAAAAATTAGGGTAGGTGAGACCTACGCTTTTCTTTTGTAGAAGGCGGAAATGGGGCTGGGGGAGGAATCGGCATAACGCTGACTAGAGATAATTTCTTAGGCAAGTAAGTTTTAGGGAGAGGTCTACGTGGAAACTGGGGGTTGGGAACATATTCCCTAGAAACTGTTAGTGCCCACTGGGCCTTTGGAAAGTCTGTGTCTGGCCAGGTACAGCCTCGGAACGTGGGCAGCCCAGGACGGAGGCTGGGCCAGAGGCAAATTCGGGACAGAAGGCAAAGATGCAAGCATATTAAAACCCGCATGTGCAGACCCCGTTAATTCATACTTTTAGGAGTAGAGTGTGGATTAAGGAGATTTTGTCCTATATATGGAAATAAGAAAAATGGTTAGCGAACTCAGGGGTGGGTAGGCTTTAGGGAGAGCGAAAAAAAACAAGTGCTTTCAAATCCTTTAGGACATTCTAAATCCACCTGCCCAGGAGTGATCGATACAGGAGTATAACCCCTTCCCCTTATCTATCCTTAGAGTTGATTTTCTGCTCAGCTTAATTTTAGTTATGCTGTGAGCACAGTATGCCTTAGCTAATGAAACCTCATTACAAGGGAGGGAGGGAGAGAGGGAGGGGAGGGAGGAAAGGAGGGAGGGGAGGGCAGGGGGAGAGGGGAGGGGAAGGAGGGGAGGTGGGAAGGAAGGGAGAGGGAGGGAGGGAGGGGGGAAAAGGGAGGGAGGGAGGGAGGGGGGAAGGAAGAGAGGGAGGGAGGGAGGTGGGAAGGAAGGGAGGGAGGGAGGGAGGGGGGAAGGAAGGGAGGGAGGGAGGGAGGGGGAAGGAAGAGAGGGAGGGAGGGAGGCGGGCAGGAAAGGAGGGAGGGAGGGAGGCGGGAAGGAAGGGAGGGAGGGGAGGGAGGGAAGAAGGGAGGGGAGGGAAGGGGGTGAGGAGAGGGGAAGGAGGGGAGGGAGGGAGGGAGGGGGGAAGGAAGGGAGGGAGGGAGGGAGGCGGGCAGGAAGAGAGGGAGGCCGGCCTAATTGCTCAATCTGCCTATCCTGCTGCATCTAAAGTGGCTAAAGCCAGGTGACTTTCAAAGTTTCTTTCAGTACCAAGGTGTTTTGTGTCTATGAATCAGTTACATTTTTAATATCTCAAAAATAGACTGAGTTACACTTTTCTTGTTTACTTTCATTTTGAACAGATCCTTGGAAAGGCATCGTCAGACATGCAGAATTTATTTTTATAGGGAGGCCAGGTGGGAGCGAGAGGCTGAAAACTTATACTACCAAGTGGGTGCGGGAACTCTATTATTTGCAAGTTCATCAAATAAATTGTTCAGGAAATGCTATAAGGCCAGGCTGGGGAATGGCTGCCTTAGCAGAATAAGCTAAAGGAGGGCAACTGCAGGGCTGCCAGCCACATCATAAAGCTAAGTAACCCTCCTAAAAAAGAGTTCATTATCCGTCTCTGACGTCCCAGATCTGTTTTATTCCCACCTCGGCCATTTCTTTGTGCCCTTTCCTTTCTGGGCTGTAGGCTTTTGCCTGGCCTGTTGGTATCTGTGATCCAATACCTCGTGACATTTAGCTTAAGCAGCAAGATATTTCTGAGAACAACTGTGGTTCAATATTTTCCATAGAACTAATAATAATCTGCTGCCTTAATAACTATGAAGAACAGCTGATGCCTCATGGAAAATGTGGAGGACACTGAATTTTCTCGGTAGAGACTTGCAAGGCTGGAAGAGACCTTTCTTCTTTGTTCTATAAATCCATCCACAGTTGTTTTTTTCCCCCACTTATGATGTGAGAAAGTTGAAGGGAGCCTAATAAAAGATTCTAGATTCTTGCCTACTGAATTGCTACATCTCCTCCCCAAACTTCTGTCCTATGTCTCCACTTCTGGCTTCATATTCCTTTGCACACTTACCCGTTAAATAAGTTAGAGGAGATGAAGCAGCCAGTCAGCAGGGAAAAAAAGCTAGGATCAAAACTCCACTCTGCTGCACATCTTAAATGCACGAAGCCAGAGCTGTTTGCACCTAACACGTCTTTCACCTTCTCTTCATCTGCCAAAGTGTGCTTGGCACCGTGTAGGGGCTTGATTCTCAAAAGTGGATGCAAAATGAGGCATGTTTGTGAATTTTTCTTCATAGCTGTCATTAGAGCCTTGAAGAGGCTAATTTCTCCCTAGCGCTAACGACCCACTAATATGATGGGCTGCTTTTCTCCAGGGTATTGAGGGACATTTAGGGGGACCCTAGTGAAGTGCAGAATTCAAGGCACCTCCCATCCCCCAAGCATTTGAGACCTGGAACTTCAGCTAAATAAATTCCAGAGCTTCGCCTCTGGTGTGTCCTCATAGAACGACTCTCCTTCCTAGCTCCAGACCCTCTCAATTGCTTTTTCATCCTGAACTTAGTGGAGATCATGAACCTATTCTGTCAAGATCTGCTATGCATCTGGGAAATGTTGTCACTATAATCCGATAGTGATTCGCCGGGACCTGACTACCAGCACCCCCACAACATTTCGGGGTCTACACTGTGTGTCGGGCACCACTTCATGACCACTGTTGTGTTTCATATTCATAACAGCCTTTTTAGGGAGGCATTGCTGTGATCCCTATGTTGGATAAGGAAACTGGGGCACAGAGAAGTAAGCCTTGCTTCTAGGCACAGAGCCAATGAGTGATGAAACCCGGACTCCTACCCACACAGTCTGTCTGTGGAACCTGAGCTCTGGTGCATCAGGCTGTTCCTGTCATTTAGGTGACACCCATATGGTGTGAGCCGTGTCCCTAACACGTGGGAAAGTGCAGAGAGGTTGGTGCATCAGAAGGCTGGTGAAGGGAGGAAGCCGGGGGGCTTCTGGGAAGCTGCATCTTATCCCCTTGGCCACCAACTCTGGAGCAATACTAGGGCGGTTATCCAGTGTGGCTATGCGGTTTCTTCTGTCAAATGGAAAATGATTATTAAAAAGTTTCATTTATTTGTCACTGAGGTCAAAATAACAGATGCCAAGGACTTTATACAGGAAACAATAATGATGTAAAAAGGACAATAATGACGCATCTGTACATTCAGATCAGAGGCCTGAGTCGGGAAGTCCTCAGGTTCCCTTGGTGGGTGAGGTCCCTCGGTCAGTGTTTTCCTGAGCTTGGTTCTTACTGGCGAGAAGTGCATTCCGATCTTTCCTCCATGTTTCTCCTGTTTCTCGCTCTCATCTCCCATTCTTCTTCCCTCCCTCCCCCTCCCCCATCCCCCCCTCCTTCCTTGCCCGCCCTCCCGCTCCCCTTGGATTACAAAGACAGCACTGTGCCTGGGAGCGTGCTGAAGGGGTGCAGTGCGAGAGGAAAACGAGGCCAAGTAAGTTTTAACAAACTCAGTCTCTTTTTGCAGCTGCTGTGTGGGAAGCAGGCTCCGTGCCATTCTGGGGCCGGACCTGCCAACTGCCTGATCCTGGGCTGAGCCCCCAGACCTCGGCCACAGACGACTGTCTATGGCGTTTCCAAATGCAGTCCCTCAGCTGTGCTGCAGGCGATAAATATCTCTTTCTGTCATGGGGCGACGGCGGTGGAATCTCTCTGTTCCTCCTTCCGAGTCTCCCCTCGGCCACCTCTTTTTCCCCCAAATTGCATTATTGCTCTTTAAGATAGAATCTGGAGACATTTATCAAGTGCCTGTGTGCAGAGTTCTGGGTATTAGAATATTCTCAAATTCTCCAAGGGAGGGATCAGTAGGAAATTGTAGTCAGAGGAATGACTACCAAGATAGGATGGAAGATATTTTTCTTCCTAGAGACTGTAGCCAGCTCCACTCAGATCCTTTAAATTTCTTAGCCCCTTGTTAGTAAAGACAGAAACTCCAGGTCTTAAAGTTGAGAAACCTTAGATGTGTTCCCTTCACATTAAAGAATAGAACTGGCACCACGACATGGAGCTAATTTAATACAACATTCAACCAAATGATGATAATATCGATTGTTTATTTGCTCATACACATATGTGGGCCAGACTGCACATGAAATTTCTCCCTGTAGCTTGTCACTTAACATCCAGAAGAGCCTTGCAAAAGAGACACTGTTAGCTGACTTTTGAAAATAAGGAGAGAAAAGCTGAGAGAGTTTGGCCATAAGTTTTTCTTCTTAATACGCTACATCTTAAATTTACATGCTGGAAATAGACATTCTCATCCACTGTTGGTAGGGATGTAATGTAGTAGATGGTTTTGTAACACAAATCAAAATTAAATCTAAGCATAACATGGCTTTTAGTTTTTCAAAAAGACATATATGTCTATGCTCGTGTGTGTGTATAGTATGTGCACAAACACCATTATATTTATATCTACTTTTGATTTGGGCAAAAGTTATGGAAGGACACATATGGTTGTTCCAAGGATCTTGGAGGATTGTGGCGAGAAAGAGGACTTTTATTTATAACTTTATGCTCATCTGACCTTTCAATTGATTATTTTTTGCTACGATCATATGTTACCTTTATACTATATAAAAAAAAACTAGCTTAAAATGAAAATGTATATGGTCTTTGACTCAGCAATTATATTTTTAGGAAATTATCCTGAGGAAATAATTAGGCAATTGTACAAAAATATGTAAGGAAAGGTACTCATTGCAGTGTCATTAGAAACACCTAAGTATCTATCAGTAGGTGGTCAGTTTAAATACGCTCGCCACATTTGTACAATAGAATGCCGTAAAACGATTTTTTAACATAACTGAACACATACATGCATATTGACATCAAATTTCCCCCAGGTAATGCCCTCCGGGGACACACTTGTAGCTGAACATATTGAGGTTGTTCTTCACTGCAGGGAGGGAGAACCTCCTTGTGGGGAATGGGGGGGCGTCTCGGTTAGTGGGGGCATCAGGAAGGACTTATGGGGATTTGGCCTTGTGTCAGGTGGCGTTGGTGAGGGTTTAAGGCAGAGTGCTTTGCTGTGGGTTGCATGTTGGTAAGCAGTGAAGAAGTCCATGAATGTGTATCTTAATAAATCTTTTCTAGAAGGAAGACAGAGCAGAAAAAACTTAAAGGGGCAACTGACAAAGAAGCAGCAGTCAGTCCTACCAGTCCGGAAAAGGGAGTGTCTGGTTATTTTTGTGGTGTCTTGGACACTGTTCATGTTGTGTCTGTGTTCAGGCGTGAGTGCAGGTTGTCGTGTTTCTGTCTTGCTCCGTCGTGTTCGCAGAGTGGCCTGGTCTGATGCTGGTGTTCTATGAAGTTGTTTATGTTTGACAGGAGAACGTCATGTTCTAGCTGATAGTACCAGGCCAGCTCTTGGATGTTGGAGGCTGCTCTTCTCTTTATCCAAAGACACCCATAGTAAAATAGTCAGTAAAACATAAAAGCAAGTTACAGAGCAGTACTTATGATGTAATCACATTTAAGAAATACCAACTCAAAGGTTTGTTCAGACATAGGAAAAAGTTTGGAAGAATATAATCTTTGTTATCAACGAAGACTCCATGAAAGAGTGTGAGATTATGGGACATTTTTTTTCTCTCGCTACATTCTGCTTCTCTGTTTTGTTTGGAAAAATTTTAGATAATGAGCATATAATATTATTACAATAAAAAAATTAAAATATTTCTAAATTGAAAATAAAAACTGGGATGTCTGTCCAACTAAGCATGCATTTATTCCTCTCCACCCAGTGTCCCCAAGGCAGGCATATTCTCTTTTCCATGCTGGCTCTCTTTCATGGAAGAATTTGGAGGTAAAGTCACATTTTTGTTTTGTTAAACACATCGTGGTCATACTTGATCATTAGAGGAATAGGGATGGAGAGGTGATTTGAGTTTCAGTAAGCACAGCAGTCTCTAACCCTCATCCCCACCCCTACTTTCTCATCCCTCAGGATAGAGAGCTATGCACCTGTGTGCGCTACTACCAGTGCATAGAATGGGAGGGTCCCAAGTTAACCTTTGACAACACTCTAGTTCTGAAAAGTATACTGGTTTGGGTGACAGATTCCATAGTCACCCTAGGAAAGGCTTCCCAGAGAAAGACGACTGGGCTGAGTGAGCTGACCAGTGTGCAGGGGGTTGGCCAGGAAGGCAGAGGGATGATACATACACAGGCCTGTGGTGGGTGGGGATGGGGCACATCAGGGGAACGGGAACGCCAGGGTGGCTGGAGCTCAGGAGGAATCAAGGGAACGTGGTCAAAGATAGAGCTGGAAAGGAGATGTGAGAACTGGGTACACGGGGCATGTCGACCTGGTTAAGGAGTCTGGACTTGTCTTGAGAGCCATGGGAAGCCACTGGGTTGTTTTAAGCAAAGTTTGACAAGATGGCTTTAGTATTTTGAAATAAATCCTTTATCGGCGGTGAGGAGAGGGCCAGAAGGGTAAGAGCTGGTGCAGGGAGGCTGGTATGGAAGTGGTTGGCTAAGAGGAGTGATGGTGACTTGCCCCCAGTGATGGCAGTGCCGATGGTGACAAAGGGACCAATGGGGTGGATATACAGGAGTTCCCAGAACAATCTAACAAAAATTACAAACTGTATCCATCACTCCAAGTCTAGACAGAAAATGTACACACAAGAGAGCCTAGGGGCAAATCAGGAGAATGGCTGATGGAAAACCGAGCCTTAGTATCAGCCAACGAAGGTTGGCGCAGGGTGATTACATCACCGTCTTATCCAGCGTGTTACGCCAGCCCCCAAACTGCAGCCCACGGCCCCCCTGTTTCTGCACCTAGGGACAGCATCACTGCTCACTCTCTACTCCTGAGCCCTGGCAGGGTGAAGGAACCGTTTTCAACTCACTTCCGAAATCAACATTCCAGCAGCCTCTGAGAAGTGTTCCGGATTATTATACATGAAAATGTCTGTCTGCCATCTTGCTTGTTTAGGAGACAATGTGCTGCACGAGTGCCGTGGCTGTTTAAGCGAGTCCTCTCCCACTCTGTCTTTCTCCCCTGAGCAGCAGGATGGCAGAGTTAGAGACGAGAAGAAGCTCTGTGGGCACTGCATCGTTTGGATCCGGATGGACCTATGCTTACCTCCGGAGAGTAAAACGAGAGAACCCAGAGGGAAATGAAGCATGTTCATTCGGACTGGGGGCACGTTTGCCGTTATAATACACCTCAGGTTTGGTGTTGCCGTGCAGGGTGTTTTCAACTGTTGTTCTCTGCTTAAAAGGACATGTTCATTAGGAGAAGAACGGAGTAGGAAAAGCACCCCTTCGTTTCTGGTGTGCTTGTGAATGTCTCATATGCTAATAGCCCCAGTGGGTGGAATGAAACTGCTCTTCCATAAGTCAAAAACTTAGCATTCAATTACCTGAAAAAATGGGCTTCATTTAGAGAATTCCATTAAACACATTGTGGGCAAAAATCTCATTTTTTTTTTTTTTTAATTTTCCTTTCCTAGTGCAACGTAGAGGGGTTTAGTGGGCTCAGTATACAGACAAAGATCCCAGAGGGGAAGCTCAGAGATCCGGGGTTCTCAGATTTTGGAGAAAGTGATTTAATTTTTCTAAGATTTCTTTTTCTTTCTTTATTTTTAAATGGGGAAAATGGTGATACCGTCAGCCAGCCACAGCCCTGGGCAGGACCCAGTAGGATTCACAACATTTTGCAATTGTTCAACTCTGTTCCATGAAGAAAACACCCCTTCCCACCCACCATACCCACCCAAAGAGGCTCTCCTAGGACTAGCTTCTTACACAGATTGCTTCCGACAGCTCCCTTTTCCCCAGACTTTCTGTATTTCCTTTGCTGTTTCATGTCCTTGGATTGTACCTCTGCGGAGGAAGCGCTTCGTGTCACGTAGGGGCTGAGGGCGAGGACTCTGAAGCCACATGGACCTCCCGGCAAATCCAGACACTACTATTTCTGAACAGTCCGATCTTGACTATTCACTGACCTCCTCTGAGTCTTGTTTTTCTCATGTACTTCATGGGGACACTCATAGTTCCTACCCACTAGAGTTGTTTGAGGATTGATTTTGTGCTCGTGTGGTGGCGCGCGTTAGTAGGTATTAGCAGTTGTCGTTATTGTTGCTATTATTATTATTTTCATCTGTAAGCCCCAAGCTCAGGGCCGCACGCCCATGGCCGCTTCCAGAGCTGTGCCAGCTGTCCCACTGGGCACCGTGGGAATGGTGCTGACAGTGGAGGAGGGGTGGTGGTCGAGGGGGAGCGGTGGGGTTGGGATTCAGGAAGCATCACGTAGCTGAAACCATGACTCCTGAATGCACCAGTGAGAAGGACTTCTGACCCACAGTGCAATATAAGTGTGGAGTAATAACCAAAAACATGAAATTCTCTTATAATGCCTAGTCACGCTTGAAATACAGTCCGACAAGGAGCTTCTGCCCTTGGCATTTAGAATAGTTAAAGGGTTTAGTAGTAAGAACAACCATTTTGAACACTGGTGTTTGGGCCACTCGAAGAGAGATGTTGCAAACAGCCCGTCCAGTCGGAATGCAGGACGTGGTTTCACTCAGCCACAGAGAATGTCAACTCGCTGAGAGGCCCACACTGCAGCTGGCACAGCACTTATCTCCACGGGCCTGATTAGACAATTGTAGGTGTTTGGTTTGTCAAATATACGTGGACTCTTGGTGAACACCCTGATTTGTGTCTGTTGGGACTCAGAATAGGATGAACTTCAAATCAGGATAGAGCTGTGTATAGAGAAAAATAGGTCATTTTTTTAGGCGTGGAATCCTCACAGATAACCACTCTGAGGTCCTATGTGCCACGAGCTTGCGTGGAGCTGTATTTAACAGGCAAGACCCCTGATTTCAAAGAAGTGATCACCTTGCCAGGCCAGTTGGAATGGTTACTGGCAGCCTCCTGGCTCTGCCATTTGTTAGCTTTTTTATCTGGAAAATATCACTTACCTCTCTGTGCCTCCGAGGCAATAATGAAAGTATCTACCTGACAGGGTTGTTGGGAAGAGTAAATAAGTTAATATGTGTAAGTGGTTTGCAGGCAGGGGTGGGGGCATGCCAGGTTTGTGGAGAGTTTAAGAAGACTAAAACCAACTAGAAGTCGGGATGCTGTTTACTCTTACTGTGTTCCTGCAGTTCTAAACAACACCCGTCCTGGGGTGACTGTCCTTCTGCCCCATCCATGGCTACGCCCCTGGGGACAGGTTGAGCACAGCGCCAGGCACAGAAAGCTCTAGGTGCCCTGTCACCTGCTGTCATTTTTCTGCAAGTTCCAGCTCTCATCACCTGCTCAGAAACCTGCCATGCTCCCACAGAAAGGTGGTTCCGACGCAGCCTGCCCTTCACGGCCTCCCTGCCTGATTCCCACATATTGTTTTCCCAATTGTATCCTCATTAAACACTGTCTTTTTCCTTACAAGGAAACCGACAGAAATGTTTTTCCCCGAAGCCTTGTGGCGTATGCATACAGCATATTCTTTCTCTTATCTCTTCATGACCAAAGAACCTGTGTTCTTTAAAACCTAATTCATCAAAATTATTGCTCTCGCTTAGAACTCGCCTAGCATTTCATCTCTGTTTCTCTAAGCGTTCTCTTTCCCGCTTTCCCCTACTTACACCAATACGCTATCTCTCCCACTGCACTCTAAATTCCTTGGGACGGAAACTAAGTCAGTTTGACCTTTGATTTCTCATAAAGCCTAGTATTGCGGTTTTACTCCTGGTGAATATTAATATAGGCGTGATGAATGAGTGAATTCCAGGAGTGAATTCTATGGAGTAAAATCCAAAGTCAGCCTTTCTCAGGAGGGGGGACTCAGACCTTGCCACCACGGCCATCATTTAACAGAAGCCCTGTACCGGGCTATTAGCCACACTGGGTGTTTTATTGGGCTCCTTCTAGAAATTTATAATCGGCTAACATGATGGAGGTGACTGAGTTTACAATTTGATATATGCAAACTTGGTTAA
The DNA here is from genome assembly GCF_004115265.2 of Rhinolophus ferrumequinum. Classification (NCBI taxonomy): domain Eukaryota; kingdom Metazoa; phylum Chordata; class Mammalia; order Chiroptera; family Rhinolophidae; genus Rhinolophus; species Rhinolophus ferrumequinum. The sequence continues at coordinate 4,030,041 of NC_046300.1, read as the reverse complement.
AGATGGTCATTCAAGTTTCAGATATTGATGCCTGTTATATGTAGAGCAAGCATACACTAGAGATGATTCTAGAAGTACAGATATCACCCTTGGCCCTAAGGAGCTTATAGTCTTAGTCTTGTTGGTGAGGAAAAACGTTATGCTAGAGACCGTGCTTATTAAGCTCTGTGTAAACGCGTATACAGGCATATGCACAGTTGCTGAAGAAATGTCTATCTATTTGTGGAGGAAAGAAGTTACCTGAAAGGTTAGAGTCGTCCCAGGCCCTTTTGAAAAGAGGAGGCAGTGGTACAGGGAGGTGATCGTGCTGACGGCCCCTGTTCAGCCCACGGACCTGCCCACCCCACTCTGTGCCCTGAGGAGGACCTCGGTGGACGGCACACACTCCATGCTTCTGGCAGTGGAGCCACAGGCAGGAGAGGAAGGACTTGAAGGTCGGGGGAGAGTCAGGTCAGGGTGGGGTAGTTTCCCCGATTCCTGCCCTTTTCCAGAAGGTTCCAGCTCCTGCCAGGTAGCTCTGTGTCCCTCCATACCTGTGGCTTCGGCTCCTTCTCAGGGTTCCTGTAACAGCTCTCTCCCCTCACTCCTTCAGGGCAGAGGGGGTAGTAATTCTTTGCTGTTGTCGCCCTGGGGGAGGGGGTTCACCATTCCTTGGTAGTGAGTTTACCCAACTCGACCTAGACCTTGTAAAGAGTCCCTTTAGCCAACTGCTCAGCTACCTGGTGAGTGGGCATCTGTTTCAGCTGAGATCCTGACGAACACAGTTAGGAGGTTAGTGCAGCCACTCGGGTCCAGAAACACCTGTTAAACATCATCACATGTCAGGCGTGCTAAGCATTGGGGATAAAATGAGATTAACACAAAATCTCTGCCATTAAGGAACTTCTAGTCTAGCAGGGAAGACAAGTGTACCGGATGGTTTCGAATTGAGAGTGGGTATTAGAAGAACGTATTGTGAGAGGGTAACAAGGCAGGCACTTATGAAGAGATGAATAAAGCTGGATGCAGCTGTTGACATTTTGTCATGGAAATACGTTCAGGGTTTCCAGAACCAGAACGAATAACAGCTGCTTATCCAGGCCAGTGCCTTTGTTTTACAGAGGAGGGATCACAGGGTCCATTGCCCCCACCATTGAGTAGTGAAAAGAATGGAGTGAGACCCCAGCATTGACACTTCTAGGGTCGCTTCTGGTCCACTGTCCTCTCTCCCTTCCCCTCTAGACGGTTCTAACTTCCACCTCTGCCCTCCCTGCCTCTGCCTTGGCTCCTTCCCCCTGAGCCATTTTTCATTTCAAAGCACTTGAGTTTTTGGAAGAAGGCGAGTGAACTTATTGATTTCAATATTCTCATTGTCGCAGTCAGAGGGAAAGGTGAAGAGGGCTGACACATGGAGGTGACGTGTGCGGGGGCGGACAGACCACCGATTCTAAACCACCTGCCGCCAGAAGCCATGTGAGTGTCAGCAGTGTTTGAAGTGTGTCCAAGCCTCCTCCCTGCGCTCGGAAGCTGACTGGATGCCCCAGCCCCACCCGGTGCTGATACACATGCTGGTGGGGCTGACTCATCCCTCCTGCAGCAGCGCCAAGGAGAGCTGAAGCGCAGGGTAAACCTCCCACGTGGCCCTGGAGGTGATGGGAAAAGAAGCTTCTTTGTATAAAATGACTTTGAAGGTTACAACTTAGTCTGCTTGAGAGCTGAAAGACTAGTGTTATTCATACAAGTGACTGAATGACTTGGAGTTATTGTAAATATCAGGGTTTGGAGAATCATAATAACTTCCATCTATGGATCCATTACTGTATGATAGAGGCTGTCCTGAGGCTTCAGGCATGTTGAATAGTTTAATCCTACACAGTAAACACCATTATGAGTCTTACGAATGTGAGTATTATTATTATTTCTACTGTCAAGGGAGGAAGCAGAGGCACATAGAATGTACCTTGACCAAGTTCACACGTCTTGTAAGGGGTGGAGCAGTGGTACAACCGACGTACCTGGCCCAGAGCCAGTCTTTTACGTAATATTAGGATGGTTGTCTCCAAGCGAGTATGCTCTTGAGTTGGCTTTTCTCTGCTTTTCTTTTCTTTTCTTTTCTTTTCTCTTTTCTTGAATTCCTCCATTTCCAGGGACAAGGGTGAGGGAACTTGGGGTACAAGCTCTGGGAGGACCTTCAGTAGGACCGAATGAGCTTTTACACATCAGCTCTTACCTCAGTCAGCACCCCAGGTTTGACTCCAGAAAGGAGTAACAAGAAGTGTGTGTGGGGAGTAGAAATGTTGGTGCCACATGAGTCTGCAGGGATGCACGGAACTGGGGTGCGGTGCTTAGGTCTTCAGTGAGCTCCTGACATAACAGGACTTCTCTTTATGCAGGGGGCCAACTGTCCCAGTATATCTGGGACTATTTCTTGGGATATGGGACTTTCCGTGCGAAAACTGGGAAAGTTCTGTGTAGACTGGGACAAATTACTCACCCAACTTCATGCATTGTTAGGGCCAGTTGAAGCCCAATCCTTTCTCAGACCCTGGAGCTAATGTGTCCTGAATTCAGTGTATCTTGTCACATCTTCCACATACCACCTGCCTCTGAGTCACTTGGGACCCTGTTAAAGAGGCTGATTCCTGGACTTTGTTCCTAACTAGGGAAGTATGTTATGTGGGCAGGGTTGGGTTAAAGCTCAGGGAACCTGCACATTTAAAACACAAGCCACCAGATGATTCTTATGTTCATAAATGTTCCCAAATGACTGACTATCAGGAAATGAAGAAATCGTACTTTCACAGCTTAGGGGACTTGGATATGTCACTCTCTCTGATACTCTTATTCTGACTTAGTTCCTCTGTTTTAATTAGTGGGATCTTGATTTGTTTCTCGGTCCCTATTTGGTCCTTAGTTCCAAAAACTGTGTTTCTGGTCTCCACTGCCCACTTTACAGCCTAGTGGCTGCCGTGAAAGCTGACCCGGGTCCCATTTTCTATGACATCACTGCCTCGCCTTGCCCTCTTCTCTTCTCCTGGATCTTAGATTCTCTCCTGACCCCCTCAGAACTCTCTTGTCTGCCTCCAGCTTCCCAAGTCACCCTCATATATTTTGGTCAAAGTCAAGGGGAGAAATAAAGCAATTGTTTCCATAATTCTTGTTAGAAAGTGTTGGTCATCTGCGTGAAGCATCTGCATTGACTCTGAACTCCGGCCCCAATGGAGCCTATATCTGCCTAAGCAAGAGCACATATACATTTATTTGAGCAGTAATTCGATTACAGCTGAGGCATAGGTATGACCCCATGACCACGGACCTCCGTCTAATCTGGTATTCCAGTAAATGTATCTACAATGAAGTAGCAGTTCTCCATGCCTCTCCCCTGCATTTTCCCAAAGAACATTTACTCAGCTTAGGCATCTGTTGTCCTCTGGAGTCTTCCTGAGTCCCCACGTAGACCTGATGCTTTCCTCTCCTGGGTCCCCACTCAGCAATCGACATCGTGGCCTTATCTGTAGCACAGGCTGATGGTACTATGTCCCACACTCTCCTGGCTACTTCAGTCTACCTGCAACTGTGCTGGACAGGTTCCCCTGCATGCCAGTGGCTTTCTACCTCAAGAGCCTGCATCTCTGCTGCTCCGCTTAAGGATGTTTTCTAGCCGACAGCCCAGAGATTCCAGAGAACATCTTCAGGCAGTGAGGAAGAGCATGATGGGAAACTCAGCTTACGCATCCCTCACCAAGTTGATTCTGAGGCATGCCGTACCTGGTTCCTCACAAGGCCCCGTGGGATGGAGCCCTAGCTGCCCACATAGTAGCCTGCTCACTTTGGATCCTAGCAGGACCTGCGAATGAACTGCATGTACCTATGTCTTCGTAACATAGTCTACTTTTGGAGAAATCGAAATTAAGCTACCACATTTTGCATATTACTAGATAGGTACTTATATGTATGTCTCCTCTCAGACTCGAAGCTTCTCTACAGAAGCCTCATGTCTTGCATATCTTTGTATCCTCACATGTGACCTGACACCCAGTAAGCCCTCAGTCAATATTCGTTGTGTGAAAGAGTGAGTTCATCTACATTTCAGCGCCATAATGATGCTTGTGAGGCACTGCAGAATCTTAAAGTGTGTCCTGAAGCAGCCGTGGTAGTCCTTCTGATAGGAATTTTTAACGTAGTAAAATTCTTTAAGAAATTGAAAATCTAGTACTAGGATTTTACAGCTCTCCTAATACCTTATCGGGTTAACTAGAATGCCGCATTTTTTTTTCTTGAACCAGATAAGAGTGACTTTTCTAATTGTTTTACTACATTTTGCCTCAACCTGGATGCAATCTGGTCTCTTCTTCTTGGTCTATAATAAATCTTAAGCCTATTTTGAAAGTAAGTCTTTCATCTATAAATTATGTAAGTACTGATGACTGATATGGGAACATGGTTAATAAATTAAGGATTCCCTTTTTATTGTTTTACTTAACTGTTGTTTTAAAAATGAATTAGCCTCTGAGAATAATTCAGATTTGTTTATCCTCAAGGGACTACAGTCTTTAACTGTCTTCAACTGGAGAGAGAACTCTCTCTGGAAATTGTATGTCATTTTGTTTGTATTTTCAGAAAGCTGGCAGTTATTGAGCAATATGGTTAAACCAACACTTTATTCCAATTTTTATCTGGAATCAGTAAGACATTTGTCATCAGTGAGCTCTTCCTCCATCATTTAATTTTCTTCCTTCAAAGTTATCCACATTCAGTTGTTCCAGACGTTAAAAAAAAAAAGCCTACAGAATTCTGACTAGACTATGTCACTTTGCAAAAGTACTAGAAAAGATTGAAAAGAAAAATGTCAACTAAAATAGGGAAAGGTGCATAGATTGAGCAGGAACAAGTTCTAATGAATATTTATGGTGTAAAATATAATAATATCCTATTTATCATCCTTGCTCTACACCAAAGTAAGTGATATGATGGTCACATGTGCAATGAAAAGCTTACAAGAGGGTTTTTTTTAAATCATTTGTATCAGAAACATGGCTGTCATGAGATATTATTTTTAATAAATCACTAATAATTACATATTATTGAGCTTGGGTACCCCATTTTTCATTGAAATATATGATGAGTCAAATGTAGAAAAACGTGACAGATTTCCTACCGCTAGAGATCTAATCATGAAAGACTTTTCAGGAAGAACATAAATGTTGATAGACTTCTCAAGTAACAATAAAAAATAGCAAGAAACTCATTATTTTATGTTACAGGTCCAAAAAGAAAAGGCTAGCACCACAATAACATTACCAATTAGATTTTAAGAATTAGCTATTAAAGAATGTTGCGGTCGATATTTATTATTCCAATTTTGATTGACCTTAACATTGCTCCTTATTTTCTTATAAGCTTCTTAAGCGTAAGAACTTTACATTCCCTTGATAAATGTACATGATAGAATTTCAGTTATTTGTTGAATGGATATTTTCCCTTTATGTGTATATATATATATATATATATATATATATATATATATACACATATATATGTATATATGTGTGTGTGTGTGTGTGTGTGTATTAAAAGGAGTTGTGTAAATCCTCATGAAAGGACAAAAATAGAAATGAGACATTGTGATTTATTCCAACAACTCAAACAAACCATCTTCTAAAGAAATGAAAACATATGTCATAGATGTTTGGCTTTCCCCCAAGAACAATAGATACCATACTAACAGATGGTAGAGCCTGAGCAAGTAAAGACAATATACTCCGAAAGTCTAGATTTGCCAATGGTTCCAAAGGCAAAATAATAAAAAGAATAATTGTCTTCTCTGAAAGAGCTATCCTCTTCCTTCCTGTAAAGTTCTTGAAAAGTTTAAAGTTTAATTCGTGTACAATTTAATCGCCATGTTAATCTTCAGCCCGTGACAATCTTAGTGTACGTTGAGCCGATCGAGAGTCTGGCATCAGGAAGGAAAGTGAACCCTCTGTGAGGGACATTGTTTTCTAAACCCTGTGTAGCCAGATAATATTATGATCATGTTTTGAGGTTTCTAACCAGAGTTCCCTTTTAAGGGACCCTTTCATTGTCCATTTCCTCGAACCAATTGCTCTTCCCTTGTTTAATCATAAGCATTTATTGCCCTGGATAAGGGGGAAATGTGGCAGAAAAACAGGGAAATTACTTCTGAGTACCCAAAACTAAGGCTTTTGAATAACAAGAACCTGGAATTAGTTTCAGAAGTTGAAGCCCTTGAAGGTTTCAGAGACTGAAATTTTTGCAACCAACAAGAGATGAGAGGAACTGGAATACAGAATGCCACCAGCACATTTAGCTTTAGGATGGGGTTACACCGTGTGAGCTGGGCTCTGTAGGGTGACTAAATTTGAGCAAAGCATTTGATAAAGTTTTACAAAATATCCTTGAGAAAACTATCTGCCAACTAAATGGTAGTGATTTATGGGGACTCAGGAGTGGAATGGTGTTATCGTATCAACTTGGAGCTGGGTTGCCAGGGGCGGACTGTGAGGCTCTGCTTTGGTCAAAACTTTAATAATTCGCGTAACATGCGACGGTTGGCCAGCTGGGTTTGTGGGAGGTTAGAGTTAGGAGGGTAGAAATCATGTTAGAATACACTTGGGAGATTTAAAGAAAACCAACCAGGTAGGCAAACTGGACAAATATACACATATATAAATGTAAAGACTTGTGTTTAGAAAGTAAAAACAGCAACAATGACACAAATGAGAGATTGGCAAGATCTGCCCGAAAAACAAACACACAAACAAAAAAACCTATATATATATATTTCTGTGAGCAAGACTGGGGGCTCTGAATGAACTTCATGCGCAAGCAGAAAGGGGGCATTTTTGCCAGAAAAGATGTATGGGGTTGTATGATGGGCTCACTGTACACACGATCCCGCGCCGTGTGCTCCATTCTGATTTGTATCTTCTGGGTTTGATATCAGTGAACTGCATGACACTTAGGAGAGGTGGTTAAGATGTTATGTTCTGCAAAAATGTCTCTGAATTCCCCTTATGTGCTAGACACGGTCCTAGGTGCCAGGCGTATCGTGGCAAAGAAGACTGACCCAGGCTGGAGTTTCTAGAAAGGGGACGATTAATCTGGAGGTGACATGCGAGTCCTTGTTCGTTGACATCCCCTGAACAGCTGAGATGTGGAAAAGGAACTCGCTGGATACTCTGTGGCTCCAGGGGGATTAGGCACAAGTTACAGGGATGTGGATTTCTGTGACAGCATCTGTTCACAGGCGGGGAGTGTGGCCTTGGGGTGGACGGTGCCCTGTCACTTTCCAGCAGAGGCACAAATGCATCTGTCGGGGTCAATGACAGAAAGCAGAAAACAGCACAGTACCCAGGCGTGCCACAGGCCTCAGTCAGTGGAACAAAAGCATTGCGCAGGGTTTTCTTCTATCTTTTGGGACAATGTGATAGATGATTCTAGAAGTCTAGGCTACAGGGACTTTCACCTATATTTTTATCCCTTGGGCCCACCACAGAGCTGGGCTTGTGGTGGGTGATCTTCAAATGTGCAATAAAACAAATAAATGAAGGAGAGACTTTGCCTCCTCTCCAGGACGATACATTGATAATTATATGGAGGAAGTGGCATTGAGGGTTCAGACCATTGCTTCCTGTTCTGTTTCCGGTGACAGTGTGATTTGACATTACTTCTTCTTTTTTGGCCTGTTACTTAAAGAAAAATCTCAGTCATTTTCAGGGGCACATGGATCTCTTTGTCTGTTTGCAGAAGGTCAACATTCATTGGCTTGTGGATTTACTGAGAATTTGCAAAGGACCCATAATTTCATCCTCCCTCCAAGTCAAATAGGATCCTTTCAAAGCCCAGCTCATCCTGTTACAACCTGCATTATTCCGAACGTCTTTCTCCTCCTTTATGAAGTCCTCTTGCTTCCAGAAGATTCTCTCTCTGTTTGTCCTTTTTCTTTTCAAAATGAACATTGCTATTCTCAATGCACTTTCCAAACCCTCTTCTCTCACCCTAAACTCATTCTAGAAATAGTGGACTTTGTAGTCCTCTCAGGGCTGCACAAATGTACCTGTTAAATATCCCAACTCCTCTGCCATCTCTTCACTGCCTCCTATGTACCCGGGCCTCACACATCTTACCTCATTTCCTGTTGTCATGTTTGTGTTATTATTCCCACATTCCCACAGATGAAGAGGTGGAAGGTCAGAGAAAGCAGATAATTTCCCTAGTGCCACACAGCTCATTGGTGAAGGAGCCAGGGTTTGGACACATGGCTTTCTCTTAACCCCACAAGCTATGGACTCTTCCTGCCAAGTACAATTTTGGATTGAAACTGTAAACGTGTGAAAAAGAGAAATGGAAAATCGGGCTTTGTTTTGAGCGGGGTTTCTCTTTGTCCAGTCAATTGCATTGCTCCGTCACACAACTAACCACAAACAACGAGATTCAAGAGGCTGATACATGCAAAGGGTCCTCATGCGTTCAGGGGGAGGTGAGTCCCTATGGATCAGAGGACAAAGCTTCTTCCAGAGGTTTCAGGCCAGACTCCTAGTGTCAGGACTCAGGCTGGCACACTGATTTGCTCCAGGTGACCTAACAGCACGGAAGGTACCCACGGCCAGGCTTCTAGGTCTCGAGGTTATCAGACTGTCCCTGCGGAAGTTTCAGTGAAATCCTGGATATTTTCCCCCGAATAGGACCTCTCCTCAGACATGAGATACAACAGAAGAGATATGTTTTGACAGTTTCAGGATATTTTTTGGTGCTTTTGTTTTTAAATCTTGATTTAAGATCAACGAGTGTTTAATAAAGCATTTCTGAACCCCTTGGAGAAAGCCACTTTCTAAATAAAACTTTCACTAGATCGTTTTGAAATGTTTATTTTAGGCAAAGCATCCTTTTCATAAAATATTTATCCGTGTCCTAAGCAAGCATTCGCATTAGTATGGACCACAGATTTGAAATTTACTTAACCGAATTTGTTTGCTTTTCTGGGTCCAACCAGCAGGATTTCCCGAAATCCAAAAGAGATCAAGGGATTTCCTTCCAAAGCCTGTGAGCGCATCAGATAGGAATTTGGAAAGGGCAATCTGAATCAGGCTCATTTAGAATAAGAATTTCCTTGGGATTCTGACTTGAAAATTCTACACTCGCTCGAACACCTACAAAATGAGCAAATAAGGCACCATTTCCCTAAGATATGATGCCAAATCTTGCTAAACTCTTTTCACTGCCAAGGACTCAGTTAATGTTTCAAAGAATGAAGCCCAGCAGGTTTTAGCAGTTTTTCTGGATTTGGGGACGAGAGAATAAACTCTGGGAATTGCCTGCTTATTGAAAGAAAAGCCATAAGGAGTCAAGTTTTGCCTCTATCCAACATGATTCTGGAGGCGTCAAAATATCCCACGCATTGGCGGCAAGCCCCGGGTAGGTGTATTTTGAATGGAAAGCAACCCCACCTTTGATCTCATTTTGAATAAATCTCCTAGGAAATCATAAAGAATAAGGTCTTTCTGATAAAAAGGAAGTCCCTGCCGAGAGCCCAGTGATGGAGCAGAAACACCAAGGGACAAAATGACAGGAGTTCTAAACGTGTGCCCTTGGGTAAGTCACTTACCCTACTTGGGCCTCAGTTTCTCCCCCTGGAACAAGGAAGCCATTGGACAATTTCTAAGGCTTCTCTAGCATTCCTGTCACCCACATCCTTTTCTGGGGTGCTTCCCCAGGCTTCTCATGGGCTCCCTGCTCAAAAGCATGGCGCCCCACGAGCTGCGGCTTCTGGCTCCCATTGCAAATGGGTAGGAGGCACACATCCCAGTCCCTCACCTTTCTAATCACTTTCCCTACATGTTGAAAACGGTACCCAGTAAAACTGCCTTTGTTGGGACCTCATCAAAGTTTTTCTTTGCTCTCTTTTCAGAAAAGAATAGGGCAGGAACTTAAGTAAACTGCGTAAGTCAGGATTATAAGGGCAATGTTTGACTTCCTTAAGAAACTAACCCTTCAGGCACGGCCGCCAGCGAGCTCCAGTGAGGCCATAATGACAAGACTAGATGGAGTGGTTTGGCAAGGGTTGCAGTCTGTTAGCCTCGGTTGATTGAAAGTAATGAGGCCCATTTCTTGAAGAGTCTGTGGTTGACACGTTCACTGTTTGTGGCTGTACTCATAGAACTAATTAGGTCTTTGGATCCAAGTTGGCCTATCAGATGGAGTGGGGTGGGGGAAACACCAGTCAGCTATATTTTTAAAAGTACAGTCAGCCGAAAGAGGTAATCTGGTTGTACATCTGAATAAATGCTTTTCAGCCTGTGGCTCAAAACTGGTTTAGCAATTGTGAGATCCATGTATTGGTTCATAGACAGCATTTTTTAAAAATAAAATAGACTAGAATGAAATGCCTAAGAGTACATCATAAAAATGTTTTAGTACTGATTTGTTAAATTATTTTCATTTATGTAGAGAGAACACATATATACGTGCACATATGTTCCGGTTATAATGCAAGTTTTACTTCTCGCTCTAGGTCTGCTTAAGAGAAGGTCAGGCTCCCAGGGGACCGGGTTCTGACATGGAGATGTGTGTGCCCTGGGCTTCTTGGGAAGCGCTGTGTAGGAAAAACCCCTGTGAGAAGGAGAGGGCAGGGCTGGAGGAGGACAGCGTGAGCGGAGGCGAGACTCAGCACTGGTCTCAGCCATCCCCTTGGTGACCCCACAGCAAGGTCCTCAGGTGAGGAACGAGGGGGAGGGGCTTTGGGCCCCACAGTCAGATTTTACTTGTCCGCTGCTCCCAGGGGAGGGCCGTGACCTTGGGTGAGGTTCCCGCCAGGGGTGCTGGCCAAGGGCATTTCCAGCTGGGGGCCATGTCCTGAGCAGTCAGCAACCTGCACAGCTGGAGGGGGGCGGGGACTGGAGGCTCAGGGACGCACCCAACATGTGCACACAGCCCGAGTCAGACTGGCTGAGCCCTGGGGGCTCTCAGCCTCCGCATTACTGAGCCTGGGAGCTGGAAAAAATCTTTGTTGTGGGGCTGCCCTCTGCGTGGCAGGGTGTCACGAGGAGTCGGACTCCGTTGCTGACGGCTGGCCACTGACTGCTTTCGAGCCTGTCTTCTTCCCATTGCCAATTTGCCCCACATCTGGACAAGCCCCAGGAAATCTGGAACATTCCTTCCCTTGGCTCCAGTGGGGAAGTTCAGATCAGGCCTGTGGGTGGGGAGCTTCACCCGGATTTCACCCCCTAACCGCAGTGAAAGCCCAAGCCGTTTTCAGATGGGCTTGGGCACCTGCCCTGCGCTCTCCAGAAAGCCTTGTTATGAGCAATAAACCTTCTCATACCCTCTAGGGTGTGTGTGTGTGTGTGTGTGTGTGTGTGTGTGTATGAGTGAGCGAGTGTGTGTGTGTGTGTGTGTACGTGCATGAGTGAGCAAGAATGTGTGTGTGTGTGTGTGTATGAGTGAGCGAGTGTGTGTGTATGTGTGTACGTGCATGAGTGAGCAAGAATGTGTGTGTGTGTGTGTGTGTGTGTGTGTGAGTGAGCGAGTGTGTGTGTGTGTGTGTGTGTACGTGCATGAGTGAGCAAGAATGTGTGTGTGTGTGTGTGTGTGTTAAGTCTTGACATCCGAACCAAATATTGGACGTAGCATGTTAAATATCATCCCCAGCCTCTATCCGGTAGATGTCTGTGGTACCCTCCTCCCTCCAACTGTGACAACTGGAATGTCCCCAGACATAGCCAGATGCCTCTGGAGAACCAGTGAGTCAGAGAATAAAGACTGTTTGCTAGGTGGGCATCTGATACCAAGATTTTCGTCCAGTGGGCTTTGGTCCAGGTATTTTTGCGTGATGTCCAGGAAAGACCTGTGGTGGTTGGGGATTCTCGTGGCTCAGCAGAATAGTAAGGAGAGTTTCCTACGTGATGGTAAGGGTCCTACGTGATTAATTAGGATCTGATTTTCTACGTCCAGTCTGGCTGCGGAGTCAGAGTGGGTGGTCTGGTGAGCAGACAGGCGGCAGGCTTTGAACCTGATGGTTTTATTTATGGGGTGCATCAGCTCCTTCTTTGGAAGGCACATCAAATAAGCCAGGTTCAGTAAAATGGGGGTGATGTGGCAATTGCATTTGTCTGCCATAGAAACATCCATGTTATGAAGTAGAAGTGAAGCAGAATGGGATGATTGGATTTTAATCACTCGTGTTTTGACCTTCCCTCTTGGGAGCGATTATGCGATTTCCAAGATTAGAAAATTACAAAGAACAAGAGAAGAGGTGCCTGAGCCGGAAGGAGCAGCTTTTAAATGAATAATTATTGAGGATGTTGGTGCTAAGGATTGTGGGCCACTGAGCCCCATGTTTTCCCTTGGCTGCCTTCATTCTGAAATCCATGCTTCAGTAAAACACAGCGTTGCAATGAGGGGGGAATGACTATGCAATTGCGTCTGGCCCACCCGGTCTTTATTCCCAAATATTTATTTGGCATATGGGAAGAAGTGTTCCCGGCTCTCACTCAGGGCTCCACTCTTGGTGGTAAATAACGTTGTTTTCGTGATTTGGGAGAAACTCTTCTGTTTTAGTGGTACCCTTAACCAGACGTGTCAAGACTATACTTCACGTGTCAAGTACTTTGGTCTTGACACATGAGATGTAAGATTTAGACTCGCATATTCTGCTTTGGCCGCTTCAAGGCAGATTTTCTTAAAGACAAATTGGTTGTTAGTGGGGAAATGACTGACGCACGTGTAAGGATGTCACTGTCTCCTTGGCAGGCGTGGTGACAAAGGTACCTGGGAGGGAACATGAAATGTGAAGACAGTGTAAGATCAGGGAGACACTGTGGATGTCATTTAGTGCTATGACTTTGTCTCTATGGACAGGGTCTTCCGATTGCTAGGAGTGGAGGCCACTCAAGTTAGAGCAAGAGAATTGCACCTCATGATAAGGCTTCAAGCAGAGCTCATGGAATCTATAAATAGGACACAAAGCTTTGCTTGACCTCAGGGCAACTAGATTCTAGAAGAATCTGATGGGCTCAGCCTGTGTTAGTGTCCAACCTTGTCCTGTCAGCTGTAACCACCTGGGCGGGCAAGGATAGCAAACCAGGTCTGCTAGGCTTTCATCGTAAAGATGAGAGAAATGAACACCTAGGAGGGAAAGTGGCTTGTACGTGGTTACATAGCCAGTTATTGGCTGACGGATGGGCTCATTGTTCTTCTAGCGTCCATACCAGGCATTGTGTTAAAATTGTGACAAAACATTACATCCATCCTGTGCATCTCCTAGGCAAGCTGTGACATATTTCAATAATACATGATAAACGCTGTAAGCGATGTAGGGACAAAATGCGATGCCGACGCAGAAGACAACCAATTAATTCATCAGATAAAATAAACTAATCACTGGCAATAATACTTCATAATAATATCAGAATGTTTGCCAGTTACGAAACGTGCTGAGTGACCACGTGCTATTTTGTGCATCTAATCTCATCTAATCCTAATTTTACAGAAAATGTGTGCCTGCATTTTCTCATTCAGGGATTATAGTATCTGAAATTACATATGATTTGAATCCAATCTGAGTAATATGAATCAACTATCTATATGCAAATCACTGCGGGAACATTAAAAAGGAGACTGCGATCCTGTCCCCTGTGAGTCTAGGAAAGAAAACAGATATGTTCACAAATTACTCTTTTATAAAGGCAGGCTTTAAAAAATTGAGGTCCCATTGGGAAAAGCATTATATGGTTTATGTGTACAACATATGATACGATATCTGTATAGACTATAGTGTGCTCGCCACTGACAGTCTAGTTTCTATCCATCACCATATATTTAACCCCCTGGACCCATTTGTCCCCCACTCCCGTCCCCTCTGTTACCACCAATCTCTTCTCTGAATCTACGAGTATTTGTTTTGTTTTGTTTGTTCAGTTGTTGTTTTTTTGTTTTATATTCCATTCCACATATGAGTGAAATCATATGGTTTTTATCCCTTCCTGTCTGACTTATTTTATTTAGCGTAATACCCTCTAGGTCCATCCATGTTGTTGCAAATGGCAATATTTCAGTTTTATGGCTGAGTAATATTCCGTATTACTCATGGCTGAGTATATATGTACCACCTCTTCTTTATCCATTCATCCATTGATGGACACTTAGGTTGTTCCATATCTTGACTATTATAAATAATGGTGCAATAAACACAGGGGTACATATATATTTTTGAATTAGTGTTTTCACATTTTTGAATAAATACCCAGAAATGGAATTGTTGGGTTGTATGGTAGTTCTAGTCTTATTTTTTTGAGGAACCTGGATGCTGTTTCCCATAGTGGCTGCACCAATTTGCAATCCCACCAGCGGTGTATGGAGTGCCCTTTTCTCCACATCCTCAGCAACACTTGTTATTTCTTGTCTTTCTGATAATAGTCATTCTGACAGTTGTGAGGTGATTTATCATTGTGGTTTTTTGATTCGCATTTCCTCATGAGTAGTGATGATTCACATCTTTTCATTTGCCTGTTGGCTGTCTGTATGTCTGCCTTGGAAAGATGTCTACTCAGATCTAGAGGCAGAATATTATTATATCCCTTTAAATAGCTGTGAAGTCACAGAAGAGGAAGAAATACATTATGAAATTAGGGAAGGGTTCTTGTAAAAGGTGGTAATTAAGCTCTACATTGAAGAAAGAGGAAAAATTTAAAGAACCCATTGGTAGGATGATAATTTATTGTTCATTCTTGGACAATGCGAGAGAGAGTAGAGAGAGGGGACCCTCGTCATTACGTGGATACCATAAGAATGAGGCTGTCTTGGGAAAACTAGACATGCGATCGCCGTAGTCATTGGAGGGCAGGTATCATAGGTGGAGAACACATGAGCAAAAGCCCAAAGGTGGGAAGAGGAAAGGCCATTGGAGGAAATAGTGTGTGAAACGCTGCTGCTGTGCTTACCTGTCCTCTTGGTCCCAGGTTCCATACCTGCTGGGTCACGAGTCCAGTTCCCCATTCATTCCCCACCCTCCATCTGGGGACAACAAGAGATGAGTCTCCTGAGAAGCACAGGGAGGTGACAACTCAGGGTATTCAATGGCTAACAGGCTGGACCCCGGAGGTCAGTCACCCCCAGTCCGTTTTCTTTCTCCGAGTGGGGTTCTGTTTGCTCCCTCCTGTTCAAGTACACCTTCTCCACGCCTGCAGTCTAAGCCATATTTCTAATCCCTCCTCCCTCTTTCTAGCCCGGTTTTGTCTGTTTTTACAGAAAAGCAAACTCTGCAAATTTTTCTGTTTCCAACTTCTGCCTGATGAGTCTTTGTTTCTATTTGAGTCTTTGTTTCTGGTTGAGTGTGAGCTGTGGGATAAAGGTGACTTATAACACTGCCATCCAATTAATGTAGAATAGTTGTTACCTAGTTGTAACTAGGGCAGCGGGGGGACAGGAAAAATTCATGAATGAGGGACACATTTGATTTGAGTGCAGTCCCATTAGCTATAGTTTATTTAAGCTGCCAGTGCCCATTTCAAAATGCAGAATGTCACAGAAGTAGAGAAATTAATTTTAAACAAGGAGCATAGAATACATCACACATGGCAAGGAATCTGGGTATTTACTAGGGAAACTGAATGCAGACTCTCATATGTGAGGACAACTAAATGGACTGCTGACAGCTAAAAACTATGATGATGAAAAAAAAATTTAATGCACTTCTGTTTAGAAGAGTTCCTGGGGACGAATTAGCAGCACCAAAAGCTTGGGCCTAATTTAAAGAGTATTGAGTTGGAGAGAGCTTCAGGTAATGTCTTCCACAGAAGCTGCCTGAGCTAGACGTCTGCCACTTGACCATCATCTTGAGAATGATCACATTTCATCAGCTTCTTTTCTCTAAGGGTTGCACGAAGCACCAAGAGGAGAGCTGTACGTGAGACGCTAGGGTGGGATGTGTACGCGCGGGGTTTGTTCCAAGACATTTCCTGGAAGTTACAAGCCTCCTAAAATGGGGACCTTCAATGGGGATAGATAGCTCCCCATCTATCGATATCTCTCTGGGCCCGTGAGATACAGTGAGTCTAGGATTTCCAGGGCCTATAGAGCTCATTAATTTTCATAGACAATTTTAATATTAAGTAGCTTTGAGGTAAAGCAGGACCCTGCTTTCACATGGTTCTAGAGCCATTTAATAAAGACGCTGTCATAGTGAACTGGCAACATTTCAAAGACATACACGGACAAGCTCCAGAACGAGAAGACGTGCTCTCCATGTACACTACGCTGCGGAAGGCAGAGCTGGCTCAGGTTTTTCATTCTCGTTGTGAGTCCAAGTATAATCAAGATGGTGAAAACAGTGCGATGAGCTGCCGATCTTTCCATCGCGGTGACGCTACAGTGGGTGTGCAAAGCAGGGCCATCGTGATTCCATTAGAAGTGAATCAGCATTGAGTGTCTGTCAAATTTACCGTGGTCCGGTTAGGAAGCCCGAGTAGCTATAGTTTATTTAAGCTGCCAGCGCACAGTAAACTCCAGAGAGACTTATTAAGAGCATAAGTCCTACAAGAAATGGATAAATCCTTAGCATTAGAAAGTTCTTTCTTCGCAGCCTAAAGATGATAGGGGTTTCCTCAAACGAAGAGCACAGGGCTTCATCTTGTCCACCCTAATATTTTTTAAATGAAGAAATGGAGAATAATCAGTAAGTTAAGTGGTGTCTACAAAAATCACACAGCAATCAGTAAGTGATCGAGAACGAGAAGCCACGTGAGAGAGTGAAAGTGCAATAAGCTAATGGGAAGTGGTGAGAACGGCCGTGCCACGCTGTGACTCGCTGATAAAACTTCTGTACAGGATGTTCTAATTGGAGTGGCTGGACCGGCATCTCTCTCTGCCACTTACCAAGCGATGGCCCATCGCTTAATCTCAGGGTTGTGATTTACTTGTTGGCTAACGGAGGTCATCTCAGCTCTGCATCCTTGTAAGGTTGTGACAGACAAGCATGGAACACAGTCCCGTATTTATATGGATTTTATTGGACGCTTCTATGTTTACACTGTCATGTTGGGTGTGGGTTGAAAAGTAACTTGGATTGGATCCTGCCCCAAAGGCATGCAGGACAGTCGAGTAGCTAAGACTTGTCCGTCTGTCTGTCTGTCTCCCCACCAGGGTGCAAAACTGTGTCCCTTGCTGTGTTTCCAGTTTCCGGGAGAATGTCTGGCATACAGTCCATGTTCAGTAACTACTGAGTGAATGTATGAACAAAGGGCCAATTGAACATGTAGAACTAACTCCAATGGAAGGTGAGAAGTACTGCGAGGTGTACGGGAGCAGCAAATTGAACACTCTTTTTCAGGGTGTTGGTGGGTCTTTGTTAGGTTTGAGAGAACCCACGAAGCTGACGTTAAGTCCCTCGGTTCAAACTCCAGAAGTCTTGTGTCCTAACACTGTACCTATTTCTATAATCTTGATCCAACCACACAGACTCTTTAAGTTTTATTTGTAAAATGAAAAGGTTAGACCACAGAGACCAGGCCGACAATACAAACGAAGGAAGTAGAACGAGCACCCAATGATGGTGGCTGGTAGCAATCCAGAAGACTTCCCTGTCTGGAGGACATCACTCCTTCTCAATCCAGCAGATTGTTTCCATTCAGGAAGAAGGAACTACTGTTATCTGGTCTTTCACATTTTCAAGTGAAAGCCAGATTTTTCAACTTTTAGAGTTTGTCAATATTTAAATATTAGCAACAAATTAAAAGAAAACTTTTTTTTATAAAGCCAATCAAACAAATCTGTCTCTGTACCAGATCTGGACCTGGGTCACTAGTAATTTACCTCTAGACTAGATGAGCCTCAAGATTTTAATAATCCCTAATTCTTTGTTTTACTACATGTCCTAAAGTAAGATGGCTAAAGTCAGGAAATGAGGCTATTAATTTTGCCATGACCCCGGATTTTTCCCAAAATGCCTCTCAGTCAAGTTTTACTTATGAGATTGATGCTGACAATTTTCCATGCGGGAATCGTCTATAACATCACAACATAAATATTGTTTCCTGGAATTTTCGAAGGATAATTAATATTTGAAACCCATGCTGAGATCTGGAATTGCTTCTCACCACAGACAGGAGGATAAAAAGCAAAGAGTTTACCTTCTTTGGGCTTTCTCTGTTTGGTTTCTCTCGCACAATCTTTTTACGAACTGTTTTTGCAGAGACTGTGCCCTTTGAATGCTGACAGCTTAGAACTAACTGGAAGAGCTTTGTGGCTTTCCCATCATGCATAGCTCTCTGATCTGGGTATCTATTTACAATGAGCTGACTGTTTTAGACTGCTGACATAGATCTTAGGTGGTTTTTTCCCCCGCACATTTGCACCATGTAGATTGATTTCTTTTATGTTTATTCAGCTAAAACTTGCATGCCTGAGAGAAACTGAAATGGTATGCCATTTGTCATTTTTACCTGGCCATGCCTTTAAATAATGTCTGCTTTTTTATTGAATAGTTGCAATAAATAATTTATTCATAGAATTTGTATGGCAGCAGCCTGGAGATATCACGATATCGTCCACCCATTGACCTTGTCCTCAAGTCTCCCTATTTCTGTTTGTAAGGTACACTTTAGGAGGCGGAATTCATAGGCCTCCTCTAACCTTCCTGTGACGTAGTCTAGCTTCAGTAAGTTACCGTCGCTGACGGTTTCCCCACGTCCTTTTGGAGCTAAACATGAAAATGTAATTTAGCATGGAATAGCATGGTGCAGGCTCTGAAGTCACATTGTCTGAGTGTGACTTTCCTCCATTTCCACCACTTACTGTGTGACTTTGGGCAAGTTGCTTAGCCATGCTGAAATTCAGCTTCCTTATCTGTGACATAGAGATGGTAATAGTACCACCACATAGAACTGTTGTAAGAGTTAACTGAAAATTGATAGTACGTGGTATACAATAATTATTATGCAATAATTATTAGCTATAATTGTCATTATTATTATTTTAAACTCTCTTAGTAAGAATAGTGTTAGTCTTCAAGTAGCATAAAGCTACAATTTCGAGAATAATATTTGCACTGCACCAACCCCTATTCCAAAAATTCCACCTTTTCTTCCCTTCCTCTGTTCTCTCTCTCTCTCTCTCTCTCTCTCTCTCTCTCTCTCTCTCTCTCTCTCTCTCTCTCGTTTATTCCTGACTATCTGAGTACCCACTAGGTGCCAGTCATGGGCAAGAGAGCAAAAAGGATAGCGGTGATCGAGAGAGCCCCAGTCCAGTTCTCAGGAAGCTTCTTGAACGCAGGAGGCCACATTAATCCAACAATGGCACGGATACTCGATTATACACTGTGACAGCGAACGAACAGTAACAAACACCCTCAATTTACCTTTGCTTTAAGAACCGTGAAGCACGATGACGTTGGCAACCACTATTTGTAAGACACTTGTCTCTGGAGAAGCACTGTACTGACTTGGTTTTATATGAGCCTGATAATGATGGTGTGATGTACATGTTAGTTCCCACTTCATAGATGAAGAAACTGAGAAAAATGAATTGCTTACGGACACACAGTAATTTAATTAAAAAAAAGTAAAACTCAAGGCAGGATCTTCTGTCTCCAAACTCTACACTCTTTCTAATAATCTGTAAAATAAGAATTTTTGAACTGGTCAAACTCACTTGGCAGCTTATGGAAACGATGGTGTGTCTCAAGGGAATTGTATTTAGGTGGTATTTTCTGAGCCCAAACTCTAGGTTTTAATCCCTAACTAGGCTGTGGTTCCAGTCCCAGCCGGTTTGTCCAAAAACAGTTTGTGAAGACCCTTGTGACTAAAGCCCTAACTAAGGGGACCCACGCCTGCTTTGGGGAAAACCTCCATAAGGTCCAGATAAATCTGCAGGTTCTTTCCCACCCACCTTGTTGCCGTAGTTCCTCTCGTGGCCATCCCACCATTTTGCTCTCAGAACGGTGAGAGCAAATCCGAATGGTAAGCACAAGAAGACAGTAGTAGAAAATGACCATTTTGTCCAGCAGACTTGGAATTCCTTGCACGTCTAAGAACAGAGTTGCAAAGCCACCGACGATGGATTGATCACGTGGGAATTGCATTCTTCCAGGTGTGTGTGCTTGTGCTTCCCTGGGCACGGTGACGCCTGTGATGGCCTCACATTTCAGGAAGTGAACATGGGACCCGGTCACCACACCTGGATACATGCTCCGAGGAAGAAGTGGGGAAGATTTGCACATATTTTCCTTGAAGCTGTACTTTTGAGCAACCCATACAATCACAGAAGTGATTGTATTATCCTGTATTCGGTAGAGCCGAACAGGGCAGCCCCAACAGCTAGTTTCGGGGATCAACCCTGAGCTTGCTCCCCACTCCGTCCTTGAGACTGCCTTCTGATTATACGGCTGTGATACCATAACTTACTCTCCATCATTGGTCCCAAGTAAAAAGAACACCCTCTTCAAACAAGAGATTTGCCTTCACTTTTAGCAAACTTTTTCATGAATTAGTATTGAAAAGAAATACGACTTCCAGTTTTGATAAAACCTGGGAGCAAAAGGAATCATGCCATTTGGGATTTGAAAGAGCTTTCATTTAGTGCCTTCATTTACCAGGAAAAGGAAACTGGGGCACTTGTGGTGGGCAAATAATGAGTCCCCACCCCTCAACGTGTCCATGCCCTAATCCCCAGAACCCACAAAAATGTTACCTTAATGGCAAAAGGGACCTTGCAAATGTGATAGAGTTAAGGACCTTGAAATGGGAGATTACGCCAGTGGGACCAGTGTGATTACATGAGTCCTTACAAATACAGGAGAACGGCAGAAGAACCGATCAGAGCCATACAGAGGAGCAGGACTCCACCAGAGGTCGCTGGCTTTGCAGATGGAGGAAGGGGACGTCCGAGTACCTACGTCTTATGGGAGCTGGGAGTGGTCTTCCCTTACAGGCAGAAGACAATCTTGCCAACCACCTGAAGGAACAAAGACACAATCTCTCCCTTAGAACCACCAGTGGGATACACAGCCCTGCCCACACCTTGATTTTGGACCACGGGGCCCATGTTGGATTTCGAACCTACAGAAATGTAAATAATATATTTATGTTGTTTCAAGCTGCTACATGTATGGCAGTTTCCCTGGCAGCAATCAGAAAGGGATACAGGCTTACAGCGACTTGGCCTATGTCACACTCCGGAGTTTGTAGCTCAGCGGGTCCCGTACACAGGACCTCTGACTGCCTATTGCTTTGGGGCTTCCCCCCATTTCAGCCTCTGTTCCTACCATGTCACTGGGTTCTTTCTGTCCTCCTGGTGATCATCCCTCAAAGAAGTTTGAAATTATCCTGCTTCCTTATTTGGTTTCGTATCGTCGGTCTCACTGTCTAGAATGGAAGCTCCATGAGGGCAGGTACTGTTTTCACCATTCACTGCTTGAAACTTAGTTCCCAGTACAGGGCTGCACACAGAGTAGGGCTCCGTAAAATGTGCTGAGTGAACAATAGCAACAAGCAAAAGAATAAATGAGTGAAGGAATGAACGAACGAGCACTCTGTCAACATCCGTGAAACTGGAACTAGGAAGCTAAAAGAAATCTCACAAATCTGTGCCCAGGTCTCTCGTTTTATAAATGGGGACCCTGAGATGAGGGGGTCTCACGTGCATGTCTTCTCAAACCCAGACCAGAGCCCAGACCTCCCGACCTCTTGTGCAGCACGTCCGTTTTCCATTTGCACAGAAATGTTGCCTTTGAAAAGCCACGTGGAGGTAGATGGGGGCTGGGCAACCAAAGGGTGGACATCGGAACCGACCTACCTGGGTGTATGTATTTCTAGGGTGCCCTGGGGGGATGGTGTCCTGAAATTGTTTGCCTTGTTACTAGTTCTTTGCATATCGGCTCAGTTAGATCCAGACTTCTCAAGCAAGCACGTTCGTTCATTCTGGAAAGACTGTCGAACTCTTCAGCAGGAACAGACTTGATAGTTCTTTCTGCCCTTCTCCGAGCTGGTCTGGGCTACAGAGAGCGATGGGCTGTCTGGGCTGCAATAGAAGCGGCTCAGTAAACCCACTCTCAGTGGTTCGTTTGTTGTTCCTATTTACCTTCGACTTGTACACACCCAGTGTCCAAACTTTGAATCACCACCTCTGTGGGTTTTAGTCGAATCTTTTGTGTTTGTGTTTGTTTTTTTATGCTAGAGAGGCATTTGGAATCAAGCAGTTTCTTATCTCAGCTGCCAGTTTCGTCCCCAAATATCTACTGAGACTCCTCAAGGGACCAGAGCAGAGATGCCAGCCTTAGGGGGACATGAGGCTGAGGCCAAGGACATCGTGCTGTCACTGTCACAGACAGATGTCTGGAAGGGTGTCCCTGAAAGGGTCATAGCAAGGTCACTGCCTTCTTTGAAGCCAGGTGGCAGGCCAAATGGCGGTTTGCCCTCCTGCCTATACTTGGACTATGGACGGAATGCTATGTCCTCCAAATCCATGTGTTGAAACCTAATCCCCAATGTGAGCGAATTAGGAGGTGGGGCTTTGGGAGGTGATAAGTTTGAGTGGACCCCCATGAATGGGACTCATGCCCTTAGAAAGGAGGCCCCAGAGAGCTCCCTCACCCGTCCTCCATATGAGGACGTAGCGAGAAGAGGGCCTGCAACCCAGAGAGGCCCCCACTGACACACTGGCCATCCAGCCTTAGCACCGTGAGAACGAACCCGTGGTGTTTAGAAGCCACACAGTCTGTGGTTCTCTGTTAAGCAGCTAGAACTAAGACGCGTGGTATGGCTTTCTGTGGAAACATTTCCCTCTGATTTATCAATCCTGCCTCACGCTCCCCACGCTGGCGTCGTCTCCTTTGCTACCCTGAAAATAACAGCCCTTTCTCCACCGAGACCATGAGAAAACCAGGACGTTTTAAAAATGGAAAACAAACAGACCAGCAGAGTCCAAAGAACGACAGGGAAAAGCATCCATTTGCAGCCACGAGTGACTCCAGTGTTACTGGATTTCTCTCCTATTTGGCCCTGCTCTGGCTTCCGCTTCTGCCAGGTGGTGTCGTCTGTCGGGCCAGAAGGCCAAGTCCGATGTGTCTTCTGGGCTGTCTGGAAGCACAGCCCGTGCCCAGGCTTCTCTCAGCACAGCTGTCTGTGTGGCTTCACCTCGGAGTCCCTGGGCTCCAGCCTGCAGTGACGAAGCAGCCGGCCGGCAAACTGGCTCGCACAGGTGAACACCACAGATCAAATTGTTCCTCTCATAAACCTGACCCAGGCAGTCACTCCCACGAGACAGCCATCTTCCAGGAGAGATTTTTTTCTTCTGACAAAACCCAGGAGGCAACTATTTCTGAAGAGATTGACTCTAGCTTTCCCTCAGGAAGAAAACTTTCAAAATTATACTCTAGGAACTGTTGATGACAGCCCCAGGCCACAGGGGCTCCCATGGGGTCCAGGCTCATTTCAGCCACTGACCAGCAGGGCCTTCTTGGGAAAATTGCCACCGCTCTGGGCCTCGCTTGTCAATCTGAGAGTTAGTCTAGTGTCAGATATGACAACACGGAGGCCTGGGGTCTGAATTCAGTCTGCACGTTGTTTTATTTATTCTGAGCAGTTTTTTTTTTATGATTTATTTTTTTAAATGTTTTAATTTTTTTAACTCTTTCTTTTGCAAAGCAAGAATTTCCACCCCTTCAGTTGAGACACTCCTCGCTCCCAGCCCACCACGGCTTAAACTCAGTTTGCCTCAGTGACCTGTTGGGCCCCTGCAGGCATTGCCATGTCACCTTGGACTACATGGCCTTAAAGTTGACTCCTGGTCTTAATAGTTTCTGATGCTCCAATTCCAGGTGAGCTGAGATCGGACAAAACAAAGATGAAATAGACATTTCAAGCATATGTTCACCTACCCTCCAGATTCTCGAGGACTAAGGATTTCCCATTTCACGTGTCCTCACATGTCTATGCATGATGGTCATTTTCAGTGGTGATTCTCTTTGGTTCCTGTGTGTGATTCGACGCCCCACGGAAGACGAGAAGGTGAGAGGCAGTGGCTAAGTAAGGCGAGTGCGTGTTTTCAGCAGTCTGGACTCAGGGAAAGGAGACAGGTGGCTGTCCTTCCCAGCCTGCCTTTCTGCAGAGCTTTGGAGATGTGACTTTGCAGCTTCTCCCATGGAAGCAAAGGCCATTTCCCCAGCCCTGCAATCTGGGCGGCTTGTGACTTTCTTTGGAGGATAGAATGTGGTTGAAGTCACATTACACCAATTCCAAGTTTAGGTTGTAAGGGGCCTGGCACACTTCCATGCGTTGTCTCACACCCTGAAAGCTGTTGTGCAAATAAGCCCTGCTTAGCTTCTTGTGAAATGAGTGACAGGTGGCCTCATTGCCCATACACCACCAGCCACCAGCCTGCCAATCCTAGAAGCACCTACCTTACCAGCAGTTGATTGTGCTTGCATGAGGGAACCTGGCAGGCCCTGGAGAACCTACTCCGTATGGCTGAGCCCTCGATCATGAGCTGGAGAAATGGTGGTTGTGTTCAGCAGTGCCTCTGGGTGCTTTGTTCCTCGGCAGGAGCCAGTACTGACCCAAGTGCTCGATTCATTCAGACAAACACTGAACAAGCAGCATTTGAGGATACAGGGGCTTGTATGCTCTCTACCTCCAAGGAGTACAGTGACCTGTGAAACAAGACACCTGACAGGTATTCATGGGGAGACAAGGCACAACAGATGGACCGGAAGTGCAGTCAAAGTTTGGAGTTCAGATTGGAGGTTTGGGAGGACTAGTAAAGAAGATTCCATTTGAAGTGGCTGTTAGACCATGTGTGGGATTGATGCACGTGGTGATGAGAGATGCATTTGCCATTTCAGGGGAGAGGCAGGTGGGTAATAGCAGTGATACAGACCCGGGGAAGCAAGGAGCAGTGTGAAGTGTTTGCTGCACTGTTTTCCAGTTGTGAGAACACAGGGACATCCAGGGTGTGAATCCAGACTTTGAATGGCTTGCGATACAACTAGAAAGACAAGATAGGACTACTTGAAAAAAGTTATAAACTAAGGCATGAGGTTCCTCCCCGAGCCACCCCTCGGGAGGGCGGCTGTGACAGCAGATGAGGTCCCGGGCTCAGGGTGTCCGGGTGACCATGTGATCTCCAGAAGGTTAGCTGTGGGGGAACCCCAGCCAAATCCATCCATCTTGAGGGTGACCTGTATCTTGCTTTCCATGTTTCCCCTCAGGCAGCAACACATTTGCTGGTGATCCCTAAGTACCATAGTTCTCAGGCTTCTGCAGCTGAAGGTGATGATAAAAGTCTTCCTGGATGTTTGACAACTGTGGGCAAGAGATGTGCTGCTGATCTGGGCCTGAGGAAGTGGTATGGGGTGGCGGAGATGGGGGCAGTCTGTCTGTCCCACTCACTGCCATGTGCCTGGTGGCTCGTGGATTGATTGGCCTCCTGATTCAGCTTTAGGGAGAACTGTTTTCTTCTCTGGTTTTCTTCTCTGGTTCTCAATACTCAGGTTTGCAAGTGTAAATATGTTCAACAGGACATGCAATTTTTGCCTGCGTAAGGAAAGATTGAGGAAATAATTGAAAAAAAAAACCAAACAAAACCCATATTGAATAAAATACATTGTTGCACGGTTTACAGTAAAAAAAAAAGGTTTGGATAAAATGACAACACACAAGTAGGTGATCCCTCGGTCATGGCTATGGCAGACCCTAGAAATCTTAGGAACTGGGGTTCAATATTACCCAGAGTTTTCCTTAGGATCTCAACCATGCAAGATGCTTCATGGATATGTTTAGGGAATGCTGTGTGCACACTGCTCGTGGAGACTCATGCTTCATTATCAAGTGCAAAGGTTCTGAGAAGTTCCTGCTTTAGAAAGACCTGTGTAACCCCAGTGTTTCTGGAGGGGCAACTAAAACATCCGGCAAACTGATCTGATCAGATCTTTTCTTTTGCCAGGGGAAGGGACCCGTTCATGGCTGAGTGATTTACTCCAAGTTCCCACCCAGTTAGTGCCAGAGAAGACCCCGGGCCCAGGGACCCCGGGCGATGCTCGGCCAGGGGTGTTCTGTAGGACACTGCTCCTTCCTCACACAATGGAATCAGAGACCCTTCCTGGAGCAGCTGGGACAACGACGGCAGGGACTCCACAAGCAGGAGCAAGCTGGGCAGCCGTGGTGGGGGTGCCCTGAGTGTGGTGGGTGGGGGCTGAGTAGTGAGTCACAGGGAGGGTATGGAGAGGACAGATGAAGCAGAAGGAATTCCAGCGAGTGCACAGAGCATTCCGGCTAGGACCTGCTCTCACTGCTGCAGATTTAGGTTCCAGAAAAATTGAGCAGGAGGAACAGAGATTTCCCATATACACCCGCTGCCCCCACATATGCACAGCTCCCCCACTCCCGACACCCAGCACCAGGGTGGGACATTGGTTACAATTGATGGAACTACAGCGACACATCACAGGCCCCTAGCATCCATAGTTCACCCCAGGGCTCCCTCTCGGTGTTGTACGGTCTGTGGGTGTGGACATGTTTATAATGACATGGGTCCACCATGACAGCATACAGAATGCATCCCTCTTTATATTTGCAAACAGATAAACTCAAAATGTAAACCCCAAATATCCTGTACAATAAAGCAAAATCCAATTAGGAGAAAGCACCAAATTGTATTAGGAATGCAGTTTTATAAATCATTTGAGGTTAGGTTTTCAGCAGTGCATTTATGCTGTGACGTGACGAATCGTATCCAGTAAGGTAACGGGGGAGGCGCCCCTCCCCCCTGGTTTCTCTGTACTCAGCTCCTTGTCTGTCATCGTGCCGGTCCTCTCCTTACGACTTTGCTTTCCAAGGGGATTAATTCAGCTAAGATGGAGGCTTTTCGGGAAACTAGGAGGGCAGAGTAGTAAAGCAAGGTTTGTGTAAAGGCAGTGGTGACACATTGTTGCAAAATGCGGTGTGGAAAGTCAGCAAAAAGTGATTAGGTGTGGGAACAAATGGTGGGAGCTGCCCAGGCCAGAATTCTGTCAGCTTGCTGTGGGCTCAGTCTGCGGCACGACGCACCGGCCTTTCCCTCCTGAGAGTGACAGCTGCTTAGGAAGGGAGGGAGGGAGAGGAAAGTGACACGTGTGTACTTACCGTGTTGGCAGGTTGAGGGGGGAAGGGCGCCTCCAGAGCGTTTGGATACACACTTTCATGTATTCCCAGCAGAGGATGTGAACTTAGCGTTGGGCTGGCTCCTCAGGAGACTAGCATCCCCGTCCTGGGAGCAGGCCCGAGAGCTCCTCAGAGCACTCTGTCCACGCCACCCTTCGCGGCTCTCTGCTTTCAGGTTCAAGAGCGTCGGCCCACTCTGCCCTGGGCTCCCTGCCCTGTGATGTGAAGGGCGACACCTCTACAGGGAACCTTTCTCCTGTCAGTCCCCCAGTCCTACTTCTAGAGCTCTGACAGCTCCCTGTGGAAGGGACACATGGGAACCGCTGGTGAGAGGATCTCCTCCCTGCAAGTCTTACATGTGATCACGGAGAACGGAAGTTTTCGAAGGCCCCTGAAACTTCCATTTCCTCTTTGGAAACCCCGGGTTAATTCCCCGGCTTTGCGAGTCTCAGTCTTACAGCGGCATCAGCCTGGACATGGCGGCCTCTGTCTTCAGCCCGATTTCCCGGCCTCTGGAAACACCTGCGGCTCCACATCCCGGCCGAGAAGGGCAGAGAGCTTCTTGCTTCTGGGCTGACGGAAGCATCGGCCGCCTGATGCCGTGGTGTTCAGCCTGCGGGCAGCGTACTCGGGCAGCATACTCACAGGGGCCCATCGAGACCTTCCGAGAAGGCAGTGTGGGAAGGAATGGCCCAGCCATTTCTCTGGGAAGTTCTCTGGACTCTAGGGAGGGTCTGAGTGTCATTGGATGGCGCGGCCACAGCTGTGAACTCCTGTGTCCTGGTCAATGGAGTGTAGGCTCCCCACGCAGAGCTGGGAGGGCTGGGTGGGGCAGTTGGGCAGAGGTTCTGAGGTTCTGGAGGAGGCCCCCACGTGGCAGTAAACACAGTGCCTGTCCTCCAGCGTGGACAGTCTATGCTAAGTCAGCAGTTAGGATACAAACGGGGGGATGTAGTGGCTCTCAAACGGTATATGGTAGATGAGAGCCATGGACCACAACCGTAAAGGAATTCAGAGAGCAAATGTTTCGCTTTCCCTAAGATTATAGAAGGATTTCAGGGAGAAAGTAGAACATAATTTGGAGTTAAAAACAAAAAAAAAAAAAGGGAAAAAGAAATGAGTGTTACATCAAATTAAAAATTATAAAAATAATTTTAGTGTAAAAATTCCTCAATAAAACAAAAACATGATCCTATCATGGAACCAAACTAGCTACTCTCATGTTCCCTTTCAATCTTGGACTATGTGTTTCAGAGTTGTAAAGTAGTGTGCAAACAATTACGTACTGTGTTTTCTGTCACATTTGTATACACGTTTGGAACGTATGTTGTGGACACTGGTAAGTGTCCCCCAAACCGCAGTGCACAGTTGAATGATCAAATTGTCCTTTGTTCGTTTCCATGAGTTTCCTAGTTTTAGCCCTGAAATTCCTGCACCCAGCGCCCCCCTCCTACCCCCAGGCCCAGCGAACCAGGGCCGCTGGTCGTTCTCTATAAAGACTCTGCCTCGTGGACATTACACTTGGTGGGGACAAGACTGTAAGCCTGTAATTACGTGTACACTGAGTGTTACAGGGAAGCGCAGGGACCGTTACAGTGACCGGCCAGAGGACGCTACCCTGTGGGAAGTTACATTTTATGAAGTACAAAGAAAAGTTGGTTAGCGGAAGTTAGCTAGTGGAAGAAGCGCGTTAAATGTGCGTCCCCCACCCCATGACGGGAAGCACTGTGGGAAGTTACATTCCATTCCTGAAGTTGCTTCTGACCCCAGACTCACAACCCCAGGAGAACGTGGCTCCATGTTCACATATGGTAGGGAGGTCTTCCCATAGGACTTGTCAGCACAACTGCATGTCCGTTTTCTTCTTCTATGGTGATGAGGTTTGTCCCTTTGTTTGCTTCCTATAGTGATAACAAAATAAGCCATGTTTCAATTACTGAGCTTCAGATAGAATGCTGACATATGGGCCACAATTTGCACACATACTTCCCAGTATTTCTGACGGTTCTTCTTATGTTCCTGGCAGTTACAAATACTTATTTCTGTTCTGAAAAAATGGGGACACATGACCTCCATCTTTACTTGGCCTCACCATGCTTCAGAGAGGGTGGCCCTCTTCAGGATTCCCCTCCTGACCTTAAAAGACTCAATCAGCACAGAATGGTGAGGGCACTTCATCTTCATGGCCAGGATGAATACTGCCCAGGTCGTTCCCTTTTTTATATTCCGAGCAGACCATCCCCCATTTCTATTGACCCACTCTCCTTTCAGATATGCTAATTGCATTGATTAAGGTACTGCTTTTTTTTAATAGTCAAACTTTGATTAGACTTTCCCAGTTCTTTTCTTTCTGCCTTTGACCTGGGAAATATTCCGTAAGGAGAATCGATTTCTGAAGCTGTCAAAAGTCAGCCATCGCGGTTTTACTGGTGAAGCTCTCAGAGATTGGGGGGTATCTCACAGCTTCCAAACATATTTCTCTGTTGATATGATCTCCCCACCCCATGTCCTGCCTTGCTTCAAAAGGAGGATTTTGTGTGGTCAGTGCCTCCCTCACCTTCCGAATAAGGTGCCAACCCTGTGCAGGAATAATGCGATCGGCCCCATGAGAAGCTTGGAAGTACAAGTCATGCCTGCCCTCCAGAACCGTGGTGTCCAGGAGCTGTCACCATGCATCAGTCAGTTCCAAATGAAGGCTTAAAAGCAAATATGAGGTTTTAGTTCAGGGGAGAGAGAAAGTTTTGTGTCATCCAGGAATGTTTCATGGAGGAAGAGACTTGATGTGAGTTTGGAAAACTAGGGAGATGGCGCTCCCTGTAGAAACTGTTTTCCTCATCAGCATATTGTCGCATGTAATGATAAGTGGTGTTTTCCTTTGCAGTCTGTTTCATGTACTAATTGAGACGTCAAGTCCACTGACCCATTAAAAGAGTCCTTGAGAATGTTCTTCAAATAGACAACTCCTTACTTGGAAAAGGTTGAGATAAGTAACCTGAAGTTAAAGTCTTGCTTCTCCATTTCTGTCCAAGCTCAGGAATCCGTGGCCAGCCTGGCCACTGTGCCACTCACACATCTTCCTCCTCTAAGGAGGGGGTGACACACAACGTCCTCTCTGGCAGAGCAGCGATGGGAAATGGACTGCAGCAGGGAGCTGGGGAACAAGGGAGAAGGCCCTTCACGGTGGAGAACCTGATCAGATGACAGATATCCTTGCAGAATGCCCGGCCAGACACAAACACAGCTTTACTACTGCATAAAATCATCAATCATAAAGAAGAATGAGCTCAATTCTTGCCACATTATTTATTGATGCCCATGTCTTCTGAAGCATAAAGTGCAGCTAAGACAGAGACTTATTTTGTGAGGACTTAAAATCATAGTTCAAGTAAGCAAAACAAATAACAACAGTAAAAAAGGTAAGTTTAACGTCTAACAAGATGTACTGTATGTAATTAGACTGAACTGGGCCAGCTCCAGCATTCACTCCTGGGTTCTAAGACTGAGGATCTATGACGTTCTTGAAGAACAGTCAATAATCCATTACATTTGTGACGTAAACGCTGAGCCTGATTACCAGCAGTAGCCTGGTCGTGGCCCATTTCACGAGACGGTATTATCAGAGGTGAGCAAAGGTGTGTGGGGCTGGCCGCCGTTGGTTTCCATCAGCAAACGTCTGCCTTGACTTTGTCTTTATAACACCATCCAGAAGCAATGCTCATTAGATCTCCTGTTCTTCCCAAACTTGAACGTCAGGTTTCCTCTTTCTGAAAACTTGGCTTTTCAAGTGCTTTGGAGAGTGGATCATTTAATTTTATGGTTTTTACATGCTTTCCTCAGAATGTTTCTCCTTTTCAGCTGCCTGTGAATTGCCTTCACTATTCTTTTTTTTTTTTTATGCTTTTTAATTTACTCTGATGGGACCCCGCTTCCACACAGGTACTTTCTCTTGGATCTTTGGAGTGTCATTGTCGTTGAACATCCTATTCTGACTCCTCTGTGTGCCGGCTCTGCTAGAACGGATTAGAAAGAACCACATTTTGTACATGTTATCACCGGATGGTACCGATGCCACCTACCCTGTTTCCCTGAAAATAAGACCTAGCTAGACAATCAGCTCTAATGCGTCTTTTGGAGCAAAAATTAATATAAGATCCGGTCTTATTTTAATATATTATATTGTATTAAATTATGTCATATTATATTATATTATACTCAGTCTTATAGTAAAATAAGACCGAGTCTTATATTAATTTTTGCTCCAAAAGACTTATTAGAGCTGATGGTCCCGCTAGGTCTTATTTTTGGGGGAAACATGGTACTTTCTTACTTTGCATCCCCCAGACAGGAATTGATGTACATAGTTTCTTTGGGAGGTGAAATCCCAGTAGGGTTCGGCGAAGTAAGACAGTGATGGGAAGCTGGCCAGTAATGAAGGGTATTCATGAAGCCACATTCACTAGGGGCCTCTGCAGTGTCATCCTGCTGGGGAACTCTGGGGGCTGGGGTACAATGCTCACCCCAGAGTCCTGCTACCCAGAGGCCCGAAAAGCTGGTATTTATACACCAACTCCTATCGGTCACTCGCTGAAGGCTGCATGGATTCCCTGGTACTCTGGTCTGCCACTCGGATGGCAAAGAGTGCTCAAGGACTCAGAGAAGGTCCTCAGTGTTGGCAATTGGAAGTCAGACAGCGTGCACTGACGTGGAAGGCAACCGGTCAGTCCCCTGCCCCACAGACCACCGTGGGGCTGCTGCCCACACCTCACAAACCACTTGACGTCTATAGGGTCTTGATGCGAATCTCACATTTTTAACGGTGTTTGTTGTCCTGGCAGACATTTTAGATTGACACTGAGTATTTATAGCTGGAGAAATGGGTTTAGGGGATAGCTATAGAAATACAACAGGAAAGATCTTGGAAGGAGAGGAAGCGAAATGTCTTAAGATGGGAAGGGGACGGGTGAAGGAGCTTCAAGAGAGGGGTGAAGGAGCTTCAAGAGATTTCCCAGACGGTTACCACCAGGGACGGAAAGGAATCACACAAGCAGATCGTTTGCCAACTTCTGGCAGTACCCAATGGATCAGAACAGGTAATAGCTCAGGCTCAGACTGGATGAGGGGTCTGAGACTGTGTGTGTGTGTGTGTGTGTGTGTGTGTGTGTACGTGTGTGTACGTGTGTACGTGTACATGTAAGTGCCAGAGCATGTGGAATACGTGTAATACCTGCTGGGAGATGGACTCAGGGGACTGCAAGTCCGGGATAATTTGTCTTGTTTGGGTTTTGCATTAGGCCGAACCCCCTAATGCCATCCATGGTTCCCCATCTTTGCCCTTGTCTTAAAACACTGTTCTTCAGGTTTTTCAAAACCATGACTTGCCTCTAAAGACCAAAAGACTCCAAGTGAATTGTGTTATTTTAATGAAGAAGCAGAAGGACTTCTTAGGGAACTCAGCTGATCACCGTGAACGTAGCCCCCGAGGCGTTTCTGCAATCTGTTTTCTCTTCAAGAGTGTTATTTGGGGGGTGTGGAGGGGACAGGATCAGCATGGGTGAGGCATACGAGTGAGAAAGGTCAGAATTAGGTCTTCAGTGTGGGCTGTTCATTGTCTTTCTTTGGAACCCTTCAGGCATATGCAGTGCTTATGGTAACAAAGCCTGCGGTTACGTATGCGTACCTGTAACCCAGGTGTGGACACCTGTGGATGACACTGTGTACCTGCGTGCACGTGAGGTCCCAAGAGACATTTCAGTATCTGAAAGTTTGTTTTGATTGAGCTTTCTTCCAAAGCGTGTTTCCCCATTCCTTTTCTGCTTTCCGAGGACATTAGCATACCTGAAAAGGATTTTAGGAAAAAACCTGAAAAGGAAAAAACCAGAGGATTTTGCTCTCGTCCTCTGGATGCTAATTAGGAAATCATCAGCCTTTCTAGTCTTTGGGAATCTCTCAGGAAATTAGCATAATTGGCTATTTCTTGCAGTCTGAAGTTCCCACATTTGATAAAGCACACATCCATCTTGCATTGATCTTTCCTCAGTTCCACGGTTCCTGTTCTTTGCACCTAATGGGTGTTCAATAAATCTTGGTTGAAATAAATGTGTCTTCTAAATCTTTCAAAGTCAGTCCTTCAGTCCTTTGTCCAGTTAATCCTCGGGAATATTTCAAGCTGGTCAAGCTGTCTGTTCACTTGTCCCTTTCAGCAGCAGTGACCTCTGAGAACCACTGCAGGCTCCGCTGATTCAGCCTCTCTGGGCGTTGGCAGTGTGCGGTCGGCCCAAGCCAGGAGTGGGCTTTGGGATGCCACTCATTGCTCTGAATTTGGAATCTGATTCATCCGAGGGTACGTGTTCTCTAAGATTCGGCCTGTTCTTCCCCTGGTGGCCTCCAATGGATGGCTGTGACTCTGTCTTGGTTTACATCCCTAATTAGCGCTCAGTTCTTTACTGGAACTGCAACTAGTTTAGACGCAACTTATGCAGCGGGGGCTTTGATACCTCACTTAAATCATGCCAGCTCCTTCTCCCAGGAGCTGAATCAAGACCACTGTCCATAGTTCTGTGAAGGTAGCACCCAAAGTTATTCTTCCACTGCACACCTGACCTGAGGAATTTGATGTCACTTAGAGCTATGACATTGTATCATGCTGACTAAATTTGATCACCTAGTTTTCTATTTTCCTTAACCATTCAAGCATCTGCCCATCCAGTTATTTATCCTGAATCCTCTCGCCCTTCTGGGGGACTGCTCTGTCTTTAGGACCCGACGTTTGTGTTGTCAGCTACTTCACCACGAGCCCGATCTACACCCGGTCAGTTTCCCTCATCCCTTAATTGCCCCCAAGCCCAGCTTCTCCTGCTCATCGGCTCATTCACAGAAGCCGGGCTTGTCTTGTAGCCGCCCTGAACATGTAACATGAGCTCACTGAACTTTGATCTTGACATACTCCCTCTTGCAAGCACACCCTGTTGGCTCCTGATAGCTTACATGGCAGTCGGGGCTAAGAACTGAGGTTTGCATCCTAAAAGGAAGAATAAAATTACATAAATCGATTAACTGGGCATGTATTTATTACATGGTGGGACACAATAAACAAGATAGATAAGATCCCTACTCTCCGGAAGCTTATACCCTAGCACGGGAAACATTTGTTTAACAAGGACAGTAGATCCCTTATTATTGGCAGATTTTTTTTTTTTTTTCAAATTCGCCTCAGCGTTAAAATGTATTTGTCCCCCGCAATTACTCACAGCACTTTTATGGTCATTCACGGACATGCACAGAGCAGCAGAGAATTTGAGTGGCCCAACCCCCATGTTCCCCACTGAGGTTAATTAAACAGGCCTCGCTCCTCGTTTTTCAGCTTTCGTACTGCAAACAGTATCCTTTTTGTGGTGGATTTAGTGCTGTGTTTTGTTGCATTTCTGTTGGTGAGTTTGCTGTTTAAAATGGCCCCCCAGCCTTGTGCTAACGTGCTGCCTAGTGTTTCGAAGTACACAGAAGACGCCATGTGCCTTGCGGGGAGAATATGTGAGTGAGGTGAGCTTTGTTCAGTCGTGATTATAGTGCTGTTGGCCCCCATTTCAAGGTGAGTGAGTCAACAATGTATATTAAATGAGGTGTCTTTAAACAGATGCACACGGAGCAAGGTTTCGGATCGAGCAGTTGGTGCAAATGTAACGACCAGAGGCTTGTATTTCCCCTGGAAGCAGCGCGTCACTATTCACTCATTCAGTGTTCACAGTAACCTTGTAGAACACACGTATGGAACCATCAGGATCAACTGTCATTCACTGAGTAACTTTAATTGCCTGTATGATGAGTACAAATTAACGGCACTCCATATTGTGAGCGCCTGTGATGATAGCAGGACGGAACTCAATCTGAGAGGTTAGGAAAGGCCGCCCGAGGAACTGGTGCTTTCACTGTGACATGCAGCAGACGTAGGGATTTGGTGAGTGGACTAGAGTGGGAGGAAGGGCACTTCAGACAGCGGGAAAGGCACGCAGGAGGCCTGAGGTAGAGGAGAGGGTGATTCATTCGAGCAATAACAGAAGGCCAGGGAGACAGGACGATCGTGGGGGGAAGGGTGGTGAAAAATGAAGCACTGGGCGTGGACGGGGACAGTTCATGCAGGACCTTGGAGACTGCGCTAAACATTGGAACTTGACTGAATAACAATGGAAAGATGTTGATGGGCTTTAATTGGAGGATAGTTCTTTCTGCTCTAGGAAGAATGGAGAAAAGGCAGGCGAAGTGGAAATAGAGTGACCATTAAGAGTCTGTTTCGGGAGTCCAGGCAGGGCCTGATGACGGTGGCTTGAAGTAGGTTGTGACAGTGGCTATAGCGAGAAGGAGACAGATTCATAAGAAACATCAGAGGTAAAAATGGCAGCGTCCAGTGACTGAGAAGATGGGGAGGATGAGGGTCAAGGATGGTCATCATGATGGAAACATCTGGTGGGTTGTAATGCTTACGAGAAGGGGAACTCTGCAGGAAGAATACAATTAGAACGAAGCAGGAAGACTACAATGAGAACGAAGCAAACTGCGTTTCTAAAGGTGGCTGCAACGCTTCTCCCACCTGGTCTGTTTTATGGCAGTGGGACCTTATCACTCTTCCATTAAGAGGTAGGATTTATTTCTCCCTGCCTTGCACCTGGGCTGGCCCTGTGACCTGCTGTGTCTAATAGGACACTGTGAAAGTGATGCCACATAGCTTCTGAGACTGGGCATTAAGAGAAGTGACCTTCAGCCTTTGTCCCTTGGAACGCTCTTTTTTGGAATCCAGTTGCCACCTGTGAGGAAACCCAAGTAGATACATGGAAAAGCTCACATGGGACAGAACCGGCACCTTGGCTGATCCCCCAAGCTGACTTGCAGCTAGCAGACGGCATCTACTACCAGCCATGTGCTTTAGGTCCTTCCAGCCTTCTCAGTACCCTACTGGCCCCACCTAGAGTAGAAGAACCATCCAGATAACCTACAGAATCATATCTATATATATTTTAATTTTAAACCATTAAATTTGGGGGAGATTCATTATATAGCAATAGGTATCCAAAGGAGAGAGAGATAGGAATTTGGTTTTGGACATGAACTGGAGGTGACGGGGAGCAGTTGGGTGAAGGTAAGTGTTAGAGAGCTGGTTATAAAAGTCTAGAGCTGAGAAGTAAGATAGAGATATAAATATAGGGGTTGGTAGCATGTAAGTGGTATTTTTAGCCATGGAAATTGATGCAAACAAAAAAACAAAAGTGAGATGGTAGAGTGAAAAAAAGAAAAGTGCAAGATGGAATTAGGACTAGCCTTTGGAGAACTCTGACATTTAATGGTCCTGTTTGGAAAAGGTTCCTCAGTGGAGAGTAAGAAGGACCAGACAAAGAGGGGCCTTGGTATCACAGACATCAAGAGAAGAGAATATTTCCAGAAGCAGTGTGTGCTCAATAGGACTGTCAAAAGCTAATGAGAAGCTGCATAAGATGAGTTTAAAAAGTAGCCCTTACTGATTTAGAAGCAGGTGATCTTTGCTGAGTCATCTAAGTAAATTTTCAGAGAACTGTAATTTACTTCTTACCGTACTGATAATATCTTTTATTTTAACCATTTTAGTTATAATACACTAAAGTGTATGCAAGGCACTGTACTGGATTCTTCATATATGAGGTGTGATCAACAAAAAAGGTCAGTGTTTAAATTAAAAAAAAAATTATTACAGTAAAAAACACATTGCCATTAATTCCCCTCAAAATACTGCCCCTCACTACAAACACACTTATCCTATCATTCTTGCCACTCTCTGAAGCAGTCCTGGAAGTCCTCTTTTGTGAGAATCTTTAGTTGCGCCGTCATGGCTGCCTCGACGTTCTAAATCATTTTGACTTTGGGGAAGAGCCAGAAGTCTCATGGTGCCAGATTCGGTGAATAAGGTGGATGAGAACACACTGTAATGTTTTTATTTGACAGAAATTGCTGCACACTAGAAGCGATGTGTGACATGGAGCGTTGTCATGATGGAAGATGATTTACAGCACACTTTAAAACACACCTTCTCTCAACCGTAGCTCACACCCGACTGACTACACTGAACAAGTTGAAATTTGTCACACTGTTACTAAGGTTCAGTGCCCCGCTTCCCATATTGAAGATCCCTGGCTTTTCCATTGGATGGCACTCGGCAGTGGCATTCACTGTATTTTGTGATCACAACGGAAAAGCTCCATGTCACAAATCACTTCTAGTACAGCAATTTCTGTCAAATACAAAACAGTACAGTGTGTTCTCATCCACCTTATTCACTAGATCTGGCACCATGAGACTTCTGGCTCTTTCCCAAAGTCAAAATGATCATGAAAGGAAAAAGTTTTGAATCAATTCAGGACATCAAGGCAGCCAAGATAGCACAACTGAAAACACTCACAAAAGAGGACTTCCAGAACTGCTTCAGAAAGTGGCAAGAAAGATGGGATAAGTGTGTTTGAAGTGAGGGGGAGTATCTTGAGGAGGATTAATGGTAATGTGTCTTTTATTGTAATACATTTTTTAAAATTTAAATATTCACAGTAATTTTTGATCACACCTCATATTATGTGTCCTCTAATTTAACCACGATAGCAACTATGTTTATTTTTGAAACAACTAAAGCTTGGGGAAAGTAAATGAGTTTGCAAACATTATTCAACTAGTAGGTGGTTGCGTAGCCTCCTTTCCCGACCTCCCTCACTAATTTACTGCTCCAAGTTCATTGAAAGAAAGTCACATATGCAAGCTTATAACCACTGTGTTCATAATGAGCAGAATAGTTGCTGTTACTAAGATATTACTGTTAATTATTTTTGGTGTAATAATGGTCACTTGCATGGGCTTTTTTTTTTTTAGAGAGTCCTTATCTTTCAGAGGTACAAACTGGAATATTTATTGATGAAATTTGACACCTTGCATATGCTTCAAAATAATCTGCTTGAGATGGCAAGTAGATCGGGTATAGATAAAATTAGACTGGCTATGATTGACGTGTTGAAGCTGTGTGATGGGAAGGGAGGGAACTATCATACCAGACACTCTTCTTTCTATAGTTTGAAATTTTCCTTAATAACAACTTAAAAAATAAGTATCTCAGTGAAGTTCTGAGGGCTTCCCAGTGAATAAAGGTGCCTGGGCTTTGTAATAGCTATTTTGGGTACTCATAGCTTTATTTCTGGTGGTTTTTCTCCAGTGTTGTGGATACCTAGATAATAGCAGTGGACATAAGAGGAACTGTTTGTTAGGTACTCTGTAAAGTCTGCAAAAAGGTGAAAATGAACTCAAATTTCAATTTACTGAATAATAGCTAAATGTGGCATTCATCATCACTCGATAAGCTTAGTAGCATTTGTGAGATGACAATTAATTAGCCAGATGGCTTTATAAAATGCGTGTTGCTTTTAATTGCTATGGTCCATTTTCCTTGTTTAATACAAAGTTGGAAGCTCTTAAATGCATCAGAAATCTTTCTGGATTTGCTGTTGCATGGTTCCACAGACATTTCCCCCTGGAGACATGGTAATTTTACAACTTTTAAATATTCAACACAACTCCAATTATAAATAGTTCTCTTTCAAAAGCGATAGCCAGGCTCTTGGCACATACCACCTCTTGTTCTATGGGTAAGAATGACAGCAGAATGACTGATGACATGTGTTAGATTCCCTCATTTCTCTTAATTAGAATTTTCTTGGCATTATCATGCTTTATAACTGATCAGCTCACCCCTGACAATGGTTAATGTAACGGGGAATGGTATTAACTTTGTATTTCTTCCAGACAAACACCCCAGCCAGTCGGCCTGGTAGCCTGTGTGGGGAGAGGAAGGAACCTTTCCCAACTCCTTCCAATTTCTCTGTTCTCCTTGGGCTGGTCAGAATACAAGGAGAGAGAAGGCAAAAGAGAGCATGTGTTGTGCTCTTGGAAATAGAGGAATGGATGTAGGTGGAGGAAGGAAGAAGCCTGGGATAGGACGTGATGAGAAGGTTAGAGAGGTGACCCTCTGGAGCCGTAAATCAGGAGCTATCCAGGCAACAGAGCTGACCTGGACATCTGGTCCCTGACTCACCACTTATTTATTGAGCACCTGCCGTGAGTACAAGCTGGCCATGACGACTGTGGGGATGCAGAAGGCACCAGGGACCTGTCTCCTTCCTTCAATTCTACTTAGAGGCAGCCCATCTAACACTGAATCTCCTCCTCGAGGGCAAACGCTCAGTCTCTTTGGTTTACCCCACTTCCCATTGCCCAGTACTAGGTTTAGCTCACGGTGGTTACATGTAACGACATCAGCTAAGGAATGGATGGGTGAATGAACA
Organism: Rhinolophus ferrumequinum; assembly: GCF_004115265.2. Taxonomy (NCBI): domain Eukaryota; kingdom Metazoa; phylum Chordata; class Mammalia; order Chiroptera; family Rhinolophidae; genus Rhinolophus; species Rhinolophus ferrumequinum. The sequence continues at coordinate 3,990,578 of NC_046300.1, read as the reverse complement.
CACCAGGCAACATGTGAATAGTTCAGGGGTCACTTACCAAATGCCAAAATAATCCACTTCAAACTGAATATACACGCTAGTGGGGTAGTCACAGAATAGGGGACTGATCAGAGCAGGATGAGGTTCTACAAAAAGATGTCAGGCTTCTAAAAAGCCCACCCTCTGCTCCCCAAGATGAAGACTGTGAGGGTTAAAATGCCCAGACCCCATTCATGGAATATTCATGACAGCAGAAGCCCTGGGCACCACCCCTCAGGAAGGTGAGAGAGTGTCTCGGGCTGTAAGAAGGGAAGAGTCGCAGCTCTCCGTGGGTTATACAGACACTCGGGTGTCGGCCGCCTGGAGGACCTGAGAGAGGTGAACATGTCGTTTTACCCAGAGACCCGCTTGGCGGTCAGCTGGATGCAGGATGCAGGTAGATGTTATGAATCTTTTTCTGACTCTGGTGTCCAGTCATGAGCCTTTGGAAGAAGCATGACTTCCAAAGTGTCCAGTCATGAGCCTTTGGAAGAAGCATTTCTTCCAAAGGAGACAGTGTCCAAAGGGCAGTCCTTATGGGGTCCCAGGAAAGGTATTTCTGAGCCTGCTACACGTGACTCAAGGGGGAGGTCCATGGCAGCTTGACCTCAGTACTCTGGAAGACTAAAACAAACAAACAAACAAATGAAAAATACTAGGGTTTGCATTCAACTCATGGATTGCTCATCACAAACAAAATGAGGAGTTTGGGGTGGGTTTGTGTGAGACATAGAAAATATATATTGCTCTCCACCCCTGGTTCCTGGCAGAGAGCTCCTAAAACTCTTGTAATTTTCTGGGTAACAAGAGCGTCTCTTGTTCAAATGAGGTGACTCTAGATGGGGTACTGGATGTGTCCTGGTCACTGGAAAGGTCAAGCCATGATTAGAAGGTTGGAATTTTCATCTTTACGTTCCCTTCTCTTCAGAAGGGATAGGGCCTGAAATGGAGTGAATGTTTGATCATGTTTATGTGATGAAGCCTCCTGATAATCCCAACAGCACAGGGTTCAGAGAGCTTGCAGGCTGGTGAACACGTGGAGATTTAGGGAGAATGGTGCCCTCAGAGAGCACATGGAAGCTCCGAGCCCTTTTCTTATATGCCGGCTCATGCATCTCTTCCATCTGGCTGTTCCCGAGTTACACTTTTTATAATAACCTTACCAGCTTCAGTAAGTAAAATGTCTCTCTGAGTTCTGTGAGCCACTCTAGAAAAGTAATTGAACCCAAGGTGGGGGTTTTGGAACTTCCAATCTATAGCCAGTGCCTCAGAAGCACAGGTGGCAACCTGGATGTGGGCCTGGCATCTGAGCGTGGGGGAGGGGACAGTCTTGTACGACTGAGCCCATAACCTGGGGAGTCTAACGCCATTTCCAGGTAGGGAGTATCAGAATTAAGTTAAATTATAGTACACCGAGGTGGTGTCATGGAGAATTCTTTGTTGTGGGAACAAACCCTACACATTTGGAGATCAAAAGTGTCTAAAGAGCTCTATGTAAACGCAGAGCAGAAACACAGGGAAGAACTGAAATTTCCTAATTCAGGTGAAAATGCAGGAATTTGGGGACATCCTCCTCTAGAGTCAGCAGAATACCTGACTTGAAATAAATATTTGGATCATTCTGTGGGTTTCTTTATTTAGACCTTCACATCATAGTTGTCCTTCAATGTGTGACAGACATGAAGAGAAGTAATTCAACGGGAGGATTTGTGTGGAGCACCCACCCACCTGCCTCCCCACACACCGACATTCGGCAACTTCCTTCTCCTTCTTCTTCCGGTGAACATGTGAAGGTTTCGCTAAATAGAACAGATTGATTAATTACCACCACATGACCAGACCTCAGCTTAGAGGAGAATATTTTTATGGATTCAATGGGTCACCCAAAATCTCTGTGTTGGAGCTCTGCTCACCAATGTGACTGCATTTGGAAATCGGGCTTTAGGGGAGGTAACTAAAGTGAGAGCATCAGAGTGGGGCTTGCATCCCATAAGACTGGTGTCCTTATAAGAAGAGGGAGACAGGGCAGGGAGACAGGGCACACACAGAGGAAAGGCCGTGAGGGGACACAGCAAGAAGGGTGTTGTCCGCACCCAACGGAGAAAGGCCTCACCAGAACCAAACTTCAGGCACCTTGACCTTGGATTTCTAGCCCCAGAATTGGGAGGAAATACTCTCGGACATTTCTGTTGTAGGAGCTGCATCTTCTGTGGCGCTTTGTTATGGTAGCCCTAGCAGACTAATCCAATCATATAAAAGTAAATTAAGGAACAGAAAATACTAATGTGGATAAAATAGAGCAGATACACTGCTATGTTGAATAATGCTGGCAGTAATATAATGAAAATAATAGCCTATTTTGATGGTCAGCTTACTATGTGACCTTTAAACTTACTCTGTGACCATATCTACTTTATGTTAGACCCTTGTTATAGGTTGACTTGTGTGCCCCCAAAAAGATATGTTGAAGTCCTGACCCCCAGTAACTCAGAATGTGACTGTGCTTGGAAATAGGATCTTACAGGGGTGATCAAGTTAAAATACGGTCATTAGGGTAAACCTTCAACCCTAAGGACTGGTGTCCTCCTAAAAAGGGGGAATTAGGGCATATAGAGACAGAGGGAAGACAACGTGAAGACACAGGGAGGAGGAACCATGTACCTGGAGGGATGTGTCTACAAGCCCAGGGACATGGATTACTGGCTCCCAGAAGCCGGAAGAGACGAAGAGGGTCTCTCCCAGAGCCCACAGAAAAGCAGGGCCCTATATCTTTATGGATAAATGTTCTCCGATGTTCACTGCAGCTTTATTCACGGTGGCCAAGACATGGAAACAACCAAAATGTCCTTCGATAGATGATTGGATAAAGAAGATGTGGTATATATACATGATGGAATACTATTCTGCCACAAGAAAAGATGAAATAGTGCCATTTGCGACAACATGCATGGATCTTGAGGTTAGTATGCTAAGTGAAATAAATCAGACAGAAAAAGTAGAGAACCATATGACTTCACTGACATGTGGAATATAAAACTGAAAGCAACAAAGGAACATGACAAACAAATAAACAAAAACTCATAGACACAGACAACAGTTTAGTGGTTACCAGAGGGTAAGGAGGAAGGAGTGGTAAATGAGGGTAAAAGGGATCAAATATATGGTGATGGAAGGAGAACTGACTCTGAGTGGTGAGCATACAACGTGATATATAGATGATGGATTACAGAATTGTACACTAGAAACCTATGTAATTTCACTAGTCATTGTTACCCCAATAAATTTTAATTAAAAAAGAAAAAAAGAAAAGCAGGGCCCTGCCGATATGAAGATCTCAGACATCCAGCCTCCAGGATTGGGACACAGTAAATGTCTGCAGATTGAAGTAGGCCTGTTTTGGGTCCTTTGTGCTGGCAGCCCACAGAAACCACCACGGCCCTGTTCCCAGAGCTGGATAAAGGGTGGTTCGGCAGGCAGCCACTCGGTCACTAATGCACACGAGGTTTTAAACTCTCCCTGGAACCATTTACAAGTTAGCGTGCCAGCTAACTCAGGTTCCCTCATATGGATGAACTGTTCTGCTGACGTGGTGAAATCTCTACTGAAAGAAAACAGCAGTGATTTAAAACATTGCTTGCCATCACCAATTAACCATTGCCATTGGGTATTTTCGGGACGCACACATAGTTTGCACAGTGACTTCCTGTCAGGGAGATACTCTTACTAGCTCCTTGCACAACTCGGGAAATGCAGGTCAGAGAAATTAAATAATATGCCTGACTTGCTCCGAGTCACACAGCTGATAAATCATAGAGCTGGCATCCCAACTGAGGCTTTCTAGAGTCAGGTAGTGAAAGGTGGAAGGATTTGGATAAAAAAGCAGAGAGTAGGAAGTACTTCTGAGCTGGGAGAGTAAACACAGTTACTTCCACCGTTTCCAGGCATGCGTAGGAGTGTGGGTAGTGGATTTGGGGAATGGGAGTGTAATGTGACAGGATCTAAGTGGACAAAGGTTCACGCTGGGTTTCAGTCCCATAGAAGGTCAGCTCTTCTCCTGCTTCCAAGACTAGACTGAGAATAGATAAGCAGACAACAGGACTTGCCCTAAGTCCACTTAGCACGCCCTGCCTAACAAGAAATTCTGTGTCTGGGTCTTGCTTCCTCTCTATCTCCTTACTCCTTGTGATCTGCAGTGGCGTGGGGATTTTGGGGAGTGTTGATCATGCTGATTATATAGAAAATCCTTGTGTCCCTTCTGAGGTTTACATAAAAGAATGGAAGTAAATAATAGACATTTTCTGCAGAGATATCCAGTGTTTTACAAACCAATAGTAGTAAGGTCTCCATTACCTTTACTCCTCTATTCCTTACACTCTGTACTATAGTAAAAATAATAATAATAATCATAGCATAACATGGTAAAATAAAATAATAGCAGCAAACTTAACGCAGACATTGTGATGGGAAGACCAGCCTGCTCCACTGAAACTCGGAGTTGTGGAGTATTTAACGGGACAGGTAGCTTTGTAGCAAAATCTGTAGCTAAATATGGACCAACAGAGTCCCTGTTTAATAAAACCTAAGGAATTCCTATGCAGGAAAGAGCCATCCATTGTGAGTAAAGCAGGGACAGGGTGTAGCAGTGTTGACAAAGCTCTGACTTGTGACGGAAAGGTCTGGGTTTGGCTCTGCCCAGGGCCACCTGTCCTCATCTGTAAAACGAGGGACGTCTTTCAAAGTCTCAAGTTCTTCTTGAGCTTCATGTCCTGCCTCCTCATGTGGAGAGCTGAGTGCTTCCCAGGGGCTCAAAGGTACTGACACGTGTCTCTTTAATATTTGAACTTGGTGAAGATGAGAAAAATCTTCTTCAAGCAAGACCTCCTGGCTTGGAAAACCCTGTCTTGGTCCGATTCGAAGTATGATGAGTGCAAAGCAGTAGTATTTCCGTGAGGAAGGCCTTGCCATAGCTGAGCGTCTAAGCAGGCCTGGGTGGTTACACCAACGTGGTCTTTCTCGAGTCCATGGCACAAGGACCTTGTGCCATATTGAAAATGTATTACTTGGCAACTGACTACGTATCTTAGATTCTGAACCGAGCTATTTACAACTGTCCTGAAATACAAGCAAGTCATCTACTGCTTGAATAATCACCCTCGACATAAAATACTTATTGAAGTGATTGCTGCCGCCTGGATTTTGCATATTATTTACATGGCGTTCCTTCAGTATAACATTTAGATATAAAGCTAATACAGGCACAGATCATAACTTTTTGGGAAAGGAGTAAAGTTTCTCTCTTCTGGTTAATCGATGCATCTAGGAGGGAAGTGCTGTCCCCACGGTCTTCCTCCTTTTACTCTTCCCCATGTTAGCAGGAACCAATAATCTGACTGATCAAAACTGGGGACAGTCACAGAGCCACATTGTCTAGGGGACAGGGTGACTACATTGAAAAGGCAGCCCCTCTGCTGCTTTGCTGTGTGCTCCTTCCCACCGGTAATGATGTTTGGGGCAGGCCCGTGCCCCCCATTGGACTGGCTGGGTGTCGGGGGCCACATCTCGTCTGCAGATCCAGCTATCCTCACAGAGGTTTCCGAAGGAAATAAGAGGTGCTCGCTGATCTCAAATCTAAACTACCTTCTCCAAAACCATTTACTAGGACGCCCCTATTCATGGGTCACTGGGTGCTTGTCCAGCCATGGGTGGAGCAGATGTGTTGTCAGTTCCTTGCACCCATTGGTTAGGACCCTAGTGAGTCGTGGCCCCCTCCCCATTTGTAGTGTTATTGTGTGTCAACATTGTCGACAAGAGCCTGCAAACTCCTGACGCTTCATCTGGCTCAGTCTGCCTCTCAGACCGCCTCTCTTTTCAGTATTCAAGACACATCTGTATGTACGTATATATGCGTATATTTTAACGTAACCCTGTTTTAATGAGCATAGCTGTTACTTTCATGTGTCATCATAAAACAGTGCTGCAGCTGTCAGCATGTTGTCCCCCCAAGTTTGCCCGTGTCTTCTGTCACGGCCTTTCCCAGGGCCCAGAGGACGCAGAGGGAGTCCAGGGCTTTGCCTCTGGGTGCCGGCCCAACTCTGCACAGCTCTGTCTTCTCACTTAGCTTTTCCCCGCCCCTTTGCTGAGTCAGGAAAATGCTCCCACATCCCCACCTCCTTGTTCTCTGGGGTACGAAGCAGAGCTCTTCAACCCCATTCTCATGACTCAATGCTGAAGCTGCTATTGCTACTATTTCATTGTAGCTGACGGCAAGGCAGACAATGCTTTGGAATTGTGTATCTTCCAAGGGCGAAAACTGTCATGTAGAAACTCCTGCATGTGTACAGTGCTTGATGGTTCACAAGGTATCTTCATATTTGTCATGGTCATTGAGGCTCATAGCATGAAATACCTGCTCAATATTTATTATAGGGACGCCAGTTAGAATGGCGACACCTCAGCCATCCAACAGGCATTAGCTGAGCACCTGCTGTATGCTGTGCATTAGGAACTGGAGGGTGAGTTATTATTGTTGGGAATATTGCTATCTGTTTATTTTTTACTTGCTGCTTTCATTACTTAGTTCCATTGCACAGATGAGGACACAGGCTGAGAGAAATTAAGTGAATTATCCTAGGTCACCCAGGTAGTAAACAGTGGAGTGAAATTTTCAAACCTAGTTTGTTTCATTTTGGCTTTAGTATAGTCATTTTATCTACCACTCTAACTTGGCCCTCAGTTAGATTCTTCACGCTTACCATTTCTCTTTTGAGCATATATTTTTTTTTCTAATTTAACTCAAAAGTTACCAGAATAAACAATTATTTACTGAGTATCTGATAGCCCCTGATGACTAATGCTAGGTTCATATCAAAAATGAGAAGGCATATTTTGAAAAAATATAGATTTAGAAAATTCATAGTAAAGAGGTATAAGAAACAGGAAGGTAGCCCTCCCAGAGAAAACAGAGGTATTAGAATGATCTTTGTTATACTTACCACACACATGGGTAGATTGTCAGATGTTTTTTCTGGACTGACAATTGCACTCCTCTCACATACTGAAAATTGGGCTTCATTTTAAAAATATATGCTTTCTATCATAATACTCATATTAATGTATTAATGTTTAGTAACACTAGGAAATTATTGTGAATGGGTAGAAAGGACAGTACCTGGAAAACTGTTAGATACATCATCCTAATTCAAAATGAACAAGCTATAAAATAAATATTGTAAAAATTACACAGCTTATATACCAGTTATAATATGCTAGGCAGTTTATTAAAATAAGAGCTAACGTTCAAAATAGCAAGAAAAATACTGAAGACCCACAAATAAATTTAGAAAGTAACATATTGTTCCTAGAGAAACAAAATTTAAGCAAGGAGTCAGATATTGACTTTTAACACATGGATAGGAAAACTGAATAGTTTAAGTACTTTAATTTCTCATAAAGTTATATACAAGTTAAATACAATTTCAGTTAAAAACCTCTAAAGTGTTCTCTAGATTTGGCCATGGTTATTGTGAAGTGTATCTAGAAGTAAAAATGTGGCTATAAACTAAGCAAATTTTGAACAAGAAGAGTAATCGGGGGAAATTTGCCTTCCTAGATATTACTGCATATTAGAGGTGCCTCTAATCAAAAGGCGATGTTAATGGCACAGAAATCGACTTTGGTGCAAATAAGCAACAGAAATATGAATAGAAAATAAATGGATAAAAGAGCTCAAACTTCTAATAATTGAAAAAAACCCAACCTAAATGTCAAAATATACTATTTTTTCACCTGTTAAGGTAAAAATTATTGGGCAGAATTTTTTAAAGGATAATATTTTAGCGTTAGCACGTTCAAGAGATGATCACAGAAATGGGCTGGGAAAGCTTTTACACTCTTCCTGCTACACAAGGAGGATGAGCTGGTCTGTCAGCCCTAGAGGGAATCAGATAGCAATCAAAAGTCTTAAAGACCTTGACCCAACCTGTGGCTTCCAGAATGTAAGGGAATAGAGACGTGTACAAACAATGATTTATAGGTACACTTATTGCATTGTTAATTATTTTTAACAAAAATTGGAACTCCCCCACAATGTTTAATGATAATAACGAAACTATGACACACACAAACACACACACACACACACACACACACACACACATATATTTACACAAATGACCTTATAATTATCAATGTATTTTTTCAAAGAATATCTCATAAAATGGGGAAATGATCAAAATATAATGTTAGTTGAGAAGAAAACAGGCTCCACCATCATATATATGAATGAATTACTGGGTGAAAAGATACCCCATACTGTTTCTAATATGTATTTCTGGCTATGTGTAGAAAACAGAACTTAAAGTCATTTCAATGATAGTCTTTCTATTTTTTCATGTTTTCAAAATTGTCTACAAGGAGCATGTTATAGTTACACTTTTAAGAATGAATATTTATTATTTTAATAATACTATATTATTTAATTAATTAAAAGTATTATTTTACATAGTCAAATTCAGGCGCTGGTTTAATTACACAGTGAGCTAGTCAATAATTCCATTTCTATGAATGCTTTCTTTGGATAATATTATAATTTTATGAATTTCTGGTTAAGACATGCCTTTGATAGTTGAGATAGAATTTTTGATGTTTTAATTGTCATTTCTTTTACATTAATAACCTTAAACTTAGCTTCTCCCATTGAATGGTCATTATTACTTCTAAATATTTTTACATACTAAAATGTGATTGCTACAGATTCTATTCCGTTCATTTCTTTGGCTGTTCTTGTGCTATCACCATATATTAATTATCTAATACTTCATAATATGCTTTAATGGTCATTCATGAAGGGCAAATTAGTCTCCCTTTTCTCTGCAGCTCTGCCTTGCTCTTTGTAAAACAGTCTCCGTGGTTGATTTCTTCAATGGTGCTTTGCTATTCAGTAGAACTTAATTTCTGAGATAAACAGACCATGCCACTTAGGGTTAAGTAGTGAGGGCCACACTTTTTAGATACTCTTGTTATATCTGAGTTGCTAAGTCTCACTGCTAAATGATTTTCAATCAATAATTCAAATTTTCTTGTGTTACTGAACCCCAATGAGCATGACAGATTCAAGAGTTGATGGCCCCCAAGAAATGAGCAGATCCCAGAGACCATAATTTCTCGTTTTATAAAGGAGGCAACTGGGCATGGAGAGGTTAAATGTTTGACGCAAAAATCACTTGCTCCATTTGGGGTTTATTGGACAGAGAAGCGTGAGTAGAATATTGGGCCTAAGTTGAGATAGAAATACAATGGCTAGATTGATTTATAAGACTCCACATTAATCGTGCTCACTTTTTAAAGACTTTCAGGGACCATCCTTCTTTTGACCTAGAATGGTGGTTCTCAAGCAGTGGTACTTTGGGCTCCTAGAGGTCATTTGACAATGTCTGGAGACATTTTGGGTTGTCATAACTGGAAGGGGCGTGTGGTGTGTGTGTGTGTGTGTGTGTGTGTGACTGGCATCTAGTGGAGGCCACGGATTCTGCCAAACATCCTATAATGCACAGGACAACTCCCAAAACTAAGAATTATTTGGCCCAAATTGTCAACAATGCTGAGGTTGAGAAATCCTGGCCCAGAAGGCCAAAATAACTCTTTCTGAAAAGATGTCACATGTGACAGAACAATGTCTCCTATTTGGAGACATTACCCATCTGCTATTGTAGCCATAAACCTCCAACTGCATTGGCCATTAAAAGGAAAGAAAGATTTCTCCAGGTCCCAGAAAACAAGCGCTCATGCTTCCTGAATTACTGAGTTTTACTAGGATTCCGGACATGAGTGTTTGGGTCCCTACCTTGTTTCTACATAGCTATGTGATGTGAGACAACTTATCTCATCTTTCTGGGGATGTTCATATCATAATTTGTAATGTGGCGTGAAGACAGAAAGGGGTAATTGAGAGGAAAGTAATTGAAACTGTGAGGTGCCATGTAGAAATAGGGTGTGTGCTTGACTATGAGCCGGTCGTGTGCTCGGGATGGCCAGCTGGTGGCCACATTCCATTGCTTCTGACCACAAAGTCACCTTCAGGAAGGGCATTAGCCTTCCCACTACTTTGCCCTTTCCTTGCAGTGAATAGGAAAGAATCGCTGATTGAATCCAACAAGCTTAAAAATAAAAATCTGCTAAGTATGAAGCATAATCTTTCATGTGGACTATTCCAGATCAACTTCCCTTCCCTACGACATTGTGGACTCTTAATTTTGCTAGAGATCTATAATTCCTGTCCAGCATAGTGTCATGAGTGAGTTGTGACCCCTCCCCCAATTCCTATGTTGAAGTCCCAACCCCCAGGACCTCAGAATGTGACTATATTAAGATATTTAAGGTAATCTAGTTCAAAGGAGGTCATCAGCGTGAGCCCTAGCCCACTCTGACTGGTGACCTTATCAGAAGAGGAGATGAGGACAAACACTCACAGGGACACCAAGGGAAGACGGGGGAGGAGACGGCCATCTAAAGCCAAGGAGAGGCCTCAGAATAAACCAACCCTATGACACATTGTTCTCAGACTTCTGGCTTCCAGAACACTGAGAAATAAATTTCTGTTTAGAACACCCAGTCCATGGTACTTTGTCATGGCAGCCCTAGGAAACTAGTACGATGGATCATTCTAAATGTTTTTCTCTGGAAAGCCATAGCAGGTGAAATACGCGGCTGGTCTTTTGACCCCAGACCCTGAGGTAATTTCAGCAAATAAAACTTGCCTCTAGAGAAGGCTTCCTGCTTTCCTCACCTGCCATAATGAGGCTTTTCATGGAGACCAGGGGCAAGAGCCAAACCCACATAAACTCAGGTGGAATCACTTCAAGGCTGCTATTTATAAATCCATCACTTCTGGGTTCCAGGGGAATCCTTCATCACTCTGTCTCTCCCACGCCTTGGAGAACAGGGCCTGTGGCCTTTGTGGCAGCATCTGCTGCCCCTGAGTGTGCTCAGCGTCCAGGTGGCGTGCTCTGCTTGTTTGTAAGCGGCTAACGAAAACCACATGGGTTGGTGTTGGCAATGGCTGCAAAAGGATATCTCCAGGTTGCAAATGTTTTGCATCCTTCTTGCCCAAGTTCTGCAGATGAGACCAGAAAGTGTTTTGCTACTCTCCTGGGATAATGGATAATTTGACCCTGGGGCATCTTGAGAGCAAATGCTTCTTTCTTTACTTCTGTTTTCCTTCCCAAGGTAGTTCTAGAAAGTTCTCAAACAGGCTCTATTGTTTGTACTTGTTTGTGCAAGAACATGCGTCGAGGGCAGGGTTCGGACTCGCGCCAGATTTCATGAGTTCAAGCATTGATCTGCCATCCTCCAACTTTACGACTTTGGGAAAGTTACTCAGTCTTGGCTGTGCTCCAGTTTCCTTGCCTGTGACCTCGTTTGGAGATAGGGTCTCTGCAGATGTCATTCAGTTAAGATGAGGCCACACTCCGCTGGCATGGGCCCTACTCCAACATGACTGCTGTCCTTATAAGAAAGGAAAGTGGAGACTCAGGCAGACACACACAAAGAACACCATACGATGATTGTGGCAGAGCCTAAAGTGCCAAGGATTGCTGCCAGCACCAGGAGAGAGAAAGAGGCAAGGTCAGACGCTCCCCAGAACCTTCAGATGGAGCGGGCTCTGCCGACACCTTGATTTGGGTCTCTAGACTCTAGAACTGTGAGGGAATAAACATCTGTTGTTTAAGCCACCCAGGCAGTGGTCCTTTGTGACAGCTGCCCAGGAAATGAAGACAGAACCTGTTCTGTAATCGTGTGTTTTGGATCTTCCTTTTCACATTAATATTTGGCTCACAAGCCCTTTTGCATCCAGCTTGGGTCTTCTCAGAAGCTATCTGCAGGGGGACGCTGGGCTGTGCCTCACTGCGTCTCCAACGCCTCAGACAGAGTTTGACTCTGAGAGGCTCAGCAGGTGCTCAGTAAATGCCTACTGAAGTTACACAACAGTGGCATTTTTTATGCTTTCATCTTCCCAACTTCATGATAGGACAGGATGTTTATTTCAGACTTTGAGAGAGATGAGAGCGTATCAGTTCATGCCCTGGTTCTCCTTCTGGAAGTCTGAGCATAAGCAGCAGCCCCAGCTCCATGCGAGAATCCTCCTGTAGTCTGATCCATGCTGGGCTCTGACACTGGGCTCTCCGGGATCAGACAGGGAACAGACTTTGCGCTTCAAGACACTTACTGGAGCGCGATGTGGGTGAAAGGAAGGAGGGAAGCAGTGCTGCACAGGAGAGGTCGCGCTGGGCCACAAGCCTGGCCTGGCCTGGGCCAGCCTACGCCGGGAGCTCTGGAGGAGCTTCGCCTATCAGTGTGTCCTGCCAGTCCAAAGGGGCGGACCCCGCAGCCGCCCCAGGAGCGAAAGCCCGGACGCAGCACCTCACTCCCTGCAGCGGGAGAGCAAGTCCTTGGAAGTGGGACCAGGTGCTGTGTGTCCCCGTCTGTGACGTCTGTCCGCCTCTTGGGCTCCATCTCGCACTGCTTCTCGTTGCCCGCCATCACCGTGGTGACCCCTGGCGGACCCTCCCCCCAATGCCTTCCCATTACTGTCCCTCTCCCTGCAATGCCGCTCCTCTCTCTCCCAGCAAATTCTGTCTTCGTCTCCAACACTCCAGAGCTTATCATTGTAGGAAGCCTTTGCTGACCTCGCGTCTCTGTCTTCTCTGGGCGCCTTCAAACCTTGTGGCACCATCATTGCAGCGTTTATCCTGCACCATCACACCGGCTCTCACTGGGCTGGAAATTGCCTGAAACAGCAGGCTGTGGCTCCGGCGCCATGTCTCATGCCTGGCACATAAAAGCCATGAGGAAGTGCTGACTGCTGATGGACTGACTGAAATGTCCAGAAGGAAGCAGGAGGGGGCTTGTGATGTCAAGAGAAGGAGCATTTGGCTTGATCGTAGTAGAAATCAAAGGAAAAGGACGTCGTTATTATCCCCTTCGGCTTGACCTCAGACCAGCAGGAGTCGGCATCCTGTGAAATCCAGCGGGACCAGGTCAGCAACTGCTGGACCTGAGAACCCACACAGGGATGCTCCAAAGACAAACACGGAAGACACAACTTAGAGAGGACTGACTTACCCAAAGGATGTGTGGTGTGAGCCAGATTAATGGCAGAGGGAAATGTGCTGGAAGGACGCGCCTCTGGAATCGGCCTGGCCTGTAAGCGGCTAAAAGGCTCCCAGGGGAGCTGCCTATCGAAAGTCAGGGTTGAAAGAGACTCACATGGTCCGATAGACGTCTGTCTGTCTGTCTTGCCAGGACAACTTCTGCTTGATCTGAAACAGCCCAGTTTTCCTGTAGGGAACGATCCTCCTCTCATTTGCATCCAGTCCTGAGGAGACTGTCAGTCAAGGACTTTGCCCTTCTGGAAATGCGAGGAACGGTTCGCAGAGGGTTTCGGGACTGAAGCCAGTCATGGCAGTGGGCGCCGCTTCCAGGAAGGAGCCATTGTTGTCGGTTCCAGGAAGGAGCCGTTGTCGGGACAACAGATGGTAAGGTCCCCAGGACACCATGCAGGGAAACAGCCGAGACAGAGGCCACACAGAGAACACCAGAGACAAAGGACCGAAAGGGACAAATCTCCCAGCCCTCATTCAGGCATCTGGGCCTAGACTTCCCTGGATTTAGCGTCTTCAGCCAATGTTTAATGAGACGGCCAGTAAATCCCCATTGTTGTTGTATGGGCTGGTTCGAAGCTGGATCCTATGAGTGGAAATTGAAAGTTTCCTCATCAGAAGTTTCCACAATCTCTTCCTTTCGCTTTAATTTCGAGGTGACGGGAGTGGGAGAGCTGGAGTAGGAACCAGTGTTTGGTCTACTAAACCCTGTACTTCAGATCAAAACCCCAAACAAAACAGCAGTTTCATGTCATTTGGAAAGTGAATTTTGTCCCTGAAAATGACAAAAGGTATATGAGAGATTTTCTCTATCCTCAAGCAACGTATCGTTTAATTTAGCTGGGGAGACGGGCTCGGCCTGTCTGAAAGCAGGGCAGGGTGAAGATTTATGTCTCCTTTTCCAGGGAGAAAGTGCCGACCTCTGATAATCCTCGTGCTCAGCCTTTGGTGGCCCTGGCAGCGGATTCCTAACTAACATGGTTAGCGGGCAGCTTCGTCTGGGGCGATGCGTGCGGCTCCTTCACCATAATTGGGTTTTGCCAGCCTGGCGCTTAATGGAAATTGCTAAGGAGGGATATTGGGGCACCTTGTCAACACTGCCTAGGGCCTTGGGGGTACATTGCTCAGAGCTGCACAGTTTTCGGGATTGGATGAATCATTCATTTGTTACATTGTTTAAGAGACAAATAGTAAAAATTTGGGAGGCATGGAAGATGGCTTCATTTTCAGAGGGCTGTGCAATGCAGCTGAGGAACTGTGTAGAGTTTGTTCAATAGTTAACATAGCTCTTTATAGGTACCATTTGATGGGCATTTACAGTATGCCAAACAGTGTGCTAAGCACTTTACATGGACTGTTTCGTTTCCTTCTCATAATAACCTTGTAAGTTATGCACTTCATCCTCCTTTTGCAGATTTGCATACTGTGGCTCTGAAAGATCATTCATTCACTTGGCCAATGTCACAAAGCGAATAAGCGTGAGAGTCGGGATCTGAACTCGGTCCACAGCTTAAGTCCTATCAGTGCCCACACTGCCTCCCAGCAAGGAAAGGACCCGGCGACTCCAGGGACTGCTGAAGAGTGTCACTGCACACACAGGTGTGCCGTGAGGAGACCCTGGCTTCTGACACACCAGCTCAGAATTTGCTTCAGTTATCCCAGAACAAGTTGTCCCCGGACCAGTGTGATGGCCTGGGGACAGGCAAGGTGGTTGACAATGAAAGATTTTGCAAAGGAACATTGCAGGAGTTTGATACTGGGTGGGAAAAAAAAGAAAAGAAGATGAGGCAAAATATATCAGAATCCATTTTAAACACGGGTACAAAGTATCAGCCTCTGAAATAGTAGCTGTCAAGAGGTTACTGGCAGTGTATTCCGGGAATGCATTTAGTTTTCGTGGCAGAAAGCTGTCAAGGAGAGAACTATTCACATGCACTTTTATCGGAGGCTCATTAGTCTATTTAATGTATTTTTAAAAATTTAAAAGACCCTTCACCACAATTGTGTCCGGGTACATATACAAGGGGGGAAAAAATCAATGTTGAACTTTCCAAATGGACGCCTGTCTCTGCCCTCACTTTCTCATTCCTATTAGGCAAATGACAATTCAGCGTTATTGTCAGAGTGGAGTTGTCTCACAGGCTTCAAGGAAGCACCTGACTGCTTGTCCATTTTTAAAAAATACAAGTTCTTCATGCTCGCTCTTCTTCCATTTCATTTTCACAATGACCCACCCTGCGTTCATTATGTTTTTTGAGGTTCATGTTGAAACAGGTGAATAGGAAAGATAGAAAACGGATTTTCAGGCTTGCAGGCTGGGGTAAGGAGATAATGAGGAAATGCCCACTAAATGCCAGGGAAGATGTGGGAGTCAGGCCTGGATGGCAGCACACCAGCTGTGGACTCGGCTGCGTGGTGTCCCTGTGCTGGGTCTCAGTTTCCTCATTTATAAAAGGAGAGGATGGGACAACGTGACTCTGACAGGTCCTCTGAGTTCACACAATCTGATTCTATTCATGGGACAATTCTAAGACCCATACAATAAAAGAAGATGGATTTGTTGGTGAAACGATGTAACAAACTGAACTCTTAAGAATGAATGAGTAAATGGTGACATGAGATGATTGGGAGCGATATGAGATCAGCATTTTAAATTTCAAGTCTTTCTCTCAGTGTGTGTTGGAAAAGCAAACCTGTGATTACATTATGTTATTGCTTGGAACAAAGGTAAATTTATTTAAGACAAACAGAGAGTTGATTTAAAAGTGTTGTATCATAAAGAATGTGTGTGGTCTTTGCCCGTGCCTCCTGGGAGGTAACCTCTCAATCCTTGAACTTGCCCA
Source organism: Rhinolophus ferrumequinum (assembly GCF_004115265.2). Lineage (NCBI taxonomy): Eukaryota > Metazoa > Chordata > Mammalia > Chiroptera > Rhinolophidae > Rhinolophus > Rhinolophus ferrumequinum. The sequence goes on along the minus strand of NC_046300.1, from coordinate 3,974,560 downwards.
GTGATGGGAGTGTTTTATCATGCGTAGTGGGTGCTTCCTGAGCTCAGGCTACGGGGTGACTCATGGTGGACCCCCACATAGTTTCGGGATGGGATCTGCCTGCCAGAAAGACCAACCTCGTGATTCCAGACTTGGGGAGAGCAACCTGACCTGCGGGAAGTTGGAGACGGAATGCGGTCACAGGCCAGAGATTCAGTCCACAAAGCCTGTGCCCTGAAACCCAACAAGAGCTCTAGACACTGACTATGGGTGAGCGTCCGGGTTGGTGACGCACATGGAAGAGCTAGGGGGTGATGCGTCCTGAGGACGTGGAAATTCTGTGTTTGGGACCTTCCGAGGTCTCCCTACGTGTCTGCATGTGGCTGGTCCTGACTGTATCTTTTATAATAGAATGATAATTACAAGTGTAGAACATTATTTCACCAACAAATCCGTTTCCTGAGTTCTGCGAATTATCTAGCAAATCATCAAACCTGAGGGGGTAAGTGGGAATCCCTGAATCTGTGGGTGGCCAGTGAGCCCTGGAACTGGGGGCAGGTGTGTCATGTGAGGTTAGTCTTGGGGAGGATCATGGCTTAACATGTGAAATTTGACCTGAGTCTCGGTAGTGAGTATCAGAATTGCAACGCAAAAAGGCAGTATTAAGTAAATAGCAGCATGAATTATTTAATAATAAAACGGTACAAAGGTATATGGCCTAAACCCTGTACGTGGTGTAAAAATGACACATTTTGGGAAACTCTAGTAAAATGTTCTCTATAGCGAAATTATTAATAACTATTTTAAGCCTGGTGTGTGTGTGCATGTGTTTAATTCTCACAAAAACTCTATGAGATAGATAACACTAATATTCCCCCATTTTAAAGATTAAGAAACTGAGGCCTAGAGAGGTTAAATAACTTGCCCAAGGTCGTGTCACAAGTAAGTGGCAGTGTTGGGATAGAAACTCAGGTGGTCTGTCTTTAGAAAGCCATGTTCTGAATGTGTTCATAATCACTCCATGAAAATATCAACCTTGTAGGATCTCTATGAAGATTAAATGACGCATTGCGTGTAGAGTTCATTGAAAAACATCTAGCACACAGAAAGCACTTTCTAAATGTTATCCCTTATTATTCTTGTCATAATTAGAAATAAATTTCTGTATTAAATAATAGCAGTCCGTAAAATACATTAGGTGACATGTAATTTGGTCATACCCGTTAATGCTGTCTAGAATCAATCGGAAGTTGTATATTTGCTTTGTTGTATATGAGAAGGAGGCGTTTTCTGTTGTAAGGCGGAGAAGGCACAGGAGTCACAGGACAGGCGTTTCCAGGCAGGAAGCAATCCCTTTCCAGTCAAAGAACATCATTAAGCCCCCAAATAGAGTCAGCGTCACAATGAACCTGGCTTTTACCACCTTTTCTTGGAATTCTGTAATTCTAGGTCATGGAGTAGAAGACAAAAGGAGGGAGAAATTTTAGCTAACATAGCAAAATGCGGGTTTCGAGACTCATTTAAGCGACCACAGCAGCTTAGTTAGTTAGAATGCTCTAGACTGGTAATTTATCTTGATTTGTCAGCTCCCAAGGGCTGAGTTCTTTGTGAAGGGCAAAAAGTGAGTAAGAAGCAAAAATAACTGCTGGTTTCTGACTAGTGATTGTCCTCAGAGTTTGGGCTAATACATCTCCAAAACTCTTGTCAGAAGAAAACCGAAATATTCCCCTAAAATGGTGAATGTGTAACTTAGCAGGAATGGGGCAAACAGACTAATAGTTCACATATTTTCTTTCACGGGAACATGCGATGATATTAACAATATTGGTGGGGATATAATACCTACATATGTCAATTTAAGAAAAAGCACAGTTTATTAGGACAAAGAGGGTCTTGGACATAACACAGGAAGAATTCTTGAACGAGCCCTTTTCTGGCTGTGGTATTCAGTGAGACAGGGATGAGCTCTGTGAGAGAAGAGTGAGTTTCCATGGAGGGAAAGCTTCATCCTTCACCTGAGAGAACAGCAGAGGTAGGCGGTCCGATCTCCTTTGCAAATGCATGGGCCCATGGACGAAGGGAACAGTGAAGGAATCTGCTTTAAGCCTGGAGGGAAAATAAACAGATTCATCTCCAGATCCAACGGAAGGTAAGCGGGTTTCCGTCAGCCAGCTCTGTCTTAGATGGTCTCTTTCCAGGGGACACACATGACGTGTGTTTCTCTTGCTTTCTGTGCAGCCCGATCAGTTGGGCACGTCAGTGATTCCATAGAGGCACCTGGGACGCTGATCGGTGTATTAGAAATTCTGTTTATTGACGTGTGCAGGGAAGGGCTATTCTATGTTGCTTAGTTAAGTGTTTTGATTACAAGAGGTTGTCATGTATATTGTGGCAGACAGATGGCAGTTGTGGTATGTATTCATCCATCCATCCATCCATCCATCCATCCATCCATCCATCCATCCATGTATCAGTGTCTGTGGAGTCCTTTCCAGGTACGAGGTGCCATTGTAAATACTGTGGAGGTGAGGTGCTTGTGAGTGTTACAAACGAGGTCCTGCTGTTCTGGAATTTACGTTCTCCAGGGAGAAGACAACCCATGACCTTATACACGCACACAATGATTTCAAATTGTGAAAAGTGCTTGAAGAAAGGGTGCTGGCATTAGAAAGGGACCGTGGGAAGGTGGGCTGCCTTAGCCTGGTGTTCAGGGAAGGCTCCCTGAGGACACGTCATGAGAGCTGAGACCCGAAGGACAAGAAAGAACCAACATTGTAAAGTTCTCAGAGAAGATCCTCAACGGAGACAGAACGTCAAGTGCAAAGGCCCTGAGGTGACAGGAAGACAGACGGGCTCCGTGACCAGAAAGGAGCTGGTGTGAGATGGGGTGCCGAGCAAGAGCAGGAGGGGAGAGAGGTCAGAGTGACCGGCGCGAGCCAGCTCACGGGGGCCTTGCCTCCTTGAGGTTTACAAGTGTGGGGTTTTATTACACGTGATGCGAGGCCATGAGAGAGCCAAAGCAGAGGAGTGACGTCATGTGACGTATGTCCAAACATTACTCTTGCAGCTGTATGTGCAATGGATCGTATGGTTGCGGGAAGGTGGCTGGGAGAGTGCGCCCAGCGGTGCTCCCACCAGTCAGAGAAAACTGGGGAGAAGAAGTGCCAGGATCTAGTAAATGGAGCAAACAGAGCCTGGAGTCTGGCCTGGCTCAGTCCTTCGCTGGCTCTGTTGTCTTAGGTAAGTAAGTCCCTTTCCTTCCTCTGCGTCGGTCACATCATCTGGGAGAGAAAACGGGCTTTACCTGTAGATTCTCTCCAGGAGCTCCTGCATGCTAACATTATATGATGCAGCGCCTCTCTGAAAGGAATAACGTTTCCAACATGGCAATCACAAAACAACCAACACAAGCACGACGGTAGGAAGTGGTGGGGTACACGTGGCCCCCGGGACTGCGTCAGGGTGCATGCTTTGCCGGGTCACCTCTGTCTGCACATGTCCAGCACACACCACCTGCCGCCGTCCGCACGGTGTGGTCGGCTCTTACATTCGCTGCCTCCTGACTCCTTGGCCCGGCCCTGCTCCTGGCTGCATCACGGCCAGGCCGCTTGGGGACCTGCAGCGAAAGAAAGCACGTCCGACTCTTTTCATTTCTGACTTCATTAAAATATACACCAAAATGGTGAGTCCGGGTGTCAGCATTGCCACTTAAAAGCAGGAAACATTGATGTGAAGTGAACTCTGCTGTTCTCGGTGCTTCTGCAACTGTGGGATTGTTGCAGATCAGAGCAAACGTACAAGTTTAGCATTCTCTCCTAATCCTATGGCTCCTCCATGGGGACATCACCGTCTAATTTAATAGAGAGGTGATACCCTAAGAGACATATTCCCACCACCCCAAGCCCCCAAAGAAGCTCCTTTCCCCTCAAATTGACATTGTCATGGTTTATTTCCTTTTAAATGCTTCATCAGAATTTATCATTTAAGTGTTCAATTTTGAAATGCCTGGATTGTCATATTAATTTTTTTAGCGTAGAGTGACTTGCGATAAAGTTAGATTTCGAAAACTGAAGAAATATTAAGGTGTTTTAGGGAAAAGTATGGATAAACATACCATACTATTTACCAAATATTATTTGAGTATTTCTTGAGTGATAGCACCGGATTTTATCACTAGACTAGACACTTAGGTTCATACCGCTTTGCTTGGTGTGTTTCAGTCTATTGCCGACAAATGCCACAAATTTAGCAGCTGAAAGCAGTACCTATACTTGCTCACAGAGCTGTGAGGGAGTGAGGATATCAGAGGCTGAAACTGGGGTGTTGGCTGGGCTGAGTTCTCTGGAGGCTCTGGGGAAAATCCTCTCTCAAGCTCATGCTTGGAGAGCTGAACTCTTGGAAGAATTCAGCTCCTCTGGTTGCAGGACTGAGGTCCCTGTGTCCTGGCTGGCTGTTAGCTCTCCGTTCCTCGAGGCAGCTTATACTCCTTGGCACGGGGCCCCCTCCATCTTCCAAACAGCAAGTGTGCGTGTGTTGAATCGCTCCCATGCATTGAAGCTCTCTGACTTCCTCTTGTGCAGCTAGCCAGAGAGAGCTGTCAGCTGGTCTCGTGGGATTAGGGCAGGGCCACCTAGAGAATCTCTCTTTGTTTAAGGCCAGCTGTGCCATGAAATGTAACCCAATCACAGAAGTCCAGTCCTTCACGTTCATTCTGGGAGTTGTTCAGGGTGTGTGTTCCAGAAGGTGGGAGCTGCGGGGACACACTCTGGAATTCTGCCTACCAGACTCAGTCACATCACACAAATTCAGTTGGGAGTCTTTATAGTTTGAAGTATCCCCAAAGCAGGCACGACTTGGGTACAAGTGGTTTATTTGGGAGGTGGTCCCAGTGAGCACAGCAAAGGGTGGGAAAGTGAGACAGGGAAGAGAGGAAAGTCAAAATGGCATCCAAATAAGCCACCTGGTCTCTTTTAAGAGCTGCTTGAGCATCCCAGTTCAGCCAGCTCTCAGCTCCAGGCGTAGGGCTCCATGTCAAGTTCAGGGAATGGATGTAGCATCTTCTCCCGGGAAGCCTTTCCATAGCCCCTTGAGGCACACAGCCCTTGGGCACTGTTCCAGGACGCAACCATTCCAGAGAAATGGTTTCCAATAGGTGCGGAAGGGGTGGGGAGGAGTGAGCCCTGAGCACTTTCTTGGTGCATTTGAAGATGTTTTAATGTTTACTCCTCTGCATTGGCCGGTGCAGACATTTAACCTTATGGTGACAAATACTGACAATTTTTATATAAAGAGTTACTCTTATATTGAAGAATTACTTTTGAGCAAATGCCCATGGGTATTTTTTTCTTGTCTACCCTAGTAGGCAAATTGAAACCTTCTAGATTTTTCTGTAACTATTTCCCATTCAGCTTTTCAGCCTTTCCTTCATAATTCTCTGGCTGAATCGATATGTATCGGGTGTTTAGCACACAGCAGGCAATGCCCCAGGCCTTGGGGCTGGATGCCGCAGTCGGCAAAATACACACAGCCTTTGACTTCATGTAATCATATTGTAATGGGGGAGGGGGAGTCGGCAACAGACAAAACCAAGTCACTATTGTAATATGACAAGAAAATCCAGCAGGTAAATGAGGACAGGGAGGCTGGAGGCTTGTCTGAGGCTGGTCAGGGTGGGATGGCCTGAGGAGGTGGCGTGGGGACGGAGGGCTGGAGGAAGTGCCGTGGAGAATCATGCAAATGGAGACATGGAAGGAAGCGCCGGCTGGAAGCACTTCGGGCGTGTGACATGAGGAATAGGAAGGAGGCCAGTGCTGGGGCAGCCTGAGCAAGGGGACAGTCATCGTAGAGGAGGTTCCAGAGAACAGTCAGGAGCCACTGTGAGGGCCTCAGGTTTCAGTCTGCCGTGTGTCGTGCGTCCTCGGTTTCTTTAAAAATCAAACAGCAAATCTAAAAGAAATGGGGAATGGCACGTAGATCTAGTGATGTTCAGACACAAGCAAACAGGCAATTAGAGGGGGGAGGAGGGGTGTTCGTGGGAAACGTCTCAAGTTGCAGCAGGAAGAAGTGGAAGACAGACCTTGGGTGTTGCTCTGCTTCCCGGGGGGCTCCAACCGTGGGGGCCAGCCAATCTTCTGTTTATTCTTGGCTGTCAGTCTTGCTTTTCTTTCTTTTTTATTCTTTCATATGCTTTGATGTTCAGAGCAAAAACTCATCCATTAAAAAGAAACTTTTAAAAAGGCACTTCTAATGTGCTAGCAGCATCTTAACCCTCTAGCACTTTCTCTGGAGATTGGTGTTCAAACAATTACAATCAATGTCTGTGCATTTTGCTGCTGCCATGACAGGAGATTCCGCTCAGAAAGTTCCTGTGGGCTCCATAGTCAGTTTGCTGATGGGATCTGACCCATCCGCAGTTAAGCATTTTCAATGAAAAACAAAACATAAAGCTGCAGTTGCAAGCTATTGTTTTTTAATCTTCCTTGGTTATTGTACCAAGCCTCATGACAAAAAGCAAATCTGCATTATTAAAATGACCATTTGGTTAGTTTTATCTGTTGTTTTTTCTTTTAATTCTCTTTGCTGTTGGAAAAAGGCAAAGACCTCCTTAGGATTTTTTCCTTCCAAGAATTTGGTCAGTGAATGGCAGGATGGCTACAAGACTCTTTATAGGTACTAATGGAGTATACTGTGTTAAGAAGTGTACAGATATTAAGTCTGTGTGCTTGGAAGGAACACACTAGCCGGTGGTATAACTACCATACAGGGCATCAGATTCACCTGTGGGCTTGGCTTATAAAACACAGAATGCTGTGTGTCCCTGCCCCCACCCTGTCTCCAGATTTGTGAGTCCGAGGGTCTAAGTGGGCCTGAGAATTCAGGTTACTCACAACTTCCCAGGTGGTGATGGTGGTGCTCATTCAGTTTCGGACCTACTCGAGCTAATTATTTCAAAACCCATTCTCTACATCAATTGGTTTACTTTTTGTTTTGGTACCTTCTGGCTATACCACTGTCTCGCTTATTCTGTTTTCCTACCCATAATGCCTCCTACCTTGTTTTTTGTCCAAACAAACCTGACCAAAGTCAAGATCAGACCTCAACTCTATTATGAAACCTTCCATAACTCAGTGTCTTCTTCTTCTAAGACCTTATAGCTTTTGTTATTCAGACAATTAATACGGAATGACCCAGTGATCTGTTTTAGCTCTGAATTACTAGGTTAACCTTGTATGGTACCTACGTTTGTGCAGGAATGTGCTTGACCTCCTCTGCTAGACCGTAAACTTCCTGTAAGCATAGACTGTGGCCACCATGAACTTGAGGCTTAATATGTATTGATCTGAATTTGACTGAAGCCACAAGTTCTACCAGACTAAGTGGGTACTAACTCAAATATAAGGAAAATGATCACACGGATTGAGCACCTACTATGCACCAGAAGTTTTTTTCAACTCATTGACTACCTGGTGAGCTATATGATGTGATACCATTATTATCCCTGTGATACCAGTGAGGAAACAAGACTTTAAAGAAGTGGAGGCTTGCCCAAGGTCACAGTCCAAGCAGGCGTGAGCTGTGATTGGAAGCCCGTCAGACCTCAGCGCTGGCACCTTATCCTTTTCCTGTCCTGCCATCGTCAGCAGCCCTCACCTTCAGCTCTGAGGATGGCACAGTATGACGCGAGCTTCACGTCTCTCTGCCCCAAACTCACTTGAAACCACAGAAACCACATGAAAAATGGAGTCTGGCTGCCTTCAGTCTATGGACCCCAGACCTCTCCTTCTGTAACGATTCACCATCCAGGTCTATAAAAACCATGGCAGCAATCGAGGACTCGTGTATCGATTTACTTTGAAATTATAGAGGAAAACAAATCACCCCGAGCTTTTTTATTGGCATCAAATGCTAGCGCCAGACAGAGTCTAGAAAAATTTAGCTTTTAGGGTTTAATTCAAAAGTCCCTTGCAAACTATGGATGCGGGAAAATGAATCATTTTATATCAGGAGATAGGGAGGTAAAGATGAAAAGTGCCATTTTGAAAGTTCTGGGTTCCAAGCACAAACCCTTCTCTAATAGTTCATGAGAGTTCATCAAAAACTCCAAAAATCCCATTACGGCCCCAAACTGGTGACAAATGTGTCACCAATATGTTTCCGTTTGGCGGAAAGACTTGGTCTGAAAATACCCAAATAATAGCTACTGATTAAATAATTCCCTTCTATGTTATTGCACTATGTACACATTAATAATTGGATGCTGAATCATCCTTTTTTGTTATCTTTATTATGTCAGTAATGCGTGAGTCCAGTTTTGTTTTAGAAATTCAAAGAATGCAGACATATGCAGGAAAAAAATGTGAGTCTTCCGTCAACATTCTTCCCTCGTTTGCCTCAGCTCACCGTGTCCCGGGCAGCAGCCACACTCAGTAGACGAGGCTAAATCCTTGTCCAGCTTGCTGCACGCACGCAAGTCACGTGTATACAAACAAGTGTAACTTCTTTCCATGAACAGGGTCATCCTGTAAAGTGTGTTCTGGGACTTTCCTTCCACTTGTAATTTTGAGGAAGTCTTTCCATTTTAACTTGATGCAATGCTTTTGTTTCATTCTTTTTAAAAGTTTTAAAGTTATTTATCGATATCTTGGTGTTCTTGACCATATTTGATTTAACATTGTTCTAAAATGTGATTGTTGTTATTCGGGGATAGTGTTTTTATTCAGGTATGGTGAAATCAACACGTCAGGAGGTGACGGCCATTGAAAGGAGAGTTTGTTACTCCCAGTCCCCGAGATCAGAGGGCCCAGCAAGCCGTGCCACCCCGGGCCACGCGGGGAAGCACCAGGGATGGTCAGGAGGCAGAGGGAGGAGAGGAACCGGTCTTTATTGTGTTTTGTGAGAAGGAATGAGCTAGGCGGGCCAACAAACTCAGGGAGCTTAGGATTGGATCGTCGGAGTGATGTCAGTGGCCCTGGGGTGTCGGGGTGCTCCCTGATGGTCTGGTACCTGCCCGGGAGTGATGTAGGGCACGAATATTGGCTTCTGTGTGGGAGTCAGGACAAGGAGGTGTTTGGGAGCGCGGGCTCCTGATTGGTTGGTTTGCATATGAAAGGCATGTTATTTGTTGTCTTTGAGAATGAGCTCACCCTGGGAGGGACAGTCCCTCCCCAGGACCACCAGGCAGGTGCCTCGATGGTAAAGCATCATAAAATATAGAAAATGAAAAACATCATTAATACAAACATGTCTCCATTGGCTAAATATTTTACGGTTTCCAGTTTGTTGATGTTCTTACTCTGTCTACCCCACAAAATGTGAAGATCAAGCAGGACGAAATGTGTGCAGAGATTCTTATCGATCGAAAAGTGCTGTACACGTTGTGGGATGTTAATATCATCGATGGTACCCCCTGCTGAATGTGCTGTAGCTGTGGTGTTGTACAGACTCTCACGTTTTATGTGCCCTCATCTATGTAGTTCATAAGATGTGCTGTGCATGAGAGTTTAAATCGAACTTAGCTTTAGGCAGGGTTGTGGAGAAAAACAGCTGGCAGTCATTTTACATACTCCCCAAAATGATGCTACTTGCGAGATCTTATCCCCATCTTACAGGTGAACCCTCAGGGGCTTTGAGCAGCTGGAGTAACTGGTCCCAAGCCTCTCAGCTCCTAAGACAGAAGGCCAGCAGTGGTTTCTAACTCAGTTTCTCTGGCCCTCCAGTCCTTATTCTGCATGGCTGACCCTCCCGTGCCAGCACTTTCCCACCTCTCACTCCCACTTTTAGCAGCTTAACTCCCCATCTCTAGCCAGCCCTGCCTTCGGCCTCTGGTGCTGTAGCTGAGGTGACACCTCAGTAACCTGCCTGCCCCAGAGTCGCTCTAAGACAGGTCCCTGTGAGAGTTCACATTGTCCCTGCCAAGGCTGAGGTCACCCTGAACCCGGGTCTGTCCCTGGGATCCACTGCCTGCCCAGAGGTTCCCCAGACTCAGGCCTCCTGGACTCCCTGTGGTGATTCTGGCCAAGTCTCCTCCCACCCCTCCCCCTAAATAAGTCTGCTGCTTATTTAGTGCATGACCCATTTCTGGCTGAGCCTTTGAATACTCTGTGGACCTGCCAGGCTGGGGGTTTCCTCAGTATCTGCAGTTACTCTGCACCCCTGCCCCCCCGTCACTCTGTTCCAGGCCCAGCCCCACAGCCAATCAGACTGTGGTCACCTGTGTCTCTAGTTGTGATCTTCTAAATGCTCCCTCCCCCAGTTGCTCATCACTTCATAGGTCAGGAAAAAACCCTTGCTCTTAATTTTCATTTTGAAACATCACTTACCTGTTTCTACTCCTTCAGAGGTTCTTTTGTCTTCAGCAATCCTGGGAAATATCAGTTAAGATATTGCTAGTCACCATTTATTGATCACCTACTATGATTTAGTCAATGGATGAGGCCCTTTACCCGTACTATCTCGTAGGCTTTCCCACGTTTTCCAAGGGGAGCGTTATTAGCCCTGTTTCTACTAGAAAGGGACTGTGGGTCAGAGAGGTCACCCAGACCATGCAAGGGGGACACCCCGATTGCCATCGTCTCTGGCCAACTCTAAACACCTTATTCTTCCCAGAACTCTCTGTGCCCTTCAATCACTGCACTGACTTCTGCTCATGAGGGGCTGAATGTCAGCACTTAAACCATCTGACTGTATGAAGCTGGAGGATGGGTTCGAGGACCGTCTGCCCCACTGGGGCAACCGCCCAGGATCCCTGCAATCAGGGCACCTGTCGGGCCATCACATTCTCTTTCCCCTGGGAGGGACAACGGCAGTGGATATTTGAGGGTTGTTTCCTTCCTGTTGTCAGGGTTGCTAGCTGGCAGCTGGAGCCCAGGTGTGGCCCTGGACAGTTTCTGCTGTCTTCCCGTTAGACTTTCTCCACATACATCCACTGTTTGCCAGTGTATGCAGGTTCTTTCTGCTACCGGGAGATACTTCACCCACTATAACCTTGCAGGACGTATGAAGCCCATGATACATATAGCAAAGCAGAGGTGAGTAGTTATGCTCTTACTGGCGCAGGCACCCCAGGGACCCCCTCTGTGACAATTAGATGGAGCAGGAGCCACAGAGGGATGCCAAACTAAATTACACAGCCCTCAGTACGCTTCCAGCTAAATCTGTGCCTTCCTTTCAGACTCTGTTCCTCTTCATTCCAGCTCCTTCTGGGTTTTGCATCTGCCCATTTACATTTCAAACCAGGACTCTTTTCATGATAAGAAAACCACAGGTGAGCTCTAGCAGCCCTTCGTGACACTGGGTCGGCAGTTTTATTGGACTTGCACTTTTGACCTTGTACAAGACTCACGCACACTTGGCTGTCACAAGTTGGTATCTACCCTTTCCTTAACCAATTGGTGCCCTGTCTTCAGTGTTGAACCAGATGAAATCACATTCCTGCTTACTTAGTGGAAGCAATAGTAAGAGTTGTGGCAGCAACAGCTGCCACGCCACAGCAGTTCTTTGTTAGGCCATCAGAAATAACCTGGGGCCTCACAGGTGACAGATGGGTCAGCTTAAAACTTCTTCACTCTGTCCAATGCTTGCCAATCAGGATGGGGGCAGGGGTGGCCTGGAAAAGAGCCTGCACTGGAGTCTGGAGATGTCCTTCGTGTCCTCTTGGCAACCCATTCCCCATTCTCTAACATGTTTCCTTACCTGATAAATGAGAGCGTTGAACTAGATGATCTCTGATTTTCTCTTCCATGTGGTCCTGTGCTTTTAGTGGATTCATAAGTAATATACTTGGGATTTATTGGATGCTTAACAAGTGCTGTTCATGGGACTCAATGCTTTCCTTGCATGCAAATGATATATAAACTACACCGCCTTAGGATGATGGTAATAAAGGCAATGATAGCAGACATTTAGGGGACGCCTCCTATGTATCAGGCGTGTGTTAAGCTCTTTCTGTGTATTAGCTGTGTCATCAAGCGCCGTGGTCCTTTATGGGTGTTGTTGTCATGCTTACTTTACAGATGAAGAAACAGAAACTCAGAGAGACTTAAGTAGCTCATCAAAGATCACGCAGGCAGAAAGTAGAGGTGTGGAGCTGCGGATTCTGGGCAGTTTTACCCCAGAGGCCAAGATCGTTTTTGGGTTAAAAGATTCTATTAGGTTGGTGCAAAAGTAATTGTAGTTTAAAAGTTTTAAAAAATTGCAATTACTTTTGCACCAACCTAATAGTAGTTATTTCTACAGAGAGCGGCAAGATTGGCCTTTGTTACCATACTCCCAAATGCCAGGAGTATGGGATATTCCAGGAGTATCCCCGAAATGTTAACAATTTGGCAAGGAAAATTATAAGGCACTGAGAAATAAGACAAAAGGGGAAAGAAGTTGCAGGAAAGGAAATTCAGTTCTAAGCAATGAAAAAAGCAAACACAGAAGGAGGCCTTCCCAAAGCTTATGAAGACAAAGAGGGAATAATTGAAATTAAGAAGATTATAAACCCCATGGGCACTGGTGACCCTGAGCCACTTAGCAGGGATGCACAAGGGCTGACATTTCAATGGTCCGTGAAATCCAAAGACAATTAATGAATTTAGCCAGTCCTGTGCCTCGGGAGGAGGTAATGCAGTTCAAAGTTAGTTTACCCCGAGATACGGTATAATTAGATCACTTCAGAATCAAATTTCTGATTCAAAGAAAATTCTCAAAATAAAATATTGAATCAGGTATGGAAATGTGAGAGGCAATTAAATTAATTCAGTGAACTTTTGAATGCTACCCATCCCTGAGTTGTTTTAAAGCACATGCTGTTAGGCTAAGGAATTTGGATTTAATCCCTTCACTCACTGTCTATATTTAACAAACTCTTAATTCCTCACATCTGTTACTTTGATATTTCCAATTTGGGAAATGCACACAAGAGGTGAATCACTGTAGGAGTTGTATAGTAGGGGCAATAAAACGCAGACAAGATGCTTTTGAATCTAAGATGCATGGGAATTACAGAAAACAATAGATGAAAAATGCAACTTAATTCTATAGAAGGAAGGCAGTTTCCCAAGGCACCTCTCATACTACAGACAGACTATCTACTAAAAACAGGAGCATCTCCCGTTTTCTCAAGTAAACCCTTTTATAAAGATTATGTCTTGGTGGCCTGAGGCTTACATGGCTGTTCTCAATAAGACATTCTAATAGCAATACCTAGCCTCATCACATCCATCTCCACGTGTATTTAATCTTGTCAATTGCTCATTTAATACCTTTTCATTGTAGATATACTCAATGGAGAAAGATGAGAAAAACACTAGTAAATCTATATATTAATTGTGAATTAAACCCCAAGGTTAACCTCTTTTATCCATGAGCATTGCTCATGGATATTGATGACCAAACATTTGCTCGTACCAAAAACCTGAGTCTTCCTGAATTTCTCCTTTTCTCTCATCCTGCACATCCAGTCAAACAAGTCCTATTGTTGATACTTCCAAAACATAGTCCACCTGAAACTAATACAATATTGTACGTTAACTATATTTTAATAAAAATCTTTAAAAAAGAAAATATAGTCCAAGTGTACTCATTTGTCTCCTTTGCCATAGTCAGTACCTTTGTCTTCTGGATTGCTGCAATAGCCTCTATTACTCTTCCCAATTTTATCCTTTCCTTCATTTAGTGTATTCTGCAAAGAGCAGCCAAAATAAACTTAAAAAAAATAAACCCATCTTATGCAATGTAACCCCCGAAAGGTTATCAGCAGTTTTCTCAGTAGAAACCTTGCAGGCCAGGAGAGAGGGGGATGATGTATTCAAAGTACTGAAAAGAAACAACACTGCCAACCAAGAATACTTTCCCTGGCAAAGATATCCTTTAGAAATAATAGTGAGATAAAGACTTTCTCAGACAAAGAAAAGCTGAGGGAGTTTATCACCTCTAGACCTGCCTTACAAGAAATGCTAAAGGGAGTTCTTCAAGCTGAAATGATAGGACAAAGAAAAGCTGAGGGAGTTTATCACCTCTAGACCTGCCTTACAAGAAATGCTAAAGGGAGTTCTTCAAGCTGAAATGATAGGACACTAATTACAGCATGAAAACATTCAAAGGTATAAAACTCACTGGTAAAGGTAAGCAAATAGTCAAAGTCAGGATACCTTGATACTGCAATGGTGGTGTATAAATCACTTAACTATAGTATAAAGATTAAAAGACAAAAATATTTAAAATAACTATAGCTATAATAATTTGTTAGTTGATACACAATATGAAAACACGTATACTGTGACATCAAAAACAAAATCTGTACGGGCAGCTAAAGTGGACAGTTTTTGTGTGCAGTTGAAGTTCTCAGCTTAAAATAGAATGTTATAACTATAAGATATTTTGCGTAAGCCTCATAACTGCAAAGCAAAAACTTGTAGTAGATACACAAAAGATAAGAAGAAAGGAATTTAAGCATACCACTACAAAAAATTATCAAATCATAAAGAAAGACAACGAAAGAGGAAAAAAGAAACAAAGGAAAGACAAAACAGCCTGAAAACAATTAACAAGAGGGCAATAGTAAATCTTTACCTGTCAATAATCGCTTTAAATGTAAATGAACTAAATTCTTTCATCAAAATATATGGAGTGCTTGAATGGATAAAAAGATAAGACTCAACTATATGCTGCCTAAAGGAGACCCACTTCAGCTTTAAGGACATATAAAGGCTAAAAATGAAGAAATAGAAAACAAGTTTTATACAAATGACACCTAAAAGAGAGCAGGAGTAGCTATACTTATGTCAGAGAAAAGAGACTTTAAGTTAAAAAAAAAAATTGTAAAAAAAGACAAAGAAGGCCACTATACAATGATAAAAGGATCAATTCATCAAGAAGATACAGCAATTTAAATATATATGTACCAAACATTGGAGCACCTAAATATATTAAGCAAATATTAAGAGCTCGGAAGGTGAAAATAGACAGCAATGCAAAAAAAATAAAAATAAAAAAAAAATAGGGTACTTCAATACCCCACTTTCAACAATGGGTAGATCATCCAGACAGAAAATCAATAATCAAATGTTGGACTTGAAAGACACTTTGGGACGACTGGACCTCATGGACAGATGTATATAGAACATTCCATCAAACAACAGCAGAGTGCACGTTCATCTCCAGCTCATACTTACATTCTCCAGAATAAATAATGTGGTGGAACACAAAACAAGTCTTAACAAATTTAAGAAGACTGAAATCATATCAAGTATCTTTTCTGATCGTAGGATATGAAACTAGGAAAATCTGAAAAGGAGAAAAGCTGGAAATTTCACAATATGAGGAAATTAAACAGCACAGTCCTGAACAATCGTCGGGTCATAAAAGAAATCAAAAGGGAAATCAAAAAATAGCTTGAGACAAATTCAAAAGGAAAGACAACAAACCAAAACTTATGGGACGCAGCAAAAGCAGTTCTAAGAGGGAAGTTTATAATGGTAGTTGCCTACATCAAGGGGGAAAAAGATCTCAAATAAGAAGCCTAACTTTACATCTCAAATAAGTAGAAAAAGAAGAACAAACAAAGACCAAAGGGAGCAGAAGGAAGGAAATAACAAAGATAAGAGAAAATAGATATAAAATAGAGGCAAAAAAAAAAACACAATAAAAACATTCAACAAACATAAGAGCTGGTTTTTTGAAAAGATGAACACAATTGACAAAACTTTAGCTAGACTAAGAAAAAATGAGAGAAGATTCAAATGAATAAAATCAGAAATGAAAGAGGAGACATTACAACTGTATCACAGAAATACAAAAACCCTTAGACTACTGTGAATAAATATATGCCAACAAATTTGATAATCTGGAAGAAACGGATAAATTCCTAGAAACATGCAACTTACCAAGATTGAATCATGAAGATACAGAAATCTGAACACACCGATAACAATTACGGAGGTTATATCAGTAATCAAAAACCTCCCGACAAAGAAAAGCTAAGGAATGGAATATTATTCTTCCATAAAAAAGAAATTTTGCATTTGCAATATCATGGATGAATCTGAGGAGCATTATGCTAAGTGAAATAAGCCAGACAAAGAAAGAAAATGGTGTGTGGTATCACTTACATGTAGAACTCCTTTTTAAAAAGTTGAACTCATAGGAGCAGAGAGGAGAATGGTGGTTGTCAGAGCCTGGGGAAGCAGCTTTGGGGAGCTGTTGGTCAAAGGACACCAAATGTCAGTTATGAAGTGAATGAGGTCTGGATCTAGCATACAGCTTGTGACTATGGTTAGTAATACCGTATTGTATATTTGACATTTGCTAAGTAAGTGGATCTTAAACATTCTCATGTAAATAATCACATAAATAAATGTAACTGAGATGGATGACGGGAGTGTTAATGAACTTGACTGTGGTCACCATTTCATAATGTATGCATAACGCAATCATCAAATTACACAATTGAAGTATATATAGTTTTACTTGTCAAACATACCTCAATAACTCTGGAAAAAAACAAAAACAAATTCTGGGTAGTTTGCAATAATAAACACTATTGTTGAGAGTTCACTTACTCCCTGCCTTACGTTTATCCAACAATTATTTCCAAAGCCCTCATAAAATCCTTACTCTGAACTACAAAACCATAGGTGAGGCTCTCTTCCTTGCCCTCTGCTTCCCAATTGTCACCTGGGTGTCTGTCACTCCCCTGACCTTGCCGCTCTCCCTCCCTGGTTGGGCATCAGGGCCTCTGGTCCTAGATGCTCCTGCTTAACTTCTGCTCCTTCAGGGCTGAGCTCAGTCCTCAGTTCCTTGGGAAAATCTTCCCAGATCGACCCGTGTGGCCGAGTTCTTGGCTACACACTCTTCACACATCTTGTCGTTCCTTCAGAGCCCTTATCTACATTCTCAGGTCTGTTGTGCTCACCACTTTTCTTTCTTTTTTCTCTTATTATTAGTTTCAGGTGTACAAAACAATGTACTAGTTAGACATTGATCCCTTGTGCACTGCTGCTGGGATTGCAGATTGGTGCAGCCACTGTGGAAATCAGTATGGAGGTATCTCAAAAAGCTCACCACTTTTCTTGAGCGGCTGGCACAGAGCATGGCCCAATCCTGAGACACAAAAGGGAAAGAAGGGTTGGAAAGTGAGATCGGAGGGAGGAAGTGTTCTCTTCCATCCTCTTAACCTTGTTTCCTCCTGGATCTGGCTGAGAAAGTGGGGAAAACTGGATTGGGAACTTCTTGGGTGGCATTTCCCAATGTTCCGAGCTTCTGAGTATAACTGCAAGGAAAGTGAAACCAACCATAGCTGAAACATTCCCAAACAATTCCTCTAGCCAAAGGATGACTCATTCCTAAATTTGGCAGTATTGTTGCAAACGTGAAAAGAACTGCCCAGATCAGAAGGAATTGTGCTTGCTTGTGCTCTGAAGAGTGTGGGAAACTGAGAAAGTGTGGTGTGTGTGCAAGTGTGTGAGTGTGTGTGTGTGTGTGTGAGTGTGTGTGTGTGTGTGAGTGTGTGTGTGTGAGTGTGTATGTGTATGATTATCACAATATTGAGGCTTAAGAAGTGGAGTTGGTGGCTGCTGATTACCAATGCAGTCTTCCACATCAGTGAGGTTTGCCTGATAATTGTTTAGTTTTATACTTGAGTTTGGACACACACACAGGCTTATGCACGTGTCTCGGACAGGCTATGGTACGCCCCAGGAGTGTATTTGTGCTACTTGTTTCCTTGCCTGTTAGCTTGGGATGTTACTGCTGCTGCGGGCATTGTTAGCTTGGCTGGTCCAGGAGCGTCTGCAAAGGTGTTCGGATACCCGCCCCCGCCCCTGCAGTGTCTTCCATGGCTAAGGTTGGAATCAGCACAGGCAGTTGGAATAGTCAGTGTTATCCATGTGAGTGGAGCAGTTGCAATGGAAGTCTGTGAAGTGTTTTGTTGTGGTGGTTAATGTATTCCATTTTCAGTCCTGCAGGATATTTTAGAAAGACACACAGTACATGGAAAGCAGTCTACATGTGACCAAGGCCAGGCGTGGGTCACATGACCGGAATGTGACTTCTGTGTGGGAGGAGTCTCCTCTAGAAAAGACAGCTGTAGGTACATTTCCAGCTGACTTTCCTCTGACAACTTTGAGAAAGACTTTGTTGAAATCTATGCTTGGAACTTCATCAGAACTTGAAAGTGATTGTTTAAGAAAGCTATATTATCTCTCATGCTTCAGTTGGTCCTGGGGGCGGGGGGAAGAATGAAAATATACATAATGGATAGATTAACTACCTAGCAATTTGGTTACATTGCCTCCCTAACTCAGTGGGGCCCAACTAATCTTTTAGGAAGCGAGTTCTTTAAATACATTGTTAGACCAACTGGAAAATTAACTCGAGTGTTGACTGGAGAGATCTCATTTCCATGCTAAAACTTGCCAAGGAGAAATGAAAGACGTGTCCAATTAGTCATTTTTCAAAATGCATCTGCTATTGCTGGGCCTTTTAATGTAAATGATCTCCTCCAAGGAAAGGAGGATTGAAAGGGTTCCATATTCATTAAAATAATCAAAATATTAAATGACATCATGGTTAGCTCAAATGACAACTTCTCTAAATACCCTGTCATAATCCTTCTGCCCAAAATAATTCACTCAACATTTAGTTTCCATAACACTTAGTTTTATTTCAATCTAACTTAACTCAAACTGGTTTAGGAAAAAAAGGGGGGCAGATATTGGCACATATACCTAAACATCTCAGGAGTGGCTGGTTCAGGCACAGCTGGAATCAGGGAATGGAAGGATATTGACTGGATTTATCAGTGTTTTGTGCTCTGTCTTTTACTGTTTTTCATGAATGGACGCCTCTCTTAAGGCTCTCCTGTCATTGTAGCAACTTGAGTATCAGAAGCTCTTGGCTTATGTTTCAACCTCTCAGCATCTTCCATCAGAAAGAGACATCTCTCTCCCAACAGAATTCCCAGAATTGAATCTCATTGGCCTGGCTTGGGTCACTTTTCTACCTCTGAACCAATGACAGAGGCCAAAGTGAACAAAAGACTGTCATTGTGCAGCTATGGTACATATGCCACACTTGGGAGCTGGAAGCAACGCCAACCACACAGGGACCCGGAGTGGAGGAGGTGTGATTTCCTAACGGAGAGTTAAGGTGATCTTCCCAGAAGTAGGAGTGGGTACTGAACAGAGAAGGATCTACTTACCATGGTCGACTGCACGAGTGGCCCTATCCTGAGTCCGTGAGCTTTGCCTGGAGACTGCCACTCCTCCGATGAGAAGGCGGGGGTATTTCCCTACCCCTTGATTCTGAATTTGGCCATGTGACTGCTTTGGTAATGAGATGAAGCAGAAGTGACGCATGCAGAGACATGAAAAAGCTTTTACTGAGTGGGCCTGACCACAGTGAGACTCTCCCACGGCCAGCAGGAAGTCGACAGATATGTGATTTCCCCAGGGTGGTGTTGTGACCGAATCCCCTGACTGTTTCCTCTCGGCCTCATATAACGTATGCTGGCTGCTCGGATCCTGGATGGAATCAGAAGCTCTGTGGTCTAGTGTGGTCACAGGTCAGTGTCACCCTCCTCACACATGTTAGTGCCCAATGGATCAGCGACGACTCACTGAACTTGAGAGGGGAGAGCCTACTCTGGGCACTGAGGTTTGTTCTCCTTTCCAAACAAGTCATTTCCGAGCTAGTGAGTGCCTGTCCAGGCTTTATTTTTCAGCACACCTCAAACTCAGTAATGTCTCAAGCAGAATCGCCCTTTCCCCCTCCCTGAGCACCGATCAACTTAACTGGTATCAGTTTTCACTCAGTGTTACCAAACATCTTTCAATCATCCCTGTTCAGAAACTAGAAATGAATCTTCCTGTGCTGTGTTGGGAGCTGTGGAGCGCTACAGAGCCGACCACCGCCGGCCTTCACACGGGGTGGAGAGCCGCCTCTGCCCCGAAGAGACTCCAGGCAGCTGGGAGACCTGCTGGATTTCTTCCCTGTCGTGCAATCAGCCGCCAGGCAGCAGACTTAACACCCGTCCCTCCACAGGCATCACTCTGTTCTTCGTTTCCGTTCCTGATGCCCCCAGCTTGTGAGAGGACTTGTCACGGTGTGCTCCGACCTGCACTGGTTCCTTAGGAGCAGAGATGCTGGCTCCCCAAACCCTCTGCAGGAGTCGCTTTGGTTCCTGTTCGGACTTCCCCAGCTTTAAGCTTCCCAGGCTGGAGGATGGAAGAAGGTAGAGATGGATGCTGAAAGCACAATCCCCACATGGAAGCACTGGGCAGACAACACACTTGCACAGCCGAGGGACGTGGGGCACGGATGGCCCGAGAGCTTGTGGCTTATTGCAGGTTCTCTCAGATGCTGAGATTTCTCTTACCTGGCACCACACGTCCAGTGTTGTCATCTGCATCTGAGACCTGGTCTCACCTCTGTGCCCATGAAAGTGTTGCTTCATGGCAAGCATTGCAGAGTGTTGGTTGGAATTACGTACGTGGCACTTACTCCCTGGGCAGGGGTCTTAGCCTGTGTGGGACTTGGGTTATTTACCTTTAAAATGGGGGAGGGGTAGTAGTGAGAATTAGATCATTTATGTAACACACGTATGCGGAGCTCGGCACGTCACACAAACTGCTCTCTGCTCATTATCGTTGTGCCATCTCTCTCCTTCACTAATGCTTTCTGATTTAGTTAGAGGAAGTCTGCCCGTGTATTAGTCACAACTCTGCAGAGAAACAGAACCAACAGGATGTACCTATAGGAAGAAATGTACTGTGAAGAATTGGCGCCTGCAATGGAGGCTGAGAAATCCCATCATCTGCAAGCTGGAGGCCCAGGAAAGCTGGTGGTGTCGTTCTAGTCCAAGTACAAAGGCCCGAGACCCAGGGCAGTGGTGGGTGTGCATCTGAGCCCACGAGCAGCAGAACAGCCTTGGCCCAGCTCCGCAGGCAGGCCGGAAACAAACAGGAGGGAGTTCCTCCGTCTCTACTCTTTGGCTCCGTCAGGCCCTCAGTGGACTGGGTGCTGCCCAGCCACACTGGGCAGGACCATCTACCTGACTGAGGCCCCGGCTCAAATGCCAGTCTCATCCAGAAGCTTCCTCAGAAACACAGCCCCAAATAATGTTCAATCTGGTGCCTCATGGCCTGGTCAAGTTAACACATAAACATTAGCCATCGCAGCCCATTCTCCTTTCTCTGGCTGACTGTGGACTTGAAAATTCAACTAAGTGTAACCGTCAATGGCCTTCACACTTCTGTTAAAATATGCAAACCTGGCATTTCTTGAACTGTTAATTTCAAGTCCAGTCTGCTTGACTGGTGGGCATATTGAGGTGGGGTGAAGAACCCCCGAAGCTCTGTACCAGTCCTGCTGCAGCCACTGTGTTGCTGGTGGTGCATGCTGTGGTCCTACTCAGTGCAGGGTGGTTCTTGGACCAAGGTGGTTATCCCCGATCGAAACAGGTCACGGTGGCATCAGAGAGTGGGAAGGAACCTGGGAAGCCACATAGATTCTAGTCTGTCACCCTGTTGGGTGTTTGGTTCTCTTTCACATCCCGCAGGGCAAAGATTCATCCTGCTTTCCTTGAACAGGCCTCTTGAAGCAAAAAGCCCATCTTCATCAGCTCTGACGACCGTGGGTCTTGTGGATCATCCTTCTGTTCTCCAATCCACGTTGGCCTCGCTTGAGCTTTCCCTCTTTTTCTGCAAAGAACTTTCCGTAGGAATTGCACAACTAGTGTAAGAACAGCTTTGGAGCAACAGAGCAGGCCTGTTAAAATTAAAATCTTAGTTCTGAGGTCAAATGCACAGGAAAGTGGTGGGGCTCACCAATCACTGGTGATTCTAACATGAACAATGCATTCCACATGGGGAAATTCCCGAATGAAATCGCTATCAGGAACACCTCCCAACGACTCCCCACACAGAACCCGTGACTTTGGGGTAGGTATTGAGCTGGGGTCGTTCCCACTAGTTGCATTTCCTGCTGCCTGGATTTTTCAGACGTTCCTTTTTGTCTTTTGCAGCAACACGACTCGGCATGTGCTCGGCTCCCTCCTGGGAGTGTGGGGAGTGGTGTTAATGGATGCTCTGTCTGTCCTTGGCTCCAGATTTCCAGAAGGTGTGAAGCAGCAGTTGTTCTGAACAAGCCAGGACTCCCTGGGGGGTGGAGAGAGGCAGGTGGAGAGTCACTGCAGAGCTTACTCATGTGTGAAGGGGGGAGGCAGAACACTGAGCAGGGAAAGTTAGAACTGAGGCTAAGCTGAGGAACCTTTCTGAATATTCCATTGGAAGGAACCCTACTAACTCAGTGGTGGCCAGGTAGTCTCAACCTCCACACTCTGAGCCCAAGAGGCATCTTGTGCCAAAAAGTATAGTTGGTCTAAAACTCTTGGTAAAAGTGAGACCATCATTAACCATCTTTAGCAGGTCATGCTGGGTCCATCTGTGCATTTTCACAGCAGAGTTTCCAGCATAAAAGATGGATAAGTCTTAGTCTTAGAGGAGCTTAGCTTTTTCTCTTTGTATGTTTTTCCCTCCATTTTGTTATATTTTTATTTTTGACTTTTTTTTTTTTTTTACCAGGTTAACTAACTTCAGGCCAAATTGGAAAGTATGGAATTAATGATACTTGTGTGTTGCACTTTGTAGGTATTAAAGTATTTCTGCGTCTATTACTGGATTTCATTGGCAAGGCTAAGTGTTAGCTAACAATAGGTTGTAGAAAGCTGGCTAAAGGCCACAGAGGCTGAGCAAGCTGCCTAATAATACACATTAGGTTAAATGCAAGTGAGAAATAGAATTCAGGGGTTCGCTCTCTTTTTCCAGTACGTTTTCTATTTGGCTCCATCTTTAAGCTCTACTCCCTTTTCCTTTCGGTTTTTGAGCACTCCCCATGTCCTCCCCCAGCTGTGAAGCCGCTGTCACTGAGGCCAGTCTAGACCACCTGGGCAACAGGCTCTAGGTCTTTTCCTAAGCTTTCCCCCATCACAGCCTCAGGCCCATGTGTCCTGTCTCTAAGACCTATTCTCGGCTAATTAATGATTTCAAGATATATAGCTAGATATCTCAACAAATATTTTTAGAAAGGGAAATAAAATAGGCTGCAGATTCAAATGCCTCAGGAACTGGGCAAGAAATGTGAATTGCAAATGAGTGGAGTGGTCTTGGGGTCACACTCGGGAGCAGTAGGGACTGTGCCAAATGAGAGAGCTTGTACCCTGCCCAGTGGGAGTGGCTGCTACCGTGTTTCCCTGAAAATATGACCGAGCTGGACCATCAGCTCTAATGCATCTCTTGGAGCAAAAATTAATATAAGACCCGGTCTTATAGTATGTTGTTATGTTATATTAATTGTATTATATTAAAGACCCAGTCTCATTTTATATTATATAAGACCCAGTTTTATATTATATTATACAAGAGCTGGTATTATATTATATTATACCCAGTCTTATACTATATAAGACCTGGTCTTATATTATATTAAAATAAAACCGGGTCTTATATTAATTTTTTCTGCAAAAGACGCATTAGAGCTGATGGTCCAGCTAGGTCTTATTTTGGGAAACACGGTACCAGGCTCCAGCTGACGGTGGCATGGGGGACGCAGACCTCAGGTTGCCAGATTTTCCCATAGATTCTGTTCTCCACAGAAACCAGCAAGGCTGGAGTTTGATGTGTGATTTCCTGTGTTTTCACACGTTGGGCAGGCCTCCCAAATGCACTCACGTGTGGGACTGGGCATGTGGTTGATCAGTTGTGTCCGCTGATCTGGGAGCCAATGAGGAGAGGCTGCTCTGTGTGGCCGCCATGGGACTTCAGGAGGCTAATAGCCAGGCAGGCACCATTGCCTAAGGGGTGTAGACCACTGGAGACAGAGGACCGTGGTGGTCTGCAGACTAGGACACACATGAGGATTGGAGAAGCAGAGAGAGACATTGACTCTGGATGAGAGGGCATTTGATGAGCTGTCACCCAGAAGGTGGAAGAAAGTGAGTCCCCACACTCCTAAGGCTCGCTTCTCCCCCTGCAGCACCCACTGTGTTGTACACTGCACTTGTCCCTTCCTTCCCGCGGCCCCCCGCCCACGCCCACGCCTGTCTTAGCCATACTGCATGCACTCAGGACGTCTGGATTTAACTTCTAGGGCAGGGTAGGCAAAGGTTATTTATCAAGGGCCAGGGAGTCGATTTCTTTTCAGCTTTTGAGCCATGTAGGTCTCTGTTGCACGTGCTGCTTTGTGTTTTTTGTTTTGTTTTCTTTTTCTAACTGTTGACTAATGTGAAAACCATTGTTAGCCCCTGGGCCTTATACAAGCAGATCACAGGCCAAATTCTTTGGTTTGCTGACCCTGCCCTCGATGGAGTAAATAGTTAAATCAGAAGGAATGTCCTTTTAATTCTCTTCAAATGGCAATCTTTGATATTCTGCAAATATCAGTAGGAGGTGTAAATAAAAGAATGCTTGGATCAAATAAATTTGGGAAACATTGGGGAAGCAAAGTTGAAAAGCCCCCCCCAGAATCTTTGATATACTGAATGAAGAATTAAGAATTTCTTAGAAAGACCATTTCCACAATGGAACCGGGAGGCTTCTCCTGAGAACCTTGTTATTAACACTGATTCACTTGGGAAACGCTCCCCAAAGTGAAACGGCTCTTGAGAAACAACCACACCAAACCCAAGCACAACAGTAATGACACTTGTTTTGGTTCCTAATTCACCTTTTTAAAGCTACTCTACCCAGCTATGGAAAGATGTTTATTTAGGACCTTTCATATTCTGGAAGGTGTGAGAGGTGCAATTAATATTCTTTGGAGGGAAAGGGCAACCAGCTGAGTTGGAAAGAAGTGGGGGGCGGGGGAGAGTGGTTTGGAAGTCACAGAGACTGATTTCTGTGAATTACTGTGTTACCAACTATTAATATGGAGCCCACACAGTCACCAATAGTCAATTACTTGACCATTTGATTAAAAACAATTACCAGAAGCTTTGTCTATTTGCTGCTAAATGCTAATTTCCCTGAAGAAAAATGTGTGCTTAAATGTAAAGATTTGGCCCTAAGCCTTATGTGGCAAAAGAAGAAAACCGGGTGTTTTAAATGAAAAAGGAGCTGGGAGGGATGTGTGATGCAAAGGAGAGGCCTGGCTTGACTCCCACCCTGA
This sequence comes from Rhinolophus ferrumequinum, assembly GCF_004115265.2. Lineage (NCBI taxonomy): Eukaryota > Metazoa > Chordata > Mammalia > Chiroptera > Rhinolophidae > Rhinolophus > Rhinolophus ferrumequinum. The sequence continues at coordinate 3,949,435 of NC_046300.1, read as the reverse complement.
GGGAAGCGCCTTCCGCTCTGGGGACAGCTCTGAACAGTTCTGTGGTGACACGGGCACACTTTGAGCCTGCTCACCTGCGTTGGAGCCCAGCCCTCCTTCTTAACCAGTGCCTGTTCTCAGGCACTTACGGAAACTTATTTGATTCTCAATGTACTCAGCTATAAAGTGACGACAGTAAAACGTACAGGGCTTTTTATAGTGTTTAGAGAGAGTATACATAAAATATTTTGCCCATCGTAGCCACCCAAGTACTAGTGGCTGTGACGAGTGTCACAGGGCGATACAAGAAGTCCAGAGGTTGGCAGCCAGCATTGCTGCAGCTGGTCCAGTCGGCTTCCACTGTTCTATTCCAACACCCTTAACACGGAACTTTCTGCCTCAGGCTACAAGGTGGCTGCTCCCCTCCCGCCATTGCGGCTGTGTTCCAAGCAGGATGAAGCGGACAGAGTGCATGAAGGGGAAATAATTGTTGACAGCTGAGTTTGTCTACTTTCTATCTGGAAATCAATAGCTCCCTCTGAAACCTCACACAGTTTATTCTGCTTATCTCCCTTTGGCCAAAACTGGGTCACAAAGCAACTCTTGCTGCCAGGGATTCTGGAGAGGAGAGAGTTACTTTAAAGACACATGGGAACATGAACAAGACTGAGAGGAAAGAAAGCAAAATAATGAGGGGAGACAAGCAAGGGAGAGTGGATAGGATGAGCAGATAGAAACCACATGTAGGCCATCCTCTAACTTGGGCCACTGAGCTCCAACTCGTCCCTCCAGGTACAAAGAAGGTGACCAGATTCTTCTGTCTTTGCCCCGCAGGCAATGACAATGACAGCTCTCCACTATGGGGCATTTCCTACTGTGTTCCAAATCCTTCTGTAAGTAATGTACATATATTACCTCGCGGAATCCTCAGAACAGCCTGGAGCAGGCACAGCTTGACAGAGGAGAACCCTAGCCCAGAGAGTTTCAGTGACTTGCCCCAGGCGACTAGAAGGCAGAACTGAGAGTCCTTCCCAGGTTGTTTGGAACCGTGGTGCAAACTCCGAAGCACTATTCCCTATCACCTCATTAAAAATAAGTGATCTTATATTTATCATCAGCTGATTTTCAACTGGAGCACAGGATATTTAATTAGAGGAAATCATAGTCTTGTTAACAAATAGACAATGTGGTGTGTGCCTGCAAAGAGATGAAGTTTGACCCTACCTCAGACCACACACAGAAATTAAATCAAAATGGATCTGACCCAAATGTAAGAACGAAAACTCAAACTTTTAGAAGGAAATCTTTGTGGCTTTGGGTTGGGCAAAGACTACTTAGAAACGACATCAAAAGCATGATCCATAAAAGAAATTGATAAATGCAACTTCATCAAAATTAAAGACTTTTGTGCTTTAAGGCCCTAACTTTAAAAATGAAAAGAGGGGCAGCTGGTTAGCTCAGTTGGTCAGAGCGCGGTGCTCTTAACAAGGTTGCCTGTTCGATCCCCACATGGGCCACTATGAGCTGCGCCCTCCACAACTAGATTGAAACAACTACTTGACTTGGAACTGATGGGTCCTGGAAAAACACAAATAAATAAATAAAATTTTTAAAAAATGGAGGACCTAAAAATGAAAAGATAAGCTATAGATAGGAAAAAAATATTTGCAAAGAGCATACCTGATAAAGGACTCGTATAGAAAGAACTCCTACAATTCAGTAAGAAGACACATGACCTGATTGCAATTGGACAGAAGATTGGAATAAACATTTCATCAAAGAAGAGGTCCATGTGACGAATCAGCACGTGAATCGTATGTGCCACACCATCAGTTATTAGGGAAAAGCAAATCGGTGTCACAGGGAGACCCTACCTCACACCCACTAAAATGGCTTTAGTTAAAAGACAGAAAATCACATGTGTTGGTGAGGATGTGGAGAAACTGGATTCCTTTATATCCCTGGAATGTCAAATGCTGCAGCCACTCTAGAAAACACGTTGTCAATTTCTTTCAACATGAATCCATTTAACACAGCCGCACCCACAGCTAGGTGTGGGAGGGACCCGAAGCCTGTCTTTATATGAGCACTCGCACGCACATGTGCATAGAAGCCAACAGTAGAGACAAACCAAATGTCTATCCACAAGCGATGAGGAAAATGTGCTATGTTCACACCATAGAATGCTGTGTGGGCGTCAGAGGGAATTCAATACGGGCACATGCTACCACCTGAATGGACTTCAAAAATGTTAAACCAGGTGGAAGAAGCCAGATATATAAGGCTTCCTATTGTATGGTTCTGTTTAGGTGAAATGTCCAGAGAAGGCAAACCGATGGAAAGAAAGCAGCTTAGTTGCTGTGAAGGAAGGGAGTGGGGTTGACTGCAAATGGCCCTCGGGGATCTTTCCAGGATGATGGAGATGCTCTGGAAGTCACTGAACTGTGTACTTAAAACAGGTGAATTTTACGTCATGTAAATTGTACATTCCTGAAGCTGTTGAAAAACCAAAGTGGTCTCCCAAGAAGAAAGAGGTTAGGTCCCAGATACCCCTGTTTTGTGTGATGAATTTATAGTGAAATGTAAAAAACTGAGCAAGTCCTAACACAAGCCAGGCTGAATTTCAGTGCTAAAATTGAACCGTTGTCTGTATCCATTCACTAGGAGTATTTCATTGACTCAGCCTTTCCTGTACTCAAGCTTCATTCAGTCACCCAAGACATGTATTCTAAATCAGTACGTATTAGCCAATCTAAAATAGTCACCACGTTGCTCAACCTTTGCATCTTCTACAAATCCTTTTTCTGCGTGTGCCACGGAGTCAGGATTAACAAGGAGTGGAGATCCCAGGGCAACCCTGGTGCTCGTCAAAGTCCCTTGATGGCTACAGTGTCTCTCTTTGGAATGGCCATTTGTCCCTTTGTCATAAAACCTTGTATTAAATCAGTGTTTTGTACAGGATCAAGTGCAGTATTAGAATGTGCCTTCTGGAAACTGATCTTTGTGTGATTTAGAAAGATTTTCATGATTGAAACAAATCATCAAACCATCAAAATTTGGCATTTCTGTCAAACTGAGGTGTCACCATCTACCTTGGGTAAAAGTCATATCATGTACAACTTTGAAGTATTTGGAAAATATACCTGTGACATTCAGTTGTGAAAAGCTTTATGGGTCTAGCTGACATACATTCCAAGGATATAGCATTTCTCTGACTTCCTGAAAAAATTTTTAAAAAACAGGGCACTATGCCTTTAGAAAAAAATTGAAACTGTGACATGTTTTATTCTAGACCCTTAATTGGTCTAAAAAAATCACATTGCTTACACAAGTCTCAAGTCCTGCCTTAATTCTGCAAAAGAGGATGCAACTTTGGGTTTTTAATTATGGTGGCCCCGCCTCCATTGTTTAAAGCCTTTGGAACAATTCACCTGGCACCAGGCAGTTTGTCCTCAGACCCCTGTCTCCACGTCAGCTATGTTACACGTCAGCAGCCACAGGGTCAGAGCTGGGGGGCCTCAGCAGATACAGAGCTCATCACCTCCCTTTGCACATGGAGGAACTGATGCCCAGAGAGGGTACGTAACGTGCTTCATCCAAACCACGTGGCCAGTGGGTGGGTCCCAGCCCAGTGTTTGTTCTGCCACGCTGCTCTCGAAGCATCATGGGATTTCAGAGCCTGAAGAGGCCTTTGAAACAACGCATCCACTCACATGTCCTCATCGACAGGCAGCTGGCCACAGAGATGTGACATGACTTCTGCAAACTGGTCCCCCTTTGGGATGTGGTGCTGGTTCTGGAACATTCTTAAGATTCATAGAATGGAGCTCAATTCTAATACTTCAGCTTATTTTCAGTATCTAGGTCCAGAGAGCAAAGGTTAGGAAACTGAGTCTGTATAAGGGGCTATGTAGTTCCTGGTGGTACAAAGTGACTGCCGAGTAAGTGCATTTTATTTTTATGAGGAACACAATTTATAAATTAATTCCTTTTAACCTGTGTGTCAGGCCTCTTTTACAATGTCCTTTGGTTTATAGAGTGCTTTCTTATTTATGATCACCTAATCAGATCCCCTGATAGCAGTGCTGGTATTGCTAATTCGATTTAACAGATAAAAATACAGTGATGGATCCTTGGTGGATTGCCCGAGGTCATACCTGTTATTAACTCACCAAGGTGGGATTTAAACCTGACGGTCTCAGCCCAGAACACACATGCTCGTCTGATCCATCTCACTATCTTTGGGAATTTAGTGACATCGTTGTCCTGTGTTTTTCAGTTTCCTGATGAAACAAATGGTTTATTTTATCACAGACTATATCTACGAGCAGGCTGGTCTGAGAAATGGATCGAAACACAAGGGGTGCTGCTGTGACCATGGTTGTGTGTTTTCCAAGTCCCGTTTTGCTGTAACAAGAGTTGAGCCTTAGATTGTTTCTTCTCCTAAAAGAGAGAGAGACTTCCTAGAAGCATTCCTTACTGTAGGAAGACGAGATGTTCAAAGGCCACATTACAAAGCAAAGCAATTCGGAGTGATTATTCTTTTCATATGCATTTACTTTAGGAAAGATTTACTCAAAGAAGCCTACAAACAACGCACAGTGTTCTTTAAGCATTTCAAAGATGATGCAGTTGACTAAATAAGTAAGTAAATCATTGTGTGATCAGTTTTTCCAAGAAATTCCTCACTTGTTCTTTGTTGACTATATTTTCTCATTTCTTGAAAATGTCTTTCGGTCACCTTTGAACAGTATGGGGGCCTCATGCTCTGTTTTGAAAGTTAGTGATGAGTAAAAGATTGTAAGGGGATGAGAGGAAATACTTAATATTGAACTTGAATATACATCAACAGGAGCTAACTCCTAATTCCTGAATGATGGAGTTTTTATCTACTCTGCTGTTGTTGACATTTCTCGCGTGGTGTGCTCAGATTTGTAGCCCCAGCGGCAGGTTCATGTGGTTTCCAGTTTAGGTGAAGAGTCAGGGACTATTCCAGAAGGGTGGAAGAACGGCAGGGGGCCTCAGGGCTCCCAAAAGCATGCACAAACACTCTTGGGTGCATTAATTTATTGTTTTTAGTCTGACAATAGAAACATTTCTAATGTAATTATGTTTCTTCTCTGAGATGAAACATGACTGATTTTTAAAATCTTGAGATGAAGATGTGTGTGTGTGTGTGTGTGTGTGTGTGTGTGTGTGTGTGTGTGTGTGTGTATTTTGTTTTTCTGGATGGTGGGGTAGGTGTGGAGGTGGGGCTGGGTATTTGTGAGTTGTTGAAAGAAAAGAGTTTGGTGGAGAACAGATGGCCTCCTCCAACCATACATATTCATGAGTGCATTTATTTCATTGTGTCGTCCCCTGGGAAACCCTGTACTTCAGCTTTTATAAGTTTGTATGGCCATCAAATTGAGCAGTCAGAAGCCCTCTGTCAAAAACTGTGTTGCTGCAAAATGTGAAAGAAAAGTATGTGAAAGCCTTCAGTTCACACTTTTGTCTTGACTTTTCATCACTGAAACACCTGTTATTTCAATAGCTCCGACAAGACTGTCATTGAGCATAACAAATGTTAAGCGTTGATCTCTGAGCTAACGTGTTCCATTAATCAGACGGTGGTGTGTTATGTTTAGAGTATCACTGGGCACATCGTTTACTAATTTCACAAGAAACATGAGAGTAAAACAGGTCTGCCCGTCTGTTACGGCCTTTCCAAAGTTCATGCTAGGCGCTCCTCCTCATTTTTAGAAATGAAATGGGTCATCGGATGGTTTGGGAAAATGCTGATGCTTGAATCCCCTGTATGTCTGATAATTTGGCAGGGAACTATCCATTATGTGCTTCGTCAAATTCTCTCCCACTGGATCAAGATGCAGAGAGGGCTGTGAGCAGCAGATTTTCCCCCCCTTATGTTGTGAGCTAGCTCCTGGCTAGTGATTAATGAGGGATCTCAGTAGGCTTTGCTTTAAATGATGCTGTCAGTGTGTCCATTTAACTCCACCTTCTTTTCCTCTAACGGGAATAAGAACACATCTGCCTTTTCTCATTGTCATCCAGTCTTGAGAAACTGTTGATGTCTGATGATTTGTTTTACAGACCTGTCAAGATGATTACTTCTCTACCAGATGATAAGATGTCCTCCGCTCCGAGAACCTATGTGGAAATGGAGGCGTGCAGGAAGTCGACCCACTTGGATAACGCAGGTAATCCATTTTCTTAAAATCCTTAAAATAAATCATAATGGATTTAATAATAACAATAATGGTAACAATAACACAACCGAACATTTATTGAGCCATCACTACAGACATAACTCTGAGATAGTGTGGGTCGGTTCCAGACCACCATGATAAAACGTGTCATAATCTTTTTGCTGGTGAAGGTCTTGCCTTCAGTTTGTGTCAAGAAATGTGAGAGCCTTTTGAACAAAGTGTTACCTCATTTAATTCTCACCATCTCCCAATAAGAGATCCAAGAACGATGAGAAGCTGAAAGGTCCCGTGGGGTCCAGGCCTGAATAGATTTCATAGTGAGAAAAGTCACGTGTGAATGAGTTATTGAGCATCAAAACCATGAGAAAGAAGAGGACTCTATTTTCAGAGAAGAGAATAAAGTAGAAAACAGAAGCGTGCAGTCGGGCAGGGGTGGGAGGAGGGCAGAGACTCAGTTGGCTGGGCCTCTGTTAGTTTCCTCGCTCCCTCTGCATTTCCCAGGAGCTCCAGCCGCAATTCATTGACAGGTGTGATCTGCAATCTTATAGTGACCTTCTCTTGACCTTAGGTGGCTTCATTGGGGTCCTATTCCTTGCAACCCAAAGTCTGGACGTGCAAGTAATGGAGCTAAGATTCAAACTCTTTCTTTCATACGCTAAACCAAAGTCCACACTTGCTCTAAGTCATCCTCTGAGTATTTCCCTCTGATCATTCCCACAGGGGAAGAAAAAGGGCCCCGGGAACACGGCCGTGGAGCAGACACGTCCTTTTAGAGCTATCAAATTGAAGAAAGACAACCAAATATGTGAGGGATGAGGTGCATAGACAATGACTTCTGGTAGCATAGGGAGAAATCTAAGGAATAGATAAAGGTAGTCTAAGCTACCTTTATCAAAACACATTTTGTTGTCTTTCAAAAGATTGTAAAAATGAGAATGCTTATTAAAAGTTATTATTATAATAAAACTTTATGACAGAAGTACTTGGAGTAAAACCTAAAAGCCCTCCCTTCTTGTTCTTCCTACTCAGGGACCCACTATGCACAGTTTGGTACGTGTCCTTCTAGAACTTTCTATGGACAGAATGGACCCGTGCACACAATGGGGTTGTGGTCAGACACTCCATACTGTTCCTACTTGTTTCTCATTGGTTGTACATTGTATCGCGGACACCCTGACGTATGAATACACACAGATTTGCTTCATTTCCATTCAGAGCTACATAGTATACCCCATGGAATTGGTGCGTCACTTTTCTATACCCGAGCATTTTGCTGTCCCCAAATTTCTGCTATTAGATATGAAATTTTAATGAATAGAAACAATTCTCATTGAAGTGAGTCATTTACTCACTTTAGGCCATATTTCAGAAACACCGTTAGGGGGATTAAAAATGTAATCATCCCCCCTTATCATCCTAAGGGTTAGGTCATGTAATAGGTATTCACAGCTCAAGTATCACCTAAAAATCCGTGTGGATGACATTTATGAAGGTCCAGGGATGCTAAGCCAGTACTCAGAGTTCCACTGGGTCACAGTGGGATTCTTGGAGGAGAGGGGGTGGGCTTCATGGCTTTGCCTTTTGTCTACCTAGAAAAGATTTTCACACACTGAAAATTAGTGATTCACAGCCAACCCTCAGTGGGGCTGTGGGATTGCACTCTGAGTAGTTTACCGCTCGCTGCTTAGAAATCCAACTAGTCAGCAAACGTTTACTTACTCACCTCTCAAGTGCCCAGTATGGCTGTAGGGAAAGAGCTGGGAGTGCTTCTTATACTCCGAGCTGAACCCGCACTCCGTTTAGTAGAGAAGAAGAGGCGAATGTGCCTCCAGGGAGCAGATTTTGTCGCTGATGTGTTGTACGTGTGGTTTTAGCAATTGGGGAGATAAACAGAGCACAAAGAATGAGCCAATATTGAGACTAGTTAGAGCACTTCTGGTGGTATTGACTAAATAGGAGGTTTCCTCAGTGAGGATGCAAGACACATTTAGCCAAAAGCTGTGTGCTTTGTGAACATTTACTGCCTTCCGAAGTCACAGTAGATGAAGAATATTAAAAACAGGCAAGGCGACATGTATGATGGTCATTACATCCTTCTTTATTAAGAGCCAATTAGGGGAAAAGTCCACATTTAACGCTTTAGAAGATGTCAGGACTAAAAAAACACAGCCTCTCAGGGGACTTAAGGTTAATACTGTATCATAAATAACCAGAGTACACACATATTTTTAGCTTAAGAAAGCAAAAATTATCATTAAAGGCCATTTCATGTTTTCATCAATTCTTCTTTTAAAAAAGCAAATTAAATGGTTGTACATGATTTTTCTAATGATGCTCTTCTGGGCCCATATTCACTCCGGGCGAGGGGTTTGCTCAGTGATGGGTCCTTGGGATGGAAAGACTTTCTGTGGTGGTGAGTAATTACAGCTGTCACTCCCTGATGGCTTCCCAGGTGGCCAGCACCATACTGAAAGTTTTAGGTGGCTTTTGAAAATTCTCCCAGCAGGCCCTTGGAGGTTTTTACAAATGCGGAGTCTAACAGCTATTAAGTGGCTGAGCCAGGGTCCCATGCCAGGCTTGCATCACTCTGCAGATGTGTATTCCTCTCCAGCCATTGTCACACCAGCCTGAGATGTTTGTCTTAATCTCAGTACCACCTAAACAGTACTTTCTTGATCTTTTTCCTTAATCACTTCAGTTTTCATGCCTTAACATTTTGGACCATAACATTGGGGGTTCATTGCACTTGTTATATGTTTTCTTTCACAGGTATTCCAATAAATAACCGTGAAAACAAAAAAGTTTGCATACCATTTGCAGTGGTTTTATTTTATTATCAGTGCTACAGTCCCACTGTGGGGAAACCCCACACAGGTCACATGATTTGCACATTTGCCTTTTCCTGTGGTCATCATATGCTCTCTGGGTACACACTCATTAGAGAGACCCACCTCCTTCCAAAGAAAGTGCATGTGTACAATCAGGTGCGCGTTTCAATCCACCACGGAAACATGCATTTGTGTGGAGGACACAAGCGGTCTAGAGGGCTCATCTCACACAAACTGATACAACAGGAAACATGCTTCTAGACTATTCCTAACAGATACACCTTCACAGTTCAAGCTGTTAGCTGTCTGAAGATAGCAGAATGTGCCCTCAGCAGCAAGGTCAGATGCCGTGCAGGATATTTATCATTCAATTATCTGGCTTTCTTTAAAAGTTAACTTAAAAATTAATAACAGCAGGAGAAAAGGGTTATGTTGCACCATTTGGATGAATTGGTAAAGTGCATCATTGAATTAAAGTGGCTCATATTACTATTATCATTAGCATTATGTATTGTTACAAAGGGTATTTAAGGGTTTTATTCATTTTGAGTAATCAGAGGGTCAGGCGTAACTTACAGAGCGATGTACCTAATCAAAAGAAGCAATTATCGTAAAAGAAATTATTTGCCTGCTTGTAATCAGCCAATTTCTGACTTTATAGCCCACATAGAGAGATTAATTGAGAAAAGCATAATAATATATAAAGCTGCCCTTTCAGAAAATTAATTTTGAAGACCATGCAACAGACAAAAATTAAAATGAATTGAAGAGGGACCAGAAAAAATTTTTACATTTTGGAGTCCTCCCAATTAGGATAAAATCCTCATTGCTTATTCTGACCAGAGAAGCCCATTAACTTGTGCAATGCGGGTAGAATGTAAAACATTAACTTTCCTTAGTTTTTGGACTTTCAGAAAAAGGCAAAAATCTTCATTGATTGTCTCCTCCGGAGAGGTAGATAAGCGTGACTGAGTTTGCTCTCTCATTTGGAAGTTGAAGCAAAACATGAAATTATTGGCTCTGATTTCAGATTTGTCATTTTGCCTCCTTCTGACTCCAGCGGAGTCAGTGTTTGCATTCAGGACCTGGGATCTCTCAGCCCAGGACTTTAAGGCGTCAGAAATAGCAGTGTCGTATCTCCAGGGGGTGGCTGGAGCACCCTGAGAAGGCCGCATCTCTCTGTGCTCAGGGTGCCCGGTTTTATACTTTGGAGAAAGGATGGGGAGAATGGTCTCTTTGCAAGAAGCCCGTGTCCAGAGGGAGCACAGCCACAGGGTACAGATGCAAACGCTGCTGTGCCCCCGCGGGTGGGCATTTGGCTGGGAGAGAGGAGAAGTGGTTGGAAAACTCAAGATGCAGGATGTGAGGTGAGGCTCATCTTAAGGCAAGTTTGGTCTCACCTGGCTGCATGTTAGGCCACCCCCGGAGAACACCTGTGGTGGAGGGGACCAGGCCCTGGAGGGCCTCCTGGGCATCTCAGAACACACTGCGTTCTTCCTTTTGAATTCTGAACCAGTCGTTGGCTATTTAGACAGTAAGGCATTTGCTCGTGAGAAGACATTTTATAACAAAACAAGCCATGTTTAGAAATGAGGAAGGCTTCAAGGGACTGAGGTTATTTTTGTTGTTTGTTTCATGGAGGAAATCATGGCTTACTACTGTGGAGGCTTTCCTTTACATTCCAGCAGATGTCAACAGTGAACCAACCTCAGACCTGGGTATCGTTTTTCTATTGCTACTTTAATATAATATAGTATAGTATAGTATAGTATAATATAATATAATATAATATAATATAATATAATATAATATAATATTATAATATAATATAAATAAGATTAATACAATCCATGATAGTGGTTAGGTAGGTAGACCGGAGTCAGCATTGTGGCTTTGACTCTTGGCTTATGACTGTAGTGATAGAATCAGGAGCATTATTTAATTTCTTAAGGCTCAGTCACATCATCTGTAAAATGAGAATAATAATAATACCTACTTTATCAATAAAGATGGAAGTTGTAGGACACTCAACAAGTCCTACTTACTGTTACTGTTGCCCTTAGACTTGGATCCAATGCAACAGAATTTCCAGTGCTTCACAATCATTAGTGACAAAGAGCTCCTGGAGAAGCCAAGCTGTCCCTGCCTGTCATGAGTAAGGAAACGGACAGGCTACCTACTTTTTCATCAGCAGCTCTGTGCTTAGTGATTTAGAATGGGTGACAAAAATACATTGTTGGAACATATTTTGTTAGTCTGCAAACCAATCCTTTCACAATCCACAAAGCAAATGAGTTTTAAACATGTTCTTTCCAGCCAGCTCATGACTAAGCCTCTGACTCGGGAGGACAGTCTGCTTCTAGCACAAGATGGAGAAGTAACCACGTGTGTGACCAACACTAAATAACATATGCCCAGAGCTTAACTCTGCGCCAGCCATGGAGTGTTTGTTCCTTTCCTTTCCTCACCCTCATCTCTCATTTGAACCCTTGGGAATGGAAGTTTCCATACTCCTTCTGTTCCTGTCTGGGAATTATTTACTCACTGCTAGATCCCTGCTGGATTGTGAGTCCCTTTGAGGGTGTTACACCATGTCTCATTATTTATACAACCTCCCATCCCAACCCCACAGTATGGCGCTTGCATGGAACAGGTGCCCAATAAAGGTTAAATATATAGTTGAAAGTAGGCGCAGTGCTGTTAGGAGTGGAGGATTACTTTCTTTGCTCGGTATTAGTTTTCAGGAAGAGGATTGAGTTCGTGTGTTGGAGGAAGACAACGTGAAGGGCAGTCGTCAGTGTGGGAACTCACAAAACTTGATAGATGGCCTTGCATGTCAGGCTCTTGGGTATTTTGTGTGGCGCCCTTATGGCACTGCTTTCTCACTCTGGGGTGACCCTCTGTCCCTTCCAGCACCTTCTCCCTTCACTCAAATAGCTCCTGACTCGATTGCAAATTAAGACTCTTGAAGGGGTAGCCCCCTCCAGGAATTTCCAATGACTTCCCTATCGGTGGGGGTTCCTGACTATTGTCACCACTCCACATTTCCATGAGCATTTGCTTGTTGAAATGATTCGGATGACCCTTTGCCAAAAATATAATCGATAAGCTTCTTTTTTGATGTCTGAGCAGCTTTGGCAAGGAGAACAATGAGGAGAGAGTCAACGGCTCTTGTGTCCATTTGGACATAAGCTCATTTCAGGTAGAGGTTGGTGACCTGCTTTAAAATGTCCTAAGAGGTGGCAAGGATGGGGAAAGGGAAGCAGAACGTACTTGTTTTTTAAGGTTCAAGTTGCAGTTCTTCCCCTTCCTGCCCATATTCCCCTGTGATCTCCCTTTTCCCACCTTCTCCCTCCCCCATAATTCAAAATAGCCCCTGGGAGAAGGATCACCCAATGGCCTTACTCAAAGCATGGTCCATTTATGAAGGTCGTGAACAGAATGAGACGGGGTGTTTATGAAACTTTCGGCTTCTTGACCATTACTCCCAACGTAATGAATCAGAAACTCTATGCTGTGGGAATTGTGAACAAGTACCCCATTTTATGCACTTAAAGTTTACGAACTATTTGCTCTGTGTGGTTGGACTCAGGGAAGTAAAATCAAGCCCAATTTTTTTTTTTAAATCTTTTCTCATCTCAAGGCCTGAATATTTCAGTTTTACATGTAATCTATTAAAACCTCATTTAAAAAGATGTCATTTCTCTTATTGTCACATAGGAAGGACCATGGCTGGCGGTTCCATCCAGAAGCAATGGGATGGGTGCCTCCTGGCTCCTCTCGCAGCTGCAGTAGGTACATAGATGCATAAAGCAACCCCCACACAGAAAACCAGCATCATCCTCAGACTTCGTTTGCATGGCAGCATGTCCTTGGCTCCTCCTTGGTGAGATCATACATGACCTCATCGAGAAGACAGCCCATGTCTCTCCCCCTAATGGAGAAAATGGGTTTTATATCGCGTGTAAATCATACTCTCTCTCTCTAAAATCATATCGATGTAACCAAATTTAGTACTGATCTCCTGCTTAATATGTTTTTAAAAGCAGCAAGGGAATTCAAATTTTGATGCCAAAATCAATTCCTGTCATTCCACGGGACTGTTAAAAGGTTTCATTCCAAAATCATATTTCTTTCTACCGAGCTCTGACATTTGAGTCTATGAAATTGTTTACCCTTGATTTTTTTCTAAATCAGTTTACTGACATGTTTTGACGGATGCTGTATAATCATATCTGCTATTACCAGTTATTGTTCATGCTTCTTAAATTTGATTTTAATCCATTTTGCATACATAAACTATCAAATAAAAAAGCCAGCAATTTGGCAGTCAAAATTCAGCCCCATATGCATCGGTGACAACTTTCTACTTACTACAGGTTCTGTGTTGGCAATAGCACAGCAACAGCAACGCGTGACCATGCAAAGTGCACTGGAGGTAAGAATACTTATTAGTGAGAAGGATCACGAAAGCGGTCAGTAGTGTACCCCAGGGTGATGTCAGGAGCGAGACACACACATTTGAGAAGAGTAGAAAATGTTAGTGACATGACGAGCAGAGAAAGCATGGGTATAACTGAGTGGTGTGAGCTCTGGAGGAATGGCGGGTTCCCTCAAAGATGCCCATCGCCTAAAACCTGGAATCTGGGACTATGTCACATAACATGTGCAGATCAAATTGAGGTTAAGAGCCTTAACATAGAGACTGTCCTGGATTTTCCAGGTGGGTCCAACCTAATCACATGAGTCCTGAACAGCAGAGAACTTTCTGCAGTTGGAAACAGGAGAGATGACGTAGAAGGGGAAGTTCATGAGGTTCAAGGTGGGAAAAGGACTTGACACAGGATTGCTGCCTTTGAAGATGAGGAGGTCACAGATCAGGGACTGGGAGGCCTCTAGAAACCCTTGGCCAGCAGCTGGTGAGACAGCTGGGACATTCGTCCTACAACAGCGTGACACTGAGGGCTGCCGGTCTCAACGAGCCTGCAAGCGGCCACTCCTCCACAGCCTTCCGTCTGTCTGAGACAGTGATTTTATCCTTGGGAGACCCCAAGCAGACGCATAAGGTCAGCACCCTGGCACTTCTGACCCACAGAACTGTGAGGCAATAAATGTGTGATGCTGTAAGCTGCAGAATTTGTGGGAACCTCTCAGGGCAGCAATCGGAATCCGTACCAAAGACAGTGGGGTCACTGCCAGGCAGCTGGCAGTCTCTAATATGGAAGGGGCTAGGGGATGCGGGCAGTAATGGTGACGCCTCTGGGCGTGGACATACGGAAGTTCAAGTCCCAGCTGGCACTACTCATGATCTTACTCAGGAGACCACACTTTACGAAGCTTGGTTTCCTCCTCTGTAAACTAGGGATAATAACAGTGTCTCCTGCACTCGCCCTGGTGAGGCTTCACTGAGGTGATGGATATACAAGTACCTAGCAGTGCCTGGCATGAAGTGGCCTTTCCTAAAATATAAAAAAGCAGACTCTTGTCCCTGAAATCCAAGGACAGGTGACAATGGGCAGGCTTTACTTGAGAGGATTTATAAACTAGCATCACCAAAGGGAAGCCAGGTTCCAGCCAAGGTCTGGAGGGGGTCAGCGTGCTCAGAAAAGGGTCTGGAGCACATGGTGAGCCAAATGTGACTCATAACAGCTTTCTCAAATTCAAATGTGCATAAAAATCACCCCCAAACAGAGGATTCTGGGAACAGTGCAGAACAGGAAGCATCAGGATTCGGATTTCTCACCTAGACAACAATTGCACTGGTGGACTCTGTCTAAAGAACTGTTCTGGAACTCTGGCATCTACTGAAGGCTTACAACTTCCAGGCGAAGGTCTGGATGATAAATTGTGCTTGTATTTGGTCAATTTCATCTCTTAGCACAGTAACAGCTACTTATCCCCCAACCCCAGCCACGTGGCAGGCAGCTGTGCACATGTTCCTGGAAAGAAAGCCATCTGCACACAGCTTTCAGGAGACACAGTGGACAGAAGAGACACTGTCCTCCAGATATTGCAAAGCTGTGCTCTGATTGCTGCTTGATCACAGAGGTGCAGACAAAGAGGTGGGAAGTCCTTATTGTTGCTCATGACCCCACTACTGCAAGCTCCTCCCCTTCTGGCTGAAGTAACTTCCAGGGTATTTAAAAACATGGTACACTTCCCCCTCCCTTCGTTTCACCCTTTCTCCCCTCTTGGGAGTCAAACATTAAAGACTGGGATATTCGAAACAACTGCATATATGGGGAATATTAGAAAGTGACTGTGCATGCCTAGGGGAAGGCTCAGAAAAGACCTGTGAAGTCCGTACACTTACACCTCAGGCCGATCCTCGGCACAGAGACAGCCTGCCATAATGGAAAACAAAAAACAAAACAATAAAGCAATAATGAAACATAACAAACCCTGGGTAACAGGGAGAACCTGATTTCCAGAGTTACCATATTATTAGACTCAAATGACAAGTGTTCAACAAAAAAAATTTCACAAGGCTCACAAAGAGACAAGAATGTATGGCCCATTCAAAGGAATAAATAAATCAACAGAAACTGTCCCTGAAAAAGACCTGATGGCAGGTATATCAGACAGAGACTTTGAATGGGCATCTTAAACATGCTCATGGAACTACAGGAAGATGTAGAGAAAGTCAAGAAAACAATGCATGAAAAACTGGAACTATCAATAAAGAAATAGAAAATCTCAAAAGAAAACAAAAAGGAATGCTGGAGCTGAAAAATACAATAACTGAAAAGTTGAAATTCACTAGAGGGATTCAACAGCAGATCTGAGCAGGCAGAAAAAGGAATCAACAAAGTTGAAGGTAAGACAATAGAAATTATTGTATCTGTGGAACAGAAAGGAAAAAGATTGAAGAAAATGAACAGAGTCTAAGGGAACCATGGGACAACAGAAAGTGGACCAACATATGCATTGTGGAAATTCCAGAAGTCGAGGAGAGAGAAAAGGGGGGCAGAAAGGCTATTTGAAGAAATAATGGCTGAAAACTTCCAAAATTTGATGAAAGATATGAATAGAAACATCCAAGAAGCTCAATGAGCCTCAAGTGGGATGAATTCAAACAGACCTGCCCCAAGACACATTATAACCCAATTTTCAAATGCCAAAGACAAAGAGAGAATCTCAAAAGCAGTGAGCAAACGAACTCATCATTTACAAGGGACCCTCAATAAGACTCTCAGCAGACCTCTCATAAGAAACTTTGGAGGTCGGGGGCAGTGGGCCAAAGTATTTAAAGTTCTAAGAGAAAGCAAATGGCAACTAAGAATCCTGTATCTGGCAAAAACCACCCCTCAAAAGTGAGGGAGAAATGAATTACCACTAGACCTGTCTTACAAGAAATACTCAAGAAAATCCTGCAAGGTGAGCTAAAAGGCCACTAGACAGTAACACACAGACCTTTAAAGAAATAAGGATCTCAATAATGGTAAATTCCTGGACAATTATAAAAGCTAGTGGAGTTAGGGATGGCTGGTTAGCTCAGTTGGTGAGAGCACGGTGCTCTTAACAACAAGGTTGCCGGTTCAATTGCCACAAGGGCCACTGTGAGCTGCGCCCTCCACAACTAGTTGAAACAGTTACTTGTCTTGGAGCTGATGGGTCCTGGAAAAACACACTTAAAATAAATAAAAGTTTTTTTAAAAAAAATGCTAGTGGAGTTACTGTTTAATGGGTGTAGAGTTTCTGTTTTGCAAGATGAAAAGAGCTATGGAGATGGATGATGGTGACGGTTGTACGGTGCTATGAAAGCATTTAGTACCACTGAACTGTACACTTAAAAATGGTTAAGGTCGTAAATTTTATGTTATGTATAGTTTACCACAATAAAAAAAATGGGGGGGGAATGTCACCTAGGGATCTGGTGACAAAGTAGGTTCTCACTCAGCAGGTGGGGTGGCCTGAGACTCTGCAGTTTCAACAAGTTCCCAGGTGATGCTGGTCCATGGACCATGCTTTGAGTAGCAAGGAATTATAGGAAGTGAGAAAAGGAAGCTCACTGTCTCCTGTACCACCGCGGGATGGTCAAACAGAGAACGGGATGACATGCAATCAGAAGGGCTTATGGGCTGCCAGAAGTGGGACTGAATGGACAGGCTGGCTGAGCGGTGCTGGGAGGGCCTCCCCTTTGTACAGTGCCTCTTCTCCGCCGTGGGAATGGGCCCATTGAGCCACAGGTGTGTGTGTCTGTGTATTGTCAGCACCTGTGGGTGGGCGGAGACCTTTCCGAAGCTCCCGGTTTCCTCTCGGCCTCTGTTCTCAGAAAGCTGCGGGCTGCTGGTGTGGAGACTGCGGGAAGCTGGTCCTGTGGAGAGGATGAACCCAGTTTGCCTTCTCTGAGCCCCAGAATTGAGGTGGACGTCAGCATGGAGACAGGTAGGACATTTTTGACAAGATTCTTACGAACAAAGGAAGGTCTTGGCCAAATCTGACTACTGCTTCCCTCTCCCATTTCCAACCATTTCATTTTTCAAGGTCCTTTTACATCTGTGATCTCATATTTTCACGCGGTTTATTATTATTAATTATTATTATTATTAAACTCTTAAGGCATGTATATGCAGCACAGCCACAATGCTTTGCATTCTCGCCAGAAATGAAATATGTAAGTGCGTCTGCTGTCCGCGGGGTCTTAGAACACGGGTGTCTTTTCTCCTTCCTCTTTCGGCGTCTTTTAAACAGAAGTGTTGTGCTCATTATGGTCTCAGAGAGCACACTTGCTTGGTCTCAGACTTGCTGGGGAAGCCTCTTGAGTGCTATGGGAGTGGGGTGGCCTCCAGGCTGAGTGGCCAGGACGAATCACCTGAGGTGGCACAGGGACATCAAACAGGGCTTTATAGCGTGCAAAACAGGACAGAACCAAGGGTAGGTGCTGTGAAGGAGCCGGAAGAGCGGAGCGACGTCCTGGTAAAGGTTCCCGGCTTGTTCTGCTTATTTCTCGCGGAGGATTAAGCTTTTTGTTGGTGGTATTTAATTTTGTTTTTTCAGTGGATGTGAAATGTATTGAACTCATTATAGGAAATATTTGGAGTAAGCTATTCTTATGTTCCTGTAAAGGAGGCCTAAGTGATAGGAAAAGCACAACTAGTCAAGCTATCTATGAACATTTTTATATATTCATTACTGTCGACGTTTTCCTTATCGCTTTTAAGACCGAATCATGCAGCTACTGACTGAACTTTATGATCTAATTCTCCTGGATGCAACGCATGAGTGAATTTATTAACTTCTATGGGTTTAAGTGATTTAATGAAAAATGAATTTTTAAGGACAAAGATGGCAGGTAACAAATGAGATACTTCCCACCTGCTTCTGATAGATGACCCTCTGGTAATTCTATTCACTTATGCAAATGATGGATCACTTTACCCACGCCAGGAAGAACCTTTCTCTGAGCTTTGTAAATGGCAATCAGAGAAAATAGGCCAAGGTTACTGGAATCTCCCCACAGAGATCATCTTGTCTGCTGTGAGATTTTAAAGCGGGAGGAACTTAGATATTTAAAAAGGGACAGGCCTATTAACATGAAGGGGTTAGGCTGTAAAGGAAGTTCCAGGAAGGTATCCTCCTTGCTTGTTCAAAGAAAATGAAAATTCAGAATTCCGACTCTGTGTATGATGCTGCTGCATAAAAGGTGGGTTTGATACGTTCCTTTTCTGTATCCAGGGTCCATCGCCTTGGATGCTTTCACTTGTGCCATTTTGGGCAGCCAGCTCATTGACGCACAGTGCCTGGGGAAGGTCCTCCATTGCCCTTTCCTGGTGGGGTTACGTCAAAATGGATTCAGTCAGCCAACAAATATTTCAGTGTTTACTGTGTCCCGGGCACTCTGGAAGCGATGGTGAGGCCAAAAGAGAGTGCTGTGAGCCCCATGGTTACAGTTGTTCCTGGGGAGGCGGATGATAAGCAGAGAGAAACATGAATATCGGTCGTGATGAAATGCTATAAAGGAAAGGAAGAGAGGAGTGTGACGGGTAATGATGGAGGAGAGAGACTCTTCTTGCTAAAAGCCAGGCTGGCACTGAGGTGGTGAACACTCCACAAGACTTGAGTTTGCGGGGATCCCTCTCCAGCCTGGCTTCCACCTCTCAAACTGGGTGCCCACTTTGAAGAGATTACCAGCAAGAATGAAAACCATATGTCTTGGACCCCCCAAGAGGGGATTACATTGAACCCACAGTAACACCCTCAAGCAGCGGCTCTCAAACTTGGTTGAAGTTTGTAGTCACCTAGAGAACTGGAAACAGAACTGAGACCTCATTCCCACCCCAAAGGATCCTGACTTAATTGGTAAGCAGTGCTGCCTGGAGAGCTCGGAAAGTCCCCGGTGGTACTCACGTGCTGCATGCTTGGAGAACTGAACGCAGTGGTTCTCGAACGTTCAGGTGCATCTAACCAGCTGGGTTAGTAAAACACAGGTTGCTGGGCCCACCCTCCCAGAGTTTCTGATTCTGCAGGTCTGGGGTGGGCCGAGAACTTATCTTCCTACCAAACTCCCCGGTGAGGCTGCCGCTGGCCCAGGAACGGCCTCTTGAGAGCTAGTCCTATAATCCATTTCCTCACGGTACTTGATGGCTGAGTTGTAGGCAGGGAAGTAACATTCAAATCCTCTCCGCTTGCCCCTTGGAGAGAAACACAGTAGTTAGAAATCTCAACTTCTATTTTCTCAACGTTAATTTTACTTCCTGTTCTTTCCCCATTATCTTTGTGATAGAAGAAAGTGGAGAACAGAGGCTATTCCTCCAGTGCAAATGAAGGGAGAGCAGAAGGCAGTCAGGGCCGACGGAGGGAGAGAAGACAAGAAAGAGCATGACACGTGGGGAATGTCCGTAGTGCTTCACCTAGACTAGAGGTATGTCCGGTGACAGCAACCGTCTGTGGGTGCTGGAGGGTCCCAGTGGAGGCACCTGCTTGATCAGTGGGTGTCCTGGGGCTCTCAGGAGTAGGGGTGGGAGGAACTTGGGGTGACAGCTATTTGCCAGCCACCACGCAAGTGTTTCAATATTTTACCAAACAGCATTGCTGCTATTGGGTGTGACACCAAGTATAATGCCAGCCCTGGAGAGCTGTCAAAGTAAGAGTCCCTCGTGTAGAACAGAAAGAACCCGAGAACCCGAGGTCTCTCGCAGAGATCCCTTTGCATGGAATGTCTTTGTGTAATAAAAGTACCTTGAACTTGCAGAACATGTATGCTTTTTTTTTTTTTTTTTTTACTTCTGAAGTTCATTTACACAGTCCGGGTGTTTTTTAAAGTACTTGTAAAAATGAGTGAGTGAACAAACATTATTTGAGTGGAAGTAGCCAGCCGTGGACGACTGAATGTGTAGCAAGAAATGTCTTTCGAGTTCATACAAATTTTTGTGTTCTGGTCCTTCATGTGTACTTATTCTGCACATTAAAATATTATTTTAAGTGTTCCACCAGGAAGAATATAGTTTCATACTTCTAGATTAATGGCAAGATGTTCTATTGAATCTACCCAGCCGGGATAGTTGAGCCAAATTAGAACAGATTAAACGTCAACCCACATAACAGATTCGATGTTAAGGCAATTTCTCTTCGGTGTCTTGGTGTCAAGTCTTACCAGAGCCCAGAATCTTGTAATTGTGTAGGTATAGATGATGATAATAGTTTTTATTGTATTATAAACTGCGTCGGTACGCTTGAATGTCAAAACCTCTTTAGTGAGGAGAGATGCCCCCAAATGGTACCCATTGGTGAAAGGGACGACACCTCCAGGCCCCGTGGCCATTCTCAGTGCATTTTCAAGGGGCACTTGGGTTGCTGGTAGATTGAAAGGCTCTCATTGCTGATTGCCACTTTTGTCATCTCCGGGAAATGCTCACCAAAGGAAATTTTTAGTGAAGATGGTGAATGGTGGAGACCTTCTGTTACCAGGAATGCTATAATTTTTCATAAATTTACATAAAGGATCTGGTGTATGTGGTGAGGATACACATCCAACTAGACTGTGGGCATCAGAAAATTCCAAGTGGCCATCCGGGTGGCCGCGTTTGGTTCTGTCCCTGCCAGCGATGACTTCCTCTGTGCTCCTGGGGAATGATCTGTGGGTGTGCTGTTGGGGTGAAGACCGGGCTCCCTCGAACCACAAAGCACACTTTCTGTCAGTCACTGCAAATGAATTTTTGAGTCGTTGGTCTTGTTCGTGTTCTTCCTTATACACACACCTACAGTCAAAGAAAAACCAAAACAACAGGCCAGCGTGGAAAAGCAGTGCTTTGCACATTGTGCGAGGATTTGAGTAAGCTTTGTGAGGCAATGTACTGAGGGATTTGGAGTCTCTAACTTTGTGTGTAAAAACTGACATCCATTCCTCTAAACCAGTCTTCACCTCCTCTGACTGCCCAGCCTGCCTGGCTGGTGGGAAATGTAGTCTCAGTTATGATGGGGCTTCCTTGTCCCTTAGAGTGACCTGAAGGTCCCAGAATCTCACCTTTTCCGCCTTAGAGGAGGCCCTTCTGGTGTCAGTTGTTCTGTGGGAGCCTCTGTCCCTTTACCTTCTTTACTCCACCAGAAAGAATGTCTTCCGTATTATGGGAGGGGCGGGGAGGTTCTATCCTCTCCTCCCCTAGGCCCCAGTAGCGTAAGAACCCTCAGCATTCAGCTTTTCTGAGAACAAAAGAAAGCTGCTGCTTTCACCCAGCAATACAGATACTCCTGAGCCAAGGGCATAGAAATGTCAGGCTCCTTGTTACAATGGGGGCAGGGGAAAATAAAGAAAGAGCACACTACAAATTAATAAATATTTTAAAATTATCCTAGTATGAGTATAAACATTGAAGACTGTTCTTTCCCTGAATCTGCCTGCAAAATCAAACCTCTGAGAAGTTGTGCTGTGTGTTTAGCTTCTCAGAGTTTTAGGACTTCAGGTTACTCGCCAGGGTACATGTATTGTCACTGGAGAAAGACGCACATCAACTCTTATTGGATTCTTTAAAACAACGTGGGTTGGGAGCCATTATCTCCCTCTTGCAGATGACAAAAATGAGGCTGAGATCATTTGGGACTTACCCGAGGTTAGTGACGGATTCATTCAGCAAGTCCCCTGAGTATTATGTGCCAGGCACCGTTCTGGGATCTGGGGGTACATTTGTGAATGAGGAGGAGAAGCTTTCTCCTCTTGGGGAGCCTCCGGTGCAGATGGAGAGTGGAAGGCAGGGGGAAAGCAAGCAGTATATGTAAAAAAAAAGAAAGTAAAAGAAAATGAATTTCAGTTGATGGCAAAATGGACAGCTAAGATTTACTGAGTTGTCAGTCTTTGCCAGGCCACGTGTATTGTCACCTCGTCCCTAGGAGAATCCTGTGCTATTGTAGATGAGGAAGCTAAGGGAGGCCCAGATGTGTTAACTTTTACACAGTCAGCAGTGGATTCAACCCCAGACACCCACGAATAATCGCTCCGCTCTGCTGAAAATACAGCCAGAGTGGGCCAGCAGGAAACCTCCTTCCAGAAGGTTGTGGCCTCTGTGGAGGTACCTGTGAGCTAGCTGAGGGCTGAACGGGAGGGAGAAGCTGGCAATGCAGACATTTGGGAAGGCAAGTGTTCCTGTGCAAAGGCCCTGGGTAGGGAGGGATGAGTTGCGAATCCAGGTCTATTGGAGTCCTCAATGCAATGACCTTTCTGCTTTGTAAATAGGAACTGTAGGGCCTGTCGAAAATCAGAAACCAAGCCTTTGTTACAAAAGGACAGCTATGGCGGACAAAGGTTTTTAACCTGTTTTCTAACATGGAGCAGGTTTCCAAACATCCATAACGGCCTTGTTCTATTCTCAGGCAGCCCACTGAGGACGACAGAGGTAGCTAGCATTCCCATTTTCTCTCAGTAATTGCTTTGATAAACAAGGGCCAAGTCTTGTTTTTCTGATTTCTTTCTAACTCTTAGTTTCAAATGAAAATGACATTTTACAAATAACTAATACTATTTCTACCCTGTTGCTGAAGCGTTTTCCTTTCTGTTTTGTGAAGTTTGGAAAACAGACTTGAATGCTCCCCCCTAGATTTATTCTGCTTATGTGAAGTTGTCAGCAGCACCTTTGTGCGGAGTCTTTCAGGTGTGCTAACAGTGTGATGGATGGTCTTCTCTCCAGACTAGTGTTGGGCAAAGTGCTATGTTTTTGAAAGTGATGAGATTTCTCAACTTGGGAGGCTAGGCATCCCCAAAAGATATGCTGATTCTGAGCTGGTGATATCCATGGACTTGGTCTCTTTACTGGCTAAATTGTCAATTCCCTATTTAACCAGAATTACTAGTTTCCCAGCCATGCCGTGTAATTGAAGTGTATTCAGTTCTGTCAGTTATTTCGTCATTCACTCAGCAGTGTACGAGGGGCCAGTGTGTACTGTCTGCTGACCACTGTGCCCAGTCCGGCCGTGAGCCAGCAAGGAGCCCATCACTCAGTGAACTGGAGTCTCTGGATTTCAGTTTCCACATCTGTAAAAGGAAGGCTGATGGAACGGGGGAAATTGAAATAGTTAGGGTCTGCTTCCACCCTATCACTGCACAGAGAAATGGCTTCTCTCTACCTCATCCCGGGACCTGGCAACTGGGCCGCAGCAGGGCAGATGAGGAGCCCTGGAGCCCAGACGCACTGTGTTCAGGGAGCAGTCACCACAATGCTCCCACCCTTGTCACCAGTGGGAAGAATAGCATCCAGCCTTTGCAAAGAGGGAAGCGACAACTTGGATGCTAGCACGTGGCTCTATTGTCCCCCCAGAGAGTGTCTGCAGTTGAGCTTCCTAATGGAAGGTCAGTCAGCAGTGGGAGAAGTTTCCAGCTTGGTTATAAGTGAGAGCTCCATCTTCAAACAGCTTTTAGAGGAGGCTCGTCACTAAGGACTGACCTGAATATTCTGTTTCAAGCCTTCCTTCCTTCTCTGTAGGGCTTACCTGGTTTTCCTGCTACTTCTACTTCCAGAAATGAAGAAAATGCCTACAAAGTGATGTCACCAGCACCACTCGTCAAACAGCAGGTTGTATTATGAAGTAACAGGTGAGGTCTTTCCGTGAAGTCCAAAACAAACTGCAGAAACCCTGCAAGCGTTTCTTCCGAATCAGCATGAGGAAGCAAACATTTCATTGCTTTATTACTTGTACCTTTGCTATAATTTTACCTCCAATAGGATGGAGGTAAAACTGGATGCTCCCTCCAATTTTAGGATGCTGCTTCCTTGAATATATTGATACCTGACTGCCTAGCATCAATTATTTCGTAACCATAGTGTTTGATGGAAAGAGAACCTCATAGACTCAATAGGGAACTCAAAACTTTTCAAGTGCAATCATCGTACCAGGAAGAAAGCTCTTCAGAGTATTTCCCAAAGATGAAATTGAACCTCACAGTGACAAAGCCTTGTCACCACTCAGGAAGCTGTGTTTCCTAGGAATCAGGTCCTCATGTTGACCCGAGTCTGGACCTTTGAAAAGGATCCCCTAGTGGTTCCATGATCTGTGGCTATAGAACAAGTCTGGTCTTATCTCCAGTCGAATTGCTAAGCCCTAGAAGTTTCTTAAAAATGATATTGCTCAAACCTATCGTTTTACATGTAAGAAAACTATGGCCAAAGAAGTTTAGTATTTTTTTGCTCATATCACACAGTTGGTGGCCATCAGGAACCCAAGTTGCTCAGTCATCCGAGTTTTTTCCAGGACACTCTGACTAAGAAAGGGACTCCAGGGAAAGGACAATTTGTGTTAGAACACGCTGTCATCACCCAACCTAGTTGACGACCAGATTTAAGCGAAAATAAGAGTTTTGGAGTGAAAAACATTCTGGGTTCTAATCATGGTT
Organism: Rhinolophus ferrumequinum; assembly: GCF_004115265.2. NCBI lineage: Eukaryota > Metazoa > Chordata > Mammalia > Chiroptera > Rhinolophidae > Rhinolophus > Rhinolophus ferrumequinum. The sequence continues at coordinate 3,924,602 of NC_046300.1, read as the reverse complement.
TTGGAATTATCTACTTGACCTTAGATGTTTTCTTAAACTTTCTTATTGTCAAGTTTCTTAATTATAAATTAAAGACAATGAGAATTCCCCTGAGGAGGAAATGAGGTCATAGTGTTAGAAAAGCACCTAATTCGGTGCCTAAAAGAGAGTCAACCGGACACATTTTACAATTTTTATGTGTTACAGATTTCAGCAAATACTTTCAGAATGCCCTTGAGGTCAAGGGCACTAACCTGAGCCAGAGTATGCCCAGTCCCTGCCTTCACGTGAAGGGAGGTGATGAGGAAATCGAGAGACATCTAAGTCAGATAGTAATGAGTTCTCAAGGAAATACAGCAAGCTGGGGGCAGAGAAAGGAGTGAAGTGCTCTTCTCTATAGAGAGGCATCTCTGGGGAGGTGAACCAAGTCAGGTGATTAACCATGTGAACCTCTGGGGAAGAATATTCCAGGGGGAGGGAATGTCAAGAGTAAGGTCCTGAGAGGCCAGGGTGTTACTTGAAGTGTTATGAGGAGTGGTGAGGAAGCCAGTGTGGCTGGTGAGGGCGGCTGTAGGTGAGGACAGAGACACAGCAGGGGCTGGTTCGTGTAGGACCCTCAGGGACTGTGGTGGCACTTTGGGTGGTGGTCTTGATGTGATGGGTGCTTCTAGCACCGCTGTGACATCATATACGTTTTAAAACAGTAGTTTTCAACCCTGGCTGTACTCTGGAATTGCTTAGGGATTTTTTTTAAAAACCCAGTACTTATTGACAGAGACAGGTTGCCAGGATCTCAGGTTTAGATGGTCTGTGGGGAGGCTAAGCCTCTGTGCGTTGTGAAGTCCTCTGGGAGACACTAATGGACAGCAGGGGAGGAAAGGCATCTTCTAAAAGGGTGTCAGTACTTACCAGGCTAAGGCACGGATATGGTGAGACGGAGAGTTAGTTAGACTGTGTGCTGGGGCTAGTGTGGGAGTCACCAGGTCACATACCCCTGATGACATGAGCCAAGACAGCTTTCCAACCGTGCTGCGAGCCAGGAACATCCCGACAAAGAAAAGGAATTTTCTCACCCCACTCCTGGACTGCAGATTCTGTCCAAGTTATAATAAGGAAAAAGATGAAAAAGACCAGAAAGCCAGAAGAACGCAATGGATCCATACGAATGGGGCAAGGAGGGAGGGAGCTAGAAGAGGGTAAAGGGGATCCAATACATGGTGACGGAAGGAGAACTGACTCTGGGTGCTGAGCACACAATGTGATATATAGATGATGTAATACAGAATTGTACACCTGAAACCTATATAATTTTACTAACCAATGTCATCCCAATACATTTAATGAAAAACTTTTAAACATGCATGGGCTTCAGAAGTTTGCTTCATAAAAGCATTTTAACTACAAAAGAACTTCATTGTGCTCCAGTCTGTGGTAAGAGGATGTTTCCTCTGAGTTACGTGTTGGACTTGACTTGATGACTAACTGTGGCTTCCAGTGTTTTGAATACATGGCGACCAATTTGTATAAGGAAGATAGCAGCTAGCCGTGTGTCTTAGCTGGTCTTCATTCTTTTAAACATTTAGCTCACCATAAAACCCCAGGGCTTCAGCAGTTACAAATTATCTTGTCAAAGGTGTTGTGGTTGCTCAGTGATTCTCAACTGGGGACAGTTTGGCTCCTTATGGAACATTTGGCAATGTCTGGGGATTTGGGGTTTTACCACTAGAGTGGGGATGCCACTGGTATCTAGTGAATAGGGATTAGAGATGGCCCCAAAATGGCAATAGTGACAAGGTTGATAGACCCTGTTTTAAGGTCATTATCCCAACTTGGGAGAATGGAAAATCCAATTCTGCATGTCCTGCTCTTTAGCTATTTAATATTAAGTACAAAGTTTGACCTCTCTAAACTTGGGGGAGGGGTTTCCTCAATGGAAAATACGCTGTTGAGTTAGGTTCAATACAGTGCAACAAAATATAGGTGCCCATTATGTACCTGTTACCATGCTGAGCTGAATTCCATCGCCTGTAGGAAGGTCATGATCCATGAAGGTGTATAAGTCAGCTATAGAAACGATAATGCTGTGTAACAAACCACATCAAATTTCACTGACTCAAAACACCGTCATATGTTCCTACTCATGAATTTTCAGTGTGACAGGGGTTCACCTGATCTAGCCTTATCTCCTAGCTAGGCACACGACTTCCATACTTCCTGGTCACTAGGTTATCCAGAGCATGATCTGCCTATAGTGATGGCCAAAAAGCATCACTATGGGGCGGGTAGAAACATTGAAAACCTATAAAGACTTGAGCTGAAAACTGTATCACTGTCATTTTCAACTACATTCTTTTGGCCAAAGCAAGTCGTATGACTAAAACCAGAATCAAAGAGGTGGGGAAATGGAAAGATCACATGAACATAAGGAAAGCTGAGAATTAGGAACAATAATTCTAATCTCTGCAGAGAGACCGTCCAATTCAAATGTGCAATAGTTTTCAGACTACATTCTTGTCTGTGCGTCTCTTGAGAGTTTTGATTACGTTGAATTTAATGGTTAATCGGAAGCAAAATCTCCGCTTCTAAGATCGGCATAAATTTCCTGTGCAGCCATTTCCTTTGACATGAAGACCTTCCAGCTAGTTTTTTGTCCCCAGTGTTCTTTGGTCCAATGTATTCCTTCCACCATGGAGGTTTGCTGCACAAAGGGGTAGAAGTTGATTGCTGCCAAAGGTGATTTATGACGCCCTGGCAGTGGAAGGGAAAGGACCATATGGCTAGCATCATCAAGACCATGGAGAGTGTCAGCTGAATGAGGTCAGGTCTTTGTCCTCCGTGGGCGATGGCTTCCCGCCAGCTATTACTCCTTGAATTGGAGCCCCAGTGAACATGGTATTTATTTCATAAGTGGTTCTATAAAGTGCTTTGAAGAGCCCTCTAATACTATGACCATGAGCTAAATGCTTCATAGACTTTACCTCTGTATCTAGTGACAGTGCTAAAACGAGGTACTCAGGTGTAATTTGAAAAACATATATTGTGTAAATGTAAATGTGTGTTTGTTTGCACGTGCATAGAATATCTCCAGAAAGGAACTCGTGAATTAGTGAAGAGTTGTACCAGGAAGAACTATTGAATGGCTGTGGGACAGAGGAGGAAAGAAGAATTTGTTTCATGAATACAGTTTTCTAGCTTATATATTTTGTACCAGAGCATATATTTTCTTTCTTTCTTTTTTTTATAGTCTAAGGAAAAGATATTATTTATGTCCGTTTCACAAGGGTGAAAAATAAGGTGTTATTTTTAAGTTCAAACATGAAATTAAAACGTTTCAGTAATACAAAAAAGAAACACCACACAACTTTTTATCTCATTGTTCAATAACTTAGTCAACAAAATTCAGCTCCAGATGAAATGGTCTTACTATTGATAGACATTAATTTCACTTAAAACAAAAGAAAAAAAGTTTCATTTTAGATTCATCGCATTGTTATAGAGTAAGTAAGTAATTATTTGATAGATTAACCACTCAACTCTCCATCCATAATAATGAAATCTGAGCATACAGTTCTTACTTATCAATTCAATGCATGGGCACCATGTTTCAATCCATGTATCACATATTGATAGCTAATATTTGTCAGTACTCAAGAATCTAGCAGTATTCTTTATTAAAGTATATTATCACTAACTCAGAGGACATTCTAGCACTCTTTAAACAATAGATTCTCTAAAGTGGACTTAAATTATTATTTTTTTCTTTTTTCTGGGGGGGTGTACACATATTTTATCTGAATTTTTAAATAAAGCAATAAAAATCACCCATTATCATGATTACCATGTTTTCAGATCCTTAAAACCTGTATCAGGGTGAATTTGCTCCTTAGCCTGCAAACTAATATTTATAAGCAACAAAAGGGGACAATTAGAGACACTGAGGTTTGTGGGCAGATGTAGTATTTCCTGGTGTCAGGTACAAGGTCACCTTTTGTAATAGGAGGCAGAAAGGGTTAGAGCAAATCCCTTGAGCCATGGGCCCCTAGAGCCCAGAGTTAGCAGCAGTGCAAGCTGCTAACTGCTAAGACAGGCCCAGACTCTATGGGAGGCGGGAGGTCCAGAGTTACCACTGGTCATTAATGCGGTGATCCGTCCTGGGATGGGGGAACAGATGCATTATGTGCACTGTCTCTTCACCATCAAATCACATCAGTCAACAGAGCATTTTACAAATGTGAAGACACGTAATCCTAGCTCTCTGGTCTTCCCTCTCGCCTTCTGCCTTTCACTCTCTCTTGCCTTCCCTCTTTTCTTTCTTTCTTTTTTTTTTTAATTAAAGTTTATTGGGGTGACAATTGTTAGTAAAGTTACATAAATTTCAGGTATACAATTCTGTATTACACCCAGAGCATATATTTTCAAAGTATTTCAATAAAATGAAGGAGAGTACTAGTAGTCGCATTTTATAACTGGAGGAACTGGGTAAGTTACTTGCCTGTTCAGAGCCTCAAAACTGCCTTCCTAGAAAAATGGCAAAGCTAGGATTTGAATACACGTCTCTGTAACTCTTAAAAACTCCATTTTTCATCCTCAGCGTTTCCTGGAAATGGCAAGCTGTGCATGCATTTGACTTACTGTTCAGGAGCCATTCGTGCGTTTTCATCAATAATGTGTCCATCAGGATCAGCATTAAGTTTCTGCTCACTGGGACTCCTTTGACAGGCTCCACAGAGCTCATTAAGGAGACCTGGCTGTCACATGTCCACTCTGAGTGCGGGGTCACCCAGGCTTAAAATTACCCCAGGATATGAAGCCATCCACCAAGAGAGGCTGAGCCCAGTGTGCCAATTCTTGCATTTGTATCCTCTTTACCTAGTAAAACAACTAGTAATAGCATCACCCACCAGTGTTGATGATTGTGTCTTCTGGGAATAATACTTTCCTGAAGGACTTTTCGAAGCCCAGAGGTAGAGTCTATAGATTCTCTTTCTCTGATCATAGGAAAGGAGCATCCAAGAACTCAAAAGAAAAATGTCATTAAAGGAGAAATTCCCCCAAAGTCCGTGAACCGACCTTGCACCAAATACCCGTGCTGTCCACTTTGCCCAGGGCACATTCGGGTTAAGGAGAAATAAACTCAGTTTGGCATATGGGTGGCGGTTTATCCTCCTGAGAGCATTTGCACTGCCGAGGAGCAGGCCCTTATAAAGCCAGTTGTCCTTCTTAACTGCAGCTGTTGGTTTTCAAGAGGAGCTTCTCTCGACACTGGCATCTCTCCCTTGCCCCCTGGTAGCTTTGGGACATTTTGTGGTGGTGGAGGTTTGTTTTAACCCATCTTTATGGACTGGAGATTCAGCCACCGGGACCTAAGTCATTGCTTTTCATCTGGGCTGCTGTGTGCGCCTCATAAAGTCTCTTCTCTCTGGACCCCCGTTTCCCAAGTCTAAGAAGAGTCAGAGAGAATTCTCTCGAAGGTCTCTTCTATCTCAGGCGTGGTAATCTTAGGATTTTTTTCCCCAGGATACGGGAACTAGAAAGCTTGTTTTTCCCTCAAGGCCGTCCTAAGTAAGATGGGCAAACTGCTCAGGTCCTTTTTGGTGGGACTTTCTTTCCCTGTGCCTTCTCCCTTTCTCTACTTCCTCCTAGCCATCTCCTGTACAGCAAAGGCTGTGGGTATCAGCCAGCTACCAACGAGGGCAGGAGATGCAGAGAAAAAGCATCAGATTTGGAGTCTGTTGGGAGTTGGTTTTATTTCCTGCTCTTTCATGAGTTGTATGACCTTGAAAGACTCACTCAACTCCCTCAGCAGGGTGGCAGGATGACCTTGAGAATTGGGTGTGATTCCATCTGAGCTCGAAAACAAGTCTCTCAGCCCCACTAGAGCGGCAGTGTCCGCAGTTGCGTTCCCCAAGGCCCGTACCCACGTCTGGTGACATAATACAGAGCATGTTCTCCCTTGGTTTCCATTTATATCAAATAGTAAACAAAGGAAACCCACCCACAGTTCCATCACCCTGGCCCATTACCTCTTTTCATTATCCATGGATTCTGGTTTTGGTTGGGCCAGGAATTGGCTTCAACATAATACTCAGTGGGAGAGTTCACTTTTGTGTAGGACCTCCTACGTGGTCCTGTTGAATCACTGTACAGGCATCTCGTTTGATGTAAGGACAACCTGTTGTTGTTGTTGTTGTTGTTATAGGGTGAGCCCTTCTCTAGCTTTACCACCCATAAGATCACAGTAAACACAGAACAGTGATTTTTAAAATTTTTCAATTGAGACCCACAATAAGAAATCCATTATGATTTAGTCGTACAACAACGTACACACAGCTGACATAGTTTATAAAACAATTATTATCCTCATTGCATGCATCACACTCTGATTTTTTTCTGTTTTATTTCCTTAAAAATCACGAGTCATGAACTACTAAACTGATTTCACAGTCCTCTAATGGGTCTTGACCTGCTGTTTTGAAAAACAGTCACAGCCAATTTACCATTTAGTCAGGATGCCCTAGGGACCCAAAATCATCCTGGCTCAGCTTTCAGCAAAGAAGTAAATAGCATCCATTAAATAATGTAGCCCAGACTGAGTGTGATACGGTGCAGAATTTCTCCAACGGCCGTTCCCCCTCATCCTCGCATGCAGGTAAGTGGTGTCAAACCTCAGAGGGACTTATTAGAGGTTGTTCTGCTCTGTGATGTGTGCTTTCAAGTTTTTTCCTCCTAGAAGAAGCTTACATCATGTAACAAGAGGTAACTGTGCCATCCTGGAATAGCCCCGTTGCCTAAGTGTCTTGAGACCCTCCAGGCACCGTCCCGAGTCTGTGTTAGGGCAACTCTTCGTGGAGAGACTGGTCCAGGGAGAGAAGGCCTGAGGCCCTGACATACGCACTAGAGGCAGCGGGCTGGTCAGCTGGCCTTATGGCGGGTTAGTGCCAGTGATACGGCACTTGGAATAAGGTCGTTCCCTGGAGCCCGTTGGCACACATGCCTCGGTTGAAGCTTTCAATGGCTTCTGGAAAGCAGCCCTCTTCTGAGATCTCTTTTAAGCCTAAATCCGTACCATTTGGTGCATGAAAGTTATTCCCATGCCTCAGAAGTCAAGTTTTCAAAGCCACAAGAAATCTTTTAGGACAGATGGTTATTTCCAAAACATGTACTAGAGAATCCAGGCTATCTATGGTGACTCTCAAACTGGAGAAGCACAGTGATTTATGGAAGTAGTTTAGATTTGGGACTCACAATAGAGTTTTGGCTTCTAGATTTTTGTCATCATTTTCCAGATACCCTAGGTCATTACCCATCTCCCACTGGAAGATGTGACTTTGCCCTGGATCTGGGAATGATCTTATTAGAAAACTTAACTTTTTTGAAAAACATAGCCAGTTCAGATCTAATTTTTAAGTACTAGGAGAATGTTTCTCAGGCATCGCTTCAAATCCATTGTAAGGGGAAAAATACAAAACATGAAAGATTTAAGCATTACAATTATAAGAGAAGAAAACCTGCCAATATTAATCTCTAATGTTGTGCTACTACTTGACATGGGCAAAGATACAAGCATATTTTGGGTAACAAGTGGCAGAGCCGGGCCTCGGGTTTGGGTCTTGCTGGCGCCACAGCTGACTGCTCACACAGCCAGGGGTAAGCAGTGAACTCCAGGCCGCCTGTTCTCAAGTGTAACATGGGGGTCATAAAATACACCTGGTGGGGTAACTGCCGAGATTAACTGAAGCAGAATTCTAAGAACTTAGCAAAGTGTCTGGCCTGCAAGGTATCGTGTTTCCCCAAAAATAAGACCTAGCCAGACCACCAGCTCTAATACGTCTTTTGGAACAAAAATTAATATAAGATCCCGTCTAATTTTACTATAATTTAAGACTGGGTCTTATAATATAATGTAATATAATATAATATAATATAATATAATATAATATATAATATAATATAATATTATACCAGGTCTTATATTAATTTTTGCCCCGAAAGATGCATTAGAACTGATGGTCCAGCTAGGTCTTATTTTTGGGGAAACAGGGTATTTTAAGCAAATGTTAATTGTATTATATTACACAACTATAAGGAAGCAAATTAATAATTTTTAATGAAAGTAATCTGTATTGTTCAAAACATCAAAGAGATAAATAAAAACTTTAAATGTTAGGAGTCAGGTACATTACCTTCAGGCATTTTTGTGTATAAAATATATGTGTGCACATATCATTATATACATTTGTAAACTTGCAGATGTGTGTATGTGTGTCTCTATATGCATGTACATAAAAACTAAACGTATATAGTTTAGTTTTTAAAAGGTTGCTTTATACATCATTCTGTACCTGCTTTCTTGCTTTAACCAATAGATACATACGTACATTCTTTCATGCCAGGACCACATATGTACTTTATTCTCTGTAATGGTTTCCAGCATTTCTTTTTATAAATATATTTCCCAATCTCCTATTGATGGATACATAGTTTGTTGCCATGCTTATGCTGTTATAAATAATATATTTTAGCTAGTACTTTTTATGTATATGCCCTGTAGACAAGTTATTTCTATCAGATGGATCCATGGATGAATTTGAGGGTAAGAGTTTGGCATATAAAAATGTTGATACATTCACCAAATTGTCTTCTAAAAATGCTGTATTTAATTATTAACATTTAAGAGGGACCCTATTTTCTCCCCACACACCCAAACACCAACCTTAACACTTCTTCCAATCAACTAAATGACTATTAGTTTCTCACGTATACATTTGCATATCTTGCTCAACAATAAAAAAGATAAGTAACCCAATTAAAAAGTGAGCAGAGGATTTGAACAGACTTTTCTCCAAGGAAAATATACAAATGGCCAGGAAGCACATGAAAAGACACTCAGCATCATTATTCCTCAGGGAAATCAAAACCATAGTGGAACACCGGCTCAGAGCCACAAGGATGGCTAGACTCGAGAAGTCAGATAGTGATAAGAGTTGCTGAGACTGTGCAGAAGTTAAAACCTTAATACGCTGTTGGGGAGAATGTAAAATGCCAGTGTGGAAACAGTCTGTCATTCCCCAAGGAGTCAACAAAGTTACTCTGTGACCCAGTAATTTCATTCCTAGGTATAAATGAAAATACATGTCCACACAAAAGTTTTTACACAAATGCTTGTAGTAGAATTATTAATAATAGCCAAAAAGTAGAAACAGCCCTGATGTCCATCCATTAATGAATGGATAAACAAAATGGGTCTGTCCATACAATGGTATATTATTCAGCCTTAGAAAGGAATACATTCAGACACAAGCTACAGCATGGATGCACTTTTGATACGTTCTGCCAAGTGTAAGGAGCCAGACACCAAACACCGCACAGTGTCTGATTCCATCTATATAAAATGTGCAGATCCATAGAGACAGAAAATAGATTAGTGGTTGGGGACGGGAGAGAGGGAACAGTGAGTGACTGAATCGGTATAGGATTTCTTTTGGGGGTGATAAAAATGTTCTAAAAAATTGGATAGTGCTGATGGTTGCACACTGTAAATATACTAAAACCACTAACTATTACACTTTAGGATACATAGATTACATCCCAATAAAGTTGCTTTTAAATTTGTCTTTTATTAGTCAAACTGAGCATATTTTCATATGCTATTAGACATTTACATTTCTTTAGGGATTTCCTGTTCTATTCCTATCCATTGCCTACTTCTTTTCTAAGAAATTAAAAATTTTCTTTATCATTGTGGTAAATTGTACATAACATAAAATTTACCATTTCAGTCATTTTAAAGTGTATGTTCTAAGTACATTCGCATGGTGATGAAATGAGCAATACCACCCTCTCCAGAGCTGCATCATCTTTCCAAACTAAACCCCCATCATGTTAAATGACAGTTCCCCGTTGCCCGCTCCCTCACCTCTTGGCAACCAGCATTTTACTTTCTGTCTCATGAATTTGATGACTCTAGATACCGCATGTAAGTGGAATTAGGTAGTATTTGTCTTTTTGTGACTGGCTTATGTCACTTAGCATAACGTCTCAAAGGTTCGTTTATGTTTTAGCTTTTATCTGAATTTTCTTCCCTTTTTTTTAGCTGAATAATATTGTATGGAATCCTTTGTTTATCCTGTCATCTGTCAATGGACACTTGGTTGCTTCCACATTTTGGCTGTTGTAAATAATGGTGCTCTGAATGTGGGTGTACAAATATTTGTCTGAGACTCTGATTTCGGTTTTGTTAGGTATATGCCCAGGAGGTGAATTGCTGGATCACATGATAACTTAGTAATACTGTTTTTAATTTGCAAGATTCAAAAAATCGTCACCAAGTGCTATGTCAAGGAGCTTACTGCCTGTTTTCTTCTAGGAGTTTTATGGTTGTAGGGCTTACATTCAGGTCTTGAATCCATTTTGAGTTAATTTTTGTCCTGGTGTCAGATAGTGGTCCAGTTTCATTCCTTTGTATGTGGCTGTCCCATTTTCCCAACACCGTTTATTGAAGAAACTGTCCTTTCTCCATCGTATATTCTTGGCTCATTTTTTTATAAATTAATTGACCACGTAGGTGTGGGTTTATTTCTGGGCTCTATATTCTGTTCCATTGATCTATGTGTCTGTTTTTATGCCAGTACTGTACTGTTTTGATTATTATGGCTTTGTGATATAATTTGAAATGGCTTTCTATTTAGAGCAGTTAGTTGTGGGGTCTGGAAATCAGAGTGTGGAGTTTAAAGAGACTTTAGTTTTCACTTAACAACTTTCAGTACTGTTTGGAATTTTTATGACATGAATTTCTTTTAAAATATCTGTACACAACTATACATATTAGCAGATGCTAAAAAGAGTAATGTGGATCCCACTGCTATGGGAAGATTTTTAAGATATATTATTGAACGACAGAAGCAAGTCACAGAATTGTAAATATAATTAGACCCAATGTATGAAAAAATAAATTATATCTGCATGCACACACGTGTAGCATTGTAGCTAAATATGGTTTTTATTTATTATTTTTTACAAGCTAACTAAATGTATTTAAACACATATAAAATATTTAAGGAGATAGGTATAGAATTCCTTTGGGGAGAGTGGAAAAAAATCTTACTTTTGTTGCATTCTTTGAAGTTTTTATGAGCGTTTTATTTTTGTAACCATAAACTTTGAATTACAAAAATCAGTGGGAAAATTAGTTAATTTAAAAAGTCAGTGGGTAAGTGTATGACTCATGAATGAACACTGGGATTCATTGGCTTGCATTTAGAAAAGCAGGTTTAATTACTACCTCACACCATACAGACAGACACATTGCTCTTGGGATGATATTGACCGAGGGCTTGTGCTGTGCCAAGCCCTGTGCTAGCGTCTTTCTATGTGCTCATCAGTCCTCCCAGCCAGAAGAGCGTGCAGAGTAGCACATGCCGTCTGATAAGACGAGTGCAAGGCTCCTGAGGACAGAGCTGGGCTTCAGGCGTTGGTGGTCCTTTCTCTCCTCCTGGCCTCGTTAGGTGTTGGCTGGCGTTGCTCTCAAGCACGTGAGAAACATGTAGGGCAATATTGGATGAAATGTAGTCCATCCTGTTGACTTTCTAAAAAATGGCCCAGGAAAAACTCGTGAACTTCCTTAGACAAGGTAAGAGAGTCATAAAGCTCATCTGGCTTTTCCTCTTGTTGTCACCTCGCTGCTGGAGTCACTGTATTTCAAATAGTCTGGGAGTCACGGCCGTAGGATCCTGGTCCCCGGCACCTCTAATGGGAGATCCCGTTTAACTCGGACATCGCCGCCTTCAATCAGCGTGGTACCACATGGAGTCGGAATGCGAGCTCCTGCAGTGTTCTGCCAAGAATCCTAATCACATCTTCTAGGCTTTTCCAAACCATCAGTGTCTTTCCACGTGGGGACGTGTGCTAGCCTGCATACGTACCGATTTCCTTTGTTATTGTAAAAGCAATGAGTGTCCCCTGTTAGGAGTTTTGATAAATATGATTCGTGTCAACTGCCAAAATGGAGGGATTTACTTTTTAATACCTATCTCTCCCGAGGGACCTTGCCTGTGTGTTCACCACCACGTTCCCCAGGCAGACCTACAGCAGTGGTTCAGGAAATATGTGAATAAATTAAATGACACTTTTTGCTTTGTTTCCTACCCTAGAAAGACATGAATCATAACACAGCCTGTCACAAATAGTTTAATTAAACTTGTTATAATATGTTATAATATCTTCATTGTCTCTAAGAGATTATTTAGTCCTCGTGTTAAACAGTTACCATCAGAAACTAAGCTGCTTTCCCTGCCTTCCCTGCTAATTGCGTAGTGAAACTTTCCCATCAAATGGTTTTAAGAATTGTGTATGCAGTGAAGAGATATCAGGATGAAATGAAAACGGACCTGTGAGCCTGAAAATGAGATCAGCTCCAAAGGTCTTGCCAACTCGCCATGTGACCTCAATGGTAAATTCCATGCGGGCAGTCTCTTTTATTCACACTTGCACATAGCAGTAAACTGACATTTGTTTATTGACCTTAAAAAGGACATTAAAAACCAGTTGTGTCTTATATTTCTTATCTAAAACAGGCATAGTCCTTCATGTCCAAATGGCTAATGATGCAGTGTTCAAAGGACATAAGGGACGGGTGACGGTCCTTAGTCAGAACCTAGCTAAGCAGGCCGGGGCCCCCAGGCAGCGAAGCAGCCATTTCTACAGGGCACGTGGGGCTGTGCACCCCAATGTAAGAACATCTCCCTGTGGCTCTGGAAACTTGCCTTCCGTTTTAGCCCCTTAAGCGCAGATTGTGTGACCCTGTTTCTTTCATGACGTCTGTGTCTCTCACTCAGACCTTTGGATCGATAAGACATTTGCCCAGTTCTCTCCCAGCTTCAGGGTTAAGTTTAACGCCAGTTCCTCACTTCCCCCTCTACCCTGCTCAGCAGTTTTTCTCTGATAACACCCTGCCTCTTATTCCCTTCCTCCCTCACCTGTTCTTCATGACACCTGCACCCAGGCCAGGCCCCTAGCCCAGCACCCCAGGCTCCCACAAAATATAACATATTTTCAAAAATTTATGTTTCAGTGAGTCGACATGCAGTATTACGTTAGTTTCAGGTGTACAACATAGTGATTAGACATTCATATGACTTATGACGTGATCACCTCGGTAAATCCCATCTGACACTGTACATAGTTATTGCAATATTATTAAACTGGTCCTGCACCAAACCTCTGGAGTGTAATATCTCAGATTTACATATCAGCAAGGAGACAGTCCACAGAGGACGGTTTGAAGGCCAGCATCTGTGCCACTGGGCCTGTCTCCGAAGCTGGTCCAGCAGATATTCACGTGGCCACCCCAAGCGTCCTGCTGTTTATGGCAACCATACAAATTGAATTGACCTGAACTTGAGCATCGATTCCAGAGGTCAGACATAGAACATTTACTTCCCTCTGAATGCCTCTAGGCTCCACTCTTCCTGGCATCCTTTCATCTTTGCCACACAGATCACACAAGTCTTGAAATAAGGAGATATTCATGCATCTACCTTTCACCTACTCAGTCAAGTACCTTCATTTAATTTTTAAAGTTAAAAGATAAAATTATCATTCTTTCTTGGCAGGAACTTTACTAAAATCAGTGTTTCTACCTGTTATAATTCTGTGTGCCATAGTGATTTAGCGTCATCTTCAGAGTGTCTTGCTTGTCACAAATGCCTTGCCTGAGCCTTTGTTTTGTCATCTGTAAAATGAGGATGCAGATGACAGCTGACATTTCCAGAAGGATGGCTGAGCTAGGTCCTTGCTCAGCATTTTACAACAAAGGGCATTCTAAGCGAACTAGAAGGTTCTGTCACATGAGGTCATGATTGTCCCCACTGACCTGAAGGGACAAGGAGGACGTGGGCCAAGATTCAGGATTTGCTTTACCTGTTTGACAATATATCAAGTCTCCCGACTCAGAGCAAAGGTGTATGATCTCTGAACGGCAAGGTTGACTTTGAGAGAAACAAGGGCGGCAGGGAGAGGTAGGGAGAGCAGTGGTTGTTTTTCATGTAATACTGTGCTGAGGGGCTGATTTCATGTCTTCCTTCATCTCTCTTCAAAGGCAGGTTGACACTGGTTCCACTTCCTCCAAACACAGCCTGGTGGAACGGTCAACACCATTTGAAAGGCCTGTACACAGGGTTATTTTCCTGCAGCTCTTGGATTTATTGGAATTGTCTGGTTTGGATCTAAGTCAGAAGATAAAACTGACCAGACCTATTTGTTGGCTTCTTTTTCTTGACCACATGTGAGCCTTTATTTATTTTTTATTAAAGATGAAAATCTCCCCTCAGAGTAAATCAAAAGCAATCATTAACCTTATAATCCTAGGGTTCGAAAGTTTTCTCAGGGCTTTGAAGTCAAAGAGCAAATGGACACACTGACGAGCCAGATCCAACCCAGGGAGCTGTGTCCTGGAGGAAGTGATCCCACATCCTTGGAAGAGGTGAGGCCCCCAGTTCTAATGCAGTAGGTGACTCCAGGGTTACCATGTCCTCTCATTGCTGTTGCCGGTTTACAATGAATCACACAATAGCTCAGAACGGAATGCATTGCTTTCTGCATAGCCCTTTGATAATGAGCCTGGTGGTCCACAGTCTACCCGGCTATCCACAGGTGTCATAGCAGGTTTAATGGTGTCGCCTCCAAAATTCACGTCCACCCAGAACCTCGGAATGGGATCGTATTTGGAAACAGGGTCTTTGCAGATGTAAGCAGTCAGGCTACGTTGAGGTCATAGTGTGCTAGGGTGCGCCGTAAATCCAACGACAGGTCCTTATAAGGAGAGGTGACAACATACAGACGTACACATAGGGGAGAATGACGTGTGAAGACAGTGGCAGAGGTTGGAATGATGCCACTATACGCCCAGGAATGCCCAGGATTGCCTGGAGTCCCCAGAGCTAGGAAGAGACGAGGCTGCTTGCTCCCAAAGCCTTCAGAGGGGCCCTCACCACACCTTGCTTTGCGACTTTTTACTTCCAGAACTGAGAATCCATTTCTGTGGATTTCGTGGCAATGTGCTATGGTAGCCCTAGGAAACGAATGTCAGGGTCAGGTGCATCCCTTAAACACATTCGCAAGGTCAGCCTTGAGTTTGAACCTGACTTCCCCAGTTCTGAGCTAGTCCTTGGTCACGTCACATGCCGCCCCCCGGCTCACCTGACCTCCCAGTGGACCCTGTGGCGCCAGCCTCACGGTTGCTGTGAAGACGAAATGAGATGATACATGAAAGGCTCTTCGTGAGGTTCAGGGCAGCGACAACGCAGACACAAAAGGACCAGAGCTCGTGATGAAATCCTCTAACTGGCATTAAGTGGAGGCGTATGCCTCTCGCAGAATCCTTCTCCCCTGGTGATGTAGGCAGTGGACCATGAAAACAGGCCTGTGTCATCCTCACGTAGCCACAGCCTCCATGACCGGCCATAACCCGTCTCAGACTCTGAAGTCACATTCATTCCCTGGTCCCTGCTCTGTGACCTGATATTTACTTTTGTCCCTCACTTTTGACATCGTTTTATGGTGGTGACATTTAGCTGCCCAACTTGAGTCTAATGCAATTCGCTTCTGCTTCCATGGTGTTCCTCTCGCCAGCTTCGTTCCAGCAGCGGCTGGGAGATGAAGTCCAGACAGGCAGCCAGAATGCAATTATCAGAAGCTCCAGCAGGAGAAATTGGCAACAGCTGAAGGAAGCAGCTGTGGAGACCGGCTACGGGGATGGGCATAGCAGTTTTGGTGTTTGGTAATCTTTAACCTCTGGTTACAAAATCTTCTGCATCCCTTGGGCTTTGGGTAAACTGAAGACCACAGGGAAAGAACGATAGATCCATCACTGGATTCTACTGACATACTGAGATGTCATAGCATCATATAATGTCATCTGTAGAATCTTATAGCTTGGATGGACTCCAGAAACTGTTTAGCCCAGAAATTCTTAGCTGATCAAATTTAGAAATCCTTTCTATGCTGTAATGTCCACGGTATATGTGCACAAAATCAAACACACAATTGTTCATAGAATTCCTGAACTTGGAGACCAGACTCCACATAAAGACCCTCTGATTCGATCCAAATATTAATATGTTTAAATGAGGTATTAGGAGTCCAGGCAAGGTGTAATCTGCCCAACACGGCTTGAGAGGAAGTAACAGGGCCCAGACGAGAACTTGAATTCCCTAAATTCTGACTCTCCAGAATATTGACAGGGAAAGGAAAAAAAAAAAAAGAGAGAGAGAGAGAGATGGTCTCAGTCACAGCCAAGACATTAGACTGAATGAGCCAGAGAAGCAACTTTGTGTATTTGGGGGGTGGGCGGTGGGGGGGATTTTAGCCATAGGTTCTTAAGAGGGTAGTGATGTGCTGAGCAATTGTCCTGGCGACGTGAGGGGCCCCCGCAGGCAGTTCTGTGGACCAGTGGAGGTGACCGGTGAGAGCACCCAAGCATACCTTCAACCAGAAGACTCCATGTACATCCTTGTACAATCTGAGGCGTGAGAATTTAGCTTTTGGCGAGAGAGGCATATTATGAAAATAGAAATGCTTCCCCATCTTGATTTTCTCATTGACTCCCTGAGTTTCTTTACGCGAATCATTGAACCAAGTCAGCTGTGAAATAAAAGGGTTTCCATGAGGGAAGCCTGAGGTGCTCCTGGCTTGAACACCAATGACCCATGATCTCTCTCCTGTGACGTAAAGAGACCAGAGGTTGTGCTCATCTTTTCCTATTGATGCCCATCCATGAGCACTGTTTCCTCTGGGAGAATGTGGTTTCTGCAGCAGGTGCAGCACCACAGGGGCTGTATTTCTCCCCAGACTGGAGCTTGCTACCCAGAGCTGCTAGTGCTGTCACCTGCGAGATGGTGACTCTTCCTACAGGCACAGCCAGGTCCTCCCAGGTTTCATCTTGGGCGTAGGGTTCCTTCTGGTTTTCATTCCCGAGAGGGCTTGTAAGAGAAGGATTCCTGAAATATTAGTCTGTTTGGATGGGAAGAGTTAATAGCTCAGGCCTTACATAGTAAAACTGAAAAACATCAAGATGATCTATAATCATTTTACTCAAAGGTCAAGTGTCATCACCAAATCCATTATTGTGATATTAACAGTTCCCATAGGGGAGTCTCTGCTGGGTGAGTTTGGACCCAGAAAGGGGCTCTTGTGGGCAGTTGGTTCATCATTTGATATTAATGAAGCATCAAGTTCATAAGATACTGTACAGAAAGGAAACTTCTATTACCTGAGTCCTACGTGGAACTTTCTCTGTGATGACCTGTGAGCACATAGTACATCCCTGAAAGCAACAGCATAAAAGAGGAAGTCGTCATCTTCCTTTTCATGCAAAGGAAAGTGTGGACAAGTAGCCCCTATTACAGTCTTCTAGTACGTGAGGGAGTGATGGAGAAAGGGTTTCCATTTGCGTGGAGACAGGATAAGGCAGGATTGTTACCTTCAGTGCCCAGGATCTCCACTGGCGCTTTTCTTACCTATGTGCTAATGGGGTTTATGAGGGCGGACGAGCTGCTGAACTACATTCTTTGGAACTTTTTTACATCTTATACAAACCCCATGAAACCTGGGCTGGTGGAATAATAGTATGGAAATTTTAAGGAATCAGATGATAAGAATAGGGCTTGCTAATATGCTATGTATTGTTTTGCATATAAAAGGGTTTTTTTAATGGTCTCACCACACCTAAATTAACTGAAGCATGGGGACATCGATAGGTGAAAACTTTATCTGAAGATTATGCACCATTACTTAAGATATATATACACATATGTATGTGTGTATATATATATGTTATACATGTGTTATATGTAATGTATAATCTATATTACATATAACATATTACATATAACATATATTTGTAATATGCTATATGTGTGTATATATATATACATATATATATATATATATATATATATGTATATATATATATATATAGAGAGAGAGAGAGAGAGAGAGAGAGAACTGAAAGTTGACTATATCTGGTTTCTCTTTTTTCTGCTTCAATGCAGGTTAGGTCTAAGTTACCAACCCAAGGGAGGCTGGAAGTAGATGCCAGTCTGGATTTATTTTCCATGATAACTTGTCACCCACCATAACTTGTTCCACTTATTTTTCTAGCTTTTTAACTGACTTAAATCTTCCCTTTAATGTGGTGAAAAAGAATTGGCTATTTGTGGGAGTCATACCAGTGCAAAGAGTCTGAGGAATAAGAAAAGGTCGATTTCCAAGGGGAACAGAATAGAAATGTAGTGTTTGTTGCTGGGGGACCTGCCAGCGATGGCCGATTTAGAAGCCAGAGTCTCCTTTTCATTGCCCCTGAGTAGAGAATGTAGGAGGAGCACCTCCCACGTGCTCCAAGTCAGTGGTCTGCACAGGTTTCTGAGAGAGAGAGAGGCCCCCAGACCAGTGCCGGAGGCTGAGAACGGTCCCACCTGGGGCTTCACTTCTTCCCAAGCAGCTGCAGACCAAGCTGAGAGCAAAACCTTCGCCACCTGGATCACAGCGCAGCCCCCACACCTGGGGACAGACCTCAGAGCCCTCCCGAGAGACAAGAGACAAGGTGGGCGTACGCCCTCCAGGTTTGCTCCACACATCAAGCACGTGCGTTGGCCTCCAAGGCGCGTCAGGTCGAAGGAGGGACTGCGTGACGTGAGCACACTGTGGATTGTTTTATCTTTCTAGTGTCAGGACAGGAGAGAATCACAGCTTTCTGTATCCATATGCGCGGTGATTTGACCTGCCACGACGTCTCCCGCCAGAGAAAAGACTGGACCTAAGTGTCTGACCCGTGAGGTCTGCACCGTGTTGGGTGGGGTGAGCAGGAAGGAGAAAGAGGCCTGGATGCCTCCCCCAGGAAGCAAATGACAATGAACACTCAGGGCCCTGTTTTCTTGTTTTCGCCTTGTCGTGTCACTTAGTCCCTGACCACTGGCAAATCAGTCGGTCATCCAAGCAGACGCCGTTCTGCTTCAGCTGTCGTTGACGCAGAGATGCCTTGAGTGTTTAAAGCCCAGGGTGTCAGGTGCACCTGCCTCTGCCTCTGCCCCCGCCCCCCGCTGAGGAAATGGAGCCACGGGAAGCTCAGTAGCTTGCTCAAGACGACAAGGAGGTGACCAAAGCCGGGCTGGAACGCCGGTGCCCATTGGGGAGCCGTGGTCCGCACCTGACTGCCCCTTACTCTATTTCTGTTGTCTCCCCGTCCCTTTCTTGCCATCACTTTGTTTTTCTCGTGTTCACTTGTTTGCCTTAATGTGACTGTTTTCTGGGCACTGAGCCCAGCATGGTTTCAATTCTGTTTATTTTGTGGTTAACACCCCAGATTCTGTTTGAGCTAGGACGTCCATATTATTATTGTTACTGAGTCCGTTCTTTCCTTTTTAAGTGCTCAGGGCAAGTCAAAATCTGAATTTACAGCCGAAGGAAGCTTGTTTAGCATGAATTATACAGTAGGAGAGCAGCACCTTACTGCAGTGAAGAGTGGTACCAAGTCATTGAGGGTGACGCCCACCTGCTCCTTCCTTCATCAGATCACGTGTTTTCTCCTTACCTTCCTGGCCCCACTCACGTGCTTCTCTTCTTTCCTCTGTGTCCTCACGATATTCACTCAGTTACAGCACTTGCCACCTTGTTACAGTTATTTCCATGCGATCTGGCCTGTGCCATTCCCTGCCGTGGTTTTCAGCTCTGCTAGGGAAAAACAGGTTTTCTTAACCGTGTCTTGTGAGGCGCTCAGAGTCTGCTCTCTGTCCCCTCTCCAGCTCCGTTCCATGTCACTGCCTTTCTTCCAGCACTCAGGCCACACCCACCTGTCATTTCTTTTATAACCCCTTTTCTTTTCATGGCACTTATGTTCGTTTTTTATACATTTATTTCAGTGGTACTCATCGATGCCGAAGGACAGATAGGGTACCTCTTGAAATCTGACCCCCTAACACGTAGGCCAAGCTGCTCCCTCCGTGGCACGGGAGACTGAGCAGAGGTGCCGTGGGCAGCCTGATGGAATCCTGTCTGATGGCTTCTCTGGGCTCCACGGAGCGCGAGGCCAAACAGAGAGAGCGGGCATGAGGGCGGGAGAATGATAGAGCATCTTCCTATGTGTGAATCAGTTCTCTACCCATAAAACAGGTATTATAATAATAGGACCTCATTCACAGGATTCTGTGAGGCTTCAGAGAAGACGAGATAGATGATAGGTAGACATACATAAAGATTGCGTGTAAACATTCTTAGGGCAGTGTGCACGCATGTAAGGAGAGGGAGCCCAAGACTGCTTAGTGCTCTGCATGGCATGGGTTGGATTGGGGTCCCCTAAAATTCCTGGGTTGAAGTCCCAACTCCCAGAACCTCAGAACGTGACCTTATTTGGAAATGGCGCCATTGCAGATATAATACGTTAGGATGTGGTCATACTGGAGTAGAGTTGGGCCTCTGACCCAGTATGATGGGCGTCCTATAGAAAGGGGACATTTAGAGAGTCACTCACACAGAAAGGACGCCACGTGAACACGGAGGTAGATGTCGTGGGGAGGTGTCACACTGAGTGTGAAGGAACGCCATATTGTCAGCAAACCACTGGGACCCGGGAGGGAGACACCGAACACAGATTCCTCACAGCCTTCAGAGTCACCAGCCCTACTGACACCTTGACCTTAGACTTCCAGCCTCCACTGTGCAACAGTGGCTTTCTGCTTAAGCCACCGGCTATGTGACACCATGTCATGGCAGCCCCAGGAATCTGATACATCACATAAGGCTTTGGAGAAAGACTGGCTTGATTCACATCAAGGCTCCATCACTTAGCAGCCACTTGGGTAAGTCTCTGTCCTCATATCTATAAATCTGGGATAACAATAGCAAACACTGGTGGGCTGGCTCTGGGAGCTATTCTGGTACATCTCATGCTATGTCCCAGGGACCTGTCTGTTCTCGCACATGCTCTTCCCAACCCTGGCAGCAGCCCCTGTCAGCATCCTTTACTTATGGCTGCAGAAGCAGCAACAGAATAAAACAGCCCATGGGGGTGAGTGCAGACCAGGCTGTCTGGCTTCAGAGCCCCCCTCTTAGCACTGTTCCCCCTCCCCTCGCTTCCCTGGCGCCTCACTCATAAGCAGGAAGGTACCCACAAACGATGCTTCTGAAGTGCAAGAGCAGTGCCTGGCATGTGGCAGCAGGGTGGTGAAGGTGAACTGTTTCCTCATGTAAGGAGGAAGAGGAAGGGGGTGAGAGTTGCTGCTGGTAACAGGGCAGCCTTCTTCCTAGAGAAACGTGGGAAGATAACCGGACAGTGTTCAGGGTCCACTTGAGGACAAGCGGTTTGGTTGCATCACTTTTCTCCAGCAGCACTTAAGTCTCAGAAAGGATTGAGCCCCTGTGTGAGTGTAGTGGCAGGAGACAGCCACTTCCTTTTTTTTTTTTTTTTCTGGAGATCATACTAAAGCAAAGAGATGGAGGAGAAACCTGGTAACTCCTTTTTACAGTGAAAGTGGGTGACAGCTATAATCTGCTGACTCAGATCTGCCTGAGGGCTGCCAGAAGCAGCTCAGACGACCACCTCAGCCACCGGGGGTGAAATGCAGTACAGGCTTTGTCAGGAAAGTGTTGGGGGGTGGGGAACGAAAAGTGAGACAGAACAGGGAAAGAAGAATATGGACGCTGATTGTAATAGCTGGCGGTCAAAGTCAAGACCGTTCTCAGAGATGTACAATGCATTTGACACATTTTACTATGATGGGGACAGGTAAATGCATTCTTAACATTATAAAATGACATCTCAACTCAAAAGCCAGCATGAAACTCAGTGGGACAACATTAGATTCATTCCTGACTAAAGGTAGGAACAAGTAAGAAAGCCCTTTTTAGCGTGATTTGACATTTGTCAGGTACATTAGACAAGGGAGAGAAAGATGTTACGTTTTAACAAATTTTTTAAAAGGGTGGTGAGGGTGAATTTTATGGTATGTGAATTACATCATAAAGCTCTTAAAAAAGGAAGTACTAAAATTATTACTCTTTTGCATACAATATACTTGATATGATCACATATCTGAAACATTTAAAGGTAACTAAAAATATGAAGGTATCAATTAGTTACTAGAGTATCCAAGTAATATGCAGATATCAATAGCTTTCATACCTATAAACAGCAAGCAAAAGAGGCATTTCCTACTGGGAGAGATGGAGTGTTAACACAACTGGTAAAATGGGTAGTATTCCAGAAAAACAAGTTGAATCTGTCTCTTACACCACCTATCAAATTCCAAATGCACTGATGATTAAAGTGAAAAAACAAAACTTTATAACACTGCTGGAAGAAAACATGGAAGAGTCACACTCTAAACTTGGAGCACAGAACGTCTTACTAAATTCTCTCTCCAAATCTGAAAGCTATAAAAGAAAAGACTGATGAATTCAACTACATACGTTGAAAAAAGACTTTTGCGCAGCACAAATCAACATAAGCAAAGTCAAATACAGATGACTAAGTGGGAAGAAGTTCTGTAATTCACTTATGAAGACATTCCTGTCTGCCACTTATCTAAGGGCGAGGTTGTATGAGTAACTAGAACTGACAAAATCTCTGCTTTCCCTGCCTCACATTCTACTTAGTTTACAACTTGTGCTCTCCTCGTGTATGGAGACCTCTAGAAACTACGACTAAGACTAAAAACGGAAGAACCTTTGAGCCAAGCGTTTTCTTTTGAGGAATTTAGACTCAGATATTTTCACAGGTGACAAACGTCCTATGGGCAATGATAGCGAATCAGGTACAGTTTGCTTTGGGAACCCAAGTGTCCATCATGAGGTGGTTAGTTAAATCATGTTGCCTCCATCCAGTGGTCAGCACACTGCAGCCCACAGACCAGGTCCGGCTCAATACCTGTGTTCATCCAGCCCACAAGCTAACAGTGACTCTCACATTTTAAATGGTTTAAAAAATCAGCAGGATAATATTCTGAAAATTCTCATTCACTGTCAATAAAGTTTTATTGGAACACAGCCATCCTCCTCCATTTACATGTTTTCTGGGGATGCTTTTGCCCCAATGGAATTGGCTTATTGTTACAGAGACAGTATGTAGGCTCTCGTCGATTCCTACTGCTGCTTGGTCCGCTAAGAATCGCAGTGACATAGTTAGAATTCGACAGTATTTAAGTGCCAGCTAGTAAGTAGAACTTCATGACCTAGATATAACCATGAAACTTATAAATCTCCACAAATGCGAGCAAAATTTTTATTTGGAGGTAACATTTACATACTGAGGACCTAAGACTTGTGGAAAAAATAAAGGAACATTCTCTGTGTGCACAACTAAAATAAAGAGTGGTAGAAAAATAATTGGTATTATCATTTTCTGAAACAAAGAATCCACTTTCTAGAACAACAAAAATAACATTTTACCAAGATGTTGACTTCTGGTCTATTGTTTCAGAGATATGTAATGCACTTACTAGAGAATGAGGAATTTATTTGAGATTTCCAGCTGAGAGAGAATTTTGGACACTTAATGAGCATGTATTAATTCTTACAATCCAAACACTTGAGTGGCATTTTTCACAGCGTTGTGTTTTATAGCGTATGTTTATATCTGTGGCAAACCAAATTTTTTCCCATTTTCTGCCAAAATAAACAAGCTCCAGCACTTGCTACCATGGTGATTTTGTCAAACTTTTCAGCCTTCATCAGCAGTTGCTATTTTGTTTTTACTCTGTGGTTTTCATGGCAACCATCCCTAATCTCTCTTGAGTCATGTAATGTCTGCCTTTCAGGTGTAACTCAATTAACACCCTGCTAATTTATCAGTAGATCAGGTAATTGTTAAATAATTTTGATCAAAGTCTTCCCATCCTCTGTGTCTGGGCAAAGCAGCCAGAACCATTTACCGGCGTCAGCATGTCAGTTTCTCTGTGCGCTTGAGGATTTAAATGCTCTGATGGGGAAAAAAATGAAATTTGAACAGGATACTTAATGAATCAAAACATATTCAGACTGAATGATTAGAAATCCCCAGTTAATTACTAAAAAGGAAAATAAATTACAATTCAGCTTTTACGTGGGTTACTGGAGTGAATGCTAAGATGGGCCTTTTCAATCATTTTTCCATTAAAAGGAAGCAGGGACATGGAGAGATGTAATTTTCCTCTTTTACCCTTTCCAAATTATATAATTTAAATTGTGTTTTAGGCCTCAGTTGCTTACACAAACAAGTCTCTACAATGTGAATTGGAATTTGGGACAAAAGCTCAGCTTGTGTCTATACTAAGATGCATTAGAGATTTCTTAGTAAATATGCAGGTTCAAATTTATAGACATTGTGGTTATATTGCCTGGTTATATTGATTTAGTTGAGATGACTTTAAAACTTCGAGTGGAATGTGGTCATTCTGAGGGGGCTTGAAGAAGTCACCTGCTCTGTCGTCACAGGAATAATCCTGTCTAAGCACCGTAGTTAAGCTTCTTTTAAATTAGAAGATAGGAAAATGTGTTTTTACTTTACACCTAGAATGTGAGGTAAGTCGACAAAATCTGTGCATCTATTGTTCAGTCTTCCATGCAGTTATTTCATAATAAATGATGAAGGAAGGGAAAAGAGGGGAGATGGAAGTGAACGCTTCCCACTGGAATTAAGACCGTCCTGGGAGAGAAATGGTCAGAACTCAGGAGTAGCCAGTGTCAAACACGGAGTACAGAAGCTTGTCTTCTGTATTATGGGAGAGAGAGACATGTGACAGAAGCCCCAGGTCCCAGCTTTAGAAGGTATTTTTTTTTTTATTAAACTTGCTCTCTATCAGTCACCTTCCTTAAAGTGTTACATTCCTCACAGACATCACGCTAGGTTTTCCTTGTGAAACGGGTGAGTGGGGCAGAAACATAGGTGGAGAGAACTGAAAAGCGGAGAAGACGGGAGCGGGGCTTTGACGACATTCAGCTCTACCTGAGATCCCTCTAAGCCCACCAACCAGGTGGACAAGCTCCCCGGACAGAGGGATTCTGGAACTGAGCCTGTGTCCCTCCAAGTCACCAGAGGGCCCCTTCCTGATAAAGCCCGTGCCAGAGTTTCTGATTCAGCAGCTTGGGGTGGAGGAGGCTTGAGAATCTGCATTGCACAGAATGTCCCAGGTGATTCTGATGCGGCTCTGAGCCCACACTTCAGAACGGCTGTTGAGCAGGCAGCTGATATGCATGAGGTGGCAAAGCGGGGAGGGGTGGGTGCTCATTGCGCTGGGGAAGGTGAGGCTTATTGCTGGGGTGACAGGCCCTCAGATTTTCATCGTTTATTTTCATACACTGCATGAAGGTTAAACTGAGGGAAAATGGGCAAATGGTGTTTGGGAGAATATTAGCACCTGACAGAAAAGGTTTCTACTTCGCCAGTGTGGGGACTGTATGCCTCATGCTTTGTGCCCCAAACCCGCCCAATAGCAAAAGAATGTGTCTATTCCTGGCAGTATGTGCTGTAAGGATAGGGTCCTCATTCACGTCACTCTCCAGATGTCAACCTGTGGATGAATAGATCACGTTTATTGATGAACTGACAGCTAGCCTAGATGTCCTTGATGTTTTTGGCAAGTCTTATAAAGGAGACAAATGGGATGCTGGGAGAGGAGAAGAGGGGTGTAATATCCCCAGGAGCTCACTTAGCACAGCCAATTCTGTCTGGGCATGAATGGGAGAGTGTGGAGAAGAAATGGGGGCTTGGATGTTTGATTAAGAGATAATACAGACTTGTGTGGGAGGGAAGAGATCTTGTCCACAGAAGAGTAACCTAGGACCAGAAAAATGAGGGCCGTGTCCTGAGCCCTCTGATTTGGAAGAATGCTCGAGTGGACCTTGGTGAGTGTTCAGATGTTCTGTGGAAGGGATTCTGGCACGCGATCAGACAGCCCACTCTGTAATCGCTTCCTTCTTTCTGTTCCTGGAGTCTGTGTTCTCATTATACTTCATGTATCTGTTGTCTTTTAAACTACACTTCTTTTAATCATTTTTAGTAGTTTTTCTAGGTGTTACAGGATGTATTCTTACCTTGTCACCATCAACTCGGATTTGATACTGTATCACTTCACGTAAAATGAAAGAACTTTGCTCTTATATGGTCCTATTTACTCATTTCTCCTTATTATTTTCCTCTAGTTGTCATATGTAATTCGTCTAGACATATCATAAACACTGAAATTTCACGCTTTTTGCTTTAAAAAGCTGTCTATGTTTTAAAGAAATTAGAAGAAAAAAGGCAGACTTTGATGTTTGCCCACATATCTAACATTTCTAGTACTCTTAGTTCCTTTCTAAAGGTCCAACGAGTATTTTCTTCTGAAGAACTTCCTTTAGCATTTTGTGTGACTCAGATTGCCTAATTTTCATTGAGCTAAAAGTCTCTTTTGCCTTCAATCTTGAAGGATATTTTTGTTAGATACAGAATCGTGGGCTGACAGCTTTTATTTTGCCTCCAGCACTTTAAAGATGTCATTCTACTGTCCTCTGGACTTCATGTTTCTGATGAGAAGTCAGTAAGACCTCGTATTTGTTGTTTGCCTGTGTGTAACTTGCTGTTCTTCTCAGGCTGATTTGAGGTTTTGAAATCTGTAGATTTCGGTAGTTTGATTATGATGTGTATTAGTGTGGTTTTCTTTGTACTTATTCGTCTTAATGGTTTGCTTTCCTTCCTGAAATCTGTAAATTTTTGCCTTTGACCAAATGTTGAAAACAAAATCTGCCATTATTTCTTTAAGTATTTTTTCTACCCCATTCTCTGTCTTGTGGAATCCACTTACCTGTATGTTAGACCATTTTATTTTGTTCCATGGGTGTCTGAGGCTCTGTTTATTATTTTTTGACCCTCTCTCTACCCCCACCTTCACTCTTTTCTTGAGATTGGATGCTTCCTATTGATTTGTCTTCAAGGGCACTGATTCTTATATCACCCCAATCTGCTGTTAATTTCATTCAGTTAACTATTTTCAGATAATACATTTCTAACTCTCAAATTTCCATTTGGTTCTTTTGTATACCTTCTACTTCTCTGCTCAGATTTCCTATTTGTTTATTTACTATGTACGTATTTTCTTTTATGACCTTTAGCATAGTTATACTAGTTACTTAAATAACATTTTGCTCATTTAAAATCTTTTTTTAAAGAGGTAAGGAGAGACTTATTTTTTTATTAGTTTCAGGTGTACAAAAACAACATAGTGATTACACATTTATATACCTCACAAAGTAATAACCACAACGAGTCTATTACCCATCTGACACTGTACGTAGTTGTTAGAATATTATTGACTATATTTCCTATGCTGTTCTATATATCCCGTGACTATTTTCTTTAAGTCTTATAAAACATGGCTTTGTACATATTTTTCAATTTTATTGACATGGAAGTATATCAAAGTAAAAGAACAAAACATGCTTTATTTACTATATGGCTTTATTTACGTCTTTTAAATATTTAGATATATATTACATGGCCCTTCTTTCTTTCTTTTTTGACGCCTGCAATAAGGGTTATAGAGGATAAGATTGAAGTCATTAGCCAGATTGTACATGTATAGAATTCGAGGTCATTCCAGGTTTAAATATTATTTTAAGAATAATATGTTGAATGTTTTTTTAAATGGAGCTATATGATACCATATTTTATAAAAATGACCTAGTGGAGAGTGTGAAGGGAAAGATCTGAAGGAGAGGGGACTAGAGGAAGAGCATGAGCAAGCCTCAGTGTGAAACGATACAGACTCAAAGTGCTGACAGTGTCGGTGTGAACTTTTTTAAAAGAAGAAAATGCATTGAAGGAAAAATTTACATGTTTTCCTTGCAAATATGTTATGGAGCTTAGACAAGCAATTAGGGCTGAACATGGTAGCATTAAATGATAAATAAGTGGAAATTTTCAATGGATCAATCACAAATGTTAGAGGCATGACCTTTGCAAGGAACATACTTTAATGAAGTCTCACTTTGAGCCTATCGCTTGAATTCTTGGAGCATTTGCTGTTGTTTTTATCCCAGCCTTATTGAGATATAATTGGCATATAACATTATGCAAGTTTAAGATGTATAATGTAATGATTTGATATATGTTCATATTGTGAAATGATTACCACAATAAGGTTAGTTAACTCTCCATCACCTCACACAGTTACAGTTAGTTCCAGTTGTTTGTGTATGTGTATGTGGTGAGAACTTTTAAGATCTATTCTTTTAGCAACTTTCAAATACACAATACAGTATTGTTAACTACAGTCACCTTGCTGTGCATTGCATCCCTGGAACGTATTCATCTTAAAACTGGAAGTTCGTACCCTTTAGCCACCTTCCTTCATTTATCCTACCACCCCTGCCTCTTCCCCTGGCAATCACCAATCACCAATCTGCTCTCTGTTTCTATGAGGTCAGGATTTTTCAGATTTCACATATGAGATCATACAGCATTTGTCTTCCTTTGTCCAACTTATTTTACTCATCATAATGCCCTCAAATTTCATCTATGTTGGCGCAAACGTGGCAGGATTTCCTTCTTTTTTATGGCTGAATAATATTCTAGTGTGTGATATATATATAGATATATATATAGATATATGTATATATATATTATATATCATATAGAACATATAGAGAGAGCACATATGTATGTATATCACATATATGTCACATATGTATATCACATACATACACATATCCCATTTTCTTGGTTCATTCATCATCCATTTATGGACACATAGGTTGTCTCCATGTCTTGGCTACTGTGAATAATGCTGCTTTGAATGTGGGATGCCGATATCTCACTGAGATAGTGATTTCATTTCTCTCAGATCAATACCCAGAAGTGGAATTGCTGGGTCATAAGGTAGTTCTTTTCCTGTCTCTGCATATGTCTAAAGTTTGGGTTTTGTCCTTGGTTTTATCGATGATATCTTGTAGAGACCTGTATTCTAGCATGTTCTTCTGACAAATATTGAAAACAATTTTAGCAGACAGTAAACTTGGTTAAACTCAAATTCCAAACTCTTGTCTCCTTTGTGGTCCTAATAGCTGAATCTCCGTGAAGCTTTCATAGTTCTCGTTGGGCTACATGGAGTCTGTCCCACTTCTGGGGGCAGCCGGAGCCTTGGGCACAGTTTATGTCTAGAATATAAAGTTTTATCTCTCTGGCTATTTCCTAAGCAGTATCCTCACTGATTTTCCACTTGTTGTGAGCAATTCAAGCTCTCTCCTCTGAGTCCTCAAGCAAGTAAAACTGCAGGTTGGCAGTTCAGTTGTATTACCCCCCAGGCATGGACTGGGGCCTGCGTGCTGATAGAAAAGATGTAAAAACAGGATCTTCACTGTTCCATTCCCTTCTTCCGAATGTATGTTCCCCACCCACCCCCAATGCAGTGTCTGCCTCCTTTTTATTGCTCTGCAGTGCCTTCAGGTAGCTTTGCTCAGGGTTTGTAGTTTTTCTCTCTGGTCTGCTAAAAACTAACTGGAAGCAAAATTCTCTCAATAGACTTGAAAGGATGAAGATAACATTGCTTTGCAGTATTGGTTTTAATTAATCCACAGATCTGTGATTAAAACAAGATATCCCTTGTTCTATTGTTATTGTGGTTACTCAGAATAGAATAAATACTCTGTGTATCCTTTAATCCAGACTGGTGAGCAAAATGAAAGAATAACACATACATAGTGAGAATGCATTTAACACTACTTCCACTTCTTTCCAAATTTGTGATTTACTTTTATGTTATTTACCATAGTTTTTTTATAAAACAATTGCAACCAGATCTACTATTATAATAAAAGTGGTATATAATGTGGCCCTAGCACAAACTTCGGCAGCTAAGAACAATGTCAAATAGTTCGGCATCAACTGTTCTGCGTTTATTAAAGAAAACACATCTTTTTGAATTTTTTTTAGCTTAAATGCCACCTTAAAAAAATATACCAAGCTCAAAGATATCCATTTGTTTACTCAGGAATGTAGTAAAGAAACATAAATAAGTGAAAGAAATCAGAAATTAATTTTCATATTTAACGGATTAAATCACTAATCCAATATCGTCAGAATACAGCAGGGCAGCTCCCCAGCTGTGTTTAATTTGGAAGTTGCCATTTTCTGGAAAATCCAATCAGCTTTCTACCCTGCACTGGTTACAATGATAGCTGAGATTTGAAAACAGTGCAAGAATGGAAAATCTTACGTTATAAATGCCCTCAGCTGAATTCCCCCTACCCCCCAATTCTCCATTCGGGGACTGACTGGTTTGTTTGGAGGTCATCGTGTCTTTCCTTGATATATTTTTTTAATGTCTTAATGCATAAGCCTAGAACAAAGTCCAAGACAAATGCTTTTCTTTCAGAGTCCACTTGATTCCATAAATCTATTCTGGAACAAGGTAGAATAGAAAATATGAAAAAACACATCCATTTCTGCTCTAAAGTAAATGGTGACATGTGATCCCAATGTGCTGGCAAAATAAATGAGACTGAGATGGTAAGGAAACTGGAGCTATTCCTCTTATTTTAGACAAATGCCTTTTGAGAGAAAGTGGAACTTGTTTTCTTACTTGTTTTTCATCTTCTCTGTATAATTTGGTGTGTTCTTAGGACTGATATTTCAAAATTGCACAAATAGATTTGTAATAAGAATGTCATTCCAAAAACATTCATTGCAATCTGGATAATTTTTAGCCTCTGGGTCTCCATTCTGATGAGATTAATGGTTTCATACTGCTGTGTGTGTGTGTGTGTGTGTGTGTGTGTGTGTGTGTGTGTGTTGCTATAGTTAAAACATAATCTGCTGTTATATTGATTATCTTCATTTGTTAAAGATGGGAAATTAGCTTCCAGTCAAGTTACAGACAAAGAGATTTTCAGTATCTTCATGTAAATGCTAAGATCTGAAGACTGTTCTAAATAAGATTTGGAATTTCTCACAAAGAAATGTGTGCTGTTTTTTGTTTTGTTTTGTTTTGTTTTCTGGTTATTTGCAGAGCTGCCGATCTAAACGCTTTTATCAAAAGACTTTTGGGGGAATCCATCTTCATCACAACTTCCCCATAGAAAAAAATACTGAAAACCAAATACATAGGTTTTCGTTGGAGAGCAGTCACTCAGCTACACAATGAAAATATGGAATTGAATGGAGTATTTACCATTTGATATTTAATGAAACGGTAGTGAAGCGTTGGGCAAAAGGCCAGCAGCAGTGCCTGACGAGCTTGGAGTGCACACTCTGAGTTACTTTTGTTCAGCTCTTGCTCTGTAACTAAGTGAGTGTCAGAAGTCAAGTCCCTCAACTTCCCTGTGCCTTTGCTTATTCATCGGTGAAATGGGGTTACTGTTAATATTACCCACCTCACAATTCCATTAAGTCAGCAAGTCAGTATACATAGAGAGCGTAAAATGTGGTAATGATCGATGAATTTTGGCTTTCATTATCAAAAGCAAGTCCAGAAGACAGCTGTATCTTTTAAGGGTCACTAGCTCAACAAGGCTTAAGCTTGGTATCTGCCACTTTGTCAATTATTCCTAAACCTAAACCAAACCTAACTAGTAGTCAGAATGTATCATCTTCATCTGGATCAAGAGAAAATCATGACACAGGTTTCCCTGTGTTACCTTGGCTGGATTTCTTTTGTTTACCTGTCATGCTACTGTAGATTCTCCTTAGTTTTGACTGTGAAATTCAAGATATGGATGCTTTGGGGGGAAATTAAACTTTTTTCTTTGTCTCTTTTTCTTTAATCTATTCCATATATCCTGCAAAATAAAGGACAATAACCCTGGGTAGCTCAAATAGACTGTGGTGTGATGCACCATTTTAAAAATTGTCATACGGGATTCAGGGAACATTATACTTCAAAAAAAAAATAAATTCTTTTGAAGGACAAACTGATCAACAGGTAAAAGAAAAAGCAATAAAAAGGAATTTTGTGGTTCTACCTGAAAGGATCTTCAATTGTTTAATGTTAAAAAATTTTTAAAAAGTAACTATAAACCAGGTAAAGTGAGGACTTGAGAAGAGAGACCAAGAAGCTATGTTGATGCAACTGACTCTTCTTAGATGAGCTAGATTTCGGTTGGGCAACCTCATTACTTGAAATCCCACATTCCTTATGTATTCAGTATGTACTGTGTGATTTCAAACTCATCAACACACTCATTTTCCCTCAAGTATGTGGGGAAATAGCTTGTCATAGAGGAAAAACCATGAATGAGGTGGGGAGGTTGAAAGTTTTCCGTTTACTTCTGGTTCTAAGACTTTTTTATTTTAGTCACTTAGTCCCAATTTGAATTTAAAAAACACCTGTCTACCCCAGATGGGAAGTCTAAATGAAATAATGAATGGCTAGTACATGCATCTCATGCAGAGTAGACACTCAACAGTTGGGTATCATTATTTTATTTCATTATCCCAGAGGTTGGCAAACTCTTTATGTAAAGTGCCAGACTGTGAATATTTTAGGTTTTGAGGGCCTAAAGGCCTGTGATGTAAACACTCACCTCTACTATTTTAGTGTGAAGGCAGCCTCAGACAAGTGTAAACGAATGGCTGGGTCCCAATAAAACTTTATTTATAGACACGGAACTTTGAATTTCATATCACTGTCATACGTCATGGAGTATTCGTCTTCTTTTGATTTTTCTCCACCGTTTCAAATTTAAAAATCATTCTTCACTTGTAGACAGTATAAAAACAAGTGGTAGGATATAGTTTGCTGACCCCAATGTTACCCCAAAAATTATCAGAAGCGTTGTAAGCATGGGCTACTTTTGTGGCAGTGTGGAAATTAAAGGATGCGTATTGGAAAATCCTGAGAACACTGGGTCGGAGAGATCTACAGAGTGAGACAGATGAGCTTTTTCTTAAATATGCAGGAAACAGGAAGCTGTTGAAAGCTGCGAGTGGGGGTCTTCTGTGTGGTATCTGGAAGGGGTGACAAGACAGGACATCACAGCAAAGGAAACCAGGTAAAGCCTGTGACTGGGGTGTGAGGCGGTGTGCAACGGGGACAGAAGGGCAAAGATCTGTCTTCAGACTGTTCGGGTTTTATTTTGCTTTATTTTTTCTCTAGAAGACAGTTTATGGGATGTACTCAATGATTACTGCCTTTCACTCACGGACGAGTTGACCGTCCCATATGGGCCAGTGGTAACCGTGCTATGGGGTAAAGCTGAAGCCCCCTTTGAACTGAAAGGATTCATTCACTCTTTCATTGAGTAACGTTCAGCACCTCTAACGTGTCTGGTATTTTGCTAAGTCCTGAGACGTAAACATGTATAAAGTGTGTGCCCTGTAATGGCCTTGCGCTTCATGCAAAGAGTCGGGCCCCAGAATTGGCCGGCCTGGGTTAGAACCTCAGCTGTGGCTCTCAGGCTGTGCAAACAAGGGCAGATACACCTCCGCAGGCTCAGTTAGCTCTCCTCTAATGTAAAGATAATAGTGATGGAGTAGCTGCTGTCCTTGACGCTCGGACAAGTTGTTGGGCAGGGCTGTGCTGAAGGGGGTGAGAAGGCTTCATGCTGCCTGGAAAGTCAGAGCAGGTTTCCCGGGAGACACCCCGTCACCCTGCAGGGAGGACGACTGGGAGATAACCAGAAAGACGGGGTAGGATGGAGCATGCTATAGACTAGATGAAGGACAAAGCCTCACCTGCCAGGTTTATGACTTAAACAATTAAAGATATTTGCACTTTTATATAGTGTACAAATAAAATGTAGTTACGGGTCTACATTTAT
Source organism: Rhinolophus ferrumequinum (assembly GCF_004115265.2). Taxonomy (NCBI): domain Eukaryota; kingdom Metazoa; phylum Chordata; class Mammalia; order Chiroptera; family Rhinolophidae; genus Rhinolophus; species Rhinolophus ferrumequinum. The sequence goes on along the minus strand of NC_046300.1, from coordinate 3,890,867 downwards.
GGAATAAATTATGCAGAACCGAGCTCTTAAAAAGTTCACAAAATCTGAATTACTTCAGTTTGAAAGATAAAGCAGTGCCTCATAAATTTTTATTTCCACTCGGTCTTTAATGAGTCTATTATAACATTGCCTAGGAGTCCACGGGTAATGGACTGCTTGCTAGAGAAATAATGTGTGATAAGATAGCATCTTTTAAAGTAGCATCTTACTTATCTCTGATGTTTCTCCAAAGTTATTGGTAGTTCTACCAAAATACCAGTGAAACAGATTTTCATCTCAGATTTTCATTGATTGGTATTCAATCAACAACACATTCAAATTTGCTAAATATGGACATCTGTATTTCAATATAAAGTTGACAGTGCTCTCAAATATTGAGGGCAGATTTCAGATATCTTAATCATACACTGTAGCGCTGGAATCTTACCATAAACTATATTTTGCAAGTTTCTGAAACACTGTGTTCTTTTTTTTTTTTTACCACTCAGCAAATTAATGACACAGTGGGAACAATGTACTATAGACTCCGAGAAGCCTGTGTCCAGATTCAGACTCCATGTTTTAATAAGATCTAAACTACTTAACAGTCCGTTTCTTCTTATACAGAATTAGGGCAGCTCTACTGTGCCAACTGTGAAGGCTCCAGACATTGTGTCAGAAATGCCCGCAGGTCATGATTCCGGTCAGATAGTGTGTTTTCTCTCAATGGTGGCTGTTGTCATGGCGGCGTCATCATCATTGAAGGTTACAAATAGTAATGTGATTTCTCTTTGATTCAGTTGATTGAAGTTCATCTTGGCCACTGGGGACCTAGTTAGAGAATTAGAATGTACACATTCCCTGCCTGACACATGCACTTCTCTTAAACACTCTCTCAATTTCTCATCATCCTTATGATGCTAAGTGGGAGCGATAAAGGAACAAATGACATCCCGCTTTTTGTTGTTTCCAAACAAAAGTTTCCTATAAAAATGTTCAGGTTATACCTAGGTTCCGGTAAACATTGCCCTACCATGGATGAAGACACTCAGGGGAGGGGTAAGAACCGGTATAACCATTTTTTTCTTTTTCTAGCCTTCCAAATTAGAGCCTCCAGTAGAGCGTTTCGTGGTTTGAGAAGAAGGACCACTACTCTAGACACAAACTTTACAGCGGCTCCTGCAATCGCTCTTCACTGCGTCTCCATCATCTCCCTTCGCTCTGCTGACCCATCCCAGAACAATCTTCCATAAATAGTCTCCCTTTGTACCTCATCCCTGTTCTAGAATCCACGGTGCCCTCCCTTAACTCCGAATTCCAATGTCATCATCAGCATCTCCTTTTCCTTCCCATCCTACTTTATGTTTACTTATTCCTTCATGAGACAAATCAGTTCTAGATAAGCCAATTGATTTGCTATGACCAGAAAGTTTCCTAAACCCACTCAGACATGCCCCATGGATGACAGTTTATCACTGTCAGCCTTCCCTTAGCCTATACGCAGAATCAAACTATTTGTTATCACCTACAATATACGAGCCAGAACTTGTGCCCAAGGAGCCACGTTTTAGCTCCTGCCTATTTCTCATATTTTTTCCACAGCTAGATCCTCTGACAGTTCTCTAAAAGATTTTCATTGGAATATGTATTGATTAATTAATTAATCCTTCCCCTGGAGGATTGATTCGGGGATTTAGGAGGTGATAAATCGATGCACCTTCGTCAATTTTAATTTTGTATCCTCAATGTCTAGTACCGTCACTCACTTCAATGAAAATGTATTGGAAAGGAGGGGGACTTTGATGGGGTTCAGTCACTTCTCATTGTCCACCCTGTGCCCGCCTCAGACCCGTGACCTGCTACAACTGCCAGTCTGCTGACTTAGCTCCTCAGAGTCCGACTGACGTAAGCATTCTTTAGGTCCACCGGAAGCTCTGGGAGGCTGCGTAAGTCACGTGAGGCCACCTTCCACTATGTGCCGTGTTGGTTCTGGTAACAGGACTAAGCCCCTGCCTCGCCTCTTGCTTATCTCCTCCACACACACCTGTCGAGAAGGGAGCCCTGCCGTGAACTCTCCTTCTGAACGGGGATTCCAGAACCGACAGCCAGCGCTTCTGCAGGTCCTTCCCCATGGCTGTCCCCCACCCCCGGCCCTAACTTGTTGAATGAAATAGCACCCAGAACCCCTGTCTTCTTGTCCTGTGCTTACTGACAGAAAATAACTGTCTGTGCTGTGATTAGGCCTCTCTTCCCAAAGTGCTTAGTCTTTGAGAGTAATTCAGAGATGACACCATTGAATATAGGAACTTGAATCTGCCTGTTGGTTTGGAGAGTAGAACCTACACTTGGCTTTCTTATAATGATCTTGTAAACCATTCACCTTCGTTTAAAATGTGCATCACATCAGCAAGATGTCCTGGAGATGGAGAACCCTGGGTGCTGGTTCATCAACCAGGATTATGGGACTTAGAAAGCGCATCGGTCCATGAACTCCCAGGTCTCTGCCCCAGGAGCTGACATCCACCGTCCCCTTGATGTGTTAACATGCTTTCTCAAAGGAGATAAGTGGGAAAGCATGCATTCACTCAACAAATACTTACCGAGCACCTACTGAAGTGTAGAACTGTATCGGCTCCATTAAGAAAACTCCCTTTGGGTCTGTACCAGAAGACTGCCAGCTACTTAAAGGTCTTTCTGTATTTTCAATTCCAAGTCGGGTGATTTAACTAGCCTTGGCTGTGGCGTTGGCCTCTGGAGCCCCCTACAGACAGGTTAGTGACCCTGAGCGTTGTCCTTATTTCCTACGTGGACCTCCAGCAGGCCCTGGTTTCCTGCCCTCCCCCAGGGCTCCATGTCGCCTCAAGACTAGTAAACCACTAAAGATTCCTTTCTCAACTCGCCAGTCTCCAACTGCTTCATGTCTCCAGATCACAGCGCCACAGAAGCACAAGCGTAGAAGTGGCTCCCGTATGGGACAGCTCCCGAGACTGGTGCCAGTGAAGGGCAGTGAGAAGACAGGCGGGCTTCTCAGACCTCACGTCCTCCTCGTTCCCTTGCCAAACACCAGACAGTTATTTTCTGAATGTAACTTAATTTAGAAATACTTTTTTTTAGAAGGCATGATGAAAATTGTCAGGCTACTTCAAGTACAATTTTTTAAATGTGGTTAAAAAGATAATGAATTCATTAACTACCATGTTTCCCCGAAAATAAGACTAGCCGGACCATCAGCTCTAATGCGTCTTTTGGATCAAAAAGTAGTATAAGACCTGGTCTTATTTTACTATAAGACTGAGTCTAATATAATATAATATAATATAACACCAGGTCTTATATTAATTTTTGCTTCAAAAGACGCATTAGAGCTGATTGTTCGGCTAGGTCTTATTTTTGGGGAAACACGGTAAAGTGTTATGTTTAATTATGCATGGCATCACACGTCATGCCTTTTTCAAGTATCGCACTGATTCAAAATATTTAAATGACAAAGTTATTTTGGGGAGGGGTGAGACAAATCTGTGGCTAATGATAAATATCCCTTCAAGGAAAAACTAAGTCCTCAGATACTTAGCTGGGTGCTTCCTTTGTGCCAAGTGACATTCCAGGCTCTAGACAATGTAGCATGTGATGAAAACTCTTGGCTTTTGAGTCAGCACACCAGACACCAAACTTCTAAGGGCCAGTATTCTTCTTCCTTTTCCCTTTTCCCCGTTAGCAAGAAATGCTTGTTGCTTGTGCAACTGGCCGTCTGTAGTAAAATAATTGCCTGACAATTTCCTAAAAATTCCCAGCCTTTTGATAGAAAGCTAGATGAGCCTCACCCACAGATATAAGACAACTCAAACAAGAACTGGCAGGACCCACTTGATTTATTTCTAGTGGGAGAAAAAGGCTTTCCTGAAGGAACATCCATTTAAAATTACACGTTTAATCTCACACAAGCCAATTTTGGTTCCCCCAAACCATGTAATTCTGTGCACTGACTGCATTTCACGTGGCAATTTAATGTGTAGTCAAACAGTGAACAGGATGTCGGCCCCCTGCCCTTCTGGGCAATATGATTGCTGTCGTGTTTGCAGTGAAAAAAGTTAGTAATCTGGGAAATTGGGATTTAATTGTGGTAAGATCGTGTCTCAGAAAATCATTGCATGCAACAAGTTTCCATCCTACACTTAGCTCTTCTTTAATTAATGACAATGACAAACTCTCAGCAGACGCCTGTCTTTATAAGAAAGCCACTTAATATATATGCTTCCCCTTGTGGCCACGAGGATGTGAAATCACTTTGGAATCTGGGAAAAGAATAAAGGGTCTGGTGTGTTATAAGTCTTACAAGGGTTAAAAAATAAAATCCAACTGAGTAAATGTGGAGAACTAGCTGGTGTGATTAAGCCATTCATGAATCTTGCAAATAGAAGGGCCTCCAGGAGTTGTAAAAAACGGAAGGATTTTATAGGAAGAAGGGTCATTCAAGGGAGCTATTAAGGAAAGAAAAGAAAGGATTATTTGGGGGCTGGGACTTCTTTGCTTTGGGGAAGAGAAGGAGAAGGGTTTATATCATGCAGATTGCCTCTTCTTTCTGTGGGCTGGAGAGGACCCACAGGACTGATGGCCTTACTGGTGCTTGACCAGAAAATTCCCTACTGGCTGATAAAAATTATGTCTCTGGAAGAGACTGAAACTGCAATTAGATCAGGTATTAAATCTGGGTTTGGTATCTTGGGCGTTTAGCATGAGCGATGCCATTTTGGGCTTGTGTTTTCTTTTTTCCTTTAACACAAGTCATCCAGAAGCTGAAAACGAAATGTTTTCAGTGGCTTTTGTGCCTGAAGTGTATCACTAGTTGATTGAGATTTAAAACTTGGCCCTGAGATTTCGGAGAAAAGTGACCAACAATTTTTAAGAAGTTGCTTATCAAGGGCCTAAACTAAAATTTGAAGACTAGTAGCCAATATACATGCTTAATTTTAAACATTGGCCTGTATCAGGCTTCCTAACATTTTTAATTAGTTGCAAAAAAAAAAGTCATATAAATCCAGATTTTGGGTTTCTGTTTAAAAAACGGAGAACTTGCAACATGGGACCTGCATCCATCTATGGCACCAAGTGCCATGGGCTGATTGGAGTACCTGTGTTCCAGTTCTCGTCTTTCCCATCTATTGTGTACCCAATATTGAAGCTCTGTTACTTGCTATTTATCTGTGAACCTGCACTGATTTCTTTCTTTTGGTAAAGTGAAATTCCACCCATGTCTAAAAAACATTTCAGCACAAAATATAGACGAAGAGAGTTACATGTTTCCCAAACAAAGAGGAGCACGCAGTTTGGGTAAAATAACCTCCCCAGGTATTTTAAAGAGCAAAGTGTACATATGTCTTTTGTGTTTCTTTTTCTTCCTGTCTCTGTAAAATCAAACCCTGGTATGAGTTTTTCTTTACTTTGCTTCCTTTCAATTTCTTGCTGAAAACAGGTTATTTTATGCAGGAAGCTATGTAGAGAGGGAAAGTTCATATTAGCAGCAGAGACTTTATTCCCTGGCGTTTTTTTATTCTTCCGCTTCTTCTATTTCGGCCCCTGGGAAATACCATCCACTCCTATGGATTCAGCGATGGGGGTGGGGTGGGGTGTACCGATGCGTTCTCAGGGCCACGTGCGCTCTCTGCTGGGGTCTGTCTTCCAGACGTCGTCCCCTAGTGTCTCACTGCGCCTCAGCATGTCCCGAGCAAACCTTCTCAAGTTCATATGTCTCATCAGAAAGATGGTCCCTCACCTCCCCTGGGTCCCTATTTCAGTGAACAGGTTTCCCCCACCCATTGCCAGAGGCAGAAGACGAGGATTCTTTTTTCTGAAAGTTGTTGGAATGTGTGGGTGTTACCTCTTTAGCACCCCTGGGATCCATCCCGCTCTTCCAGACCTGGTCTCAGTGAACATCCTGGCTGTTTCCCACCTGGACTGTTAAGCAACTTCCTGAGGAAGGACCTTTCTGCTCTGATGTTCCCATCTCTGTCGCATCCCCTTCCTGAGTGACTGGCTGAAATGCACATCTGATCTGTTCATCTCCAAGTCCTTTTTTGTGCATTAAGTCATCAGGAAAGTCTTAAGCCCATGCAGTGGCATTGGAGGGTCATTATTATGTGTCCCCTGCCTGCCTCTACTGTCTCATCTCTCAGTTCTGTGTCCCACTCACCTCCCTTTGCACCGAGCTAAGTGACTCGCCCTTACCCAGACATGCTGTCCTTCTGGGAGCTTCCTTTGTTGTGAAATCTTTGTCCCTTCCTCTTCCCCTGGCTAATTCACTCCCAGGCAGTATCTGGCTGAGATAGTCACCTGTGCGGGAAGTTTCCCTGACTCCTGGCTCTGTGCACAAGCTGGGGGGTAACTCTCTTCCCTGTGAGCTCTCACCGAGCTCCGTACTGGGTCGTACTTCAATTGTAATTGACTGTCCCTCTTCTCTTCCTACCGCGGTGACACTGAGGGTGTTGCCAGCCCTGGGGTCTCCCTGCCGTGGTTTTCTTCATAGCATGCATCAGTGGGTCAGCCCCAGGCTTCAGCAAGGCCTGGGGCACTGCCTGCAGCTCAGGGTGACCTGGGAGCTCAGTTTCCCCACTGGCTGTCACCCTCAGACTGGCCTCAGGTCCCTGCAAGCCCCAGGCGGTGTGGAGTCCTGTCTGCTCTGTGGCCAGGTCCTGAGAATACTAAAGCTGGGGTGCATGCTTGGGAGTCAGACTGTCTGGACTCCCGGCACAGCCACTGTGACCCCAGTGCCTAACCTGCAGAGGGAGACCAAAGCACCTGACTCGGGTGGTAAGAGCAGGAGGAGAAAATGCAGGAAGCCTGGAGCTTGGCATGATTATTTTGGTGCCTGTTATTGTCTAGGCATGGGGTGGGGGCAGGCAGGGTGGAACCATCCCAAGAGCTGGGGGGGGGGGGTCGGGGAGGAAGACTCCTGAGGAGGGGTCACCCCCGTAGGCTTCTGACACTCCAAAGTTGGGATGACCGGCCTTGGAAGGAGTGAGTCCCCACTTGAGAAGCTTGGCTGGAATATCGCAGAGGTGGATCAGGCCTCAGCAGTCGGGGTGCTAAGGGTTGTGGGTTCACAAAATCAAGCCAGAGCCCAGCACGCATCACGCCCCATAGCTGAACAAACATACTTCAGACCACGTGCCTTGAGTGACAGCACCTCATGTGAGGCAAAAGTGTCTTTTCCCATTTCTGGAACAGGACAGACATGTTTTACCAGCTTCTTGTCTACTTCACTGTCTCCGTTCAGTGGGATCGACTGTTACCGTCACACGAGAGGTCATGCGCTGTAGCAAACGGACCTGAAGTCAGGCGGCCTGGGGTGGAGTTCTGGCTCCACCCAACACAGCTGTGACTTGAATTCACCCAGCCTCGGTGTCCTCATCCATTAAATGGGCAAGGTAGTGGCCGCCACGTGGGGTTGCCATGGGGACTAAATGAAGTGGGGGTGCCTCTGGCACCCCGGCATTACCTACCATCCAGCAGGCACTCCATAAACAATAACTGCTACGGCCGGGACTGAAGTAGTAATGAGAATATTTTTTAGTGCCTCTGGTGTGACCAGCACTATTGACTGGCCTCTGTTTCTTTTATTTACTCTGTGTTTCTTGTGTCTCCAGCCCCGGGGTTTAGTCACTGGGTACAGAGAGACGGCTCTTACAGTGGATACTTCAAAGGGACTGTGGCTCGTGCAAACACTCGGTTGTGCTCATGGACAAACAAGAAAACATCTGCCTGTATAGTTTCTCAAATAAAAAATGGCGTTTATGAGGTCTCGTAGGAAAACAACTTCCTTTTGTTCTAGTAAGGAAAAGTAGGATACGAAACGGGTTGCAGTGGAGGTAAGAGGCGTAGACAACAGGGATTCCTACTTTATGTTTTAATCATAAAAGCACCTAGTTAGCTATTCGGCACAACTTCTGCAGATGGGAAATAGGACCAAATAGATCGCAGTGTTTCTCACCGGATTGCTGTGACATTGCATCATCAGCGCTTCTGTCAACAGATGCCAGGATGAGGGTTTTCAGCTGTCATTAAAACGGAATATTTGGATGCTGGAGTGGAGTGCATGAGGGGTCACATGGCTCCCTCAGTTAGGAGGTTTCGGGAAGCTGAGCAGAGAATGAGGGATGCGGGCTTCTTGTTTGAAGTTGTTCCATTCCAGTGGCAAGCATGGCGTCAGGTGATGCGCTGTCTGGAAGAGCCAGCTAATTAGGGCGGCTGATCACTTTCTTGATCACAAGTAGCCAATTTGTACATTTCTTGAAAGCACAGGCTTCGAAGTCTTCTATCCTGCAGATTGATTTCCTTGTTTCATTAGATTTTTTTTCTTTACAATGACAGCTGACAACCCAGATGCATCTGTCTCATTCTGTGTCTTACCTCCTTTTCAACACGTCCCTCCTCCCTTCCCACCCCTGAGACTGTCACCAGAGGATATTCTGTGCTGTGTTGCTTCCTGAGAGCTTGTCAGAGAGAACAGTTTTGTCACCTGAAGAATGTGTTCGTGATGCCGTGACAGATTCTCCAGCATCCTTCCGGTACACCGCCTGAGATGTGATCCATGCAGAACACACGTTCCTTTCCCAGAGTCCCTCCACCCCACCTCCTTGTTTTAGAATCTCATTTGGAAGGATTACCAAGTCTGGAAACTGGTTTAGGCAGTGACCTCGGGGGAACATTGATTTCGGTAGTTCCCAACATCTTCCTTTTTATGGAAAACTACATTTCCCGTAGAAATGTCTTCATACCATCATGTCAGCAGACTGTTTAAAACATCTTACAATAAAGATGGAGCTAAAACGAGTCAGAACTCGTAATCTAAGGGCCACAGAAGACTCATCTAATTCGAATACTTGACAGTGTTCTCAATCCTGAACATATCACACTCTTCGAAGGACTTTCCATTAAACCTATAAACAGGAGTTAGAAAGATTCCATCTACCTAATTAGAAGGGTGACAGTTCACAAATATCAGTGCTTAGTCTCAGTTTGGAAACAGAGACCTGGTTCAGTTTAGCTTTGTCCGTGGTCTGTTCTTCCCACACCCACCACCCACCATGCTGTGACCCCCACCAGGTGTGCACAGACCCAGGTGGGGGCGTCCTTTGACGTAACCCCGCCCTATGTCTCTGGTGTTTATGCTGGGACTAATAACCAGCCCTTCAGCTTCTGTTTGACCATCCCCAGTGATGGAAGCCTCAGTACCCCAAGATAAAGTCGATTGAACTGGGGGTGGGTCCAAGTGTTAGAATGCTTTATTCAGGTTGAACAAAATCCCAGCTCTCTGGAACTCCCTTTGGAGTTGTTCACGATACACTGGGTCCCTTTCCCCTGTCATCATCGTCTCCATGGTAATCTATCGAGGGAGTACTCACCAAGTGACAGGTGACTGTCTCTTCTAAAATGAGCTCATTGTCACCGTACCACTGCCCTGCAGGGTAGGTCGTTTTTTTCCTGCTAAGGCTGAGATGCACCCATGTCATCCCTGCTGGAGTCACCATTCCAACTCGCTAAGATTGTTCTGCGAATTCAGAATCTCAATCTGAGATCTGTAGATACTTGGGGGATCCATAAATGGGCTTCAAGTCTCTGTAGCCTCCCCAAAAACAAATCCCAAGTTTGCTTTGCATGTGTGCGTCGTATGGTAAAAGCCGTCACAAACCTCCTGCGTCATGTGAATTGGGCATGTAACCCCCAACAGTGTTAATACCCATATTTTGTAGGCCCCCTTTTATTTGGCTCAATCACATTACATGAAAACTCTGTACTCTGGTTCACATGTTAGTTGTGCCTCTCTTGTTCAGTTTTTTTTGTTTGTTTCCCCCTCCTCTTTCTCCCCTTCTTAAGCCTAAATGTGGAACGTACACCTATTCCTACTAGATTTAATCTTGTTAAGTTCAACTTTTTCATATCAGTTCATTTCAAACTTTTGGGAGCCTGATTCTACATCTAGTGTTTTTATCACCCTTTTCTATTTCGTGTCATCTGTCAATTCATATCCCAAAACTAGAAATAAACAAACAAAGACAGTTCAAACAATTCTGGGCTATGGGCTATTGCTAACCTCCAAGGATTCAGGATGGAAATACGCTCTTCTCATCCTCGGGCAGCTGACAAAATCACTTTTGGGAAATAATCTCTTGAGGCTGTTAACCTCCCTAGGTCTGATTCACCAGGGTGAACCGGTACCAGTGCTCAGCTGAGAGGCCAGGTTGGCGACAGAGGGTACCCTAGGCAGCCTAACGACATGGAGGTACCCTGCAAATTGATGTTCTTCAAATACTTGTTTAACATTGATTTTGTAGACACCAAACGAACTGGCTTTTATATTGATAGCTTATATACATTTTCTGGTCTATTTTTTCACTTGGTTGGAATTCTTTGGTTTTTCAGGAGTTTTTTAACTTACTTATTTTTTTCCCAATTACTCATAAACAGATATTATCAGTCCCGCATCATCCTGAAGACACGAGGTAACTTACACAGGTCAACGTGTTCCATTGTGTTCAAATTACAACCCCAAATTTTAGTTTTCTGGGGTTGAGAAATCGTTTCCTACCTTTCACTATTCTTATCTTCACTTCCGTATTATATTTTAGTTTTTGAAACCGGAATATGTCTTGGGGGCATATTCCAAGGATTGAAACTTACATAATGAACAGAATCACTCATTTTCAGATTAAAAAAAAAGAAAGAAAGAAAGCAGTTGGCCGTGTCTTACTCTGTTTTAGAGCATCGACTGGCTGTCAGCTGGCCTGTGTCAAGGCTACTGGAGCAGCCTGTAATTGCAATGTGCAGTTTGCAATTATGCTTCGCAAATCACTCAGCAGAGTAAGTTCGGCACCAGGACAAGTGTTTTTACAATTTCCACTTGAGCATGCTGCCCACTTTTGCCAATTATGTTCGTGGTCTCATGTGGAACCCTGACTTAACTAGCACCGCGTTTGCACTTTATTCGAGGGGCGTTTTAATATGCTTTATGAACTGTCATCCCAGGCAGCTATCCAGCTGACTCCCCCCTTAATTTAGCTCTAGAGACAAGAATGTGGTAAAGATTAGGTAAATATAGCTCTCAGACACTTCAGGCTGTAGTAAACTCAGGCAGTAACCAGAAGGGAGTGTTTTTTTTTTTTTCTTAAGATTTTATTGGGGAAGGGGAACAGGACTTTATTGGGGAGCAGTGTGTACTTCCAGGGCTTTTTTCCAAGTCAAGTTGTTGTCCTTTCAGTCTTAGTTGTGGAGGGCACAGCTCAGCTCCAGGTCCAGTTGCCATTGCTAGTTGCAGGGGTTACAGCCCACCATCCCTTGCAGGAGTCAAACCGGCAACCTTGTGGTTGAGAGGACGCGCTCCAACCAACTGAGCCATCTGGGAGGCAGCTCAGCTCAAGGTGCCGTGTTCAATCTTAGTTGCAGGGGGCGCAGCCCACCATCCCTTCTGGGAGTTGAGGAATCAAACTGGCAACCTTGTGGTTGAGAGTCCACTGGCCGATGTGGGAATCGAACTGGCAGCCTTTGGCATTAGGAGCATGGAGCTCCAACTGCCTGAGCCACTGGGCCAGCCCCCAGAAGGAAGTTTTGACTAGACTAATTTGAGTGAATCCTTCATTTCTTTGGAGGAAAAAAAAAAGTCATCATTTATCACATTCTCAACTTTGGGCTGTTTTTCTGATTGAATAGTGTTAATATCGGAAGTGATTTATCAACCTGATAGGCCAGAAAAGTTTATGTATATTTTGAACAAAATGTTACCCCTTACCTCTTTGGGGGCTATTGGGTGCCCGAAGCTTCCTTCTGTCTGTGATCTCCATATGCCCTGGGGATTGAGAAGAGCCAAACAGGAAGACCTCTCTGCCATACTTTGGAATTTAAATATAACCCTGGACATAACCTTTATGAGGCATGATGTTTTTAGGAAAATGGCAAAGGCGAAGATCTGTTGGAAGAAGAAGGTCCTCGGAGCCAGCAGAGTAGCTACTCGACCCTGGCAGTCGTCCAGGTGAGAAAGGCTGTGAACTTGAACGACGGCAGTGGTGAGGATGGAGCTGCTCTCTGAGGAAAACTCCCAGAAGTCCTCTCCGTGAATAGTGCAGTCCCCACCCCCACTTGATTCCAGTCAGACTCAAGGAGCAGGATGTAGGCAGTGAGGATAATAGGAGAAGCTTTTAATTATGCTTCACTCTGGAGAAAGGCACATCACTTGTGGATGCACAATGAGGAACAAAAAGACACTTTCCCCTGGTTTTCCCCGGGGAAGTCCATACACTCTGTGATTTGACTCCCTGCACTGGGTGACGGTAGGAGCAGCCCGCCGTGTCTCATCAGGCTCCAAACCGGGATGACACGTCCCATAAATCATTACTGTCGTACACCTGAGCCCACAGGGAGAAAACTCATATTAAGTCTGCCATGGTTTAATGATATTTAAATGACTCAAATGGTTTTCTTTTTAATGAGTATATTACAAGGCTCGTGTTCAAGAATTGGCAATAAACGATAATGGACTTTACAGTTTATTAGTTTCACAAATGTCACCTTGTTATTAACAACGCAGGTAAAGCAACTTCACAAAAGATTCCATTGAATGAAACATTAAATTTGTTGTGCTCGAGTTTCAGGCATTCTCATTTCACCCTCAGAAGTCAACGTTATATTGAGCTTCACACGCAGACCCACTATGATTTTTAAAACTCTTTAAGATTCTATTTTGATATAAAGGTAAAATTTCTAAATCAAACATCGAGAAGTGCACTTTAGAAAAGCGGCACAACCAAAGAAGCCTGGTGACTATGTACAGAAGCCATTGTGTTACCAGCATTTACAAAGTGTGATAAAAATTTACAGCGCGTGTTTAAATAAAACTGTATTACAGTAAAAGGCACATTGCCATGAGTCCCCCTCAAAATAGCCCCCCTCACTTCGAACACATCCCATCGGTCTTGCCACCTTCTGAAGCAGTTCTGGAAGTCCTCTTTCATGAGTGTCTTTAGTTGCGCTGTCGTGGCTGCCTCGATGTCCTGAATCATTTTGACTTTGGGGAAGAGCCAGAAGTCACACGGTGCCAGGTATGGTGAATAAGGTGGGTGAAGACACACTGTAATGTTTTTATTGGACATAAATTGCCATACACTAGAAGCGATGTATAACATGGAGCATTGTCATGATGGAGGATGAAGTAAAGACACTCACAAAAGAGGACTTCCAGAACTTCTTCAGATAGTGACAAGAATGATGGGATAAGTGTGCTCAAAGTGAAGGGAGGTATTTCGAGAAGGATTAATGGCAATGTGCCTTTTACTGTAACATACATTTTTAAAATTTAAACATTCATTGTAGTTTTTCGTCACATCTCATACTTTTGGGCCCCATGATTTGGTTTTCTCCCGAATGTGTATGGGGAACATAAATGTTCTACATTTTAATCATTTTAATCAGGCCAGTGACTGTGTGTTGTCTTGTCAACTCCCTCCTTTTTCAAAATTTATAAGACCAGGTCATATTCAGATGAACATTAAATCATCTCTAAAATGTCTGTAATCCTTAAATGTTATGTTAGACAAAAGTGTCAACATTAGCTAACGAGAGGCTATACTTTAGGAGACATCGATAGCTAGTTGGCAAATGACGATGTCATTTCAAAAACACTAATTTCAAAAGCACTGACATTTATGGTGGAGTAATGAAACGCTCTGCTAAATATCCAGTTGTTTGTGTTTCTCTAAAAGAAGGTAATTCTGGAAACAAAGTTAGTGAGAATCTGTGAATCAGCTTCCTCAAGAGCTTTGCCTAATCACTGGACTCCTAATTAGCATTGGCCACACCCACCTGTCCATCATCAGGGCCTTTGGCGTCTTCATGGCCTGCTGCTGGGTCCCGTCTGCTTGCCACATCAGACAGTCATTATCCCCTTGTTCATTCAACAAGGATATGTTTACAAGTCTTAGACACCAGGAACTACACCAGAAACGGGAGTGGAGCTATGGGGAAGTTAGACCTCCAGTCCAGCAAGGGAGACATATATTAAAGAAATAATTACAAAAATGATGGCAGTTGTAATGAGAAATGTGATGGAGAAAACACTCCAGCCAAAACAACTGTAACGGGGTCCCGAATTGTCCAGGAGAGAAAGGGCAGGCTTTCCAAGAAAGTAATTAACTGTGGCACAAAAGCCAAAACAGACACGTGAGATCTGATAGGATAAAAAGGGGGTAGTGAAAGTATGTAAGCAGTAGGAAGTGTGAGTGTGAGTGTGTGTGTGAGTGTGTGTGTGTGAGTGTGTGTGAGTGTGTGTGTGTGTGTGAGTGTGTGTGTGTGAGTGTGTGTGTGTGTGTGTGTGTGTGTGTGTCTGTCTGTCTGTCTGTCTGTCTGTCGGAGATGAAGAACTTGGCCCAATGGAGAAATAGAGACCTGCAGAGGCCCAGCCGAGAGGGTGATGGAGGAGGTGGCGTGAGAGGTCAGCAGCCAGCTGTCTCCTCCTCGTCTTTAGTCTCACTAAGGCATTTCATAATTCCTGGCCACATTCGTCAGCAATGGATAATCATTGAAGGGTTTGAGCAAGGAAATGACGCGATCAGATGTGGGTCTGCCGTTAGGGAAAGGGAATATCATTTCACTTCCTACAGCACGTGCCTCCCTGAGAATATTGTTCTCCTCATCGCAGAGCCACAAAAAGCCCGCAGTAAGTTTCTCTTTAGAGTTACTGAACGACTTACTTTCAGCCTGCCTTGATTTCTATTGCAAACCAGTTCAATAGACCACTGGCTTTTTCCATGTCTGTTAAATTAGGCAATATTAAAATCACTGAGACACGGTAGGACAGGAAGGAGTTCAATGTTTTAAAAGTGCTCAGTAGAGCCTTCAATAAACACACACACACACACACACACACACACACACACACACACACAACCTCTTAGAAGACAGGGGTTTTTCTGTTTGTTTTTTAAATCTGTTTTACTGCAGGCAGACGTAGGATGAGGGGTTGGAAAAGCCTTAGATGGAATGTGGGGTGCAGTTTTGTTCCTGACAAGTACGGCCCTTGTCGCATCTGCCCACAGCTGGGAGTGGAAGACGTCTCTGGAAACAGGAGCCTGGCGGAAGGCCGTAGAGAAAGGGGTGTGCGCTTTCCTAGGGGACATGACTTTGTCTTGGAGCTCTTCAAGCAGACACCACCCTCTCATACCCCCCAACACACACACACACACACACACACACACACACACACACACACACACATACTACCTACCTTTCTCTGTGTGGTGAATCTTTATTCAAATTGTCTGTTTTTCAGATTTTAGCCTAACATTTACTACCATGTTTCCCCAAAAATAAGACCTGGCCGGACAATCAGTGTTAATGTGTCTTTTGGAGCAAAAATTAATATAAGACCCAGTCTTATTTTACTATAAGACCCGGTATAATATAATTAATATAATATAAATAATATATGTTAATATAATACCGGGTCTTATATTAATTTTTGCTCCAAAAGGCGCATTAGAGCTGATTGTCCAGCTAGGTCTTATTTTAGGGGAAACACGGTATGAAAGTAACTGAGACGGACTCAGTTTCATGTCGGAATAATCGTCCATCCCTCCTTGAGGCCATATGCTTGGGCAAGATGCTGGAAAGCCGGCATGTGCTGCACTGGCCATGTGCCCTCCAGAATCCATCTGGACCTGGTTGGAATGCCAACACCGAAACCAGATGGGCTCCTCTTGCCTTCTGGTTGTGGTTTTGGTGTCTGGCCCTGGATGTACTATTCTTCCTTTTTTGGGTTAACTCGAAATAACCAGTTTTTATTCAAAACGGAGCCAGAAACATGTTAGCACATATACTTAGTTTGATTATTTTTCCTGCTTTGTTCAGCTATCTTTTGAAAGGACACGACTGTATTCCTATTTCTAGAATATAAATGTCAGATTGTGTCTTAACCCTCTTGGCCAAAGATGGGTTTTTTGCTCTTTATTTATTAGTCCTAAATTTAATCTGTGTGCATAAGTCTCAATTTACCATGACTTTCAAGTTCAACAAGGTTTGGCTAAAGTATGAAAAATAATTTCCTTATATATCAAATTTTATTTTTATTCTTAATATAGCATAGTTTGTGTTGGAATATTTTGAAAAATGGATTTCTTACCCAGTGCATTAAATGGCCCGTTTTATTATATTATTAAAAATAATTTTCTATTTTTCAGTTATAGTTGACATACAATATTATATTAGTGTCAGGTTTCCAACATAGTGATTAGATATTTATATAACTTGCAAAGTGATCACCCCAACAAATCTAGCACCCATCTGACCATACATAGTTATTAAAATATTATTGACTATATTCCTTATGCTGTACTTTACATACCTGCGAC